>NC_140592.1:342337027-343649131 GCF_964204655.1 Triturus cristatus | reverse complement strand
ATTTACAGACATTTACATTTTGTGTGCTATGCTAGAGAAAAAAAAAACATCGTACAGCCTTCGAGCCAGTATTATTGTCACATAAATCCTCTCACTCTGAAGTCAGAGAAAGAAAAGTAAACATCAAGCTCCCAGGAAGACAGAGCCTGACATTTGACCTCTGTCTTTGAATGCATAGCAAATGTGACAAGATACGAACAAGGCCTGTTTAAAGAAATCCAGGACTGGTGGAAGAACACAGTAAATAGTGTTTGGGCAAGGTAAGGTACGAACTCAAGCTGGACAGCCTAAAACAAATCAAGCCTGCCAATAGAAAGCAAGCAAAAGTGAGCTACAAAACAGAAAGCCAATGGTAAGCAAAGCACGGAAAGCATTCCCAGGGAAGCTTTACGAATGTCCCCAAGATATCGTTTGCAAACATGACCGCTGCGCTGCCTGGTAGGCTTCAACCTAAAAACGTCTTCAAACTCGAGTACTACTTTTACAAAGGCGTCCATAATTGTCAATCTTCAACACAATGATGATGCATACATAGATTTTAGGTATTCAAAACCAGCCTTTTTTATCCAGGTGTCTATATTCTACATTTACATACCTTAACCAAAGTATTATCGGGCATTGCACCAGAATTAGAATATCCTGCAGTCACAATATTATAAGCAATTAAAAGATGCCACTTTTTTTTTCCAAACACAGAAACTGATGTGTAGCTCATTGCTCATATAAAGCTAGCATGTATGTTTTCTGCCACCACAATCAGAGTAATAATCAAATTCCCAGACTGTCTTGTTGAATATTCTAAGTTGAGAAGCCATAAGGCAGCATCTACAGACTGTGACTTGTACGCTTTGATAGGTCACTTTTACTTACCATTACTTCTGTGTACCATTAACTACTGCAAAGTCCCCTTTTACTGGAATGCTGCTGTAGAAGTGTTTTTAACTGTTGGTGCATGCCACGATATATCCTTGGCTATGCTAAAACCAGTATCATAAATCTCAATCGCTAGTCTTGCCCAGATAGTGAAGACTATTAATTTCTGATTTAGAGACCTTTGTATTTAGCTCAATGGAATCCCCGAATA
The DNA here is from genome assembly GCF_964204655.1 of Triturus cristatus. Taxonomy (NCBI): domain Eukaryota; kingdom Metazoa; phylum Chordata; class Amphibia; order Caudata; family Salamandridae; genus Triturus; species Triturus cristatus. The sequence goes on along the minus strand of NC_140592.1, from coordinate 343,648,047 downwards.
ACATAAACGTGTGGCTGATTTAGAGTTAATCTACCTGTGACTATTACACAGTCCTGCTCAGCCAATTGCAATATCCAGTATTTTATATGTACCATGGTTGACTTCAAAGCTGCAGAACTCCTAAAACAATAGAGGGCTTTCATATAAGGTATTAGCGCCAAGACCAGGCTTGAGATGATAACCAGTTTATATGGACTGTCTACATTTACTATACTCTTGATGCTGTCACGTCATCATATGTGCTAGATAAACCACTTCATTGCCTCTGCAAAATGCAAAAGGTAAGAGGCGGCAACCATGAGGACGCTCCTTTGGAGACACAAACAGTCTCATTACAAACCCTTTCGGTTTTGGTCACTAAAAACGAGAAGTAGTGTGAAGAACAATACAGCTTCTGCTTTGGAAAAAGACATGCCCAAGTGATCTGAATGGATAGTCAGCCTACAGTCTTTGCAGAGTTTCTGTTTTATTTTGGAATGCTAGTGGCTGTGGCTTCAGTCCTATTATTAGGAACAACCAATTTTCAAGAAGGAATTTTCGGTCTAACCTAATGCTTTCAATATTTGAGTGTACCAACTGCCCACACAAAGGATCAAGAGTTGAATTGCTCATGATAACATGCACTCATATTAGTATTTTTTTTAATTTATATTTTATCTTCATACCTTACTTTGAGGTGATGAAAGGGATTGGGGATCAATAATGCAAATGAAAATAAAACTGCTGGTAGGTAGAAGTTAGCGAATAATAGCTTATGGCACAGATCCAGATAATAAGAATAATAAACACTGAAGTGTCCCAGTGCTAATGCGAACTAGCTGCCAAAATGAACAAGGCCTTAAAAGAAAGAAAAAAACGAACTAAAAAGTCATGTTTTAAGCTGTTTCCAAAACAGAAATTCTCTTTTAGTTTGTCGAAGATAGAGCGGAAGAAAGTTCCACAGACTGGAGGCAAGAAACCTAAAAGAACTGCCTATAAATTCGAACTTTCTGACAGTAGAAACCTCTGCCAGCAAGGATCCTGAAGATCTCAAACATCTTGAAGGAAGGAAGGGTTTAATAAACTGATTGAGATGTCTGCCACCAGCTTTATTAAAGGCCCTGTAAAGAGCCTTAAAAGACATACGTTTCTTAATCAGGAGTCAGTGCAATTTCTGCAAGGCTGAGCCCAATAAAGCCCGTCTGCGAAGGTTCAGCAGTAATCGAGCCGCAGAATTCTGTACCCGTTAGAGTCTCACAAAATGGGCTTGAGACACCCAGATAGAGGATGTTACAGTAATCCAGCCAAGAGATGATTAAGGGCCTGGATTACTGTTATCCTTGCAGCTTCAGGCAAGAGTCCAATGATCTTTTTAAGGGATGTTAACATCCCAAAGCATTTGCCTGCTAAGAAGTGATCTGGTTGTCAAATGTCAGTCTCGCGTCGAACTGGATGCCCACATTGCAGACCTTGGGCTTCGGCACTGGAGGGGAACCGAGTGAAGGGGGCCACCATTCGGGAGTCCAAAACGAAGCCTGAACCCCCCCCTCTCCCCCCCTCCCCCCCCCACCCAAATAAGGATCTCAGTCTTGCCCGCATTTAATTATTTAATTTCAGGCAATTGAGTTCCATCCAGAGGGTCACCGCGGACAAGCATGCCCTCAGAGAAGCTGTGGCCGCAGCTGCATTCTGAGACAGGATGACAATGACCTGATTATCACTGGCGTATAATGTGAAGTCAAAACCATACCACTCGATGATATGCAACACCTGGCAGATAATGAATAAAGTATGGCTCAGACATGAGCTCTGTGGCACCCCATGCTGCAGTTGCAAGACCTCATAATGAAAAGGATTCTGCAGGACCTTAAAAGAGCAGCCCTGCAGAAAGGACGCAAGCCACCGCAGGGCCTTTTAACCGACACTGTAGCTCCATAACTGCTCCAACAGAAGGTCGTGGGACATGGTGTCAAAGGCCACAAACAGATCAAGCAGCGATAATGCTGCTGTGTCACCTCTGTCCCGAATCTGGTGCATGGATTCAGAGGACAGCAACAGAGCAGATGGTAAGGTATGCAGTGCAGTTTCGTAACATTTTTTATTAGACATTATGCGTTTGAAAATAATGACGGAAGATTAGAGTTGAATGCAAAGGGAAATCTTTGCATAATTGCTGAAGACCAGAAACTGCGTAAGATAGTAAATAGTGAGCCAAGCACTTTAATATAAAACATTCTTGGATCTAGCCAAGGTGTTACTAGATGTTGTTCAATGTTACAAGGTGCACAATGTTGCTTGCCGGCCACAGTTATATGCATCCCAGAAAAGTCACAATGTTCTCTTGTAAAGGCTGGGGCAGGTTGTAGGACCTGAACTGTGAAAAGATTTATGTGAAATTCTATCTTGCTTTGCTAGATTTTCTGATAGCAGTATGGTCCCCACTAATAATGCAAGAAGATAAACACCCCCTCTGATAAGTTTCCTTAGTTAATATGCCGCAAACAAGCTCAAAGACTAACTTCTCAACATTGCGATTACGTTCTGCAGTTGGATGGTCTATATTCTTATCCATAGAGGAAAGATTATATACTGGGGACCCCCCCAGATCAGACGTAATCGGTGCAGAGCAATTGAAGGCTTTCAGTACTATTGGTATTACCTTAAACCCTTTGTGACACTACATAGGAGGGCTTAGCCCTACTCTTAATATGTCTGCAAGCTCAAGTCTAGTTTGCACCTTTCCATCACCTTCTGTATACAGTTTACAGACAAAGCTAAAGGAGAGTGGGAGCATACTGCCTCACATACCAGCACTCAGTTCGACATAACGCATTTTGGTAAATGCAGTGCATGATAATACCTAATTAGGTAACAGTCTTTAGTTTTTCACCCATGCTGGTGGGTGCAGCCAGTGCTCTGTATCTCTAGACATGTTTGAGGATAGTTGTCCATCAGTAGAGAGCAACACGTCATTTTTGGTGTGCTGGAAATGCTGCTCAAAGTATTCTCGGGTCTCGGTACCACTCACTAAGCACAGGTGCACCAACCAGAGCTCGTCAGCCTTTTCTAACAAAAGGAGGGTGGGAGCACACTCCCTTACATCCCAGCACTCTCCAATGCATGATGATAAATGCAGTGCTTCATAACAGTCATTCTGTGGAGATGGTTTTAGGGCAGCTCTACCTCATCCACCAACCACAGAAAATGATGTCCAGTTTGATTCTAGAAAATGGTGGATTTTTTTTAAATTAAGGTTTATTTTCCAGAAGTACAGCTGCTGTATTTTCCCATGACAATAACTTGGTTGAGGAAGTCAATAATGTAGTGTTAGAGGGTGTGTAAAGAAACCAGTTACTTACCTGTAAGAGTGGGTTTGCAGGTTTTAGCCCATCTAGAGTCACATGCAGTATGTTATTCAACCATTGAGTAGTTGGGCACGGAATTCACTTTTTAAAGTTTATTTTACTTCTGGGAGTCAACATATGAATCACTCTGAAATCGACCATAAGCCCTAATGACCAATATAGGACTTCCAACTTCAAGCTCCAAATCCATTGTTGCAAGAAGCAAACTGATTTTTCACACTGAAAATCTCTTCTAGATTCACATGCTGTGAACTGATAACACAGCAGTATGGAACATGTGAAGAAGAGTGTAAAGAGGCAGCAATACCCAACAGTTCTCTTGAAACTGTCTAACGTGCCATATCTTCTTTCTGTGCTACAATAGGGTTTCACGATGGATGTCTGGAACATCATATTACTGCCATACAAATATCTCTTAGGGAGGCACTGCCTATGAAGACTAATGTATCCCCTTATTTACTTTAGGAAAAGGGCTTTTGCTTTAACTTCTAATATTCGCCAACAGGTATACTTGTATTGCTGGACCAATGCATCTTGCTATTTTACCTGTAGATGTAGCTGTCCCAACACCCGAGGGAGAATGTCCACCAAGGTACTGTTTGTATTTCCACTTGCTACTGGTCTCAAGTGTAGTACTTAACAGACCTCCTCACATCTAATGTGTGCAACACCCTTTCTGCTGCCTTGGATGTCTTTAGAAAAAAAGGCATCTATATACTTTGATTGACATTGAAAGTTGGAATGAAACATTAATTTGGTCTCATAACCACACTGTCCTTATTAACGATTAAATAATGATTTACCCCCGAAAGTGCCTGTGGCTCAGTAACTCTTCTGGGTGACGTGATCAGGATTATGCTACTTACCCAGTATGCATCTGTTCTTGGCATGTAGAGCTGTAGATTCACATGCTTTGCATACTCCTGCCATCTAGTGTTGTGTCCGGATGTTTGCAACTGTTTGTTGCATTTGCTACACATGACAAAGGCAATCCAATCTCTAAATCTGGTATTGCGAAATGGATTGTTAAATACATTAAAATCTGATATGCCAAAGCTAAAATAACTGTATCTCTACCTCCTGGAGCACATTCCACTCGTATCATAGGAGAGTCTATGGCCTTTTTAGGGAACATCCCTATAGCCGACATTTGTAAGACAGCAACATGGTCCACACATTTACCACATATTTACCAAACACTACTGTGTTGATGTGTTAGCATGTCAACAAGCAAATGTAGGGCAAGCAGTGCTAAAGATACTTTTTCAAACAGCTGCAACATCTACTGGCTAGCCACCGCTATGGGAGAATACTGCTATGTAGTCTATGCAAACCATGTGTATCTACAGCACACATGCCTCAAACGGATTATGCTACTGTTGTAGGGATTCTGCGTATGCACAGAACTATGCGCAGGAAACCAGAACCTTAGAGAATTGTGGTGTACCAGAAACTCCCCTCAGAACTAAGAACCCCTTATCCGACTAGCTTAGTGTCACATTCGTTATCCGAGATTTAGCTCGGCGGTCCCAATGTATAGACAACCCAGAACATGCGACTTAGTTATTCTCAGGAATGGTGGGAACCCGAAATACCCGTTTGCACTTATATATCAGTCCACAACAGAATAACTAAGACACAGTAAAGTTTAAAGAATTTATTCATAAACCTCGAGTCCTGTTATACAGTACTTTGGCTAACATAAGCAGACAAATGGTTAAGATCATTACCATTAGCATTGTTACAATACCATAGAAAATGAAAGGAGCGATCATATTAATAATGACAGTGGAAAACAACCACCCTCCTTTCTCTAGCAACTAATAAAATATTATTAGACTATTAGAAGGTCTCATAGGCTTGCATAGGGGACCCCATACCGTATAGATCAGCTTAGGTGCATCACATCACAGGATCAGCTCAGTGTTCTCTGCTTCAGCTCTTCTATCGAATGTGTCTAAAAACCTGCTGCGCTGTAATATTAAAGCCTACGACTTTCTGGTATTTGCAGCTGCGTGCATGTTATGACTAAACAGTGGTACGATCACCCTGAACACAATCAGCCGGCACCGTCTAGTGTCCTAGAACAGTTCTTTACTCGATGTACAGACCAAGGGCACTAGCAACTGTTAACGATGTATAAATAACATTCACTTGAGACAAGAGCGAGTCTGCACTTCTCAAATGAATAACATGTAACAACAGTGTCGGGTGCAAAGGCAGCAAAAGCAGCAAGATGGCTGTCTGAACAGCTAACGTGATTGAGCTAACTTAGCACTGTAAATAGGGAGTGGCCTAAAACCACGTGACACTACTTACCCAGTAAGCATCTGTTCTTGGCATGTAGAGCTGTAGATTCACATGCGCCCTCCCACCTCTCCGGGCACCTGTAGCTGTTGCAGCTTTCATTATTTTCATTGTTTACATCACATATGCATGGACATTTCTGCACTAAACTTACTCCATTCTGACCCTCTTGCGGTAAAACAATCTAACAATAGAGTCGATGCCCATGCACACTATCACCAAAGGGAGTAGTCACCTTACCTTGTGAGTGGGAAAGACTTCTTTGAAGAAAAACAACTTGCAAACATCCGGACCCAACACTAGATGGCAGCAGTAAGCAAAGCATGTGTATCTACAGCACACGACTCGAACACAAAAGAAACGTTTTATTTAAAGCAAAATGTTTTTGTGTTATTTTCTGCATATATTCAAAAAGGACTTTCATGTGTGCAGACAAGAATAGATTTTAATTCCAAACGCAAGTGTGATGAATCTGGACATTGCTGTTGTATTGTATATTACTAGTTGTACAACTTTTTTGTGTCTGACCATCCTCTTTAGTTCTAGATAGTTTAAGTATTTTATTACATTTAAACCTAACCACTGTCCTTTTTCATTCATCAGTTTCTCCACATGACACTGCATCAACAGAATGATGGGTCTTCTGCAGGCTCATGGGATTGATGGTCTGAATTGCTTCATGCGGTCTTGGTTCCACAATTTCAGGTCTGTTTGGAACTTATTTGTTAGAAGCATTAGAGCAGGGGTATTAACCTCTTGTGAGGAATGAGCAATATCTGTGTGTTGGGCTAAGTGGTAACACCTGAACCACAAAAGATGTGTGCTTTGATGCACTACTAAAGGATTGAAACATGAGTTAGTATGGTAATGAATCCATTAGGCTTAAATAATGCACTTAAATTTGCGGTAATCAACAGTATTTCGTGGGGGCATTTAACATAACCACAATTCGATTAGATCGAAGGTCCGATTTACCCAAAAATGTGGGCTCTTCTAAAGAAATAGCAAAATAATAAGTTACATTTTAAAGAACGTTGTGCCAAGAAGCCTAGTCAATACAGACATGATTTAATGACCACTTTCCAAGGTAACGGACTACTCCGTTACAGATTTTTGGGATATTTATTACAATGTCATATTTTGCATTATGTTAAGCCAGTCCCATTGGTACAAAATGTGGGTTTAAAATACAATTGAAGAAGGAAGCTTGATGCACTAAAATACTTTCAGATAATTTTAAGCCTTCAGTACAAATGGCCCAGATAAATCCAACCTGTGTGAAAACCTGTGTCTGCAAGGATCAATTGTACAAGCACCCAGTAATTGGTGGGTGCAATCAAGTTTACATACCCTGTTAAATTTTGGCAGTCAAACCTGACGGAATTTTAATAGAGAAAAAGAAACTGTTAATGCCTGAACATGGGTATTTTGGTAAGGTAAACAATTAAATCCGCAATTTCTTATCCAAAAACTTAAAGGATACTTTTTAATTCACCCGATTCATTTCACCTCCGGTCGAGGGAAATTTATTCAAGTGCCATACACAGCACAACCTTCTCCAGTCAGTTTTTAATTTGGATAAATGTCAACACGAATATTATGACATGGTGCTAATATATATCTCACCCTGTACCCATTATAGCGAAAACAAGGTCATGGGCCGATCTCCATTTTATCTCACCTCAGGTATTAATGACAAAAAAATATATAACTCCAGACTATTTTGCCACCGCAACTAAGGGAAATGGTTAAATTGCTGTAAAGAAACCAAAAGAGGTTCCTTAATACTGATGGGAATCTAAATAGTGAGATTGTAATCCATTACTTGAGCCCCAAGGGGGTACATGATTAACCAATTTGGTGATGTTGTTTAGGTTTCTGGATTGCAAAAGTTTCTTAATCAGCTATTTAATGAAGCAATGAATCTCAAAGTTAGTATGTGACCTGAGAAAGGTGATATATGCCTAATACAATTGCTTCTCCTGGCAATCCACTTGAATCTAAATCTTTAGAGGAGAAGTCAATACCATAAGCTGAAATTGCAGATCCACCTATTTCTTCAATGACAATAACCGATCAATCAACGCTAACATCAATGGTGCAACTCCATAGCAGGCAGGTGGCACATCAAGACCATTTTCTGAATATTCTCACTTCTACATTACACGCTATGGTGGGTCAAAACATGAAAGCAGTAAACAATTTAGATGAACTGGTGGATGGTTTGGGGACTGGTAAAATGTTGACACGTACTATTTTCACGCTTCTGTAGCTATAGCCAATGAAATCTGCAACTCACTAAGCGACATTTGGCTGGTAGTTAAAAAAGATAAAGTTAAAAAGAAAAAGGTATGTTAAGACTGAACACACAAACGTTAAGAAGAAAATTGAGTAACCACGCTGGTGCCACTGATGGGGGCTCCCAGTCCCAGGATGTCTTGTGTTGCTCAAGGAGGGGTCAGCCCAGAATGCAGGACTATCCAACCAGTGCTATAAAATACCTTCTACAGTCCGGTTACGTGTCCAACTCCTAGGAGCCCTTGCTCAAAAAAAGCACATTTTTTAAAGGTATTTTAAGTTACATGTTCGACTAATTTATCCCCGGAATCTCCACCTTTGAACTATATGATGTTGCTAACACTTCAGTTTTCATACACCTAGGCATATGCAACAGCTGTTAGAGATTTAGCATCAAGAGATAGATTAATTCATCATTTAACCAATGAGAAAGAGAAAAACAGTGGCCAGTCTGGCGGCTACGAAAATAAGAAACTTGTCAAGTATGCTGCAAATATTTGTATGGTTGATGAAATCGATAATTTAATTGAAGAGGTGGAAAGTATGTTGTGTGAAAGCGGGAAGCCAATTGGGCAAAATCTAAAACCTAAAAAAAAGCACGATTTTTTATTTATTTATTTTTAAACAAAAAAGGGGAGGGGCCCCATGCACAAACTGCCATTCTTAGCCTCACAAGACTCTAAACTAGACAGGCTTGCTCCTATCCAACTTCATGGCCCTGAAAATTGTACCATTCAGGTACCAAATGTTGTTTGCACAAAGACATTTTCTACCCTACTGCATGACGATGCTTGTAGCAGACCAGAGAAAGCGGTGAGTAGCTCGGTGAAAGTAAATTGTGTGGGGGCACAAAACACAGGACTCCAACAAGCACCCATTGATATTGAATTTTACTGAAAGTTGGCAATTTGATTAGATCAATGAAAACTGAGATCCAGAATTTGAAAGGAATGGCTGTAACTACTTGATTTGCTTTCCAACCATGGTATAGATACTGCTCTGCACTTTGCGCCCATTGAGACTGCCATGTCAAGCAATCATTCCACCACTCCAATATCTGGTCCAGGTACAGTAGACAAGGTGAAGGAAATGATAAGAAAGGGAAAGTGTTTTAGCGAGTATTACACATTCCATCACAGCAAAAAAGCTATTCTCCCACCTACTTGAATAATAGACAAATATGAGAATTGAGTGGAGAAGGCCTACTACCTTCCCCGGACATGTACAAAACAAGAGAGCAGCCTTCTCTGCTTCTGCGACTTAGCATTGAAGTCTATGATAACAAGAGCAGAGCTAGTGGGCAAACAATAATTGGTGAAAGCCCAATGGCCAATCCCCTGATTAAAGCCATTTACACCCCATCAGCTGACAACAAAGACTTTCCGACAGGAGTACCGAAATTCCATCAAAGAGTGCAAGAAAGCTTTGTTTCTTTAAAGAATAAAGTGGTTAATTGGACTAGATCCAGACATCATTGCTTTCCATTGTTTACACAGACCTAATTGTGTTAAACGCCGTCTAGATACTAGAAGAGATTGGGATTATGTCAAAGCTACTCTAAAGATGCTGGGGTGGCAAAGGGTCCAATAATGCTTGGGCTTAGGCTAGACTCTCTGCAAGGATAAGAAATAAAATTCAAAAGGCTGGCATCCAGCTATTCCTTACGGAAGGAAAATAGGAGTAATACCGCTACATAGGTTTCTAGACCCCTTAGTTTATTTGTGAGTGATTCAGCATAGCCTGTAAGGTCACAGTCACTTAATTTGTGGGGGTAAAGGGGTACATCCCCAAGCTAAGTGTGACTCCCCCTCGCTACGATTTCCTAAACCTAGCCAAAAAAGATAGTTGTGCCATCGACTTACTAGTACTTCCGGTTAGACCTAGTCATTGTACCACTACATTTTGTTCTCTTCCCCTTGTAATGAGTCCTATTTCAAAGGCTGTTTCTGTGACAATGGATCAAAATTGTAATCTAGATTATGATGGTGCTTTTTTGATTAATCCTAGAATGTTCAGAGGGTCACATCCATGGAGATACTGGTTTAATATCATGCCCTACCTCGGCTGAAATGTATATGACATAAAATCTAAGCTAATCGATTAAGACTGGGGAATTTTTATGGATTGTTTTGATACATGTATGCTGCAGGAGATGTGAGCCATTAGTGAAATATATTAAAAAAATGGTATAGAAATTTTCAAGGTTTTGCGGAGAAAGCTGGAGCGGACCGCCCATAAATATGCAAATCTCCTGATCTGTTGGCTTTAAAAATTTGCCCACAAAAAAAAAAAAAACATCCTTTAATTAAAGGTTTATAACCAGAGGACTACGCATTTTTCAAAAGTCACACACATTAAATCTTCTGGGAAACCTCTTAAACTTGCATAGGTGAAATTCTGCAGTTATTTTTGGGGGTCTTAAATACTTCCTTTGAACCATCTGGTCTACTATGGAAATAGTTAAGGAAGAAAACTATAGCTGGAATATCCCAAATCTGGTAGCTGCCCCTAGAAATGACACCTCCAAGGCGACCTTACAATTAGTTGACATCTCTTTATCTCATATTGTTCGTGCATGTAATAACTGTCCACCTTCGGACCGTATGGCAGCTCCAACATTTAAAAGATGCCTCTACAGAAGTAATAATGACTACAGATTGCTTGATGTGCGCCTGTGGGGAGAAATGAAAGACATGAAGGTAAATTAAAGACAAGTGAGCCATCATGATCCCTTAGTTTTACACTTAAATGGATCCTTAATCCATAATATGTCATACAGAAATGGCCCAGTAGTCGATCCTTTGGTCATCTGTAATAACTGCAGGAATGGAAAATTGGCAAATATTATTTGCAATGGTGTGGTTCTGAAATCTAACTATGAAGGGACAAACAGAACACTGGAATTTCTTAGTATAATCCTGTTCTATTATATGCCCATGGTCAATTGTTTAAAGACCTAAAAGAGTTACCCAAGGAATGTAAAGAATGGTATTGTGCAGAATGTCAAGTTAAGAAGTCTGATCTTATTGCTGCAATTAAATTGGGTGACAGAGGAAAAATAAGTTTGTCTAAGGTATTGTACAAAACAACTGATTTGAGCAGCTAACGTAGAGTTGGGGGTGGGGAATTGGGAGGACTTCCTGGGGGCTGCAAAATCCAAAATTCAAAAAGGTTTTGGCACAAAGTATCACACAGGGTGTAATAGGCCAATGAAACGAGAGGTATACATTCTAGATTGTGTGGGTAACACATTCTGAAGCTCTTTATGGAGAACCTTCCGATACCTTTAATATGGACCCATTGGTGCATAGTGCCCATCATGACACTGGAACACCAATAAGCTCTAAAGTTACTTTTTCACTGTCTGATATAAAGAAAGCCATTAATGTCCAGAAGTCCGGCAAAGCAACCTGACTTGATACAATTCTAGTTGAGTTTTACCTATCGTAGCCAACCATTTGGAACACGTATATAAATGCCATATCAAACTCTATAGCTGCAGGCACCAGATACATCAAGAGATGCAGAGATCGTGTCAATACTTAAAACGGATCATCCGATTGGCCAAATAGACAGCCTGCAGAAATTCTTCTTCAGGCAGGTCTTAGATCTGATTAATATACAACATTCTTAGCCAATCCCAGGTTGGCTTTAGGGCAGATACTAGTACAGTTGACCAAGTCTTATGCTTTCTTTTGATTAAGTGGAAGGCAGAGGACCTCAACAGAGGAAGCATATTTGTGAACTTCATAGATCTTCGTGTCACATTCGACATGGTACCAAGGGAAAAGCTTTAGGAAGTTCTCAGAGGAGTGTGAATCCCGGCTAATTTACTGGACATATTAAGGCGGCTTCATGCTGACAATTTTGCTCAAATCAGGTGGGGGTCAAATGGAGATCTTACACCCCCAATTGATGTCAGCAAGGGTGTGTCCTGACTCCTACTTTGTTCCTCCTCTTTATTAATAGTTGTACAGATGTCTAACCAACTACATGAAGGATTCTCCAGTCTTGGCTGGAAAACCGTGTTATTTAACAACACCTTGCTGATCTTCAAGACAGAGAAAGTTCTTCACACTTTGCTACAAGGATTCACCGTTTAATTCTACACATGGCCTTCGGATCCATGTGCAGAAGAGTACAAGCTCAGGCATTTAACCTTCATAAAAATTTTAAGGCCCTCTCGAGTTAGGAGAAACCATTTTGAAAAGAGTAAATCTGTTTCACTACCTTATGGTAAGGATATCAGACTCCCATCTGTGGCCTGATCAACTTTCCAAAAGTATATCACGATTGAAACACAGAGCGTCATTACTGATTAACTTTGCCAAACAAACCATACTGTGTCGCCGGCCCTTAAGAATTACAGAGCCCAAGCCGCAAGTGCTGCAATGTATGGCTGGAAACTCAGGGAACGCTTTGATGTAAACAACCTAAAGAAATCTGAGAAGGCCTTTATAAGATCTCTCTTGAGGCTCCCACAAAGTACCCCTCTTCTTCCAATAAGATTGAACTTTGCTATGAAATCTATAGCTGGGCATGTGAAACTGAGGGCAATCTTGTAGCGGCTTAAGAGTATGTACAACAAAAGAACTAGAGCCATGTAGAGAAGGCTGTGTTATTGGGAGAGCGAACATGAGTAAGATACCTTGGCTGAGATACATAAAGATGACAGTTATGGAACGATTTAATAACAATGTTTGAAGTTGCCTTACTGCTATGGCTGGTGTTTCTGCAGGGCACTACAAGGACTAGCAGCCCAGGTCCTTAGGAGGCGGTCCCTGGCACTCTCCTCACCCGATCACTGTTGGTGCTATAAAGCGCGTCATCTTGTCCAACCACGTAAGTCGCACCAATCGTTGACAGGAAGAGGCGGGACAGGGCCACCCCCCATCATCAGGACTAAACACGACGGGCAAGAACCCCGAGACAAGTGAATTAGCCCCTACACCTCTGGGAGGGCTTCCACGCTTGAGTGATAAATACTGTATTCCATCAATCTCAAGCACCTTTAAAAAATGCTACTCGACACGAGGGGAAGGCCAGCAAGAGGCTGCTGGTGGGGTTTCAAGTCATCGCCCCCTTTTATCTCTTCTCCCTTCACCTTGGCTCCTGGTGATAGTGAACTGGTGCCCTGTGTAAGATTTGCTGCTGCTCTACTACCATTATTACTATTGCTCATAAAGGCTGCCAAAGACTATTTAAGGACATGCTGGGTGACTATGGAGCTAAACAAGGTTGTGGCCCATGTACAATGCTTGTGTACCGTCCCATACATTCATTGAAAGTCCCTCCTCGGTGTGCCAAATCCTGGCGTACTTCGCAAAACTGCTTTTTTTCCTTCTGATCCCGCAGGTCCTGCATGAAACAGTGCGCCTTAGTAATTGTACGGAATAGAAGTTCTGGGCTACGCATTGGTAACCACATTGGCCCACGTTAAACACCTAGTGATCGTCGGCTGTCAACTTTCTGGCCGGGTGCAAATTTTGACTGTGGCTAGTCTGCTGCTGTTAGATATGGTTGTAAAAGAAGAAAGTGATTCAATGCGGAAGTAGTGGGACCGGAAGAAGGGCCGTCTTTAGTTACATCTCCTTTGTGAAATTCCCCTATGTGAGATATTGGAACCAAATGCTCTCCGCTAGTCCAATCTCGCTCTGACATAATGATGAAGCGTAAGGCCAATGACAAAACATCTGAAATGGGAAAAGCAAAAAAGCAGCCTAGGCATGTTGCGGAGAATTGTACCTTGGACGAAATAAATGTTTTAATTGAGGAGGAGGACAGTGTGTTTGGCCCAAAAACTGTAGAATGTAACACAGGTAAAGGGCAGAAGGGCAGCCTTCAATCATTCTTTAATAACACTGGGAGTCCTCATCTCCCAGGCCATACTAGTAAAGTACACATTGCTAATGTCCAGACTCCTTCTGGCAGTCCCATACGCACACATAAGGGAAAGCAGCTCCTTGATCTGGCTCTTGCTACCTCTGCAGTTGTCGAATGCTCCAATCGCTTTGATGTTCTAGGGACCACTGATGATAATGCAGTGGTTACTAACGAAACAGTGGAAGTCCAAACCACGGCACCTGGACTAGACGCGGGCCCTACCCTTTTGCAGGTCACTTTACTTATAAAAAAAAATAACTGCTTTCAGGGACCATATCGATAGGCTGTCCAGGGGAGGTAATGGCAATATCGACAACCTAATTGCCCCTGGTGGTGAACCTTCAACAACCAAGGGTAAAGGCTGACCTGGTGCACTCTTCCCATCCCAAGCTTCCTGTCCCGATAAAAAGCTCCCTTGTGGGCACCCCACCAAAGCACAACGTTCCCCAGCCTTGCTGGAGGAAGGGATTGGACGTTGGCAATGCGCCTGGGCTGGTGGCCAAACCTATGGAGCATGTATGGCACGCACATTATCCTCTAAAGACCTTTAGTGGTAGGCACTTACAATTAGCAGGAGGAGTTGGTCCTGTCAACCCGCAGAGGGGGGGAGGGGGGTACTCCCACCTCATCTTTACCAAGCAGAGGCAGTATACCAGGGGAAGCACTTTAAAAGGGCCACAATGTGTTTATTATAAATGTCCCAAAACCCCAGTCAGGTATCAAAGGATCAGAAGATTCTCTAATAAGTAATGCCATTTACTGGATTAGAAAGGTGAGAGGGTGTCTATTAATTATAAGAGGACATAATCAAGCTACTAGACACACCAATGACCTATCTACATATGATTATTTTAAACTGAAGCTGACAAAGCACAAACTTGTAGAAGGGCTGATAGCCATAGTGCAGTAATTGAGCCCCCCCCCAATGGCTCATTAATTAGACTTAAGCTAAATGCCCCCAATGTGATACAAGCTCCATCACCTGACAGTTTACAGAACATGTCCCTTTCATCTGCAAATAGCTATACTCCCAGAGGGCCACACAGCTACTATGTATAATCTGTCTGACACTGATTGACTGAAATTGATTGTTAGTGGGGACGTCCCTACCGAAAGGCAAACATGTCATTATCATATAAAAACTGAATTGGCTAAATCTGTATTTCCTCTTGGGAGTTCTGGGGAAAAAATGGACCATTTAAATACACATTCAAACTCTCTGAGGTACCAATGACCCAGAGTAGCACTTTGCTACCATGTGCAGAGGGACCTAAGCTCCCATGGACACAACAACCTTAAATTGCTGTCTTGGAGCACTGCAGATATTAGATCTAAACTCGAGGACCCTGAATGGGGCACATTTATTAATCAATTCCATATAATCCTACTGCAAGTGACGTGGGCGGTAGAACCAGTGTTTAGATCTGGGTTATCATTTGCCTGTAATGCAGTACCATCTCCCGCTGGCAGGGCATTGGGTGGGTTGCTACTTTTGCTTAGTATGGACCCGTTTGCTAATACAAGGAGAATCCCAACAAACTGTAGAGATCTGTTGAGCATAAGAGTCATCACCGGCTTCTCGGGGTCAGGCATGTTGACATCTTTAATATTGATCTACGCTCCGACCCCCCCCCCCCCCCCCCCAACTTACGATCCATTACAGCGGACCGTCTATCAAGCATATTCAAGCAGTCTGAACAAAACCATATTAAAATAATTGCAGGGGACATTAATACTGAAGTTTTGTCTGGCCATTTGTGAACTGAAGAGATGGGCTCATGCTGTGACTTCAGGTCACTGCCCTCTGCCCCACCTTGCCTCATGCATAAGCAATCTAAGGTCTCCGAACAAGGTGTAACCTTAATACAAACCTATGGACTTTTACTTTTAAGAGAGGGCTGTGCTTGAGTAACATGGATTACATTTTTTGGGATAATGCACTCTCTCTGACCCTTTCTAACGGATATGGAGGTAGGTACCAGAATGGGCAGCGACCATAATGCACTGAGCGCCCTTTTCTAATTAAGGCCATTCCTTAATTCAAAATCCTCTTTGAACACTAACATCAGTTCCTTTGTGACTAGTAGTAACAGAATCTGTCAAATTGTCAGCAGTTGCTGACAACTCCAATGTGCAGTCGCAATATACTCTATATTTACGGATAAAATGGCTCCCGCGGTGCGCCAACATCGGAGTGGCACAAATTTTTGTTAATATACACTGTCATCTAATGGAACACTTGAAACTTCTATTCACTAGGGTGGGCAGCAGGGGACAATACCTAATTAGTCTTTCGGTATGGTATACATGCAAATGTAACAGTCCAATACACTACTCCTAAAAACAGTTTTAAAAACAGGGGGAGAGGGGGGGGGGGGGACCGGGGAAATAATTGAAGCCTGAAGACAGTATAGAGCTGTCTTGACACAAGCAAAAAGAACTTTGGTGAAGTAGAAGTGGGAGGAACTGATAGCTGTACTACAGAAGTGAAATACTAAAGAGATTTGGAGGTCGATAGCCGCTTGGTATTGCATCACAGACAACCACCTCTAAGCGGTGGTCAAACCAGAGGCCAGGGTCATCCACTTTAGCGATCTTTATAGGGAATGATAGAGCGACACACTGAAGGGGACGTCTGACCCTGTTACTCCTAACACAGACCTCAGGACTGGGACACTTGATAGAGCCAGGAAAGACACAACTCAGCTGGTGACCAGCTCAGAAACAGAACTTACAGCATATATGGGTGTGCCTAAAGCAGGCGAGATGGTATATCCAAGAAAGATGTACAGCGGTCCCCTATTGACCCCTCACAACAGATGAGCTTGATGATACTCCCAACCCCTCCCTTGGCTCTGTTTTAGTGCACTTGCTCTGAGGCGAATGAAGAGGGAAAAAGCCCCAGGTCCCGATGGCACCCTCGGGGACCTTGATCTGTCACAACCAGAGATCTGAGTCCCGTATTTTAACACCTTGTGTAATGCTATTGTGTGAAGTGGGGATGTTTCACCTTCGTGGAAGGGAGCCATTATAGTTCGGATCTACAAGAAGGGGAGGAGGGAAATACCATCCAACTATAGGCCAATTAGCCTGCTAAAAAACAGCCAAAGAAATGCTTGTAGAAAAGTTCTTAAACGACTGCAAGCTTAGATGACAGAGAACCAAATCCTTCCATATTGTCAAGCTGGTTTCAGGGCTGGGGTCCGTACCTCAGATAAGGTTTTTCAATTAAATACGATCTGTTGGAATTATGTCACCATGAAACAGGATCATCTCCTTCACCTTTATAGACCTGCGGGCGGTATTTGATTTGGTCCCTAGGGATAACTTCTGGAGGGTTTTGGACCTATATGGGATCCCTGTCGGCCTACTAAGGATCCTCAGATTCTACACACTGACAAGTACGCCCAAGATAGGAGGAACTTTGGTGGGGATCTTACACCACGGATAACTATCAACCGTGGAGTCAGACAAGGATGCGTGCTGGCCCAACGCTATTCAGATTATACATCAATGGAGCCATAGATTGGCTAGCCCAGAGTGGACACGACGCCCCCAAATCCTTAGCAACCAGCTGTACCATTCTTATGTTTGCAGACGACACGCTCCTTACTTCACCACCACCACCAGCTGGTCGCCAATACTTGCATGACAGCTTTTCAACCTTCTGTGCCTCAAACGGCCTTGAGGTCAACCCCTTTACATCAAAGTTCATGTCACGGAATCCACACCGTTCCTTTCGGGCCAGGTAAGGCTGGACGGGGTGGCTCTGGAGCAAGTAAAGTGCTTTGATTAATTAGGGGTCAGGTTGATGGATGTGTCCTGAGGCTCACAGATTTAATAAAGCAGAACTATATTCAACAGCAGGCATCGGCCATAGGTAGGAAATATAAGTCCACATCCCGTGGACCAATAATGCCTGCTCTAGAGGTTTATAGGGCCACTGTTATTGCAGGAGCTACCCATGGGGCAGAGCTTTGGGATAGTGCTGATTTGTCTTCACTAACAAACACTGAGAATACATTTTTAAGATCAATGTTTAACCTCCCTTCAAGTACTCCCCTCACCCATCTACACTTTAACCTTGCTCTAAATAGAATAGACCAAGGAGCACTATTAAAAACTTTGACTATTGCGCGCGACCGTGGACTGCTCCAGAACTAGCCCCTTACAGGGGTGCCCTGGTGGATCTAATCAATGTTGACAAATCAGCACGTACTCCATGGCTGAGTAAGATTAAATACTTAAGTGAAGCCATTAGGATGGTGTAGTTGTGGCACTCTCCTGCCACCCTAAAGAAAGGAGTCATACCCAAGTTAAAGCAAGCTTTTTGAGAATTTACACTGCAGCAAACTTGGAATGAGCAAAAATCTGGCAGCACTACTGATACATTACTGTCCCACAAATACCGTCCCAGTTTTGAACTGTTCCTGGATAGCATTCGCCCCTGCCAAGCAAAAACCATTTATAGAAAGCGTAGACATGGCACCCTCCCCCTGGAATATTTTAAGAGCAAGTGGGTCAAGAGAGGTTCTCTGTCCCCAAACTGTCCGTTTTGCTCGATTCATTTGTGTTTGCTGTTTCCAGATTTTTATTGTGGGTCCGGAGAATCCACTCAAGCAAATTGAAAGGGATGGGATAGGGTACACTTAAGCATGATTTACAGGATGCTCTGATGCTAAGTGCTACTTAACCAGCCCTCTTACTTTTTACCTCTCTTTGCTGCTATGAGGAAGACCCGAGATGCATCTGTCTTTTTATAATCTCTTTTATCCTGTATTACGTACATGTGTGTGTAGATTTTATTATATTAATTGTATTACTTATTATGTATTAGTTTATAGTTTTAAAACAAGTCGGGCTAAACTAGAATAATGATGATAATAAATGGTATTTTTAACACCAGCACTGAAGATTGCCTAGTTACTCAAGAAGAGCATGACTGACCTACTCACAAGTTTTTTGCTGATTGTAATGATTTGTATATTGCACAAGTGCTTGCATATAGATAACATTGCCATACTGGAAGCACATGGGTTGTGATATTTTTCTTATGTGAATTTTATGTACTTTTATGGTCATAACTAACCGAAATAAAGTGTAAAAGAAAGGACACTTATGGGAAGATTGGCTAACACATTTTTTCTTAGCCAAGTGGGACTACAAATTAGAAGGATATTTGGACCAAATACAGCCCTCATCAACTACAACACTTTACGTAAAATTTAGACTGGTACAAGTGACAAGTAATTAATGTGTGCCCAAGCTTGTCTGCAAAAAGAGGAAAAGGAGGGACTTTTATTTTTGCAAAGAATAACCAGCCAAGATCCAAGTGGACGAAGCCACTCTCATTTACTTGGAAATGGACACTATTAGGATGCATTACAAATATGTAAGAGCAACACTAGTCCAAGTGTTAATTTAGAAATCAAAATTCTTGCAATCTGTCTAGGTTTTAAAGTAAAGTGTTGAAACCTGGTTAATGAATTGAATGTTTGAAACAAACTACAATATGAATTATCTGATCGATCCCAAATTGTTTTATATAGATGAGTTGGTTAAGTGTTTTATCTAAGTATTTTTATATATGTTTTTAAAAATTGTATTGTTGTACAATGCGGTCTCGATATTTGTCAATGGATAATTGTATCTAAACTGGCAATAAATAAAGAGTTTTAAATAGCAGTAAAACTGGAAAAAAACAAGGGATCATGAAAGGTAACAAAGGCAAAACAAAATCAGAGAATAAGAAAAAAAATGTCCTAATCAAATGAATTTCCAGTCTCATCTAACAACCTCTCCAAACGAAAGACTGATCTTGAGGCTGTGAACAATAAGATACCACTTAGTGGGATAATTTCAAAGGCCACTCACTTTTATTCCCACCCACATCATATTAATAAAACAAAAACAGTAGACACCAGATAACGCAAATACGTCACTATGTAGTAAGCACCTCAATTTCAAATTCTATCAGGCTAATGAACTAGAGGTTTAATATTTGTCAATCTTTCCCTAATCAGTCATAATCAAACTTTGAATAGGTATCACTAACACAAGCATTACACTGTGTATAACCATTGCTTTTGACTACATGAGAAATATTGTTAGTAAGGTGCCAAAAAATGGACAATCCTTGAGTAGGTCTCTTGAACAACTTCCAAGCTCAGGCACATTACATGGTCTTATGCGGATCCGTAGTACACAAAGGCTATAATATATTACTCACAATGACAAACTGTATTCTCTTAATAGCAGACCTAATCATATGCTTTGTTAAATTCTTACTTTTACCCTTTCTGATCAAACTATGGGTGAAGCCCTCAATTTGAGAGTGACTAGCCAAAGGGGTTCATAACAAGTTGTAGATTAGCAAGCAATGTTAAAGCGCGATACTCTATCTGGAAGAAATAATTGGTTGTGGCTTGCTGGAATTTTTAACTCTAAACCTATGGTTTCTGCTTTAAATGCCTGTTGGTAATTGTGACTTAGTCTGTTAGAATGGATCTTAACTTGATCATCTGATAAACCCACAGTTATTTAAATATGCTGCAATCATCTGTCTACAAGAGAAATGGCTTGCTTCTGATTTTTTATATGAATAGGAACTTTAGTCCAGCTACTGTATTTACAAAGGGGCACCCAAAGGGTGGGCTTGCACCTCTATTATTATTTTATTTTTTTTAAACAGACTTTATTAGGTCACAGAACAAAATGCAGTCAATCCCCGCCCCCAATACTCCGCCCTCCAGCCAAATCAGGACGTAGTGCAGTGACCGCCCCACCACACTGACCACAACTGTACAACATTCACCCCAACAGTATCTGTGCTACAAGGTAGTGCATCCACAGGAGTAATCCACAGTGAGTGTGCGATAAAGCCAAAATACCCCCCGCCCCATCCCCCAGCAACCCCCCCAACGAACCCCCCCCACTCTACCCACCCACCCAAGCATGTCGGCAGTATCTATCAGAATTACATGTACATCAAAGCCTCACCCACCACTCGTCGGATCCGCCTCCCAGCAATCCCAACAGAGTGCGCCTCAAGAGCAAAGGGGGAAGCCTGTTACAGGGCACTCAAGGAACTGGGGTCCCATCATCCCCCACCGGATCTCCCCCATCCCCCACAGCCGAGCGTTTGAACAAGTCCAGGAGTGCCAACCATGTCCGGGCCCATTCGTGCGATCTTTCATTTTCACTACGTCGAGGCTTGCACCTCTATTATGATCTGATTTCAAGTGGTATGTTACCAAGATCACCATGAAAGGTATCAACTTACTAGTATTACTTTTGATATTGCCTATCCACTTAAACCACCTCTTTGTGTAGACATTAAAAGTGTAAATTTGTAACACAAAAATACCTGTAGGTTTGGCAGGAAACAGTGGTCTATCTGAAATTGTGCTCTATCTGCAAGACCTAATGTATAGGTTACCTAATGCAGTTAGGGATTTTAATGCTCACAATTCGACAAACTTGTATATGGGTAGCAGATTTATAGATTTTTAGCTCCTATTGAGGATTGGTAATCCCTTCTTTCTATAATGAAATATGTAATAAAAAGGGAGACTACATGTTGCTCCTCACTTCGGAATTAAATTTGGGTTTGATGAATAGGCGATTCAAAAGCTATAGGACTATAAACCCTATTGAAGCAAGAGAAGCTCCTTTTCCCGAACTGATTGCAAATTCATCTGATACATGAGTGTGTGGAGCAAGTTAATAAGAATGTGCATTCCTCATTTTATTTATTAAAACACTATTTTTTGATAATTGGCTAAGGACAGTTCTAGGCCGTAGTAAAGAGTGGACGGTGAAAAATACCAGTCCTCAATGAGGGATGTGTACTAGCTCCACTGCTTTTTTAGGTCTCGCCTAGTGAACGCAGCGCATGCGCTGTTTCGCCTTGGCGTGACTATTGTCGTCGGTTTGGTGCGCGAAGGGAGACAAAACATGTGCGTGCCCGGACAGCCGATGTGCACGCTCACGGCGTCTGCATCAGGTTGGGCCCGGACTGCACATGGGCACGCGAACGAAGTGTCTTTCAGCTTGTTTGTTTAGCCGCCTGCAAAGCAATCCCGCCAACTAGCCACATCCATGTACATGCGCCAGACGGGGGGAGGCGGTGGGAGGGAAGACGTATCGCAAGTGCACAGCTGGTATCTCCTCCTAAGTGGCTGTTTCCTTATGTGTTATCAACCTGTTGTGAGCTCGGCTGCCCCTGTGGAGCTGTCCCGCACAAATAAGTCTGCCTCACCTCAGGGTACTCACTCAAAGCTCGATTTGCCACAGCGCCCTCTTCTGTAGCCTTTCATAAGCTGTGTGGTTTCATGTATCAGGGTTGGTCAACCCATCAACTCCACTTCAAATGTGGCCCCGGGTCAGATTTGACCTAGTGCGCTTTTGAGCAACTCAAGCATGGTGTCCCCAGTGAAAGAAGAGTGGTGGCTATTCACATGGTATTCTGACATCTTATTTTCAGGCCACTTGCATCTGGAGTACACGCTGCTGACCAGACCAATGGGCCTGATCACAGAAAAAATGTACAGTATACAGTGCAGGGAACAAATCCAAGAGTTTGGGTTGTTACGCCAAAAATTCCCCAGTCTTTTTTTTAAAGAAATTGCTTTCTTGTTTCCTCATTTTTTTGTGGCAGAGGAAAAAGGCCCGCACCAAGCCGACTACTTTGCAGCTTTAGTGCGAAGAAGGGGGATTAGCATTTCAGCATTTAAAACAAGCACTGGTAATCCATCGTTTTGCCTATGTAATGAATAAAGAACTGTTATCATCAATCATCGTCCGGGAGAAGGAAAAAGCTCCCTGACAGATAATACGAGAGTGGATGCGGCGCAGTGGGCAGAGCTGCTGACTCAAGAGCTGGGGATCCCGTTTGAGTCTCTGTGGTGCCACACAACATCTTGTGGTTCAATGCAAATCACTTACTCTCTCCTGGTGAATAATGGTTATATTAATATGCTGCAATACTAAAAAGGCAAAACTTTATGAAAATATAGTTCCACCAAAGCAGATATTAACAGTATTTCGGCGGCGGGAAACCGATAAGAGAAGCAGACGAGGAAACAGCATTGGTAAATGCAGGAAAATATGCTACAGCCAATAGAAATGGAGTAAATATAAGTGGCATGCACAGGAACCAATAAGAAGCCAGGAAAGGGAGGAGGCGGTATGTAAGTCCCTTTTAGGTTTCTATTAAAATCAATAGATTTCTCAAGCACAGTGCAAGGGCTGTGCAGACGAAACCAAAAAAGTACTACCAAACAGCTGTCCTAGACTGGTTGGTCTGGGCAGCCAATGTCACCAATGTGTCAGATCATTGTTATCTCCAACAGATTTCAATCAAGGCAAATCTCCAGTTCCATGTCTTTTTAAAAATTCTTAGACCACCCAAACGCAGGAGATGCAAGTTGCCCTTCATTTTGGTTTACAGATTCGTACAATTCAAAGAGGAATTCCAACTTCCCTGGTCCATTCTTCGGTCCTTTTGCAGGATTCCCTCCGTTGGGAGTGCAATTGGAGAGCACAGCTGCAAGGCAATGGGAAAAGGCGGGGTTTGTAAGGCTATGTGGTTTTATGGTATTGGAGACAGTGATATCATAGGAACAGCTTATTACTAGGAGTCCAACCATTCTCCTGTGCCTGATATTTTCCCCATCTACTAATCCGCCATTTTTTAATGGGTTATAAACAACCTCAAAACTCTCTTAGGGAGGATATTAGTCATGCTTTTTTAGCGACTGGCCTTCTCTGTAGAAGGAAATTGTATTGTTTATTGTCCCTGGAGCTAAGTGAAGCAGAACATCCCGCCTTTTTGTTTAATGTCCAGGCTCTTACGGATGGATAGGCAGATGTGGCTTCATTATAATCAAATGGTCTGTAAAGCTATTCGAGGGGCGAATTTCAAAAGAATGGCTTTTTAGGTCTTGGCTGGCGATAGCAGCGCGCATGCACTGCTCTCGGCATTCGAGAGCTTCTTGGAATCAATACATATTCCGAAGCACTCGGAGGCAGAGTTGAAGCTCCGCCCATATTTTTAATTGGGTAGCGTCCTCTTTCATGCAAAACGCTGGCTTCTGATTGTAAAGGAGGCTTCTTAGTCCCTCCTTGTTGCCGCCTTGTCTCCTTTTGGCCCTGCCCACCGGGATTGGGTAGTTTACTGGTGGAGTTATACTGGATGCTTTAATTAGTTTGTGAGCACTATTTTCTTTACTAAACAATGTGGGAGAATGGCGGTGCCTGCCCACACAGCACTCACTGGACAATGGCGGGCGCTACTCGCTAATGCCAGTGCACCGTGCTCGGTTTGTTTTTTTGTTAAACTTTGAAAGTGAGTGCGGCGCTGCTTCACGGACACCGCGCTCGTATTATTTATATATTTCTTAACTTTGCTGAGCGCAGGGCCCGCTTCAAAGACACCGCGCTCAGTGTTAAAGTTAAGAAATATATAAATAATACGAGCGCGGTGTCCGTGAAGTGGCGCCGTGCTCAGTTTCAATGTTAAACAAAAAAACAAATACAAAAAGAGCGCGGTGCACTGTCATTAGCGAGTAGCGCCCGCCAATGTCCAGTGAGTGCTGTGTGAGGTGAACGGGAGTTTGCGACAGACAGATGTCTAAACTCTTGACAAAGACCACCATTAACTGCTGCCTCTCATGCTCCTCACCCTTCTGGGACTTGTTTGACTCGACCACAGCCCGAGGACCACAAGCTGGTTCTACCAGTGAAACTCGATCACCACTGCAGTGAGCCAACGTATTTCATTTCTGTAATGCAACTGGTGCACATGTATAGCGCTCGGGTCGAGTTCACGCTATATAAAATTTGTTAGATAATGTTCCATGTGCATTCAGTAGGTGATACGCAAATCACTGTGTAAATAGATTTATTTGAGGTATTCCTTGGAAAAATTGCGTCTGCATCTGTTAGGGCACTAAGCTATAGCATACATGTTTCCTACACTGATGGGCGTGGTACCAAATCATGACTGACACATCCAGCCAGTTGTGCCATTTTAGCCAGGAGGACTGCACCGGTGATTTCAATCCCTTACTTCTAATGAGAAGAGTGAAACTACAAGTCCCACCATGCACCAAGATAGATGCAATCAATGACTATGACTGCTTGATGATGGCAACGCACGACACATGCAAAACGGCAACACTTAGCACGCTTCGAACTTTTATGACGTAAGCATTTCGATTCAACGCGCGCAGAGGCAGAGCGCAGGCAGGGGGTTCGCTCACTTGTGAGTTTCTAAGTTCAGGCTAAAGTAGGTCGATGATAAGCCAGTTCAGCCGTCAAAAGGGCAGGATGCAGCTTGAAAGCGAGAGAAACTATTCAGAGCTTCCGCGGCCTTTGATCTTCTTTAAAAGGCAATTGGCGGCAGTTTTCGAACGCTCGTAATGGCTGCTGGGACAGCCTCTCCTGCTTCCACATATGATCCTGCTTATCTCGCCAGTGCTACTTACATGAGCAGCCTTTGCCAATCTGTAATCGTCAATTTAATTCTAGATCTTTGACAAACCGGGTGGTCATGAGGACTATACAACCTAGCATTTACAGTGATCACTATCCATTTATAATTACACTAAAAACACCAACCGGTAGAGTACAGCCAGAAGTATCTGAGAATTCGTACCTTGAAATTAAAGGATGTGGTGTAAGACTTTTTTGAGGGAGAGTCAAGATGGAGGACATTCAGCGTACTCTATGTGTTAATCATCTGTTCCTGTTTGACAGATGTCAGTCACATAATGTGACTTCTCAGACTGTGATCAGGGAGTTGGGAAATGTAATTACAACCCAACTAACGAAGTCCAGCAGACCTTATGAAGACGCTCAACACGCCTGGTTTAATAGAGCCTGTAGTTAAGTGAACACTCTGCTGTGAATCACCCTCCATAGGAACCCACAAGATAGGCATTTGACCGCAACATGCAGAAGAGAAAACATGTCTGACAGAGAGAGGAAATCTGATCTGCAGAGAAGTATGTGGGATAAGCTGTTTTTCTTGTGTAAGACCAAGAACAATAGGTTGTTTTGGGATATTATTAACAATATTAAACTAGTTGTATTGTATCTGTTTTTTGTAAAGAGCGACTATCTCTCCACGGTAGTATTTTGGCGCTGTGCAGAAATAGATGGGAGGTACAGGATAGTCCGAGAACTGCCTAGGAGAGCAATGAAGGATTAAATCCGAGAGAAGCATAGAGAGTCCAGAGCTCCAAAAATCCAGGCTTTTAAACATTTCCTGAAACAGGCTTCAGATTGGATGAGACGAAGATGGCTGGGAAGTATATTCCCTGCTTTTGCCCCGAGGACAGTTACTAATCTACCGATCTACCTCCTTTAGTTTTATATTTGAAGGGTGTGGGTCTTAAAAGGTTAGCTGAGGAGGATCTAAGAGGGTGTGTGGTGACATAGGGCGTAAATCTAGATCTTAGATACACGGGTCCCATGGCCCTGAAAGCTCTAAAAGTAATGATGAGTATCTTGAACAACACTTTTGTGAATGGGCAGCAAATGCAACCCTTTCATAGCTGCAGATTCTGAGGAGGGACATGGCAGCATAAGTACCAGGCGAGCTGCTGAGTGTTGAACGGTCTGAAGTGTTTTTTAGGATTGCTGTGTTGGCACCTGCGTAGAGGCTATTGCAGTAGTCTAACCTAGAGGTTATTAGGGCTGCTGCAACAGTTTTTCTTGCTGTAGCTGGGAGATGATCAAAAGGTTTTTGCAGGGATTTGATCAGCTGAAAGCACTTTCCAGCCACTGATAGTGCTTGTGGGCGGAAGGATAGGGTAGAATCAATTTTTACCCCTAGGTTGTTCACTACTTCCACCGTATTGGGGGTGGGTGGGGGGGGGGGATTATTTAGCAGCCACCAGCGACTGGGGGTGAAGGTGTTGGCTTTGCCTAGGAGCAGGATTTCAGTTTTTTATGAATTACACTTCAGGTGATTCTGCTTCATCCAGCGAAAAACCTCCGTGAGACAATGTTGGAAGTTTTCTTCAGCCTTGTTGACTTAATGTTTATCTAATGTTAGAATCAGCTGAGTGTCGTCTGCATAAGAGGTAGTTTCGATGTTGAATGACATTATCAATTCTATATGTGCTGCCATGTAGATGTAAATAGTACTGGTCTGAAAATAGAACCTTGTGGGACACCTATATGCAGTGGTTTCATGGCTGACAGGTAGTGCCCAAGCGTGGTTACTTGCTCCCGGCCTGTCAAGAATGATTTAAACAAATGCCACATGCATTGAGGCGATGTAACAAGATCTCCTGGGAGATGGTATCAAATGCAGCTGATAGATCTAATAGAATCAGTACTGCATTTTTACCTTCATCCCGGGCAAATTTAAGGCTCTCCGAAGTATGTAGAAATGCTAATTCTGTAGAGTGTAAAGGCCTGTAATTGCCCCAGAATTAGTTTGGCCATTAATACTTGCCCCAGACCAATGGGTAAAACACTTCCAACAAATGCATTCCTCAGTAGATATAGTTCAGGAAACTATTGACCAACTCCTGGCTAATTTTCCATTTAACATTGAGTTCTGCTTGGAAGAAGTGGTAGATTGGAAGTGGTAGAGGCCATCTAGCTCAGCCCCTCAAATAACGCATCTGAGCCTGATGGGGTCCCCATTTAACTCTATTATAAATTTAACCTGGATTTGTGGGCCTCACTTTCGCTAATTGCATTAATCATGCCAGTAAATTCGGTCTCCCCCCATTCTAAAAGGCAGCTATTTTATTATTTCTGTTTTTAAAAGGGGGAGTCGTCAAGACCCTGGGTGTTATCGTCCGATTTCCATTTTAGACTGCACCGAAAAGATCATTGACCAAGTTGTTTTAGAATGGATACCTCAGTGGATCTCGGATACTGGCATACCTTCAAGGGTCAGGGAAAATGGAAATTTAAAGAGGTCTACCCTATTAGAACTCAAACTGTGGCACCTATATTTGATAATAAGGTTTTAATTGCCCATACGGTTTGAAAAAAGGTACCTCTAATATTCAATGGTTATCTCTTTATTTCTAGGTGAGATAAAAGAACAGAGTTAGGCATATAGGGTTACGTTTGCTGCTACACTACTAATGTTTCTTAGATAATTTAAATCATTTATTTCACTTTGTCTATTTTTGTATTTTGTTTAGACCATAGGTGAAGGCAAATGAATCAAACCTGTGAGGTGTCTTTTTCCAAGGAAGTGCCCCTGCTCTCTGCAGTTGGCGTGCAACTCCAAAGTACTTCAAAATATCAAACCAGGAGCAGCACAACCGACTGCGATGCAGACTGTCCTTCCGGACTCAAAACCCAGAGGCTGATGCCCCCAAGTGGAGTCTGTATAGACCAATAAAATATAAACACATTGCGAGGGACACAGGATTATTAAACCCTCATAAAAAGAATAGGGTGATCAACTCTTTGGCCTTGTTAAGTACTGCCGGTCTTCAGTACATCTATAAACCGCCTGTGCCATCATGCAAAAGTCAGACGCATCCTACTTTGAGGAATAATCCAGATCATTCATGCCTGGGTATGAATAATTACAGAGGTTGTGAACCACCTCTATACACAGAACGATCACTGCAGCCATTGTTCCCCTTAAGAAAGAGCATGCCACTGAATGAGCAGTTTCCCTGAACCCCTCCTGGGAAGGGATAAACAAACTGAAAAAGACACATCAGGGGCCTTCTGGCAACATACGGACCAAAGCGAGACAGAAAAGGAACAGAAGAGAAAAGGGAGTACGAGCAAGATATAAGCCACGATACCGTTGACAGGTTTGATCCCCTCGAAGGATCCCTTATTCCTTGCTATAGAGCAAGACGGCTAGAGCACAGGGGCAACCCACACATACTTGATAATCCCCAAATCCCAGACACCATTGATGGTGATGATTCCCAGGGAAATCCGGATGTAGAACTATCAAGGCTATAGCGCATTTCACTAGAGCCTCTGGCACATGACGACAAGGAGCTGGCCGATAGTGGGAAATGCACTACTAGTACATCAAACGTGCTAGAGCCCAAGGGATGGCATAGTCAGAGTAAGGTTCAGACAGAAAGCAGAGCTATTTGTTCGGGTGTACAAAATCATTTCTGAGACCTATTAAGAAACCGTTATCATAGACCAGCTTGCAGTGGACTAGGCAACTGATTCGAATGTCACTTACACATTTTATAGCAGAAACTTAAAAAAGGTAATGGAAAAAAGATCACTCAAGGTCAGTAAAAACCTTCTGCTCACTATAGCAGTGGACCACATTCCTATTGATGGGTCCTCAGTAGGGAAACACCCCCTGGTCCATAAAACATTGCAGTGAATAACTCTTGTTTCTCTTATGGCAAAGTAACTTATCCAGAAGGAACTACCTTGTAAGTTAGCTAAGCTCTTATGTCTTATATCTTGCAGATGTGTTTTGAATGTCAGAGTACTGAACATTACAGGTATAGTCTTTACCCCAGAAGGGGTTACTTTCAAGATTTCCAGAAGGACAAAGTCTAAATCTAGGATTATCTCCTATCCTGCATTCAATGACACCCCATAACTGTGTGTAGTAAGATGTGTTTAGGCTTATGAAAGTATGGCAGAGGTACTTCGTCCTTTCGATGAGACAATTGCTGATCTCAAACAGAAAACCATATAATGCAGTCTCCACTCCCACTATTGCAAGGAAATCAGTCATTCAAGAAGCAGGGATCGACTGTAAAAACTTCGGTGCAGATTCAGCTAGAGGGGCTATGGCATCCAGGGCTTTTTCCTTGGGAGCTTGGTTAGAGGAAATCCTGAACGCAGCCGATTGGCCTTCAGACTCCACCTTTAAGAGTTTTTATTTTAAGCCAGTCAAATATGGCTGAATTGGTGGTAAGCTTTCACCAAGCCTAATCCTTGCCTCCGGGACGGACGGACAAAGAATATAAAAATGTACTCGCTATCGTGAAGGAAAGTTTCAATTCTATTAAGGACATGGAGGCAAGGATTACACCTCAAGCTGATTGAACACACTCAGATATCCACTGTGGAAAGTCAGCAGTATTAAAAGCACAACGTTGACATTAATGAAAGGCCTATGTAACTTGTAAGCATCTAAGATTACTGTTGTTATTGGTTTATAATTCCTTGTAGAAGAAATACTTTATGACTGTCTCATGTAACCAATGTCCAGAGGTATACATGAAATTAAATTGATAACTTTTTTTATTTGCAGGAGATGAAAGCACCAAGCTGAATTAAACTTGAAATATGGATTTGGCTCAGATACTGGAAGAAAGAGGGGGCACAGAAAGTCACATAGACTGATAAGAGACAAGAACTGGGTTATGATTGGATTAAACACTGTTGTTCCATCTCCAAGTGTTGATGGAAAAGTTAGTTCGCTTTAGAATGTTTTTTATTGGCTGCTGGAAATAATAAAGTGTTGAAAGTACAGTCTAATCCTCCCCTTTGTGTCCTTTATAGAAATTTAAAAACTTTCCTTCACAGCAACTAGAAAATATTATATTATAGGCCACTAGTGGCTTGCAAGGGTTTAACATTAGCTGTAATGTGATGACAGTTATATATTACTAGAAATACCCATAAATGTTCTGGGGCTCTCGAGATCTACAGAATACAAAAAAATATTTTAGGATTTTTTGGTCATTAAAAAAATGCACACGTTAGGGCTAGCAGACTTAAAAGTTTATTGTTTTCACAAGCGGGAAGGAATATGCTACTTACCAGTATGCATCTGTTCTTGGCATGTAGAGCTGCAGATCAATACACTGTGCATAGATCGCCATCTGGTGTTGGGCCCGGATGTTTGCAGTTTGTTTTTCCTCTTGGAAAGTCTTTGGAAGTCACGAGGTCGGTGACTCCTCCTTTGGTTCGTATTGCGCATGGGCTTCGGCTCCATCCTCAGATTGTTTTCGCCAGCAGGGAAAAATGGAGCGTAGTAATAACAGTAAAGAAACCCATGTGTGTTGTATCTAAATAAGATAGACTGGAACGGATACAGGTAGCAGGGGAGGCGGGTGGGCGTGTAAAGATCTGCAGCTCTACATGCCAAGAACAGATGCATACTGGTAAGTAGCATATTCTGTTCGAGGCATATGAGCTGCAGATTATACACTGTGCATAGACTATATAGCAGTACCCAACCCTAGCGGCGACCACCGGCATCCGTTGCAGTTGTTTGGAACAGTGTTTTTAGTACAGCCTGGCCCACACTAGCTTGTTGCTTGGTTTGCACATCTACACAGTAATGTTTTGTGAAAGTGTGCGGTGTTGACCATGTCGCTGCTTTGCAGATGTCATCTAGTGGTATGTTTCCTAGAAAAGCCATAGAAGCCCCTATCTTCCTTGTAGAGTGGGCTTTAGGGGGAACAGATAGCGTTCGTTTTGCTTTGTGGTAGCAAATCTGTATGCATTTTACAATCCACCTAGCTATCCCCGATTTAGAAATAGGGTTGCCTTTATGTGGTGGAGAGAAAGAGACAAATAGCCGTTTGGTTTTTCTGAAAGGTTGTGTTCTTTGGATGTAGTAAAGTAAGGCCCTTTTAACATCCAGTGTGTGTAAAGCCCTTTCCGCAACGGTTTGAGGTTGTGAGAAAAAGACTGGTAATTCTACTGACTGGTTTAGATGGAAGGGAGAAAGGACTTTGGGTAGAAATTTTTGGTTGGTACGGAGTACAACCTTGTTCTGATGCATTTGGAGAAAAGGTTCCTGTATAGTGAGTGCTTGTATTTCACTAACCCTTCTAAGGGAAGTGATGGCCACTAGAAATGCTGTTTTCCATGTGAGAAATTGCAGCTAACATTTATGTAATGGTTCGAAAGGGGGTCCCATTAGCCTTGTGAGAACTATATTCAAGTTCCAGACAGGTGAGGGTGGTACTCTGGGTGGAATTACTCTTTTGAGGCCTTCCATAAAGGCCTTGATGGCAGGCACCCTGAAAAGTGATAGGTGCTGCCTGTTCCTTAAGTAAGCAGCAATTGCTGCGAGGTGTAACCTAATGAATGTATATGCTAGGTTACACCTTTGTAGATGGAGCAAGTAACATATGATGTGCTGTATGGACACATTTAGAGAGTTGATTGTGTTGTTGTGGCAGTAAACAACAAATCTTTTCCACTTTGCAGCATAGCATGCCCTAGTAGTAGGGCGTCTAGCTTCCCTGATAATATTCATGCAATCAGGGGGAAGGTTAAGGTATCCGAATTCTAGGACCTCAGGAGCTAGATCGCAAGGTTAAGCTGAGCTGGGTCCGGGTGCCTGATCTCTCCATGGTTCTGGGTTAGGAGGCATGGTGAGAGGTGCAGCTTTTGGTGTGGTACTACCGAGAGTTTCAGCAGTGTGGTGTACCACGGTTGTCTGGCCCATGTTGGAGCTACTAGGATCAGTATTCGGGAATGCTGTTGTAGCTTTCGCACCACTGATGGAATTAGTGGGAGAGGTGGAAAAGCGTATGCAAATTTGTTTGACCAGTTCATCCATATCGCATTGCCTTTGGACAATGGGTGTGAGTATCTGGCGGCGAAGCTTGGGCATTTTGTGTTTTCGTGGGTAGCGAATAGGTCTATGTGTGGATGCCCCCACTTCTGAAAGAACGGGTGAAGAACCTGTGGGTGAAGTTCCCATTCGTGAATCTGTTGAGTTTGTCTGCTGAGCAGATCTGCCACGGTGTTTTGGACTCCTGGGACGTGTTGGGCCAGGAGAAAGATTTTCTGTGGAATTGCCCATCTCCATATGCTCTGTGCTAATTGAGAGAGCTGTGGAGAGTGTGTGCCCCCTGTTTTTGAATGTAGTACATGGCAGTCATGTTGTCTGTGCAAATGAGGACAGCCTTGCCTGAAATCTGCATCTGGAAGGATTTTAGGGCTAGGAAGATTGCCAGTAACTCCAGGTGGTTGATGTGGAGTAACTTCTGTTGCGGCGTCCATGTGACCTGTACTGTGAGATGTAACAGATGAGCTCCCCAGCCGGAGAGCGATGCCTCTGTTAGGATTATTTGTGGAACGGGGTCCAGGAACGGTCGACCTCTGGAAAGGTTTGTGGTGTTCCACCACTGCAGAGAGCGATGGATGCGACCGTCCACCAACACCAGATCTGTCAGTTGTCCCTGGGCCTGGTTCCACTGGCGCGCTAAACACTCTTGGAGTGGACGCATCTGGAGTCTTGCGTGAGGCACTATGAAAATGCAAGAGTCCATCATCCCTATCAGTTGCATAAACACCCTTGCTGGGAGAGAGTGTTGAAATATGAATTTTTGACGCAGAGCCTGTATATTTGCAATCCTGGCAGGATTGGGATAGGCTATGGCTTTTGAGGTGTCTATGGTGGCACCGAGGTATTGTTTTGTGTGTGATGGTACCAGGTGGGACTTTTGGTGGTTCACCGTGAAACCTAGCTGGTGAAGTAGTTGGATTGTAGCGGCGGTGTATTGCACACATTGTTCGTAGGACATGGCTTTTATTAGCCAGTCGTCCAAGTACGGGAAGACGTGAATGTGCTGTCTTCTGAGGTGTGCCGCCACTACTGCTAGGCACTTGTGAATACCCTTGGTGCTGTTGTTACCCCGAACGGGAGCACCTTGAACTGGTAGTGTTGCCCGTCCACTACAAATCTGAGGTACTTTCTGTGAGCATGGTGTACTGGGATGTGAAAGTATGCGTCTTTTAAGTCCAGAGTGGTGAGAAAGTCGTTCTGGGAGAGGAGTGGAAGAACCTGTTGAAGGGTTACCATGTGAAAATGGTCTGAATGTATGTAAGTATTTAGAGGTCTGAGATCTAGGATAGGTCGTAGAGACTCGTCTCTCTTTGGAATCAGAAAGTACAGGGAGTAGACCCATAAATTTTGTTGATTGATGGGGACCTGCTCTATGGCTTGTGTTTGCAGGAGGGAGATTACCTCCCGTTTTAGTAACGTGGCATGTTCTTGAGACATTGGGCGTTGCCTGGGTGGAATGTTTGGGGGGGTAGATATTAATTCTAGGCAATATCCTGAATGAATAATTTGGGTCACCCATCTGTCTGAGGTGATGGTCTCCCAGACGTGAAGGAAATGTTGTATTCTGCCCCCGACCGGAGTGGAATGGTCTGGAGGGAGCGGGGGAAAGTCATTGGGTAGGCGGTGTGGCAGAGCGGGCGGTATTTGTTTTGCCTCTGCCCTTATTATTATTGCCTCTGTATCCGCCTCTTTGATAACCCTTTGTGAAGGTAGATTGGGGAGGGGATTTGTATGGCGTGGATGCACTATCCGAGTAGTAGCCCCTGCCTGTGCACTGAAAGGAAGAGCGCCTAGGAGTGTGTGACTGTAGGGCTCCAATGGATTTCGCTGTATCAGTATCTTTTTTCATCTTCGAGGGCTTCATCAACTTTTGGGCCAAATAGATGATCTTGGTCGAATGGGTGATTCAATATATAGAGGCTTGTACCAGAGGTTTAAATCCTGAAACTCTGAGCCAGGCATGGCGACGGAGAAGGACACTGGTGTTTATGGCCCTGGAGGCTGGATCTGCTGCATCTAGGGCACAGCGTATAGAGGTATTAGTTATTGTTTTTCCCTCTTGGATCAGCTCATTAGCCCTATTCCTGTATTTTTCAGGGAGATGGTGCATGATTGTCTCTAACTCATCATAATGCGCCCTGTCGTATCTGGCCAATAGCGCTTGTGTGTTGGCGAAACGCCATATATTGGCGGCTTGTGACGCAGTGCGCTTCCCTGACGCGTCTAGGAGCTTGGACTCTTTGTCAGGTGGTGGTGCTTCGCCTGACGCCTGAGAATTTGAGCGCTTCCTAGCTGTAGATACCACTAGGGAATCCAATGGTGCAGGGCCTTTAATGTATGAAGGGTCTGTGGGGGCGGCTTTGTATTTTTTCTCTATACGGGGGTTTAGTACCCTGGGTCTTTAAAAACCTCTGGTGCATGTTTAATTACTCCCTTTAACATAGGTAGAATGGCAGTAGACCAATGTGCATCATCGAAGGTGTCTAGGAGAAAATCTTCCTCCACTG
Source organism: Triturus cristatus (assembly GCF_964204655.1). Lineage (NCBI taxonomy): Eukaryota > Metazoa > Chordata > Amphibia > Caudata > Salamandridae > Triturus > Triturus cristatus. The sequence goes on along the minus strand of NC_140592.1, from coordinate 343,613,197 downwards.
GGTCAGTATGTAACTCCACCCCGTGGTAGTGTGCCGCCCTTTGTAGTAGGTGGTGAAAGCCTAACGAATCTTCAAGTGGGGATGGCCGAGATGGGTAAAGGTCATCCTGTGGGACATCTGGGATGTCCGGATTGTTATAGTCGTCCCATGGGTCTGGAGATCCAGTAGGGGTGGGGTCTTGTGGCACATCTGCTGGATCATAATAAGGGTCTCCTAAATCATCTGGAACAGGAGACAAGGTTGGGGAACGATGAGGCAGGGGTGGAGGAGGTGGGGAAGGCACTCTGAAAGGGGAGGTAGCAGTGTCTTTCCTCTTTGGAGGTGGAGCTGGTTTGTCCAAGTGTCTCTTTTTTGAAGACAATGTCAAATGTCCAATTTTTGGATCCTTGGTGAGTGTCTTTTGGAGAGGATCCGGTGTAAAAAGTTCTTGCGACACTGGTTGTTCGGTCGGCGCCGAAGTTTTCGGGGCCGACGGCTTTTTAGGTTTGTCTAAGCCCTTCTTTGGGACCTCCGATTTTTTGGTCGGTGCCGAAGAAGGCTTCGGCACGGGAGTGTCGGTGCTGAGGGCCTTGTGATGTTTGGTCAGCACCGGAAGGGCAGGTTTCGACACCAAAGGCTTTGTTGCTGGGTTCGGTGTGGAAGTGGAGGCCGATCTTTTCTTCGGTGCCGAAGGGTGTTTTTCGGTACCGCTGGTCGGCTGGCTCTGGCTCGAGCCCGAGCTGCCGGAAGGCTTAACAGGCTTCTTTACCGGGCCCGAAGGTGGGGTGTGAGAAGCTGTATCCTTGGTCTTGCCTAAGCCCGAAGTCGAAGGTGTGACCGAAGCCTTTTTGGGTATCGGTGTGGGAGGGGGTATCGGTGTGGGAGGGGGTATTGTACTCCCGACCCTCTGCGCCGGAGTGATGTCCTCCACATCTGAGTCGTCGGCCTCGGAAGCACTGACGAGGTAGTCGTCCTCTTCTTCGACGTTCTGCTGTCCCGGAGCTTCGACGTCGTCCCCGAAGATGTCGACTGGAGCTGAGGTCGAGGAGTGCGCCATGTTGCGTCTAGCCCGTCGATCTCGAATAGTCTTTTTAGAGCGAAAAGACTTGCAGGCTGGACAGTCTCGGGCCTCGTGCTCAGGAGAGAGGCAGAGGTTGCACACCTCATGAAGATCGGTGTGGGGAAACTTGGACCCACATCGAGGGCACTTCTTGAAGGGAGTGCTTTCCATCAGCCGAGACCGGAGCCGGAATAGGCCCGAAGGCCGACGTCGACGACCGGAATCGAAGAAGTGCCGAAGAGAAGGTGATTAAGATGATTTATTATCTGAAGGATCTCGATGAGCGAGGATTTTGCGTCGATCGTTGAACTGGAAAAGTTCGGAACCGGAGCGCGAAGTATTACATCCGAGCCCGATGGCAGAAAAAAACAATCTGAGGATGGAGCCGAAGCCCATGCGCAATACGAACCAAAGGAGGAGTCACCGACCTCGTGACTTCCAAAGACTTTCCAAGAGGAAAAACAAACTGCAAACATTCGGGCCCAACACCAGATGGCGATCTATGCACAGTGTATAATCTGCAGCTCATATGCCTCGAACAGAGTACTTTACAAACGTACGTTTTGGTCATGGACTCAAGTTTATACATTCTTAAAAGACATGAATGGAAATATTATTGGGACGGCATGTTAAGTTGGATATGTTTATTTATATTAGGATATACAGGTGAACTCTTTATTTAGCCAGACAGAAGAAGACATCACAGGACTGCTGTGGTAGTGGAAGTGGCATGTGCAAAGAGGGAACAACTTCATCTTGAAAGTTCATTAGCAGTACCACGGTGGAAAACTGGCTTTAAGAAGGTTAATTTGGTAAACCTAGAGAAGGCCCCCTGCAGAGTTTACAATTATAGGGCGAAGTTTTGATCTTTAAAGTCCATTAGTAATCCCACTGTGGAAAAATTGTTTGAAGATATAGTTCATCTAGCACAACTAGAGATGTCTCCTGCAGAGTTTACAATAATAGGGAGAAGTTTGATGGAATTTAAGTCAATTCTCTGGAATTTCACATTTATAGGGTAGACTATTGGGATTGGAGTAATATTACTGGATGGTCTACTTCCACTACTCCCTGTCTTTATTGTGTACCTATTTACTCTGTATTGATTACTCATTTTACCCCCACTCTTATACACCCTCGACCTTTCTCAAGAAGCACCGGTTAAACAGAAAATGTCATGCACACATTTATGTTGAATCTTGTTTTGGGACATCATATTTGTATATACTTACTACTAATGCAAGTTATTGAGTAGTGGAAGTTAAAACATATGTTGCTGTTCTCTACAATGACATTTTTGTTAGTATTGGATTACAAACGAAAACTAAACTTTAATTAAAAAGAAAACTTGAAAGCTTGGGCTGGGCTTGGACCAGTTATCTGAAGATGAAAGAAGTGGCGAAACTGAATCAGATATGAAGAGCTGAACAATAATTTGCATTATGCTCTCTTATGGTAGTTATGTATTTATTTGGTAACAGAACTTTACCTAAAATACCAAATGAAACAAGTATTGGCAAAGCCGTTTTTATGGGAAGCACATACCTCCAAAATAAAAAGAAAAAAACATTATGCCATCTAAATATTACCACCATACCCTTTCAATAAAAATGTAATTTAAAAACACATTCAGTAATGTGGCTGTTGTACAAGTGTTTTTTTTTAAATAACAAGCCTTTCAATCTGATTTGCATATGGCCATGTCTGAACTGGGGTGGCAGAGTGGGCTAAAGAACGGTGATGGAACAAACCCAGATCTGTTGACTGGGGGTGAGTGCTTGCAATGTTCAACACTCCGTCCATCATTTCCTTTGGTTTTTGCTTTGTTCGCCATAAGTTGGCAGGGTATGCTCAGACGTGAGTCCCTTGCTCACTTTGCCACTCGACTCAAGCAAGCCTGGCTGAAGACGGCTGAAATGCCAGAAACCGGTCCTAGGAAGCTTGTTTCCGGTCCAGGGAAGACATGGCTTGGCAGTTCGGGCTGGACTGTTCCCATGAGGCACAGGGTCAGACTGATTTGTATATGGCCATGTCTGAACTGGGGTGGCAGAGTGGGCTAAAGAACGGTGATGGATTAAACCCAGATCAGTTGACTGGGGGTGAGTGCTTGCAATGTTCAACACTCCGTCCATCATTTCCTTTGGTTTAAGCCTTTCAATCGTGCCACGCATTATATTTTTTATTAGTTAGGATGGAGACAAGAATAAATGAACATCTGAAAAAACACACAAATCGCAAGCAGGTACAATGTCACTTTCACATTTTGTAAACGCAAAATGAATCAAATGCATGCAAACTAAATAGAAGTCATCAACATTATCAAATTTCTTTATTTCGGTTACAAGAACCATAAAAGAAGAACAACCACAACATAGAAAATGATGAACAGCGTACAAAAAAAGTCTAAAACTGATTAAAACGGATGCTATTTGAAACTTAGGGCACTCTAGGGTACACTCATGAACATACAAATAGTTAGCTTTGGTGGCTAATCGCATCCTTACAAACAGACAATTGTTAAAACTTTCATTTAAAATATATAAAATACAGTAAAATTAAATTGTTTAAAATTAGAAATCGTAGGGGGTAATTAAGCCCCAATACCTAATTGTGGTCTACTACACTTCTTATTTCTACAGTGGCTGGCTATACTAACTGAGCCCTCCTCTTGATTGCCCAAAACTGGCCCAAAAATGTGGCTGTTGCACAGGCAAAAGCGGGGCTGGCATCAGATTTTAAGATTCTTAAAGCTTCTTTGGAGCTTAATGTTCCTAGGAGCCTGCACACTGGTTTAAACCATTTGCAGGCGAAGAAAACATGGCCTATAGATTCCTGGGGATTTCGGCAGGAAGGGCACCCCGAGGGTTGGGTTTTATTGACCTGCCACGTATTGGTAAACGAATCAATGGGTAAGGTGCCATATCTAAACTGAATATATAGCTTCCTGTCTGCAGGCACCTTAATAATGTCAAAGAAGCTCTCCATACAGTAGATGTTTTTTATGTTAATAAAGGCCTTAGTCAGGCTACCATGATGTCGATTCAGAATAGTTTTCTCTTCCATCCACGCCCAATACCTGCATTTTAGTTCAGCCCGTGGAGAAAGATGGTGATTGGCCAATGTCCTGTCCTTGCAGCATAATGCTAGTCAATAAGGCAGCCACCTGTTTTATCGAGCCAATTTTCCTCGAGGTATCAAGATTAAGGACCTCACTAAAGGCTGCAGCATAAAATGCCAGCTCAGGAGCACTCGTCAGTCTGTGCCAAAACAAAAGAGGACGAAGCTTCACAAGATCCTCGATGGACTTAATGCCCAGATCAAGTTTAAGGGGGACTAAAGGGGTGCTCTGGGGGAGGGATAATACGTTTCTATGGAATTTATTTTCTACAGCCACAAGATCGCCAACTGAAGCAGTGCCCCACAACTCTGCCCCTATAGTGCACTGCCCACGGCCTTACAACTGTAGAGCTTGAGAACAGGAGCAACTGGTTTTGTATAAGATTTAGAGTGCTCATGTCTCAAAGCCCCCGTAACCTGTGCAAGTTTCGACAGAGCCATTCCCAAGTGGCTCTTCCAAGCCATTCCCTCGGACAGCTTTATGCCCAAGTAGTCAAAAGAGCTGACCCTCTCGAGCTGGATGTTGTCCAGCTTCATGGTGCCCTTATAAGATTTGTGTGGTTTCAGCATCATTAGCTTGTTTTGGTGGTATTAATAACCAAACCCCTCTCATCACAAAAGGCTTTGAATTGATTTATCAATCTCTGGAGACCCATAGGCGTTTTAGATATCAACAAGGTATCATCGGCGAACAGCAATGTGGGGATTTTACTGTTCGCCAAGGATGGAACGTCTGCTGATATTGAGCACAGAGAATCAGCTACTAGATTGATATACAGTGAGAAGAGGGTGGGGGCTAAAACGCACCCCTGGCGCACCCCCCGCTGGATCCTAAAAGGCTCAGTAGTCTGACCTTGGTTCCCCCATCTTACACAGGCAAAATTGTCCTTGTGCAGTCGGATTAGGATACCTAGGATTGTCAATGGCATTCCCATATCCCCAAGGACCCGCCAGAGCATGGGTACTCACAAACTTTCTCTTGGGGCCAAATTCACAGTGTGGTTTGTGGCAGAGGGCCGCACTGGTGGGGGCGGGGTCAGTGGGGGAAGGGGGTGGGGCTAGAGCCACAAAAAAACTGTGACCATGAGGCTGAACACAGGTCCCTGCAGCGGACGCCTTCGTCCACTGAGCCACCAGACCCGGCATACACACATCTCTCTCTCTCTCTCCGTCCGTCTCCCACCCTCCCTCTCACTCCGTCTCTGCCTCCGTCTCCCTCTCACTCCGTCTCTGCCTCCGTCTCCCTCTCACTCCGTCTCTGCCTCCGTCTCCGTCTCAGTCTCCCTCTCACTCCGTCTCTGCCTCCGTCTCAGTCTCCCTCTCACTCAGTCTCTGCCTCCGTCTCAGTCTCCCTCTCACTCCGTCTCATCACAAAAGGCTTTGAATTGATTTATCAATCTCTGGAGACCCATAGGCGTTTTAGATATCAACAAGGTATCATCGGCGAACAGCAATGTGGGGATTTTACTGTTCGCCAAGGATGGAACGTCTGCTGATATTGAGCACAGAGAATCAGCTACTAGATTGATATACAGTGAGAAGAGGGTGGGGGCTAAAACGCACCCCTGGCGCACCCCCCGCTGGATCTTAAAAGGCTCAGTAGTCTGACCTTGGTTCCCCCATCTTACACAGGCAAAATTGTCCTTGTGCAGTCGGATTAGGATACCTAGGATTGTCAATGGCATTCCCATATCCCCAAGTACCCGCCAGAGCATGGGTACTCACAAACTTTCTCTTGGGGCCAAATTCACAGTGTGGTTTGTGGCAGAGGGCCGCACTGGTGGGGGCGGGGTCAGTGGGGGAAGGGGGTGGGGCTAGAGCCACAAAAAAACTGACCATGAGGCTGAACACAGGTCCCTGCAGCGGACGCCTTCGTCCACTGAGCCACCAGACCCGGCATACACACATCTCTCTCTCTCTCCGTCCGTCTCCCACCCTCCCTCTCACTCCGTCTCTGCCTCCGTCTCCGTCTCAGTCTCCCTCTCACTCCGTCTCTGCCTCCGTCTCCGTCTCAGTCTCCCTCTCCCTCCGTCTCTGCCTCCGTCTCCGTCTCAGTCTCCCTCTCCCTCCGTCTCTGCCTCCGTCTCCGTCTCAGTCTCCCTCTCCCTCCGTCTCAGTCTCCCTCTCACTCCGTCTCTGCCTCCGTCTCCGTCTCCCTCTCACTCCGTCTCTGCCTCCGTCTCCGTCTCCGTCTCCCTCTCCCTCTCCGTCTCTGCCTCCGTCTCCGTCTCCCTCTCACTCCGTCTCTGCCTCCGTCTCCGTCTCCCTCTCACTCCGTCTCTGCCTCCGTCTCCGTCTCCCTCTCACTCCGTCTCTGCCTCCGTCTCCGTCTCAGTCTCCCTCTCACTCCGTCTCTGCCTCCGTCTCAGTCTCCCTCTCACTCTCTCTCAGTCTCCCTCTCACTCTCTCTCAGTCTCCCTCTCACTCTCTCTCAGTCTCCCTCTCACTCTCTCTCAGTCTCCCTCTCACTCCGTCTCCCTCTCACTCACTCTCACTCCCTCTCACTCCGTCTCCCTCTCACTCCGTCTCTGCCTCCGTCTCCCTCTCACTCCGTCTCTGCCTCCGTCTCAGTCTCCCTCTCACTCCGTCTCTGCCTCCGTCTCAGTCTCCCTCTCACTCAGTCTCTGCCTCCGTCTCAGTCTCCCTCTCACTCCGTCTCATCACAAAAGGCTTTGAATTGATTTATCAATCTCTGGAGACCCATAGGCGTTTTAGATATCAACAAGGTATCATCGGCGAACAGCAATGTGGGGATTTTACTGTTCGCCAAGGATGGAACGTCTGCTGATATTGAGCACAGAGAATCAGCTACTAGATTGATATACAGTGAGAAGAGGGTGGGGGCTAAAACGCACCCCTGGCGCACCCCCCGCTGGATCTTAAAAGGCTCAGTAGTCTGACCTTGGTTCCCCCATCTTACACAGGCAAAATTGTCCTTGTGCAGTCGGATTAGGATACCTAGGATTGTCAATGGCATTCCCATATCCCCAAGTACCCGCCAGAGCATGGGTACTCACAAACTTTCTCTTGGGGCCAAATTCACAGTGTGGTTTGTGGCAGAGGGCCGCACTGGTGGGGGCGGGGTCAGTGGGGGAAGGGGGTGGGGCTAGAGCCACAAAAAAACTGACCATGAGGCTGAACACAGGTCCCTGCAGCGGACGCCTTCGTCCACTGAGCCACCAGACCCGGCATACACACATCTCTCTCTCTCTCCGTCCGTCTCCCACCCTCCCTCTCACTCCGTCTCTGCCTCCGTCTCCGTCTCAGTCTCCCTCTCACTCCGTCTCTGCCTCCGTCTCCGTCTCAGTCTCCCTCTCCCTCCGTCTCTGCCTCCGTCTCCGTCTCAGTCTCCCTCTCCCTCCGTCTCTGCCTCCGTCTCAGTCTCCCTCTCCCTCCGTCTCTGCCTCCGTCTCCGTCTCAGTCTCCCTCTCCCTCCGTCTCAGTCTCCCTCTCACTCCGTCTCTGCCTCCGTCTCCCTCTCACTCCGTCTCTGCCTCCGTCTCCGTCTCCGTCTCCCTCTCCCTCTCCGTCTCTGCCTCCGTCTCCGTCTCCCTCTCACTCCGTCTCTGCCTCCGTCTCCGTCTCCCTCTCACTCCGTCTCTGCCTCCGTCTCCGTCTCCCTCTCACTCCGTCTCTGCCTCCGTCTCCGTCTCAGTCTCCCTCTCACTCCGTCTCTGCCTCCGTCTCAGTCTCCCTCTCACTCTCTCTCAGTCTCCCTCTCACTCTCTCTCAGTCTCCCTCTCACTCTCTCTCAGTCTCCCTCTCACTCTCTCTCAGTCTCCCTCTCACTCTCTCTCAGTCTCCCTCTCACTCCGTCTCCATCTCACTCACTCTCACTCCCTCTCCCTCCGTCTCAGTCTCCCTCTCACTCCGTCTCTGCCTCCGTCTCCGTCTCCCTCTCACTCCGTCTCTGCCTCCGTCTCCGTCTCCCTCTCCCTCTCCGTCTCTGCCTCCGTCTCCCTCTCACTCCGTCTCTGCCTCCGTCTCCGTCTCCCTCTCACTCCGTCTCTGCCTCCGTCTCCGTCTCCCTCTCACTCCGTCTCTGCCTCCGTCTCCGTCTCAGTCTCACTCCGTCTCTGCCTCCGTCTCCGTCTCCGTCTCCCTCTCCCTCTCCGTCTCTGCCTCCGTCTCCGTCTCCCTCTCACTCCGTCTCTGCCTCCGTCTCAGTCTCCCTCTCACTCTCTCTCAGTCTCCCTCTCACTCTCTCTCAGTCTCCCTCTCACTCTCTCTCAGTCTCCCTCTCACTCTCTCTCAGTCTCCCTCTCACTCTCTCTCAGTCTCCCTCTCACTCCGTCTCCCTCTCACTCACTCTCACTCCCTCTCACTCCGTCTCCCTCTCACTCACTCTCACTCCGTCTCCCTCTCACTCCGTCTCCCTCTCACTCACTCTCACTCCGTCTCCCTCTCACTCCCTCTCACTCCGTCTCCCTCTCACTCACTCTCACTCCGTCTCCCTCTCACTCACTCTCACTCCGTCTCCCTCTCACTCACTCTCACTCCGTCTCCCTCTCACTCACTCTCACTCCCTCTCACTCCGTCTCCCTCTCCCTCTCACTCCGTCTCCCTCTCCCTCTCACTCCGTCTCCCTCTCACTCTCACTCCCTCTCACTCCGTCTCCCTCTCACTCCCTCTCACTCCCTCTCACTCCCACTCCCTCTCACTCCCTCTCACTCCCACTCCCTCTCACTCCCTCTCACTCCCTCTCACTCCCTCTCACTCCCTCTCACTCCGTCTCCCTCTCACTCCGTCTCCCTCTCACTCCGTCTCCCTCTCACTCCGTCTCCCTCTCACTCCGTCTCCCTCTCACTCCGTCTCCCTCTCACTCCGTCTCCCTTTCCCTCCGTCTCCCTTTCCCTCCGTCTCCCTTTCCCTCCGTCTCCCTCTCACTCCGTCTCCCTCTCCCTCTGTCTCCCTCCCTCTACCTCCCTCTATCATCTCACCCTGCATGTGTGTCAGCCGGGGCTGAGACAGCTTCCCGGTCACAAAAAGAACGCACCCGAGTACTTCACAGGTCTTTAAAAGACCATTTGCATGTTAATGAGGCTTTGTTGTATTTCACCTCTTCTTAGACCCTGCAGCTCCACTCTGACTATCCCTGGAACCGCCTGGCCCCCACAGAGCAGAGTCAGAGTCACGCTGGTGCAACTGGCAGTGTTTGGGAACACACATTAATTATTTTTTTTTAAAACACAGTTACGATGTCTGAAAGGTCCGCGGGCCGCCAAGGAAGGCTTGCCGGGCCGTAGGCGGCCCGCGGGCCGTACTATGAGCACCCGTGCGCCAGAGCAACTCCCTAGGAACGAGGTCGAAGGCTGTTTTTAGGTCAATAAAGGCAAGATATAAACTGCCTTTGCCCAACACAACGACTTTCCAATAAAGTGTGACAAGAAGAAACAGCTGGTCGACTGTGCCGGTCCTTCTCCGAAAGCCAGCCAGGAATCGAGAGAGGATATCATTCTCATCCATCCAATCTTGGATTTTGGTCAAATGTGAGCGGCAGAAGTCCTTTTGGGCATAGTCGATCAAACTAATTGGTCAGTAGTTGGAGGGCACTGACCTATCACCTTTCTTAAAAAATTGGTATCACTTCGGCCCCTTTCCAGGATTCGGTGATCCACCCCCCAGCGTAGGTACATTTTCTTAGGTTCACATGCTAGATTTAATCCACATCATTGAGGTTGGAGTTCCACAGTAACTTTATAACAACCGTACAAAGCACAACATGCCCAAAAGTTCTTAAAGCACAGCCACTCTAGTGCCATACTCATATCATTGGAAAAGACCCAAACTTCAGCCAATGGGATTAGAGTACTCTTACCCTCACCAATCCCAGAGGCGGATTCACCTCAGATTTCTAGAGTGAGTGTGAAAACTCAATTATAATGTTGAACCACCATCCGAGGAAGAGGAAGGGCTGCATGTGAATCTATTAAAGACATCAATGATGGAGAACTGAAGCTATAAGTAACTTTTTTATTCGCCAGCACAGATTCACATGCTTAATCAGAACAAAAGCAGTATGACATACAAAGCATTGACAATTCGGAAATTTGGAATAAATGGTAAACAAGGTTGATGTCACTAAGATTTATTCTACACAGAAATATCTGTGACATTTGAGAAATGTTTCATAAATGAGTTCTATGTGAATGCTTATTCCAAGGATAACTTGATACCCCGGTTCACATGGACATAAGGGTTGCTCTTGTTTAGGTTTAAATAATGCTACCACACCCAAGCAACAGTACTGCGCAAAGGTATGATTATTGCTCCAAATGTCTGCACAGCACATATCTGTAAGAGGCATTTCCACACAGAAAGCCAGTGAAGCCAGCATACCTCTTAATAGAATGTGACTGATTGCCCCTGTTGCCCCAATTTTATACTAGCAGTAGGTGTCTGTTGCTGCTATGAATGAATGAATGAATGAATGGACATTTGTAGAACGCATGGCTACCCGGGAGTGTCCCAGCGCTATAGATTGATCAGGGACAGGTACGGACTAAGGAAATAGCAGGGTCTTTAGTTGTTTGCGGAAGGCTATGCGATTGGAGTTTGTGCGAAGTTGGAGTGGGAGAGAGTTCCAGAGATCGGGGGCGTTATAGGAGAAGAGCCGCCCACCGCTTCTGGACCTTTTTATTCTTGGGACCTTTGCGAGATGTAGATTGTCCGATCTAAGTTCCCTATTGGATTTGTAGAAACTGATAAGGGTTGAGTTAATGGGGGGGCCTGTCCCTAGCAGAGTTTTATGCGCTATCCTTCTAGAAATTCCTTGTTTTGATTCCTTGCTATGTAATCTCGCTCTGGCAATTATTTCACCTTCTGCAATGTTGGTGCTTTGTCATACTGCTTGCTAGTCTGCTTAAAGTATGATGGAGCCAATACTCAAGAAGACAAAAGTTACTTATAACTACAGCTCTCCAGCGCTGGTATCGTTCATAAGATTTGCATTCAGCCCTTCCTCATCCTCAAGGAGAGGTTAGCCTCAACATTACGATTCAGTTTTCACACTCATGCTAGAAATCTGAGATGACATGGCCTCTGGGACAAGTGAGGGCATTTTCACCTCTTGTGCTAAAGTTTGGATGTTTCCCAATGATGTGAATGAGGGGACAGCGTGGTGATACTCAACTTGTGATAAGAGCAGAGTCTTGGGTGCAAAACAATTATAGAGAGCCCTGTTGTGTACTAACAGCCAGCTGCTTGGTGTCTGAAACACAATATGAGTGAAGTCAGAGCAAGGTTGAACAAGGTCCAGACAGAAAGCAGAGCTATTTGTTCAGGTCAGACTGTTATCATAGACCTGCTAGCAGTGGACTAGGAAACTGATCAGGATTTTAGAAAAGTGAAATGTGAAGTGATATTTTGGGTGAGGACTAGTCAGAATAAGATATGTACAACGGTTGAAGCGATAATGATGGATCGACAACCACCTGTTGAAGAGGATCCTGTACTTTGTGTTCAAAGAAGAGGGTAGGGTAATATTAGGAGTAATTCCCAAAGTGAGGCCATGGTAATCCTTTTCTTACACAGGTGGTGCACTCTTACTTTTCCAAACTTGACTCAAGTTCAACCATGTCATCTCTGATGTGCTCACCTTATGTTTCTCCTCAGCTGAGCAGGTTTCTGGAGCAGGTTATTTTGTGTTTCCTCAGTAGGCGAACCCTTACGTTGGTTCTGCCCAGGATGCTCTTTCTGGTCGCTCTGGTTTGAGGTAGTTGAGTTTGAGCGCTTAGGTTCTCCATCTTCCCCAGAAACAGCTTCTTGGGATTTCCCTGGAATGAAAAGAGAGGGTGAGCTTTGAGCAGACTTTCACACACAGCCAATGGAGTGTCTACACGATGATATCAAAAGAAGACTCAGAATAGACATGACTGCCCAGGAGGATACGAGGATGCCATTATAAGTTGAGACAAGTCACACATAAAAACAGAAGGATGCAGTTGACACACTGGCTTTTACAGATGGAGGTTGGTATGACAAAGAAACTTGAGGAGTGACAAGAGATACTCCTTTAGGTTAATTTACACATGCCTCCATAGAGAGAGAGGGAAGGGTCCCAAGAATGTGTGATAGACTAGGAAACGATCCCAAACTATCCCCAACACCTGCTCACAATTTGTGCTGAGAATGACGTCTTCACTAACCTAAGAGATGATTTTGCTTTGAAACTGTGAGAGCCTGAAACCTTGGTGAATGAGAGAGTGTGAGAGACGGTTTTTCATGTGTGTGCAAATAATAAATCAACTCACTCCATGGATGAAACTGTCTGAACAGCAATGCTTTTTGTAGTTGTTTCTGCATAATGCTAGCAATCTGTGCATTTACTTAGGGAACAGTAATCAGACGTGTTGATAATAATTTGTCATTTTATGGTTGTTGACTGTTTCTTGGTAATTTGTCTCTGAAAGACAGTTAAAGCAATAGATCAACAAGTCCTAGATCTGCAGAAAGGCCCCAAGTCAAGTGTGATAAAGGCAGCCAGCACTGGCTTATTAGCAAATCGCACATCTCAAGCAGATGCTTGCGGTGGACACTCGGAAGTAAAAAGCTAAACTTTAATTCCCAAAAGGCAGCTGGAACCTGGCTGAGCAGTGCATCTGTACCAGTGGTCCCACACATTATAGAGGACAACTTGGTAAATTCAGAGGACCCCTGACAATATTAGCTCTGAGGGATGTGCAGTCTTAAAGAAGATTCTATTATCATGGGAAGGATGGCTAGAGTGATCAACAGTAGGTCACATACCAGGATCACCTGTGAAGTATCAGTCATGTAACAGATTTACCTCTGAAAGACATGTATGTCTGAGTAAGATTAATCAAGTCAGATCAGTGAATGAACTATTTATAGTGCTGAGAACAGTCAGTCACATGTCAGGCTCACTACTGACAGTCCTACTCGCCTGGAGCAGAATCAGTCCCCATCAATATTTAATCTAAATGGACAAAAGAGTTGATGGCATAGCCAAGTTAAATCTGAAGGACCCTCATAAGTCTCACTTTGCCTCAACACTACATCACATAATAAAAGAATATGTAAACATAAAACTAAAACAGGATCATCAGTAAAGTCAAATCTGAAGTACCCTCATGCATTTACTATATCCAACTGCCTAAGCCCTTCTGTATCCCATGATGAAAACTAAGTAATCATAAAAATGGAACAAGTGGTAGTGGCAAAGCACATTTTCACAATGAAGTGATCTCTAGGCGTTACTGGTAGATGGTGAATATTTACTGTTTTCCCAGAAAAGGCTGAGTGGACAAGCTGGGATCTGAACATGTGATCATGGGGTCAAACACAGATCTTCCTTCAGTGGATGCACAAGCTCAACAAACCACCATCTTAGAATCAATCAAAAATGTTGACAAATTGACGAAACTGTATCTAAAATAAATATATCACTCCTATCTTAACTTTATTTAGTTATTAAAACTGTAGGTCGAATGAGAAATTATCGAGTTTTCAAGCAATGTACATATATGGCAAGTGCGAAGGAGGAAGAAATGGACAGAGTGTAGGACAAAGATAAAACTTGTGAAGTCAGACAGGAAAAGGTTTTCAACATAATAAAAAGCTTCCTTAAAATGTAGGGTGATCCATACTGTTATGAGTAAAAGATACGTTTTTCTTATGCTATGGAATAGAACAAGGGCTCTCCCTCAATGTCAGTGGAGGGATCGGAATACCCCCAGTGGGGAGAAAGATGATGTGAGGGTTACCTAGTTACTCACTTGTTGATATATCACTCTAACTACGAAAAATATAAGTTTGTGTCTGAAGAGATCCAGGGAAATGCAGATACATCTCACTTTCATAAACATTTCGAAAGATTTTTTTTCCCCCCAAATACCAACATTATACATTATATTTTTGTTAATTATTTTGATTAATATTTTGATTTAAGATTATGGATTAGGCCCGGGAGAAAATTCCGTTCTGCAGGTGCATTCTCGCCCGTATTCGTATTATGCTTTTTTTATACAAAATTCCCCAAATCACTCCATTATTGGCAAAAAGATTGAACTTTACTCAGAAACGATGGTTTTTGTTCATCCAGTTTTGAGAAATTCACAATTATAGACATGCTCAGCTAGGGATTGCAGGGGTTAATAAAAAGTTAAGTATATCTGAGCTGTTAACCCTGCGGGATTACTGTGGTACAAATAGTTTTTTTAAAAAACAAGGGTTGATAAAAGTTAGGTGTATATGTGAGCTGTTAACCCTGTGGGATTACTGTGGTACAATTTTTTTTTATTTTTATTTTTTAAAACAGGGCCCTCTTATTGGCTGAGAGAGACTTTTCTCCAGTTGTTCATTTAAATACCAGGGTTCAGGTGTGGTGTGATCAAGTTGGCTGGTCACAACCAAAAACAAAATGTTGCGCCCATCTTTACAGGACTCTGGGAGTTGTTGCCCATGTCCTAAAACTAGAAAATTAAATGTAAAAAAAATATAAGAGGTAAGGTAGATATACTTTGACCCCCTAGCACAGGGGAGCCCCCTCCCCACCCCACCAGGGCACAAAACAAAAAATATTTGTGGGTTGGGTGCCTGGAGGGGATTGGTCGTGGGGCCTGGGCGGAGCCCAGGTCCTGCTTCCAAACCCTAGTGTTTGGACCAAGGGCAGAAGGTTGTGCACACAGTAAAAGTTGTCTGTCCACTGGAGAGTTGGTGAATAGCAGGGGGGTTGCACGTCCATGATAGGGTTAGGGAAGCCAGGTCCTACAGCCAACCCTCATTGCGCATGGCTAAAGGCAGTGCTGAGCTGGCCACCCACAGGGTTGCGTTGCCCACAGGTGGCGGAGAGCAGCTTGGAGGTGTGTGGCTGCTCAAGAAGGATCGAGTGGAGGTAGTGTAAGGACTTTAAGCCCTGTAACCCAACTCCCTGCTGTGTACTGCCTGCGGATGGGGTGGGGTGGGCGTGATGAGGTTGAGCCAGAGGTCAGGTCCTGCACCAAACTTTCCTCTGTACACAGTGGAAGACCATGCTCAATAGGGGTTGGTCACCCAAAGAAAGGTTGTGGACAGGGCAGTAGAGGGTTGCCCGGCTGTGAGATGGTTGGGTGTGGGAGAGTAGGGCCAGGGCCTGCTCACACGTTAGGACCCGTTCCCAACCCATTCAGTGTGGAAAGTTGGGGTTGGTGTTGAATCGGGGGAGATAAGAAGAGGGGTAATTGTCTTTATTTTATTTTAAATGTAATGTCGGTACTGGGAAGGAAGCTACCAAAGAAAATATAGTAGAAAAGGGTATTAGCCAGTGCCGCAGGAATACCGGAGTTATCATAACTTTGTATCAAAAAAGATTTTATTAGAAATAACGTATAATCATGAGAACAGGGTATCTCTCACAAGAATCTTTGTGTTACTATTGTCTCTCACAAGAACCTTTGTGTTACTAGTAGTGTGTTGTCACCAACAGGTTGAACTGGATATATTTCTTTAAGACGCTCCTGTTTCTTTCTGCTGTTAAATGCACTCCCATCTCTTTGAAGATACCAAGCAAGTCAAAGCTGATGTTGTGATATATATATGTACCCAATGTCAGTCTGGAAGAAATGCTAAAATTACCTTAGTGGCATGCGTCTGGGATTTCTTAATCTTTGGATACAATTCGTTGGACCATTGCCACTTTTGCCATTGCCATACATTAGAAATAGACAAAGGCAATGAGGGGGAAGAGATTCATCAACTCTCCTAAGGTTTCCTTTATCGAATTAGGAAAGCTACCCCTGTGGTTGTGCTTAAATCATTTCCTGCGCAGAGTACTATCATGCTATCAGGGTGCTCGTAATTCAAAAATGCTTTCCACCACAGGGAGTAATTCTTGTAATTTCATCCTTCTGTGGCCAATCCAACTAATGTCCATTTTAGGAAATCATAAATTTTGGTCCATGATGCAATTATTGACATGTTCACGTGCCCAAAAGACAAAGGAATGGACTATAATATAGCTGTGAACCAAGATGCTGGTATCACAGTGCAACAGAGAGGAGTCTGCAATAGAAGGAAATGTGTTCGGGAGGAGTATGTAATCTGAAGAAGGAAAAAAGCTTGATGACTGGTTGCTGTTACTGGGGTACAACAGTAAGTTAGGTAGCAAGTAACTGCCATTTCTTTAGTGAATTGTGACTAGAAAAGAGGAAGTTATGAATTTTCTGCTATTGGTTTAAACTCATTAGCAGAACGAAAGGACTGCCAATTGTAACATTTAAAGATTTCAGGGGAGCACACTATGCTAGGTGAACTTCTGAACTGGAGACAAGCTTGTAACATAGTCTTACTTCGTTGTATAGTAAAGCTGAACAGTATCAGGGGAGGGTTGACTTGGACTGTTGGTTGAATGCAAACCATTTTCTGCAATTTAGTATATGTGCGTTTCTACTCAAGTATAACTGCAATGTAAATGTCTCTTTAACTAGATATTGATTAAAGTTGGAAAAATATAATGGTTGTGGAAAGAGAAGAAAAAAGAAAAAAAAGAGTGAAGTTACTGTAAATATACATCAAAGAACAAAGTCAACTAAAAAGGTAACCCTGTACAGCTACCTGAACTGCTTTCTAAGAATAAGTTACCTTGCGAGGTGCAAGACTACACTATATGGTTAATGCAGTATTTCATTGCGCTATGCTGACAAGTTTGCAAAAGAATTTAAGTAGTGTTTTTGTGGTACCCTCTAGATATGTACAGCAAGGTAGGTATAGGGACATTTGTCTCTTTAACTAGTGCAGAGCATGTAAGGATATAGGTATAGGTCATGATTTATTGGAACAATACTAGTTTTCAGAAAGCTGGCTCTCTATATACTATACCAAAATGAGGTGTAAGGTGCAGAGAGTCCAGTGGATCCCCAGAGGGTTAACTGAGGCTAAAGTAGATAATACAAATGCTCTCTTTTGCGGTAGTGTGGGTTGAGCAGTTAAGCTCATCAGAGAGCAGCGTTAAGCATTTGTTGTACACACAGTGACAATAAATGAGACACACACCCAATGAATAAATCCCAGAACAATTTATAAAAGTATTGGATTATATTTATTTTGCAGAACCACAGAACTTCGTCATAGATAAATACGTTTCTGAATAGAAATACTTATCAGTTTCAAAAATGGACACTTGGTGTAATTTTGAGTCCATGCAATGTTAACCTATAGGACTAAGAAAAAAATTCATTATAATTAGGGATAACATCAACTTCGGAAGTTAAGGTCAGTATCAGGCAAGATTGAGTCCAGCACCAACAGTGCAACACCAGCGGTGGTGGTGTGCAGGGTGCAAGTTCAATGTCAGGCCCCCAATACAAATCAATGGGGATTGGGGACAATCGGACAGAGGCTGCTTACAGGGAAATAGCAGCAGTGGGGTGGGTGGTAAGGCTTAGTCTCCAGGGGTTGAAACAAGCACTAAACGGGGCTCAAAGCAGCACCAACACTACACCACCAGCAGCACGGGGGCGGCCGGGAGCAGAGTGCCACCACAGCGCCAGGTGCCCAAGGCAATGGAAATAACCAAATCGAACAAGGGCTGCCGGCTCAGGCCAGGAGGCCGGTAGAAGATACCTACAGCTGCAGAGGTAAGTTGTGATGCTCAGGGACTTAGGGACACCTTTTGCCCTCTTCACCAAGGACGGACGGATGCAGGTGTGCTTTTTGGGGTCAGAAATGGCTTACAGAAGCAGATCACGGCTGGGGGGCTGAAGGGGGGGGGGGGGGGGGGTCTCTGTGCAAAGGCTTCAGGCGATGTCAAAGAGTCCAGGAGGGGTCAGCTCACAGAGGACTCGGGCTCTGGACCTGTATTATGCTCACCTCCTGTCAGAGGGGCACATAGACGTAGCCCTGATTGGATCTTCAAAGGCCATAAAAAGTGTACTTCACATTTCTCCAGCACCTCAGGGGTGGAGTTGGCAAAGGAGGTACGCCTCCTATTCTTTCCCTCGTGTCCCCCCACCAAAAGGGGGTGAGGACAGGAAGGGGGCCTTCTCCCACTAACAGAAGAGGCTGGGGTCGCATTACAAGGCGGCAAGGCCTTTGAAGCTCCCCGCCATGGATGACTCTACACCTCCCCTCTGGTCAGGAAAACACCTCCACTCAGGAAAGGCATTTATCTCGACCTCAAGGTGCACAAGCAGTCTCTCCCCATGAGGTCAGAACACTGTCTGGTGGTAGCAGGCTGGCTCAGGCCAGTCAGTGACCAATCTAAGCATTGGTAGGTTTCAGGGGACCCCTCTAAGGGGTCCTCTGTGTGAACTTTTTAATAAATCTGACACTGAAATCAGTGCAGGTATATTATACTGAGATGTTTGGTACGAAACATCCCATATTTCAGTGAAATTATCATGGAGCTGGGGAACTCGTAATGACGAGTGTCCGGCCTATGTACTTATTATGGCTTCCCTGGTCACTTACAATATCCAGCAATCAACAAGGATATTGCAGGGGCATATCACTTATGCAGATATGTCCTCCCAGGAGAAATAGTGCACCCTGCCTTAAGGCTAAGGCCTGCTAGAGGGGTGTCTTACCTATAGCTCATGCAGTGTCTATGGGCATGGCACACAAGGATGTGTCCCATGTTGACACTTCCGTTTTGTCTGCATTAAGACACACGGGCTGCAGTGGCAGTGTGCATGTGTTTGGTGAGGAGTCCCTTATGGTGGCACAATTCGTGCGGCAGCCCTTAGGGACCCTCTTTAACCACAAGGCCCTTGGCACCAGGACTGCCTTTTACGAGGGACTTTTATGTGAACTAAAGGGGTGCCAATTGTGGAAACAAAAGGTACAGTTTAGGGAAGGAAGATCTGGTACAGGGAACCTGGTTGGCAAAGACCCTGTGCACTTCCAGTCGAAACCACATCATTTTCCAGGCCAAAGTGGAGGCTAATCATGTCCAAAAGATGCACTTTCCCAGAGGGTTTGACAGTGTAAACAACTGTAAAAGTTTAACTTCTTGAGGTGTGTGGGTGAAAACTGCAGTTAGTTGTAATGCAACACTGAAGATCAAAGTGAAGTAACTCATCACTGGTTTTTAATACATCAGTTTCAAAACTCACAATTAAACAGTGCACATTATAATATATATTAAGGTGGGGAACTGTGGATTGCACTGCTTTTACACAGGCTGTAAGATAGCTCTAAAATTTCAGAAGTGGAGAGGTGTTAATTTTCCTCCGTTACCTCCTTGGAAAGAAATTGGCGCTAAACCTACGTGGAACCCTTTGGAAAAACCCTCCACCAACTGGTCATTAAGGAGTCTGCATCTATACTTACGAAAGGGCTGAGAGTCGCCTTTAAATACTACACAGACAATTCACTTTGCACCTTACTCATCTGCTCAACTTGACTAAGGTATACAGGTTTTACATCTGAGGAAGTAGAAACAGCAATTTAACCCCAGGAGAAGCATGTGGAATACCCTATTAATAACCCAGGAAAACATGCAAAATGAAGTCTGAAAGTAGAACACTATTGAAAGTCATTTATTCTGTAGACAGCTGATGAGCTTGGACTCCTTGAGGTCTGAATGATGACTGAATAGGTGACAAAGGAAAATTCAAACTGAAAGTGATGTAACTCACTCCTGCTTCCAATCAAATTTCTCTGAAAACGTATATCTGATAGAGAGACATCTAGCTGCAGATTCCTTACCTTTGAATTTCCAGGCACCAGACTGGATCTAGAAGATTTTTTCCAAGCAATACCCTTGCACACCGGTAGGTGGTATCGGTCAGGTCCACGTGATGCCTGCGGCGGCATCTCCACTGTTGTGACGTCCTCGTCACCTGGACGCCCTGACATCAGTTCTTTTCTTTATGTGCCAGCCAAGGCAGATTTGTGACGAGAGCGAACCTCTGTCACTTTTTGACAAGCTTTTTTCAACATTTTATTCAACTTTTTTTGGTGTGTAGGTTTTTACAACATGTCAAAGAAGACTTCTGAATCCAAACCATGCGTTGCCTGCACCACGCCATGTGGATGACGGATCCACACCCATTTTTTCTTTGGTGCATGGAGCGCGACAAAGACTTGAAGTTGTGCTCCAACTGCAAGACCATGGGTCCAAAAGCTTTGAGGGAGCGGTCGCTAAAGCTGCCTGTGGCCCGGGACTCAGCCCCGCATCGTTCACCATGCAGATCTTGTTCTCGGTCAAGAGGAATGTCTGGTCACAGCCATGGGGGACCCAAGTCCTCGTCCTCACACTCAAAGTTGTCGGGTAGTTCATGTAAGAGGCATAAGAAACACGAAGTCGAAGCATGCTTAGACTTCTCCCCGTCCGCCAGCTGACGTGATGTAGGAGCCTCGGCGCTCTCGGTCTCATTCTGCAGAACCTGTGCCTGGGTCGGCTTCGAACTTCCTTGCCTTCCCAGAAGTCGGAGCGACCCCGCCCAGCTTAAATAATTTTATGACGCTATGTGCCTCATATTTGGGGAGCTGGACCCTTCCAGCGCACCTTCGGGGCCTGGAGACTCAGTGAGGGTTCCACTGGGTTCTGCGCTGGCAGCTCCGACCATGGTGCCGAAGCCAACCCCTTGCATCCATTGGAGGATGCAAACCGACGCTGGCCGTGCCACTGAGACCTTTCCAAAGGTCGCCCCTGTCACAGAGTCTCCTGACACTGCCACCGCCCCCCGGCGGCTTCAGCCCCATTCTTATCCCCGACGACCCGGATCGGCACCTACCGACCACAATTCCAGTGCAGATGGCACCCTTGGGTCTTAGGTCGGTTCCTCAGCCTTATTTTGAGGGGTTGCAATGGAGAAGGATTGGGAGGCGTCGCTGGACCCTTTACAAGACCAGCCTCAATACGAAACGGACTGGTATTAGGAACTGGGTGAGGCCAATGGGCTGGATACCTTTCCAGATTCTGGCTTGCTTTCTCCCCCTACTGTGGCTACAGAGGAGGGAGCTTACTATGCTATGGTGGTGAGAAGGGCAGGTGAGGTCCAGGACCTTCAGCTCCCTTCGGTGAAAGTCAAGACGAACATCCTGACAGAGGTCTGGCAGATGGGTGTCTCCTCCTCGGAACCCCTCCTGCTATTCAACGAGGCTTTCTGGGAACCTGGCCTAAGCCCAGCACAGGGGCTCCTGTGAAAAGGACAATCGCACACCTCCATTGCCCTGCACCAGGCAACCTAATTTACCTTACCCCCTAGAGCATGGTGGTTCAAGCCTCTACCTCACAATGTGCGTTCCCTTACGCACCCCCGGACTGGGAATCCAAGAGGGTGGATAGTTGGGGGTTAGAAAATCTTTTCTTCCGCCAGCCTTGCATTGTGGTCGGTGAACAGTGCATGCCTATTGGGCTGTTATTCCCACTCCCTATGGAAAACGGTTGCACAAGTGCTGCCACAGGTCCTGGAGGAGGCTCGAGCCATCCTCTCCCAAGCGGTATAAGACGGGAGAGATGTGGCAAAGTTTGCCATTCATTGTGGGCTTGACACAACTGACTCGCAGGGCTGAGTGATGTCATTGACAGCAATTATTCAACGCCACGCCTGGATGAGAACTTCTGGCTATTCTAGGGATGTCAAGGCTTCCCTCATGCACATGCCCTTTGATGGCACCTATCTCTTCAGAGACAAAGCAGACATGGCCCTAGAGCACTTCAAGGACTCGCGTGCTACAACCAAGTCCTTGAGCCTCTCAGTGGCCACACATCCCCAGTCTGCTTTTTGCCTCTTTCGTGGCTACAAGTTTAGCAACCTCTGCATGGTCATGAGGATGGTTCGTTCCAACTCTTGGGTTGGGCGGCCAGAGGTCAGGTCAGTCCCCCCCCCCACCTTTCCCCTTCATCCTCCATATCCTCTTAGTCCAGCCTTTCGAGATCATGGGCAGTCAGTTGGTGGCAGGGTCAGACATCACCTCAACCACTGGCAAAACATCACGTCTGACAGGTGGGTTCTTCAGATAGTTTAAAGGGGCTACTCCCTCCCCTTCAACACTACTCCTCCCTCCATGACTCCAGCTTACGACCGGTTGACGGAGGATCACCTGGCTTTGCTTCAGGAGGAAGTCATGACTCTCTTGGCAAAGGGAGCCATAGAGAGGATTCAGACGCAAGAAGTAGGCTGTGGTTTCTATTCCTGCTACTTTCTGGTCCCGAACAAGGAAATGGGCCTGCGTCCTATCCTAGATCTGCGAGCCCTCAACTACTTCCTCAAAAAGGAAAAATTCCAGATGCTCACTCTAGCTCAGGTCGTGTCTGCTCTGGACCAAGAAGACTGGATGGTAGTGTTGGACTTGCAGGACGCCTATTTTCATATTCCTGTCCTGCCTTCCCATCTGCGCTACCTGCGGTTTACAGTAGGCCACAAGCACTTTCAGTTCTCCGTGCTCCCCTTTGGCCTTACCCAGTGCCCTTGGGTGTTCACCAAGGTGATGGTGGTGGTCGCTGCCTATCTGCGCAGATCGGGGTGCCGGTCATCCCCCATCTCGACGACTGGCTGTTGAAGGAGAGTTCACCGCAGGCTGTCTTCTTCCACAAGAATACGGCAAACCTTCTGCACTCGCCGGGGTTCTCTATCAACATGCCGAAGTCACACCTGACTCTTTCTCAGATCCTCCTTTTCATTGCAGCTGTTCTGGATACGGTACAGTTTTGGGCCTGTCCTCCCAAACAGCGAGTTCAGGATATTCAGGCTAGGACACTGATGTTTCAGCCTCTATCCTAGATATCGGTAAGAAGGACTCTGAGGCTGCTAGGCCTCCTGCATGCTGCTAGTTACACATGCCAGATGGCATACGCTGGCTCTAAAGTGGGACCTTAAGTTCCAGTGGGCGTAGCATCAGGGGAATCTCTACGACATGATACAGATCTCAGAGAACTGCACAGGACCTGCTGTGAGTTCTAATAGACCGTGAATGAGTCAGAGGTAGATCCCTCTCCCTTCCCCAACCAGGCCGCACAGAAGTGACGGATGCGTTACTCCTGGGAGGGGCAGCCATCCTGGAGGGGTGGAGATCGGAGGTCTCCAGTGGAATCCAGATTCCGGTGGAGATCGGAGGTCTCCAGTGGAATCCAGATTCCACATCAACTTGCTGGAGCTCCGAGCGATTCGCTTGCCATTTAAAGCAAACCTGTCAACTCTATGCCTTCGTGCGTGGAGATTGAGCGGCAGCATTTGACAGCTTTTGACCTTCCTCCTGAAGTCTGTAATGTTATTTTGGCAGCCAGGCGTCCCTCTACCAGGACTGTGTATGCTTGTTGGTGGCACAAATTTGTAAAATATTGTACAGAAAGATCTATTGATCCTCTTTCTGCTTCCCTCTCTCAAGTCTTACTGTTTATTTTGACCCTTTCCCAGCAGAGCTCTGCTATGGGCACTCTGAAAGGGTACCTTTCGGCTCCGTCTGCCTTCTTGAGGTTGCCAGACCAACCCTCTTTATGTAAATCTCCTACTGTAAATAGATTTAAGGGGCTTGTACACATGTTTCCTCCTGCCCCTTTCATCATGCCTCAGTGGGACCTTAATTTGGTTTTCACCTTCCTCATGTGTGCTCCTTTCGAACCACTGCACAACTGCATCCTCCTGCTGCTTACCATCTGCTTCTGTCAGGAGGGTAAGCATATTGCAGGCTCAGTCATCCAAGCCTCCTTAGCTGACCATCTTCCCTGATAATTGGTGCTTCGCACTACGGCCTTTTTTTTACCGCAATTGGTTACACCATTTCACTTGGGGCAATCGAGCACCTTGTCCACTTTCTATGCTCCTCTGCACCCCTCTAAAAAAAGAGGAGCGACTCCACTGTCTGGATCCAAAGAGCATGGTTGTTCTACCTTGACCACAGTAAATAAATCCGGGTGGATGACCAACTCTTTGTGGGGTATGTTTGATCAAAGAAGGGTTGTGCAGTCCAGAAGAGGACTATCTCACGAAGCGTTATCCTCTGTATCATAACTTGCTATGGACTGGCCAAAAAGCAGCCTCCTGAAGGCTTAAGGGCTCATTCCATCAGAGCTAAAGCAGCTACCATGGCACTGCAAAGTGGTGTTCCGACCCTTGATATTTGTCAGGCACCAACATGGGCATCCCTGCACACATTTACCAAACACTGCTGCCTGGAGAGTCGAGTCCGAAGGAACAGCCTTTTAGGCCGCTCTGTCTTGAATGACATCCTGGTCTAAACTTGTCCGCAGTCCCTCCTCCGGGGATGGTATTGCTTGGGTATAAACTCAAAGGTAAGGAATCTGCGGCAAGATGTCTCTATCAGATGAACAAGTTACTTACCTTAAGTAATGCCTTATCTGGTAGAGACATGAGCTAGCCTCAGATTCCTTACTGACGGACCCATCCTTCCTCCCTGCACTGCAGGCAGGTTTTCTTTAGGGCCAGGGCTTTTCCCTTTCATGGTCAGAGTTGTTCAGAAACACACCAATGTCAGTGCACTTTATGGCTCTGTGCTACTGCCATGGAAAGTCATGAAAAGTAATTGACATCAGCTCGCCCAGAGGTGGCGCCTAAATAGGTGACGTGGACATCGCAACGGTGGAGACGATGGCGACAGTGACGTCATGCAGAGCCGGCCAACGAGGACGTCACGCTGAGCCGGCTGACACCACCTACCGATGAGCAAGGGTATTGCTAGAAGAAATATTTTCCAGGTCCAGTCTGACGCCTGGTAAATTCAAAGGTAAGGAATCTGCGGGTAGATCATGTCTCTACCAGATAAGGCGTTACCAAATGTAAGTAACTTGTCCATTTAAACGGAGTCCAGACCCTTCTCGTCCACTCAGGAAGGTCTGGACTTTATTGATCACTCCAGTACTGGCATACTTTTCTGGAACGTGGAAGGACTACCTAGCAAAATTGCTAATCTAGATTGGTTGACTTTTTTTTTAATTTTCATATTTTATGCTTTCAAGAGTCTTGGGCAGTTAAACCACTCCACCTAAATGGCTGCAGAACTTTTCACCAAGCCGCAGTGCCATCTAGTGTCGGCAGAGCGAAAGGCGGCCTGTGTTATATTTCTATTTGTTGTATTCTATTAATATTACTTGGTCCACCACAATGTTTTTTTATCAAATGATAGAGCTTAATCAGTTACACAAAATTGATTTGGTCCCGATTAATTTTTATAATAGCGCATTTTCTAGGGAAATTTAGCCTGTTCTGGACCAGTTGGATCATGACCTTATGTCCTTGTGCTCTAGCAGGAAGGAGGAGCTCTTAGTGTTTTGGGAAGGTGACTTCAATATTCGTTTGTGCCCCTTGCCTCCTAGTAAGGTATGTGGTGTGACTGATATAAGAGTTAATGACCAAACGCATGCCACACCGAGTATGGTGATAAATTAAATGAGTTTATGTAGAAGTACGACCATGCTTTTGCAAACAAATTAAGTTCCCCTGTGGCGCCTTTCAGCTGCACATTTGATGGAAGGGGCATCAATGTGTCAAATGTTTATATCTTTTATTATTTTAGAGCACAGTGCTTTCTCACCAATTTCACCACCCACTCCATTTCCCTTAGTGCTCATTATCCTTAGAGAGTTTGTTTAAATCTTAATGCAAAGTTAATACACACACCTTGGGACAATGTAAGAGTCGAAAATGTTGAAGTTATTCCAAATTATGGCCTCTCTTTACATTAGTCGAAGGTTAATCAAACCGCTCTCTTGAATAAGTTGGTAGCGAAACATAGGGAAGACTTCGATAACAGTTTGGCTGAAGTAACAATTCACAAGGCTGTCGTAAATGTCTTTGTTAAAACTCAACAAGGAGTCACCCCACATGCACAAAAAAAAGGGACGGTATATGGTGGTAATTTGTTGTTTCTAGTAAATGCCTTTGTTAACATCTCCAGGGGGATCAAAGGCCATCTGATGGATGGGAACTTCAGGGTACAGCAATCTAAGCAGGGGTGGTTTGATTCCTGTCGTTCTAAAGTACTTCTAAACATTAAAGTCGCTCTTCTTAAAGTTCCCAGGTGTGTTCGTAAAGTGTGGACCTGTAGGCAAGAATGCAGACTAGCATTAAAGGACAGAAAGGATGCCTTGAAGGCTGAAACTTGGGAGGCACTAATTGAAGCCAGAACAGGGGGAGTTTGTACCGATTTTGGGCGCATCATAAATTCCCCCTTCTTGAGAGATGAGGGGACACCAAGCATGGAGATAGCCAAAAATGAAGCAGACTGGGTGACACATTTGGCTAAAATGTATTCCAACCCTGGTATGCTGCCTTCTCTGCAGGTGGATTCCTTGTTACCTCACCCGGGGGGGATCTGCAATTAGTTTGGAGTTCACCCTAGATGAGGTAAACAGGGCTCTTATGAGTAGTAAGGGCGGAAAGGCCCCGGGCCAGATGGCATTCCGGTCAATCTTTATAAAGAGAATATTCCATTATGGGACCCTATTTTAACCAATTTGCAGGAAGCATGTGGAAGTGAGGGCCTCTTTAGCACTTGGTCGGAATCTTTAATTGTTCTGATCTATAAAAAAAGGAGACCAAGAGAGTCTTTCCGGTTACCGACCGATCTCTTTATTGGAGCCCCTGGTTAAGGTTGTAGGGAAGATCATTTTGGAAAGGTTAGAGGAGTGGGTGGAAAGCAAAGATATATTATCAGACATCCAATATGATTTCCGCAAAGGTCTTAGTATGATTGAACAATGTCTAAATAGGACTTTGCCAATTGGTAAATACACACTGGGTAGGCAAGGCAATCTGTTCCTGGCCTTTGCGGACTTATCGAGCGCATTTGATTGTGTTAACCATGCTAAATTATGTGCAATGTTTAGAAGATTTAGGTGTAAAAACTTCTATAATCTGGTTTCTATAGGACTTGTATTTAGGAAGTAGAGCCTGTGTGCGGTACGGTCTCAAGGGAGAATGTACAGCACCATTAGCTGGATGGATTGGGGGGCGGGGGGGTTGAGACAGGGATGCATCCTTGCCCCTTTTTCATTCACTCTATATATCAATAGAGTGGGACCATTTTTAGCCAAAGATTGAAAGGATGTCCCTCAAATTGGTCAGCGTCCAGTCCCAGCCCTCCTCTACGCGGACGATGATTGCTTATGGCACGTACCCCTATTGGTTTCCAACGTCTATTGATCCCTTTTACAGAGTTCATGTAGGAGGTTGGTTTATTGACTATTTTGGATAAGACATTTGTTACGAAGTGTGGGAAGGGCACAATGAGGTGTTGGGATTTATTTATGAACACCAAGCTAAATTGTGCTTCCTCTTTTTCTTATCTTGACTGTTATATTTTCACAGAGTGGGTCAAGGAAGGATACAATCAATGCTCGGAAATTACATTTTATAAAATCAACTGCTGCCTTGACCAGCTTTGCACACAAACTCATTGATAAACCAGTCAAAGAAATGCTTACAATATATAAGGCCAAGTGTGTAACTACAGCATTTTATGGGCTGTGCTTTGGGGCTCTTGCGATACTAATTCTCTCAAGACATTGGAGGACTCTTTTTTCGATTGTTACTGTCAGTACCCCAGAACTATTCGACTCAAATTTGTCATTAAGAATTAGGGATGCCTTTTTTAGTTGACATATCACGGGCGCACCCCACTCTATTGTGGCATAAAGTTTGGACTAGTGACAACACAATTCTAAATCGTAAGGTGATTGAGGACTACCTTAAACTGTCTACATTTCTACATATACCCTGGTTGAAATATGTTAAACAGATCTGTTGTGATTTGGGGCACCCAGATTTTTGGAGTGCCCCGAAACACTGCAGTCTTTGTTAAGGACAGTTCTGCATAAGATGTGCCTCGCGTTGTTCGAGGAAGCCAAGTTGTCAATCGAATTGACTCAACCGAGTGTACTTGGGAATCAATTGATTTTGACTACCCTTTCTTTGCAACCATATTTAATGTATGTGCATAATACTTAACACAAGAATGTATTGACCCGCTTTAGGCTGGATATTTTCCATTGTCTAGTGACACTTCCTACCCTGAACGGTCAGAAAATCCTAGCCAACTGCCTATGTGATGGCACTTCCGCACAAAGCACTTTGCACACCTAAATCTTTTGTATATTTTTAAGGGCTTGGGAAAATGTTACATTATACCAATTTTACACATCATGAATTTTAATAAATGTTGCCCGGCTTTTCTGTTTTTGCAAACGGTACTCTGTTTAGCAATCTGCTATTCTGTTGCAACTTATTTGTGTAAAGTTAAGCAGTGCTGAAGAAAAAATGGTTTTATAGATTGATTTTATAACGTTATTGACTCACTATTTTGTCGTAATATACCTGTGTAAATTTTTTATAACTCTGGAAAATTTGGTTTTATAGATTGATTGTATTGGTGGTTAAAAAATTTTTTGTTTTTATGATAAATGTATGCTTTTATGATTTCTGTTGAAATCGAATAAAGTTGATTTGACTTAAAGAAAAAAGTCATATTTGATAAAAGGAATTATTTTTCACTAGTGCATACATGAATTTACTTCAGGGGACACCAAATGCATATTACTAAATATACAGATTTCTAAAGAAAGCTATATTTTTTCATAATTTATAAGATTCGGATATTGGAAACAGCAGAGGACAGAAAAAAAAGATTTGTTTTTTTAATCTATTTGAAAGATTTTTAACCAAAGATGGACTCCTTTAGGCATAAGCTTATCATGTGTCCCATCCAGTAGGTTGAACAAATGTTAACTCTATAGAGCTATACCCAGTTTCTTACAGAAAATAAAGCTATCTTCTTCTCAAAAAGAAATAAATGGATACAGATGGTGACAATAAGTGAGAATTAAAACCGAAATATACTTTCATCGTTCTCTTGGACAATTTAGGACCCGAGACTGTCACTATTTAATAAAAGATGTATTGAAAGGTCTCGACAAGATCGCTAAATTAAGTGCCAATTCGTGTTACAATCTCACACATCAAGAGAATATGGGCTAGAAATTTTTAATGGAATGTACTAAGATTATACTTACACCCTTCAATAAAGAGTTTGGAATACTCATTAGGAATTAGAGACTATAACAAATTACATACCTTCAGTAAAGTTACAAACCCTCACTAATGCGCTTTCTGGTAGATTCTCTAACCACAGATTCCTCACTTTAGAGTACTCCCAAAGTGAAAGGATTCGAAAGCTCTTCTTTACCAATGCTCCCATGCCCCGCCAGGTGGAGCGGTGTGGCTCTACGTTGACTACATACTGCCCCAGAAGTGACAGAGTGGAGCCACAAATAAGCACCACTCTTGAATGCTGATGTCAGTTTCTTATTTTTCTCTTTCTGTGCCCTCAGACACGGAGTGTATACAAATGTGGTACTGGTGTGCTGAGTACTCACTTGGGGACATCTTCAGATGTTAAAAAGAGGCCTCTCCACAGAACAGGGAGGTAGGAGGGCAGTGAGGAATAGGCGTTAAATAGGGAACATTTCCTATAAAAATGTGTTCTCCTGTTCTATACTTCTAACCTCATATTGCTCACCTTACAATAGATTCCAAATAGTACCTCCCTGGTTGGAGAGGCTGTGAAGTGGATGAAGACCATAGCCTGGAAAGGACAATTGAAAAGAAGGGTCACCTAAACCAGTTCTACAGTCTCAGACAGTGGGTACACATCTTGTGTTTGCCAATTGTGTAAAAACATGAGAACACACTTGTGGTTCCAGTTCCATGTCCTCTGTGGCCAAGGAAGGTAGTGTGCAACAGAGTATCCAGAGGCCTTCTGTGCAACCAAGGCTGGTTTCTGCCTCACATGCAGTGTCGCCTGAGGTCTAGACCTCTTGCTGGAGGAGCTGTATATCGGTCCTGAAGGGTCTAGAAGCCTGCTTGCATGCTTTTAGAAAGAAGGGGCCTCTCAACTCTAGAGAAGGAGTGGCTGTTCAGGTAGGAGTGAGGTGCAGCATGCCCCCACTGCCTGCGGATCACCCAGAAGAGAGGACTGTTGGAGTGCTCTGTTGGACCAAATATTAAATGGGCATGCAGACTCGGTGCATGTTGCTGGTGGGAACCACCACTCTGCAACTGCAATGACAAGGCCCCGATGGGAGCTTTGCTTGAGAATTGTGATCAGACTTTGTGGTCACAACCGACAAGCTAAAGATAAGCCTGTGAATGACGCTGCTTGCTCAAGTAGTGATCAGCTTGGGTGCAACTGCCCAAGAGCTGATTGACCTGTGCCTGGCCACAACTTACAAGGTGTGACCTTGTAAGAGCTTTTAGCACTCACGTTGTACCCAGCAGTTACAGAACCGCAGCGAAAGAAATATGACTACCCAGAGGAGGCTGTAACAGCCATTGTCCCCTAGGCCAACAGGGACCCAGTAGAGGATGTGTGAGACCGGCATGGGCCCATTGAGAAGACCCTGAAGTATAAAACAATGACTGATAGTCCAATCAGGATTATGCCATATCAGAAATGCCGTTTGTGGGTTCTGCTCAATGAAAGGACCAGGAGTGTGCACAATGTCATACCCGGAGTGCCATAGTGGAGGCAGGAGACACACAAAAAAACTGATGAGCAGCGTATACCCACTCTTCTGGACTGTGTGTGCGCCCAAGGGCTCCGGCATCCGAGGAAGGCCTGAGAGGACTAATTCCACCTGTAAGTGGTAAAAGAGTTATTGAGACTATGGGGGAGGGGGGTTTCTATCTGCACCAGAGTTATAGTCACGCTACTACTGTTGACCTCAAAGAAGGGGAGCAGTGTGATTTAATTATTTAAGTATAAGAGGAAGTGCACAAGTGTTGATGATTACTTGAATCATGCTGAAGCATTGAAAGAAACACACTTGACTAGAGGTTAAGAGAGGCAAGTAATTATACAGTCTATTAAGAGAGCGAGATTTTACAATCTTGAATCAATATTTTCTCTAGTCAAGGACGGAGATGGGCAAGGCAAGTTTGTCTGTGTGACTCAGTTTTTCAAACTAACCAACCGAGTTAGAAATCGAACTACTTCAATTGATATATTTTGAATTTTGATCCATCTTGGTAGCTGCGAAAATCTTTATTTGTGCTACGAAGAAATAACAATCGGGAAAGGCTGGTACCCGCTAACCCACCTGGGGTAAACCGGAAGAAGCATACCACATTATAGGATTTACCAACTGTAAAAATGAATTATGGGAGCTGTCGGGTGTCTGTAATGTTTGAGACCTTGGTCACTGAATGTGTAGAACTAGGTGGGAAAGGATAATATCTCAAACTGCAGGTCTAAGAAAATTGTCTAGCTAATTTTGTCCCTGCAACAACAGTCAACATAAGCACAATTATCTCTCCAGGTGTCGAACGCTCCCTGTATCCCATCTCACTCAAAAAATCCTCTCTGTGCTGCACATCCCTCTGTTCCCTTTATGTTTCTGTTCACTTGTCCATGCTCCAAGCATCTTTTTCTGTATTCCTTATCTAATTCTCAATAGCTGCTGCCCCTTTAGCCTACATGTTTATGGCCCGTTTCTACACAGCCCTATGTCTTCATGCCCCTGTACCTCTACGTGTGTCTTTCTGCATACTGTCTTTTTGTGCTCTTAAATCGGTTTACTGTCTTTGTGCCTCCTCTCTCTGTTATAAGCACTAATACGATCATTATTTTACTATCTCATAAAGTCGCTATTATCATAACACACACTATCTATTCCCCCCTCTGATTCTGTCATTCTCTCTCTCACTTCCTCTATCTCTCGCTCAAGCACATACATATACACATTTTCAAACTCATTCTCTCTCTCTTACTACTCTCTCTAAAACGCTTTTTCCTTCCTCTGGGTATAATTCTTTATATTCAATTACTCTCCACTCATACTAACTCCACCTCCCTTTCTCACATGTTTATTTCTAAACCCCTATACTCACAATATCTTACTTCAAACTGTCGTTCTCTATCGCTGCTATCAATGCTTCTATATATATATATATATATATATATATATATATATATATATATATATATATATATATATATATAATACTAATTGCAAACTAATATGCCCCGCTGCCATTGCAAACATTGGCAAAACCAATAGCTCTAGCTAAACACTTATAAGGTCCCAAAGGCGAGACCTATTGGCTATGCCAATGCTTGTTTAACACTGTGCCAGGGCTTAGCGGAGCGCCGGGGGTGGGCAGAGGGCCGTCAGGAGATCTATCAAGAGGCGGGCAGGATCATTTTGAAATTCGTCGTTTTTCTTCCCAACCCTTGCTGGTAAGGACACGTTTAGAACCCCAAATCATAACTTCGAATAAAATTAATTTCAAATAAAGACACAAAAAAAAGTTTAAAACACTCGTTTGTTGCTATAAAAAGTGTCATTGGGGTTAATATTCCTGCCAAATGAACCTGGCCACACAAGGTGGACTTTGCATGTTTCATTTTTAGGACGTAAAATGACACTAAACATTAGCCCGGGGGCCACAGCTACTGTAGTACACGCTGTGCTCACCGTCCTGGAACTCACTGGCTGCCCTGGGCCTTGGCGCTAATGCTGCAGACAACCGGTTACATAAGCAAAAGAGAACACTTACATAAGCCGTAAGCGGTCCCTCTGGAATGTAAAAAACACTCAAGAGGGAGAAAAAGAAGGGAGAGAAAAGCAGGCAGGGATAAATGGTCTTCGAGGGGAAAAGCTACCGCTCTGGATGTATAAGCGAGCCCCTGCTGTCACCGCAGACAGCAAGCCTGGGGTCTTCTTATATGTGTAGTTCTGTTTTGTGCAAGAAGTATTGTAATTGCATTTATACAGTTCTCACTACCACTGAAGGTCAATACAGCGTACTACTCGCCGAAAGCGCGCTCCAACAACCCATCAGGAGTATCCAGCGCTATAAAAATGCACACCTTTTCCCCCTCTTCTATCCCTCCGCCACCCTACTAACTGACTAAAATCACTCAAATTACTTTCTTTTTTCACTATACTAATTCACCACTAATCCTTTATTGGTTCCGGGGTGAGGTGCTACTCGCTGGAAAAACGCTATGACGCCTCGTCCGGGGTAGTAAGCGCTATATACGTGCACATATAATACAATTGGTTATTGTTGGCTATGGGGATTATTCCTGTGCACTAGGACAAACCATTTCGTGTATTCAATCCAGTTTATTTTTCAACAGATTACATTAATAGGAGTTCGCTGTGATCATTAGGTGGGTGCATTTGTGAGCTCATGCAGATGGTTGGTGGGGCTCGTAAATGAGCTAGAAAAAATGTATAGTGAGGATGCAGTAATATCAGTTTCAATGGAGGAGATGTGACCTCGTAAATGAGTTGTGAGCAATTTGCAGAAATACAATAGGAGAGATTAAGGCAAACATGCATTTGATTTACAGGAGGGTTTTGCTTCCCAAGTAGAGGTATGCAGAGGATGGAAGTGAAAGAGAGGGTCATTTTAAAGAGATAAAGGAAAGAGACGAGAATCAGACGATTTAAGCAAAGGTCAGTTTTCATGCCAGATTTTATTAATATTGAGGATGTTTTGTTGAAACAGCATGCAATTTGAGGATGCAAGACTGCACAATGAAACAATGTTTGTATGTAAAGATAGTGCTTTATTAGTTACATTTTGATAGGCCACAGAATTAGGCTGCCTGCCCTACACTAGTCGACTGTTAGACCACTGCTCCTGCTAGGTCAACTGACCAGCTCAGGGGCTGGAATTGAAAATTAATGGCAGTGCGCATATATAGTGAAATATGGAGGGTTATAGGCTGCCCTGCAAGAAAACAGTAAGTCAAGATCATAGGAATATGAGAAGAAATGAGGGCAAATAATGCAACAATTGATAAGAAGATTCTGCAAATGCTGGTGTGAATGCCTTGTGATAGTAATCCTGAAGTTTGGCTCACGTTAATTACAAAGCAAAGTGGGGTCCATGTTGAATGCCTTTAGTTTGATATGCCTCAAGACGGAGGGTGATTAAAGCTTCCCCAGATAGAGGGAATGCACTGCCTGCATTTCTGTGGGTGGAGATCCAGACACCGAGGTGAGGAGGATGGCTATAGGGCTCCCTTTAGAAATTTAGTGAAAACGTGGTTAGCAAAGGGATCCTGATTAGACTTCTGATGCACTGCCCTTCGGTAGAATTTGGGGTGCGACTGCAGATTCTGTTATGCAAGGTTAAGAGGGCCCTGTATGTGAGGCTTGACCTTTTGCCTTCCTTGATCATACTTTTAGTTGAGCTGATATAACCAAGGTCACAAAGCGCACACCTCATTTTGCCTTGGATTTTGGTGCTTCAGACAGGAGACTACTATGCTTGGAGTGGCATCACTACACAAGGCTGTGTCTGCAAAGCAGCCTGGAAATATATGTATGTCTGCATAGGTTTGTAAAGTACAGAATCTTTAAGTATCTGTTTACATATACATATTAATAGATCTACCTCAAAAATAGAAGGCGAGTAACAGCATCTTCATCTTAAAGATAGTGATCAGTTGTGCCAGAACTCCCCAGACACTTTATCTGCAGTGTTGTAAAAAGTGGTGTAGATGCATCAAGTTTATGAAAGAGCCAACAGTTATAACACTGCAGCAAGTAAAATGAATGCCAACAAGCAGATCGGCAAATGCACATCTATAAGGAAGGTGAAAACACACATTTAAGGAGCTACTTCCTATCGTTGTTTTGCATAATATATGCAGCATTCTAATCTTGTCAGTGTTTGAGTCGCGCGCTCTCTCTAGCTCTCTCGATCTCTCTCTCTAGCTCTCTCGATCTCTCTCTTTCGATTTTTTTTAACGAAGACCCAGCCACAGGCATCTAGCTACGCCAGTGCACAGTCTAAAGGAGAAGATTTACTCTCCAAATTAAAGAAAGTTGAGAGACTGAAATGTACTGAACTATCAAAGTGGTGGGAATCAAAGTCACTCCAGCGCCATTTTGAGGTGGGACGTCTTCGGTCCATAAAAGCCATATTGACCGTTCCCTTTTCAGCTAAAGTGTATTTGCCAATGAGCATGCTCAGGTTGAGGCATTGGTCCAATGTCCCTTTCCCTTTTTTAAAAAAAAACATACTGAGCGGGTATCAGGATATTTTTCTGAGTGGGGCATTCCTCCAATCTGTTCAGTAGCACTCAGCCCATTAATTTGGCTGTGCCGTCCACAAATGGGTCTAAAGTTTTTTGGCATCGATTTATTGCCTTTTTTAAGGATAGGGATTATGATTGTTTTTTACCACGATTCTGGTAGCCCCACTCTAGCAATAGCATTAAAAACATTAGTTAAAGGGAGCGTTGCCAAGCGTTCTAACATGGTGGAAGCGCATTAGCCAGGCTCATGTAGCCCCGTATCATCCTGCATCATGCTGATAAGCGGCACTTCTACATCCCTGCTGACCAATGCCTGGGCTGCCCGAACACCCTGGAGCCTTTGGCGGCGGCCGAAACAGCAGAATTGTTAGATCGGAGATCTGGGTGTGGCGATCTGGGTGTGGCGGGCCCTGTGTCGTGCGGTCGGGTCTCGGCCTGTAGTGCGAGCGGCCCCTGTAGGTTTGCCCTGGAGCGGATCTCAGCTGTGGATTTGCCTCGCCGGGCCTCCGTACGGCCGTGCATGGTGGCCATATGATCGGGAGGGTCATCGGCACCCGCAGCCTGGAGACGACTGAGAAGTGATCCTTCGCGTCGGTTTTGGATTGCAGACGGCCTAAGTACCCGAGCAGAGCACTGAGGGGACCCGCAGCCCGGTCTGCATTGTGGCATCTGGTGCCGGGAGGAGGATCAGCAAAGATTTGCGGAACCCCCTCCAGGTACTGCCCAGACTCATCTGGGGCTAGAGGTCTGGGAGGAAATAAGGACTTGGGAAGGGGTAGGGCACCTACGCACACGGACACCGACCCCAGCTGGATTATTTTCAGTCTTGTGTTGCCGGACGCAGTGGCAGCGAACGACGCACACTGGCCTGCGTGGCCTCCCTGGGGATTGGAAGACTCGGGCAGCCTTGGATAGCTACACAACACAGGCACCATAGTATATAACACAGAGTGCCCTGTAAGATCTGCCTGCAGGCCCGATCTGCACATGGGGATGCGGAAGCAGCGGATTTCTGGCCAGTCAAGAAAGACTTCTAGACCACACCTACTAACCCTCCAGGGCTTCACAGCACCCCAGAAGAGACTAAGAGGTGCACTTTTTAGCTGTTGGGGGGGGGGGGGGGGGTCGCCGAGTCTGCAGAGGCGGCCGGCTAGGTTCTGGTGCTGCTTGTGGATCTGGATGACCCCCCCATTGTGCCGGACCTCCCAAGCGCCAGTGTTGAGATATCCACCTACCTTATGAGGCATAGAGTTCTTGTGCTTCACCACAGACCATAGTTACCCTCGCAGACCCCCGGACCACATGTTCATCACCACCACCATGTCTAAGGGCCACTCAGCCGGCTCCACTGTGAAACAGAGCACTATGGACAAATAAACAAGTGGAGGCACTAGCTCCACTACCTCCGACGAGGCTGCCACAACGACAAAGGACAACGCCACAATCCTGGCTGCGATAACCCAATCATGCGACTGGCTCGATGATAAAATCAAAGCAATCGGAGCAGATGTCATGTTGTTGCGCCAGGACCTGCGTAACGCCGTGGAACGTATCACACAGCCTGAAACCAGAATTTCAGGGGCTAAAGATGATATCACCATCTTAAAAGGAAAGGTCGCCACCCTCGAGACGCTTACCAAGGGTCTTACCACGCAAGTAGAGGATGCCGAGGAGAGGGCCCGGCGCAATAACTTACGATTTGTGGGATTTCCAGAAGGATGCGAGGGCTCAGACATGTGCGATTTTCTAGAGCAGTGGCTCAAAATCTGGATCCCTGAGGGCAGTCTGTCTCCCTGCTTTATATTAGAGCGCGCCCTCCCCCCCCGTGCCCGGACCAACCCGTAATTGCGCAGATGCTAAACTACCTCGACCGGGTCACCATCCTGAAACAAGCCCGAGTACAAAAAGCCCTCAATTACACATCCCAATCAATAATGATTTTTTTCGGACTACACAAAACTAGTACAACAGAGGCAATCCTTCATAGTTCTCAAGTCACATCTTCGGGAACGAATATGCTACTTACCAGTATGCATCTGTTCTTGGCATGTAGGGCTGCTGACATTCATATCTGTGCATAGATCGCCGCCTAGTGTTGGGTCCGGATGATTGCACATTGTTGTCCTGGAAGAGTCTTCGAAGTATCACGAGATAGGTGGCTCCTCCCCTGGACTACAGTGCGCATGGGCATCCTCTCCATCCTCAGATTGTTTTTCGCCATTGTGGCAGTGATGGAGTAGATACAGTAAGTGATGACCATGCTATACAGTAATTCTGACTGCTGCAGCCGCTACAGGCGCCGGTGGGCGATATGAATGTCAGCAGCCCTACATGCCAAGAACAGATGCATACTGGTAAGTAGCATATTCAGTTCGAGGCATGTGGGCTGCTGAATTCATATCTGTGCATAGATTATATAGAAGTCCCTCCATTAGCGGCGGCTGCCCGTGTCAGCTGCAGCAGTCTGAAAAAGGGTCTTGAGAACAGCCTGTCCTACAGCTGCCTGCTGTTTTGAATGTACATCTACACAGTAGTGTTTAGTAAATGTATGTATAGTGGACCATGTGGCTGCTCTACATATTTCCTCTAAAGGAATGTTCCCTAGGAAAGCCATGGACGCCCCTAACTTTCGTGTTGAGTGGGCTCTTGGGG
The DNA here is from genome assembly GCF_964204655.1 of Triturus cristatus. Lineage (NCBI taxonomy): Eukaryota > Metazoa > Chordata > Amphibia > Caudata > Salamandridae > Triturus > Triturus cristatus. The sequence goes on along the minus strand of NC_140592.1, from coordinate 343,575,435 downwards.
GAATCGTTAATGTGCGTTTAGCTTTTTCATAGCAAATTTGAATACATTTGACGATCCATCTGGCTATCCCTGCTTTGGAAATGGCGTTGCCCTTGTGTTGTGGAGAAAAGGCAACGAACAATTGTTTTGTTTTCCTAAAATCCTTTGTTCTGTCTATGTAGTACATGAGGGCCCTCTTTATATCTAGTGTATGGAGCATTCTCTCTGCGACATTTTCTGGATTTGGAAAGAAAACAGGCAGTTCAATAGTTTGATTCATGTGGAACTGCAATATCACTTTAGGCATGAATGTGGGGTTGGTACGTAGTACGACCCTGTTTGCGTGAACCTGTATGAATGGCTCTTGAATGGTTAGTGCCTGGAGTTCACTAACTCTTCTCAGCGAAGTGATTGCCACTAAGAAAGCTACTTTCCAGGTGAGGAATTGAATCTCACATGAATGTAGAGGTTCAAAAGGTGAACCCATCAATCTGGTGAGGACCACATTCAGGTTCCACACCGGTGCCGGTGGGTGTGTTGGAGGAATCACTCTTTTGAGTCCCTCAAAGAAGGCTTTGATGGCAGGCACTCTGAATAAAGAGAGGTGCTGCCTGTTCTGAAGATAGGCTGCTATTACGGTTAGATGTATACGGATGGAGCTGTATGCCAGATTGCATCGATATAAGTGTAACAGGTAACAGAGGATGTTCTGAATGGATGCATCCAGCGGATTAATGTCATTGTGTTTACAGTAAATGACAACTCTTTTCCATTTAGCCGCATAGCAAGCCCTGGTCGTGGGTCTCCTGGCCTCCTTGATGATATTCATACATTCTGGAGCCAAACTCTAAGACTTCAGGAGGCAGATCGCCAGGTTCAGCTGTTGCGGATCTGGGTGCTGAAATTCACCATGGTTCTGTGTTAAAAGTTTGGGTGTTAGCCGCAGACGTTGAGGCGGCACCACGGAAAGTTCTAGTAACGTGGTGTACCATGGCTGGCGTGCCCACATTGGAGCAACCAGGATGAGTGTCATTGAGTGTTGCCTTAGTTTGCGTGCCACTAGCGGTATTAATGGCGCTGGGGGAAAAGCGTACGCAAATATGCCTGACCAGTTCATCCATATCGCATTGCCCTGCGACTGTGGGTGCGGGAACCTGGCGGCAAAGCTGCGGCATTTTGCGTTTTCCCTTGTGGCGAATAGGTCTATCTCTGGATGACCCCACTGCTGGAAGTACGGTTGGAGTACTGATGGATGTAGCTCCCACTCGTGCATTTGGTGGCTGTGTCTGCTGAGCAGATCCGCCATTTGGTTGTCCTTGCCCGGGAGGTGTTCTGCCATGAGGAACATGTTCCTCTGAATGGCCCACCTCCACATGCTCTGAGCCAGATGAGACAACTGTGGAGAGTGTGTTCCTCCCTGCTTCTGTATGTAGTACATGGCAGTCATGTTGTCCGTCCGGATCAACACGACTTTGTTGCACAAGTGTACTGTGAATGCCTTCATTGCCAGGAAGATTGCCATCAGTTCCAGAAGGTTGATGTGCATCTTCTGTTGCTGTGTCGTCCATAGTCCCTGCACTGTGTAATTGAGTACATGAGCTCCCCATCCCTGGAGAGACGCGTCCGCCGTCAGTATTATCTGTGGAACAGGCTCATGGAACGGTCGGCCCTTGCAAAGGTTTTGTGGATTCCACCAATGCAGAGAGTTGTATGCCCGACCGCTCACCAACACTAGGTCTTTCAACTGTCCTTGAGTCTGATTCCATTGACGTGCCAAGCACTCCTGAAGCGGGCGCATATGTAGTCTCGCGTGCGGGACTATGAAGATGCAGGAGACCATCATGCCGATCAACTGCATGAACACTCGCGCTGGAAGGGAGTGTTGAGGTCTGAACTTTTTTATCAGCAGTTGCATGCTGTTGATCCTCACTAAATTTGGCTGAGCTTTGGCTGCCAGAGTGTCTATGGTTGCGCCCAGGTGCTGCCGTATGTGGGCGGGTTGAAGATGTGACTTTGGATAATTTAGTGAGAATCCCAGACTGTGAAGAAGGTGTATGGTGTGGGATATGTGGCTGGCACACTGCTGGGCTGACTTTGCCTGAACAAGCCAGTCGTCCAGGTAAGGGAAGACGTGAATGTGCTGTCTCCTTAAGTGTGCAGCCACTGTCGCTAGGCACTTGGTAAAGACTCTGGGCGCCGTTGTTACTCCGAAAGGGAGTACTTTGAACTGATAATGCTGATCCTGAAGAGTGAACCTGAGATATTTTCTGTGTGACGGGTGTATGGGTATGTGGAAATACGCATCCTTCAAATCCAGTGTTGCTAGGAAGTCTCCCTGACTGAGTAACGGCAGAACCTGCTGGAGAGTGAGCATATGAAAATGCTCTGACAGAATGTATTGGTTGAGAGGTCTCAGATCCAGTATAGGTCTGAGAGACCCGTCCTTTTTTGGGATCAAGAATTACAGAGAGTACACCCCTGACCCTCGTTGTTCTACGGGCACGAGCTCTATGGCTCCTTTTTGCAGCATACTTAGTACTTCCTGCTGCAATAATGCTAAGTGCTCTGCGGACATAGGACGGTGTCTTGGTGGTATGTTGGGTGGATTGGTTGTTAATTCCAGACAATAACCGTACTGGACAATTTCTCTGACCCACCTGTCTGTGGTGATGGATCTCCAGACTGGCAGGAACTGTTGGAGTCTCCCCCCGACCGGTGTTATGTGGTCGGGGGCAGTGACAAGACGTCACTGTTTGTTATTGGCGGAGGACCTGGTGTTGTTGTGTCCTCGTCCTTTGGTGCTGGATCCACGATATCCACCCCTATTGTTCTTATTATATGTACTCTGGGTAGCTCCTTTATTGTACTGCTGCTGGGACCCCTGACCTCTAGCTGCTCCTCTATTCCCGGGGCGACGAAAGGAGCCACTCCGAAACTGCTGCGACTGTAGAGCCCCCATAGATTTCGCAGTTTCAGTGTCCTTTTTAATCTTTTCTAGTGTAGTGTCAACCTCGGGGCCAAATAAAAAGTCTGGGTTGACTGGTTGATTCAAGATACTATTTTGAATTTCAGGTTTGAAACCGGATATTCTCAGCCATGCGTGCCTCCTCAACATCACACTAGTGTTGATTGCCCTTGCTGCAGTGTCAGCTGCATCTAGTGCGCATTTGATGGACGCATTTGTAATGAGTTGTCCCTCTCTGATGAGGAGCTCCGCTCCATCTTTGTATTCATCTGGTAGGTTTTCTATCAGTGTTTCTAGGGTATCGTAGTGTGACCTGTCGTATCTGGCCAGGAGTGCCTGAGTGTTGGCAATGCGCCAGATGTTTGCTGCTTGTGCTGCTATCCTTTTTCCTGATGTTTCTAGCACTTTGGACTCCTTGTCCGGAGGAGGAGCATCACCGGTAGTTTGCGAGTTAGCTCTCTTGCGAGCATTAGAAACTACCATGGAGTCCAATGGCAATTGACCCTTAATGTACGTTGGGTCTCCTGGGGCTGGTTTGTATTTTCTCTCTATTCTCGGGTTCAATACCCGTGCTCTTGTTGGCTCCTTAAAGATGTCCTTAGCATGTTTAATAACTCCTTTTAACATTGGTAAAGTCTTGACCGTTCTTTCTGATGCGGAGAACGTGTCCACCAAGAAATCCTCCTCCACAGAGTCAGAATGAAGTTCCACTCCATGATTGGCAGCCGCTCTTTCAATGAGGGCGGTAAAAGCAGCAGTATCTTCAGTGGGAGATGGTTTTAGATTATAAAGAGGAGTGTCAGGAGCATTTTGTGGGTCTCCTGGGTCAGTAGGGTCTCCCCATGCTTGATCCTGGTCTTGCTGTTGTTCATCAGGGTCATTATCCACAGGATAAGTGGTATCCTCAGTATAGCCCTCTCCTGCATCCGCCTCAGAGTGTGTGGGAGAAAAGGATGGTGGTTCCTGATTATATGTGTGGTAAGGTTCTACAAGCACTGGTGTCGAACCCGACGCCATATTCCTTTTTAGTGGAATTTTGGATGATTCCAAAGCTTTTTCTGGAACAATTCTCCGCTTGCGCAACAACAGTCTACCAGTGTCGACGTCGATAAACTGGTCCTGTGAGTCTTCGACATCAGTTCTGTGTGTGGACACTGTTCTTGGTTGTTCGATACTCTTCCTAAGTTCGAACATCTTCGGTGCCCCCGGTGGTGGCAATCCAAACTTGATCGGTGCCGGCGCCGAGTGAGCCTTTGCGGCCTTGTTCGGTTCGGGACCCGTTTTCGGTTCGAGAGAGTGTCCCGTTCCCTGATGCGCTTTAGGGACTCCAACACCTGTTGCAACGTGAATGCCGACGGTGATTTTGATCCGACAGGCTCTTTGGAGACAGGCTTCGACGCGGTCTCCGGTTTCTTTCCAGTCTTCGGGGCTTTGGTCCGAAGGTTGGGATCGACGCCTTGTTGATCCGGTATTTTGGCAGTCTCAGCACTCCTCGGTGTTGATGTAGTCGGATCGACCACCTTGACCTTGGTCATTGGTGTCCCAACCTTCGGCGCTATAGGCCTCTGCGTCTTCTCGGGACCGAGGACCTTCTTCTGTTTCTCGGTGCCGAAGTCCTTTTTTGGTTTCTCGGTACCGAAGTCCTTCTTTGTTCGTTCGGTTCCGATGTCCTTCTTTTGTGTCGACGGATTGGAAGGTTTCGATGCCTTCGATCCGACCTGAACCAGTTGCACTTTCGGTTTCGATTTGACCGGTGCAGGTTTTGGTTTCGATTTCACGGAATCGACTCCAGTCTTGTTCGATAATTCCGGCTCTTTTGAAATGTTCGAAGCCGGGCCTCCAGGCGGGGCAGTAGAACGATCCGACCGATCTTGGGTAAGGCCCGCAGGCGATCCCTCGACCTGAGCCTTAGCAAGACTATCTCCCTCGGCCTCCGCATCGACGGATTGGCCTAGCTCCTCGCCTGAGCTATCTTCCTCGGCCCCAAGGGCCTCATCGTCGTCTCCTACCTCGTCGACGACGTCTTCGTCCTCGGAGATCTCCTCATCATCGTCGTCATATAGGGATTCAACCTCTTCGACGCTGTCGACTTCTTCATCCTCGGTGCTGAATAGGTTAACCGGGTTAGGTGCCGATTGTTTGGCCTCCAATCTAGCCGCTCGTCTATTCCGAAGGGTCTTTTTTGACCGGAACCGGGCGCAGGCCATACACCTGGTCTCATCATGATCCGGTGATAAACATTTGTTACACACCGGATGGAGATCAACGTGTGGATATTTTGCGTGGCATAGAGGACATCTCTTGAAGGGAGTCCTCGATTCCATCTTCGAACGTCGTTCGATGTTCGGACCGAAACTCGGTCCGAGAAGGGTGAATAAGTCAGAGAACAAGTATAATTATTTATCGATACCGAACGCAAACAATACCGACGATATCTAAAGGCTTTTGGCCTTAAAGAAAGTTTTCCTAACTTGAGCTAAGATAAGCACATCCAAACCCAATGGCGGAAAAAAACAATCTGAGGATGGAGAGGATGCCCATGCGCACTGTAGTCCAGGGGAGGAGCCACCTATCTCGTGATACTTCGAAGACTCTTCCAGGACAACAATGTGCAATCATCCGGACCCAACACTAGGCGGCGATCTATGCACAGATATGAATTCAGCAGCCCAAATGCCTCGAACCTACAGATTCCATACATGCTGCTCTTCCCGGACCGTCTTCGTGTCAGCTACAAAGGCAGTACCCTGTTCTTCAATATTCTTGGGTAGAAGAACGGCTCCCGGTTAAGCCTAATATACCGCCACCTCGGGACTCTGACTCCTCATCTGGAGACCCACGCCATCACAAAGACAATAACCATACAGATAAACGGCGACACTGACCGAGGTCCTCCTGGCATTCCGAATCGCTGGGCGACAAGCAAGCAGGGAAACAAGATAAGTAATACATGAACCTACACAGGGTCACCTTTTCTAGACTATTTGGACCACACGGGGAAGGCAGGGGAAATTATCCTGTAACGAGATTCTGCTTGCTTTACTGAACTGGTCATCTCAGATCCCAGAAACATTCATCAGGGATGGGATCTATGGGGCATCATTGGACTGTTTCGTCCTTTTACCCCCCCCCCCCCCCCCATTGGGATGAGGACTGTATACACTCCGGGACAGATACTTCATCGTTCTTTGAGGTATTGGGGAGGGATATTGTGGGAGGGGAACTGGAGTAGGTTTTCAAAGTTTTGGGAACCGTTTTTCCTAATGTGCCAACAATTCCTTTTTCACGTAGTATTTTTTCTCACACACACTGTAAATTGTTTAATTGCCCACTATGACTACTCACTCATAAAAAATAGATTCGGTAGGGGAAATTTTGGTAGTCACCTGGAATGTTAGAGGTCTGTTGGACAAGGCCATACGGGGAGCGGTCCTCAGACAGGCAAAACGCTTGGGGCGGACATCCGGTTACTTCAAAAAACACACCTGATGGGGACTAAAACCCCATGTCTAGCTGGTTTTGCTTTCATGCACATATTCCACTCCGGATTCACGAGGGGCTACAGAGGAGTGGCCATTCCAATCCACCGCAGATTGCCATTCACATATGTACGCACTTAGGCTGACTCGCTGGGCAGATTTCTCTCCATCACGGCACAATCGGGGGGGGGGGGGGGGGGGCATAATGTGCTCAGTCACACATTCACTGAACGCATAATTGACACTTTGGGATCCGTACCTGACTGCCTGCCACTGATTGGGGGAGATTGGAATGATGTCATACACCCCGTTCAAGATAGGTGCCTCCCTACAGACACACAATATATGCAAAAGGAGTCACACTTAGGGCCGATGGTAGAGGCATTGGAATGGAACAACACATGGAGGAGGCTTCACCCAAAGGAGGCGGGCTTTACGTACTTATCAACCGTGCCTGGGTCATTTTCTAGACTTGGTCACATATTTATCACCAGGGAGCACACACATCTGATCCAGGCAGATATATAACCCAGACGCCTATCAGACCACTCCCCTGTCCAACTGCGACTAGAGCTAAACCCAGACAGACTCCGTTACACTGGCGGATGTCACCATGGCATCTGCATAATCCGAGCTATCGAACTCACCAAAAAAGAGCCCTGAAAGAATACTTCTCGAAAGAGGGAACGGCAGACTCCGCCACCACATTGTGGGAAGCCATGAACCCACTATTCGAGGCTTTAACATTAGTCACTGTACCGCTGCCAAGCGGCAGAAGAGGCAGGCCCTAATACAGCTAGAAGCACAGATTTTACAAATGGAGTTGCTAGCACTAGACAAAGGCGAAAATAGTGCTCACCGACAGTTAGGCTTACTGCAGAAGAGATATCAAAGCATCCAGCTAGATGAGGCCAAAAATCTGTCAGGCCACACAGAGCAGGATTTATCAGTGGGGGGGACAAATCAGGGAAACTATTACGCAGGCTATGCCAATAATCCCTTAAACCGGTACAACTCCCGATCATTAAGTCACACACAGGTAAAATGATCACCAATCCCCGGCACGTAGTCCGATCATTTGCCGATTACTACCAAGCATTATATACTAAATGTGAAATCCTGTCAGAGGAACAGATCATTTTGTTTTCGAGATCTGCCTCCTAGGGCACTTACTGACACGGCACGAGACTCACTAGAGGCTCCTGTCTCACTGGAAGAGTTGACCTCGGTGGCCGCAGAAATAGTATCTGGCAAATCACCAAGACCCAATGAGTTCCAGAGTGAATTCTTCAAATCGAATAGGACGATACTGGGACCGCAGTAACTTGCAACCCTTAATGAAGCCCTTGAAAACAAATGCCTGCCTCCTGATTGGAGGCATGCCGAGATAGTGGTCTTTCCCAAGCCAGGACACCCACCTGAACTCTGTGCTGCCTATCGGCCAATGTCTCTTCTCAACATCAAAGCTAACACACTCGCCAAAATATTGGCAAATAGATTGTGCCCTCATCTTCAAACCCTGATCCATCCGGATCAGGCAGGCTTTATGCCCCAACACGCAACCGGACACAATATACACAGTGCGCATAATGCGATAGCAGCCATAGATAAATTAGAAAGACCAGCTGCCCTATTACTTGTAGATATGTAAAAAGGCGTTTTATTCGGTCACCTAGACCTACATGTTCATATTACTGAGGCACTTGAATATGGGTCTCGATAAAGAGCATTGATTAGACTATTACATACAACCCCAACGGCTTCAATCCGGGTGGCAGGAGCCACCTCAACTCATTTTCTGATACAGTGGGGAACCGGACAGGGATGCTCCCTCTCCCCTACGCTGTTTGCACCTTGCCAAAGAGCCTCTCGCAGCTTGGGTACACATAGACACACTATATTGTGGCTTTGAGTGGACCCGGGAAATCTCTGATCGTATCGAGCTCTATGCAGATGATGTATTATTCTTTCTAACTGATCCTCACCGATCAGGCCACAGAATATTGCAGATCATGCGCATCTTTGGCGAGACCTTGGGTCTCTACATGAAGACCTCTAAATCGCTGATCTGGGCGCTACAAGGGTCATTGGGGCTTGGCCGATGGCGGAGGGACTTACAATAAGGTCACAGTGGCTCACATATTTGTGAGTCTACATATCGGACACTCAAAGTGTTGCTTGGAAACATAACGTAGAAGTAACAGAAAGGGTCAAACAGGAGTTAAAAATTGGTTGACACTTCCTTTGTCCCTCTATGGACGATCGGCCATGTTTAGGTCTCGCTGAGTCAGCGCGTTTGCGCTGCTCGGAGAGACTTTAGTAGGTGAGTTTTCAAAGTGCAGCTGGCTGGCGAACTGCCAGCCTTTAGCACCATCTGTCTTTCCTCATGCTTTGTCCCTGCCTCCGCCCCTCCCCCCGCTGCTGCGCGCACATCCCAAGCGTGCTTTAGCGCGTCATCGTGATCACTTTCGCTTTCAGAGTGATCGCGATGACTTTCGCTTTTACGGACGCGCGGCTTTACATTTACTGCCGCGCGCCCAATGCTTGTTTTACATGAACACAGGTGGCAAAATCAGACAAAAAACAAACTGCAGACAAATAACTGATACTTTGCTTAAAAACATAAAAATAAAGAAAAACAACACTGAGCATAGTGGATCTTTATTTTCACAAGGCACAACTTTTAAAATATATTCATTAAGTCGTGTATCAGCTTATCCCCCTAAACATTGTAATAAAAAGCAGAGGCCAGCTTGAATACCCTCCCTGCCGGCTCTTTCCCGGCTCCACCTAAGCATGGAAAAGGCCAAATTCCAGATTTGCATTTGAAGCAGGCCGAGAAGCAGGGCCCTGCGTGAGTCTTTCTGACCCCCCTATCACCCCCCTATAGTTCCAAGCAGCACAAATTTAAATCATACTGAATTAAATGAGAAATCAGCTTCTCTCCCCTGAACATCGTAGGCAGCAACATTAACACCAGTCTGTTAATACTGGATTGCCCCACTGCAACCAACCAAACTTAGTGCCTTTATAAATGTAATTCCATGTAGTACCACCTTTCCCCTCTTCCCCTCTGCCTGTTCTCTTTCACCCCACCCCCTTTCTTTTAAACTGCTTCCACTATGTTTAAGGATATACCATGCACAGATGGTGGATGTTGCGAAAACTATGACGTAATCAACGCCTGCACGGGGCTTAAATTAAGCCGGTGTCTGCCGGTACGCTTTTCAGCAAATTAAAATAAATTTAAAAAACGATCAAATATAATTTTCTCTCAGATACTCCTCTCTCCCCTCTGCCTTTCCTCGCTCCCGTGACCCCTATTTCCCATCAGCCTGTTCATTTCTTTACAAATACGTTAACTCAGGTCCTCCTTTGCCCTCATCCTGTTTTCTTTTCCGCCACCCCCTTGTTTACTCCTCTGCCTTTCCTCTCATCCGTGACCCCTAGTCCCCCCTCAGCCTCTCCCAAAACAGGGCCGTAATGTTATCGCCTGCAGGGGCCTTAAATTAAACCAGCATTAATACCAGTCTGTTAATATTTGATTTCCCCACAGCAACCAACCAAACTTAGAGCTTTTATAAATGTAATTCCATGTAGTACAACATGGCTAACGTAAAGAAAGAATAAATGCACTCTCACGGAGCACAAGACCAACATTACAAAACAACGCCTGCAGGGGCTGTTAAATAAGCCGGTGTCTGCTCTTCTGCAAATGCAACTAAAATAAAGAAAAGTGCATACATTTTATTTGCCAGCGCGCAGTAAATCTACACTACAAAAATAAAATTGACTGCTTTCTCCGTAACCCCATATTTTACAACTGTTTTCGGTGTGTTTTGGGGTGAAGTACACCAAACTGTTGGGTTTTGTTATCATCTGCAGGGAGCTTAAATTACGCAGGTGTCTGGTGGGACGCTCCGGGGAAAGAATCAGACAAAAAACAAATAATTGCAGACAAATAACTGATACTTTGCTTATAAACTTAAAAAACTAAAAAAAACTTAAAAAAACAACACCAAGCATGGTGGATCTTTATTTTCACAGGGCACTAGTTTTAAAATATATTCATTAGGTCGTGTATCAGCTTATCTCCCCTAAACATCGTAGACACGTATGTTTAGCCATATTTTTTTACACATTCATTCCCTGTGTTTACGATGTTAACCACCCTCTGTTCATATTTTTCCCTCAGCCTCTCCTTTAATGCAAACAGTTTCTATGCGGTCCTCCTTTCCCCTATGCTTGTTCTCTTTCACCCCACCCCCTTTCTTTTAAACTGCTTCCACTATGTTTAAGGATATACCATGCACAGATGGTGGATGTTGCGAAAACCATGACGTAATCAACGCCTGCAGGGGGCATAAATTAAACTGGTGTCTGCCGGTACGCTTTTCAGCAAATTAAAAATACATTTAAAAGAAAGTGCAAATATAAATTTCTCACATGCTCCTCTGTTCCCTCTGCCTTTCCTCTCTGCCGTGACCCCTATTTCCCATTAGCCTCTACCTTTCTTTACAAATACGTTAACTCACGTCCTCCTTTGCCCTCAGCCTATTTTCTTTACCGCCACCCCCTTGTTTACTCCTCTGCCTCTCCCCTCTTACATGACCCCTACTCCCCCCCCCCAGCCTCTCCCAAAACTGGGCCGTAATGCAATCGCCTGCAGGGGCCTTAAATAAAGCCGCTGTCTGCCGGTACACTTATCGGCAAAATGCACATAAAAACAAGAAAAGTACAACTATAACTTGTAACTTTACGCAAAAAATTGAAAAACAATTTTAAATGCAAAGACTTAGCCTCCAGGGTGTAATCTTCAATCATTTACTCCTCAGCCACACATCGTGAACATAAAATAAATCCCAAAAATTGTCAAAAAATGAGAAATCACTATTCAAAAAACACTGAGCATCCTGCCTTTAAGTTCACCTAACGCACAACTTTAACACAGCCCCTTAAGCTGTAATATCATTTATAAAGAGCTTACATGTTTTACTATACTCTAACAACTTCTTACATATTTGATTTGTTAAGCGAAGAATACAAATCGGGTAAATATCTTGTACCAATTATGCCCACTTTTTACCGCCCTAGATAAAAAAATCTCGCTTATGTTAGTAAAAAAAAAAAAGTCCAGGACGCACCCGTAGCTAACAGATGTGCTATTTAATAGCTCTCCCCCGTCTAGTCTGTGCATGGCATCGGCCATAACAAACTCTGCAACAGATCATTTGGAAACTGGTGGCAGGCTTCTGCTAATCAAGTGGGCGGGAGTTTGCGGGTTCTCGAACCTCTCACTCCGTACTCCATATCTATAAGGGATCACTTTCGCTGCCAAGCATTATAGTAGTAAAGCATCTTTATTCGATTCACAAAATCATAAAAGCATCAATAAATACAAAAACATAAAAAGGAAAAGTATATATACACATGTGCAATACATTGATCCTCACATGAATAATTTACAATACAGTGGATGACACCTGATTCTATCAATAGCAGCAACATAATTAATTCCGTAGAATTCAAGGTGCATAATGCAAAATACTTTGTCATTAGGGATACTTTGTCGTATGGGTTACTCCGTAGTGCTTCAAAACTAAATTTTACAATTAACAAAAATCTAGTAGATTCCATAAAGTGCAAAGTGCAGGAAATTATACCTTTTACATGACATCATGTAAGCATTTTTCATCTAAACTGTAATTATATGCGGTCATCGACTATCAACAAATCAGCATTTTCAATTTGCATGTAGGTCTCATACAATTAAAACATATTATTAAAATTCTTAAGATTAAAATTTAAGCCCTTTCTTCATCCTTGAATCTACTAATACCAAATACAATAAGCTTGGAACCGTCGGTTTTTAGAATGCGCAACATTTCATTAAATTTCCTAATGCGCAATTTCCTTCCCGAAGGTTTTATCCATTTGTTTCTGTGGTATCTATATGCAGGGCAGAAAAATAAAACATGCGCGATATCCTCATTACTTCCTGAATGGCACTGGGTGCACCTACAGTCATTTCCCCCCTTCTGCGTTGTCCCCCACTTGGATGTAAAAGACTATCTGGAGAGTGCCGTACCTAAATTTTAGATATAGTACCTTAGCAAGTAGGGGTTCAATCTCATCTAGGAATTGTTCGAAATAGGGGGTTATTTGAAACATTAAAAATTGGTTAGGAAGTGTGCCAAGTCCACAGTTTAAAGTGACGTTGTGCCTAATAAAATTCCAATAGATGGTCTTAATTTCCTGCTTTGAGTCGGGGGTCAGCGTACTCTGCTATTCCCAAAACCTGCTCAAGCCCAGATCCAAAAGCCATTTACGGATATGAACCAACCACGGGAAAGTGACATGAGTGTCAAGGGCCAATAGTTCACTCAATGCTTGTCTATAGGTATAAAGTTCCTCAGTGGTCCATATTATTATCCAGTATGACACGGTCATCCAAACTGCCCTTTGTCCAATTCGTTTTATGCCCAGATCAAGCAGTAGGGGGATCGCAGGTGTATTTTGGGGAAGGGCAACTAACTTTCTCAGTATCTTGTTTTCCCCCGCAGTTAGGTTCAAAAGAAATTCTCCCCCCCCCCCCCCCCCCCCAATAGCTCTGAGCCATATAGGGCGGCGGTTTGGGCCCTGGACTTGTAAACTTCTAGGGCTGGAGTGATGGCCTTTGTCGTGGTTGCAAAAAGTTTCTTTATGACTGGTGCAGAGTCTTGTATTAAAACTGATCTTGATTTCATTATCTGTGGATTCCAGGAAAGTTTGGAATCAATAGTTACTCCAAGGTAAACAAAATTAGAGACACGCTCTAAGGTCGCTCCATCCAACTTTATGTCGTTCTTAAAACACTTATGGGGCCTTAATCGACATATATTTAGTTTTTACGGGATTTATTTCCAGGCCTATACAATTTACAATATTCGTGGAGTGAGTTTAGAAGACAATGCAAGCCCTTTGGCGTTTGCGAATTCTATCATCGGCAAGGGTTAATGCACAAACATGGTTCCCACCTAATTTCGGGGAATCATGGTTGGATTTTTGCAAGAACTCAACCATGTCGTTGACATATAAAAGAAAGAGTTGGCGCCAGGACACAGCCCTGGCGCACACCTCTCTTGACAGGTATCTCATCTGTGAGTTCTCCCCCTTTGCCCCAGCAAACTCTTGCAAAATTATTCTCATGGAGCCTGACCAGCTGTACTAAAATGTTTTTTGGTACCCCCTGCTGTAATAAGTTTAGCCATAGAAGATCTCTGGGAATTGAATCAAATGCAGCCAATAAAGGTCAATAAAGGCCACATATAGATGGCCAGATCTTATCTTTGTGTATTTCCAGGCTATAGTTACCAATCTAAACACCTGGTACTTGTCCGTCTTCTAAAACCTGCTTGACATGGAGAAAGTACATCATTTGCAGTCATCCAATCATTCAGCCTATCTAAAATCTGTTTAGCGTAGACCTTTTGCAATATATCTATCAAGCTGATAGGTCTATAATTAGCGGGATCGTCCCTACTGCCCTTTTTATATATAGGGACGATCTCCGCTCCCTTCCAAGATTCGGGGATGGGCTGCCCTCTAGCAATTGCATTGCATAGCAAATTAATGTATGGAGCCCACACCTCAGGTGCGTGTTTAAAAAGATCACCCAATATCTCGTCAGGGCCAGGTGCTTTTGATGACTTGATCGCAGCTAAAGCCAAGCTGGTATCTTCTATGCTAAAATGTAATGGAGCAATCTCATTTGATAACATGAGATCTTCAATACTGCAATGGTGGTCTCTGGTCATTGGGGCCAAAGGAGCATATAGATGGGCTATGCCAAGTGCCAGGATCCAAATTGTAATCTTGGGCCAGATTACTTAATTTACTGCCATTTGCAATAATCCGCCAAAACAAAAATTGATCACCTGATTTTGATGCGGTTATCAATTCTTCCCAGCTTGCGTCTTCCCAGTTTCTACGAGCTGCATTCAGAACTTTATTATATATTTCTTACTTCCCTGATAATGATTATATCCTTGACATGCAGAGCCTTAATTAGGCATTGTTTCATTGCTGCACATTCTTTATTAAACCAGGGGTTAGATGACCTTATCTTATTGTTATGTTTAGACTTTGCAGTCGCCGATTTAGTTAAATGTGGTTTTATGTTTTCTACCAGTTTTTGGTGGATCTGTGTTATAGGTATAGTCTCATGGCACTCATTTAAATAGAACAATACCAGGTCACTAAAGATGTTATAAATACAGGTAAGTGGTTCTATCTTCCCCAATATGGAAGGCCATTTTACTGTCCTCCTGTTACTCACTGTGGGCTGTATAACCTCTGTCCCGGATCCAGGATGAATCAATGGCTGGAATTTAAAATATTCCTCTGTGAGATCTAAACACAGAGGGAAATGGTCGCTTTCTCTTCTGTTGTCAACTTTAAAATCTTTGACATAGGCCCAGTGAGCAGCACTTATCATGATATAGTCGATCCGGGATGAGGAGAGGCCTCTCGAAAAGGTGTTACAACATCCAAGATCAGAAGGGGTTCTAACATTGCATGACCTTAATCCTTTCTCTACAGTAAAATGAAGTAATTGCAATGCAGAGACAGAGCATCCCAGAGTTTTTTCCGTCCTTAAAGACGGGATACCCAAGCTGAATCTTCTAACTCGAAGACTGCGTTTAAACCCGACAAGGGCTCATAGCAACAGTTAAAATCACCACCGATTATGAAAGGCCCATTAAACGATATAGAATCTAGGGCTTCTTCTAAATACTGTAATATTAGTGATTCTTTTGAACTTTATCTTGGATATATATATATATATATATATATATATATATATATATATATATATATATATATATATATATATATAAATATAAATTAAATAAGTATAACCGCGATTTGTTTGTAAATTTAAAACTTAAACCAGGATATCTGTGTTAATAGGTAAGATTTCTATGGAAGCATTTATGTTGTTCCTTACCCAAATTAGGAGTCCTCCTGATGGTCTTCCTCTGGTTGGTTGTTGAGCCTCTATACTAAATATTCTCTAACCTATTTTGTGTAAAGGTTCCCTTGCCCACGTCTCTTGAAAGAGGCAGAAGTCAAATGTATCAATGTACTCCTGCCAATCTGGTTCTTGAGATTTCTTTTATAAGACCAGCTATATTCCAAGACACCATCTTCACACAATTTGGGATTGGGCATGTAGGTTTAATAGTGGGACCATTACAACCTGGTATTTTATGTGTTAATTGATTAGTGAGGTAACTATCATCATTAATGTGTTTAAGACCTCCAGACTCCACAATATTAATTATTTGTCTTTCATCAGAACAGTACATCTCATGGGGTATATCCACATCGAGTTGGACGACAGTTACACCTCGGGCCTCAGCCGTTAAATACAGTGTCCCCCCCCCCCCTCCCCCCCAGGGTGATGCTGGTTCCACACTGGATTCAGTCAGTCTATAGTTTCAAGGTTCCTTTGCCCCCCAGGGGTGTCTAACGCAGTGTCACGGCTATGTATACAGGTTCTGTTTTGCCTGATGCCGATTTTAGAATTGGAAAGAGAATGGGATCTTAAGTTCATAGTTATTAAATTCTCAGCAATGATTTTAGAATAGAATGTTAGCCTTATGTCATCTAGGTCTCCCTCATCTTGCTGTATCCGTTCAGCATTTTTTAGATCTGATCTTATTATGGAGAGGCACTGCCGTTCTTTCCTAATCCAATATATGGCTTTGTTTACAAGGGAATCCCCATCCTCCCTGCTACCCAACTTTAATCTTGGAACATTTGTAAGGAACACGCTACAGAAATTTGATTTAAGGAAGATATAGCTAACAATTGAGGCTGAACTTTGTTGTGGGTTTGATGAACAATGACAGTTGGGCTATTAGGCTTTGCTGGAACCACCTTTTCTCTTCTACCATAGTAAGATGAGATTTTATTTTTTCCCTTAGTACTAGGCTCTTTGCCACAAGTCAACATATTTTCTACCTCTTCTATCAAATCATCAATGGCAGCCAGAGTACAGTTATTTGCTGCAGATTTAACCAGTTTTTTGCGTCTTTGCTATCATTTTTTTCCCTATCATTGGTTCTGCTGCTTTCCTTTTCCTCATTATTGCCCTAAAGATATTATACAAAGGTTACTGGTATAGCTGTGATAGCTCTATAGCTACAGCCAAAAGGATAGATTTAAAAGGGAAATGATATCTATTGGCAGCTTACACAAATGACACTTTTATCCGACAATGCCGTCTCTAAATGATATAACAAAATGACACCCTAGGTTAGCACAGCGGTCTATCTATTTATTTTAGTGTCCTGAATTTAAATATTTGTGCCTGGATACAACGTATAAGCCCCAATGGATAATTCAACAAATAATTCTCTTAAGAAGATGCTAGAATCAAAACAACAATCGCTCAATGGATTATTGAACAATATTAATAAAATACAGGATTATTCATGTCCCGCGTAAATATGTAAATAATCTTACCGCTATATTAAAGATAAATCTTACTTAAATATCAAGGGGTATGACCCAGCCCAGTCTTATCCGGTCTTAGACGGGTGCTGCGGGGTGCGTGCGCGCTTTAAGTTACGCGGCAGTACTGCGTCACAGCTACGGGACTGGTTCCTGGAGGCTGCTGGGAACAGTAGTTCGGTAATTGGTCGTTCCCCTCACGGTGTGGAGCGAAGTAGCCTTGCCGTTCCCCTCACGGCGTCTAGCAACAGCAGCTGGGCAACAAGGTAAGCCGTTCCCCTCACGGTGTTCACGGCACCCCAAGCATTATAATGGATCATTAAATAAAATGAAATTTCTCAAAAGTCTTTAATCTATACATTTGAAAAATTACGTTTTCTCCCACTGAATTAACTGACTGCACCCACCCAAACACTTCAATTACATTGCCTTAAGAAATGAAACTGCATAGGAGCATGCTTCAAAATTAAACAAGCATTAGTATAGCCAATAGGTCTATCAATTGGGACCTTATAAGTCTTTAGCCATGCAACAGTTGATGTTGTTGCACCAAGGATATTCAGCTGCATAAATAAATACTTATAAGGTCACAAAGGCGAGACATATTGGCTATGCCAATGATTGTTTAGATTGTCTCCCTGCCCAAACTGCTATACCACTTACAATCCCACCCCTATCCTGATCCTGGCTTGGCGACAGACCTTCCATAGAACTGGCTGGTGGGGACACCTAACGCAGGAGACCCCCTTGTGGCGAAACCGTCTGCTTCCACAATTGCGGACCTGTAGGGCTTCGGTAACTGGGACCGCATAGAAATCTCAACACTGGGGGATGTTGTGAAAAAGAACAGTCCTCAAATCCTTTGAAGACCTCCAAAAAGACATTCTCATGCCTCATACTCAATTCTATCAATTCCTGCAACTGTGACATGCTCTTACCGCATATATTACATTTTTCACCAATCTCGCAGAATTCAGCCCCTTGGAGGGCAAGCTACTTATGGGGGATCTCGAGGAACATAACATATCCAAGATCTGTCAAACCATAGTTACTAATAGCCCAACAACCTTAGATAGTCTAAGAGCCGCTTAGGACACAGATGTAGGACCTATTGACGGGGACGACTGGACTGAAGCTCTGCAATCACCACGCGAGGTCGCAATTTCCTTTCGACTTAGTCTTATTCAATTTAAATACTTACACAGAGCGTACTACACCCAATACAGACTATGGACAGCGGGATTGATTGCATCCCCACTCTGGCTCCGATGCCAATCGGAGGAAGGCACTTTCATATACACACAACCTGGTCCTGCCCGACACAAGATAGGTTCTGGTGCCGAGTACTCACCTGTCTGACAGAAGTATTGTCATGGAACATACCAGGTCTCCGAAGTTAACACTACTACATAGAACGGAGGGCATAGGAGGTAACTGATTAAAAAGAAAAAAGACACCTGTTATTCCTGGGTCTCCCAATAGCAAAGTGGGATATAGCCAGGCTGAGGCCCCTCTCCGAGTTTCGCAATGGAAGATGGGCCTAGACTGGATTATGGATTTGGAGCTCCTGGTCTTTATTGCCCGAGGATGTCCACAGAAACACACCAAAATATGGGCGTGGTGGGCCACCTATAAAAACATTCCCCTGAAAACATATGATACTGCAGAGAGTCAACTGGATATACAGATTAAAACATTTGGGTAGAAATAGTGAATATACAACTTCACCCATAGACATACTTGGTGATGTGTGGGACTCATTTTCTTATTGTTAACAGAGGCAGGACAATGTTAGAGTTAGATTAATCATAATGTTTTCCTATTGTAATGGGACTTGTAACAGATTGTTTATGGAGGAATGTAGAGCAATGTCTGTACTACGATCTGCTTTGCCTAAGATGTATTGCCTCATGCCGTCGGGCCTATTGTGAGTTCTTAAAAAAACTAAATTTGTCTCCAAAAAAAATTAGTTGTTAAAAAAAGGTCCCCGAAGGTCCGTATTTTCGAAGAAAAAAAACCTATAGGGGCACAGTCCAGACCAGGGGCCTTATTACTGATGGACTGCAGCAGAGCATATCTGACCTCAGTCTGATTAAATAATATTGGTTTAGGAATTTTTGTTGCCTCTCAGATGAGTTTCCATACCTTCATGAGTGGGCAAATAATAACGAGTCTTCCAGAAGAATGCTAGGCATCCTTTTAAAATATGCTGATATTTATAGGAAAAAAGGTGTTAGAGCAAATAGACATCCAATTGTTCATCAATAATGAACAAGATCAGGAACAAGTCAAAAAGTTCAGCACTGATACGAAAGAAAGACGGACTAAATTAGAAGAATCAATTAAACCAAGGAAAACACATAATTTGTACTAAATAAGGCCGACTATGAACGAGGCCAAATTGACACTTTTGCTAGAAAGTTTGATAATCTGCGCAGACAACGACAAACAGAAACTAGCAAACTAGGACTAGAAATCAGTTCCGACCAAAATAACCAACTAAGTTCTGAAGTTGATGTCGACATCAAAGAAGGATTGAGTGGTGCTCCGAGAGGTTCCCTCCGTGATCGAAATATTTGATTTTTTAATGTCAGGATTGATAGTTCAATTTACACCCCACACAACAACAACAGAGTTCAATGCCGCCAAGAGGCAGGAGGAGGAAAAGGCGGAGCGGGCGCAAAACAAAGCAAATCAATCTAAAGACAAAAAGACGAAATGAGAGAAGAAATAGTTGAGACTCCAGCAAGTGACGAGGATTCCATCATCAATCTCACGAAGATTCAACTGACTAAAGACATTGATATCCTCAAATTGGGGCCATCATAATACCCTGGCAGAACATGAACTATACTCAAACGAGAAGTTATTTCTTTAACTTTAAACGCACAATAAAGTTGAAAACCATTTTCAGGTTGCAACCAAAAAGTATAAGCCAACAACGAGAGAAGAAAGATGGGCCAACAAAGTGCACTGTCACTCAAATATATGAGCTGAATGTTGGAAGGCAGAGAATTGGAAAATGCTAATCTGGGAATACAAAACCAAATGAGCGAGGAAGCGTCAGTTGTTGAGCAAGGAGTGGATGTATATGGTGATGCTCCCACAGATTTCAAACCCAAATCTAGGTTCGCACCAAAGAAAGCAAAGGACGCTATTGACATTTTCGGTGATCTTATAACTAATGATCTTAAAACCCTGCATACTAATATATCTACAATCAATGTCAAAGAGAATACCATGATTTGATAAATACATTGCAATCAAAAACTGAATGTACAATCAGTTGATGTTTGATTTATTATGACCCTCTCCTAGTGGGACAGATTATGCCTAGGCAAATCAACAAACAGTAGAATTTGCCCACTGGGGCTTATCACTTCAGTTGAACAATGATGTCAGCATTGAGAGATACTGTCCACATGGACTAGGGTAATTTGGTTAATCCCTCTCAAAGGTATAAACAAGGTTGTGCTGTAATTATTAACAAGGACAAGACTGTAGGCATTTACACCTGTTCTGTACATTGTGCATGCAATGCTTCAGTAGCCAACTAGAGCACTAAAGGCAAAATTGATGCAGCGCTAATGAGTTTATTTTAATTGTATAGTGAATATAGCATGCAGCATGGTCATGTTTTGGCCAACGTAAGGGGTTAGTGTCCACATGGACAATACTCGGTTGGTTCTTTTCTTTGACAGATACAATTTATGCCATATATATATTTTGTCTGGCTGGATCGATTTGGAGCAGTTTGATTGCTATCAAATTCTGATGCTTAATATGACGAATATTTTACATTTCACATTATATTTTATTCACATTAACTGTGAAATCAAGAATTATATAGAACAGAATGTGTTACGCATTTTATAATTTGACTGTTAAAAATGCAATATTACTGAAATCATGCGTTCATTTGAAAAGTAAAACTAAAATCGAGCATTTGCATCTAAAGCATTAATAAATTGTTGGATCTGCTCTTGAGAAAAGAGTCACGCAATCTGGACACAAACAGGAAGTGAGAGGTTCCACAGTTTTCACTTGTGTGATCACGTCATGCATTAATGTATGTAAATACTTTTGAAAATGTACACCTCGCCATCGGTGAACAAGGCTGCGAGTCCGCCGAAACACATACAATGGTAGCCAGAAAATAAAGGATTGTGGAAGCTTACACACAGCGCCGTCGTCCCTGGTTTTCAAGGGTGTCGATATAAAATATATTTCTCTTTTTTTCCCCCCTTCCCTACTGTCAGTCCCCAGTAGGTTATTATAGTTAGGAACCAGTTTCCAAAGGAAAAGCGTTTTTTTGATTTGCCTATATCTTTGGTGACGTTTGACGAATCTTCACAACATTTTCCCCGAAAATTCGGGTCTCACTTGTCTTGAAAGTTTTGGAGTGATCCAGCAAGTGGGGGCAGAGAAAAGGGCGGGTCCCAAAATGTTAATATCCATAGGGGTTTTGAACACGATTACAGCCCGAACTACTGGACGGAATTACACCAAATTTGGCAGAAAGCACGCTTTTGGTCCAGAAAGTGTGCTTTTTGCGATTTGGTGGAATCTGTTCAGTAGTTTTAGAGATACTGAACGAAAACCAAATAAGTATAACTGGGGGTGCCGATCCTCCATGGATCCACCTGTGGTGAATCCGCAGACCCACGCGCCAAAGCAGGGTCCTGATTAGCTGGCCGCACCTCTACAGAAAAGTTGTGGCCGCCATTTTAAATCTCGGGAAACTTCCCTGGGGTTAAAAAGTTGGTGGTATATTAATTGAAGGGGTCACGTGAGAGTTTTCCTGACCCCTTGTGTATGTTACAAATGAGGTGAAAGCATGTTAAATGAGCAGTAAAAAGCCAGAAAACGTATATATTTTTTTAACCACTCACAAGATCCGTGAATCCACCGCAGAACTCAGCACAACCGCCACATGTAAATCGGCAAAGGATCCGCGGATCTCGCAGCGCCTATAGATCTGCATTGTGACACCCATACAGACTCTGTCACATCCGGTGTGATACCCAGACACTCACACCCAGACGGATGCTGTTTCAACCATTGTGATACCCAGACAGACACTTCCACACTTACTAACACCCATACAAACGCTCTCACACCCAGTGACTCACAGACACTCACACCAACTGCAAAAAACTCATGCAGATACTGACGCACCAAGGCACAGACTGACACATACCTAGGCACACTCATGCATCCACTTAAATACCCAGGCATACACTCATGTATATACTAACATACTCCGGTACACAAGATTTCATATACTGACACAAGCAGACACACAGGGATGCACATATTAGAACACCCAGGCATCAAACTGATGCATATACTGACACAAATTCACACACTCATGTATGCACATACACAGCAAGTGACTCATATATACTTCATATATACTTTAAAGAAATAAAAAGACAAACAGATCTTCTTATGAATAGATGGTGTGGTTCTAAATTTTTTTTATTTTTAAAAACAAGTTGTTTTTTGGTCGATTTCGTTTTTTCGTAAATGCACCACAAAAAAAAAAAAAAAAAACAGGTGCACAACTAAACAAAAATAACCATAACAGAAAGCAATAGTTTTTTCTAAGTGCAAAAATTCTGTAGAAAAACTGCAATAGTCCCCCAAAATAAAATTAGAAAGGGTGATTGGTGATGCCCTGTAAGTATTCTTGAACAGATGTTTTATTAGAGCCAATGGGCATGTGGCATCACAAGCAGCGAGTAGGCATGTGTCCTAGATTAGTACACATAGCAGGTACAGTTGTGGTGGCTGAGGTGGACGGGGTAGCTGCAGTAGCCGCAGATGTAGATGCACCACTACCAGTTTATCTCACACGAACTATCCTCAAGAATACTCTATGGATAGTTTTTGGATGTTTCCACATCAAGCTGGTTCCAGGAATGTACTTCTTGCTTGTGCCTCATGCCAACTCCTTCCCATGGATGTTATACTTTTGGAAGTGACTTTTTCCACTTAGCCAATAGTAAAAAACTACCACACCTCACTTTGTTTCATCATTGGTCAACTCTGCTCTTCCTCTTCTTCCTGCAGCAGGACATGATCGAAGGGTGGTATAATGTCACATCAAAATGGAGGGATTCCACCTCCTAAGAGATGTTCTGTTGCCCAACGATTGGTTGGTACGGCTCGATCTGAAGGACACCTACCTCTCAATCCTGATATTTCCTCCTCACAGGCGATTCCCTCCCCCCCAAACCCTCCCCACAATTTGAGTGGGACGGTCAAATCTTCAAATTCACATCCCTGCCGTTGTCTTTCCTCAGCACACTAGTGCTTCACCAGGGTGTTGAGGCAGATTATGGAATGGCTCCGACGAGGGGAGGGAGGCTGATCGTGTACCTGGACAACATCCTTCTAATTCACCAGAAAACAAGCATTTACAATGCAACGGTCTCAGCATTGTTAAAGTTAGAGCTATTGCCATTGCTCATGACATTATTTTTGTTTATGTTTTTGTTTTTAACCCCTTCGCCGCGGCGGGAATTCCGCCGCGGCGCTGGGGGATGCGGGGGGGCAGCGCGGTGGCGCTGTGCTCATGACGGAGCCGCTCCGTCATGAGCCACGGTTGAGCTGTGCTCATGACGGAACGGTTCCGTCATGACTCCGCCCAGTTGCGTTGTCCCCCCGCACATGCGGGGAAACAGCGCCGCGTGGGCGGAGCGGCCGCCAACGGTCATGGCATGACGGAACCGTTCCGTCATGAGCACACGGCAACCGTGGCTCATGACGGAACGGTTCCGTCATGAGCGGGAAAGGGGTTAAAACATGTAAAGAAACGGCATTGTTATTTACAATGTCAATAGCTTAATCAGTGTGTGTGTAGGTGGCTCTGTGTGTGGGTGCAAATGCAATAGGTCTCGCATTTGAGAGTGATTAAGCTATTTTTTGGCCAGCGCGGTGGCCGATTTGTGCAGCCAGGGGACAAGACGATTGCCGACCACCTAAAGAAATCAGTCCCAGCGCCGCCGCCTTTCTCCGAGGCAAAGCAGAAATGCCTCGGAGAAACGCAGCGGCGTTTTCCGATTCGGGGGCGTGTTTTTCTTTTTCTCTCCTCTTGCCATTGGCTGGTGGAGAGAAAAACACACCCATAGAAAAGTATCGCAAAAACACGCGCCCGAATCCGAAAAGGACGGGGCCTGTTCGGAGAGACAAACCTCATAATCAGCAACTTGGCCTCTTACGAACTCGTGAAATTAGTGCTCACAGTATCTAAATACCAATACAAGGGTGACGTAAAATACCCAAATCCTGATGCATAGACGTCATCAGTAGCAATCTAGCCTCTTGTGAACTAATGAAAAAAAGTCTTAATAGAGAAATAAAATACCCAAAGCTTGAAATATTTTGAATATCACCAGGACTCTAGCTACTCGTGAACAAGTGAAACCAGTGCTAACTATATATAAACCCTAACAGAATACAATACAGCACAATACTAAAATATCCACCAATAGTTGAAATATAAAATGCACCATCAGCAACTTGGCCTCTTGTAAACTAGTGAAATTAATGCTCACAGTATCTAAATACCAATACAGGGGTGACATAAAATACCCAAATTCTGATGCATAGAAGGCACCAGTAGTAGTCTAGCCTCTTGTGAACGAGTGAACAAAGTCTTAGTCGTGAAATAAAATACCCAAAGCATGAACTATTAAGAATATCACAGCCACTCTAGTCACTTGTAAAACCACTGCTAACAATATATAAACTCTAATGGAATGTCATTCAACGCAATAATGAAATGAACCCCTAGTACCTGAAATATAAAATGCATCAACAGCACCCTGGCCTATTGTGAACTAGTAAAATTGGTGCTGACAGTTTAAAAATGCCAATACATTTCAAAAGTGAAATCAAATATCCAAATCCTGATCTATGCAAGGTTTTGCTAGCAGCCTGTCCTCCTGTGAACTCATGGAACACGTCTTAGAAAAATAAACTACAAAATCATGGAATATGCAGGATATCACCAGCACTCTAGGCCTTTGTGAGCTAGTGAAACCAGTGCTAACAATACATAATTCCTAATAGAATACAATAAAAACAATAGTGGGATAAAAACACAGCACCTAAAATACGAAAGGCATCATCTGGTCCCTGGACTCTTGTGAACTAGTGCCAACACCAGTAAAATAAAATACCCAAATCCTGATATATAGAAGGCATCACTATCATTCTGTCCCCTTGTTAACTAGTGAAACAAATCTTAACAGAGAAATTCAAAAACACAAAGCACGAAATATCCAGGATATCACCAGCAGTCTAGCCACTTGTGAACTAGTAATACCAGTGCTAACAATATATAAATCCTAATAGAATACAATATAACACAATGGTGAAATTAAACCCCAGTACCTGAAATACAAAGGGCATCATCAGCACCCTGGACTCTTGTGAACTAGTGAAATTAGTGTCATCAGTACCTAAATACCAAAACGATATAAACAGCAATACAACAGTGAAGCCAAACACCCCAAAATGAAATATTTAGGGTACTACCATCTCGATGATCACTTGTAAAATTGTGAAATATGTCCCAGCATTTAAATAAACATCCAAATAGTGAAATATGACGTCACTAGCAACCTGGCCTCTTGTGAAACACGCAAAACAGTGCTAACAGAGAAATAAAATATCTCAAATCACGAAACAAAGGGCATTATCAGCAACCTGACCACACGTGGACTAGTGAAACCCGTGCTAATGGTCACATGAAGTGTTTCACCCTTACCACTTGTCCCACTGGCCCGCATGACGCCGGAGGGCTGTATTGTGTAGTTGTTGGCGTCGTCGTTTTGTTTTGCGCTAAACTGTTTTCACAAGTTGAGGAGAGGCCAGGCTGTTGGAGATGCCTTATTTATTGCCGACCGGAGACGGGGACCGATTGGTTGGCCACGGAGCAGCAAATTTCCTTTCGACGAGAGCCAGACATTATTGGATTACAGAGCGTGTACGCGAACATCTCCACATCTGGAGGGCAAGTGATCGCACCTGTCTGTTGCAGCGTGGCAAGCTGTCAGAAATCCCCGGATTTAAACTCGGATCCGGCACGAGCCGCTGCGCCCCTACAGAGAGACCACGGGTTTGACGCACACTTATTGCTTTTCACAGGTTTCGGGCACAGGTTATTGGCCAGGAAGTATTTCTTCATCTCAAACCAGATGCATGAGCTGTTGGGTCCCCCTTGCACCTGGAATTCTGAGGTCGTGTTTCTTCTTTGTGGTAACCGTGCCTTACAGCAGTCTGAGGGGGCGGGAAAGCGGCATGATAGCGCCGCCGCCTTTCTCCGAGGCAAAGCAGAAATGCCTTGGGGAAACACAGCAGCGTTTTCCGATTCGGGGGCGTGTTTTTCTTTTCTCTCCTCTTGCCATTGGCTGGAGGAGATAATTAGAAAAGTAGCAAAAAACACACCCCCGAATCCAAAAAGGACGGGGCCTGTTCGGAGAGACGGACCTCTTCTCCAATGGCTGGCCAGCATTCAAGAGGCCAGCCAATGGAGAAGAGGGGCAGGTTCAAGCCCCTCTTCTCCAAGTCATTAAATCTCGGAGCGAGACTGCGCAAGCGCAGCCTTTCGAGCCGAGACCTAAAAACCCGTTGTACTTTCGCAACTGCTGATTTTTCAGTATAAAGCTTAGATCTTGTAACAGAGACGGAGTCATCCAAAGTCTGACTTTGTGCCAGTCCAGAAGATGACCTTTCTGTGGTTCGAGGTCTCCAAAAGAAGTTTCTCCAGATTCGTCTGGAATTGTGCAAAACCTTGAAAAGAGAAAATGTACCCCTCCAACACCTGGCCCGGATTGCGGGCCTTCTAGCCTCCTCGATCGAAGTGATCTTTCAAGGTCCATTACATTATCGGGCCCTACAACGCTTGAAGGCGCAACACCTCAGGAGGAGCCTGTCGTATGAACAGGAGATTTCTCCTTCCCCAGAAACTCTAATTGAACTTCAGTGGTGGCTCAATCACATGAAGGCCTTGCCCCGCAGAGACTTATTTGGATCAACCCGGATCTGGTGACTGAATCAGATGACAGCAGCCAAGGCTGGGGCACTCGCTGTGGTGATCATTACCACAGGCGGACAGTGGTCAGAGCAAGAGGAGTCCCTCCACATCAATTGTCTAGAGCTCCTTGCCGGATTCATTGCAGTTCGGAATTTGGCAGCCAACAAGGTGTCTTGCGCCATCTTGCTGAAGATGGACATCATTTAACTGGTGAGATAGATCAATTGCCTAGAAGGAATAAGATCCATGGTACTGCTGGATTTGGCCAGGGACTTTTGAAACTATTGTCTGGATCGCAAACTGTCGGTGATGGCGGAAAATCTGGATGGGAAGCTCAATCAGTCAGCGGACTGGCACTCCAGGCACCTAAAGGATTACAGCACCTGGAAGCTGGATCCCGCTCTTTTCAGTTGGATGATGCTGTGGGGCCCACCATACCAAATGGACCTTTTTGCGCCATGACTCAATAACCAACTTCTCCGCTTCTTACGCTGGTGCCCGGACCTGCTGGCTGAAGAGACTGATGCCTTCAAGACTGGAGCCAGTTCAGGGGGTATGAGTTTCCCTCATTAGATGACAGTCAGACTCACGGCACTGGTCAGGCGCCATAAAGCAGAGCTCATTCTGGTGACACCACTTTGGAAGTCACAAGTAGGTTATCCAGTTTTTCTGGAAATTTCTCCCCCCCTCCCCCCCCCCCCGACTCCTCTTCTACTGACGGACCCTCATGGCAACTTGCACCAACTGGTTCAGGAAGGAACTCTCCAAACTGATGGGTTGGAAGATTACAGGGGACGTTGGGAGATCCCGGGCCTTTCGTCAAGGGCTTCCTCCCTTATCAGAAGGGCCTGGGCAGACACTACTGTCAAGAGATATGGCTCAGCATGGAGAAGAGGGTTGTGCTGGTGTCTGCGATGGGGTTTGCATCTCGTGGGGGTGAATGTAGTGCACATTCTCGATTTTCTGTCAGAATTGGTAGACAAAGGGTTGGCTTATCACAGTCAATGCATGCAGATCGGCAATTTCGGTGGCCCATGTTCCAATACATGAAGTCCCGGTAGGGGAACCTACTTTAGTCTGTAGGCTTCTGTGGGGCATTTGCTGGTCTTTTCCACCAGAACCGAAGTATTCTTCTCTTTGGGATGTGAATGTGATACTCCGAATGTTGCAATCATAGCATGATAATCCAGATCTGTCCCGTAAGGAATTAACAGGTAGGCTAGCAGTCCTGTTATGTATCCTCTCGTGTAAGCGAGTTTCTGATGTTCGTGCCTTAGAGATTACAGCATGCATGTTCACTCCGGAGGGGGTGTCATTCACCAGTTCTCAGAGCACCAAATCCAATACCAGGGTGGTTCACTACCCAGCGTTACCGGGCATCCAAAGTTGTGCGTGGTATGCACACTGAGGGCCAATGAGGCAACAACTGCAAATGAAGAAGGGAAGAATTGACTAGATAGCAATGCTTCTATCCAAGGGACGTATAAAGTCCAAACAAGGCAGACAAATAGGTGGATCTAGTGTAAACATCAATACTGTTGACATACGAACTATGTATGTATAATGTGGTACTGCCTTGATGAACTAAATAATTACACTTTTTCCTAAAACAGTTGAAATAATATATTTTAATCTTTTAGAAAGAATTCTTTTAATTACCACACTGCTGAATCTTGCTACTGTTAATAATTATTCCAAGAACCTATATAGATCGTGTAGATGAATGGGGAGAGAATAGCTCTCAGGGGAACTTCACAGGTAACTGGTACCTCGAGATCTACAAAAGACAATCGGCTCAAGTTGGTGGGGGTATAAGGCACAGGTGGTTAACCAATGAAGCAAAGTGTGTGGCAATTCCATAATCTTCCCAGAATATTTTTGTGGATTGATATTTAACAGTATCAAACGCAGCAGAGAACACATGGACATTGAAGGGCCCAGCCAGAAAATTGGGCTGTTTCGGTGTACCCTTCAGCCAGATTGGCAGTCACGCGGGGGATAATTCTTCAAGATAAAAATCATACAGCTAGATGGAGAAAATGTTCTCAATGATCTGTGAGGAATAGCAAGTGTGCCTATTAATGCGCAGAGTTTGAATGATCACAGGTCGCTTTGTGTAGGCGATAGGATAGATCTGTCCCGTTTTGAGTAAATCAGGGATGATCTCTTCAGTGTGAGGTGTTGACTTGTGTCGATTACAATGGAGAGAGGTTCGAATTCTTTTAAGGAGATGGATTTCACGATATTTTAGTGCAGGATGAGGGGGATTTCACGATGTACCAGAGCAAAATGAGAGGAATTTCACGATGTGTGAGTGCAGGCTGTCCTCTTCGAAGGGGTGCCTTTTAGAGCTATGATGATATTGGGGAGGTAAGCAATTCCAAGCGGTTTGAGAAAGCTGAACCTTGGACTACTGTACCGTGCCATAAAATGTAGATTGGTGGACTGCTTGATATGGTCTTCGTTTCTCTGCAAAGAAACATTCAGATGTCTTACGTTTACCAGTGGAATACAGTATGGGGGAATCTTCCAAAGTGGTATAAAACGACAAGGCCAGGAGAGAGGAAGATGAGGCAGCGAAACCATAGTTGTTGTTTATCTATCTTATGCAACTAACAGCCATTGACAAAGCCAATAGTCCTGGCTTTTTGTAGGTCAAGGTTACATGTTGTATAATATATCTGGATGCAATGACAGAAGCTCCAAAATGCCAGTCGGGCGGCGCACTATGTAAAGCATATATTTTTAGCTTGGGTGTTTTTAAGCAATGCCCTTAATTATATCGGCCACGCCCCTTTGAGAGACCCCTCCCTCCAGTTTTTTCATCCCACTTAAAGCTCTGCTTTAATATATGTATTGAGAATAAAATACAGTAATATTTAATTTCCAGGAAAACCCCTCAATTTAAATAACCTTCCAATGCTGCAGCACTACTAAGTAAAAATAATAATACCAGCATTTGTAAAGTGCACATGCTAACTCAGGCGAGGTGTGCAGGCGCTGGAGGCCGTTAAGAAGATTACGTCACCTATTGCCCAGAGTCATAGGGTGCTGCCCGGGGATCGAACCGTGATTGCCCGTGTTCCGTAGTCAGCCGCCCTGGCCGCTGCACTACAAGCTCTGCTTACTTTACTACTTTCATTGATTTAAGTGATGTCTGCAAGTGTTCGGCCTACGCTGTGCCTGTTCAGTGGGTGTCTTTCTCAAACTAAGGTTTGTCCATCAGATAACTATTAATAAGAAAATAAATAAAGCACAACACAAACGGAATACCAAACACGCTCAAATAGGTATTTAATTAAACAAATACTCCCCCCTTTTCCCACCTCTTGAAGATAAATGGACAGTGCCGGCTGCCGGAAGTCGAACAGGTGAACTTCGTGTTCCTGGGCATGCGCAATTTGATACCATACCAGTAATATCGGTATTAACGAAGGTTCAACCCAGGGGTGAAGCGTCCTCGTTCCTTCACATGGGGACGAATACCCAGAGCACCCCGGCCTGACCCCACAAAGCAAACTTGTTCAAGAAGAGAATTCACGGGTGAATAAGGGGTTACCGGGCCTTCTCCACTTGCCACGTCATTCTTTTCTAGCGTCATCAGAGACTAGTCTTTAAAAGGACAAATAGCCTATAGCTCTGTGCAGCAGTAAACAACCTCTCAGTAACATTCTGCTATTTCCCCTTCGTACATGGTGAAAGGCCAAGCACACAGTGTCCGCCCTTTCTGAATGTTGGCGAGGGGTGAGCAGAGCTGAGGCAATGAACGATATAAGGGGCAAGGAAATGCACGCTGACGCGTTCTTGGTTGCAGCGCGCCCCGTGGGTAAGGAGTGTGGAACGGTCCGAATACACTGCAAAGCAGAAGAGGCCGTTGCACCTATGCTCTTTCCAAGGGGTGGGGGGTCCCGTGCCCCGACGGTCTTTTTCAAGAACGGGAGCTGTGGTCATGGAGCACCAGGAGAAACCCTGTGACGTGCGCGGTGGGCTTGATGACAGGAAGAACAGGAAGCGCCCCCGCCTCTAATGCTGCCAGCACTTGCAATAATGGCCATCAGCCCAGGAACATAGCAACAGAAGGCCGGCTTACATAAAAGAACGACTGGGAGGGCCACGCTGGGGAGCTTCTGACAGCCAAATCCAAACTGCAGTTAACGACGTGAAGCATCCACATGCCCCTTGTTCCCAACTACGCCTGGGAAATCAGGGACTTGGCGTTCCAACACTACACCCTCGCCCTGTTCGAACTCTGCCCTTTTCTGACACTATCTCATTGATGTTTCTTCGTATTTTTCGACATTTTGACTCTTGTTCCTTAAGTTTCTTTGCTGCTCTCCCTCTTATTTATAGTTCTCTTTCCCGGGCTTTATGTTCCAGTCTCTTGCGCTTGTGACTCTATCTCGGTTACTCTTCCTATTCCCTCCACTGTATTCCTGTTTCTCCTGTCTAATTTATAGTTATATTTGTGCTTCTCTTGCTACTTTAGCTGGTTTCCTTCTTATTAACGGAACCCGTTTCCAACGGTTGTTCTTACTCATTTTCACAATGCACCATGGATTCCTTCAACTGTTTCGGATCAGCTTTTTGTTGTGACCTATTACACTTATTCTGGATTTGTTTCTCACAGGGTTGTTTGACCTGCCAATAATTGGCTCATCCTTCCATTTGTAGTTCTTATACACAGACCATGTCGTTACTTTGTTTGTTGTATATTGTTGTTTTCTTACGCGTTTGCCATTTTTTCACTCCAGTCCTCCCTTGTTTGCTCATTACTGGTTCTATGACCAGCTTGTGGTTCCATCGCATGCTCTGCGGTCCAGATTCACATTCTAACACAATTCCTCTCTTTTGAGCAAATTCGTGAGCCAAAACCCAAAGTTTGTCGCCCTTTGCAGCACTCTGACCACTGTCTCAACTATCCATCAGTTTCTTGATCCTATTTGTTACTCTAAAGTTTCGATTTCCATTAACTCACAATTCTTGCTATTTCTAACTTTCCTGCCTGCTTCCTGGATTGGTCCAATCAGGTTCGTTCGTATTCCAGAGTCTCCTCCTAATTTCGAAATCTCCAAACTAAATGGCTCTATTCTATATGTCGTCTCCGAGCACATGAGATTCCACCAAGGAAGGTTTGCTACGTCTACGACTCCATACCTCGGCCTATAATGTGCAACGAGGTTTGGTCATTGAGGCTAATAAAGAATGGTCCACGGTTTCCAAGGTGAAAACATAAGTTGCCATTCAGCCTAAGTAGCTCATAAAACCTTGTCATCTAATGGTACGCCCAAATAACACTAGTTCAAGTACATTAAATACAGGTTAAACTTATACAAATTACTCTAAGAGCAGTGCAGACATTCACATTAGTTCAATAGTGTTTCCCTGTAGTAAACGACCACCCCCTACAGAATTTACGTTGGCCCAGAACTGGCAATTGGTATATTTATCTGGCCGAACTTTCTAGCTCTAGGCTGTTCAGTAAGTATTTAGAGTCTGCTAAATCTACATTTCTGTCTGTAAGGTACTGGATGAAGACATATATCACCATATATAGCCATTGGTCATGAACTTATAAATTGGGGATGACTGCAACATAATGTAGTTACTAGAGAAAAAAAAAAATCGAGACGTGTCCAGGAACTGATTAGGAGTCAGACACATCGGAACCACCATCTGAATATCCGTAAAGGCTTTCTATAAGGGTTGCATTGAGTACCTTCTTGATAAAGCCTAGAATATATGTGGGACTGACTTCTGGAAGTTGATGCGAAGGCCCAATTTTTTGGAGTAAAGCGATTATCCGCTGCAGATGCTCATGCACCAGAATCGGGACTCCACTTTCATCAGCCAGTCTTCCAAGTACAGGAATATATAAACTCCCAATCGCCATAGTGAAGCTGTCACAACCATCAGCAAATTCGTAAAGATGTGTGGGCCTGTCATTAGTTCAAACGGGAGGATCACAAAGTGGGGGACCCCAATATCATCCTCAAGTAGTGCCTGTGGACGGGGAGAAATGGACAATGAAAGTAGACATCCTGGAGGTTCAGGACTCCAACTAATCTGTGGGGTTCTGATAAAGTTGTTTATTTTTGGTGTTTTATAATAAAGCGCGGACGGACCCAAGGGTACTAGAACGCTGTACAAAAACATGAAGCACCATATAAAAAAAAAAAATTAAAAAAAACAGTACGATATTGTATGTTGTAGCAGGGTTCTGATAAAATGACCACCATTTGCTTACGAGTCATTGGGATAGCTGTTCCGGGATGGATTTTCAAGAGCCTGCTTTGCGTCAGTTCTGTTCCCGGTACCCGGTGGGACAAGGTTTGTGTGGGTTCTACTGGAATGGATGTGTTTCTGCACTGTAGTGGTATTACCGACATTGTACCGGCTACTGCTACCGTGGGACAGGCTCACCGTGCCTTTATACAAGGAATCTGTTCATAAGGATCTTTTTCAATAGATTAGACCAAAACCTGGGTGGAAGGGAGTTCAAAATCCTTGGAGCTGATCCTTTGAAGGAACGTGTGTATGTTTTTTTTTTCTGAAGCTGAGGGGTTCTACTCCGAGAAAGTTTGTGCTTCTGAGGGAGCAGTTGCCTCCCGAGATTCAAATCTTTTCTGCTAGGTACCTTGGTTTGTTACAATGTAAGGCTTTATGCATGAGGCAGGAAATTTTGAATTGAGTTCTGGCCTCAAAAGGTAGCCAGTTGAGAAATCTAAGTAATGTGGTCAAAGCGTCTAGTGCTTGTTAGTAGCCTAGCTGCTGCATTTAAGGTCACTTTGAGAGGGGCCGTTCTTGATTTGGGAAGACTGTGAGAAGTTGGCCTGGTATATGCTGTCCACTAATTATAGTGAGCACCTTGCACTAGTCCAAACAACCCCTTATTGATGATAGGTTAAAGACAACCTTTATTGAAAGCTATCCTAGTGGTAGTATGGAGAGCAGCCTTCAGGCTAAGTCTTGAAGGAATGTAAAGCAGCTTGTTTTACCAGTCTATAATCTCTTGAATGACTAAATGAAAGGCAACCACACCAGGTATGTATGTGTGTATATATATATATATATATAAAATTTATTTCTAAACACACCCTACTAGTCTCTTTATGAGGCTAGAGGTCTAAACACCCAAGTTACACTTCAAACAGTACAGTAAAATAGCACAAATAC
Source organism: Triturus cristatus (assembly GCF_964204655.1). NCBI lineage: Eukaryota > Metazoa > Chordata > Amphibia > Caudata > Salamandridae > Triturus > Triturus cristatus. Next base: position 343,541,291 of record NC_140592.1, on the reverse strand, counting down.
ACGTCAGGCCATAGGGGCGAGCCAAACCATATACTAAAATAGTGGTAGAGAACCATGACTTAACTAGCCACAAGGCCTAGAGCCTGTAGAATCGCTGGGACCCCAAGGAACCACCCAAGGTAGTGACACAGGGGACCCACGGGGGCCGTGTGCAGTGTGCGAACACAGCCGCGAGCTCCAGTTATATTCTATGGGGAAAGTCGCAGTTAGATTTTTAAAGATTAGGGACACTTAGAAATGAGTCGGGACCAAACCCTTTTGGACTTTGGAAGTTATAGGTTCAACACCCACGGGAGCACCAGAGTACTCGAGTTACCTCACCCAAGGAAGCCGGGTGCATAGGTGTCAAATGGTGTAGGGTCGCGTCGTCGTTTTCAATGGGAGCTGGCAAAGAAGTGCTGCTGCCGGGAAAATGCGAAGTGTCCGAAGAGATCCAAGCATGGATCAAAGTCGAGAAGAACCTAAAAGCAGAGGGGACACAGTCTGGGTCACTAGCCAGTGACCAGGAGCACGATAGGTGAATGCCCAACGATGTCGGGCATTCAGGTGAAGAAGGTGAAGCTTGACTCTTCAGCCACGAGGACCAGGAGGCGTCGAGGATGACCAGGAGCTGGATTCGAGCTGTCCCACGAAGGATGTCGAGTGCTGCAGCATCGGTGCCCTGATTGGACACAACAAGCCTTGGCAACAGCAACCCAAGGAGAAAGATGCTTCGGTGCAGACCAGCAAGGCCTGAGGGACTCACCACTTGGCAGGGAGTCAGGGCACGTCTGGAGCAACCAGGGAAGCCCAAGGAAAATCAAAGTTACCGTCACAGGGACCCACCAGTCGACGGACCAGGGATTGCGAAGGGACCTCTAGAGGAATCACAAAATGGCGGCCCACGGGTCACTCGGGTGACTAGGCCGACAATCTTCGGTGGATTCTCTCCTCGAGGTGGGGGCTACAAGTAACCCTAAGCACGACTTCAAGAGACGTCGAGAAGTCAATGCACTTGCAAAAGTGCGCGGTGACCAGGAGTTCTGGTTCCACGTTACTCACGAGGGCTGCGGGTCTCAGCTTTGCTGGGGACTCGGGTCGGCCTCTGAAAAGTCTGGAAATCCTCTTCCTTTGTTGCAAAGTCTTCGGCGTCCGGCGGGAGCTTCGGAGATGCAGACCGGCAATTGCTTCGTTGGTGACCCCAAGGGAGATTTCTTCAGTCCTCTAGAGCGTCGAAGTTCCAGGATTCAGTTGCAGAGTTTCGTCCAGGGATATCTAAAGTCCTGTTGCCAGGGGTTCCTTACTTATACCTAAGGAAGGGGTTGGACTAGCTCTGGTGACCCACCTATGGGAGGGTTTGGAAAGAGGAGTGGCTACACCTATTTCCTTTGTCCAGTTTCGCGCCAGAGCAGGGGCTGGAAGCCCCTGAACCGGTGTGAGCTGAACTATGCACAGGGACACCAAATGTGCCCCAAGTGCAGGACTTCAAAGCACTCAGAGGGCTTCCACCCAGCCCCAATACACATAAGCCTGTCTGGGAGGTGGTTACACCTCCCTGTGACAGGAAACCTATTGTCCAGGCCTCCTCTGCCGGAGTTTCGGTCAGCAGCAGGAGGCCAGACCCGTGTCTGTGGCTGCGGCATCCATTTTGTGATGCCAGGGCTCTGTTAAGTTGGTATCGGGTATACCGGCGCTGCGATGTCTCCCCCTCTAGAAGGGTGGGATCATATTCTCACATCAGGAATTGATGTGGGGGTAGGATTCCAAGGTGTTGGACACCAAACACAACATGTTTCCGTGCAGCCAGTCCAAAGTTAGCATTAACCGTTTTAGATATAATGCACTTTAGAGTACGTGGTTAGTCTGCACTACTGACAACCCCGACTGTGAGAAGTTGGTCTGGCATATGCTGTCCACTAGTTATAGGGGACACCTTGCACCAGTCCAATTCGACTCTTATGGTGATAGGTTAAAGACAGCCTTTAAAGAAAGCTATCCTAGTGGTAGCTGTGGAGAGCAGCCTTCAGGCTAAGTCTTGAAGGAGTGTTAAGCTTATTGTTTTACCATAGATAACCTCTTGAATAACCAAATGAAATATATATATATATATATATATATATATATATATATATATATATATATATATATATATATATATATATAAATAAAATATATGTATTTATTTTAAGAATGATCCCACTAGTCTCTTTATGAAGCTGGAGGTAAAGATACAATTCAAACAAGCATTGATAGTTACAATAAATAGCACTGGAATCATAGGGCCCCAGGGGGGGACCAAACCATATATCAAAAAAGTGGTATAAGAACCACGACAATTCTACAGACAATGCCTAGGGCATTTAGGGTCGCTGGCCCCTTGTGAAACCACCCAAGGTAGTGAGGAAGGGGACCCACGGGAGACGCGTGCAGTGGCAGAAGCTACTGTCGGGATCTCTATTAAAGCCTATGGAGAATGTCGCGGTTGAATTTTACGAGATTAAAAACACTTCTAGCAGGAGTTCAAGTTCAATACTTTAGAGTTAAGCTTTTGAAGGGCCCACACCCACGAGAGTACCGAGGTACCACTGTTGCCTGCCCCAGGGAAGCCGGTGCATAGGTAGTTTTCGATGCCGGGTCGCGGGCGGATTTTCAATGGCAAAACGTGAAGAACTGCTGCTAGCGAGAAGCGTCGTCGATGTCGTGAAGATTGAAGATGTAGATCTTGAAGAGAAGGACCTGAAAGCAGAGGGGACAGAGTCTGGGTCACGGCACAGTGACTAGGGGGCTCAGGAAAAAGAGCCCTTCAATGTCGGGTGCTTCCAGGTGGAAGAGGTGTAGCTTGGATCGTCACCCACGGGGTCCAGGAGGCGTCAAGGAAGGCCAACTTCTGGAGGGCGACTGTCCCACGAAGGATGAGGGTCGCTGCGGTGTTAGTGTCCGGATTGGATCCACTAAGCCTTGGCAACCGCAACCCACGCAAGAATCACAAAACAGCTACTGGTGCAGACCCACAATGTCTGAGCGAGGTCTCCAGCGAGGAGACTGAAGAGCAGGCCTGGAGCAACCAGGGGAACTCTTGGAAGTGAAGATTGACCTCCGCCAGGGCCCACCAGTCGAGAGACAAGGGACCGCGGGAGGCAGCATTTTGGCATGCGTAAAGATGAGCCCACGGGTCGCCGGAGCGGGCTAGGGCGTCGATCTTTGGCACAGATGATGCTGAGAGGTTGGCTCAATAATGGGCCATAGCACAACTTCCCCACTCGTCGGGGTCGTGTGCTGTGCGAGAGGTGGCCGGTGTCCTGGGCTATTGGGGATCTCAGCACCCACGGGGTCCACGGTGCTGAGCTTTGCTGTGCACACTCACTGGCCTCTGGGATGCTTGGAAACCCACCTCAAGGTAGGAAAGAGTCGTCGATGTTCGTAGGAGCAGCGAAGTTCCAACCGGGTCACTTGCAGTGTTTCAGGTGCCTGCCAAGCAGGGGATAACTCCTTTACCCCAAGGGAGATTTCTTCCTTTAGCTGTGCGGCAGCAAGTCGAAGTTCAAGTTTAAAGTCCAAGAATAATCTGAGGCTCTGGAGACCCTGTATTCACCTTTATCCAAAGATTAGGGGAGTGTCTAGATTAGAGCCCACCAATGAGAGTTCAGGCGGGAAAGGGTGGCTACACCCTCTCCCCTTTGTGTGGTTTCCTGCCTGGGCAGGGGACAGGATGCCCCTGAACCGGTTTGAGGCGGTGTATAAAGAAGAATGCACTGGAGAAGCCTACGTGCAAGTCTGAAAGACATCCTATGGTGCACCCACCCAGTTCCAATCCACATAGTCTGTCTGGGGAGGTGGGAGCACCTCCCTGCAACAAGATCCCTATTGTCCAGCTGCCGTGGCTGTAGTTTTGCCCAGCAACAGGCAGCCAGAGTCGTGTGGGTGGCGGGTAGCATCCATTTTGTACTACGTGTGCACTTTTAAATTGGTGTCTAAATTCTGCCGCTTTTCCCATATCGCCCCTCTAGCAGGGGGGAATCATGCCCTCACTCCCATGGCTGGATTGGGGGTATGATTCCTACATGTTTGATACGAAACAGGATATGGTTCTGTGTAGCCATTCTCAAGTTATCACGCTATCGCAATTACTTATAATGCGGTTAAGAGTATATCGTATGGCTGCACTACAAACAACCCAGCAATAGTTTTATGAAGGTTGCAGAGGGGCCCTACTCAAGTAGGGGTTCCCCCTCACACATATCTCAGCACCCTGCCTTGTAGGATTAGCAAGGCCTGCCTTAGGGGTGACGTATGAGGATATATGTGTTGTATTAAGTGGGATACAGGATACCTATATCCCTGTAAAGGGTGCAAGCACCACCTTACCCAGACTACAGTAGTGGTCTGGTGGTGTCAGTTTGTATGGCTGTCCCAGGGGTGGCACAGGCCTCTGAGGGACCCATGCTCTGGGTACCTAGGGTACCATCTACAAGGGGCTGACAGGGTGTCCTCAGTATACAATTGGTATGTACCTAGGGTACTCACATCAGTTTAGAGAGGAAGCAGATGAGCTGGGGTCCTGGATAGCAGCGCCACAGCTTGGCTAGTGTCATAAAACAGTCAAAACATCAGCAAAAAGTTGGGGGCAACTATGCAGTCGATGCCACTCTCCTACACCGACAAAGAGATTCCGAAGGTTGCAGAGGGGCTCAGATCATGACTGGGCACCCTCTCACATATAACGAAGCACCCTGCCTTCATGATTGATAAGGCCTGCCATAGGGGTGACTGATAGGTGAGACATAGTGAACCTATATCTCAGTAAGGGGTGCATGCACCACCTTACCCAGACTGCAGTAGCAGACCTGTGGTGTAATTAATTTTGGAGGGCTTTCCAGGGGTGGCATAATACATGCTTCAGCCCCTGGTAGGCCTCTGGGATACCTATGCCCTGGGTACATAGTATACCATATACTAGGGACTCACAAGGGTACCCCAGAATCCAATCTGGAGTGTACTTAAAGTACAGGGAATCAATTTAGAGAGGAAGCAGCTAGGCTGGGGTCTTGAATAGCAGGGCCCCAGCCAGACTAAAGTCGAAAAACAGTGAAACACCTGCAAAAAGTGGGGGTAACCATGTGAAGCAGATCCTACTCTCCTACAAAGACCTGAAAGGGTCAAAGATCCATATTCTTCTCTTGAGACCACTAATGATTGTACTGCTTGGTTGAAGTCTGGAGGTGGCAGAAATGGTTTCACTTTCTTCAGAAGATAGAGTTGAATTGACGCACTGTGCGTGGTTACACAGATATGTGCTAGCATGTCCCAATTCTTGTCCAGAGTTATTCCAAGAGATTAAGTGGAATCAATGGTAGGTTTGCACTTGAGGGCATCTAGGTGATTTAGTCGCTATTGGATGTGTGTGGATCTGTTATGAGGGAGAAAAGTCAGAATTCTGTTTTCAGAGAGTTCAGCTTGAGGATGTTTTGCGCTAGCTAAGACTGAGTTTTGACTAGAGTGTCATTTCGTTGGCTGACATCCTCTGGGATGTCCAAGTATAATTGTGTGTCATCTGCATACATATGGTATGCAACGTTATGTTGTCTGAAGATTTTCATTTGAGGCTCCATATATAGGTTAAAGAGTGGGGAAATGGTCGAGCCTTGTGGGACTCTGCATCTCACTAGTGTGGCACCTAAGAAAGAGTTGGAAACAGAAAAAGTCAAGCGAACATTCACTTACATGACTGCGTGCACAATCAATGTAAGTTCTGTAAACTTTAATCCAATTTCAACATGATAAATTGTATAGGTTCAAAGTAGTTGTAAATAATGCTGCAACCAAAGATTAAACTTTTGTTCATTATTTTTTCTTATTATATGATGCCAATAAATCAATAGAACAAAGAAACACAAAAGTGCATCAAATAAGATGCATAAAATTGCTCTCATTGGTGTTTGACACGGACAATCACAGCAACCAACTAAAATTGCTAGAACACAGAATAGGGTTGTCTGGGAAAGTGCTCTCCTGATTCGCTTCCTTCCTGCAGAACCGCTCACAACGAATCAAACTAGGCAACTCTTTCTTAGGTAGAAATTGTATGTATGCGGTGCACACCTATGGTAAACAGGTTTGAAACGATGCGACTGTAATGATGAATGTTGGTCTAATTCTGGAAATTGAGTTTCAATGTGCTACGCAATAATTGCGGGCTGCCTGTCCCACATGTAACCAGATACAGAAAAAGTCAAGCGAACATTCACTTGCCCAACTGCGTGCACAATCAATGTAAGTTCTGTAAACTCTAATCCAATTTCAACATGATAAATCGTATATGTTCAAAGTAGTTGTAAATAATGCTTCAACCAAAGATTAACTTTTGTTCATCATTTTTTTTTATTATATGATACCAATAAATCAATAGAACACAAACACAAAAGTCCATCAAACAAGATACATCAAATTGCGTATTCCCTTTTGAATATGCACAGGTCCATTCATGGCAGGTACATTGTTCAAAATTATAAGATTACATTATTCAAAATTATTAAATTCTGATGCTTGTAATTAACAAACAATTCTAGATAGCCCGAGTTCTAAATAGCCCAATGCATTTCGGAACCTTGAGTCCCTTCCTCAGTGGCCACTGCAATATAAAAAACAGAAAACATATGCAAATGAGCGTAACATACATAAATGACGTTATCAACATTTTCATTAATTCACTTGCATTACTTCACTTGCATATAATTATCCCAAAAGCGTGAGACAACCAAAAAGGATTACAATCACAATGTTGTATACCATGTGGTAAATAGGTATTATGGATAGAAGAGTTGGGGTTTTCAAAGATGTCTTTTTCTTCAAATGCAGCCATAAAGATATTGGCTTAAGTGGAAGCCCCCCGAAACCCATGGATGTACCACTTATTTGGAGAAAAAAAATCTGCTTGATAATGGAAATAACTATGTTGAAGACAAAATTGTAACAATTCCATGAGAAAAACTTTGTGGGCACGCATTTCAGGTTGGTTTAGTAACGCCCATTCAATGGCATCAAGGCCTTCCTGCAATGGAATGGAGGTGTACAACGAAGTAACATCGATGGTACATAACAAAAATTCAGCGGTGTTGGATAAGTCTAGGTGATGTAAACGAGATAGAAAATCGGTGGGGTCTCGTATGTACGATTTCCATGTGCGGACTATAGGTTGAAGAAATTGATCAATGTAAATGCCCAGTGGTTCAAATAGCGAGCCACATCCGGACACGATCGGTCTGAAGGGTGGAGGTCTTCCATTCTATTCTTTGTTTCTCGGGTTCCAGGTCACGGGTCTCTGCTCACTTTGAAGGTCGTTCACTCAGTATGTTAGCAGCTGTTTATTTCTTTTCTTATGTTCACGTGCCATCATCATCTTAGTTAGTACAGATCACGATTCACCGTCTTGAATTTTATTTTCTACTTGGTGACGGCAACTCTTCTATCCATAATACCTATTTACCACATGGTATACAACATTGTGATTTTAATCCTTTTTGGTTGTCTCACGCTTTTGGGATAATGATATGCAAGTGAATTAATGCAAATGAAATAATGAAAATGTTGATAACTTCATTAATGTATGTTACACTCATTTGCATATGTTTTCTGTTTTTTATATTGCAGTGGCCCCTGAGGAAGGGACTCTAGGTCCCGAAATGCATTGGGCTATTTAGAACTCGGGCTATCTAGAATGGTTTGTTAATTACAAGCATCGGAATCTAATAATTTTTGAATAATGTAATCTTATAATTTTGAACAATGTACCTGCCATGAATGGACCTGTGCATATTCAAAAGGGAATAAGCAATTTTATGCATCATATTTGATGCACTTTTGTGTTTCTTTGTTCTATTGATTTATTGGCATCATATAATAAGAAAAAATAATGAACAAAAGTTTAATCTTTGGTTGAAGCATTATTTACAACTACTATGAACATATACGATTTATCATGTTGAAATTGGATTAGAGTTTACAGAACTTACATTGATTGTGCACGCAGTCGGGCAAGTGAATGTTCGCTTGACTTTTTCTGTATCTAGTTACATGTGGGACAGGCAGCCCGCAATTATTGCGTAGCACATTGAAACTTAATTTCCAGAATTAGACCAACATTCATCATTACAGTCACATCGTTTCAAACCTGTTTACCATAGGTGTGCACCGCATACATACAATTTCTACCTAAGAAAGAGTTGCCTAGTTTGATTCGTTGTGAGCGGTTCTGCAGGAAGGAAGCGAATCAGGAGAGCACTTTCCCAGACAACCCTATTCTGTGTTCTAGCAATTTTAGTTGGTTGCTGCGATTGTCCGTGTCAAACACCAATGAGAGGTCTAGTAGGATGAGTAGGCAGGAGTTGTGGTCTAGCATCTTAAGGGTGTCATCCATTATGTGCACAATGGCAGATTCTGTGTTGTATCTTGGTCAAAATCCTGAATGAATTGCTCAATGTTCTGACTCAGTTGGTTGTGCACACATTTTTCCAACAATTTGTCCAGAAAGGGAATATTAGACACGGGGCAAAAGTTGCTCAGGGTTGTAGGGTCTGCTCAGACTTTTTTCAGGAGGGGAGTCACTTGCCCATTCTGGGATAATGCCTTGCTTTAGCGATTAATTTATGATCTTAGTCATTATGGGACAGAAGGGGTGACTGAGTTCCTTTAGTGTTGTGGAGGTGATGGGGTAGTTGAAATGTGAAGTTGGTTTCATGAATAGAAAGGTCTTGTGGTCCTCCTTGGTTACTGTTTCGAACTCACTCCAGAAAGCCTGAAATTTAGTCTTGGATGGTTGAGTCATCTGTTGTAAGAAGATACCACGTCAGAATGGTAATCGTTGTCTATAGTGGCTCTTAGCCCTTCTTTGTCAGTTACAATTCCCTTTTCAATTTCCAAGCACCTTTTTCATTGAAAAATGACGAGAAAGATTTACAGTTTTCCAATGATTAATTGCTGATCTTGGTTTCATTGTTTGTTTGAAATTCCCAACCAAGAAATCAGTGCAATCGCCATGGGCGATACTTTACAATGTCTAGTTGGGATCTGAAGTAGGAAGCTTTTGCATTCCAGATGTGTTTTTTTGTTGCTTTTCTGTCATTCGCGTAGTTTGATTAGGAGCAGTGTCGAGGCATCCTGTCTCCCCAGTCGTTCCTTGTGACTAAGACTCCTCCTTTCCTAATTTAAACTTTGATTATATCAAGGATGGGAAGGTTCGATTTTTTTGTCTTTTGAGGCTCAGTGGTGCTACTGACTCATGTTTGATATTGTTTTGTTGTAGTGCTCAGTTAATTCGAGAACATTTTAGGTTGCTGTTGTGGGCATGAGGAGGTTTTTATTGCAAAGTGTGGTCAATTCCACCCTGTCCATGTTTCTGGTATCTCTGACCCAGCCTTTCTGTTTGATTTCTTGTCCTATTGTTCTATGTGTGTGCGTATTTAGCTGGAAATGATTGAGTGATGATCAGAACAGTCATTGGGTACGATCGAGTTAATTGTCAGTGATCCTTCTCTGGAAATGATTAGGTCAAGCGATGACCCTTTGTTACAAGTTGGGTTTGTGCATGGTTGGGTAAAGTTTTGAACAGAAAGGAATTGTTTAAGAGTAGATACCTGCATGTCGTCCTCGTCGTTCCAGTGAAGGTTGAAATCTCAAAGGAAAATAGCATTGGGGTGTAGCACAGAGTATTGTAATGGTTTTCATTACATGTTCAATGAACAGTTGGTTGTCTCCTATAGAGTGGTAAAATGAGGTGTACTTTGGCTAGTCATTTCTTTGCTGTGGAGATTTCTGCACCCATGCATTCACAGGATGTGGGACTGTCTACTGGGAAAGTCTTGACTAGTAGGGATTTCACATGAATGATTGCAATCCCACCTCCCGGTCGTTGCAGTCGGACAACGCATAAAATGGTGTAATTTGGAGGCACGATGATGTCAAGAATAGATGTTGACCATTGATTTAGCCAGGTTTGTGTCAGGAATAGCATGTCCAATTTGTGATGGAGGATATTGTTGCATGTTTGTTCACTGCTCTGCAGTTGAGAAGCATGGTTCCGATATGCACGAGAGATTCGGATTTGGTATTAGAGGGATCTCAATTAGGTTCCTGTGGTTTGTGTTTTGTTTTTCTTCCAGTGGCCTTCTTTCCCTGATGTCGATAGTTGGTATGTTGCAAGTCGGTAGTGAGGAGTACTTCCTTGTAGCATAGAAGCAGGGCTTTGATAAGTCTGTCGTGAACTGATGGTTATGTGCTCTCTTGGGCTGAAGAGTGGATTGCCACAGGTGGGTGGCATAGCTTGTCGTTGCATTAGGTGGGTTAGTAATCTGTGGGGTTAATGCATCTTGTACGTCTTAATCTCTTGAAAAGTTAACGCAGTTTCCCTGATGTTCGTATTTGCTCTATTTAGTTCCTTGATTATGTTGTCAATTTTATGTTCCAGCTTGCTGAACTGCATAGCCCAGTATGTGGTCAGATTGCGTCCAAGGGACATGTCAACTATCTTGGATTCTGTAAAGTATGACTCAGTCTGTTGGTCTCCTCTATTAATTGATCTGGGAGTGTGATCTTTGTCAACTGTGGTGTCTGAATTCGGTGTTCGTCCTATTGTATGTGAACTTACGTGCCTATTCAGGGTATGGTTGAGGTCATTGTAGGGGGAGTTTCCAGGTACCTCACTTGTGATGAGTTTAATTCTTATACTCCTTTTGACATCTTGTACTAGGTGTACGACCGATAGGCTTACTGCGTTTTTTGTGCTTTACTGGTCAAACCTATTTGGGAGGCTGTGAATGCCTGTGTTCTGGAGGGTTGTTGTTTTGGACTCTTTCCTTTTATAACTGACCCTTCTGTTATGATCTCTTCAGTACTCCGTTTCTCTTCATTAGTCGATGCATTCAATTGCAGAGGTGTGAGAAGGTTAGTGTCTGGATTCTGAGGGACTGGAGTTTGACTACTGCCTGAATTAGTTTTTTTATTTGTTGTGGGATGCTCAGTTTTCGCATTGGAAGGGGTAGTTAAGATAATTGTGGAGTGCTGGGCTTGGGTCTGGTTTGCTTGTGCTGTAGCGGAGGATTTGTTTCAGTGGAGTGGTTAGAATTGCTATGCAGAGTGTAAGATGTAGTTCTACTGTTCCTGAACCACACCAAGAAGCAATTGGCAAGCTCTTGAAAAATCCACTCACCACCTGGACATCGCCTGAAAATGCAGTGGAATGCATTCATGCAGGCCTATGCAGAATGAGAGCCATAGTCATACTCTGAGCAATGGTATGCACAGATTCATTGTCACAGGATCTGTTGTTTTGATGCCTCCAGGCCATCACTTGCCAGGTCAAAGAATGGCTTATTCAAACGGTCTGTTAGGCTGTCAATTGCACTTTCCACCAATTTTCATAAGGCACAATCATACCAGTCTCAGAGGCAGATGGCAATAGCTCTACAAAGAGCCAAGCTGCCAGAGGCAAAAAACCTTGAAACCAAAACCAAAAAGCTTCTTGAATTCTCTGTCTCGGGTAGAAATAGAAAAGGTGTTGCGGTTCTGCTTTGAAGGCTATATTTGAACAATCAGACTCTCATGCAACTGCATGGAGGAGAGAAAGTGTGGGTAGCCAAGAGCAAGATGTCTAGCAATCTGCCAGTGCCTGCTGACAACCAAGCCCTTAAAAGATTTTTCCCACACACTTAATATTGGGTCTAGGACAGTTTATTAAACAGAATCAAGAACTCTACAAAAGCTGGGGAGGACTGCAAGATTTTTGTTAGAATAGAATTTTGCTTCTACAGAATTGTAGTCTAAGGCTTCATTCCACACAACTGTTGTAAAAGATGAATACTGCTACGAAGCAGGGCCAGAGAGGTAGGAAATGCCCCATTCAGTTGAAGTATCAAGGATGCAGGCATTTTGTAAATTCAAGTAGATGATGGCCACAAAAGCTGAAAAAGCCTCCCTTGGCAAGTTATAGCCAAGAACGCCTGACCACCACTGACTGCTAACATGCAGCCTGGGAGACAGAGTTCCAACCCTCAGAAGTTGCACTGGAGTATGCTGGACTCAGGGGGCCATCGGAGTGCAGTTTACTTGCTGAAGTCGGATGTTTAGTTGCTGAAGTCAGATGTTATCACCAGTTAAAGGAAACATCTGGTGTCATCGTAACAAGATACCAGAGGTAAATGGTTTTTGGCTGGACTCCAACCGGACTTCGAGTGAAATCGACCCACTGTGGCTAAAGTCAACCCACTGTGACCAAGGACCAAGGTGTAACCCAAGGAAAAAGCCCATCATCAGATAAGCATCCTCCAGCATCTTGTAGCCATTGCATCACGTCCACTCCAATAAAGTCTAATGCGGTTCGCCAATAGAGCATTGGACTGGAGGATGCTTTGATTGCGAGGTTAACTGTTCAACCAAGCCTCTTTAGGCTCTGTGACTTGCTCTCTGATTAAGTTTGTCACCCATGGAGCGCCCGATTAGTAGTTTACAACTTCATAAACGTTTTCAAAGGTTTGACCGCTCGCACAGTCCATTACAATGATTTATTGTGTTAAATGAAAAAGCAGTGATTTATTGTTACTTTAAAAAATCCCATCTTCAAAACCCTTCAGTGGACTTTGGTCATTGAGGTAATATTAAAGATAAAAATACAACCTATGTTTATACACTAGTGTCAGATTTTTTATTGAGTCTTGTTTCTTTCTTATTCAGCAGTTTAGGTACTTCTTAATGCTAATCACTTGTTCCTTCGATAAAGCCTGACTGCTCTGAGCCACAACTACCCAGGCTTGAGCTAAGGTTTTTCAAACAAATCTGACTGGACCCAGTACCAGTAGTATGTTCATTGCAGGGTGAGGACTCCCAACCACATCATGTAACAAACCGCTTTCCTCACAACATATCAAAATTATGTTCAGAAAGTTCATTAAGGGCTGAACTACATACAAAACTGAAAAATAATTGTTTGAGTTTTGCCAGTGGACACCCAACAGGAGTAAGAAATTATGTCTAGTGTCGTCTTTCCCTTTACAATGGCTGATCAACTGGGAGATTGTAGATCTACTCATTAAATTAATGAACTGAATTCCTAGCCACAAGGCCTAGCTTCCTACAGCTATTTGATAGCTATGTACTTGCCCTTGAAGAATACATAGAGACTGCTAGTCTAATATTTATGGCCAGCAGTCGATGCCGGCTGGCTATAATGTCCAGTAAATTTCAAGGTACCGATTGCAAGCATTTGTATTTAAGGGTTTGCGGATGGGTTTGCGAAAATATTGCAATCCTAGTTACACTTTCTATGGCTAAGGTGGCAAATGAAGAACTTGACATATTGTATTTAGCAGTGTGTGATTATTAGAAATCCTGATATTCCAATGTTAAGTTGAGATGACTTATTGAAAAGGTTTCCATTCCAGCTGTTTTGTTTTGTTCAGTGGCAGTGGTAATGCCCATTGAATGCTTGACATGCTAATTCTATTCTGACAGGTTGAATGGAAACATATTCCTGTGTAATAGGGTTGGTAAACAAAGAGCTCGGAATGATAGTCTTATAAGATCAGAAGCAGGCTCATAACCAGCTCACATTTTTCTTCTGAAAATTCACTGATGATTTTCTAATAGGAAGACTATGTTACTAGCATTCTGTTCTCTGCTATCTGGCTCGAGTCTGAGCTGGGAGACTGCTCTTCTATTTCAGAGGACAAGTAGCAGGTTCAGCAGGAATTTCTCTTTTTATGTTTAAAGTCTTTAGTTTAATGTCATATATACGGTGAAGGACATCCAAGCAAATAAGTAGATGGCTACCCCTATCAAAGGGAATTGGATGTTTCAACACGTAATACCCATTTCCGTGGACATCTGAAACTGTAATGTGCAGTAGACATGTCAATCACTTTATAAAAGGCACAAGTGTTTTTGTTTTATCCAGACTACAGGAAAATGCAACAATTTCTTACCAAGGGCAGTTATGAGTGGTATGCTTTTTAATGCTCGTTATTGATTTTATAAAAAGCAATAACAGTAACAAAAATACAATAAAATTGTAGGCCATTCAGGGAGGTAATAAAAATAATACACAACGCAGGATTACAAGTTAGCCCAAAAAGGATGAATAAGGAAGGGGAGCCAAATGTCAGCGGGTCAATCCACTAAAGACCTAATCATGAAGGGGAGGAAAATGAACGAGGTGGGGGCATGCTGGTAAGGTAGGGTGGCTATGTTTGGTGAAGAGGGGAGGATTCTCTAGGCAAAGTGCAATAACTTGGCAATGCTATATGCTGTCAGAAAGGATGTGACAGTGTGTGCAAGATGAAACAGAAAAGGACCAGCGATTGCCATCGACTTAGGTCCAAGGACTACGGTAGGGGTACCAACGGAGGCCCTGGACATTTAGTGTACAGCTGAGGGGGTGAGCAGTGAGGTTTGAGAGGAGTCCTAAGTGAGTGTATCCTGCTCTCAGAAACGCAATAGCAGGGTGTCCCATCCCTTCGCAATAGGATATTTGCGAAGTCCCCTAGCCTCTTCCCTGCACAGTGCTCCCGGCATCTGCCCACGTTGGGCTCACGAGTCTCTACACCGCCTGGCTTGGAGGTCGAGCAGCTTTCCACCATGTGCTATGGTGCGTCATGCTACGAGTATGGGTGCTATGGGTGTTTGCACCACCTTTGTTGAGGTAAAGATAGAAAAACAAAGATGAGATGCCCTTTAAACAAGAAGTATTTTAAGTCTTTTTTTATATATGTTGCATAGGAAGAATCTAAATGGAGCTCTGGGGAAAGGCGTTTCAGATTCTCAGGGCATCATCTAAAAATTGTGTTAAAGTTCAGTGCCTATTTTTATTTATTAATTCAAATTTTTGTAAAGAGCAGGATTACCCAAAAGTGTCCTGGCGCTAAACTAAATGAAAGATAATTAGTAGAAATTTACTGTGTGAACAGCTGAGTTTCAAGGTAACAATTTTACCATGTTAGATTCCTGTCTTAATCTTAAAACTACAAGTGTTGATAAAAGTGTTTCAGAACTTCCCAATGATTAAAGAAAATTTCTGTGCCAGACAGTGAGAACAGTCTGTGTGCCAAACAGGCCACTAATGATCTGCTAAACAAGATGGTCGACAGGTCAGGAGCTCCCTTGCTTGGGATTGACTTTTTGGCTCTAATCCCCTGCAATCTACCCCCTCCTGGGCCTTCATACACACCTGGCTTTATGGACTACGGCTTTTCAATCTCTCCAATTCCCACGACTTAATTCGAACTCTTCTGGTGAACCGTGAAGAATACACCGAACTCTGAGTCCGAACAACATGGCCGATGCCCAGTGGAGCTATTTAGGTAGCTATAGAGGAGACTGACTCTGGTTCACCCCCACGGCCGTCACCTACCCAGCCAGACATAGTTTTCCTCGTCTCTCCGCTGTGTTTCCTTTCCTTCCCCGCCTTCAGACGAATCGCCGACGATCTGCCGATGGCAGAGCCAATTCAGCGGGGGATGCCCGGTGGAGATGCCAGAGTTCCTGTTGAAGGGATGGGCTGGGGATCACTCCTCCTCGCTGTCTCTTGCCCACCGGACCTGACCGCAGTTGCTTGACCTCTTGCATTGCCTCCTTAACAACAACTGAGATGCGCAAGTCTTGCTCCCCCAGCAAGAGTGCAGAGGCGGCGAGTACCGCGGTACTACGGACCAGTGCCCCCGTGCTTGTTTTTTTACTTTTTGAGTTTGGAGAGTTGCGCCCTCCTGGTCCCCGCTGCTGCCTCACTTCTCTGGGGCTGCTGCCTTGGCGCACGAGATGACTTTCCCCTGACTTTGCAACTTGCTGGACAACGACACTGCTAGCTCTGTAGCCCCGAGCGTGTGCACATTGACGAGCCGTTTCTTTTCGGCGATTTCCAGCCATCCTCCCTCAGTGATCCTGTGGCTGCCTCCCTCATCCAGTTCTGCTTGGGAGCCCTGAAAACAGCTCCCTTGTGGTTTTCTTCGGATTGACGTTTGTATATACCGCCATTTTGGGAAAACTCTATCGATGCCCGTGACCTGGGTCCTCTATCTTTGCGGTTTCGTCCGATCCTCATTGCTGCTGGACTGCTCCCTGCTCACCTGACTGACCCTTACCTCAAGTCGACCCCTCCTTTAGTTCTCCTTCACCCCTCTCATCTTGTACAGTTACAGAGACTCAGGATGTTTCGGATTGCTGGCCCCCAGCCGGTTTGTTTGTTCTTTCACTTTGATTGTTTTGTCCTCCTGTAGTACTCTCCCCCTTGCCGGTCTGCCTGACCTGATCTGCATTCCGTACCCCTTTTTACTTTCCCCCCTCTACCTTCTATGTCCCATACGACGTTTGTCTTGGTTATGCTATGCGCTAGTAACTCATATTATTGTGTAACATTGTTTTTCCCTATGTTTTACTTGGCTCCTGTAACTGATTTAATCTTGTAACTCGCTGATCCTCATGTAAAGCGCTCTGAAACCTCCGGGTCTAGCCAGCGCTATATAAAACTCTGCAAATAAATGAATAAACAAATAAATTATCATAACTGCATCCAACCTCAATAGGTAGTCTTTGAAATGTAATGAGAACAGGGGTGATGCGTCCAAAACAATTACTGCTTTGGATGTGCTGCAGAACAGAGGGGGCAAGAGGGACTTTAGGTAAAAAAATTAGGAGAAGATTTTTAAACTTCGAGCTGAAGAATGAGAGACACTTACGGAGATTTGCCATATATGACTATGGTACTTGCATTCATAAAGTGTTTTTTTCTGAAGGACATCTGGAAAGGCTCTTGCAGAAGCGATTTAGGGTACTTGTTGGCATTTAACACTATACAAATCTGTTACTTGACGTGAAAGGTGGACGCCGAATTACGTCTGACAGAATTGTAGGTGGTTTCAGGATTAATCTGTGTGTGAACTTCACATTTCACTTTGAATCCTGGTGGGTGGTTCTGAGGTGGACAAAACTGAATTAACAAGCATTTGCAATGCAATAGGTCTCGCATTTGCAACAGTTTGAGCTCTTGGCATTGTAAATGACAATGCTTTTTACTTATGTGTTGGTTTTTAAAACAAAAATAAAAGACATCATCATTTACAATGCCAATAACTTAAATTACCTATTGCATTGCAAATGCTTGTTTTACATTATCACCAAAGCTAATTGGTTGCTGCTAATTTATTAGTTTTTGAAGTGGTTACTGACACTCTAAACCAACCACCATAATCGAAGCTCATCACTGAATTGTGAATCCATACTTATTTGCTGTTCACCATTATCAACCTTCACTGACCTCATTCCTTTTACTCTATTGGCCAATTCCAAATACTACAACATTTGCAGATTTCCTCCACGACTCTGAATTGGATATCACAATCAACCATCCTAAATTTTTGTATCCCCTGATACCTCCTAACATCTGGTTTGACAAAACTAATGGTCAAGAAACTGCAAATCTACTTGACAATCTCAGAACGGTTAACCACCACCTTGACAAAGGGCAAAATATGACACGGATCACACTTTAGATGCCCTATTCGTCTCAAAGGCTCTCATCTTGATTAAAGAAATTCAACCAATCACTTGGACCGACCACCACAACATTTATTTCAACATAAATGGCACCACCACTACCAAAAACACTAGACAACTCCCTTAACAGACTATAGAGTAGGGGTCTCCTACAGCTTCAGTACTAAGAACTACTTCTGTTTAATGAAAATAATCCTGTGCTACCAATATTACTGGTGTAGTAGTGACCATACATCCAAGACTGTCAGCAGTGATCACATCAGTGCATCAGCAACGGTGTCAGAAGTAAAACAAAAATCGTCTTCAATTTGAAATGCTTCTGCATGGGTGATGCATAACAGCCATAGGTGCTGTGCCCCTGGCACCAAAGTATTAATATGAGAACAGTGGGCCTGATTCACAAAAATAATCGGAGTCAAAATCTGAACTTTACAACTTTCAGTATTCAAAGAAGGCATTTAAGAGTACTAAAGTTAGGATTTTTTCTCAGTTAGTCTTAAGTTTGTCTTAAGTTCAACTTAAGACAAACTTAAGTTTAACTGAGACAAAATCCTAGCCGTAAAGTTAGGGTTATGTCTCGGATTACTTTTGTGAATCGGGCCCCAAGTCTTTCTAATGCTGCATGATTTATCATTCAAACAATACCCTTAAATACATTTTAGAAATTCAGCCATTTGTCTTCGAACATCAGCTTAGGTGTTGTGAAAATACACCAATTTTCGTAGCGTGTACACATTTAAAATGTTTTGGTATATGTGTATTAATTCAACCAAACAAAATATTCTATATTAATAGCCTGGACAGCATACAGGAGAGCTACTTCCAGGTAGCTGGAGAGCTACCAGTAGCTCACAAGCTACTAGTTGGAGACATCGGCTATAGAGGGCTATCAGCATTGACTAATTCCATAAACATTTCTTAGCGCACACCATATGAACCCACTGATGCAGGCCAGTGAATTCCAGTAGTGAATATAGTAGCATCTTTTTAAGCCTCAAGAAACAAACAACCACGACAGAAGGCAGGCCAACTCAGCTAACAAACTGTCAAATGAGAGTGGAAGAAAACACATGATCTGGGTGAAAGATACAACAATAAGGAATTATTAAAGCAAAGAACAACCATAAAAAAATCCATGAAATCCTATTACTGCCAATGCTGTGCCCTCAGATGACAAGCAACTCAAACAAAGAGCTATTTAAAATTATCTTTCAGTTCAGGAAACCATAGGGCTTGTATAGGATGTTGTACATCAACTGCAGTATATTCCACTGAAAAAGCTAAAGATAGAGACTCACTTGCAAACAAAAACAATTTATCAAGTCACATCAGAAATCGGGCAACATCTCAATAATAGTAAAGTGCACCGAAATCAGTGTTTATAAAAGACACAAAGGAGCGATTTATTTCTATCTGAATAACAAGCTCTCCCTAGTGACTGGTGCAAAATATATGATATAATATCTACTGGCGGTTGCCAGTAAGTAGTTATAGTTAAGACCTTGTTTCCATAGGAAAGCATTTTTAGGTCTTGCCTGAGCCAGCGCTGCGAGACATTTAGTAAGTGGCTTTTAAAAGTGCTGCCACACGCTTTTTCTGGCCTAGCACTTGCGGTTGGGCGCGCAGCCGCCAGCTTTACCACTCGCGTGATTTAAAAAAAAATTCTTTTAGCTAACACCCCCCCCCCCCCCCCCGCTTCTCCCCCTCCCCCACCACAGATCGCGTCTCGCGGCCGCTCATGCGCAGCCAATGCTTGTTAGTTCATGCTTCTGCACGGCAGAGTGCAATCACCTTTCAAGTTGGTAGTCTGGAGGTCCTGGGATCAGGCAATCTGCTAAACTTTCCCTTATCAGTGCCTTTCCCCGTCTCTCTCTCACATAGCGCCTCCAGGCAATTCCACCTCTCACACCCTCCTCCCCCATTTCCAGCCTCGTTTCCTCTGCACACATGTCCGCAAAGAATGAGTGGCTCTGTGAGAAGAAATCCCAAATAGCAAACAAACCCAGTGTCATGGGGGAGGGGGGGGATCTTCATAAGACGGATGGTCAAAAGAATCTGTTATTAAGGGGGGGCAGAAAACCTTTTGTCCACTCAACTGCTCTCTTAATGGGCAGAAGTGTCACAGCTGGGCTCCAAGGCTGCTGGGGGGGGTGATATAACCTGTGCACTCTTAGGAGGTGTGGTCGCTCTCCCAGCGGCAGGAGGCTGAAGGGCTCTCGTTACTTTTATGGTTCGTTCTCCGCATCCTCTACACTGGCTGCGAGAAGGAGGGGGCCTCTTTGCAACTGATTTATTGTCCACAATTATGTGCTTTTGTTCCAGCTTCAAATAGCCGCCATGATCTTAACACCTCATGCCCTTTGAAGACGGATGCATTGCCCCTGTCCGGTACTTCCGGTTAACGGTCACCATGATGCTGAATGTGAAAAGCTCCAAGGGGCGCCAATCTCCTCGCAAGGACGTAGCTTTTGTTGAGGCCATTGATGACGTCCGGAGAAGGTTCACTCGTGGCCTTATACCTCATGTCATACGTCATCTCCGTGCTTCGTGTATGGTCCAACAAATAATGGCAGAGCACAGTACCAGGTGCAGAAATGCAAACACTATTTACGGCTTCAACTTCACTGTGTCTGATTAGAAAAGTTTCCCAGAATGAACGAAAGTGAAACTTCTCAATTACCCTGAAATGCACTGTAGAAAGTGCATTTAAAAATATGTCTAAGCTTTTAAATAAAAAACGTGTGTTCTATATATAAGGGTAGAACACTCAATGTAATACAGAACAATCTATAGCTGACAATATCTATTCCGATTTTCTAGCTTCTGCCTCTATCCCAAGGGTTGCCTCACAGGAGTCTAAATCTGTATCGTAGCTAGTTTCCATAGAGAAAAAAATACACTGCATTTATTAAACATATTAATGTACCCCATGAAAGCCCATAGACCAACATAAAGCGAGGTTCCATTTGAAGCTGCTCCTTCGGAGAAGGGCACAGATTTTCTTTACCCTTCAAGTGTTCAGACACATTGCTATAAGGTGGTGTAAAGTTATTCTTATAATGGTAAAAAGAAAACTACAAATCCCAGCATTCACAGTACTGTTGGCTAAGTAAACAGAACTGAATGTATCACACGTGGCATACATTCACGTGGCAGCTAAGAACAGGGCTTAAAGTGGGCTAGATTCGCCCGGGTCATTGACCCAGCAGCAATTAAAACAAGCATTGGCATAGCCAATAGGTCTCGCCTTTGGGACCTTATAAGTGTTTAGCCATTCAACAATTAATGTTGTTGCAGTAAGGATATTGTGCTGCATAACTAAATACTTATAAGGTCCCAAAGGCGAGATCTATTGGCTATGCCAATGCTTATTTGACTTGGCAATAACTTTGGCGTAGTTTGACCAATCAGCATAACATTTTGCTCAAAAAGTATCACGGTGGGTACTATTGACTGAGAAAGTTTGGGGGTGATCTGTGCAGTGGGGGAACAAGAATTTGAGGTGCAAAATAAAGTTGCGTTTGTAATGGTAATTCCCATTGGAACCTTTAGCTACCTCTCCAGCCCAAACAACTGAACGGACTTGCACCAAATTTGTCAGGGAGGTAGATGTTGGGTCAAGGAAGGGCCTTTTGCTTATTTGGTGAAAATCCTTTGAGTCGTTTTTGAGACATTAAAGTTGAAATTTATAGTGATATCTCTGGCCGCGGATATTTTGCGGTGGTTTCGCGATGAATCACGAATGCACGTGCCAACGGGAATGCTCTGATTGGCTGGACGTGACCTGAACAGAAAGTTTCAGCTGCCATTTTATCTATTGGGATGGATTGCCAGGGCTAAAAATACTCTGACGCCATGGTTGAGAAAGGGAGGTGTTAGTGACAGAAGTTATATGTCCAAAATTGTTTTTTAAATAGCGCACGATATTCGCGACGACGACACGACCGCCAGCGCGTCCCCCGAGTACCATTGCGGGGTCATCGCAACTATCAACGGCGTCACGAATATTGGTGAACATTTTTAAAATATATCAATGAATTACTAGTATGTATTGGTATAGAGATATTGATAAATGTTTTTAGAGTTATTTATATAGTTAGTTATCCGCTGTGATGGTTAGAATTATATAGTTATACATTTTTTATATGGTGGTGGCTATTGAATTCCTACTTTTGCTTTCTGCATTTGCAACGTACCTGCAGAGATCATCGCGATCTAGGTCTCACCGCAAAAACAAAAAATAGGTTTTATAGATGGTTGTTCTAGAAATTCCCTAAAAAAACAGGAGTTTGAAGTGTACAGCAATAAACCTCTAGCATGTAAAATACTATAATGTGACTTCATATATGTGTTTTCATGTTATGGAAAAGGCGCAATCATCTCTGTTATCATCATCTCGACATCCCAAATAACCGTGAAAACAGATGATAGATCTGAAAGATGATTTTTAAAGAAACGTAGTACAAAAATATGAGTTTAAACATGCTTTGAAAGAAGTATGTATATAGTAATGTGTGTAGGGCAATGTTCAGAATGGATTTTTTAACATTTTTTGGATGAGTTGGTGGTCATTGAATGGCTACTTTTGTTTTCCTCTTTCGAGACTTCTCCTGGGAATCGCGATAACCGACATCAACGCAATCTTCAGAGTCACAGCGAAAAAATAAAATAGGTTTTACAGATAGTTTTTATAGAAACTCTGTACAAAAACATGATTTTAGAGAATACTGTAAGAAACCCCTAGTGTGTAAAACACTGTAGTATGTGTGCATATACGTGTTCTCACTTTATGGAGAAAGCTTAATTGTCGCGGTTAACGACATCATAGCGGCGTCCCGAATAACCGCAAAAACTGAAAATAGGTCTGAAAGATGGTGTTTTAAAGAAGCTTAGTACAAAAATAGAAGTTTAAACATGCTTTGAAAGAAGTATGAATATAGTAATATGTGTAAGGCAAGGTTCAGAATGGATTTGTTTTACATATTTTTGGATGTGTTAGTGGTCGTTGAATGTCTGCTTTTGTTTTCCATTTTGGCAACCTGTCCGCAGGGATTGCGATTAGCGACGTCATCGGTACTTCAGCTGTCTTCATGGAAACTGAAAATAGTGTTTGAAGGCAACTATTCTGTAAAATCACTACAAAAATATGAGTTTGAAAAGTATACTAACAAAGCTCTACTGTTCAATATACTGTAGAATGGGTCCATATACATGTTTTACACTTTGTATAAACCACGTGCCCTTTGCAACTACCGACATCGCAGTGACATCATTAGTCGCAAATAAAATAGTTTATTTTTTTTATTTAAAAAAGGTCTTTAAATGTCTTTTTCAGTATGTGAAATACATTTACTGACGAGTCTCCACAGTAAATGGAACAATGTTGTGCCGACTTACAAAATTGCTAAAAATAAAAAGTTATTAATGTATTTTCTGATAAACACATATGAAATCAAAAAACGAGTGGTGTAATATATCAATATAATACACAATATCTAATTATAGAAAGAAAGTACGAAAATCTTAGAGGCTCACTTACAAAAAAAATGGACGTTACAATTAGGAAATAGAATTGTTAAAAAACCTTGAAAACTGAAGAAAAAAAGAAAAAGGATACTGAGACTATGTTAACAATTAGCATTTAAAAAACTCTAAAAATTCACTGAAAAAGCCAAAGGTTACAGAGACGTTATAGTAAGGCTGATATTTCACTCGTACTAAACCAAATTCAGCAGCCATAGTTAGCTGAGCTAACTATAACTCGCGCCCCCACAATGCACTGCTTATGACTTCACATATTACATCACTCATGACAGGGTCAATGACATCACTGATGACATCATTCACAGAATCTCCGACGAAGCCACTCACACCCCCATGTAACCTTTGAATACACCCACTCGAACTGTCACACTACCATTCTCAAAACCATAGACCACTCATACCAGTACCTACATACCCACTCACTGATTCATAGGTCTGCACACACATCCCACCCATACAGCTACTCGTACACCAACTCACTAATGAAGCCACTGATATATCTACTCACACAGTCACTCACAGACTCTCAGTCACCCATAGAGCTACTCACACACCTACTCACCATAGTCAATCACACAGCCGCCACTTACTCACCTATACAGTTATACACACACCAATTCACTTATTCATACAGATACTAACAGATACGTACTCACCTTTACAGTCACTGACACACCACACACACACCCATACATCCACTCCCGCAATCACTCTCACACATACAGTCACTAATATAATCCAACACTCACCTATACTGCCTTTCACATATGTAGTTACTCACCCATAGACCACTGCCACATCCATTCACTCACTGACACAGCCATACACACACTCACTCACCCATACATCCCCTCTCAGAAGTACCCACAAACCCATACAGCCAGTGATTCACCCACTCACTCATCCATGCAGGGAGTCGCACACACCCTCACCCATCTACACAGACACTCATACACCCATACAGATACTCCGACAACCAATCAATAACCCATATAGTCACTCATGTACCTACCCACCAACTCATGCAGCCACTTACACACAAACAGAAAGACCGATACAGACATTCACACAAATTAGTCACCCACCCATAAATTCACTGAGACCCATATAACCACTGATTTATACACTCAGTCACATACAGTCAGTCACACACCTACTAAATCATCCAAAGAGGCACTCATACACCCACTGATTCATCAATACACCTCAGTGTATATATTAAATATATATATATATATATATATATATATATATATATATATATATTTTTTTTTAACACTCGAACTTTATAGAAACACTCACAGTCACAGGATGATGTCATGAGTGATGTCATTTGAGATGTTATGAGTGATGTAATATGTGAGGTCATAAGCAGTACATTGCGGGGCGTAACTGCTAAATTTCTCTGGTTTTGTATGAGTGAAATATCAGTTCAACTATAACGTCCCGGTAACCTTTGTTTTTTTCAGTGTGTGTATATATATATATATATATATATATATATATATATATATATATATATATATATATATAATTATTTTCAAGAAAAATCTCAAAGCCATCTCTGCAGCTATGCTGGCCTGAGGCATCCTTAACAAGTCACTATTAACTGGAAAACTGCACTGTGAACTAATGTTCTATAACTAACATTTATTAGTATCAAACATTCCATTTTTGAGTAAGCTAGTTGATAAAAGCAGCCCTTATCCAGATTTTAGAGTTAATCAACAAAATAGAATCTTCTCTCCAATCAAGAGACTGGATTCGGTTCTTAAAGAGGTACCAAGTCAGCACTAACTGCTGCCTGGGATGACACCAAGAACAAAGTAATTCAAACTGAGTTGCCACATTACTCATATTTAAAATGTCAGCAGCTTCGTATACTGTGAACCACCGAATACCATGCAAAAAGCTACATGGTACAGGGATATAAAGGTATGCATTAAATGGATTAAATTTGTCACCTACTGACAGAAAACATATCAATACCCAGGAGCAGCTCCCACCGGATGGGGGTGGAGGGAACATTCATGCACACTGAGTGGGAAAACCACCCCCCACCCTCCCCCAGCCCCTGCTCTGTCAGCAGAGCAGCCCAGCACCAGGAAAAGGAGCAGTGGGGCAATGATCCTCCACCTTAGCAGAGGAGCTGCCACTGTCATTACCTTCACACCTTTCATCAAAGGTGCCTCCCAAGGTTTAACCTCTTTTTTGTCAAAACATAGCTTACATTGCACCCTGAGCTAATTAAATCCTTCAAACTAAATTGTAACAACCATGCGGAAGAAACATTATTTTTAAACTGGAAAAACATCAGAATTTCAAGGCCTCAGGATTCACTGAATGACTACATGCAGTGTACACATCTATACTACAAAATCATCTGAAACCAAACTCTGCTAAAACAGGACATCCTAACCTGTATACTCTAGAAAAATTATGCCACAGCCACAGCCTGACCTCCTCTCACTATATCTGCAGAAATAAAGAAGTTGGGAGTGATCCTGCACTCCAAACTCTCATTTGAAAGTCAAGTCAAAAATGTAGCAAAGATCACGATTGCTGTAACTGCTGCAGATTTTAATGTTAATAAACAGTTATTTAAAAAAAAATAATAATAATTTAGCAAAAAGCACACTCAACATCATGAGAATGCTCTGACAGATCTTCCTGTGTCTGGGCTAAACCCTTAGAGGTCAGACGTCAGCAGCATTAGTAATCTGTCAAGAACAGATTGTGCAAACAAGCTAAATTGGGATTAGAATACACCTGATTAATGCACTTAAAAGAGTACAGAATGTAGCCGCCACATATGTCCTTAAACGTGTACAAATTTTACCATAGCACACATACCTTCAAGGAACTGCAATGGACGCAAAAAATATCCTTGGAAGATCACTGCTTTGTCCACAGGGAAACCTATTGGAAATTGCCATCTTTTCTACAATCTGAATTCAAACTCTACGATGAAACTACTAACCATCCTGCCTTCAGGATGGGGATATTTTTGTTCTCAGTACAAACATATAAATTAAGGAACACCTTACGGAAGAAAGTAATGACAAGCAGTGAGAATTCAGAAAGGCAATACAAATATGACTTTTTCCAAAATAAGAGTCAACCTACTAAATTCTAGACCCCATATAAAGTGAACTAAAGATACTGACTCCGGACCACAGCAAAGCAAATCTGGGTAGTGTAACACTTGATTTTGTGGATGGAAGTCCTACAGGCTTCAGCACATTGACATTGAAGGTTATGGCAACAACCACACAGGACAAACCACGATTACCGTAAAGCTGCTTAATTATTTATTCCACACAACCTTTTTCATCCCAACGTAATGGCTGAACATCTGGACCACACAAAGTTTACCATCATCCTTGTACAACAGATGTCCCAAAGATGTAGTGGTTGCCTCTATATTTATGCTATCCGATAACATCAACTCCATTATACCACAAAGCTCACAGATTCAACTTCATCCTTTTTATAGGCTGCATTCATTGTACCCAACTCTTGCCATATAGATCTAACAAAAAAAACAAAAAACACCCTTCAACCATGCACCGAAGAGAGCCCGGATAAAGAGCTTCAATTACCTCTACAAGCACAAAGTGCTGTACAAATGACACTTGTGGGTTAGTGACTTGATCATCA
Organism: Triturus cristatus; assembly: GCF_964204655.1. Lineage (NCBI taxonomy): Eukaryota > Metazoa > Chordata > Amphibia > Caudata > Salamandridae > Triturus > Triturus cristatus. The sequence continues at coordinate 343,514,579 of NC_140592.1, read as the reverse complement.
TTCTGAAGCACTTCTTGATTTGAATGGGGTTATGAAAGCACTATGGAAGTAATATAATGAAGTTTTTATGTATGTGGAACCTTCAATAGCGCAGACCAAGTTGTGTAGGCGACAGATCGCAGTATGACGCTATACAGGACGAAATGTTAGACAAAGGCATTACCATAATATATGCACACTGGCTAACTGAAGCATGAAACATACATTTGGAACATCAATGGTACAGATACCAACTGTCACAGAACACAGGCTCAAACAGGAGAACAGATAAAATAAAATATACACCAATGAACTTGTGCAAATTTGGATACAGTGCGCTTTCTTGTATTGGTAGTGTGAGTGAGATGTAGTTAAGTAGTAAAAAAAAAAAAAAAAAATAGAATTCCTCTCATGAGGCATGCATAAAGGGAAAATTGTGGTACAAGGGTAATTTGCAATTTCTATCGGCAAGATGCCTCAGTGAGAAAAATGCTCTGCAGTGAACAGAAGCTGCATCACAGCAAAAGCAGCTCACCCTTCCGAGTCATTTAATGTGCTCAGAAACAGAACAAGTGTAATATTACGCGCTATATAAAACAAGCTCTTATTAGCGCAACAAACTTCGATTATAAAATAGATCCAATGGCGCATGACACTGAATGACATTTAAATCCCTTTTGTGAGCTTCATTAACATTAACCCTAAAGTCTCGTGTCCTCCTTTTCATGAAACAGAATGAGAAATTTTTTAGGTCTCGCCTGGCGTTAGCAGCGCACACGCACTGCTCTCGCTATGCGAGGGCCTCTTGGAATCAATACGGTTTTAGACTTTGTGTCTCTGCTCTGCCTGTAATTTTCATTGGCGAGCGTTGTTTCTCGTCGGTGTTTATGTTAAACATAGTTTGTTGATTGCACCACAGTGTCCTTAGCCCCTCCAGGTTGCCATTCTGTCCACTTTAGACCACGCCCACCTAGACTGGATGTTTTACTGACGGCGGGAGACTGTGGGTTTTATATTAACATTCAGCACTATTTTTTTTTTTTACTAGTGCATGTGTCTTGCGTGTGGGGTGCATTCCCTTCTATTGTTCACGTTTACCTAATCTGTTCTCGGCTAGAGGCGCGTGGGGCTTGTGGCAATTTCTTTTTTTGAAATATTGTGTGCGTATGCTTAAGGCGCAAGGGGCTTTTACATTTTTTTTTTTTTAATATTGATATTAGTCTTTCCCCACCGCCCCTCTGAGCTTGCGGTTTATTTATTTTTAATTGATAGTGATTTGCTAATAATTACAGCTGATGTCGAGGCTCGAACCCCGTTAAGGGCGTCTTTTCGTACACTTCTCCCTCTTGTGTTAGGTTTACATTGTGGCTCCCGCACGATTCTCTGCATCATTTGCTTCAGATGCTACACTTGCCCGCCCAACAGTGTGTTTCAAAAACATTTTTTATCTGTCTCTCCCCACGCCACTCAAAGATCGCGGTTTATTTTTTTTTAAATTAATAGAGAGTGAATTGCTAATAATTACAGCCGACGCCCGAACCCTGTTAAGAGTGTCTGTTCCTGCACTCTCCCCTCCCGTGTTATGTTTATTTTGTGGCTCCGGTATGATTCTCTGCATCATTTGTTTCAGATGATAAACGTGCCCATCCCAACCGTGTGTCTTTTTTATTTGTCTCTCGCCCCTCCGAGATCGCGGTTTATTTATTTATTTTTAATGAATAGATAGTGAGTTGCTAATAATTACAGCAGATGTCGAGGCTCGAACCCTGTTAAAGGAGTCTGTTCTTGCACTTCTCCCTCCTGTGTTATGTGTACATTGTGGCTCCGGCACGATTCTCTGCATCATTTGTTTCAGATGCTACACTTGCCCATCCCAACCGTGTTCCTTTTTTATTTTTTATTTATCTCTCCCCACCGCCCCTCTGAGATCGCAGTTTAATTATTCTTAATTACTAGATAGTGATTTGCTAATGATTACAGCCGACTCTCAAATTCTGTTAAGGGCATCTGTTTGTGCACTTTCCCCTACCGTGTTATGTTTACTTTGTGGATCTGTCACAATTTTCTGCATCATTTGCTTCAAATGCGTCACTTGCCCGTCCCAACAGTGTGTTTTTGCGTCGCATAAAATTGGGCTGCCTCCGCTTTTCATCCTTTTGTTGGCAAAAAAAAACAAACACCAAAGAGTTGGGAAATAAAAACACTTTTAATTTAGAGAGCTTCTGGATGACAGCATCGATGACAGCAAGCCCTATTAACAAGCATTTGCAATGCAATAGGTCTCTCATTTGCGAGAGTTTAAGGTATTGGTATTGTAAATGACAATGTCTTTTATTTATGTTTTAAAAACCAACACATAAATAGAAAGGCATGGTAATTTACAATGCCAATAGCTCAAACTCTCACAAATGCGAGACCTATTGCATTGCAAATGCTTGTTATTTATTTGAGGCTTAACAGCCACCCCAGTTTTATGACGGTGACAACTCCACCTCTTCAATCCCTTCCCCCTAACACTAAGTATTATCCAGAGAGCACAGCTGCTTCCCAGGGGTGGCCTGGAGTAGAAAGGAAAAGAGAACAGACAGCAGTGCAATGCTTTGTATGGGGAGGAAGGCCTTTAGGGATCTTAGACCAAAATGTATGCTGGCTGCACACTGTGCCGCCCTCTGCTGAAGTAACTGGAGCTTCGTAACGGAGGTAATTGGCGTTTTTGTTTGTCACAAGGTTCCTGTCATGGTCAAACGAGGACGGGGTGTGCTTTGCACACCGAAAAGCAGGGGATGGCATGCACAGACAAACAAGTTAAAGGGAATCTGCTCTAACAAGCATTTGCAATGCAATAGGTCTCGCATTACTGAAAGTTTAAGCTATTGGCATTGCATTATTATTAGCAACGCCAACAGCTTAAACTTTCAGTAATGCAAGACCTATAGCATTGCAAATGCTTGTTTCTTAACAATATAGCCTTCTTTGAAAGTTATCTGGCACAGTGTAAAACAAAATTACCTGGTGATTCTAAGGGGTAAAGAAAGCAAAGCGGAAAATACCTGTGCTTCTGTTCTTATATTACTTGTAAAATGAAAGTCATAATTTCAACTGTCGATGGGGAATGAAGAATGGTGGTGGTATCCATGCTACTGGTGAAAAGTGTTATTTTATACGTGTTATCGAGCAGAACCCTGGGCTCCATTGTCCGCTATGGGAGATGTAGTGATCGTTTATTTCGGTTCCTAATATGCGATGGCTAGATTGAGTGGCTTTGCTGGGATTTATGCCAAAACGGCGATCTCGAGCCCCAGCGGTTGGCCATCTTCACTCTTTTGTTTATTCCATCTTATTCCGCTGTTGATTTCAGTATGAAATAACAGAACTGTGTCTCAGTAACACAAACGGCATTAGCATGACTTGTCTTCTAAACACGGCGCAGATACGATTCCTCCTTTCTAACTTCACTTCTCCAGTGCACCCTTGTATCCCATTTAGACTATTCCTACCCTTCCCTCCGCTCTGACTACCGAAAGCAATCATGCATTTGAAAAATGAATGTTGTTTGTGCAGTGATATTCTCAATTTAATTACAGTGAGCTCTTAAAAACCTCAGAATAATGTCCATATCTAACTAATGATAGGTTTTTGTAACATATTCCGTAGCCTTGAGCTCGTTTATTTCACTCTGCCCACATCCTCATATAGCAGCCATATTTTGTCAGCGATCCCTGGGAGAGTACGCGTGCAGTCTGTTTAAGGCTAATGTTTTCTCAACAATAACTTTAGTTAATGAAATATCAGCCAACAATGGGAATAAAACAACTGTCACTCCGATCACCGAGATGCGGCGTGAGCCCACTTTCCAACAGAGCACTCCGCCTTTCACCGGCTGAATATGGGACCGCGATTTGTGAAAGTGAAAGCGATATTTAAATGTGGGACAGCTACATGCACAACGCTAAAGCAGTAAAGCACGTAGAGTGAATAGGCGAGAATCTGAGATATGTGCTTTTCCGATTAGAAGTACATAGTTCCAACGCAATGCCACGCAAGCAGAGATATGTATATGTAAAAGCCACTATCTAAAAACAAGCATTGAAAATGCAATAGGTCTCGCCTTTGATTAAGTTAAAGCCATTTGCTTTGCTAATGGTATTGTATAGCAAAGCAAATGGCTTTAACTTAATGAAAGGCGAGACCTATTGCATTTTTAATGCTTGCTTGCCATCCAAGCCGTCACCACTCTATGAAAATATATCTCATGTCAAACACCCTAATTGTCCCTTGCAAACCATCTCTCTCTTCTACTACAGCCAAAGAAAAACATCTTAACAGTTTGCGTAATCTGTGGACCTAAAGTGAACCCTGGGATAAATAAGTCAGTCACGTGCATTTTCAAACAGAAATTTAACAAGACCGTGACAGAAGAACATTAAACTAAGAGTGAACAAATATCATGTTGGAGACCATACAGGCTATGACAGAAAACTGTAGCATCAAGGCAGTCTTTATCTGACGTCAAATTAAGTATTTGTATGGTATGTGTCCAAAACAAGAAACAATGCAAGATGATTTTGAACAAGTATTTAGCAAAGAGCATGGGAAACTTAACAAAATATTTAAAATGTGAAGGCACTTTTTATCTCTTACCAATTTCGACGCTTCGTCAGGGATAGTAAGCGCTATATAAATGCAATTACAAATGCAATATAAAAATCAAGAGGTTGAACTACTAGAAGGAACTTTTTTCGGAAACGCACTGATTATGGGGGTTACGTTTTAAATTGCGGGTGAAGTGTGTTGCAACATACACTGTCGTGCACCCAGGAAACCATTTAAAGTCAACAGTTCAAAAAACATTCCCGAAAGTGATATTGATAGCCGAACAAATCGGAAACAAAGTGTGCTTTGAAAATAGCTAACATTTACTGCCCTGTCTCACCAATGTGTCGAAAGAAATTAACGAGCCCGGGAGTCTCAGACCCTGCTCCATTGTGATGTGTATCACTCAGGGACTGGACTTAAACAGAAAGCATACATCGAGTTCACAGGAAACTTTGCTTGACAAAGGGTAGCAAACACCAGTGATCAGTGGGGCATTTACGCATGTGTAAAGCGCATCAATGCCAATAAATTAAGCATTTTTGCTGAGAAGCCTTAAAAAAGTTATCAGTTAAAAAAATCCGATATGTTAATAGCTCTTAAAATTGTGTCTTCACATGGGGGGAAAAGCACGGTTCTGAAAGCAGGCACCGTAATGGACAACATCTGCAACCACGTCTGCCTTGTGGGCTTGAGAAGATCAGATCTTACATTCCAGGCTTTGAAGTGAAGGAAACTGTAACGAGGGAGAGGAAGGTTGCAGCCTGCAATGTGTGCAAGCCAGGAATCCTGCCGGAGAAAGGATTCAGAGAAAACATCAGTTAGCCCCAAAAGTATGTGATGCGCTCAGGCACTGTAGAGTTCCCTGCGAGGATCACGATTTTACCCATAATTTTTTAATACATGTTAAAACGAATCGACCTCGAATGCTGCCATTTCCGATTTAATTACTATCCCAGTCCTGTGTCGATGCAATACAAATATAGCTGCGGCAAAAACATGCATCAGAGATGGCAGCTTTCTACAGGTCTGGAATCTTTACAATCACGGCTTACAACACTATAAATATTGCGCGCCCCAGACACTGCAGTGCCCACTTTGCTTTCCACCAAAAACAGCAATAACAAATGAGGGACAGCGGGCAACACAAAGAAATGCTACACATCCTATTTTTAACGGTCTCGCAGCAGAAAGAGGTTTGTGCATTAAAAAACAAGCATTGGCCGCACGCGCGCCTCGCGCTTGAAGTTAAAAAAAAAAAAGAAAAACAAGACAAGCCCGGCGGCGCGTGCGCGCTTGGGGGCGGGGGAGCGGACCCTTTGAAGTGCTCCCAAAAGGCGGATTGCATGGCGGCATGATGTGCAGGATTGTGCGCGTGCTAGCCATGCAATCCGCTTTTTGGGAGCACTTTTCAAACCCGCTTTCTATAGTCTCGCTTTGCGATCGTTTACGCGATAGCAAGGTCGAGACCTAATGAAACGCTGAGGTTGGTTAAACGACATGCAACGTCGCGCCACTGTTTATAAAGTGAACGTGAAATAAAGTTGTAAAACATTTTTGTGACGAACATTGCGCCGCTGCTTGTAAAAGCAAACAACATACAATGAACGCCAGAATCTTGAAAGCTCCTGAGGCGGAAGCCGGGAGAAGAAACCTTCATTTTTAAAAATTGTATCTGTGTCACAAAAGCGCCGAAAATACTCTGTATTTCTTTTTTAATTTCACTTCACTCACCCGTTCTCCTCCTGAAGCGGGCTCTGAGTCAACAAAACAGCGACTCCTTCGCTGCAACGTTAAGCGACCAACAAACTTCCCTGCCGCCATTCTTGGCGAGGGAGAGAGGCCACGCCCACTCTAGGCCACGCCCACCCGCCACCCCTGGTACTTAAACGCTGCCTTCAGCGCAACTCGCTTAGAATCTTGAAAGCTCCTGAGGCGGAAGCCGGGAGAAGAAACCTTCATTTTTAAAAATTGTATCTGTGTCACAAAAGCGCCGAAAATACTCTGTATTTCTTTTTTAATTTCACTTCACTCACCCGTTCTCCTCCTGAAGCGGGCTCTGAGTCAACAAAACAGCGACTCCTTCGCTGCAACGTTAAGCGACCAACATACTCCCCTGCCGCCATTCTCGGCGAGGGAGAGAGGCCACGCCCACTCTAGGCCACGCCCACCCGCCACCCCTGGTACTTAAACGCTGCCTTCAGCGCAACTCGCTTAGAATCTTGAAAGCTCCTGAGGCGGAAGCCGGGAGAAGAAACCTTCATTTTTAAAAATTGTATTTGTGTCACAAAAGCGCCGAAAATACTCTGTATTTCTTTTTTAATTTCACTTCACTCACCCGTTCTCCTCCTGAAGCGGGCTCTGAGTCAACAAAACAGCGACTCCTTCGCTGCAACGTTAAGCGACCAACATACTTCCCTGCCGCCACTCTCGGCGAGGGAGAGAGGCCACGCCCACTCTAGGCCACGCCCACCCGCCCCTTTTTCTCGTACATATAGGATGTGCAACTACCGGACGCGCAGCGGACGGGCGCAGCGGGCGCGCCGTCAGCGCGCCGAAGGCGCGCCAAAGGCAAGCCCGTCTGGGCCCGTCCGGGCCCAGAAGGCCCTAGGCCCCGTCACTATGCCTGGCACCCCTCAGGATCGAGTAACGTATACAGCGGACACCTTATATAACCTACGACCCAAGAATACCCTAGCCTGTCACCACTCGCTTACTGCAGGTAAGGCATTCTCTACCTGCTCACAATGCACTCTGATTTCCACCTCAAAACCACCCATTTCTGCTCTGAAACTAGGACTTCTTAATTGCCGCTCCCTCCCCAAACATGCTACCGAAATGAACCTCCTGATTCAGAACCAGGAGCTTGACCTTCTGTTCATAACGGAAACATGGCTCTCTGACAATACCGATGCAGATGTTGTCACGGCCCTCCCCACCGGGTACATCTGTCAAACTCTTAATAGACCAAGAGGGAGAGGAGGCGGGATAGCCATTATCCACAGGGAACAATTTACCTGCCGCATGACCAACGCTGGTATTGAGGACTGTGAGAGCGGCCAATTCTCCATCCAAGTCGCCCCAGCTCTTACCCTGGCAGGACTTCTAATCTACCGCCCACCAGGGGCCCCGGGTAATTTCATCAACGCTGTTGTCGAAACCAGCTCACAACTAGCTTCTTCGGCCCCCAATTTCCTCATACTAGGTGACCTGAACGTCCATTTTCTGGACCCCATGGATCGAGCAGCATCGGACATTAGGATCGATCTAACATCTCTAGACATCCGTCTAGTGAATAAAGAGCCTACTCATGATAAAGGCCACCTATTAGACCCGATCCTCACCAACATAGCAACAATGACCTCTGATCCTCCGCTGTCCTTACCATGGACGGACCACTTTTTGGTACCTTTTTTTTGGGAAATCTCCACTCGCACTTACTCGATCCCAAAAACCGAAGTCACCGATCGACAATGGCGCAAACTATCTCCGGAGACCTGGGCCGCCTCTCTTGCAGAGTCCACTCCTGCGCTTTCATCTGATCCCAATATAGCTGACAAACAGTTCAGCGACTGGATCACTTCCTCACTGGATACGTTGCTCCCGATAGTTACCACCCTTAAACAACCTAAAAGAATACCACCCGCTTTATGGTACACTCCTGAGCTTAAAACTCTGCGGCAAGAGTGTAAAAAAACCGAACGCGCATGGAGGCGCGACAAAACAGCGACTAACAAAATCCTCTACTCTACTTCTCTCCTGACTTATAAAACTACTATTCATAAAACCAAAAGTATGTTTTTTCAGGAGAGAATAGAGAATGCAGGTTGCTCCAGTAAGGAAGCTTACGCCATCCTTAAAGAGCTGTCTAAACCCCAAGGACAAGGATTAAGACCCATTGCCGACCCTGAAGCAGACCTGAAGAAATGCCAGGAACTGGCCAATTTCTTCCACGATAAAATCAGACTTATTCTGGAAACTATCCCCCCCTCCAGCCCCGAGGAAAACATCGTTTGCCCACACACCTCCACCTACCTGTCCACATGGGGCCAGGTCACGGTGGATGAGGTATCAAATGTGCTCAACTCTATGAAGAGCGGCTCCCCTAGTGACCCTGCTCCTATCCGTAACCTTAAAGAGGTAGCCCCCACTATCATCCCTTCCCTGACCCACCTGATTAATACCTCTCTCCAACAAGGAGCTGTACCCCCAAGCTGGAAGAAGGCGGTGGTAAAAGCCCTGCTGAAGAAACCTACGTTGGACCCCGAGAATCTGGCTAACTACCGACCCATCTCCCTATTGCCGGGAGTAAGCAAGGTCGCAGAAAAATTGGTCAATAGGAGACTCTCTCAGTTCCTAGAGGCCAATAATAAATTAAAAAGCTCCCAGACAGGTTTTCGACCTGGACAGGGCACGGATATCGCCCTCCTGGCTGCTGTAGAGGAGGCAAGAGCACTATTGGATGGGGGAGGATCAGTGGCAGTGATCCTCCTCGACCTCAGTGCAGCGTTCGATACAGTTGACCACCAACTTCTTATCGAAAGACTGGCTAGGGTGGGAGTGAAAGGAACAGCCTTATCCTGGCTCTCATCTTTCCTGGCCCAACGCTCTTACCAGATCTGGGAAAAGAACGCCCGCTCCTCCGAAATGCCCCTCCAATGTGGTGTTCCTCAGGGCTCCTCCCTGAGCCCCACTTTATTTAATATCTATATGTCCACATTGGAGGAGGTTATTATCCCTTTCGGAGTGAGCGTCGTCAGCTACGCCGACGACACTCAACTAGTGGTGTCCTTGTCCCACCCCAAGCAACAGAAAGCTGATCTGCTCAACTGCCTTACCCAGGTTCATCACTGGATGAACAGATCAGCCCTAAAACTTAACGGGACAAAAACCGAGGTCCTTATACTGGGCCCAAAAGGAGCCTCACTTCCTCTGGACTGCTGGCCAGTCTGTCTGGGCCCGCCCCCTGACCCTAAGAAAGAGGTTAAAAGCCTGGGGGTGTGGATCGATTCCGATCTCTCCTTCATCTCACAAGCCAAGAAGGTGGCGGGGACCTGCTTCGGCCTCTTAAAATCTCTGAGGAAAGTCCTGCCCCTTCTCCCCCCTAAATCCCAAAAACTTTTAGTCCAAGGTCTCATAATATCGAGACTGGACTATAGCAATGTGATTTATCTGGGTGCTCCTGAAGCTACCCTTACTAAACTACAGATGATTCAGAATGCGGCCGCCCGGATCATCACCAACGCCCCGGCCAGATCTTCTGCCAAGCCCGCCCTTAAACTCCTCCATTGGCTCCCCATAAGGGAGAGAGTCAAGTTTAAAGCCTTATGTCTCGTTCATAAAACACTACAGAACCAAGGCCCTCCTGTTCTCAGTAAAATGGTCACTCCCTATAGGAACTCTAGGCCCCTCCGCTCCAATGCAGAAAACTTCACGAACATCCCTAGATTCAGAAAAACTCGAGCAGGAGGAAGACGCTTCTCGGTTCAAGCCTCCCGCCTTTGGAACGCACTCCCCCGTAACCTACGTTTTGAACCCCAATACCTGCGCTTCAGGAAACTGTTAAAAACTCATCTTTTTCCCTAATCCTGTACCCCCCCTTCCCCTCCTGTTGCTTCAGTTTCCGCCTTCGTTCCTCGCCCTTCTTAGTCTCTGGCTCCGTTTGACCTGGTGAATTCAGGGTTCTTCAGCGCTGGGATACCTCCGGGTGACTATCGCGCTTTACTAATAATAATAATAATAATAATAATAATAATAATAATAATAATAATAATAATAATAATAATAATAATAATAATAATAATATAGTGTCAAAGGATTACGTACCGGAAAATGCAGCTTTGAAGGTTTGTATAGAGAATTTACAGTTTCCACGCTTTATAAAGAGGGAAATGCCATCTCTGTGCAGGAAGACACTTAGACAAGGAATGTGCCCGCTAACAATATGGACTGTGTGACCTATAACCTGTTTCCTATATCCTGATGGCATTTTGCATAACATCTTTATAACACGTGGAGACTGTAATTTCCCTATATTACTTTGTATTTTATTTTCTTATTGCAAGTGCGTTCCAACATCAGAATGTGTTATACGAAAACGATGCACTTAGTAGTTTGTAATAAGTTATTACGGGCAACTCGAGCCATCACAGCGCCCCAGGGAAATTAGGGGAATGAAGTTGGTGTGCAGGAGCAGTTTGTAAAACAATCTATCTTGGCACATAGACCGTACTTGGGGCCCACATTCCAACGTGCCTAGCTAGATCTTAAATCTTAAACACAACCTTAGCCGCCTGGAGGAATGAGCAGTGCCCATGTCTGCAAGAAACAAAACAAGCGCACGTGCCTCGGGTTGCAGCAGGAGAGAGAGGCGGAGGGGTGCACCCGCGATTGGTGCGCGTGGCGCGCTTGAGAAAGCAGTCTGCACTTTTTCAAAGCACATACTCGTGCTTGTGGCGCGCCGCTGCGCCCTCACGCAAGGCGTATGCCGCCACAAGCACAAGTATGTGCTTGGAAAAAGAGCTGCACGACAGCTAAAGGTCTCCTATGCAGTGCATGCGCACTGCGTAGGCGAGACCTAAAAAGGACAACAAAATCAATATACCGAGCAGCAAACGCAAGTGGAACCCTAACTGCTTGTAACAATGAACATCAGCTCAGCACCAAATTAAAGAACGCCGTAGTCTTGGCGACATCTGAGCACAATCAGCACATCTCCTCCCATCTAATCAGGAACATATCATAGAAAGAGAAGGAAAGACTGACGAGTAGGCAGACATACTTCCAATTGTGCCCCCTGATCTCACATACTAAGATGTCTGCCAATACAGACGGATACACCAACACTATATACTCGAGTCACACAGATTTTACATGCCAGAGCACAGACAGTAATATTTATAAAACGCAAGCTAATGCCCAAAGGCAGGAAAATATCAATAAATATGAGGCTAGAAAACAAACTAAAATCATAAGCAAACTGTATTTACAGAGTAAAAAGCCACATTTTGAGGGCTTCCCTAAATGATAGTAGGTCGGACATGCTCTTCAGATGAGCAGATAGGGTGTTCCAAAGTTGATAAGTGGATGAGACAAAGCTCCTGCCACCCCACCTCGGAAGCCGAAATCTTGGAACTTATATTGTTGAAATTAAAAATGTATGGGTCAGATTTCTTGTTTAAAACACACTAGTCCTCGCTGTATATGTAACTGTTCCTTAACCAGGCCCAGTCCGTGTGAATCATCACCTTGCTGACAGCTCTTTGTAGAACCTAGAAGCAATTACATTGTCTAGTGTGTGATCTACAAACAAGTACATATTTTTATTGAACAATAATCTTCTAGTGCACATGGTGTCTGGGAATTTGATCACTGTGTAAGATAGTAACAGCTGTAGGCAGGGGTGAACGAGAGGAGATTAAGTGAGAGCATTCAACCTAGACATCCTTGAGGCTAGGTAACAGTAGGATGATAAAGTTTTGGAACAATATTAAAGCTCAATCTATAAGTCTGACAGGGATTGGCTGACTAGCTTTGTGTCATCTGACAAGCTGCAATATATCACAAAAGTATGGTCTTTGTGTGACTTTTTTTCTTCTTGAAGTGGGCCACAAGCTGAGGTGAACCATGCGATAAAAGTCAACTAGCAGTAAGATTACCATATTGGCTAACCACAAATACCTCACTGTGATCACTTATTTCTCTTACTCTAGTACAAACATGTTATTCATCAACGCCATGCACCATCAACTATTCCCATTTACTCCTAACGTAAATTTGACAACAAGTATGGATCCTCGGTCATTCAAGTTTTCATACATGCCCGTGCCTCTTTTCTACAGTCTTACCAACACAAAAGCCTCTTCATAACGTGATCAGACACGTTTATATACATTCAGAGGGGAAAAAAAGACTACAACCATGTATTCATCCTAGTTTGAATATATTTAATATAGTCTCAAGCATTAGCCATTCATATTGCAGTATTGGCACATTTCTGAATTTGCCGAGATGTATTCTTTTAGAATTGTGATACTTATCAGGTCATATTCCCATAGATAAATTGTTACTCTATATATATTTTTTTTTAACAGGAGACAACAAAAGGCTATTGAAATGCAAACTGTAAATAGAAATAATAAGAAAAGCAGTTGTGGGGTAGCACAACATTAGTTTTTCAAATGTAATCTCAAAACAGATGGAACAGATTCCACAAAATCCACTTCCCATTTTCTGAGCGCACCACAGTCTCTGCAATAGAAAAATCTGCCCTTTCCAAACCCCCATCACACATTCCATTACATTCCCCACTACCAATTTCTCTCCTTTCAACAACGATTGTTTGACTGATTCCTCTAGTTTTGTTGCGTCACTGAGTTGTTGGTCAACTCACCTTTGTCATCAGGCACATCATCCTCATCATCGCCGTCATTGTCCTCATCCATTTCTTCCTCTTCATCGTCCTCTTCTTCCTCTTCCATGTCCTCTGGCTCCAAGTCTGGGTCAAGATCTGGGTCGCTCCCAGAGACAGACTCATCCGACATGGCTCCTCCGGACTGTTCTCACAGGGCATTACCTGAACATGATCTCCTGCAAAGCAAACCTACAAAAGAGAAAAACACACATAACAGGATATTAGTCATATGTAAAAGAAAGCATTGCACATGGATACAAGAAAACGTGTGGGGGGGGGGATTAAAGAAGAAGTCTTGTCTAAAGTACATACCAGTCCAATCACTATTAAATAGGTATAGCAGTTTAGCCTGATTATTCTGTTATCAAATGGCGATCATTATGTATGACCAATGCAAACTATTGTTCTCTGATGCCTAAAGCGGCTGTGTACCTTGAGAGATTGCTATGCTATCTATGGAATAGAGCCACAGATCTGTTGAAGAGCAGGTTATATCAACTGGTTTTCTCAAAAAGCATAACCTCGATGTGCATAGCTGCAACCACATGTCCATACAGTAATTTTCATAGAAGTGTTAAAGTAAACGAGTCTTTGATCTTTGCCTTCCACATGCAAGGCCATCATTATGACATGTAAGGCCATTGAGTCGAATTTTGGGAATGGGGTGGTTTGGCAGGCTAAACATCCGAGTCAAGATATGAAACAGACCCACCCACTCAGTTGCCAATGTTTACCAGTGATCTCTTGAGTTTTGTTTTTCAATTCGCCATTTACAGACTCTGTTTAGACACACAGGTAGTAAACATTTCTAAGGAGCACGAACATTGATTTTATCACTTCACAAATAATATGGTAAGAAGCACCATGTACAGTTTGTATTAGCTTACTTCAGGAAGCCTCCTAATTATAAAAAACAATACAGGCAAAATCAGTACATCTGGCGTTGACCGTCTGCCTATTGGCTCTGCAATTGATAGTCTTTTTAATGTTTTTATAAAAATGACAAAAATAAAAAAAACAGGCACCCATCTGTGGATACGTGCACACAGTATTCAGACAACTGAATTTTGACGTTTTCTGTAATAATGTTTTACAAAAACATTAAAAGATGGCTGTCCACACATGTGCACGCACAAGCAAGGAAGCAAGATTGGCCATTTTGGAATGAGGGAAAACCAAATTTTAAAACAATACTACTGCAAGAAGTGCAAAAGGAATGCAACCCACTGCAGCAGCAGTGAGAACCCTATGGCAGTGTCTGAGGAGCTGCCTGACAACGGAATTGAAATGGACTACTTTCTCCGAGGGTGATGACATTGTACTTGGGCAGGAACAAATGGCTCGAGTCAATTAACCCATCAGGCAAGTTATATGTTGTGGTTGGTGGAAGTAAAATGCAAATGACAACTGAACAGACCAATGGATTAAGGAGGTTGGCTGAAATCCCCTTTTTGGTACGTATGCTTTTTTAAATAAAAAATTACCAAAAACTAAAGATCTTAGACAATTCCATCCTAAAGAAGAAATGACACATCTAATGTTACATAATATCAACTATAACGTCTAATAAGATAATTTTCAAACCAACAATGACACACAAATATACACTAAGGTTAAGCAATCCTGCAGCAGGGCAGAGAAATCCCATACCTTACCATTACAGACTGGGGTAACCCTTTGTGGGACCTAACACATCCATCAACAAGGGAAGTCCTTCCCAAGACCCAGTGTCAAAGACCTAGGAAACCAAATGGTGATGTAGTGACAGCATCTAAACAAGCAATTATCACACAGGCCATCACATAGCACAGAGATGCCCCCTGGGTAAGTCGTGAGCTATAGAAAGTAATGTTAACTTAACATAACAACATACTTCTTTACCTACAACTATGCAGACGAATGACTGACCAATCCTAGAAAATAACCAACACTCACACTAGATTGAGTCACCAGTCATCCACAGAGCAAGTAGACCTCCTCTAAATCTATCCAGAGAGCGAAGCAATAATAGTCCAGACCCAGTAAACACCCACAAGCAGATATATGGCAAAAACAATGCAAAAAGTATAATCTGAGCAATCATAACCGATGGGTGGCATACCCGTACATCAAGCGTAAGCTTAAAAATAAGAAACATTGTTGAGCACAAAAAAGGACACATAGACCAACAGAAATGTGTAAACATGAAAACGAAGTATCCAAGTGAGTTTCTGTTCTTGTACCTGAACTGATAATCTGAGATAGGTGAAATCTATCTTCTGACAGGACAGTCAAAAGTCTTACGCAGGCACAAAGACCTATGAGGGTCAAGCAAACCAACTCTAAACACAGCACAGGGGCAGGCCACAGTACTGTGGCAGACCTTAAAACTTGATGAAGACCTATTTGCCTATCCAGAAATCCTCAGTCATAACAACGTGAGCAGAACTGAGCCATATGAAGAAGCGGACAAAAAAGGTGCTATTGAGATGTGTCAATCTAGCGGGAGGGAGGATGCCCTGAGGATCAACTGGGACACCTATTGAAACATACTTTCCAATCTATCCATCAGGTGGATCAGGATGGGCATTAGATTGACCCAACAAACCAGTACTATTCTCAGGAGAGAATACTCCAGTTGCCGAGAATACACGCCATGTAGTGGAAGAAACTTAGAGGGGTCTGTGGGTAAAGACCAGACAAAATCTGGATAAAAGAAACGTCATGAGAACACCATGCAATCACAAATGTAAATAGGGGAGCACTGGTTTTCTGACACCAATTATCTAAAATAAATCAAGAAAGACACTAACTTAACCTGCCTGACAGAACGAGTGGGAAGTAATCAGTGGTAAAACCTCTGGCAGTATCCGCCACGACCTCCAATACTATACTACAAACAATCTCTAAATATTTGTTGATATACGCTCGCACTAGACAAACCAGAATTCAAGAAAGAGAAGTGTGAGATCTCTTACAGTTAATGCTCTTTGAGTCCTTTGCCGACAGGGTAGAGAAAACAGTCAGATTCTGCTAGAATCTATATAATTACAGTCATCTACAGTGTGACACAAGAAAAATAACAGTACCACACCTCTGCTGCAACATTTGCTGGGAAAGAATCAATCAAAAAGAATCAGAGGTTATGTGCCTTGAATGTAACCTGTATAGAAAAAGTTTAAATATTAAAATCTCGCTTTATAGTTTACTGTGCATGGGCAAGGAACACCAAAATTGGTCCAATGAATCATCCGATTTAGCAGTCAATTTCAAGCAATCACCGGAAGTGGCATTAATATCTTACATCTGCAGTAAATACTTTAGCAGCAGAAGAAATCTGGGACAGTAATATGTCGCCAAAACTCATGTCTAGAGTTTTGTCAAAGCCAACTAGAATAATCTTTAGATTAATTAATACTGAAGCGGTCTCTGCCATGGTACGATCAGGCCCCCCTCCTCCCACAGTACAATCAAACTGTAGTCTCGGAGTTCTTGGATCTGCCCAGGAAAATTACAATGAAGCAAAGTTTACTACGCTTAAGGTGCAGTGCGATTCCACTGAAAGAGTATAGTTTGGGCATGCTAAAGGCCATAAGGAACGCTTTTACCGACTCTGTGGAGCACAGTCTGAGTCTATATTACACATAATCTGCATTTACGCTCCTCTAATGACACCAAGGTGGTACTGGCTGCGGCCGCTGTTCCCGCTATTACAATCTAAGAACATGTAAATATTAAGTTTCTGGGTGTCAATCTGGGAAAGTCCTGCAATTGTGAGCTCGCTACATGAAATATATGCGACAGGGACTTAAGCAACTGAATGATCAATTTGTGTAAGCAAAAAACAAAAGGGTTCAGCGACGATTAAGGCTCAGGCTGCTAGTGGACATTGAGAGCATTAAGGAACTTAATAATTAATAATAGATAGCTATTCATTTCAGACTACGTGTTTGGATGATATGCATTTTAAAAAATTTTGATTCATCTACTAAGCTTTTAACCACAAGTTTTGGATATTCAAGTTAAAACATGTATTTTATTGGATCGCGAATAACGTTCTAAAATGAGGGATAGTAATCCATTAATGAACCCTAACCAATATACAGAATAGATATAATATATCAGTGCACTGTGTATATACTCAGCCACTTCTGAGATATACAAGTCTTGAATCATTAATAGGGTCATGTGTTACTGACCATGCATCCGCCAAGTTACTTGCTGTTAAAATTATTCCTAATATGTATCTATATATGAACAATAGATAATTCTCCTTTTTTTAAAAAAATAAATTCTCTTTTGTAATGGTTTTAATGAACTGATACAAATAAAGATTACTAACATTAAAAAAAGAAAAGTTGACAATTAAAAATAACGTGAAATTAAATGTGAACGCACATGATTAAAGTACGTTGAGGGAAGCAAATAGTCAAAGTGAACTTCCAACGTCATTTGACACGAAACCCAAGTGGGTTAACAGTCACTTGGAGTACCTTGCAGGAAGATATGCAGCCAACCATCCATCATCCGTTTCTCTACACTTGTCTTGCAAGTACTTAAATGTGTTCTCTCAGAAGAGATTAGATTTCACAACTTGTGGGCGAATTTTACACAAGGCCTAACATCTTTGAACTTCACTACTCTTTGAATATTAGTACGCTCTTCCTGATTGCAGTTGTAGTATGAGGAATTAAAGATAACTGCTACTAGAGGCAACTTTGATTCAAGACTCTGAAGACTAGAAATAAGACACTGACATTTTCTGCTTTTAGTGGTAGATACACGTGATGGAGATCTTGCCAACATGGGTTCTTCTGAGATGTGAAAGAAAAGGAAACTTGTTAGGGTGTTTAGCAAGCATAATTCAAGGTTGTTTTTTTTTTTTTTTTTTTTTTTTTTTGAAACCGTTTATTGCAATTTCAAGTATATACAAGTATGGGCCTACAACCTTCCGGCCGGCCGCTAGAATGACAGGAGCATGTGACATACGTACAAAAAGGCACTTGGCGTAGCAGAGAAGTAAATCAGGAGGTATCAAGGACGTGGGCCACATGACTCTGAGCCCACAATACGGTTTCAGTTTATACGAACACAACAACACAAAAAAAAAACCACACCCGCAAGGCAACCCGCAGTCAAAAGTAACAGCACGTGCACCTCAAATCGGGGACCCCAACCATCCACAGGAATCTAAAGAGGGGAAGGGGAGCAGATCAAGGACTGGGGGAACCCAGTGCCCGGGGCTGGGGGAGGGGGTCAACTAGGGGGACGGAGCTGGTGAGACAGCAGGCAGCAATGGTGGCTCGCAAATACCCCCGCGGTAGGCGTTCCAGGGGCCCCATACTTTCACCCACGCCCCAGGCTTACCCCTCGCCACATACACCACCTTTTCTCGGAACATGCACCAGTCCATGTGTTCTGTCCAGGCTGACACCGCCGGGGGCATCTGGGCTCCCCACAGCTGAGCGATGTCACGCTTAGCTACCATATATCCCAGAGTCACCCATCGCGTCTGCGGAACCGAGTAATCATGTGGTTCCCACACATTCAGCAAGCATCTCCTCGCTTCAGGCAACAGCGCGACATGCGTAACCACTCGCAGGACCTCATGCACACCACGCCAGAATCGCTCCACCTTCGGGCATTCCCACAGGATATGCAAAAAGGTCGCCAAAGCACCACACCCACGCTTACACAACCCATCCTCGGTATAGCCCATACGCAGAAGCCTTGGCCCCGTCATGTAAACCCGGTGGAGTATCTTAAGCTGGACGAAGCGAAGGCGAGCCGGTATGGCCACCTCCTTCGGAGAGGCCACCGCGGAAATCCAGTCCTCGTCGTCCAACTCCAGCCCATCGGCAACCCAAGCCTCGCGGAGGCCAGTCAGCAAGCCCGAGCGGTCATTGATCAATTTCTTGTAAATGAGGGAGATCGTGCTGTCCGGAACGTGGCCGTCTAGCACTCTATCCTCCAGGGGGGAAGACTCCGGGATGGAGGCGACGTCTGGGAAGACGGAGCCCAGTGCGTGACGGACCTGCAAGTACCGAAAGTATTCACTGCCCTGCAGCTGAAACTCCGTCTGCAGCGTCTCGAATGTTTTGAATCCCCCCCTCGTCCAGAGATCCCCCACTTTACTGATGCCTATCATGTCCCACTTCTCGAAGCCCTTCGAGGTCCACAGGGAACCCAACCGCTGCGGCGCATACAACGGTGACGCCCGGGTCAAACGGTCCTTCCACCCCATAGCTGCGTTGGCCGCGTGCCACACTCGCACCATGACACGCGTAGGGCCCGTCAAGCGGGGATCGGGCGCGCCAGAGTAGAGCGCTCGATTGTAATCGCCACCGGGCAGGAGCATCTTGTCCATTTCAAATGCCGGGTTTAAAGCGGGCCCATAGAGGCCGTGATTAATTGCAGCTAGCTGGGAGGCCCAGTAATACCGCTTAATGTCCGGGAAGGCAATCCCCCCGTCGTACCACGGGAGCGTCAACTTCACCAGGGCTATACGCGGCCTCCCGTCCCAGAAAAGGCGGCGCTGTAGACTCTCCACCTCGCGGAAGTAGCGCGCCGGGACTAAGTCCATAGTATTCTGGAGAGCGTACAGGAAGCGCAGCAACGACATCATCTTAAACAATGCCGCCCGGCCGAGCGGCGAAAGCGGCAGACGCCGCCAGCGCACGACGTCTTCCTTCAAGCGCTGGAGGGGGGGGAAGCAAGTTCCGCTCGTAGCGGGCCTCCGGGTCCAGCGTGATATAGACACCCAGGTACCGAAATCCCTGCGAGGCAATCTGGATCGGACAGCCCCGCGGGAGAACGGGAGCCTCCCCGGAAAGCACATAGACACATGATTTAGCCCAGTTGATGACGAGGCCCGAATTACGGCCAAAGGAGCGCAGGACGTCAACCAGGACAATCAGTGATTTGCGCGGAGAGGCTAGGTACAAAAGGATATCGTCAGCATAGAGGGACACGCGGTCCTCATACTCGGGGGTCCAACGGAGACCACGGATGGAAGGGTGCCACCGCAGCCACTCCGCCAGGGGTTCCAAGGCCATTGCAAACAGGAGCGGCGACAAGGGGCAACCCTGTCGCGTGCCCCGTCCCAGCGCGAATGGGGCTGAGACTCGTCCATTCACTACCACCTGCGCCAATGGGCCCGAATACAACAATTTAACCCAGCTGATGAACCCCGGCCCAAATCCAAATTTCGCCAACATCGCCCAAATGTATGGCCACTCGAGCGTATCAAACGCCATGGTGGCGTCTAAGGACGCCAAGATGGCCGGCTCCCGCACAAACGGAACACGCGCGAGCACCCCGTGCAAGCGCCGCAGATTAAGGGCCGTGTTGCGATGGGGAATAAAGCCGGACTGGTCTTGGTGGACCAGATCGCCCACCACGCCGACCAGCAGGTTGGCAAGCACCTTGGCGAGGATTTTGGGCTCCGCGTTCAAGAGCGAGATAGGCCGATAGGATGTAACCCGGTCTCGGGGTCTCCCCTCCTTGTGGATCACCACAATTGTAGCCAGACACTGGTCCGGCGGGAGGGAGCCCCGAGAGTGGGCCGCCAGGAACATCGCGCGGAGGTGGGGCGCCAGTACATCCGGTCGCAGCTTATACAACTCAATAGGGATGCCGTTCGGGCCCATGGCCTTGCCAGATGCGACCGAGCGTATGGCGAGGGCAATTTCGTCCGAGGTGGGAGCAGCATCCAACGACTCCCTGTCCTCCACCGAAAGGGAGGGTAGCGCGATATCCCGAAGCAGGGCATGGGAATCCGCCTCCGAGCAGGGAGAGACCGGGGACTACACCTCGCGGAAATAGTCCGCGAAGCAAGAGACAATGTCTTCTGGCTCGGTGACACGTACACCATCCATCCTCTCAATCAACGGGACCACACGACTCGCTCTCTCCTTTTTATCCAACCATGCAAGCAGTTTACCAGCCTTATCACCCACATCATACAGTCGCCCCTGTTGCTCTCTATAGAGGCCCCTGGCTGCCTCCGTGACGAGGGCCCTGTAGGCCGCCTGCTTAAGCTGTAGGACATGTAGTGCAGCATCCGTCACCCCACCCTCTAGATCACCCTCCAATTCAGCGATTTCGGCCTCCACCCGGGTCACCTCCTCTTGCTCGCGCCTCCGGGCATGGGATATGAAGGAGAGGGCCTCCCCTCTAAGAACTGTCTTGAAGGCTTCCCACAGGGAGATAGCCGAAGGGACAGACCCCACATTCTCCTCAAAATACCGCTGCAAGGATTTAATCAAGTCAGCACGAATAGTGGGGTCGCGCAGGTACCAGGCATTGATTGGAGCTACCCTTCCCTCCCCCCTCGGGAAGACATCAAAGTGGAACAGGAGCGGGGAGTGATCTGAAATACCCCGCGCCAGATGGCGCACCTCTCCCACTCTCCCAGCATAGGCGGCAGGGACAAGGATATGATCAAGCCGCGAGAGGCTACCATGGGCACCCGAATGGAAAGTGTACTGCAGCTGCGTGGGATGTTTTAAACGCCAGCAGTCCACCAATCCCAGTGTATCTAAGAGGCCGGACAGCCACGCCTGCGCCCGGGGGAGGTCCCTAGGGGGGTAACGATCCATAGTCCCAGAAGCCACAGCATTGAAGTCCCCCCCAACCACCAGAAGCCCCCCCGGAAGGTCAAGGAGGAGGCGCCCCAGGTCCGCAAAAGTGGTAGACTGTAACCCCGGTGGGACGTACACTGAAACCAAGACAACTACTTTGCCCTCCATTCTCCCCACCAAGGCAGTGTAGCGTCCCCTCTCATCATGGCGCACCTCGTCTATTTCCAGCGGGAGCGAGTTCTTAACCATGATGCCCACCCCCCGTGAGCCAGACGTGAAGCCCGAGTGGGCCACCAGACGATAGCCACGCCGATTCATGGCACAAAAGGAATTACCAATAAGGTGTGTCTCCTGCAGAAAGACCACATCTGGCGAAATTCGTTTCAGATACTGCAGGACCACACCTCGCTTAATCCTATCCCCCAGTCCATTAACGTTCCACGACAACAAAGTCAGGTCCCTACCCCCCATCACACACAGAAGCCATCATTTGTCCCCCGGAGAGCACCACAAAAACACCAATACAGTAAAGGGTTTGCCTTGCGGAAAAAACGAACAACACCCCACCCCAACCCACCCATCCCAACAAAACTCCCCCCTCCCTGCACCCCTGCATGAGCCCAGACAGCCCCCCCAAAGTGCAGTGTGCCTGTCGCCCCATGAATGAGAAAACTAACTAGTCCCCCAGAGGAGGAGGGAGAGCCCCCAAGAGACCCCGTACGACCTCCACAGGAGGGGAACTTACACAATCAGACAATGGTGACAGTAATGTTGTCCAGAGCAAGGCCTACTATTAGTCCCTCAGTCCTGATCCGGCGAGCCCTCCCCGCCAACCGCGCCCCCCCCCACCCCCCCGGCCCCGATCCCCGGGCAAAGTGTCCAACCAGTCCCCGGCCGCCTCGGGACGATCAAAAAAGTGCGTGCGGCCATCCACCTCTACCCTCAACTTCGCTGGAAAAAGCATCGCATACTTGTTGTTCAGGTCCCGTAGGCGACGTTTGACTCCGAGAAAACTCAGTCTCTGCTTCTGGACCGCCGGAGTAAAATCAGGATAGAAGTTTACGTCCATATTGTCGAGTCTGACCGGTCCTTGTAGCCTAGAGGTCTGCAGGATAGCGTCTGTCCCGAAAGTTGAAAATCCGGGCAATGAGAGGCCTCGGAGGGGCTCCGGCCTTAGGTCTTCCTCCGGGGACCCTGTGGGCACGTTCCACCGCAAAGAGTTTACTCAGCCCCCGGGGCTGGAGATGGGTGAGGATCAGGTCCTCCACAAACAGATCCGCCGCCTCCTCCTCACGTCCCTCCGGCACCCCGACAATGCGGACATTGTTCCTCCGGGCCCGACCCTCGGAGTCCTCCAGTCGACGATCCATAAGGGCGCTCGCCTGGCCAAGCCGGCGCACCTCCTTTTGGAGGGCCGCCACGTCAGTTGTAAGGCCCGAGGTAGTGTGGGCCAAAGTATCGACCCGGTCATTCGTCTTAGACAGATCGGCCCTCACCAGGCCCACATCCACGAGGACCGAGTCAATCTTCTGCGCCAGAGTGTCGAAGCGCTGGTCCACCGAGGCCTTCATCTCGGCGATGGCGCCCATGACGTCTCGGAGGGTCAGATCCGCGGGCAGAGCAGGAGCATCAGTCGGGCCCGCAGGGGACCCGCGCGGCGCCTCTGGAGATCCCTTCTGGAGGGTGTAGCGGTCCATGTTGTTGTACTGATGGGCTGTGCCACGGCGGGTCGATTTCACCTTTGCCCGGTCGCCATCTTGCTTTGTGGACATGGTTCCAGTCCCCAAATCGTACCAATCTCCTTAAAAGGGGCCGACAAACCAGTTCACGGGCTCCGGGGGGGGGGGGGCGACCACAGCTCCGCAGGGCAGATCACAGCTGGCGGGCCGGCAGGGCACCCCAATGAGGCCACACCACCGCACACCGCCCCGCAACCCTACCTCGCCTGGCAGCAAGGAGGGCGCAAAAGCGAAAGTGAAAGTGCGGGGTACGCAAGTCGCCCAGCCTTGCCCGCCGCTGTTGTTCACTTTGTCTCCGGATCGCCCCACAACTCCAATCCGGGGGGCCGGCGTGGAGAAGGCCGCAAACCTCAATCGGTGCTCCCGCCGGTGTCCGAGGTCCGATTCAGAAACGGAAAACGGGTGGCACCTCAGCTCGGGCTCACAAACACAGTCCCCTCGTCTAGGACAGGATATAGTCAGGATTTATGCAGGAGGTCGCGGAGGTCCTCGGGAGCCTCGCACCTACGCGGCCATCTTGGTTGCGCGCTAGCGCATAATTCAAGGTTGATTGATTTTCCTTAGAGAACCATCCTCAACACACAGGCTGGAGGTAAATTCCTTACCAGGTATTCTATGAACTCTTACATTATCTGAAAATATAGACATACATCAGCAACCTGGGCCATCACAATTTTCTGTCTGCAATTATACACCATAGTCCAAAAGAATTACTTAAACTGAAGAAAAGATACAGGTCTTCACCAAGTGAGTATTCGCTAGCATTTTTATCAACAACCACTGCATCCTCTTAGGATTTCCATTGTATTACAATCCCCGTGTGAACAGACCCCCCCTCTCCATCATAGTGCCACAACTGATATTGAAGGGGCACTTGGTGAATGTTATAAAAGTATTTACCATTTAGAGAAGTCAGCTGTCAAATCTTGCAATGCATATTTGATTTGCTTGTCTCACAAAGAGATGTTCATTATTATGTAGACTTTTATATAAATACTCTAAATATTCAGTGACTAACGCTTAACCCTCGCTTACCATCCTTCACAGATTTAGTGCAGATGCAGAAAAGGGCTAATTTTAACAGTTTCCAACAAAGTTTCAAGAGCCTAGACCCTATTTAGGACCCATGTGTTACGGTTTGTCCCCAAATAGTTCCCATCTGCTTTTTCTGACATACAAAGTTACTGAATATCATACTGTGAAAGGGTGAGAAAAGGTGGAATTTATATTTGATCAATATTGCAGCTCTTCTTACAGATAATTTAATTGTTTTTATTGCAGCATTTGCAAGAAAGTTAAATAAACGGCTCGGAAAAGGCCCGACCACCTGTGGAGCTGCACACAAGTACCACAGAGCAAACATCTGAGGAGAAAACCTTTATATTCCTGACAAACCATCTAGAGCAAAGCCTCTGCCCTCTTCGGGCAGGAGAGGAGAGAAAAGGTGATTTTAAAAAGCAGCTCCTGAAGGGCATGGCTTGGCCGTGATCAATGATGGCGGCATACTAACAGAGCTCCGCTCAGTTAGGAACATAACCCATAATCCGTTCCTCCATTCAACATCATAGGAAGTTCCTGGGAGGAGAAATTATAACAGAGCGGCAGGGGACTCTGTTATTCTGGCCCCGAGCTTGTGACACACTTCCCGTACCGAGGGAGGCACCTAAAGGCAGAGTGTAGGAGCAGGGTTTCTGTTGCAGTCACCCCCCCACAAAC
The DNA here is from genome assembly GCF_964204655.1 of Triturus cristatus. NCBI lineage: Eukaryota > Metazoa > Chordata > Amphibia > Caudata > Salamandridae > Triturus > Triturus cristatus. Next base: position 343,489,578 of record NC_140592.1, on the reverse strand, counting down.
ACACGTTTTTGCCAGGCTACTGATGCACTTTGACTCTAAGTGCCCTGGGTTCCTGCCACTCAGGTTCCCAGGGCCTGAGTTCTTTCCCAAAACTGTACCTTGTACCCCCAATTGGCACCTCTGTGGCCACATGTCAGACCCTTGTAAAAGGTACCATGGGCACTGTTGCCAGGGAAGGCCTCTAAGGGCTGCAACACTTATTGTGCTACCCTTAAAATGAGAAAATATATACCAACAATGCCCCTGCCTTAAGAGACGCACTTCTCCAGCCAGTGATTTCGACAGAATATGTTATTTAAACAGGAGCAGGCATTGCTATTCCGATGATTTCTGTCCTCCTGCCTGACGCATTTCAGAGCTTTCATGCTCTTTCTTCAGAGGCAGTTTCAATGCGCATGCTATTTCTGGATTCCCACAGTCCCCTGCGTCATTTCAATTAGTTACCAGGCCTCCGGTGTGCCTTTTCACCATTAGTTCAAATAAGGTGCACGCTGGGACATGCAGTTGATTTCCATTTAATTTTTGCCTTTCAGTATAGGTTATGTGCATTAAAGCCATTCCAAGGACCAATAACAGCCCTCCAGAGGGCTTCAGATATGCAAGTCCTTTTCCACTATTACATGCTGGCTGTGCCGTCACAGAATCCCTGAAGAGTTCAGGTAAGACGACCCCTTTGCATTTCAGAAGGGCGGTGCGAACTCTTCACGGTAGGACTCGCCCATTTGCTACTGACCTCAAGATCCCTAAAAGGCCCCCTAAATACAGTATTTAGGGGACAGCCCTGAATGAAGACAGATTCCCGCAACCTAGGAAGAAAGACAAAAGAAGACACCCAGCAGAGGAGACTGCAGAGAAGAAGTGACTTGGCCCCAGCCCTACCGGCCCGTCTGCAGTTTCCAGATATCTGCACCAAATGTCACCTTGTCCTGCAGCCAGCGACCTCCAGAACCATGGGAGGACTGACTGCCTCCAACAAAGACTGAATCTCCTGTGAACAGCAGCTCTGTTCAAAAGAAACTCCGAAAACAGACTGTCTGCGGAGGACAAAGAAACCAGACGCTTAGAACCACCACTGCATCCGTCACCTACGGCCAGAGTTCAAGTGACCCACCAGTCCCCCAGCGCTCCAGAGTCCCGGTCCACCGTGGGTTGACCCCTCCAGGACTCCCCGAAGTCGCCTGTAGCCTCTGCACGGAGACCCCCTCAACTGCAAGTGGCCTAGTAAAGTGAAATATGACCTCAAAAGACACCCCTGCATCCAGCCGCCCTGTGCCCTGGAGAAGAAAACCCCGAGGTGCACCTCCGTCCCCGAGCCCTCCAACATACCTGCCCGGCTGTTGGTTCCTCCCGGAAGTCTTCCTGGACCGAGCCTGCATCCAAAATCCAAAACCGGTAACTCCCATTGAAATCAACAGGGCACCCAACGCCAAAACAGCACCCTGCACCCAGCCATCGCTGCGGGTGTACTTTGGGTGCTATCTCTGACACCCCCCTCCCTTTGCCATGAGCCCAACACCAGGAACGTTGCTCCCACAACCGTGTCCTGCTTGTGAGCAACCACCAATTGAGGCCCCCTATTGGATAACATTGGGCTGCAGCACTCTGCACCCGGCCGCCCTATTGCCGCCGAGGGAATTTCCAGACTGCATCCTTGACCCTGGGGGAACCCTGGTTCTAACCCCAGAACAACTCCCCCCACAACCAAATACTTACCTGCTAACGGATAACCACATTTCCTCCATAGGAATACACAGACTGCTTTTCTTGAAAATTGTTTTAAGTGTGGAGTTGGTTTTCGAGGAGAACTTGAAAAACTGCAAATAACTAAAAAATTCTTTACTTACCTTTTTCTATAGGAAATGTCCCAGTGTGTTATCTAGGCATTTCACTTTGAGTAGAAAAGTAATCCATAAAGTATTCTGTCAAGTAATCAAAAGTAATCCATCAGGAATTTCCACTGTATTAAAAAGACTTACAAACCTGTAACAAAGTAATTTTCATTCAACTTGCTTGTATTGTTCAACTTGCCTTGAAAAGTACCATTTTCACTTACTTGCATCATCCTTGGCTGGTTCTAGAAAATCAATACAACTTAATAATATTTTTATACACATCAAATTGGTCTGAGTTCAGTGCGAGTGTCATTTGCTGGTTGAGTGTGTACAACAAATACTTAATACTACCCTCTGATAAAACCTTACTGCTCGCCCACACTACCACAAATAGAGAGTACGCTGCTATCTACTTTTACCTCTGCCTACCTTTGGGGTTCCACAGGCCTCTGTGCACACTATACCTCATTTTGGTATAGTATATACAGAGCCAGCTTCCTACACTGAGTGGAGCCATTAGCGTCTGAAGGGGGTGAGCCGGACAATGGAACGAACAAGCGGAGAGGCTGTGCAACTGGTGCAGGTTTGGATACTTCTGAGTTCTGCGGAGATCGGCGGCGATGAACGGGTGCTGAACCCAAAAGTCTCTGTGTGGATAGAGCCACCGCTAGTTAGGCAGCGGAGGAGAGGCCAAACACAACGAAAGGGTGGCCAAGGCGTTTGCAGTCCATGACAAACAAAAAGCAACGCAGTAGCGGAGGAGGGCGGGACCCGCCGGCATTGGATGACGGCAGGGGTAGCGGCCCGATTAACTAACTGATTCTGGCCGCAACAAGAATGGGAAAGCTGTTACACAGCTGACAAAGCTGGGACCCAGCCCATTGGAGGGCCTGGAGACCCAGACGGTGAGGTGGAGGAGTGGGTCTGCCCAGGTCAGAACGGCCAGGCTGAAATCTAATCTTCGCAACCACTAGACGGAAGGCTCATCAGTAAGGAGTCATTGGCTCAAGCAGGCAGTGGCCCAATGGACATGAAATCTAAAAGTTGGTGGGCCCGGTAAATGTGAGAGATGAGTGGTCTCCGACACCTGGGCGGAGAGGAGGGGCCAGCATCGGACAAAACCCGGGCCCTGTTGGCATTGATTAGCCCAAACAAGACCGCAACGACACAGAGCCTGGCAGACAAGTGAGTCCAGGGCCGGACTGAGGCCTGAATGTGACTGGAAAAAGAACAGGGGAGCTGTGGAAAGGCGGCGGGCCCTCCAGAGAGGTAGGGGAGTGGGCCCAGCAGTTGACTATTGGCCCTCTAATTGAGAAGCACCAACGAAATAGGAAGCCCTGGATGGAACACAGTCAGAAATAAAAATTTCTCGACCTAATGAGATGGGAGGTCCTGGTGTATCTACAGGGGCAATTGAATATGAAATGGTACAGGCTAACGGACCAGGAGTGCCCAAGACTAATAAAATGGACAACTACGCAATCCCCAAACCCCCCCTAATAGTGGAGGGGGAAGCAGCAGCAGAACCCTCCCTTGGAGTGATCATGGCGGCAAAAAAAGACGTGAGGGCACTCTGGAGCCCAAGAGCCACTGGGGCCATTGAGGTCAGCCTGATCAGAGTAGATCTTCAGAAATTAAGTGAAAAAGTCACTACGGCCAAGACCTAAAATAGCCGGGCTCCAATCCACGGCGAAATGCCTAGAATCGCAAGGGCAAGCCTTGATTCAACAGGCCCCGACCATGGCAGCGAAGCTCAAGGATCAAGAGGGGAGGGCAAGAAGAAACATTAGGGTGGTGGGGGTCCCAGATGGGGCAGAGGGCTGCAGCGTAGACCTCTTTCTAGAGGACTTCATACTAAACACGCTGTGGCATAAGGGAACTCCGGGAGCCAGAAATCACGTATATGATGCTTTTCCCAGAAAAGCTTTGAATAACTGCGAAAGGCAAGACATGGCATTTTACGTCCCCGGAAGAAGCAGGAGAGTGGCTGGAGGGATGGCGTACAGCTAACCCAGAATGGAGGCAAAAGACCGAAGCACAGGCACGGAGGACCAGACCGTAGCAAGAAGACCAAGAAGCAGCCAGAGCAGACAGTGGTGGATGAAGCCCTTGAGACACAACAGGGTGTAGGAGGGGGTGGTATGAACAGACAAACTGGGCTGTCTTGAAGTTTAGAGAGTTTGGGGCCCAGGGTTGGAGCCGAGAGAGCGCAATGGCCCGGGTGACGGGGACCTGAAACAAAAATGGCATTGGAATTGCAAGTGGAGTTTCATGATGCACTTCCAGGAAAAAACATATTCTTCGATAATGCGTTCTTCAAAACTGTTATTGTTCCACCAGGGGGTTGATACAAGTGACTTTCGTTGATTATCTTGGTGCAGCCGAGACACCGCCACAAATATAGCATGTTACAACGCATGCGAATACATCACATGCCATTACAACGCGGTTGTTACAACGACCGCGTTGTTAGTACGCAATACCTTTACATCGCAAGTCATAACAACGACTTTCTGTAGGGGGCGCGCTAGATTTAGGAATAGTATTATTTACTATTCCTACTCCAGTTTGCGCAACAGCAGGGAAGGTGTTGGATTTTATATCCAATACCTTTGAGCCCCCTACAGCAAGTCGTTATAATGACTTGTGATATAAAGGTATTGCGTACTAACAACGCGGTCGTTGTAACGACTGCTTTGTAATAGAACTGCGTTGTGGAAACATCATTGTAAACATGGTTTCCCCACTTCCTACTGTAGTTAGTGTATGCTATTACTGGGGCGACAGGCGCTCGGCAGTTTGGGCAGTTGGAGAACACAACACCTATTTAACAGGGTAGCAGGTTGGGGGGATGTGGGTCAAAGTTAGGATAAGTTATTTTGTTATCGTGGTATCACTAGTATAAAGGTAGGTGCTCAAGGTAGAGTAGAGAAGACAGTCATCACACAGTGGACAGAGAGCTCTGTAAGTGTCGAGAAAAATATGGGTCAGGAAAATCCAGAAAGGGGGGGGGGGGGGGGGGGGAGGGACATTTTGTCATGGCTATGCCTAAAGCTCAAGGGAACTCAATTAAAGTGTGGAATTGGAATTTTAATGGCATTATTGGCAGGATAAAACAAACAGTGATCATGCAAGTTATTGAGAGACATGCCCCAGATATTATCTTGCTACAGGAATTATATATTTGTGGTAATCATTGTAAGGCACTAGACAGATTTGGTTTTACCCTGGTGGCACACGTGGGCTGTACTTCAGGCTCCAGGTGAGTGGGAGTACTATGCTAGAGGGCGCTTCCTTTCATCCTTAGGCAGACAAGGACAGATCTGTTAGGTTGGTTTGTGGCGGTGAGTGGACAGTGGGAGGGGGCCTTAATTTCTGTTCGCTATATGTCCCGCCTGGGTTGCAGGCTCTCACATTGGATTTGCTGGGCATGTTGCTCTTTGAATTTCCAGAAGGCTGACTGATACGGGGGGGGGCAGGATGGCTTTCGATGGTGTGGAGTTGGATTATCGCCCCGCCGTTCTGGCCGAACTTTATTGGGTGGGTAAAACTCCCTTGCCAACGACCATTAGCCAGGGTGCGAGTACACGCCACAGTGTCCCAGGTGTTTTCTCTTCAGAAAGGAACGGGGCAAGGATGCCCCTTGTCCCCTATTTTATTTGCCTTAGCCCTGGAGCCACTAGCTGCTTGTGTACGAGTGGGACAAATGTATTTCACTATATGCGGATGAAATCCTACTGTACATTAGAAGACCAAGGTAGTTCATTGATATAGTACTGCAGATTTTCCTAATCTTTGTGGACTACTCAGGGTACCGCATCAATTGGGGTAAGTCCCTGATGTTCCCGCTGGTGGAAGGTGTTCCCAGCCGGACATCCAGGTGTGAGGTTCCTGTGGAGACAGAGGGCTTCAAATACTTAGGGATATATGTAACACAGGACCCCAGGGAGTTCTATCAGCGGGACTAGGGGACCCAGCTGGACAGATTGATTGGGGATGCCAAACTTTGGCGGACATTACCACTTACATTAATGGGCCGTGCGGCCCCATTTAAGATGATGACACTTCACTGTATTATGTGTTCTGCAAAATTCACCCTGTAGGATTCCAAAATCCTTTTTTCAGAAAGTGGAGGCCGAGCTCCGATCCCTGCTGTGGTGCGGAGGTGGACCATGCATAGCAATACACAAGTACAGAGGGGGGTCTTAATAGATATTAAGATCTATTACTGGACCTCCCAGCTGGTCACAGTGAATGGTTGGGTTTTCGGTGATCGAGTAGAGCTGGCATGTAGAGTAGATAAAGCTGCTATGGAGGCCAGAGGGTACTTCCCGCTATTATAGAACAAGAAAGTGGTGGAGGGTGTCCCGGTACACACACAGACAGTAGTGGGGCCGTGGCGAGCAGCAACAAAATACCAGGGATGGGAAATTAATGAGGATGACCCCCGCTCTGGGGCAGTGATCAACTTCGCAGGGTGGGTGAGCTATGCAGTTTTGGAAAATGGGAACTGCTGGGCCTAGAGAAACTGGGCGATGTTTGGAGGGGACAGGCATATATCACATTTGTCCTCTTACAGCAAGAATATGACATGGGGAAAGGAGAATGGCTGAAATACTTGCAATTGGGCCAAGCATACGCGTTGGGGGGGTAGAGCTAGAAGAAGCATCCCTCTTAGAGGACTGATTGTTAGCAGACCCATAAGTTGAGAAAGAGATATTGTTAATGTATAGGAAAGTAGTGAATAACTCCTCGGACCCCCTGGAACCACCGAGGATGGACGAAAATTGGGCAGGCGCGATACAAAGCCAGAGAGATCCAGTTGAATATTTTACATCAACATATTATTCTAGATCAGTGATACATCAACTGGAGCATACTAATAGCACGTTGTATCAAAGGGGGTGTGGGCCGATGATACAACCATACTGGGAGGATTATGGCTTAATTAGTGGGAGTCGAGGTCCCGGTCGAGGCCCATGGTTCCTGTTGTTGATCACTGGAGAGGAGGATTGGCCCAGACACACAAGACTGTGGTTGACACTAGCCGCGGTAGTGGCAGACCATAACACTGCAAGGAGCAGGGGAGCTGCAGAAATCACGCAGAAAATTATTGACATCCACATTTTTATCTCCAGATAAATGTGCCCTCCTGGCACTCATGCCTGCCCAAAAACGCTAAAGCAGCATATGGTTGGGGAGAAATAGGTTCCTTTCCTTCAAGTCTTACTCAAAAACCCATCAAGGCTCTTTGCCAGCACCCCTTTTTTAATGAGGTGAAGCCATACCGTGACGCAGGAAAATATGAACCATTTCTACATTCATTACCCATACCCACACACCCACCCACCCAGCCTTAGGCTTAACTTGATATGCTTTTGTGGATTTATTTTAGCACTTCAACATTTGCCTTTAGCTGCATTACTGAGACGACGTAGCCATTCTTCTGTTGCATCCAAGTAACACTGAGCTAACCTCATCCAAAGCTCCTTCAATCTCAACAAGAGATTGGCCCAATAGACCACCTCTAGTTAATTTATGACACATCTGTTTAACTCTTCCATGATCTCTTCTACTGGAGAAATGTTTGATTCACTCTGCTGGGTCACCATTAGCAAATCTGTGAACCAGACTATCAACAAAGACTCACCTAGTTTAGGCTTCTGAAACCATCAATATAAGTAGTTTCTGGACTATCCTCTATTGATTATTTGTGCAGAGATGATTTATGAACGCAAAAACTTCTCTCCTTGGATGCCTTGGTTTATCCTTTCGCAGCGGTTATGTCAATTGCTCCATCAGCCTTCACCTTCACATCAACTTAAATCTTAAGTTCTTCATCGTATTGCAGGTGCACCTTGGTGCAACAGTCCATCGCTGCAGCACACCAGCTCGGTCCTGGCAGCCCTCTCCCACTCCTGTTTTTGGAACCAACTACACACAACACCAGAGTTCATATTCCAGCACTGGCTTTACAGGACACCTCAGGCTTGACTCACTTCCTCCACTATCACCGAAGAGCCACTCCCAAGCATGGGGGACACCACTGATGCTAATGGAAGCGGGCTTCAAGATCTTTCAAATCCTAGCCCTCAGGCATCTAGTGGGCAGGGAACATTCAGTCCTGAATGTGTCCCGGATCTCAAAGAGACACTCCATGGGTGCACTGCAGGTTCCATTGTCCCTGGAAGAGCACATAGAAATTGTCTCAGCGCTCTGGCATCATTGTCCCATCCAAGAATGGAGCCACATCAGAGCTTCCAATAATGGCTACCACACTGGTGCCCAGCTGACACCTCCACCCAATTAAAGTTGAACACTAGAAACATTCAGAATACCTGGTCTCCTTATCGGAGCAAGCTTTGGCTCTATGGTGGCAACAGAGAAAGAAACATCATTTTACGATGAAAGCAGATACTGTCCAGAGGACCACTAGATCCTTAGTGGTTAAAAATGAACACTGAGAATTCCTTGGGCAATTGTAATTGCAAATAAAAAGGTAATCATCCGAGTAGAGAGACTGATGCTGCAATAAGTCTTAAAGCCTAAACAGTATGTGAATGAGAAAATCCAAGGTAATGTCAATATCTAATTCTCTAACCAGAGTGGAAGACGGACTAAATCATCAGCAGTAAAAATACATCATGTAGCTTATTTGGAGAAAATACCGTGTGTGAATAGTTGTATTTGAATGAATCTATCAAGATCTCTGCACTCACTAAACTGATGAATGATATAATAAAACAGCTCTTTTCGTCTACCTATGTTCTCCCAAGACCACAGTTGTAAATTCTGAGACACATTCTCTAGCTTCCAAGTACAAAGGTCTTTTCTCAAATCACAATTCGTGACATGTCTTTCATCAGAAATGTTCAAATTGTTTCATAAAACGAGGTTGCTAGTTCATTAATCAGATAGAGGTGTGGGGGAAGAGTAGTCCCTACTTTTTGGTTGGAAGATCTGGAAAAATATGGCAAGTCATTTAGCAGAAGTCAAATAGGATGAGGTCTGAAATTCAAAACCAAAATGGGGCTCTTAGACTCATGTGCAAGTTGCGCTCAAGCTCCTACATTTTTGGTTTCCATCAGAACTGATGAGATTAAAGCAAAAAAGTCAGTAACCGAGGCAAAATGATCTTGACAAAGGCTTGCTCACCTAAAAAGAACATCAAATGATGTACCATTAAGAACTGCAAACACTACTTTTTTTTTACAATAATATCAGCTATGTTTAGGCTAAAAAGCTATTTAGCATTCCATGTAATATTCTTAAACTGTCTAGGTTTCCAGCATTAATCCCACTACTACAGGGTTTCTGCAATATTATTTCAATCCTTAAAACAAATCAATCATCAAACCCCTTTCAGGTCTGATTGGGCAGCACAGTTGTTGCCAGCCCTCATGTTGTCAACAGAAAAGGAGTTTTCAAAAGTACTACTACAGAGGCGCTTAGGCTCCACCTCCATATTTGTTCCCTTGGGAACACCATTTGATTGCGCAGAAATTGTGTGCTTCCACTGTAAAGAGTTCTTTTATTGAACGGTATGTCTTGTGGGAAAGCGAATGTTCAATACAAGACTGGATTAGTTATGGTAGCAAGTCAATGATCAAGACTACAACCCTGATCTGGTTAGAACAACCTTTTTCGATAAAGGCAGTAGGCCTGATGCATTCACTGTGAAAAGCATATGTTAACTCAGACTGCACGCATGGGTGGATTGTCATCATTCTGTAATAAAGCCTAAACAGAGGTATTCTGTTACATGAAATTTCACAGATTACCATAATAAGTCACATTTTTGGTCTATAGCTCCCCCTCCTCTTACAATCCATAGGAATAAAAGATCTGCACTTTGATAACTGTGTTAGACCCTCTTAGAAGAGATAGAATTTTGTTTTGCCAACTGTCGTTTTCTCTACAGTTGTAATTTTATGACTATGCCTGATGGTTGCATTGTGGGAAACCTTATGCTCAATACAGTAGGGTTGTGTGGTTACATTGACATGCCAGTGACAAAGGCTAAAGACCGGTTTGGTTCACTTGGAAAAGTTAACAGTGCTTTAGTTCTGATCTATTTATTAATAAAAAGGTATGACACAAGAAGTAGGCCTGGGTTACTCATTAGGAAAAGATTTTTAAGCCAATAGGCCTTTATCAATGGATTGTAATAACACTGTTACATGCTGTAGATCGTCACATAAAATTTCACAGATGAAAAGAGCATGGGCTGTGGTGTTTGTGACCTGCCCTGACAAACCCTGGGGTTAAAAGATTTTTAATGTTCTGATCTAGGATAGGCCCTATTGAGAGAGGCTGTTTATTGTTTTGCTAACTGGAATTGTGTACACGTTTGTAATTTTCATAACTGTATACATGACGGTTACCAACTTATTTGCATTTAGGTAGGCCTGTGTTGGTTATCGTGTCAAGTCAATGGCAAAGGCTATAGGCCTTATTGGTTCACGGTAAAAAGTAAACTCAGATTCCATAGTTTCAATTGTTTATTATGAAAAATATTAACAGAAACCAGATTTGGATTTACTATAGTAGTCAAGAGTTTTGATGTTGGCGACCACTCAAACAGACCATTAGGATAGAATATTTCGACTAAACTATGATAACCTTTGTTAGGTCCTCTTAGGAAGAATTTTATATTGTTTTGACAACTGTAATTTTATACATACGTGTAGTTTTAATATAAGGTATCTGAAAGTTGCCTTCTGGGAAACCCTAGGATCAATACAGTGGATCTTCTTTTTTAATGATGAAAAGTCAATGATAAAACCTATTGAGCCGATTCGTTGCATTTGTATTTAGTTTTATAAACTACGCAAATACCCAAAAGGTTTCCTGTCGCTATAAACTGAGGCATTAGTAAAGGAACCTAGGCAAAGCAAGAAACAAAGTCATAGTTTGAGGAGATAGGTCTTTAAAAGCTTGAACAATTTCAGATTATGAGGTTCCCTGCGAATAGCTAAAAGCAGATTGTTCCAGACCAAAATAGTGCAGACAAGATAGGAGCGTCCTCCCAGGCGTGCTCTTTGAACACTGGGAACAGAGACCAGGAAGCAGTAGAAGAACGCACTGCTCTTGAGGAAAGGGGGGGGGGGGGGGTGTAGCTCACAAACTGCAAGGAGATGTAGTTACAAGGCGGGAGAGATTTGACAATGCATTGAGTAGGCAACATTTTTGATCCTGGAGCAAGTGTAGATGTAGGTAGCTGGCTCATCATGTGCTATATCAAAAAACTGATATACCATGTAAAGAGTCCAGGGGTTTCCTTATGAGTGGACATGGGCTTGCTATGCCATTCCAAAGTGATCTATGAGTGGGTAGTGTGGTCGGGCATCCTTAAGCTTAACACAGCGGGGTGCGGGACACTTGCAAATACACACAATAATGAATAAATGACACATCCGACACAAGAAGGAGATCCACACCAATTTGTAAAAATATCTAGTATCTTTATATATGTTTAGGCATCAGAAGAAAATCGTACAGGTAAGTACGTTTTTGAATATAAATTATTTTCACTTTACAAAGTGGACACAGTGCAGGGTGGAAAAGAGCGCTGGGAGACCAGTGTTTTCATTGAAGATCGGTCACTACGGATAGAGGCTCTGGCTGGAAGGCCAGTCTGGGTAAAGCAACAGGAGGTTCAAGGCTTACGATACTTGGGGACGTAGGGATACCTGGAGTTCTCTTCTCCACGGCCCAGGGGCGGCAGATGCAGAGGTGTCTTTAGGCACCTGATTTCCTTACAAGGAACAGTCGCGGTCATGGAGGCCTGCGAGTAGAGGCTGCTAGCGACGTCGGTGAGCCCATAAGGGGTGAAACCACGATAGACTAAAGCTCTGGAGGACCTTGTTGACACCAGTGGCCCACTTCAACCCGGCCTGAGAGCGACAGGTGCAGTGGTGGCTTCAGGTTTTGAATTTTGGTGGCTCTGAAGGCCTCAGTGTCTTTGCTTTTTGAGTTCCTGCAGAATGCAGGGAGAACAGGTCTTCTATTCACTGGAGGTCTTGGTCTTTATCAAAGGCAGGCAGTCCTCCAAGGTTCTGGATTCACAGCTGCAGGAAGAGTCGACTTTGGCTCAGTTATCGACGAGGGATGCAGACAGGCCGGCAGGGTTGGTACAAGGGCAGCTGCTTCTTCTCTACTATCTTCTCCTCGCTCTGCTTTTGTGGCTCTTCTGTATCCTCTCTCTTCTTAGGTCATCAGGATCTGGTTCTCTGGTGCCAGGGGCTCCCCTACATATGGAATGTAGGGGTGTTAGGGGAGTGTAGGGTAGTAGCCAATGGGCTACTGTCCCTTGGGGTTGCTGTTCCCCCTATATGACCACTTTCTGTGGGAAGTGGGCATAACCCTGTCCCAGGATTCCCAAGTATGGCATCACAAAGATGGCTACTTCTAAAAAATCATGGCCACTCAGAGTAGCCCACCTTAGGGTGGTACTAGCCTGGAGGTGGCACGCCTACCTGACTGTTATATCTGACTTTTGTCTTTCATTTCCCTGGCTGTGACTTCCCTGTTGCTCAGCTAGTATGTGTGGTAGAATGCCTGATGACATCATGGAATGTTTGGTTCCTGGCTTGTGTGTGGAGTGGCAGTTGATGGCAGGCAGGCTAAGCGACAGGAGAACTGCTCCTGGTGGGATTACAATTCCATCTACTTATCTTTTTATAATGAATTTATCCTGGAACTAAGCTTCAATAAAGATTTTCAGATTTTTAAGGTCAGAGACTTTGGTGTCTGTGTGTACAAGTGTCCGATTGTTAGACTGTTATTCTACTTGAGGCTTCGATTTAAATTTGTATTGTGAGTCTTTGAGGATAAGCAGATTGTTTTGGGGATCTGAAGTGTACTGGCAGAACAACAAAATTCAAAGTGACAGTTGGGCCCACGCGCATTGCCAAAGTGCGGCCGACAACATATTAAGTTACTGGTGGTTTTGAAAAGCCTTGTGTAATTTTAAAAGGAAATATTCATGTGCACTGTACCGTCTTTTTGGAGCCTCGTGGAACAGCTGTGAAATTCTTCATGACGTCCTTACTTTATTGTTCTTTACTGCTGCCTGAAGACGCCTGTTTGCAGCAACGCGCCCTGAGACACCCAAGGGGGATATGTTATATCTGACTTTAGTCTTTCATTTTCATTGTCTTGCATTTGGTAATTTACTAGTACTTCACTGATCTTGCCAAGCAAGATGTGCTCCAGTCATTGCCTATTCATTGTGCCACAAATGATGCAGGTGGGAGAATACTTCAACTTATTCGTGGCTGGTCTCAACAATGGTGCGTGGATGTACACAACGTATGTTTCTGTGGATATCGTTTGGGACCTACAGTCTTTCTATTTCATTTGTGAAAAGGGACGACATGACCCACCTGTACTTGCTATTTTACAATGACTGACATTTCAACGTTTGGACTACGGTGATTACTTTTGTTGTTTTAATTTCTTATTTTGAAAACTGTGTAATCTGATTTGCTATTCATATTGACCAACTTGCTTATTGTATTATTGATACATAATTTTCAATGTTGGTGATGTTTACGCTACGTTTACGTATTTCTACTAGTTACTGATGTATAGTATTGTTATTCCTTCGAGATTAATGTATCTTAATCAGTTTTTGTAGTTCTGTGATGTGTTGAGTTAGTTTACTTTTATTGGATTGAGCCACTCGTACTCAACTTATGTTTGGGTACTCAACTTTATTTAATTCTGGTGATTAATTGCAGTAGTATTGAATACTGCTAGGCGTGTTCGAAGTTTCATTCTTTTCGCACTTTAAGGTGATGAACAATTTTGATGCTCAGTTTATTCTTTATTTTTAATGAACCACGTTTCTTAGTGCTCTATTCCATTAGAGGGGTTCACATACTTACTGTGAGGAATAGTTTACTGTGAAAAGTGGCACAGGGGCTAAATTTTCTTTTATTACTTTTGAACCACATTAGTGCTCAAATTGTTTTTGAGGTGTTCATTTCCATTTGAATTTTGTGAAGATTAGTGGTTACAGTGTTTGGACTGGTTTAATGCGCACTTGTGAGGAGCCACATTGGTGTTCACTTTGGGTGAAGAGCTCCATTCTTTTCAAGTTTAATGATAAAGAGCCGTATTGTGCCGAGTTCTATTCATTCTTAATATATATGAACCACGTAAATGTTCTAATGTTTTAGAGGAGTTCATATTTCATTTATTAATTGATGTGGAGGTTATGGGAGCAGTGTTCTCCAATTGTATTTTAAGAAGTTTTGGGACTTGTGTGTCCCAGTTCAGAAATGTTTAATTGAATTTTCCCCAAGGGAGGGGGGATGGTGATAATCTAAATGTCGTTATATTTGAGAACGTCGTTATATTTAAGAATGCATTGTAATGTTCATGTTTCTTTTCTTAACTTCAGTTTTGTTGTTTTCCTAAGGAAGGGGGATATGTTATATCTGACTTTAGTCTTTCATTTCCCTGGCTGTGACTTCCCTGTTGCTCAGCTAGTATGTGTGGTAGAATGCCTGATGACATCACGGAATGTTTGGTTCCTGGCTTGTGTGTGGAGTGGCAGTTGATGGCAGGCAGGCTGAGTGACAAGAGAAATGCTCCTGGTGGGATTACAATTCCATCTATTTATCTTTTAATAATGAATTTATTCTGGAACTAAGCTTCAATAAATCAAACCTATTTTATACAACTGGATTTAAGGACTTTCAATTCTTACACTGACTATCTAATTTTCCCACCTGTCCAGGTGCCAAAGGGGGCTCTGGACAGGGGGAGGGGGTGGCTTCCTCTCCTGTGAGGGGAGCCAGATTTTCATTCCAAAGGAGGCAGCTACTCTAAAGCTTGCCGGCCCAGTGAGGCTAATCAGCAGGTCACCCGGTGTGAGAGGGTGTTACACCCTCTTCCCAGACAGGCTTTTTGTCTGGGTCTCCTGAGAGCAAAGGCTCTCACCCTAGAAGTCAGAACAGCATCTCAGATGGCAGGGTGGCAAGAAACCAGTCAGCAAGTACACTAGAGGCTGGTAGGTTTTCAGGTGACACCTCTAAGGTGTCCTCTGGGTGCATATATTGGTAAATCTGGCACTGGCATCAGTGGGAGTTTACCAATACGAGAGGTTTGATACCAAACATCTGTTTTCAGTGACGCCATCAAGTAGCTGAGGAACTCGTTTTCACCAGTGTCCACCACATGTCTTAAGATGGCTTCCCTGGTCACTTGTACTTAGAGCGGTCAGGCCTGCTGTAGGAGTGACTTACAAACACTACATGCAGTGTTAAGGACATGGCAAACAAGGGATGGCACACATGGTCATGCGGTAATCAAATTAATAAGGAGTAGATTTGTGCACACCTATTAATTGAAATCTTTAGGCTCTTGAGAAAACAGATAACGATCAGTGTGCAACGCCTTCTGGGTGCTGCCTCACACCCGATGTCTGAGTAGAAGGATGGCCAAGTCTTAGCAGAACAACTTGGACATGGCGTGCACTACTAGAAAATATAAATACTTTATAACAACATTTCAAAGTTGAACTAATTAATCATAAGTACTGGAGCCAAAAATTCACATGTTTTTTATAGAAATACTTTTTGCTAAAGGACAATGTTCAAATACAATTATATTACCACATTATATACAAAAAAAATCAAAATTGTGTCAATCCATCAATTATTGCGGAAGCACATTCAAAGTGTGTGCCCAATGCATTTCAGGACTTGCAGGGATGTTGAATTCCTATAGCCGGACGCCCAGGACATATTGTTCGGGGTCAAGAGCAACAAGTTTTCATGTGTATTTTGCCTTTGGGACAAGTAGGCCCAACATCCTGCAGCACAAACCCTTTGGCTGCCAGTTTGCAGTACCACATTATAGATCAGGGAAGGGCACGGTCTGCAGTTAAGGTCATATTTTTGTCCATATGTTAATGCTGTTCAAACTTGTATTTATGGTTCACTAATTGAAAGCCTTTATTATTAGGGTGAGCGCTCTAAGTAAATGGTGTAAGCTCTGACTGCACTACTGATAGTGGTTCCAGTATAAAAATGTGTACACACGTTTTGAAAGTTTAGCAATATGAGGTTATGTATAATGCTCCCAGAATGCTGATTTGAAGCAAATATTTGCAGAAGCTTTAAAGCAAGATTCATGATTTTTTTGCTTTCAAAATAAAATGTTCATAAAAAAATAAAAGCAGGAAAAAAACATTTCGCTAAACTACTGTAAAATTTCAGGTACCATTTCTTTGCAGCATCATTTAGTAACGTGTTGATGCATGCTAGTATTTCCCATAAATATTCATAATGCAAAATCTGTGTAACCAGTTTCAATACGATTCTGGGAAACAAAAATAAACAAGCATTGGCAAAGTCCGTTGGTTTGAAATTGGTGGTCAGCTTTTTTAGTTTTGTCAATTTGTGATTTTTTTTGGCATGATTTTTGTAAAACCTTGTTGGTGTGGGAGCAGCAGGGCCCTCGCCATTATAAAAATCATTGGCAAAAGCAAAAAACCTTTTGGTCTAAAACAAGCACACACCACCACAGTAGTTACTGAACAAAACTACTTTGTGTGCAGATATGCTCCTTGCTAAAGGGCAGAATGCTGTCACTCACAGTGAAGCCAGCCGATACAGAGAGAGATACAGAATTGTAATAAAAGCAAAAGGTCATGGTCTACGCCAGACCAAATTAGGGGCCCACCTAATAAAGAAAAGCTCAAAAGTGCACCCATGGTATATGTCCTTGCATGAAGTGCAGCTATATAGCTTTCATGAATTCAAGAATTTAAAGAAGTAGGACAAGAAATAGTACTCCTAGAAAAAAATCTGTGAACTGCATTTTAGCATGAGCATATGTGTAGATTTGCGCATACGCAAATCTGAGTGTTTGAAAGTTCACATTTTCCCCCCCAACCACTTTTTCCCTTCAACTCGGGAAGAAGGTTTAATCTGCCATTGTCAGGAGTAAATTTCCAACGTTTCCCAGTATGGGAAAAGATTAGAGAAGAGTGGTTGAAAACCCTAAAAACATGCAAGTTAGTAGGTTTGCACAGACTGAAAAGGACATTCTAACCCTGAACTATTGCTTCCACTACCTTCAGCCCCAGTATGCACAGCTGCAGAAAGGTGGCAACAAAAGGGAATTGCAAGTATTCAAACACTTCTTTGGTATGAGCCCAGGCAAAATCAGAGAGACTATATCAGAGTTCTTATATAATCAGATTGCTGTCATAATTTGTCGCCGCACTACATGGCACCAAAGGGACAAGTGGATTTATGATGCAACCTGCCCCATGGACAAGTAGATATTTTATTAAATTCCACACCCCTAGACTTGGAGTCCCTTCTTCAAAGGCAAATCTGAAATACAAACAAAACAAACGGCACACTGGTTCCCTCGGAAGTTTTGAGGGAGAAAGTTGGTCCATCTCTTGCTAGATTTAAATACTTGCAATTATCCAGCTAAGCTACCTCAGTTAAAGAATCCCGTAATAAACATCTTTTGGGTAGTAATACTCAATTTGAACAACTGATTTTACAAAAAACCCCTATGAAGAAAGAAGTCGCCTTTTGGTACCATCGCATCATGGAAGAAGAGGATGGTGAATTCCAACTACCGACTTTACTCTGGGAGAACTGTATCCCGCAGCAGGATGTGCAGTCTTTATGGTGAAACTCTTGTAGAATGCTGTGGAACATTGTAAAACCTGCCTGGCTTCGTAGGAATCACCTTTTTACAATTCATAGAGCTTATTATACACCCCAGAGACTAACAAAATTTTCCAACGGTTCACCAGTTAGTTGTGAGAGGTGTGGGGAAGTTGCAGCCTCAGATATACATATGTTTTTGAATTGTCCTGCCCTTGCAAACTTTTGGGAAAACGTGAGCAATACACTTTCGAGGTCATTAGGGACACAAATCGTTATTAATATATCTATGCTTATCTTTGGCCTATCAAATAATCTGGAAGGCCCATCTAAGAAACTTCTTTTCTATGCTATCCTTCTTGCTAGAAGAGAGATCTGTATAAAATGGAAAGACCCTCTACCACCTAATTATCAAGACTGGCAGGCATCTCTTTTGAGGGTTTCCAGATTGGACATTTCAAGGGCAGGAAATAAGAAGAAGCGCGACTTTTGGAAAATGTTGAAGTGGAGCTAGGGTTTTTTTTTGTTGTTTTTTTTCCCCCCTAGTCCAAGGATTACACAGCCCTCCCTCCCTGGTATACCCTTAATTATCTTTAAGGGAACAATGGAGATGTCTTAGCATCGTAAGCTGAGCTAATGGGCCTCCCATTTGGTCACTGCCTTTAGAACTCAAAGTTTTCACCCATAGTTATAAAGAGTAATTGTGACAGTCTGTGCACAAGTGTATGTCAGCCGATTCATGAGGTGATGTGAATATACCAACTTTAAAGTGGAGCCAGGTCTAAGTGGAAAACACCAAGGAAATCCATCAAAGCTTGTACCGTAATTATTAATTGGTATGGGCGATAACCCCTTGCATACGGTGGAGGATAGTGGAGTATTTGCAGGCTGTTCATTGTTTGAGCTTTTCTTCACAGACTGACTTGGTCACCAAGGCTAGAGTGAAAATTTCTATGCATCCATCGGGAGTATTTTTAGCATGTGGTTTGTTTGTCACGCATCAGCCCCTTTGGTTCACTCAGGGTGTATGATCTCACCAGGCTTTTTAATAATTACGGTACAAGCTTTGATGGATTTCCTTGGTGTATTCCACTTTAACCTGACTCCACTTTAATGTTGGTATATTCACATCACCTCATGAATCAGCTGACATACACTTGTGCACAGACAGTTACAATTTTATGGCAAGACCGGAGGCTCCTATTATGCATTCTTTTCTTGCATTTATTATAATAGCAGCAAGATAAGAAAAACAACTACACTCCCCAGAAGGCTGCAGGAGGAAACTACTGGCCAATGGGGAGAACACTAACAAAAAATACACCAATCAGGTCAGCCCAACTACATTAGGACCTATCTGACCGCAAGCAGTCCTCTTTTCTTGCTGCTCGCAGTCAGATAAGTCGATTTTACATATTCTCCTCATTACGCTGTGTGAATAATTTGTTTACATTGATTAATTGGGTTTAAATTGAATATTTGCATTAGCGCTCCTCAAGCGCTCTGTTTACACTTGCTGCTTAGTGCGCTTTCGGCTTCCCTGCGGTCTGCTCTTTTAACGCCCCCTCGCCTTTCATATTCAGCGCGTCTAAACGCGCGCACTTTGTTTGTTTACCGGTTTTTCCTGGTGACGCTTCGCTCCCTCATAGCTGCCTTCTTACGCTCGCCTCAGAGCTCGACTGCCTGTCTCCTCAGCGAAGCTTCCTTCTCACGCTCGCCTCAGAGCTCGACTGCCTGTCTCCTCTGCAGTTCGTTTTTCACCGGCAAGCTTGCTTGTACACGCCCCCTTTTTGTTTTGCCTGCAATTAACCCCTTGTTCACCAGTTTTTACTGAAAATGGATGTGCCCAGCTCTCCTGAGCTTGATAATGACGATACTACCAATTTTAAATCGGATTTAAGTCATTTTATCAACTCTTCTGTTGAAACTGCGGTAGAACATTCCATGAGGAAAGTTTCTAAGACTATGGAAAATTCTTTTCTTAGTCTCATGACCAAAGCTTTGGCCCATTCTGCGGGGGAAAGCAGAAAACGTAAACTGGTTCCTTCCACTAGTTCTACAAAAGTGTCACATTTGATTAGCGAGGTTTCCTCGCGCAAGCTTGAGGATGCTATTCCTCCCAGGCCTCAGTCAAAGGAGGGGTCTACTTTGACATTTGGCAAAAGCAAAGCCAAGAAAAAGAATGTGGAGGTACCTAAGAAGCTGGTCATTGACACCATCCAGGATACAGATGACGATTTGGGTGACACAGATGACGACGATCTCTTTGATCTTTTTGGAGTTGGCGATTCTTCGCCCAAAAAGCAAAAATGATCACCTTTAGAGTCAGAACCTATTCTGGACTCGGAGGGATTGCCTATGTTCGATCCTGCCCTGATTAGACATCCCAATTCTACGGAATGGTTTCCCATTCCCCATGTAGGGGAGTACATCTCTTCTAAGCTGCGACAGCCTCTGGACAAGTCGGTCAGAGCGAAGTTAAAATCCGAGTGCCCCAAACCTTCTTTGGCCTCTCATATTACGGTCGCTCCTGCCATTGATCAACCGCTCCTCACCAAGTTTGGCAAAGACCCTCGTAAGGGGGTAGACAGAGCTTGGTCCTCCTGCCAGGACAAACTTTTGGATATGGTAGGCCCTCTTGCCCGCATTTTGGATCTGGCGGAGACAGCCCGATCAGAAGAGCTGGTTTTGAATCCAGAAGAGATTTCGCTTTGGGCCCAGCGTACTTTTTGTTTATTGGGCAACGCCAATGCGGCTATTACTCACGAGAGGCGCAAAGGTCTGCTAATCAAGTTAGACCCTAAGTTAGCCAATCTGGCATCTCAGGACCCTGGAGCAAAGGCAGATGGTCTTCTTTTTGGTGACTCCTTAGTCAAGGACCTTTCGAAATTTGTTTCCACTTTCGCCTCGTTGGATAAGGCACAACTTTCAATCAAAAACGTTTTTGCCCCTCGGGTTTTTGGCAGGGCCGGCAGAGGCAGGAACCGCTTTTCCGGCCGTTTTTCCTCCTACCAAGGTTCCAGAGGTGCTTCCAATTCCGGATACCAAGAGTACAAGCCTCAATTCTACCCCCAACGTGGCCGTGGCTTCCGGGGTCGTGGACAGAGGGGCCACAGAGGCAACGTCAACAACTCCAACTATTCCCAACAAGGTAAGCCTGTCTTCTGGCCCTCCCGTTGGAGGGCGCTTGGCTCTGTTTCTAAGCAAATGGCAAACTTTAACCTCTGACCCTTGGGTTCTCAATTCTGTCCAAGGCTATCTTATAGAATTTTACGCTCCTCCTTTCCAGGATACTTTGCCTCCTCCTCTGGTTTTTTCCGCCGACGTTTCGCTTCTGATATCTCAGGAAATTCTTTCCCTGCTGGCAAAGAAAGCTATCCAAAGACTTGCGTTCGATCCCTCGGGATTTCTCAGCACTTTGTTTCTGGTTCGCAAAAAGAACAAAAAGATGCGACCGGTCATCAACCTCAAAGTTTTCAATCAGTTTGTCGTTTACAGGCATTTCAAGATGGAGACCATTCTCCATCTAAGAGACACTCTGCGAGCCAGCGATTGGATGGTCCGCCTGGACCTTCAGGATGCGTATCTGACAGTTCCTATCCATCCCTCGCATTCCAAGTTCCTCCAGTTTCAATGGCTGGGCGTAACTTATCGGTTTTGTTCGCTCCCCTTCGGACTTTCTTCGGCTCCTTGGTGCTTCACCAAAATCATGAAGCCAGTGGTGGCTTATCTTCGAGCCTTGGGTATTCGCCTGATCATCTATCTGGACGATATTCTTCTAATGAATACGAGCAAACCAGGTCTGTTGCGGGACCTTCAGGTGACCCAATCCCTTCTTCTCGATCTCGGTTTTCTTATCAATCCGGAGAAGTCCATATTAACTCCCTCTCAAAGTGTAGAATTTCTGGGGTTTCGCGTGGATTCCCCCTCCGCGTCTCTCTTCCTTCCTACCGAAAAGATTGCGGCTATTCGTGCAGAAATTTCTCAAGTTCTTTCTCTATCCCATATTTCCCTTCGTTCCCTCGCAAGGATTGTGGGGCTCCCGTCAGCCTCCATCCAAGCAATCTTCCCCGGCCCTCTTCATTATCGGGCCCTTCAACGCTTAAAAATCAGACATCTGCGTCAGGGTCTGGCTTACTCCGATCTCATCCTCCTAGACAGAGACTCGCGGTCCGAGCTGCAATGGTGGATAGACCATTTAGATGCGTGGAACGGAAGAACTATCTTCGCCACGGCCCCAGATCTTGTATTAGAATCAGATGCCAGCCTGGCGGGTTGGGGCGCCCGTTGTGGACCAATCTCGACTGGAGGTACATGGTCTCTAGAGGAGTCGTCATTGCACATCAACTGTTTAGAGATGCTTGCAGGCTCCTTTGCAATCCGCAGCCTCGCAAAGAACAAGGTAAGTTGTTCCATTCTTCTCAGGATGGACAATGTTTCTGCGGTCCGTTACATCAACCATCTAGGTGGCACAAGATCCAAACCCCTCGCGGAACTCGCCAAGAGTCTGTGGCATTTTTGTCTCCTTCACAATCTCTCTCTTCAAGCAGAATATCTCCCCGGCAATCTCAATTCCATCGCGGATTGGCACTCTCGGTATCTCCGGGATTCCAGCGACTGGAGGTTACTTCCCTCCGTGTTTCTTTCTCTCTCTCTCAAGTGGGGCCCTTTCTTCATCGACCTTTTCGCGTCTCGCCTCAATTCTCAGTTACCTCGTTTCTACAGTTGGCGCCCGGATCCGCTGGCTTTAGCGACCGATGCCTTCCTCCAGGACTGGTCACTGCATCTCAATTACGCTTTTCCTCCCTTTCTTATGATCAACAGGGTCCTTTCTCAGATTCGACGCCAACAGACGTCTCTGGTCATAGTGGTACCTTTTTGGCAATCCCAGATATGGTTTCCGTCCCTTTTGGAACTAGCAGTGGACTTTCCGGTCCTCCTCCCTCATTCCTCAGATCTTCTCCTGGATCCTCGAGGTTCCCCTCACAACCTCAGTCTCGATCGGTCTTTGACCCTATCGGCCTGGAAGCTGTCCAGTCTCTCTCTTCTGACCAACTCCTTTCTCAAGAAGCTTCAATCTTTATCAGCCGGGCCTGGGCTCCCGGTACTTCCAGGGCATACAAATCCGCTTGGTCTCTTTGGTCAAGCTGGTGTCTTGAACAGTCTGTCGATCCCTTTTCAGCCTCTGTGACTTTTGTAGTCAATTTTCTGGCCTCGGAGGCCAGTGCTGGTAAGTCTTATCGCACAGAAAATTTATACAGATCAGCTATTTCTCTTAATCATTGTCCAGTTGACAATAAACCCGTCGGTTCCCATCCACTTGTTTGCCGTTTGTTAAGAGGAGTTCGCTTTTCCAAACCTCCGTTGGCTAAGTATTCTTCTTTATGGGACGTTAATTTGGTTTTCAAATTGTTTTGGGATTGGCCTGACAATACCGCTCTCTCCCTGAAAATGTTGTCTGCAAAACTTACTATGTTGTTGTGTTTAATCTCCATTAAACGTGTCTCTGATGTTAGAGCTTTAGACCTTTCTTCAAGACAGTTTTCTCCTACTGGTGTGCTGTTTCAAGTGCGGAGACGCACTAAAACAAATTTACAATCAGTGTTTTATCCTTATTTTCCAGCTCAACCAAAATTATGTGTAGGTCGTTGCCTAAAAGCCTATGAAAACAAATCTGCTGACTTTAGGTCTTCTTCCCATACACAATTGCTCATTTCTTTCCGCAAACCTCACCTCCCCGTCTCTTCTGCTACCCTGGCCCGTTGGGTCCGTTGGATCAGGTCTCTTGCGGGCATTGACGCTTCTACTTTTGGAGCTCATTCTACCAGGGGTGCCATGGCTTCAAAGGCCTTTTGGTCAGGCTCGCGCCTGGAGGATATCCTTAAATCAGCAGATTGGTCTAATGATAATGTGTTTAAGACCTTTTATTGTAAACCTGTGATTACTGCTTCTTCTTTGGTTGTTGATATGCTTTGAACTAGCATAATAGGAGCCTCCGGTCTTGCCATAAAATGTAGATTTTCCTAATAAGTTATGACGGAAAGTCTTAATTTTATTAAAGACACGGAGGCGAGTATTATCCCTCCACAACAGCTCTAATTTGTTCTGTTTTTTTCCCCCCCTTAGGAACTCCGGCTCTACCACCACCTTCCTCGTGAGAGTCGTCCTAACTCACCAGATTTCTTGGCATCGACGTCTAACTGCCAACCAATGTGGTTTCCTCAGGATGTTTCCTCCATGGTGTTCCTGGTTCAAGATCTGTTTACCTGGATTTTGACAGTTTATCTACTGTTATTTTTGGTTCCTTTGTTTTCACCATCTTACTAACTTGCACAAGAAAAGAGGACTGCTTGCGGTCAGATAGGTCCTAATGTAGTTGGGCTGACCTGATTGGTGTATTTTTTGTTAGTATTCTCCCCATTGGCCAGTAGTTTCCTCCTGCAGCCTTCTGGGGAGTGTAGTTGTTTTTCTTATCTTGCTGCTATTATAATAAATGCAAGAAAAGAATGCATAACACTCGCCTCCGTGTCTTTAATAAAATTAAGACTTTCCGTCATAACTTATTAGGAAAATCTACATTACTCATTACAACTATAGGTGAAAATGGTGTTTGAACACACGGCATCTTACAATTAGGATTATGTTTTGACATTTTAAATGCCAGCCATTCTGTACAGTAGAATTTGTTGTTTTGTATTTCTGATCTTCCCATGAAGAAGGGACTCCAAGTCCCGAAATGCATTAGGCACACACTTCAAATGTGGTTCCGCAATAAGTGATGGATTGACACAATTTAGATTTTTGTATATAATTTGTTCATATAATTGTATTTGAAAATTGTCTTTTGCCAAAAAGTATTGATATAAAAACACATTTGCATTTTTGGCTACAGTGCTTATGATTCATTAGTTCAACTTTGAAATTTTGTTTTAAAGTGTATATATTTTCTAGTAGTGCACGCCTTGTCCAAGTTGTTCTGCTAAGACTTGGTCTTCCTTCCACACAGGGTCTTGCGACATGTCATGTTCTCACTTTTGTCTGCACCAAGATACGCAGCCTGGAATGGCTGTCTTGCATGTCCTTGGTGAGGGGTCCCTCAGCGTAGCACAATTTGTGTTGCTGCACTTAGGTACTCTCTCTGGCTCTGGGTACAAGGGGTACCATTTACTAGGGACCTACAGAGGGTGCTAAAGGTTTTGCCAATTGGGGGGGGGGGACAATTGTCCAGTTTTGGGAAAGAGCTCTGGCACTGGTTAGCAGGAACCCAGTGCACTTTCAGTCGAAATCACATCATTTACCAGGCAAATAGTGGGAGTGACCATCTCAGAAAGGGGCACTATCCTACAGTAGAGTATAGACTTGAGGGGGAATGCTGAGCAGTTTGGGGATCTCCAGCACAAGTCTGGCTGTGGCATTCTATCAATCAATCTTTTTATCGATCAATTTAAGATCATAAAAGACACCTTACAATAAAGAGGACCGATTTATCTCCATGAATAAATATGAACCTTAACATAACAAATACATCTAAAAATACAATCGTATTAAAAAGGCCTTAAAAGATTTGTAATTAATATGATGTGGCATTCTATATTAGCTGAATTTTGTGCATCAGATTGGAAGTGAGTCAGGCCTACTTATGAGAATAGAGTCTGGATAAAAAGTTGCCTAGACGAACAGGGGATATAAAGGCAGAACTTTCCTTAGACGTTTTATCATGAGAAAACAAGTGGATGGGAGTTTATTTATGTGAGCCTCAAAAGTAATGGTTGTTGCCAAAGACCACACACATAATTGTGTGCACCAGTGTAGGTCAAGAGTCTATTTCTGAGGGCCACCAAGAGGTCGTCAAACACCAAGATTTCAGCTTTGACTTGAATCTAAGGGATTTCATCCAGCTAGCTACTGCAACAGGCAGATTTTAAAATAGTTACTGAATTATGTGAATATTTCCTACTAGCCTCAGGATAATCTGGGTTCACTGTGAAAAGTTCTTTCAGAAGCCATCAGCCTGATTGGTTTGTTCTGAAAAGTAAGTCTGACAAAGGCAGATTTATAGATTATGAAACACATATGTTAAATCCAATAGACCTTTAAGGATGGATTATTATTGTAACATGTTAAAGCCTGCAAGCATGTATTTTATTATAATGAAATCTCATAGATGAAGTGAGCCAACAAGGGCTCATGAGTGAATAACATTGGGCATACAACCGTGGTGTTGGAACAATTTTCAGAATGGGGGTGATGCCATTATTGTTATATCACTGAAGTCATAGGGATTGTGAGAAATACATGTGTCGCATCAAGAAAAAGTATAGCAAATGTATTCAGAAGGAGTGTGGTAATGGTATAATAAGCTGGTGGCACATTTTGCAGCACACTATTGCAAATATATTACTAAAGCATGGTGTGGCGGTGCACTTCTTTACAGACAACAAATTTTCCACTGACACAACCATTAAATTTGCACATCCATGCATTTTTTACTGCTAAAAATATGCACCACACAAACAATGTGTGGAAAATCAGGTTTCAGTGACTATTTCATTTGTGCACCAGGTGTATTGATTTGTTTTGTTCCTATTAAATTGTTTCCAACACACTTCAGAATTACAAAAAATGTGCGCCATTTGTGCTTTCCTAACTGCTAATATAGTCTGAAATGTGTGTACAGTTCATGTATACGTATATACATTTTGCTGCATGCTAGAAAACAAATACATCCTGCAGCCTTTCCTTTCAGACACCCTGTACCTTGCAATATTGTCACATAGTTACAAAATCCTCTCATTTTGCACTCACAGAAAGAAAAGTAAACTCCAACCTCTCTTTGGAAAGAAAGAAAATACCAAGTTGTTAAAAGACATTGTGTGAAATTTGACCTCAGTGTTTGGATGCACAGTAAATGTGTAAAAATGAACACAAAATGTAAAGGGATCTTAAAAGCTCATTCGCTTTCTAAACTCCAGCATGCTCACAGGTATGCCTGATTGATGAACTCATAGTGACAGAGATAAGTAGAATCAGCCGTGAGGAAAGATCATTCTCAGACGAAAAGAGAACTACTTAAACACAATGTAGACAGAAACTTGAAATGGCCTGGCATGAGTTTAGGTTGGATGTTAAATCACTTGTTACCAAAAGTGTAGGAAACGCAGATAAGGTCTAGGAAATGTTTTCAAAGAAATACAGTTACGTTATTACAACCCATCGAGCAGCTCTGTGAACCAGAATACAAAGGAGACAGCTGAAAACACAAGCACTCTCACGGAGTGACTCACGAAAAAGACAAATTTCCTGGAAAGCAAGCAATACAAAGAGCCAGTCACAGAGGTGGTAAAGAGGCTGTGCGACATGGAAAGAACAGAGACATGGTGGACAGCCTAAAACAAATAAAGCCAGCAAATAGAAAACAAGCAAATGTGAATTACAAAACAGATAGCCAATGGTAAGCAATGGACTGAATTAATTTCTAGGTAAGCTTTCAGCATGTCCCCAATAAGTCTTTGCAACCAGACAGCTGCACAGTCTGGTAGGCTTTGACCTAAAAAGTTATATATAATACACAGAAGAGCTTTTGAATCAGCCTGTTGCATCATTGGTCTGTATGGGTGTTACTTACACTCTGCTTCCATCCTTGACAGAATAGAGCATGGGGGAATAGGTTAAAGCCACATTAGTCATTGGCTCTCTTACTCTATGAAGGACTACATTTGTCTAGTCTCGTGCACATCTGCCCGACAAGGAGTGTGCTTCAGTGCGCTGGTGGGCCAGTCCTTTGGTTTTTCATTTTAAATATTATAGATACTCTTTTTATTTAAATTTTTTAGAGGATACTGTAGGTCCCCTGATAGTATTTACAGACCTCTCGCTTCACGCTAATTTAATCTGCAGAGAACCGCATCTTGCACCGCCACTGCATCTAAACCATGCAACAATCATGGAATTATATTGTGCATATTATTTTATACGTTTACTATTCCAAGATGGCCCACACCTTGGTCCTAAATGTGGCCACCATGCTGGAACTAATACAATTATACACTATATTCAATTTCATTGTAAGACTGCCACCTTTGTTACTGCAAGCATAAGCCCGCTGAGTTCAATTCGGTTTTCTACTTGTAATCTATATTGCGAATGTTGTTGGAATTTGGGTGTGTGTTTTTATTATGCTTTTGTAGGTGGGCAAACGCAAGAACTGGTCAGTGGGTGGATGTATGGATGAGTGACAGAGTGCATGTAGGAGGCTTATTGAGTCCCCTAAACTCATAAATGACTCAAGAGGTCCTTTCGAGTATCAAACAAACCTTCTGGCATTGATGATGCTAGATGAAGAGAACTCAATGACGAAAAGTTGTATGTTAGATACCAACTCCACAACAAACTGCTCTTCACTGCCACAATATTTTCAAGAAGTCTAGGTGCCATAGCAAACTAATCTTTTAGAAAATGAAAAGTAGCAGAAAAACAAACCACAAAGAAGGGGAAAAAACACAGAAAGATAGAAGAATGTCAACACAGATAGAAGGAAGCGGACATACAAAACAACTAATTAAGTTGTAAAGAAAGAGGAAAAAGTTGAAATTTAACAGAACTTAACCACCCAAATTCCTGCCCAACTGTGAACATAGTAATGAGAAGATTACACGTGTGAGCATAAACTGGCTGGCAGCACATTACAATCTATCTATTCTTCTGCACCAACCAGCTTACCAGAATGATTTCTTGCACAAGTCTATAAAATGATTGATCAGACTACTTGCATAGCCCCTCAACAAAACCTATCGCTGCACTTACTACAGTGCAAGTTGCCACAAAAGTGTCAAACTTATTATATGCAGAGGACGAAGTTCTCATAGAGAGAACTGCGAATGAACAGCAAAATCATACTTGATTCAATTACATCTTTAAGGTCTTATTCAGATTTGAAAGCCAACTTTGGTGAATCATGAATGGTATGTCATTTATCATGGTACGCAACCAAAGAAATAATAAAACTATGCCTCCATCTGCTCAGGGGTTATCTTGTAGGCACAGTTAAGAACTAAGCAAAAGTTATGCTCAGCACTTATAACACATAAATGTAGGTTTAAACAAAACCTAAGAAACTCGGTTAAAAACAAAGATAAAGTGCAGCTAGGGGTAACAAATCCAAACTGAAAAAGCACTGAAGTTGTGGGCTATATCAGCTGACTTCAACCCTGTAGGTCGCACTGCCCTGTTAACAGTGGATTCCTACTCCCACTGTTAGTTCAGTAGTTGAATGTTCTTTCTTTAAGCATTGCTAGGTCAAGAGAGTTCTCTCTTTCAGTCCAATTAATCTTCTAATGGTCATTGTAACTTTGATGAACTCAACGTCAATTATGGTAATGCACTTTGTGTCACCCAACTGATATACCAGGTGTACCAGCTGCTGCAATATGGGCAAAAACCCATAGTTTATCTGCCATTTGGTCTGGTAAAGAAATACCCGCTCTTCATCCTCAAAGAATTCTTATACTTGAGACCAGTGTATTGATTCAAAACAAAAATTGGCAAGACTACATGGTGCACCTCCAAGATATCCAGGCTTGTGGTCCTCACCAGAGAGATAGTCACACCCTAGCAGGTGTCAATATGACATGCATTCTCTTCAGTGTCTTCCTTAGTGGAAAACCCTTCAAGAAGGGAACCAAATCGGTTTTGGGGATATGGCCATCTGAAATGCAAGAATTGTAGGTGGATGTCGACCATCACGATGGGGGGTTTTATAACACAGCCTTATAAATCAAGTCCACACACCATATGAAAGCAGTGTATATCCAAGCCATCTCAGAACTTTTGAATACCTTTTCAATTTGTTCAAGAGTAAAGGTGACGAAATTAGGTCGAAGAGGATGAATTCAAAATAATTGTTTGATAACCATTAATGATGTAAATGAGTTTGAGTTCAATTCACTTATTGTAAATGCATCTTAGGTGAATATTCTGAAACTCTGATATAGATATGGACCTGTGATAGACTTCCATGTTCCGGAATGTGAGGACATGTAAGTGGAGAGAAAATGATCACCAAATGACAGCCTAAGCAGCAGGTAAATGGCCAATATGTTAGCTGGAGCGTATCTTGGGTTCCTTGTTGGTTGATATGGCTGGACGACTTATGGGTAAGTAGCCTGGGGTGCAAACTTTGCAGGGCTTGTGGAAAATGTAATTAATGCAGGTCATTGATCAAATGCCAAGAAGTGTTCTGAGGGCTGGTGTGATGCCTTCATTGTGTCTTAAAAAAAACTGGCTAGGTTTTGGACTGTTTCAACTTAACGAGTGTTTCCATCAGAAGCCCAACAAAGATGCCATTTATCAGGTCCAGACGAGATGACATTAAGGACCTTTAACATTTTGAGGGAATGGCAGAAAGGGAAAGACACACACAAGCATTTGCACATGACAGAATCTACTCTTGGTCACTTCATTCATCTACAAAATACATTTAAGGAGGTCATCAAAAATTGGACACCATGGTGGCATACCCTATGAGGTGACACGGGGGGGCGGGATTGGTCAAAAGATGTATGGCAGTCAAAAAGTAGGGATGTAGAATCCACAATACCCACTAGCACTATCTCACAAATAGGCAGCTCAGGAAAAGCCAATTTTACTATATCCAGTATTGAGCTTGCTTGAGGAAGTCATGTACTTTATGTTTCTGAGATCCCACTGCTAATTTAAGGTACAGCTGTGCGTCAGCAAAATAAAACATAGGAGTGCCATCCAGTAAATGCCTTCGAATAAACAGATGGCTGGTTGTGATGTTACCACTTAGATTTATTTACTTAGTAGTTTTATACAGTGCAGACCATACACAATGACTGACAGAGTTTCAATGATCTGTTTTAGACAAATGGTGGTCATGGAAAAGAAGAACAACAAATATTAGAGCGCTATATAAAAAAAATTGTATACCAGATAGAATAAAAAGTATATCATAAAACTGTGAAAGGTGCAGAGTAAGCAATCTAGATAGCAACAGAATTGTGTAAGTTACAGAAAAAAGACCTTGCTCCCTCATGATTTGAAATGCTGTTTAAACAGCAAGTTTATCAATTCAGTCTTGAAACGATCATAGAATTAAATAGTGCTAATAGATGGTGCGATAGAGTTCTAATCCCTGGGTGCACTTCCTGAGAAAAACAATTTAACTGTCTTTCACTTCTTAAATTCTGGAACCTCCAGAACGATGTCGCCTTTGCTAAGGAGAATGTTTTGCATACCCAAGATGGTTATTTGGTTAATTTTCGTGCAAGGTATATGGCTGGTTTCATAATCAGGGCGTTATGCATAATGGAGATCAGTTTAAAGATGTTCTGTGCAACTGTAGGGAGCCATTTCAGAGATATCAGAAGAGGTCGGATGGGGCTTATGTAACTGGTTACCTAACTGGATAGAATCTCATGGGCAGGATTTTGTTTTTCTCAGTAGATGTGTAACGATGGCCTAGTGTCAGCTGTGGAAGATCCATGCCCGTGGAATATGAAGCACAAGTGGTAACGATTCAAAACAAAGTTTGAAGGCCCAAGTTGACTATCTTAGCAATAAAGATGCAAGTAGGTGGCAAAGATGTATTTAATTATAACAGGATGTTAGTGATCTCCAACTCTTTGAAGGTGCATTCCCACTGGATGCTGTGCTCTTTGAATATGCTGTAGAAGACGTGGGTTAAGTGATGTTGGTTGTAAAAGTATTTTGTTTACTAAGAAATGCAAACTTCATATAATTCATTGATGCACTTTTCTGCAGCACAGATCCGGACCTAGAAACGAGCTGCCACTGCTCAGAATCCCATGGTTTTACAAATTCACGGGTTTATCACGAAACTTCTCTAGACATTCTGCAGTTGTAAATTGACTCAGTTTCTCTAGGGCTACTGAGAGGGTGAGGGTCAATTGCTTGAGTCCATCAGAGACTCAAGCCTCCGAAGCGTGAAAAAATGTGTTCATTCATCAAGTGTTTGCATTTTATCGTACCCCAAAGAGCAAGACTGGGGAAGAAAATTCTGCCCATGTGCACGCGCCAGGGTGCCCCCTAAGATCCACTAATCGGGTTTTGCTGTGCCACTGCCAAATTTAAAACAAGGGTAAACACAAGGTTCTCTGTGCTACCCCCAAACTTTGGAACTTCATTCCCTTGGACAGCCTACACGTGTTAGTTTAACATTCCTTCAATATGACAGACTGCTCCCACTCCTACGAATACACAGTGCTGTGTTTTGTTCCTCTTCCTTACTCTCTCTGACGCCTACCTGTAAACTAGTCTATGGTGTTAACGCATCAAATGAATAAAATACTCCGCTCGCTCTCAAAAGTATCAGATATTGGCATTTGGCAGAGTTATATAACCTGCATACAGTGGTACCAAGACAGCCATATAATACTGCACGCCCTGGAAACTGGCAGTATATTAAAGCAAGCTACTAATTACTCATGAAATATTCTTACACGCATGTACATCAATTGATAAGATCACTCTTTCAATGCGGTCTTCCTTCTATCTCGCTTCTTTTGAAAGCAGAACTGTACTGAGACACCAGCTCCCTTCCTCCTTACATTCTGTTTTGTTCTATCTTTATCGGGTTTCCTCCTATTTCTTGCTCTTCTCTCCTCATACCCCGGTCTAACATTTTTCTAACCTATATGTTCTCATTCCGTTCAGTTCCATCATCGTGCCTCCTTCAACACGTTCATCATCGCTTCGCCACTTTCTATGATGTTAATTAGTTTCTTCTATACTAAATATTCATCACGTAAATCTTTTCTGCTGCTATCCCTCACTTCTCTTCACAATCAATGCATTTATCTTTCCTCCATGGGCCACACTTTATCCTTCCCTCCTCTCTCCATCCCTCCCTGTTTACCCGCTCCCCCTCCTTTCTCCCTCCGTTTCGCCTCTGTTGCCCTATACCTCTCTTTCTTCCTCCTTCCATCCAGTACCAGGGTGCGCCTCACCTCTCAGTGCCAGCCGCTCGAAGGTCTATCACTCTCTTTTCCCGGCTTGCTTCTCCAGGCTGCCCCAGCTCTGGTGCCTCTGCTCTCGCTCTGCGACTGCGCCTAGAATTCTGTCCCGGAAGCTCCTCTGCAGTGAAGGCAACCAGTCCGACAGGAAACAGTGGCACAGTCATTTAAGTTCCGGTCTTGAACAAAGGTTCCGTCCTGCGATAGAGTGACCTTCCTATGTTGCCCCTCACATGGAATATCGATTAACCCTCGATTCCGTTGTGCTCAATTTTATTAATTCTATACGCCTCGGTGCTGACGAGGTTCACCACACCGGCAAAATGGGCATAAAAGCAGCATTAGTCTGCGTCCACCCCCCCCCCTCCCCTCCTCCTCCTCCTCCTCCTCCTCCGAATGCTGACATCAGACAGCCCGCAAGGTTTCTAGCTCCATGCCTCTGAACCTAGTCCTGGCAATGTTTCACATAGCATTCTGGGATTTATAGTCTCGTATATGCCAATGTAAAATAAGGAGCACACATCCTACCATACAAAACAAAAACCTGGCCTGCGTAAAATATTCAAGCCTGGCTTTCGGCTGTTATCACGCGATAGAAATGCAATATACGTACACAATTATACATACTGGATCTTGAAAATGTGGGAGCCTGAACATTAGTGCGGGAGTTTCCACACATCTCAGTTTCAAATCTGAAATAAATAGATTTTCAGATCTTTCAGGTTTTCGTGATACACAGTTGAAGTGCCCGTCATATTCAAGGAGTTGCTTTGTATTCTGGGGCAATTAATTTAAGTTAACATACATTTGTATTGTTCTTTATTGCCCCAGTTACTTACTGTGAGAACCTGGTTTAGTATATGGTGTACACTCATGTAAGTGGGCACCCTGCACCAATCCAGACAACCCTTATGGTGATTTTAGTGGTCTTAGACTACCTTAGAACGCTCTCTAACTGGTAGCTGTGGAGAGCAGCCTTCAGGCATAGTCCAGAAGGAGTGTAAAGCATCTTGTTTTACCAGAACATAATCTTATAGGTATAGATTAAGTGAAAAACAATCACACAGAGGAATTTATAAAAATATGTATTCATTATAAGGCACTAGCCGGAGATATACACAATGCACACAATACTTTTCAATAGAAACAGGTAAGTAGCACGAAATACACAGTGGTCACCAGGGGAGACCAAACCATATACTAAAATAGTGGTATGTGAACCACGACTCGAGTCAAGACTATACCCTGAAGAAGTAGAAGTGCCGGGGACCAAAGGAACCACCCAAGGTAAGTAACCAGGAGCCCCACGGAGGCCGTGTGCAGAGTGGGAACACGACCACTGGATCAATTCAAGTCAATGGGTAAGTCGTGGTTGCAATTTTAAAGAAGAAGGACCCTTCCCAGTGAACCCTGAAGAAACCTCATGGAAGACAGAATGTTGAAGAGCCACCACATCCCTGGATACCTTAGGAACCATGACACCTGCACCAGGGAAGCCGGGTGCATAGGTGTGAAGTGGCGTCAGAAACTGTAGTCAACCTCAATGGAAGACTTCAGAAAGATTCAGCTGCTGGAGAAGGTGAAAGTGTCCGGTGGAACCCAAAGGTTGATTCAAGATGTGAAGAACCTGCAAGCAGAAGGGACAGAGTCTATGCCTCTCAGGAGTGACCAGGAAGCACAGAAGACGAATGCCCACCGATGTCGAGTGTTGCAGGAGAGCTGATAGTGACCTTGAAACTGCAACTGGGTGGACCAGGCGATGCTGTGGAAGACCAGGAGCCGTACACAAACTGTCCCACGTCGGATGTCGAGAGTTGAGAGGTCGGAGTCCGGCGGGAATATCAACAGGCCTTGGCAACTGCAACCAAACGTGGAAGTTGAAGAAGGTGCAGTGTCGGGACCAGCAAGGTCCAGGAGACTCACCATAAGCAGGGGAGTCAGGGTAGGCCCGAGCAATCAGGGGAGCCCAAAGATTTCAAAGATTACCCTCAAGAGGACTCACAGGCCGGAAGCACTGTAGTCGCGAGAGGACCTCGAGCAGCTCACCAAAGATGCAAGCCCACGATGCAGGTGAAGCGGTAAAGATGAAGATCTTGGTCACTGGAGATGCTTCAGGTTGGGGCTCCTTGGAGCCCGAACATCTTGGTGGAAGGAAGCCAACAAGCCTTTGCAACTTCAAAGTTGACGCTGTGCACAGGTGTGCGGCTCCAATGAGGGATACTGGCCACAAACTTGGTAAAAAGACAGGGCAGGCCTCGAGGTATGAGAAGAACCACCACCTGTGTTGCTGAGCCTTTCGGAGTCCGTGGGAGCCCAGGATCAGCAGACTGGTCAGCTTGTTTGCGGTGCCTTAAGATGCAGGAAAGTGTCTCCTTCACTTCAAGGGAGATTACTTCAGGTGTCTTTTATGCCCACAGACCTTGGAAGGTTCCAGTATGGTGCACAGGCATGTACGTTGCAGCAGGCGAGCAGGGCGAGGAGATATGGAGCAGCAGGAGTCTTCCTGGTTGCAGACTTGATGCCCAGAGCGAAATCCAGTGAAGTCCAGAGTGCCCAGACGGTTGAAGAAGAAGGGATGTCTGAAATGAATCTTGTCCCAAGACGAATCTAGGGACCCACCCTCATGTAAGCCCTTAAGTACCCAAAGGAAAGAGTTGGGACGATTCAGGGGTCCCTTCCTAATGAGGGGCTGTCCTTTGTCCAGTTTCGCGCCAGCGTGGGAGACAATGGCTCCCTGAACTGGTTTGAGCTGGACTGTGCATGGAGGGCACCAAATGTGCCCTCTAAGCAAACTATGTGGCACTGGCAAGTGCCCCCCCTGCCCTAATACACAAAACTGTGTATGGGAGGTGGTCATACCTCCCTGTGACAGGATACCTACTGTTCTGCCATCCCCTGCCCGAGCTTGGCT
Organism: Triturus cristatus; assembly: GCF_964204655.1. NCBI lineage: Eukaryota > Metazoa > Chordata > Amphibia > Caudata > Salamandridae > Triturus > Triturus cristatus. The sequence continues at coordinate 343,454,198 of NC_140592.1, read as the reverse complement.
CTGCAGCAGGAGGGCAGAAACGTGTCTCTGGCCGGCAGCAGCACTAGCTTGCTGTCCGGGTCTGGAAGACTGGTACCGGGAGCACTGAGGTCCTCCGAAAGGAGCTTTATGGTGCAACGGTGTGGGAGGTATGATTCCAACATGTTTGATAATGTAATGTAATGATGCGGTGCCCCTCTGTATGTTATGTGACTGTCTCACTTACCACCCGGGAGAATGGACTCCGTAGGCTGTATGGGTGTCCTGCTCATGCAGGGGTACCCCCACAATTAGAACCGAGCACCCTGCCTTCAGGATTGAAAGGCCTGCCTTAGGGGTGACTTATAGGTTTTAAGTGCAGTGACCTTAGATATACGGAAACCTGTATCTTTCGTAAGTAGTGCTAGCACCAGCTTACACAGCCTGCAATGGCAGGCATTTAGTTACATATTGAGTGGTCTCCCATGGGTGGCATAATACATGCTTCAGCCCATGGGGCACCCCTGGTGTACCTATGCCCTGGGTGCCTTAGTACCATATACTAGAGACTGATAAGGTTACACCAGGGTCCAATCTGGGATGTACCTAAGTACTACCAAACCAATTTAGGGGAGAAAGCATAGAGACTGGGGTCCTGATTAACAGGCTCCCAGTCAGACTAGTCAGAACCAGCACTACATCAAGCAAAAAGTGGGGGCAACCATAAAAGCAGATCCTACTGTCCTACACTTACTTACTGGTAATCTTCGTTATCCTTAGTTTTTAATGTCCTGGTTACAGCCAGTTCATGACAGGACTAAAACCAGGAAGTAGGAGTGGATATTTTGAGGGCACATGTCCTAGAAAAAGAAGTAGTGGGGGTATTAACCAAGTTAGACAGTATGCAAATGACATCATGGTGCGTGACATCACAGTGCTTGACATTACAGGGCATGACAGCCCACGAGGAAGCACAGGAAGTGGCATTACAACCCATGACCTTGCAGGAAGTGGTATCACAAGAAGTGATATCAGATCTTAAGACCTCACACATTTGTTTAGCAGGTCTATCATGAGCACATTTGAGTACATTACAAAATTTAACAAACAAGATTTTGCGTTCGGTTGTGCCAGAAATGTGATGTAACACTGACGCAAAATCATGGTCTCAATTTATACATGTACTTTTTTAAAACCGTGCTACAAAGAAATTATCAATAAGTAGAAACATTGCAATAAACCTGTTCTGCTTAATAAAATATCTAATAGGGTTAAGGCACCTCCTGCAGAGATCTTTGTGTGCCAACTAAATCTCAGGGATAATAATAATGGTCAGATAACTCTGGAGATTAACATGTTTGCTGGAGAGATCTGTGTTTCGTCTAATCCCAGTTCTGAATCAAAATAGAATAGAGAGTTAATATGTCTCCTGCAAAGCACATTATGTAACACGCAGGTGACAGATTAAAATTTTATGTAAATGTGTAAGTGAGATCTTTTTGTTACTTGCAGTTCATAAATGGTAATCCTTCTAATATAGCACAGTGAGCTTTGAAGGACATTTGACTCCTACACCTTGCAACCCTCACTGTCATATGTAACACATCCTACACATTGAGTTACACACATATGATTTATTGTCAATGTATAATACGTGCATGTGATGTAAAGTGCCCTGGCAACATGCATTGGGATAAGTAGTGCTTGAGAGCTATGAAAGAAATAAAATAAAATAGTGGTATTGAAATTGTTATTTGTGTAAATACTGGGACAGACCAATACATTTGACATTCTCACAGTCCATGCATATCTCTTATATACAGGGACTAACAAAGTGAAAAGTATGCCTCTCCTAAGTACCTGTGAAGTGCTAAAATGCATGCATTTGTTTCCCTCCCATTGTGTTTAGGTGTGAGGATCCCAATAGCTCCCAGTTAGGATACTCCAAGAAAAAGAGGCTTGATTACCCCTTAACTATGGCTTTTGTTATGGGACCGGCTGGAATCTGATAAGCCCTCTCCCACCCTGCATATTGCTTCTTGGTACGAAAGCAGACAATGTGCAGGCACTGCTGAATGTGTCCCAATGTCTGAAAATTAAGATTTTTCACAGCCTGCTGGGCAGAAAATCTGGATTTTATTAAGGACACGGAGGCTAAGATTATGCAAATCTCCTTTATTGCGCAGCTCACAGCAGCAACAATGAAGAGATCTAGAACTTCAAAGCATTCTAACAGAGTATATAGTCCATGCGCACGTAGACATCTCCCGTCTTTGTGCAGCAAACAAGAAAACTTTAGAAATTCTTTGAAAAACTTTACTGAAGACATCCGAAAGATCTCTTGAAATATCTAATCTGAAAGACAAGAGAACAAAAATAAATTATATTCCCAGGGTGGGATCAGTAGAGGAGGGATAATCTTAGCCTCCGTGTCCTTAATAAAATCCAGATTTTCTGCCCAGCAGGCTGTGAAAAATCTAAATTTTATGGCATGATACGGAGGCCAAGATTATGCAAGTTTAAAGTGTGTTCAAAACATTATCAATAACATTTGATACAGGTTTAAAATAACATCTTTTGAAAATGCATTCATTTGACCAATCCGCAGCCTTAAGGATATCTTGAAGGCCACCGCCCTGAATAAAGGCTTTGGAAGCCGAGGCACCTCTAAGAGAATGAGCACCAAAAACTGAAATATCAATTCCAGCTTCTTTCATAACAACCTTAACCCATCTAGCTAAGGTGGGGGAGGAAACTGCTCTATGGGGAAACCTGTGCGATATTAGTGATTGATCGACATGACCCCTTAACCTTAAGGTTGTCTTTTCATACTCCAACAAGCACTTCACTACACACAAACTTTCGTTCTGAGGAAAAAAGGGGTAGAAAATAGAATTTGACATAGTTTTAGTTCGTCTTTTAAGGAAAAAACAAACTCCCTCAGGTTGATAAGCCCTGCTAGAGATATCTAAGGCTTTAACATCCGACGTACATCTGAAGGAGACAAGACACAGCAAAACAGTCAGTTTATCGGAGAGTTTCTTTAGTGAGAGAATGGAGTTCTCACCCCAATTGGTAATTATTCTAAGGACATCCCTCACGTCCCATAGTGCAGAATATTTGGGCAAAGGTGAATTTAAAACATGCATACTTCTCATAAGCTTTTTAGTTAATAAGTTCTGGCCTACTGAGGTACCATCCACCAAGCAGTGTCCTGCTGCAATGGCCGATCTATAGACATTAACGGTTCGATAAGCCAGGCCTGAAGCAAAGATTTCAGCCATAAAGTTGAGAACTTGAACTACATCAGTTGAAAGGGGATCGTAATTCCGTCGAAGGCACCAACAAAACCATTTACGCCAAGCCAATCTATAGGCTTTCCTTGTTCCAGGTGCCCAGGACTCAGACATGAGTCTGAAAGCGCTCTCCGAGAGTCCCGGGAGCTGCCACTGTCTCCTGAAATCCTCCATGCCATCAATGACAGGAGGCCCTGAAGAACAAGGGGGTGACACTCTCCCTGAGGATCTGTGATTATTTCCTCGAAGGTAGGTATGAGAATTGAAAAGTCCACACTCATCTCCAACAGGATGGGGAACCATGCCTGAGATCTCCAGAGGGGGGTTATTACTACCACTATTTCCTTGTTTCTCCGAACTTGTAGAAGAAGACGTGGAAGTATAGCAAAAGGCGGGAATGCATAAGGTCTCAAACCAAGCCAGTTCTGAAAGAACGCTTCTATCTCCGAAGCCAGAGGGTCCGGTCTCCAGCTGAAGAACTTTGGGAGTTGAGTGTTGACTCTGTCTGCACACAGATCTATTCCAAAGGGTCCCCAAAGAGACTGGATGGTTAGAAAAACTTCCCTGTCCAGTTTCCAGTTGCTCAAATCTTTGAAATTCCTGGAGAACCAGTCTGCTACCCCATTGTTCAATCCCGGAATATGTTCGGCAATGACTGAGATGTCCCTGTTGAGGCAGTATGCCCAGAAATTCTTGGCTAGGTCCGAGAGTCCTTTGGAATGAGGGCCTCCAATTTTGTTCACGTATCTAACAGTAGATACGTTGTCCATGCGAAGCATGACTGAACACGTCATCAAACCCTTGGTAAAGCTCTGGATTGCAAAGGATCCTGCCAGTAGTTCTAGGCAGTTGATGTGTAGTTCCTTCTCTCGGGGCATCCAAAGTCCCCCTGTTGAAGAGTTGCCACATGTGGCACCCCATCCCTCTAGGCTCGCATCTGAGTCTATTACTAAGTCCGGTTCCTCCCCGAAGATTGCTCTGCCGTTCCAGGCCTCTGCATTTCTCAACCACCAGAGTACTTCTTTCCTGAAGTCTGGGTCCAGGCAAACTATCTGAGAATAGGATGGATTCTTCCTGATGGCTTTGGCTTTCAGTCTCTGAAGGGCCCGATAGTATAGGGGACCCAGATAAATGGCTTGGATAGTTGAGGACAGCAAACCCAGTATCCTTGCTAAAGTCCTTAGAGGAAAAGAATGAATCTTTAGAATTCTCCTTAACTCCTTCCTGAGTTTTCTGAGTTTTTCCCCTGGTAATTTCAAATCTGCTTGGACTGTATTTACTGTAAAACTCAGGAACTGTGTGTCTTGGCTTGGAGTTATTGGTGTTTATAATGAAAACTAGATGTTCTAGGAGTTTTATAGCAAGGTTTGTGTATTGGGAAGCAACCTCCTTGGACTGAGCCATTATTAAAATGTCATCTAGATATAGAATTAATCTTACTTCCTTGCTTCTCGGCCAGCCTGCTACTGGTTGAAGGACCTTGGTGAAGCACCAAGAGGCCCTCCCAAAAGAATTGGAGACATTTCTGATGTGGGTGCCAGATAGGGATGGTCAGATAAGCATCCTTGCGATCTAATCGAGTAAGCCAATCCCCTTTCCTTAAGACATCTCTGAGAAGGTGGATTCCTTCCATTTTGAAATGGCGGTAAACCACCCATTGGTTTAAGTCTTTTAGATTTATGACGGGTCTCATCTTTTTGTCCTTCTTTTCTACTAGAAAGACATTGCTGACAAAGCCAATCTCTTGTCCCTCCCGGATTGCACCTTTTGCAAACAGGTCTTTTACTTCCTGAGTTACCAAGTTGGAGTCTCTTTTTGAGAACCGAATCTCCAGAGGAAGTCTCTTCTGAATAGGTAAGCCTATGAATTCTATCTTGTAGCCTTTGACGATGCCTAGTACCCATGGGTCCTGACTCACCATGTTCCAGTTCCCACACAAAAGGGCTAGTCTCCCTCCCACCTTTATAGGGGTATCTAAAAGGTCTTTGGTTGGTCTTACCTGTAGAAAAGCCTCTTTGCTTTCTTTCGCCCCTGAAGCCTTTTGTGCAGAATCTCTGCCTTTGGGGAAAGAAGGATTACTGAGCTCCAAAGCCAGATTGGGTGGTTCTTCCTTCTCGTGCGACGAAGGGTCTTGAGGAAAAATTTCCACGGCCGGGGAACCGACCCCGCATCCTCCCGGCCCTGGCAAAAACTCTGTTGTTAAAGACATTTTTTATATCTTTCTGAGACTTTTGAATGGAGTTGAAAACTCCTTCATACTTGGCCATCTCCTTGATAAATTCTTCTCCGAAGAGAAGGCCCACTTCAACTAGTTTGGGATCTATTTTTAAGAGCACACTCTTTCGCCTCTCGTTAGAGAGCGCAGTGTTTGCATTGCCTAGAAGGCAAATTGCCCTTTGCGCCCATTGGCGCAGCTCCTTTGGGTCTATGGGAGAGTTGTTAAGATAAGCTCCTTCGGCTAGCTCAAACATTTTAGTCAGTGGACCCATAATATCCAGGAGCCTATCCTGGCAGGACTTAAGGCCCTTATCAAGTCCTTTTCTAGGGTCTTTTCCGGTTTTGGCAATGAATGCCACCACTTTGCTATCCAAGTCGGGGGTCATAGCTATCTTATCGGGCAGGGAGGGGCGGAGACATTCAGATCTAAGACGAGATCTGACTTCTTTAGGTATTTCTTTATGGAGCCAGAAGGAGAGGTATTCCCCAATATGATGAGAGGGGACCCATTCTGGAGAGAGGGGATGTTTAATGAGGAGTGGGTCGCACATATATTCCCCAAAGGGGTCAAGTATTCCCATTTTAGACCCTGAGGCCCCTGATGCCTCACCTGAAGTATCTGTGATTTCACCTTCCTCTTCAGAATTAAAGTCAGACGAGTAGGAGAGGTCAATCTCATCCCCTTGTCCATCGTCACTATTAATAGAGATAGGAAGAGTCGGGCCTCTGAACTGCCCATCCACTGTGCCCAAGGCACTGTCATTGCCACCGCCAAAGCGTGAGGTCAAAAGGGTAGGATTGGAGCTCCTGGGCTTTTTCGTACCTTTAGGAGGGTTGATTTGTCTTTTCCATTGCGCCGTTGTAGGCTTGGTGGGGTCCTCCAAAGGTCTTTTGGATGGTCAGCCTATTTTGGCTAGGTTTTCAACTTTTTTTATTAATGGTGTCTTCAAGTGACTCCATTACCCTATCTAAGGCCTTGTTAATGAGTCCTTCCAATTTATCCTCCATAGAGGCGGATGAAGGATCTGAAGACATAACTAAGGTTGAGGTACAGTACAGTCAGAGGGATAGTGAAGTACCAACTGCCAAAAGGAAAGGTAGGAATGTGAAGTATAGAAAATGGCTGCTGAGTTGTTATGGTAACTTCTATTAAACAAAATGGATGTAATTTTTTGCTAAGGCTTTTTCCTTTAAATGGGGTGATCAGGGATCATTATGGGTGTCCTTTTACTATTTCCATGGAGCCATTTTGCCTAGTTCTCTTTTTTTTTTTAATTTGTAGTGCAGTCCATGACGGTAAACAGCCAGGAGAATGATGGCTTAGCTGAAAAAACGGTAAGAAAGTGAAACCATAAAGAGTTTTGTCTTTAAATGGTTCAAATCCCCAAATTTATGTAGGCAGGACTTTTATTTTTGAAACGGGACCTCTAACGGAGATCTCCGTCGATTCCCGTCTCTGTGGTAATCCCGCACGGCCCCGCCAAGCTTCGGCTGAGGCCGCAGGGTTACCATAGAGGCGAAACAGTGTGTCTCATAGCGCGGGACCGGCGTTTTGAAAGACGCCGGTCCAGCGCGAAGAGAGCTTTCCTCGGCCTGAAAGAGCCAGGGAAAGGTATGGAATTAATGGTGAAATGAATCTGAAGAGAGTCGGACGGAGATAAGGATTTCTCCTTCCGGCTCACTAAGGGGGAAAGATTATGAGGCGGATGCAAAAAGGCTCCGTCTCGAACGGGAGTGAGCGAAAGCGGCAATGCGGTGAAAAAGAAAGAAGGTCAAAGAGGCCAAAAACAGAAGCGCGTAATAAGGTTTTCTCCATCCGGCTCGCTAAGGGAGACAGATTACGAGGCGGATGCAGAAAGGCTCCGTCTCGATCGGGAGTGAGCGAAAGCGGCAATGCGGTGAAAAAGAAAGAAGGTCAAAGAGGCCAAAAACGGAAGCGCGTAATAAGGGAAAAGAGAGCTAAAGAGTCTCTACAAAACAAACGAGCAATATTAAAGGAAATAAGTAGAATACTAAAATAAAATCAACTAGATGATTCAATTCAATATAGTGTGGAGGGTGGGGAGGAGAAAGGGGGGTACATTCACCCAGTCAGAAACCACCGAGATCAATCAAAGAAACATGTTCAAACAAACATACATCAAGCACAAAATATAGGTACTTATCTTGTGAGCAGCAGCAACAAAGAAGGGAGATGTCTACGTGCACATGGACTATATACTCTGTTAGAATGTTTTGAAGTTCTAGATCTCTTCATTGTTGCTGCTGTGAGCTGCGCAATAAAGGAGATTTGCATAATCTTGGCCTCCGTGTCATGCCATAAAATTACATGGGGGCAAGTTTAGCATGTTTCTGTGGGGTCCAACCTCTTGGTAGGGTAGACAGCATCCACCCTGTGAAATTTACCCTTGACTTGTGCCCTGGATATAACCATGAAACAAGGGTGGCATCAGTCATAGGTCAACCATAATCCTTTTGAGCTACCAAGCCCACTAAGGTTAGTATCTCTATGCAGGGAAGGGTAGGCCTTAATGACTGTGATGAGGATATTAAGGACTTAGGATAATAAAGATTACTGGTAAGTAACCAGGGAATTATCCCAACATGTTACATATTACGTTCTTGCCCCTGTCATTGCTCATGAGGAATACCAAAGCTAATCTAGCTGAAGAAAATAAGTTACAGAAATCACTATTATTGCACAAATAACATTTTGATAGTGAAAACTCAAAATGTGAAACATCAAAGTAATAAAGGTTATAAGGCAACCGTTACATTTTATTGTGATCTTGGGGCAATGTATAAATGAATTCTGTTGTTTCATTTGGTGGTCTGCTTTTGTTGTTTGCTCTTCTGTGCAAGCAGCCAAACCTACGAATGCCTATTGTTCCTTGGTTAGTGCCATCAGCACACATCCATCTTCTTCACTGGCACTCGACAATTACGTTGATAAGCCTTTGTAAGATGAACTTGACGACAATTGACTTTGTCTGGTTTGTCTGGTTTCTACTTGTCGTAACTGATGTTGCTATTTGGCTTTGTGGGCATGGCGAGAATGCTTGTGGAACCATCTAGCGTCCATTTTCTCTTCTCATTGTGATGTAGATTGTAGCTACCAAAAGAGCCCTGCTTGACTAAGGGCCTCATTACGATGTCGGGCGGAATCACTTCTGCCCGAAACCGCATCGGTCGTGGGATCAACTGACACCCGGTAGGCGGTCCCGGTCTGCGGTCCCGACCGCCTCATCAGGATGCAACTGAACACTGTTCGGTCGCATTCCTACATTTTACTATGGGAGCATGCATTCCGGCCTTAAATCGGGCATAATGCATGCATGCTCCCATAGTAAAATGTGAGGTGCAGTTCATCCCTGCACCCCGTGGCAGGCACCTCAAGGTGCCTTCCACAAGGTGCAGGGATCAACAGGGTGGCACCCTCGGCCACCAACCAGAGGCAGTGCACCCAAGGGGGCCCTGCTGGGGGCCCCCAAAGACGCTTTCCATGTCAGACAGACAGGTATGGAAACCATGTTGGAAACCGTCATCGTAATCTCAAGGGCAGAAAGGCCCGCCATTGAGATTACTTGACACATTCCGACTGGCGGATTGGCTCTCCGAGCCCATCAGAAGCCAGCCGGAATGACCAGTCAGATTCCTTTACGACCGCCTTCATCAAAATGAGGCAGTCGGAAAGGAATCCGACAGGCACATTACGATGCGGTTCGACAGTGGGAGCCTTCCGAACTGCATCGTAATTAGGTCCTTAGTGTGGTTCCCTCACTTACATGTGCGAGTTGAGAGGGAACTAAAGGAGTGCCATCTTTGCAACTGCCTTTTGCCCCAAGGTGACACAAAATCCATTGACAATGTCTGACCTTCAGAAACAGGCGTGGGAAAGAGTTGCACTTGATTTCTTTGGGTCCCTAGGAAACAGGCATCATCTCATGGTAGTCATTGATGAGTATTCACGCTTCCCGCTGGTAGAGGAATGATCATCAACAACCAATGACAATGCTCTTTGCAGCGTGGGGTATTCCTATGTTCTTAAATTTGACAATGGTATGCCAATCAACAGCCAACAATTCAGAGAGTTTCTGGTCAAAATTATTATCAAGCATCAAAAGAGTGCACCTCAGTGGCCCCAAGCAAGCCCTGTGTCAAGACCTCCGTGCTTATTGTTCAGCTCCTCGCTCTACAACGGATGAAAGTCCTGCCACCTTGTTATTTGGATAGCCATTGGAACCAACCTGCCACAATGGGCAGTAAACCTCTCCTTGACTGCTTATAAGGTTTGTGTCACCGACACTTCTCGAAAGTGCAAAATGAAGACGTATGTCAATCAGCATCGGAGAGCCGAAGAAACAATCTTCAGTGAAGGCGTCTTAGTTCGGGTCAAGCAAAAGCGGAAAACATACACTCAGTTTGCTGTCGATCCTCTGAGGGTTGTGACGTGCAAAGGACTCATGGTGACTGCTCATCGTACCGAACAGTCCATCACACAGTACTAGTCACACTTTAAGCACCTACCACTGCAATTGTCAGCTCCTGCACTTACAAATGAGGCCATCCTGCTTGACAGTCCAGATGAAGCATCAGAACCTGTACCATTGGTGCATGAATAGAGTGCATCTCGACCACTTAATGCCACTCGACCTGACCAACTAGAGCGAGTGCCTCGACGACCTATCCAAGAGATATAATGTAGCTGTTGCTTGTACTTTTTATTTATCAAGGGGGGTGCGATATATTGTTGTAAGATTATGTGTGCTAGGAATCTTGTGGTTCTGGGAGGACTCAACAGAGGAAGTACGTAACTGGATGGGAGGTGTTAAGGTGTGGTTATTAACGGTTATGCCGTAATCAGAAAGAGTATGTGATTGTATGCTGAGGAATAAAGACATACAATCCAGAGCTTCATTTGCATGCTCCCAGGCTGGGGAGGACGCTGTAATGATCAATACAACAATGCATAGCTTAACGGCTAGGGCGGTTGATCACAAAACTGGGGAACCGGGTGTGAGTCTCGGCAATGACGCTCAACATCCAGTGATTCTGGGCAAATCACTTAATCTCCCCGTGCCTAACAAAAATGAATGTGTCCTTGTGTACGTAACTAGTGCTCATGTAAAGCACTCTGATACCCAATAGCTTTGGGTCAAGTTCGCGCTATATAATACTCAGAGAGAAAAGAGATAAAAAATGCCATGAAAAACCGATATAGAAGAGTTACTAGGTACGCACACCAGATATAGGACACTTCAGATTTCTGACACATGTTGAGATGAACAATTTTTGTTATTGTACTTAACGATGCATTGGATCTAAAATATTTAATTGGCAACAGCATGTATTTGTCTATGAATTTTTAGCTGTTCTTATTCTGAACATTAGATGTGGTGGTTACATAAATGGACCACACTCAATCACACTGCATACATCAATACTCCAAGAAGAGCTGGAAACCTTAGGCACAATTCATTTAGAGGTGAGGGTGGACTCTCACCCATACTGGGCTGTTTCCCACACCTGTTGTGGGGGCTAGATCATGTCATCCAAATATTATGGTTTTTTTTTGTTTGAATATCTTTTATTAGTACATTTTCCTGTATAATTTCCTGTTACAGCATGTCTATTGTCTAGCATCGACAAGCATCACTTTCCATATAACATTACTTGGTCTCTGACTCTGTAAAGAGCCGTCAGCGTATATATCTTTCGCATAAACGTGGCGCCACCTTTAACCATTGTTTATGGATACTTGTCCAATTGCCAATTATCCTGGGCGTTAACTGCCCGTACATTCGATTATCTCCAATCGAATACAGGGTTGGGAATGTTCAGTTTGTCCATTACCAGCGATATTCTTGGGTGCAACAAAATTCAGGTATCCAAATATTATGTTAACAGAGGTTTGTATAGTATTGTACAACATTTGTATGGCCTTTCAGGGCTGTTGGGTTTGGGTACCTTCACATCTTGGTCTTGATGTGTCAGTCACTACTGTTACCACTACTCAAACAGAAAATAGATTTCTATATGACTCATCTGCATATTGAGCCGCTTAGCACAGAAATAGAGGATAATGAACTCCTCCTGCCCACTGCCAGTGAAGGCCTCCTGTAGCCCCTTTAGGTGAAAATCTCTCTGTGTAGCAGAGGGCTTCTTTGCTTCTTGGTATTGATATAATTTTCCATCATTAACCTTGGTTGCTGCCTATTTTATTTATTCAGAACCTTAGTATATCGTGTCTAATTAAAAATATGGTTTGTTCTTTTGATCTTTTTACAATTATTTTGAGGGGTTTATCATTTCCTTGATTTTGCATCTTGTACTGTCATCAATGTCAATGGTTTTGTGACGTTGTTCCCTATGACAATATTACCGTATTTAGTTAGCACTCTGGAGAATTTTGGAAACTTGAAAGTTCTTTCAATCCCTCAATTAGGTTCCAGGAAGAAAGAATAGAACTCTCTAGTATCTTTGATCCATGCATGAGTGGCTTATCCAGATCATATTTTCAATTTGCATTTTGGTACTTGCAGTCCTACACTTATTATGAGATAAAGAGAACTAGAAGGTAAGGATACCCCTCTTTAGCAAACACCACACCATGATGCAGCAACAGTGCACAAATCACGTGTTGACTGTATCCTTGCCTTTGACAGTGTACAACACTACACTGTATCTCAAAAATGTGCAATACAAATATCACATATATATATATATATTATCAACTGGCGGTCGCCAGTAGATAGTTATAGTTACAACCTAGTTTCCATAGGAAATCTCAAAATTCTATTTTGAATAACTTTGGCGCCGGTTGACGAATCCTCGCGAAATTTTCAAAACAAATGGGGCGCTCCGTTCAGCTCCTACCCTGAAAGTCTTGGGGTGATTCGTCAAGCGGGGGCCGAGAAAAAGGGGGGGTCCCAAAACGCGTTTTCCCCATGCATTTTTCCATAGGACCTTTAGTCGCAGCTACAGCCCGAACGGCTGAACCGAATTACGTGAAATTTGGCAGAGAGGTAGCCATAAGGTCAAGGAAGTGCCTTTTGCAGGTCTGGTGTAAATCTGTTCTGTATTTCCTGAGAAAATAGCATTTAAAAGCATATCAATATCTATACGTGCGCACCGTGCGCGCACTGTGCGCGCACCCTGCCGTGCGCGAGTGCAATTCTGATTGGTTGTTAGATGTCGGTAAACATTCGAATCGGTCGAAACCAGGAAGTGTCGGCCGCCATTTTGTCTCTCGCAGTCTGAGGGGGTGAAAAAAAAAGGTGGAGAACGTGAAAAGGGGGCAGAGTGGACAGTTCCTGACCCCCTAGCCTTGGTCAGGGGGTCACAGAAGGACCCCCAAGGGAGAAAAAAACAATTTTTTTTTTTTTTTAAATCGCGAGGTGCGCGCACCACGCGCGCACCACGCGCGCACGGCACGCACTGCGAACCGTGGGTGCTCGGTGCGCGAAGCGCACCGAGCGCCCACAGCGCTCGGTGCTCGGCCCAAAATTAATAAATACATAACTTAGCTTTTAAAAAAACGTACAAATTCACTGAAAAAACCATAGGTTTCACACACGTTATAGTTACGAATTAGCGTTTAAAAAACCTTGCAAATTCACTTAAAAAACCATAGGTTTCACACATGTTATAGTTAGCTGGACATTTCACTCGTAAAAAAACAATGAAATTTCCCCGTTATAGTTATTGCAGGCAACTATAACTCACGCGACCGCAATTCTCTGCTGATGACGTCAGATATTACATCACTGATGACATATGTGTCTTTATGAAAAATAAATATTTGTAATATATGTATAGCTAAAGATTAATGGAAGAAGACATGGGTAAATAAGTGTCTAAATACAGTGATGTAATATCTGACGTCATCAGCAGAGGATTGTGGTCGTGTGAGTTATAGTTGCCTGCACTAACTATAACGGGGAAATTTCATTGGTTTTTTACGAGTGAAATGGGGACCAGCTTTGACAGAGGTGGGAGGGGGGCCGCGCGGCCCCCCTCCTTGAGCCCTCGATGGCGCTAGGGACCGCCACCCCCCAGGGCCGGCTCCTGCAGTGTCCCGGGGTGCCCACCCCCGGGACACGGCCGTTTGCAATGACAGGGCGGGAGCCTCGCGGCTCCCACCCTGTCATTGCAAACTGCTTTGCTATTTGGAAGAGAGAGCAGGAAACCTGCTCTCTCTTCCAAATAGCAAAGCTGATTACTTTTCCACATGTGGAGCAGCATGTTAGCTGTGATGGACTATATGGTTGGGTGAGTGTATGTATGGGTGTGTTAGTGATTGAATGTATATCTCAGTTGTACATGTGTCACTAATTACATATGTGAAACGCAGTGTATATGTGTGTAAGAGTATATAACTGTCTATATGTGAGAGTGTGTGATTGCGAGAGTGGCTGTATGGATGAGTGTGTGCTTGTATTAGTAATTGTCAGAACGTGGTAGTATTTTTATGAGTAAGTGAACTTGAGTGTGTTTAACTGTATAGGTGAGTAAATTGGACTGTGATTAATTATTTGCATGACTGACTAGGTGTGTCAGTACCTCAATGGATGATTGGCGGTGTGTGAGCGTCTATATAGGTGTATAAATGCATATGATAGTCCTGTACTGAGTGACTGTAAGTATGAGTGACTGTACAGGTGAGTGAGTGGAGGTGTATGTAGACCTAAGAGTCAATAAGTGGGTATGTAGTTATTGGTATTGGAGTATCTATGGTTTTCAAAATGGCCGTCTGAAATTTTGAGTCGGTGTATCAAAGATTATATTAGGGTGTGAGAAGATGCACTAATTTATCACATGGATGACGTCATCAGTGATGTCATTTGAGATGTCATCAGTGATGTCATCAGTGATGTCACTGATCATGTCATGAGTGATGTAATATGTGACATCATCAGCAGTGCATTGCGGGGGCGCGAGTTATAGTTATCTGAACTAACTTTAACGGGGGAATTTCTAGGGTTTTGTACGAGGGAAATGTCCAGCTAACTATAACGCCCCTGAAACCTATGGTTTTTTCAGTGAATATATATATATACATCACAAAAAATAAAAAAGCCTGGCCTGGATTTAGCAAGTCTTTCTGTAGAGCTCTGCTTTGGGAGTGAAATTTGAGAGTATAAAGAAAACCCCAGAGGGACACTTTTCTGTTAATGCAGCATTTGTGATGACCATGGTGTTGGAAACCGGGCAACCGGGTTAGCAGTCACCAGGTTCCCAGCACAGTGGTAGCTTGGCTCGAGCGGTTGGGGATCAGGCACCGTGTTAAGCGTACGTCACACCCTCACAATAACCATGCGTTCATCCGTTCCAAAAACGACACTACACCGTAAAAATTATGGAAGACATGATGAAAATATATATGTCTTTATCTTATTTTCTCTTAGTTGCAGGTTTCATAACATAAATACAATACAATAGGATTTTCCTTTAAAAGAGCAGGTCAAATAAACAATGCTACTTTGGGATTTCAATAAATAGGTTCAGGTCCTCATTAAGCAAAGAATAAATAGATGTGCAATAAATACAGACGGCAAATAAATACAGTCAGACAATAAATACAGTGCAAGAATAAATTAGTGGAAGACAATAAATAAAGCACCCTCAATAAATAAGGAAAAGCAATCAATGACAGTTACAGATCAGATCACTTTCATGAGGTAACTTGGTCTTATTTTGCCCATACACAGCTCGTGGTCATTTGGGTGGCATGGGGGTGTCCCACCTAGATTGGTCAAGGCTGGGGCCTAAGCTGAGGCAGAACAAGGGTAACCTAAAGATCTGGCCCTCCAAACTACACAGCCCCTCACAGATGTCACTGCACCAGTCTTAGTTCACCCCTGGCACTCCCAGGCTGGTTCTAACACCCCTCTAGCCCCTAGAATGGTCTTTTAGGGCTCCACGGGGCCTCAGACGCCCCCTCTACCACTTACTGCCCTTTTCACGATGATCGGCTCCACTCGGCACCGTGTCGACGCCGTGAGGCGGCTCCGGATCGATGTCGCTGGGCGGCCTCGACTCGATGTCGCTGGGCGGTCTCGACTCGATGTCGCTGGGCGGTCTCGACTCGATGTCGCTGGACGGTCTCGACTCGATGTCGCTGGACGGTCTCGACTCGATGTCGCTGGGCGGTCTCAACTCGATGTCGCCTTCCGGCGTCGCAGGGACACGGTCTCCCCGCTTCCGGGTGTCTCCGGAGTGCGATCTCCACTCCCGACCTCCGGCGCGCATCTCCTCAGTTTCCGGCGACTCCGGTGGGCGGACTTCACTCCCCCGTCGACGCCTCACCTCGACCTCGGGTGAATCTCCACTCGACCTCCGGCGCCTCTCCACGACCTCCGTCGGCGCCCTCACCTCGACCTCGGGTGAATCTCCACTCGACCTCCGGCGCCTTCACCTCGACCTCGGGTGAATCCCTACTCGACCTCCGGTGCCTCTCCACGACCTCCGTCGGCGCCCTCACTCGACCTCTGATGGCTCCAGGTACGACGTCTGCTTTCTGTCAGCGCCGCTTGTCTACCTCAGGCCCCAGGTCTCCAGGCTTCTCGACGTCAGGACTTCAGGAGGACACTGCTAAACAGGTCAGGAGCTTGCTGTTCTTCCTCTTTAAGGCCTGTCCCAAATATTCAGGTCCTTAAGATGGTTCTTCTGGTCTTGGTCCCACACAGGGCTTTAGGCTGGGCTTGGTCAGTAGGGACTAGCATCAAGGGTGGGTTTCTGGACCCCACTCCAAGCACTGGTTTCCACCCCTGCTGCCTTACTCCGACCTCCTTCTATCTCTGTCCTCTCTCTTCTCCAGTGAGTTGCCAACTGCCACCCTGAGATGGCCTCCCAACATTCTAAACTGCCTCCCACTGTCACAGGGTTCTAGAATGTTACAGAAGGTTCTAGAAACCTCCAGTGGGTTCTGGTTATGTCACAGGTGACAATGGATGGCCACCATTTTGTGGCTCAGGCCCTCAGACAGAAGTTCCAGGGGTAGGGAAAATGGCTCCCTGACCCTGCATCAACACTAAAAAGTCTGGTGGTTCCCAAAAAGGAAAAATTATAACAGGGTTTGAGGCAAAAGTGGGACAAAATAAATAATGATGAGGAGGGACCACCCAAAGGGCTGACAGGTCTAACACGCGTCCCCGCAGCTGAAAGTGGGGAGAGCTACCCAACCCCTTGGGAGTTCTCATCACTAAGGCGGAAATACCTTGAGAGACCGTCTGCATTGGCGTGGTCCACTCCAGGCCGATGTTCCACCTGAAAGTCCATTCCCTGTAGGGAGATAGACCACCTTAGCAACTTGGGATTCTCCCCCTTCATCTGCATCAGCCACCGAAGGGGTCTGTGGTCGGTCTGAACTAGGAAGTGCGAGCCAAACAGGTATGGCCGCAACTTCTTCAGAGCCCATACCACTGCAAAGGCTTCACGCTCTATTGCACTCCACTTCTGTTCCCTGGGAAGTAGTCTCCGGGATAGGAAGACCACGGGTTGATCCAGACCCTCTTCATTGAGTTGCGATAACACAGCCCCAATGCCATGTTCCGATGCATCCGTCTGGACAATGAACTCCTTGGAAAAGTCTGGGGCCCTTAGGACCGGGGCCTCGCACATGGCTTGCTTCAGTTTCACAAAGGCCTGCTGACAAGCCTCCGTCCAGACTACCCGTCGAGGTTGCTTCTTGGACGTGAGCTCCGTGAGGGGGGCCACAATGGTACCATACCCCTTCACGAAGCGGCGGTAATATCCGGTGAGGCCCAGAAAAGCTCGGACCTCAGTCTGAGTCTTTTGGGGCTCCCAGGCCATGATGGCCTCGATTTTCGCCTGGAGGGGTTGCACCGCTCCCCTACCCACCAAGTGTCCAAGGTACACTACCGACCCCTGCCCGATCTGGCATTTACTGGCCTTGATCGTTAACCCAGCTTGCTTCAGGGCCTGGAGAACAGTTTGCAGGTGACGCAAGTGATCCTCCCAGCTGTTACTGAAGACGGCAATGTCGTCCAGATAAGCAGCAGAGAAACTCTCCATTCCAGTGAGGATCTGGTTCACCAGACGCTGAAACGTGGCAGGTGCGTTCTTGAGCCCAAAGGGCATCACGCAGAACTGGTAGTGGCCCTTGGGCGTGGAGAAGGCTGACCTTTCCTTAGCTCCATCAGTCAGAGAGATCTGCCAGTACCCGGAAGTAAGGTCAAAGGTACTCAGATATTGGGCAGCTCCCAGCCGGTCAATCAGTTCATCCGCCCTTGGAATCGGATGAGCATCAGTCTTGGTTACTGAGTTCAGTCCCCGGTAGTCCACACAGAACCTCAGTTCCGGTTGGGCACCCGGTGGTACAGCTTTTGGTACTAATACCACCGGACTGGACCAGGGGCTGCTGGAAGGTTCAATCACTCCTAGCTCCAGCATCTTAGTGACTTCACTGTGAATGCTGGCCTTCACCTTGTCTGTCATCCGGTAGATCTTTGACTTCACAGGTGGGCTGTCTCCTGTGTCCACGTCATGGACGCACAGGTGAGTCCTACCCGGAACAAGGGAGAACAACGAAGAGTACTGCCCCAGGACCTGGCGGCAGTCCTCCTGCTGTTCAGGAGTTAGGGACGGGGAGAGAATCACTCCCTCCACCAACCCATCCTTCTCTTGAGACGCAAATAAGTCGGGGAGAGGCTCGCTTTCCACGTCCTCTGCTCTGTCAGTCACCATCAGCAAGATGACTTCGGGCCTCTCATGGTGGGGTTTGAGGCGGTTGGCATGCAGCACCCGTAGGGGCTGGCGAGGGGTCTTCAGATCCACCAAGTAGGTAGCCTTACCCTTCTTCTCCAACACCTCAAATGGTCCTGACCAGCGACCCTGGAGGGCGCTAAGCTCTCCTGGTTCGATCACTCACACCTTCTGGCCAGGCTCCAATTCCACCGGGTGAGCATTGTGGTCATACCACGCCTTCATTACGGCTTGGCTGGCTTCCAAGTTGTCAGAAGCTTGCTTCCACAACTTAGCCATTTGGCTCCGGAAGGCCAGCTTGTAGCTCACCACATCCTGGGGAAGCTTTCTGGGAGTTCTTTCCCATCCGTCTCTCACCAGGCTGAGAGGTCCACGCACAGGGTGCCCATACAAAAGCTCGAAGGGGCTGAAGCCCACTCCCTTCTGTGGCACTTCCCTGTAAGAAAACAATAGACAGGGTAGGAGGACGTCCCATTTCCTCCTCAGGCTTTCAGGCAGACTTCTGATCATGCCTTTCAAGGTTTTATTGAACCTCTCCACCAGACCATTGGTCTGGGGGTGGTAAGGAGTGGTGAACCGGTAGGTCACTCCACACTCCTTCCACATGGCCCGCATGTATGCTGACATGAAGTTGGTCCCCCTGTCAGACACAACTTCCTTGGGAAAACCCACTCGGGTAAAGATTCCCATCAGGGCCCTAGCCACAACAGGTGCAGTAATGGTCCTCAGAGGTATAGCCTCTGGGTACCGTGTGGCATGATCCACCAGAACCAGGATAAACCTGTGACCAGCTGTAGTAGGCGGATCTAACGGACCCACAATGTCGATGCCCACCTTTTCAAAGGGGGTGCTAACGACAGGAAGTGGTTCCAGGGGAGCTTTCAGCTTCACCCCTGTTTTCCCACTGGCTTGACAAGACACACACGTCCGGCAATAGGTGTCGGACGACACTTTCATTTGAGGCCAATAAAAGTGTGGGACAAGCCGGGCAAAGGTCTTGTCCTGCCCCAGGTGTCCTGCCAAGGGGATCTCATGAGCCAATTCCAGGAGAAAGGCTCGGTAACGTTGAGGGACAACCAAGGCTCGTGACGATCCGTGCATGGGTGCCTTGGGTTCACTGTAGAGGAGGCCATCCTCCCAGTAAATGTTGTAGTTCCCCTCAACGTTCCCTGCTGCCTGGGCTTCAGCCTGTCGCCTCAGTCCCTCAAGGGTAGGACACTCCTTCTGGCCCTTGCAGAATTCCTCCCTGGTCGGCCCTCCCTCCACGTGCCACTCGGCCGGGATGGGTAGGTTCTCCATTTCGGTAACATCCCCCTCCGCGGACTCCTGGTCCACCACCTCCGGTGGCCTATCCGTCACACGGGGCGCGGATGCCGAGGCAGGCTCCTCCTGCCCTCGGTTCTTCCCTTGGTCGGCAGCCGGCGGTGCCTTTATTCCAGGCTCCCGCCTAAACGAACTCCCCCTCCGGGTAGTCGCAGACCCTGTGCTGACACAGGCCCAGTCAGGTGTACCCAGCATCTCAGCATGAGTCCGGTATTCCACCTCCTTCCAAGCATTATGCTCCATGTCATTCCCCAGCAGACAATCGACTGGCACGGCAGGGCTTACGGCAACTCGAAGCAAACCTGCAACCCCTTCCCATTCAAATGGAACCTCGGCCACCGGATAGTGGCCCATTCTGCCGTCAGCCATCGCGGCAGGGTGGAGCACATCGGGAATCACCTGCTCTGGAGACACCAGTTGGCTACGTACCATAGTCATACTGGCTCCTGTGTCTCTCAGAGCCTCCCCTCTTTGGCCGTTGATGGTGACCCACTGCCCATACTTTGTGGTATTTGCGGGCACCTGGATCTTAGGAACCATCTCCCGTTCTCCCAGGGACACTAAAGTGACACCCGCCCACTCCCTTCCCTTATCTAAAGGCATCTCCTCCCCGAGCACTATACTAGCTACTCCGGGGGCCTTTCCTCCGATGGGAGGGGGTGGTCTTTTCGGGCACTTCACATCTCCCTGATAGTGTCCGACACCACCGCACTCGAAGCAATGGACAACCCTTGGCTGCTGACTCTGGCCAGGATTAGGGTTTCTGGGTGGGTTAGCCCTAGGGGTGAATCCCGTTCCCTTCCCTTGGAAACTATTTTGGGGGCCTTTAGAGAACTCCGTTTTCTTTTCCCCTCCCTCTTTCTTCTGGGGGGCGCCCTGTCCGGTCTTTTGAGAGTCCCCTCCAGTCCCCCTTGTGGACACCCGGGTACTAGCCCAAATGTCCGCCTCCTCAGCAAGCTTGCTATCCACCAGGTGTTGACGCAGTTCGGGGAAACATTTTTCGAGCAGGTGTTCCTTCAACATCAAATCAAACAACCCCTCGTAGTCCCTCACCTCGCTGCCCTGTATCCAACCCTCTAATGCCTTCTTTGCATAGTCCAGGAAATCCACCCAATTCTGTGTGCCCAGTACGTGGCTACCCCGGAACTTCTGTCTGTACTTCTCGGGTGTTAGTCCAAACTTCCTCACGAGCGCCACTTTCATGGTGGGGTAGTGGGTCTGCTCATCCTGCTCTAGGGCCAATAATGTATCCCTGCCAGCTGGAGGCATGTATTGGTACAATCCCCCTCCCCAATATTTCTCTGGAACCCCATGGACTCTTAAAGAGACCTCATAGGCCGCTAGCCACTTGGCGATGTCATCTCCCGCACTATAGCTGGCTACTATGTCTTTTGGCAAATAAGGTTTGAGTTCCCTGGTGATTTCTCTTTCTTCGCTGCCACCATTAGGAACAGTGTGTGCCCCAACCCGTAGGATCTGGAGATCTATCTCCCTGAGCCTCAACTCGTGAGCCATCCTCCGTTCCTCCTTTTCTTTCTCCAGCTTCGCCAACTCCCATGTGAGCTGTCTTTTCTCCCTCCGGTCAGTTAACTCTGCTTCTAATAAGCCGTTGATAGAGACACTGCTGCCCTTCCTTGAAAGTGTTCTGGGCCCCGCTAATAGGTTCCCCACCTCAGTTTGGTACAAACCAGCCCCCTCGCTGTCAGGCTCTCCATCCCTGTCCTCCTTCTCAACCTTACTTTCTCGTCGTGCCTCCCCCCAAGCCCTCAAGCTGGTCTGGCACCGTGTTAAGCGTACGTCACACCCTCACAATAACCATGCGTTCATCCGTTCCAAAAACGACACTACACCGTAAAAATTATGGAAGACAAGATGAAAATATATATGTCTTTATCTTATTTTCTCTTAGTTGCAGGTTTCATAACATAAATACAATACAATAGGATTTTCCTTTAAAAGAGCAGGTCAAATAAACAATGCTACTTTGGGATTTCAATAAATAGGTTCAGGTCCTCATTAAGCAAAGAATAAATAGATGTGCAATAAATACAGACGGCAAATAAATACAGTCAGACAATAAATACAGTGCAAGAATAAATTAGTGGAAGACAATAAATAAAGCACCCTCAATAAATGAGGAAAAGCAATCAATGACAGTTACAGATCAGATCACTTTCATGAGGTAACTTGGTCTTACTTTGCCCATACACAGCTCGTGGTCATTTGGGTGGCATGGGGGTGTCCCACCTAGATTGGTCAAGGCTGGGGCCTAAGCTGAGGCAGAACAAGGGTAACCTAAAGATCTGGCCCTCCAAACTACACAGCCCCTCACTGATGTCACTGCACCAGTCTTAGTTCACCCCTGGCACTCCCAGGCTGGTTCTAACACCCCTCTAGCCCCTAGAATGGTCTTTTAGGACTCCACGGGGCCTCAGACGCCCCCTCTACCACTTACTGCCCTTTTCACGATGATCGGCTCCGCTCGGCACCGTGTCGACGCCGTGAGGCGGCTCCGGCTCGATGTCGCTGGGCGGCCTCGACTCGATGTCGCTGGGCGGTCTCGACTCGATGTCGCTGGACGGTCTCGACTCGATGTCGCTGGACGGTCTCGACTCGATGTCGCTGGGCGGTCTCAACTCGATGTCGCCTTCCGGCGTCGCAGGGACACGGTCTCCCCGCTTCCGGGTGTCTCCGGAGTGCGATCTCCACTCCCGACCTCCGGCGCGCTTCACCTCAGTTTCCGGCGACTCCGGTGGGCGGACTTCACTCCCCCGTCGACGCCTCACCTCGACCTCGGGTGAATCTCCACTCGACCTCCGGCGCCTCTCCACGACCTCCGTCGGCGCCCTCACCTCGACCTCCGGTGAATCTCCACTCGACCTCCGGCGCCTTCACCTCGACCTCGGGTGAATCCCAACTCGACCTCCGATGCCTCTCCACGACCTCCGTTGGCGCCCTCACTCGACCTCTGACGGCTCCGGGTACGACGTCTGCTTTCTGTCAGCGCCGCTTCTCTACCTCAGGCCCCAGGTCTCCAGGCTTCTCGACGTCAGGACTTCAGGAGGACACTGCTAAACAGGTCAGGAGCTTGCTGTTCTTCCTCTTTAAGGCCTGTCCCAAATATTCAGGTCCTTAAGATGGTTCTTCTGGTCTTGCTCCCACACAGGGCTTTAGGCTGGGCTTGGTCAGTAGGGACTAGCATCAAGGGTGGGTTTCTGGACCCCACTCCAAGCACTGGTTTCCACCCCTGCTGCCTTACTCCGACCTCCTTCTATCTCTGTCCTCTCTCTTCTCCAGTCAGTTGCCAACTGCCACCCTGAGATGGCCTCCCAACATTCTAAACTGCCTCCCACTGTCACAGGGTTCTAGAATGTTACAGAAGGTTCTAGAAACCTCCAGTGGGTTCTGGTTATGTCACAGGTGACAATGGATGGCCACCATTTTGTGGCTCAGGCCCTCAGACAGAAGTTCCAGGGGTAGGGAAAATGGCTCCCTGACCCTGCATCAACACTAAAAAGTCTGGTGGTTCCCAAAATGGAAAAATTATAACAGGGTTTGAGGCAAAAGTGGGACAAAATAAATAATGATGAGGAGGGACCACCCAAAGGGCTGACAGGTCTAACACATGGCAAGAGCTCTCAAGTTTCCCAGTTCCATGTGTAAGTAGTTCATACAGCCCCTGTAGTTCCTTTCAATTCTCCGATGTGTAGTTCTATTAATCCCACGTAGTTCCTTTCTATTCTCAATCTGTAGTTCTATTAATCCTTTTATGAAAATGGGATTACAATTCCCAGAGTGCAAAAACAACCCTTAAAGAGATAAACTGTTTATCATGCCTAGAAAATGTAAGAAAGGGGGTGGTGATGGACGGAGCATCAGAACCAATCAAACACTCACACCCAGTCAACAGATCTGGGTTTGATCCATCACCGTTCTTTAGCTCACTCTGCCACCCCAGTTCAGACATTACCATATGCAAATCAGTCTGGCCCTGTGCCTCATGGGAACAGTCCAGCCTGAACTGCCAAGCCATGCCTTCCCTGGACCTGAAACAAGCTTCCTAGGCCCAGATCTCTGTACGTGGGTGAATGTATGACATTGTTCTGCATTCTGTCCATCAACTGTTTTTTTGCATTTGTCACCCCGAGTGGGAAGGGTATGCCCAGACGTGGGTCCCTTGCTCTCCATGCCACTGGAATCAAGCTATCCTGGCTGAAGAGGGGTGAAACCCCGAAACTGGTCCTAGGATGCTTGTTTCCAGTCCAGGGAGGACCTGGCTTGGCAGTTCGGGCTGGACTGTTCCCATGCGGCACAGGGTCAAGACTGATTTGCATATGGCTGGGTTCAAACTGGAACGGCATGGTGAGCAAAAAAATGATGGATTTAGGCCCAGATCTCTGTACTGGGGTGAATGTATGACATTGTTCTGCATTCTGTCCATCAACTGTTTTTTTGCATTTGTCACCCCGAGTGGGAAGGGTATGCCCAGACGTGGGTCCCTTGCTCTCCATGCCACTGGAATCAAGCTATCCTGGCTGAAGAGGGGTGAAACCCCGAAACCGGTCCTAGGATGCTTGTTTCCAGTCCAGGGAGGACCTGGCTTGGCAGTTCGGGCTGGACTGTTCCCATGCGGCACAGGGTCAAGACTGATTTGCATATGGCTGGGTTCAAACTGGAACGGCATGGTGAGCAAAAAAATGATGGATTTAGGCCCAGATCTCTGTACTGGGGTGAATGTATGACATTGTTCTGCATTCTGTCCATCAACTGTTTTTTTGCATTTGTCACCCCGAGTGGGAAGGGTATGCCCAGACGTGGGTCCCTTGCTCTCCATGCCACTGGAATCAAGCTATCCTGGCTGAAGAGGGGTGAAACCCCGAAACCGGTCCTATGATGCTTGTTTCCAGTCCAGGGAGGACCTGGCTTGGCAGTTCGGGCTGGACTGTTCCCATGCGGCACAGGGTCAAGACTGATTTGCATATGGCTGGGTTCAAACTGGAACGGCATGGTGAGCAAAAAAATGATGGATTTAGGCCCAGATCTCTGTACTGGGGTGAATGTATGACATTGTTCTGCATTCTGTCCATCAACTGTTTTTTTGCATTTGTCACCCCGAGTGGGAAGGGTATGCCCAGACGTGGGTCCCTTGCTCTCCATGCCACTGGAATCAAGCTATCCTGGCTGAAGAGGGGTGAAACCCCGAAACCGGTCCTAGGATGCTTGTTTCCAGTCCAGGGAGGACCTGGCTTGGCAGTTCGGGCTGGACTGTTCCCATGCGGCACAGGGTCAAGACTGATTTGCATATGGCTGGGTTCAAACTGGAACGGCATGGTGAGCAAAAAAATGATGGATTTAGGCCCAGATCTCTGTACTGGGGTGAATGTATGACATTGTTCTGCATTCTGTCCATCAACTGTTTTTTTGCATTTGTCACCCCGAGTGGGAAGGGTATGCCCAGACGTGGGTCCCTTGCTCTCCATGCCACTGGAATCAGGCTATCCTGGCTGAAGAGGGGTGAAACCCCGAAACCGGTCCTAGGATGCTTGTTTCCAGTCCAGGGAGGACCTGGCTTGGCAGTTCGGGCTGGACTGTTCCCATGCGGCACAGGGTCAAGACTGATTTGCATATGGCTGGGTTCAAACTGGAACGGCATGGTGAGCAAAAAAATGATGGATTTAGGCCCAGACCTCTGTACTAGGGTGAATGTATGACATTGTTCTGCATTCTGTCCATCAACTGTTTTTTTGCATTTGTCACCCCGAGTGGGAAGGGTATGCCCAGACGTGGGTCCCTTGCTCTCCATGCCACTGGAATCAAGCTATCCTGGCTGAAGAGGGGTGAAACCCCGAAACCGGTCCTAGGATGCTTGTTTCCAGTCCAGGGAGGACCTGGCTTGGCAGTTCGGGCTGGACTGTTCCCATGCGGCACAGGGTCAAGACTGATTTGCATATGGCTGGGTTCAAACTGGAACGGCATGGTGAGCAAAAAAATGATGGATTTAGGCCCAGATCTCTGTACTGGGGTGAATGTATGACATTGTTCTGCATTCTGTCCATCAACTTTTTTTTGCATTTGTCACCCCGAGTGGGAAGGGTATGCCCAGACGTGGGTCCCTTGCTCTCCATGCCACTGGAATCAAGCTATCCTGGCTGAAGAGGGGTGAAACCCCGAAACCAGTCCTAGGATGCTTGTTTCCAGTCCAGGGAGGACCTGGCTTGGCAGTTCGGGCTGGACTGTTCCCATGCGGCACAGGGTCAAGACTGATTTGCATATGGCTGGGTTCAAACTGGAACGGCATGGTGAGCAAAAAAATGATGGATTTAGGCCCAGATCTCTGTACTGGGGTGAATGTATGACATTGTTCTGCATTCTGTCTGTTAGACCTGTCAGCCCTTTGGGTGGTCCCTCCTCTTCATTTTTTATTTTGTCCCACTTCTGCCTCAAACCCTGTTATAATTTTTCCTTTTTGGGAACCACCAGACTTTTTAGTGTTGATGCAGGGTCAGGGAGCCATTTTCCCTACCCCTGGAACTTCTGTCTGAGGGCCTGAGACACAAAATGGTGGCCACCCATTGTCACCTGTGACATCACCAGAACCCACTGGAGATTTCTAGAACCTTCTGTAACATTCTGGAACCCTGTGACAGTGGGAGGCAGTTTAGAATGTTGGGAGGCCATCTCAGAGTGGCAGTTGGCATCTGACTAGAGAGGAGAGAGGACAGAGATAGAAGGAGGTCGGAGTAAGGCAGCAGGGGTGGAAACCAGTGCTTGGAGTGGGGTCCAGAAACCCACCCTTGATGCTAGTCCCTACTGACCAAGCCCAGCCTAGAGCCCTGTGTGTGGGACAAAGACCAGAAGAACCATCTTAAGGAACTGGACATTTGGAACAGGCCTTAAAGAAGAAGAACAGCAAGTTCCTGACCTGTTCAGCAGTGTCCTCCTGGAGTCCTGACGTCGAGAAGCCTGGAGACCTGGGGCCTGAGGTAGAGAAGCGGCGCTAACAGTAAGCAGACGTCGTACCCGGAGCCGCCAGAGGTCGAGTGAGGGCGCCGACGGAGGTCGTGGAGAGGCGCCGGAGGTCGAGTGGAGTTTCACCCGAGGTCGAGGTGAGGGCGCCGACGGAGGTCGTGAAGAGGCGCCGGAGGTCGAGTCGGGAGTCACCTGAGGTCGAGGTGAGGCGTCGACGGGGGAGTGAAGTCCGCCCACCGGAGTCGCCGGAAACTGAGGTGAAGCGCGCCTGAGGTCGGGAGTGGAGATCGCACTCCGGAGACACCAGGAAGTGGGGAGTCCGAGTCCCTGCGACGCCGGAAGGCGACATCAAGACGAGGCCGTCCAGCGACGTCGAGTCGAGACCGCCCAGCGACATCGAGCCGAGGCCGCCCAGCGACATCGAGCCGAGACCACCCAGCGACATCGAGTCGAGACCGCCCAGCGACATTGAGCCGAGGCCGCCCAGCGACATCGAGTCGAGACCGCCCAGCGACATCGATCCGGAGCCGCCTCACGGCGTCGACACGGTGCCGAGCGGAGCCGATCATCGTGAAAAGGGCAGTAAGTGGTAGAGGGGGCGTCTAAGGCCCTTTGGAGCCCTAAAAGACCATTCTAGGGGCTAGAGGGGTGTTAGAACCAGCCTGGGAGTGCCAGGGGTGAACTAAGACTGGTGCAGTGACATCTGTGAGGGGCTGTGTAGTTTGGAGGGCCAGATCTTTAGGTTACCCTTGTTCTGCCTCAGCTTAGGCCCCAGCCTTGACCAATCTAGGTGGGACACCCCCATGCCACCCAAATGACCATGAGCTGTGTATGGGCAAAGTAAGACCAAGTTACCTCATGAAAGTGATCGGATCTGTAACTGTCATTGATTGCTTTTCCTTATTTATTGAGGGTGTTTTATTTATTGTCTTCCACTAATTTATTCTTGCACTGTATTTATTGTCTGATTGTATTTATTTGCCGTCTGTATTTATTGCACACCTATTTATTCTTTGCTTAATGATGACCTGAACCTATTTATTGAAATTCCAAAGTAGCATTATTTATTTGACCTGCTCTTTTAAGGGAAAATCTTATTGTATTGTATTTATGTTATGAAACTTGCAACTAAGAGAAAATAAGATAAAGACATATATATTTTCAACTTGACTTGCATTATTTTTACGGTGTAGTGTCGTTTTTGGAACGGATGAACACATGGTTATTGTGTGGGTGTGACGTACGCTTAACACGGTGCCTAACCCCAACCGCTCGAGCCAAGCTACCACTGTGCTGGGAACCTGGTGACTGCTAACCCGGTTGCCCGGTTTCCAACACTGTCCATCAACTGTTTTTTTGCATTTGTCACCCCGAGTGGGAAGGGTATGCCCAGACGGGGGTCCCTTGCTCTCCATGCCACTGGAATCAAGCTATCCTGGCTGAAGAGGGGTGAAACCCCGAAACCGGTCCTAGGATGCTTGTTTCCAGTCCAGGGAGGACCTGGCTTGGCAGTTCGGGCTGGACTGTTCCCATGCGGCACAGGGTCAAGACTGATTTGCATATGGCTGGGTTCAAACTGGAACGGCATGGTGAGCAAACAAAATGATGGATTTAGGCCCAGATCTCTGTACTGGGGTGAATGTATGACATTGTTCTGCATTCTGTCCATCAACTGTTTTTTTGCATTTGTCACCCCGAGTGGGAACGGTATGCCCAGACGTGGGTCCCTTGCTCTCCATGCCACTGGAATCAAGCTATCCTGGCTGAAGAGGGGTGAAACCCCGAAACCGGTCCTAGGATGCTTGTTACCAGTCCAGGGAGGACCTGGCTTGGCAGTTCGGGCTGGACTGTTCCCATGCGGCACAGGGTCAAGACTGATTTGCATATGGCTGGGTTCAAACTGGAAAGGCATGGTGTAGGAGAGTAGGGTCTGCTTTCTATGTTCACCCCCACTTTTTGCTTTTGCTTTACTGGTTTTCGACTTAGATGTGGCTGTGGGCCTGCTAATCAGACCCACAGCCCTGCTGTTCTCTCTCTAAATTAATACTATGTACTTTAGGTGCATAACCCATTTGGATAGGATCACCTTATTGGCCCCTGTACAGTGTACCCTAGGTACCCAGGGCATAGGTGTACCCTAGGCCTACCAGGGGCTGCAGCATGTATTATGCCACCCCTGGCCTGGCCTTCCATTTTGACACAACTGGCTGATCACTCAGCTGGGGCAAGGTCGTGTAATCACCCCTTGCTTAGGTGTAGTATTCCTATACCTAACTTACATATAGACACATGTGTACCTATCAGTCACTCCTATGGCAGGCCTTAACAATCCTGGAGGCAGAGTGCTTGGTAACATGTGAGATGGTGCTCTAGCATGAGCTGAGCCTGTCTGCAGCTTTCGGAACCTTGTCCTTATAGCTGTTCTATGATATAGCCTACCATATACTCTTAAAGTGCCTTATAATCTTAGACGGTTCTGGTAACTATGGTTTGGCTTTATCAAAACATGTCGTGTAAGGTGTCTAACACTAGGGAATAATACCCCCATGCCATTTCTGGACATGAGAATATTATTCCCCCCTTCTAAAGGGAAAGACATGTTAAAATCATACTTCAACTGTTAGCCTCTGACCAAAGCCTCAGCATCACAAAATGGATGCTGCTGCCACGACACAAGTCTGACCTCCTGCAGCTGGGAGTGATCCCAGCCAGGGAGGCCTGGACAATAGGTTTCCTGCTTGGGGAGGTGCTAGCACCTCCCCAGACAGCCTTTAGTGTATTGGGGCAGGGTGGGCTGAAAGGAATGAGACATGCCTGGGGCACACAAGGTGTTCCTTGCATAGTCCAGTTCAAACCGGCGCTGTGGCACTCCAGCCCCAGCTCTGGCGCGATACTGGACAAAGGGAAGTGGGTGTAACCACCCCCTCCCAGGTCCCACCCATAAGGCGTGACCTAGCAGGTATCCCAGCCCCCCAGATTAGTATAAGAGTGGGAGTTGGGCCTCAAGACTTTAGATTATCCTGAACCTGCAAAATTGAACAGAAACTCTGGACCTTCGACATTCGACGAAAGAAGAAGACTGAAGAATCTCCCTTGTAGCCAAGGAGTGGCTACCCTGTGCAAACAGGCACCATCAAGAGACTACCCTTTGCTTTGCGACCGTTCTACGAGGAACCGACGGCAGAGCCCGACCAGAGCCTTGACTTCCAGACTTCTCCGACCCTCATCCACATCTGCAGCAGAGCTGAGATCCATGGAGGCGACGAGCGACATGGGACCGGCTACCTGGAAAAAGTGTCTAGTAACTTACAGCGCAGCTTCTGAGGTACCCTCGAAGTTGTGCACCGGGGATTGAGAAGCCCCAACCCCAAGCACCATCTGCACCGAAGATCAGCCCCCCACACTCCACGAGTCCTGCGTGGGGCCCTTCAGCATTTTTCTGCTTGCCGCGTTTGTCCGGTTGCTTGCCCGCTGGCTAGTGGCCTCTGTGACGACGCACCCTGAAATCTTCTGCGCTGGTTTGGCTCCTCCAGACTGGCTCCCGCTTCTCTGCAAAGAAGAAGCACCCCAGACCTTCCTGGTCTGCACCAGAAGCAAGTCCTTCGTTCTTCGTGGGTTCCGCTTGCCAAGGCTTGGTGAGTCCTAGTCCAACTTCGACGCCGCCGACAGCAAGAGCCTTCGTGGGACAGCTCGCCTCCTGGTCCTGGTCGCCCTCGACGCTTCCTGGTCCTCCTGGCTGCAGCGACAAGCTTCACCTTCACCTGCAACTCTTCACGACATCGCCTGGTTCCTTCCTGGTTCCACGTGGTCACTGGCTAGTGACCTTGACTCTGTCCCTTCTGCTTGCAGGTTTCTTCTCTTCTTGATCCCAGCCTTGGGATCCACCGGACACTCTTCACTGACTGCCTGTCAGCATCTTTCTTCAGGCATCCATAGGAGTCGACGACGAAAACGACGCATCTTCACCCCTATGCACCCGCAGCCTGTGGGCTAGGTAACTTGGGTACTCCGGTGCTCATCAGGATAGTGACTATCCTAGTGTCTAGTTTTCAAGTCTCAACTTCCTAGCTACTCCGGAAGTGTCCTAAATCTACCGTTGTCTAAACTGTACTATTGCTATTGACTTTTACGCATTACGCGTGAGTGTTTCCACTCTGCACACGAATCCCGTGGGCCTCCCACTTCCTAACTAACGCTAGTGTAGTGTAGCCCCAGCGATTCCCTAGGCCTAGGCCTATTCTATTTCCGTGACAGTGGTTCTTATACCACTTACTTAGTATATGGTTTGCGTGGCCCCTAGGGCCTAACTGTATTACTTACCTGTGTGACTTACTGTATGCATTAATAAGACTGTGTTGTACTTACCTCTAATCTCATAAAGAGTGCTGAGGGTTTGCTTAGAATAAATACACTTTATTTTATATATATATCTGTTGTGGTGTCCTTTCATTTGGTATTCAAGGGATTATATATGGTATCACAGCTGGCTTCACATGCCATTCAGAGTTTAGCCTAAGACTGCTCTTGTCCATGCTACCACTAGGATAGCTGGTCTATAAGGTTGACTTTACCACCAATCACCATAAGGGTATTTGGACTGATATAAGGTGTACACTATAACTAGTGACATCATACATCAGGCCAACTTCTCACATTGGTGGCAGCGGTTGGGATCTGAGCTTGCTGTTGTAATACCATTGTAATCTTGAGATACTAAATTGAAAGATCACACAGATATTGTCTAGGTACATATAACATAGATTATTATACTTAAGTCCTACTGGACTTTGTAGTTGTAGGTTGAAGGGAGTAACACACCCTGACTACAACTACTAGAGAGGTTTAGTAGATACAACTAGTGTAGGTAGGTGCACACACCACACCCTCACTAGATCATGTCTCTGAGAGTAGATCAAGTAGATGCTCTCTCAGGAGGATCAGGTCTGCAAAAGATCCCCTCTAGATATGATACCTTAACATTCCAGGAGATGAGACACTTGTGTACCTCCAGAGGAATAAAACAGGGTGCAAACCCTACCCTCCTTCAGTTAAGACAACTCCTAGAGGAGTATGATGCTCATAGGGCATCTCAGGCAGGTGCCCTAGGCACAGAGGAGGGTCTACCCACCACAGAGGAGTCAGATGGGGCTTCAGATGGGGAGGTAGACAGCCAGAGCCAAGTAAGGAGACTTAGCCAGGCTAACCTAAGTTTACATGGGAGTTTGCATGGGGTCCCCCCATACAGACCCCCAAGTAGGCATTCACAGAGAAGCAGGAGGGACAGATCCCCTTCAAGGGAATCCATCCACTCCCATGTCTCTAGCATCTCTAATGCTTCCTCTCACAGGGGAATGACTTCACCTGAGAGAAAGGAGCATGCAGCCAGAATGAGGGAGGCTAATCTGAGGATTCAGAGGGAAGAACTTGCCCTTGCCAAAGAGAAGCTTGCTCTGGCTAGAGAGAAAAAGTTAAGTGGGTTAGAACCCACTGGTGGCAGCAACATTCCTAGAGATAGAGACAGGCACTATGATAATAGAAACCTGAGCAAGATTGTCCCTCCCTACAAGTGTGGGGATGACATCCACAAATGGATAACTGCTTTGGAGAGAGCTTGCAAAGTACAGCAGGTACCCCAAAGTCAGTGGGCAGCTATCTTGTGGCTCTCCTTCTCTGAGAAAGGAAGAGACAAGCTCCTCACAGTTAGTGATGAGGATGCAGATAATTACACTGTCCTGAAGAGTGCTCTGATTGATGGGTTTGGCCTAACCACTGAACAATACAGGTTGTTGTTCAGGGATACCCAGAAGACACAGACTCAGGACTGGACTGACTTTGTAGATTGTGCCACTAAGGCTCTGGAAGGCTGGCTAATGGGAAGTAAGGTTAAGGACTATACAGGATTGTATAATTTGATCATGAGAGAGCAAATACTTAACAACTGTCAAAACCAGCTATTGCATCAACACCTGATTGATTCTGATCTGACTTCTCCCCAAGAATTGGGAAAGAAGGCAGATAGATGGGTCAGGACTAGAGTTAAGCAGAAAAACCAGAACCAGGGCGGTGATCAGAAAAAGGCAGACCAGAAGGGTAATGAGCAGAAACAAAAAGACCAGAAGTCTTCACCAGGCCCCCAAAAGGCTCAGGGGGAGGGTGGTTCCAAAAAGGATAAGAAGAAAGATGGCCAAAAGAAACCATGGTGCAACTATTGTAAGTCCAACTCACATTGGTTTAGTGAGTGCACCAAAAAGGATAAGCCCCCAGCCACCATTGCCCCTAAGGCAACTGTACCCCCTAGTTCAGCTGTAAGTGGTGGTTCCCAGCAAAAGGGGGTAGTAGGGTTAACCCTGGGAACTGAGGAGGATTCTGGCCTAGTCAGAGTACCTACTCAGGCTGTCCTGATCTGTGATGGGGACTTAGCTTTGTCCTCTACTGTAGGCCCCAGTAACCTGGGCAAGTACAGACAGACACCTTTTATCAACCAAAGAATGGCTCAGGCCTACAGGGACACTGGAGCTAGTGTCACAATGGTGACACCTGCTTTTGTGGACCCTGGACAGATCATACTAGGTGAGAATTACCTAGTGACCAACGCTAGCAATGCCACTACCTCCCATAGTGTGGCTATTGTTAACTTCTCCTGGGGAGGGGTAACTGGCCTCAAGAAAGTTGTTGTTAGTTCAGACCTTCCTGTAGAGTGTTTACTGGGCAATGATCTTGAAACTTCAGTTTGGTCTGAAGTGGAGTATAGGACCCATGCAGAAATGCTGGGGATAGATGCACATGTCCTTGCTGTGACCAGGTCACAGGCCAAAAAGTGCAACACTGAACAAGTGCTGGATCCTGAAACTATGGACCAGTCACAACCCAAGAGAAAGAGCAGTAGGGTTAAGGCTGTGCCTTCCCCCCTGCCTCAGGTGGTGGATCAGCCCTCCCAGGAGGATGATTCTGAGAGCCCTGAAGGAACTGTCCTAGAAGAACTTGAACCTGATCAGGTTGAGTTTCTTGGGACAGGGGGACCTTCCAGGGCAGATCTGAGGCAGGCTCAATTAGACTGCCCCTCTCTTGAACCCCTCAGACAGCTGGCTGCTGCTGAGGCTGCAGGGAATGCTCAAGGTACCCATAGAGTGTATTGGGATGAAGGGCTACTGTACTCAGAGGCTAGAGACCCCAAGCCTGGTGCATCCAGGAGGTTGGTCATACCACTGAAGTTCAGAGGCTTCCTTCTAACCTTGGCCCATGATATTCCCCTTGCAGGACATTTAGGCCAGAACAAGACTTGGGACAGGCTTGTCCCTCACTTTCACTGGCCCCATATGTCAGAAGATACTAAGGAGTTTTGTCGCTCCTGTGTCACCTGCCAAGCCAGTGGCAAATCAGGTGGCACCACAAAGGCCCCCCCATACCACTACCTGTGGTGGGGGTCCCCTTTGAAAGAGTGGGCATAGATAGTGTAGGACCAATGGACCCACAAACAGCATCTGGGCACAGATTCATACTGGTGATAGTGGACCATGCCACCAGGTACCCAGAAGCAATTCCCCTGAGGACCACAACAGCTCCTGTTGTGGCAAGGGCCCTGCTTGGAGTATTCTCCAGAGTGGGCTTTCCAAAGGAGGTCATTTCTGACAGAGGTGCCAACTTTATGTCAGGATACTTGACTGCAATGTGGAAGGAGTGTGGTGTTAACTATAAGTTCACCACACCCTATCACCCACAGTGCAATGGGCTTGTTGAGAGATTCAACAAGACCCTAAAGGGAATGATAAAAGGATTACCAGACAAGCTTAGGCGAAGATGGGACATCCTTTTACCCTGCCTTCTGTTTGCTTACAGAGAGGTCCCACAAAAGGGGGTTGGCTACAGCCCTTTTGAGCTTTTGTTTGGGCATCCTGTAAGAGGACCCCTGTGTTTGGTGAAGGAAGGATGGGAGAGACCTCTCAGACAACCCAAACTAGACATAGTGGATTATGTACTTGGTCTCCGCTCCAGGATGGCAGAGTATATGAAGAAGGCTTCTAAAAACCTTGAGGCAAGCCAAGAACTCCAAAAAGCTTGGCATGACCAAAAGGCTGTACTGACTGTTTACCAGCCAGGACAGAAAGTGTGGGTGTTGGAGCCAGTGGCCCCAGCAGCACTCCAAGACAAATGGTCTGGACCCCACACTATTGTTGAGAAAAAGGGAGAAGTCACCTACTTGGTGGACCTTGGGACTCCCAGAAGCCCCCACAGGGTGCTTCATGTCAACAGATTGAAGGCATATGTTGACAGGGCAGACATGGGGCTACTCATGGCTACAGATGAGGGGCAGGAGGAAGAGAGTGACCCTCTCCCAGACCTGTTGACTCAGAACCCTGATGATGGCTCAGTTGATGGTGTGGTCTTTTCTGACAGCCTCACTGTCCATCAACAACAGGACTGCAGACAAGTTCTGCAGGCCTACAGACATATGTTCTCTCTGACCCCAAGTCAGACAAACTGGTGCACCCATGAGGTGGACACTGGTGACAGTCTGCCTGTGAAGAGTAAAATCTACAGGCAACCTGACCATGTCAGGGACTGCATAAAAGTTGAGGTACAAAAGATGTTGGAGCTGGGAGTCATTGAACCTTCAGAGAGCCCTTGGGCTAGTCCTGTAGTCCTTGTGCCAAAACCTCACACCCAAGATGGTAAGAGAGAGATGAGGTTTTGCGTGGATTACAGAGGTCTCAATGCTGTCACTAGGACAGATGCCCACCCAATACCTAGGGCAGATGAGCTCATTGACAGACTGGCAGCTGCTAAGTTTTTGAGCACATTTGACCTAACAGCAGGCTGCTGGCAAATCAGACTAGCTGAGAGTGCAAAGGCCAAAACTGCTTTCTCGACCCCAGGAGGACATTATCAATTTGTGGTAATGCCCTTTGGTTTGAAGAATGCACCTGCCACTTTCCAAAGGCTGGTGAATCAAGTCCTTACTTGGTTGGATGATTATTGTGCAGCTTATCTTGATGATATTGCTGTCTTTAGCTCCACCTGGGAGGATCACCTGGTCCACCTGAGGAATGTTTTAGAGGCCCTGCAAAAGGCAGGCCTCACTATCAAGGCCACTAAGTGCCAGATAGGTCAGAGCAAGGTTGTATACCTGGGCCACCTAGTTGGTGGGGGTCAGGTTCAACCACTGGAGAGCAAGATCCAGACCATAAAGGACTGGGCTCCTCCAACTACCCAGACTCAGGTCAGAGCTTTCTTGGGCCTGACTGGGTACTACAGAAAGTTTGTTAAGAACTATGGGTCCATAGTGACACCACTTAATGACTTGACCTCCAAGAAGATGCCAAAGAAAGTTCAGTGGACAGTAAGCTGTCAAAAAGCATTTGATGACCTGAAGCAGGCCATGTGCAGTGCACCTATCCTGAAAAGTCCAGACTATTCCAAAGAGTTCATTGTCCAGACAGATGCTTCTGAGTTAGGTGTGGGAGCTGTTCTTTCACAACTGAATGTAGATGGTCAAGACCAGCCCATTGCTTTTATAAGTAGAAGGCTGACCCCTAGAGAGAAACGTTGGTCAGCTATTGAGAGGGAGGCCTTTGCTGTGGTTTGGGCCCTGAAGAAGCTGAGGCCATACTTGTTTGGCACTCACTTCAAGATTCAGACAGACCATAAGCCCCTCTTGTGGCTAAATCAGATGAAGGGTGAAAATCCCAAACTTCTTAGGTGGTCCATTTCCCTACAGGGGATGGACTTCACAGTGGAACATAGACCTGGGACTGACCATGCCAATGCAGATGGACTCTCCAGATATTTCCACTTAGAACATGAAGACTCAACTGGTCAAGGTTAGTTTAATGTCCCTAAGTTTGGGGGGGGGGGTTGTGTAGGAGAGTAGGGTCTGCTTTCTATGTTCACCCCCACTTTTTGCTTTTGCTTTACTGGTTTTCGACTTAGATGTGGCTGTGGGCCTGCTAATCAGACCCACAGCCCTGCTGTTCTCTCTCTAAATTAATACTATGTACTTTAGGTGCATAACCCATTTGGATAGGATCACTTTATTGGCCCCTGTACAGTGTACCCTAGGTACCCAGGGCATAGGTGTACCCTAGGCCTACCAGGGGCTGCAGCATGTATTATGCCACCCCTGGCCTGGCCTTCCATTTTGACACAACTGGCTGATCACTCAGCTGGGGCAAGGTCGTGTAATCACCCCTTGCTTAGGTGTAGTATTCCTATACCTAACTTACATATAGACACATGTGTACCTATCAGTCACTCCTATGGCAGGCCTTAACAATCCTGGAGGCAGAGTGCTTGGTAACATGTGAGATGGTGCTCTAGCATGAGCTGAGCCTGTCTGCAGCTTTCGGAACCTTGTCCTTATAGCTGTTCTATGATATAGCCTACCATATACTCTTAAAGTGCCTTATAATCTTAGACGGTTATGGTAACTATGGTTTGGCTTTATCAAAACATGTCGTGTAAGGTGTCTAACACTAGGGAATAATACCTCCATGCCATTTCTGGACATGAGAATATTATT
The DNA here is from genome assembly GCF_964204655.1 of Triturus cristatus. NCBI lineage: Eukaryota > Metazoa > Chordata > Amphibia > Caudata > Salamandridae > Triturus > Triturus cristatus. The sequence continues at coordinate 343,417,193 of NC_140592.1, read as the reverse complement.
CCCCCCTTCTAGAGGGAAAGACATGTTAAAATCATACTTCAACTGTTAGCCTCTGACCAAAGCCTCAGCATCACAAAATGGATGCTGCTGCCACGACACAAGTCTGACCTCCTGCAGCTGGGAGTGATCCCAGCCAGGGAGGCCTGGACAATAGGTTTCCTGCTTGGGGAGGTGCTAGCACCTCCCCAGACAGCCTTTAGTGTATTGGGGCAGGGTGGGCTGAAAGGAATGAGACATGCCTGGGGCACACAAGGTGTTCCTTGCATAGTCCAGTTCAAACCGGCGCTGGGGCACTCCAGCCCCAGCTCTGGCGCGAAACTGGACAAAGGGAAGTGGGTGTAACCACCCCCTCCCAGGTCCCACCCATAAGGCGTGACCTAGCAGGTATCCCAGCCCCCCAGATTAGTATAAGAGTGGGAGTTGGGCCTCAAGACTTTAGATTATCCTGAACCTGCAAAATTGAACAGAAACTCTGGACCTTCGACATTCGACGAAAGAAGAAGACTGAAGAATCTCCCTTGTAGCCAAGGAGTGGCTACCCTGTGCAAACAGGCACCATCAAGAGACTACCCTTTGCTTTGCGACCGTTCTACGAGGAACCGACGGCAGAGCCCGACCAGAGCCTTGACTTCCAGACTTCTCCGACCCTCATCCACATCTGCAGCAGAGCTGAGATCCGTGGAGGCGACGAGCGACGTGGGACCGGCTACCTGGAAAAAGTGGCTAGTAACTTACAGCGCAGCTTCTGAGGTACCCTCGAAGTTGTGCACCGGGGATTGAGAAGCCCCAACCCCAAGCACCATCTGCACCGAAGATCAGCCCCCCACACTCCACGAGTCCTGCGTGGGGCCCTTCAGCATTTTTCTGCTTGCCGCGTCTGTCCGGTTGCTTGCCCGCTGGCTAGTGGCCTCTGTGACGACGCACCCTGAAATCTTCTGCGCTGGTTTGGCTCCTCCAGACTGGCTCCCGCTTCTCTGCAAAGAAGAAGCACCCCAGACCTTCCTGGTCTGCACCAGAAGCAAGTCCTTCGTTCTTCGTGGGTTCCGCTTGCCAAGGCTTGGTGAGTCCTAGTCCAACTTCGACGCCGCCGACAGCAAGAGCCTTCGTGGGACAGCTCGCCTCCTGGTCCTGGTCGCCCTCGACGCTTCCTGGTCCTCCTGGCTGCAGCGACAAGCTTCACCTTCACCTGCAACTCTTCACGACACCGCCTGGTTCCTTCCTGGTTCCACGTGGTCACTGGCTAGTGACCTTGACTCTGTCCCTTCTGCTTGCAGGTTTCTTCTCTTCTTGATCCCAGCCTTGGGATCCACCGGACACTCTTCACTGACTGCCTGTCAGCATCTTTCTTCAGGCATCCATAGGAGTCGACGACGAAAACGACGCATCTTCACCCCTATGCACCCGCAGCCTGTGGGCTAGGTAACTTGGGTACTCCAGTGCTCATCAGGATAGTGACTATCCTAGTGTCTAGTTTTCAAGTCTCAACTTCCTAGCTACTCCGGAAGTGTCCTAAATCTACCGTTGTCTAAACTGTACTATTGCTATTGACTTTTACGCATTACACGTGAGTGTTTCCACTCTGCACACGAATCCCGTGGGCCTCCCACTTCCTAACTAACGCTAGTGTAGTGTAGCCCCAGCGATTCCCTAGGCCTAGGCCTATTCTATTTCCGTGACAGTGGTTCTTATACCACTTACTTAGTATATGGTTTGCGTGGCCCCTAGGGCCTAACTGTATTACTTACCTGTGTGACTTACTGTATGCATTAATAAGACTGTGTTGTACTTACCTCTAATCTCATAAAGAGTGCTGAGGGTTTGCTTAGAATAAATACACTTTATTTTATATATATATCTGTTGTGGTGTCCTTTCATTTGGTATTCAAGGGATTATATATGGTATCACAGCTGGCTTCACATGCCATTCAGAGTTTAGCCTAAGACTGCTCTTGTCCATGCTACCACTAGGATAGCTGGTCTATAAGGTTGACTTTACCACCAATCACCATAAGGGTATTTGGACTGATATAAGGTGTACACTATAACTAGTGACATCATACATCAGGCCAACTTCTCACACATGGTGAGCAAAAAAATTATGGATTTAGGCCCAGATCTCTGTACTGGGGTGAATGTATGACATTGTTCTGCATTCTGTCCATCAACTGTTTTTTTGCATTTGTCACCCCGAGTGGGAAGGGAATGCCCAGACGTGGGTCCCTTGCTCTCCATGCCACTGGAATCAAGCTATCCTGGCTGAAGAGGGGTGAAACCCCGAAACCGGTCCTAGGATGCTTGTTTCCAGTCCAGGGAGGACCTGGCTTGGCAGTTCGGGCTGGACTGTTCCTATGCGGCACAGGGTCAAGACTAATTTGCATATGGCTGGGTTCAAACTGGAACGGCATGGTGAGCAAAAAAAATGATGGATTTAGGCCCAGATCTCTGAACTGGGGTGAATGTATGACATTGTTCTGCATTCTGTCCATCAACTGTTTTTTTGCATTTGTCACCCCGAGTGGGAAGGGTATGGCCAGACGTGTGTCCCTTGCTCTCCATGCCACTGGAATCAAGCTATCCTGGCTGAAGAGGGGTGAAACCCCGAAACCGGTCCTAGGATGCTTGTTTCCAGTCCAGGGAGGACCTGGCTTGGCAGTTCGGGCTGGACTGTTCCCATGCGGCACAGGGTCAAGACTGATTTGCATATGGCTGGGTTCAAACTTGAACGGCATGGTGAGCAAAAAAATTATGGATTTAGGCCCAGATCTCTGTACTGGGGTGAATGTATGACATTGTTCTGCATTCTGTCCATCAACTGTTTTTTTGCATTTGTCACCCCGAGTGGGAAGGGAATGCCCAGACGTGGGTCCCTTGCTCTCCATGCCACTGGAATCAAGCTATCCTGGCTGAAGAGGGGTGAAACCCCGAAACCGGTCCTAGGATGCTTGTTTCCAGTCCAGGGAGGACCTGGCTTGGCAGTTCGGGCTGGACTGTTCCTATGCGGCACAGGGTCAAGACTAATTTGCATATGGCTGGGTTCAAACTGGAACGGCATGGTGAGCAAAAAAAATGATGGATTTAGGCCCAGATCTCTGAACTGGGGTGAATGTATGACATTGTTCTGCATTCTGTCCATCAACTGTTTTTTTGCATTTGTCACCCCGAGTGGGAAGGGTATGGCCAGACGTGGGTCCCTTGCTCTCCATGCCACTGGAATCAAGCTATCCTGGCTGAAGAGGGGTGAAACCCCGAAACCGGTCCTAGGATGCTTGTTTCCAGTCCAGGGAGGACCTGGCTTGGCAGTTCGGGCTGGACTGTTCCCATGCGGCACAGGGTCAAGACTGATTTGCATATGGCTGGGTTCAAACTTGAACGGCATGGTGAGCAAAAAAATGATGGATTTAGGCCCAGATCTCTGTACTGGGGTGAATGTATGACATTGTTCTGCATTCTGTCCATCAACTGTTTTTTTGCATTTGTCACCCCGAGTGGGAAGGGTATGCCCAGACGTGGGTCCCTTGCTCTCCATGCCACTGGAATCAAGCTATCCTGGCTGAAGAGGGGTGAAACCCCGAAACCGGTCCTAGGATGCTCGTTTCCAGTTCAGGGAGGACCTGGCTTGGCAGTTCGGGCTGGACTGTTCCCATGCGGCACAGGGTCAAGACTGATTTGCATATGGCTGGGTTCAAACTGGAACGGCATGGTGAGCAAAAAAATTATGGATTTAGGCCCAGATCTCTGTACTGGGGTGAATGTATGACATTGTTCTGCATTCTGTCCATCAACTGTTTTTTTGCATTTGTCACCCCGAATGGGAAGGGTATGCCCAGACGTGGGTCCCTTGCTCTCCATGCCACTGGAATCAAGCTATCCTGGCTGAAGAGGGGTGAAACCCCGAAACCGGTCCTAGGATGCTTGTTTCCAGTCCAGGGAGGACCTGGCTTGGCAGTTCGGGCTGGACTGTTCCCATGCGGCACAGGGTCAAGACTGATTTGCATATGGCTGGGTTCAAACTGGAACGGCATGGTGAGCAAAAAAATGATGGATTTAGGCCCAGATCTCTGTACTGGGGTGAATGTATGACATTGTTCTGCATTCTGTCCATCAACTGTTTTTTGCATAGAAAATGTAAGAGCTCTACTTTGTTTCCTTAGTCCAATTTCACTGAAGGAGGAGGTGGATTATTGGTTGTGCTTGCATCCACAGTGTATAACATCAGTCTCTGGATCACAGTAGCAAGGGATGAGTTGCAGCCCCACCTTTTGCTCGCAGTGGAACAGAATTGGCAGCATTCACAATTCTTGGTCACAACGGCACGGGTTGACATGAGCTCACACTTCTCTGGTCACAGCTGTATGGGATTAGCCACAGTTGCACTTCTTTGTCACAGCCATGATTTTGTGGTTCCCAACTAGAACCACAACTGGCAGAGCCTGATCAGACTCCCTAGGATATTGCGGCATGAATAAGCAAATTTTGCAGCACAAATATGGAAATTTAGCTGCACAAATATTGACATTTTGCGGCATTTTTGCAGCACTTTCTTTTACAATTGTTTCAACACCAAACACAGAGATCTTATTTTTATGAGGCATTTCACAACATGAAAGCTTATACCAAAGCACTGTGTACAGTATTTATGCTGCCAGGTTTATCTTAGTGTATCATTCAGTATTTATGTTCACATTACTTTCAGCTTGAGCACTGTGCCATTGTTACTTATTGATTTGTATACATTTGTTGCGACAATATGATTGTAATTCTTTCCAATGGGAAGACCTATGTATATTTTGTTTATTTACAATGCAGGCAATTTGTTTTGGATCAAAGCCTACATATATGACATAAACCTGTTAATGAATAATGCCCACGGAACCTGTATGCTTGTCTCCTTAGGTTTTAATCTTGGCCATGTATGTGCAATTCTTCTGAGCAGTCCAAATTTAGCCCAATATTGTGCTGCTGATTATAATACAAAAACAATAATGCCCAGATGGATTGTTCTGAGATGGACAGTTGGCTGGCTGATACAATCATTTTGTAAATACTGTTGCTCCTTTCAGCCTCTTCAGAACTGGTCACACAGTCCTTGTACCCAACTGCAAGCTGTGAAAGGACTGGAATGCGGTCAGCCATCCCACACCAAAAGACGCCAGTGCCAATCACCCCTGAAATTGATGCCTGTGCTACTTCTGGGCCTACATGTTCAAAGTAGAGGTGAAGCGCCTGATCAGTAACTTTGCTCAAACCAGGGATGGCTGAATATGCACATTGGTCCTTCAGCAGGATGCAGAGTTGTGCAGGATTGTTCCTCCCCCATGTACTTGCCCACCTTTTCAAGAGAATTTTCAAATGCTTCATTAAGCTGGGATTTTTTTTTTCTGCGCCAGAGTTAATTTAGCCACTCCAGTGGTATCTAGAAATGGTTGCAGTGACTCCAGAGTGAGGACTAAAATGTTTGTTAGGTACATGTGGAGGTCCTCTAGATAATCATACATCTTCATTGTCACTGGTGTCTGACTCTAGAATAAGTCCATCAGAATTCAAATGTTTTGGCATTTTTCTGCTATAATGTCCAATTGAACTTTAATACAATTATTTTGGTGACTGTTCAGAATCCTTGGCTGATTTTCAAGGTAATCTGGGGGAGACTTGTTAAATTGCATCTCAGACTCAACAAACCCAGCATAGGCATCAAAGTGCTTGCAGTGGTACTAGACAGCAGCAAACCAAGAATTCCAGTGGGTACTGCAAGAGTCAGGTGCCATCCGTGGATTCATCTCATGGTTCTCAGCAAGATGGTGCAGGTACCTTCGCTTTCTGCTACCAGCCACATAAAAGATTCACGATAAGTACAGAAGAAAAGCATTGAGCTCCACAAAAGACTTCCTAAATGACCCTCCAACAAGGTTCATGATGTGTGCCAAGCAGGTGATATGTATGGAGTTTGTATAAATATTTCTCAACACAGTGTTGTATGCCTTGAGCATGTATGCCGCATTGTCTAGGTTAAAGGAAATAAAGTTCTGAAAGGCTATGTTGTACTCTGTGAGCACCCTCACAACTGCTTGCACTACAGTCCCATGGATGCACTGTGAGAGGAACACTGTGTCTGCTAGGTGGGTGTGGATTTGACGGCCAACCGGTGCAGAACACACTGCAAATAACACATTCAACACACACCGCCCTTCGACATCAGGTGTTTTATCAAATATAACCCTGATCTTCTGATCTTGCAATTGTTCTTTCAGCTCATTCTTGGCTCCTATAGATCTCTCCTGAGGATAACGTCCTTGAAGCTGATGGCTTCCAGTTATTGCTCCACCATTCCGTACTCACTCGTGGAGATACATAAGCAACACAGGGTGGTCAGTTTTGCTTAGCGGAATGTTCAGCGCTGTGCAGATATTGACCCACTCACTTATTATTTCCTGGTTGGAGACACCGGCAGCTGTACTCTTTCTGAAAAGTGAGTTCACAGTCATTTGGTGGGCATGTTTCGGTCTGGAGCATCTCCACAGTGTTTCAAGTGTTTTTGGGACCTCATATGCATATCCATTGTGTGTTTCCGGATGTGGTCTACCGCCACATTGCACACACTGCAAAACAGTACTCCACCATCATCATGCATCACGTCACTATACTCTCTGGCCCGATCTGCTGTCGTTATCTGACTAGGTAGATGTAATCGGTGCTTCACGGCCTTCACAGGCTGCAGAAACTTCTCCATCCTGCTTTTGTTGTGGTGGCTTGTTGCTCCCTTGGAAACCAAAAGATCTTTGGGGGTTGTGGCGCATTCACGTAATTCACCTACAAATATATTTGGTGTTACTGGATGTGTTCCAAAGGGAAAAAAAGGCATTGCAATTGTTGAACGGAAAGTTAGGAAAATGTAGGGAAGCAGTGATTAAAAATGCATGTAACTTTGAAGCACTTGCAAATGGCAAAAAATTGAAAACTTGTTAAAACAAAACCACAATGGAAAATGGCACTCCCCAAACGGAGTTGAGCAAACAGTGTTAAAGCAGCATGGTCAGATGCAAAGTAAGGGAACATGAAACCTTTTGAAGCGACGTTGCATACATGGAGTGTAAACACATACAGGAAGACAGAGGTCCTTAGCAGTGCAATGACACACTTGTCTGGTCCCTCTAGGCAAGCTTGAGTCATCTGTGGAGGGTGGTAGGGGAGAGAGGTGGGTTGGGCAAACATAAAAAACATAAGGCAAAAATGATTTAAAAAAAACAACTGACCCTGCTCCAAAGTTCCAGCAAATAAGAAATAACATGGCAAAGGCAAAGGGGCCACTGTGGGACGGCAGACCGGACAAACAGACGCGGAGTCTGTATGTAATGAGCCAGTTGGTGTTTTTTTATTAACCAGATAGGAAGAGGGCCTGCCGGTGCGGGTCTCAGGGAGTCTTGGAGAAGCCTTCGGGTCTCCTCTTGTTCCGCTGTGTCTGGAATTTCCCCTTCATTGAAAGGCGCTTCTGGGTTGGGCTGTGTGGTTCTCCCATGGAGGCTCATGCAAGAGACAAAAAGAAACAAGAAGCCGTCAGGGACTCTAACTTGTCTCGCCCATAGGCGATCGCCGGTCCATCACCACACCCGGTTGACGTTTAGGGAATGTGCAGGGCGTATCTCCTACTGGCTAGTGCAGGGGCTTGTGAGGAAAAAGGGGAGGGGGTTGTATGGAAGGATGGCCTAGACGTTACTGTGACTGGCAGCAGCTAGAAAGAGATCAGTCCCGACCACCAGAGCCTTCCTTTTATTATATAGGGGTGCTCTCTTATGAGGGGGTGACTTGAGGAAGGGAAAAAAATCAAGGGAAGAAGACCAAACACAAGAGAGAGAGGCAAAAAAAAACAATATTCCTTTAACCACCCTCCACCCCTTCGTTACCCCTCTCTAAACCACCCGCCGCCACCGCCCTGTCCTGTTTTCCCTGTATCTCAGCCACTCACCGGCCCCGTCGCAACTCTCCCGAGTTGCGGCCAATCTCCAGCCTCCTCCTGTGGGGTCCACCAGTCCTCGCACCACGTCTCGTCCTGGGCTACTTCTTCTTCGCTACTCCGTCTCTCCTCTCCACGTTGCTCCTTCTCCTCTCCACGCTGCTCCTTCTCCTCTCCGCTCCACTCCTTCTCCTCTCCACGCCACTCCTTCTCCGCTCCGCTCCACTCCTTCTCCTCTCCACGCTGCTCCTTCTCCTCTCCACGCTGCTCCTTCTCCTCTCCACGCCTTCCTTCCTCCACTCCGGCACATGTGAATCTGTTTGCAGTCTCCGTGCCCCTTTTCACCTGTGACGGAGAAGTACATCTGGGTTTAGTCCCTCCCACTTCCGCGTTCGTCCTGGATGCGTCATGGCCCGGCCAGATCCGAGCGCGAGGGGGCGGGGCCAGTGTCCGGAACGTCGTGGCCATGCTGCAGGAGTCCGTGCGGCTGTTTTCCCCAGGTGTGGTCCGTTCCCGGGTTTGTGGGGATGGTGTGAGCAGGGGCATGTCCGGGGCCCTCTCACAGCCACAATTAATAAACTTTACATTTTTGCAAATAAGGTTGTATAGGTGGCGCAAAATGACAAAAAAAAGGGCAGGATGAGCCACCTGCAAAGAAAGGGAAACCTAAAACCATCCCAAAAAAATTTGTACAAGCGTACTTTGAATATAGGAGCACATAAGTTAGGCTTTTGCACTCAGGGGGGCAAAAGAATAAGAGTAGACAACAGTGCCTAAAGGATGTGTACGAAAAATCCCAAAGTTGCTCCAAACCACCCCGGAAAAACCCCAAAATACACAATGAAACCCAGGCGCAATGCAACGTCAGTGGCTCCAAGGAATAAAAAACATGAAAACAAAAGAAAAAAGAGATGCCGGTTAAACAGGAATGCAGCGTTTGTATCCCAACTCAAGATGCAACAAGCATTAGGGATGCAAACGTGGCCAAGATCAGGGGACTGTGTGCCACGAAGCTTGCAAACTAGCCTGTCACTGCTGTGGCGCAGCTGCTTCCCAGTAAGCAATCTCATGTCCGACCGTTTGGGACGCTGCACACAGGCTGTGCGCCTAGTGGAAGAAAAGGGCTGTGGGATGGGGGGAGGAGAGGGGGGCTGGGGGACAGAGAGCAGGTGCAGAACTCCGAGAAGGAAAGAAAAGAAATTGAAAAATACCCTATGTCACCAATGCAGCACTGATCTTGTGAGAAACTTCCACGTTGACCGCAGAGCATTCAAGGAGCATGAGGCACGAAACAAATAGAATAACAACAACAAGCAACGCGAGGGTCGAGGGAGGAATGTTAGTGGCAATTATAGCAGGACAGAGGATGGGATGGTGTAGCGGCGGGGGGGGGGGGAGTGGAGGCCAGCAGAGTGACGCGATCTGTGGTGGGGGAGGGGGGGGAATTGAAGCGCGGAGAGAGGCACGCAAGGCTTAATGAGCCTTGACAGAAACCCACATGGCGGCTGCGCACGTGCACACGCACTTGCACGCAAGCTTGAGGCCAGGAAAAGCCTCCGGTAGCACTTTCAAAAGCCACTCAGCGAGACCTAAAAAGGAAGGAATATGAATGCATGGGCTCCAAATCACAACCCCCCAACACAAAGCAAATACAAAACCAATTGTATATGGAATGCCTTTTGACCAAAGGCTATAAATTATGTGTACCCAAAAGCCCCCAAAGACAGTATTAATTTGTAAAGCATAGATAAATAGATAAATACATAAATAAACATTTGAAAAAAACCACAATAAGATTACACAGAATTCTACTGCAAAACCAGGAGTTGACGTTGGGCTACTCCTGTGAAAAGACACGATGCAAACTGTGTGGGGCCATCCACAGCCCTACCACTCATTGCAAGCAGGATTGCACAAATAAGGATGGAGACCTCAAGGTTCTGCTATTTAGCATATGCATTATTTATCTCCCCAGAAGTGTACAGAACCCAAAACTCACCTGCGCTGTGCAGCAGCAAGCATATATTGTAGTTGCCAGACTGCCCAATGGCTCTGGGACCAGCAGATTATTTCCTCTAAGACTCTACAAAAGAACAGAAAAGAGTTAAAGTAGATTAGGCTAGACCTTTACCGTGTCACCCTTCACCAATAACACAGCCTCTTACCCCACTACGCCACCCTAAAAACCACAGCCCCCTACATAACCCCCTAGACCCGCTGCGTGCCCCATGTGCGGTGGGCCCAAAACAATAATAAAATTATGTCAACCAGGGTCCGCGGGGCCCTAAATACAAAAAAATAATGCCCCTGGACCCGCCGCACACTGGGCATGCAGCAGGTACGAAACATTAAAACAATAAGGGCACTCAGGCAGAGACATCTTAAAGATTTGGGGGTCCTGGGCCAAATGTATTTTGGGGGCCCCAATTCGAAACAACTTTGAATTTACGATTCAAATCCAGTTCTTTCATGCCCTCTACAGTGTACAGGTGCTCTAGTTCAAATATTAAATGTATTTACATCTAATATCATTGTTGCCAACATTTGGAAAACATTTCCCAGGACACTTTGCAGCACAGGGCTGCTGCAGATAGAAAGTTCTTGTTTGCATACCGGTGTGTAATAAAGAGAACAGTTTCTGCAACAATATTACCCAAAACAGTCTCCAACTTTCTGGGACTGTCCCTCCAAAAACAGGACAGTTGGCAACTATGTAATATTCAGGGATAGTGACGTGTTTTCAATATTGTAGCACAGCAGCAGGTCACTTCTTACTGCAAATAACCTTTGTGACACCCTCCCAATTCTCATTTGTGGGGTCCTAATGTCATGTAAAAAGAGGTTTTTTCATAGATGTTGCATGAAACACAAACACATTTCTCTGCAAAGTCTGTAAATAGACTCTCACACATCCCCCACATTAAAAAACATTACATTAAATGCCCCTGGTCGGCCACACACTGGGCGCAAGGTGGGCCCAAAACATCAATGTAAAAAAACTAAATTGCACCCAGGGTCCACCGCGTGCCCCATGTGCGGCAGGCCCAAATATACAGAAAACAATAACATGGGGACGCCGCACACTGAATATGCGGCGGGCCCAAAACATTTTTTTAAAATAATGGCACCCAGGGCCTGCCTCGTGCTGTGTGTGCGGCGGGCCCAAACACAAAGAAAACAATGCCCCTGGGCCCGCCGCATACTGGGCATGCAGCAGGTACAAAACATTAAAACAATAAGGGCACTCAGGCAGAGACATCTTAAAGATTTGGGGGTCCTGGGCCAAATGTATTTTGGGGGCCCCAATTCGAAACAACTTTGAATTTACGATTCAAATCCAGTTCTTTCATGCCCTCTACAGTGTACAGGTGCTCTAGTTCAAATATTAAATGTATTTACATCTAATATCATTGTTGCCAACATTTGGAAAACATTTCCCAGGACACTTTGCAGCACAGGGCTGCTGCAGATAGAAAGTTCTTGTTTGCATACCGGTGTGTAATAAAGAGAACAGTTTCTGCAACAATATTACCCAAAACAGTCTCCAACTTTCTGGGACTGTCCCTCCAAAAACAGGACAGTTGGCAACTATGTAATATTCAGGGATAGTGACGTGTTTTCAATATTGTAGCACAGCAGCAGGTCACTTCTTACTGCAAATAACCTTTGTGACACCCTCCCAATTCTCATTTGTGGGGTCCTAATGTCATGTAAAAAGAGGTTTTTTCATAGATGTTGCATGAAACACAAACACATTTCTCTGCAAAGTCTGTAAATAGACTCTCACACATCCCCCACATTAAAAAACATTACATTAAATGCCCCTGGTCGGCCACACACTGGGCGCAAGGTGGGCCCAAAACATCAATGTAAAAAAACTAAATTGCACCCAGGGTCCACCGCGTGCCCCATGTGCGGCAGGCCCAAATATACAGAAAACAATAACATGGGGACGCCGCACACTGAATATGCGGCGGGCCCAAAACATTTTTTTTAAATAATGGCACCCAGGGCCTGCCTCGTGCTGTGTGTGCGGCGGGCCCAAACACAAAGAAAACAATGCCCCTGGGCCCGCCGCACACTGGGCACGCAGCAGGCCCAAAACATTAAAAAAAATAATGGCATCCAGGGCCTGCTGCAAGCCCCGGGTGTGGGGGCCCAAATTTAAAAAATGTGCCCAAGGGCGCGCTGCATGCTGGGTACACTGTGGATCCAAAACAATGTAATAAAAAACAATGGCACCCAGGGCCCGCCTCGAGTCCCATGTGCGGCGGGCCCAAAGACAAAGAAAAACAATGCCCCTGGGCCTGCCACACACTGGCACATGGCAGGCCCCCAAATTTTTTTTTTAAATTACACCCAGGGCCTTTCGCATGCCCCGTATGTGGCAGGCCCAAAGACAAAGAAAACAATGCCCCTAGGCCCGCCGCACACTGAGCATGCGAAAGGCCCAAAACAATGTAAACAAGCATTGAAAATGCAATAGGTCTCGCCTTTGATTAAGTTAAAGCCATTTGCTTTACTAATGGTATTGTATAGCAAAGCAAATTGCTTTAGCTTAATGAAAGGCGAGACCTATTGCATTTTTAATGCTTGTCTCAGGGTGCTGTCTCTTAGGAAAGCACGGGGAACATGTGTCCCTGTCGTCACACTTACTCCAAGGGTAGCGTGTTGTTGTTCTACCTATTAGGAACTGCTGTGTTCCTACATGCAATATAAAGGAAACTGTGGTGTCCCGGAGGTATTTTATTTTTTATGAAACACTAAAGCCTCAAAATCAGAAGCGCAGGTGGTAGACTGGCATAGGATACCTTTTTGTGTTGTTTTGTAAACAATATACATAATGGCATAAGTACAGCCATTGAAAAACAACAGCAAAAGATCTAGGTGACTGCAAGCTGACGGCAAGCATAGTTTGATCAAAATATGCATACAAGTAAGGGTATGGTTCTATCAGTAACTAGCAGCCAGGAAGGAAATGCATAGGCACTATGCACACCAAGTTACAAACATGCAAGAGGTCTAGGCATGGATAGAGGTATGGCCATGAAAGTATGTCCATACAGAAGTAGACAAAGCTCCAAACTCATGTAATCAGTTCAGCTGCAACCATGAGCCCCGTAACGAGAGGCCACCCTCTTAAAATCAGTCCTGCGTGTTTGGAAACATACTGCCGAGAAAACCTTACCGGCGTGTAACTGTTCACAGTGTGGTGAGGGGTAAAGCCAAATACACATTATCAAAATACAAGGAGAAATGTTGTGGTCATACATACTGTTAAGAGCAACAATACCAACATGCGACCAGCCTAGGTCTGGACAGAAACACTGCCAACATATTACTTGACTGCAGCCAGTGCTGGCGTGGGAGCTGTATTGGCATAGCATATATATGAATGTATTTGTCTGGGCATTGCGCGGGGGCAGCAAGTTGACAGTGTGGGAGGCTCCAAGGACTGGACGGGTTTTGCTTCCGGGTGGCAGAGTGGTGCAAGGCACAGCTTGTCTTGAAATTAATCTTGATTTCAAGACATTTTGAAACTAAAAAATCTGCTGCACACAGTTCTGTACCCAGTATGCCAGCCAGCTGCAGGACGCCCCAGGGGAGCACCCCGGACCCAGGCTTCGTATGGGGAGTCAGGTGGACTTCTTCCCTTTGGACGGAGAAGTTCGACCCTCCACAGTGAAAAAAAGAATCAATCGGTCATGTCGGGATCCCTAGTCAGAAAAAGGCCGGCTCCAGATTCTACCCGAGCTCACCCACTCCCAGGATACCGACCTTCAGGAGATTCTGCAGCCGAGGCTGGCTTGCAATTCCAGTAAATGCCCAGGGTGTTAAAGAGCTTTACAAACGATGAATGTTGAGAGGACAAGCATTTTTACACCAGGAAAATGGTATTAAAGATAACACAGAGAATGGGAGGGGGCGGGAGTAAAGACAACACAGACGACAGGAGCGGGGTCCGGAGTAAAGACAATACAGACAACGGAAGGGGGTGGGAGTAAACACAAAAAAGACAACGGGAGGAAGAGGGAGTAAAGACAAAACAGACAACAGGAGGGTTGGGAGTAAAGATAAAAAAGACAACGGGCGGAGGAGGGAGTAAAGGCAACACAGACAACGGGAGGGGCGGGAGTAAAGACAACACAGAAAATGCGAGGGGTAGAGGGGTACAGGAGTAAAGACAACACAACGGGAGGGGGCGGAAAGAAATTGAAATCGGACAATGGGAGGTGGGGGTCTGGAAAGGCAATACAAACTACTGTGGGGAGGTGGCCAGAGCAAAGTGAACACGGATAACGGGAGGGAGCAAAGTAAACAGGGACAGATAGCAGCAGAGCTCGCAACAGGAAAGTTACAATGCAAGCTAAGGCATAATGCCATTTAGCTGTGACCCGGAAGCATGTTAAAGGGCCAACCAGGTGGTAAAGTCAACAATCCAGTGACATCTCTAAAAGCCTTATAACAATGGCTCGTTCGGGGTCTTGGGAAAATGAAGGGCGGCGGCTACTGTGCAGGCTTAAAGCGAGACATATTTAGAGCCTGAATTCCTGGCTCTTAGAGACACGCTTGGAGGAGGGCTATTGTTAAAGATAAAGCGCAGTGTACCACGCTGTTCAAAAAATTAAATGGGAGACTGCCTGTGTCAATACTGGTGCGCCGGGTGCGCTGGATAAGTGATGTTGGGTGAGCGGAGCGCTGCGGCCATTGAAATTAGCGTGTCCTGCACTGCACTTAAAGAAACAGGCCCAGCCAAACCTGACCACGCTTAAAGAAACAAGCGCAGCCAAAGCGGACCGCGCTCAAAATGAAAATAAAAAAGTGCTTACGGCCTTTTAAAGAAGAGTGTGTGAAGCCGCAAGTAAACGATCCAGTCCGGGTGGGCGGGGAAAAAAGTTCACAGGGTGGTAACCAGGAGGGACAAAAAAGCCTCCGGGACAATCATAACACCCTGTTTACCATAATTGTTGATGCAAAATGACGCACACCAATAGAAATTAGGGGCGGAGCAGAAAGCGAACTTCTGGAACCGTACTGATTCCAAGAAGCCTTCGCATGGCGAGAGCAGCGCATGCGCGCTGCTAATGCCAGGCGAGACATAAAAAAAAACATAATGGGACCCAGGGCCTGCCGCGTGCCCTGCGTGCGGCAGGTCCAAAGACAAAGAAAACAATTTGGCATGTGGCAGGCCCAAATTTAAGAAAATGCCTTAGGGTGCACATGTCAGGAAGCTGGGACAGGGAGAACCTACCTGGTGTCTGGTGTCCTCCCCCGGTCTCCACTCCAGCAGCACCACCCAATGATTGGGGCTGAGGTCAGGTGCAGTTCGAGCTCCTCCAGGCAGACTATGCTCAAAGGTCAGCAGGTCAGGTCAGGTGAGGTGCCGTTGCAGTCGGACTCCTCTTGACAAAGAAATGTACAGCAGGGCAGGTGAGAAGTGTAAATAAACACCACCTCGCCTGCCTGCGGTGAGGACCCTGCTTCTATTGTCCCAGTGGTGAGAGCCACTGGGCCAATAAAAGACAGGGTCTGCATTCCTTGAATTTCGTGGGCACTTTTGTGAAAAGCGCAGCCTTTTTATAAAAGTGCTGATTTTGCGATTTAATTGCATATCGCAAAATCCTTGAGGGTCTGCCTGATGCACGTCAACACCTGAGGAAAGCAGATCGCCTCCTTCATCCTCCTTCCTCTGGCAGACCCCACAAGCACCAGGGTCTCGCTGCATTAGCGCAGCACCACCTGAGCACCAGTGCAGCATCACTCAGCACCACCTGAGCACCATCTCAGCCCCACCTCAGCAGCAATGCAGCACCAACGCAGCACCACTTCAGCATCCGTGCAGCACCACCTCCGCATCAGCGTAGCATCACCTCAGCACAGCACCAACTCAACACCACATGAGCACCAGTGCATCACCACCACCTCAGCATGACTCAGCACCACCTCAGTATCACTCAGCATCACCTGAGCATCACCTCCACACAAGCACATCACAACCTCAGCACCACTCAGCATCAAAATCACCTCAGTCTGCCCTCGGAATCTGGTATCTGTTGAGATTTCCCCTAGTGTACTGCTTGTGTTGTAATTCAGGTACTATTTCCCAATTTCCACCCCCCTGTTGTTTATGTCCCCATATCATAAAAAAGCAATAACAAATAAGAATTAGAACAGGCAGAAAGAAGTTGCCAGCATTGCAAGACAAAAAAACTAGAAGACAATTTTTATGTTAATTCTTTTTTCAATAGGGTCTATCAGTTGGTTATATATAAGGAAACAAAAGATGCTTACAACACTTTTTTATTATAACTTTTCAACATGCTGCACAGCAGCCACAATGCTCTACAACATAGCTTAAAGACATTGGCAAAACCAATAGCTCCGGCTATACACTTATAAGTAGACATGAGATTTAATAGTGCATTAGAAATGGTGCTGCTTTTTAATGTCTCTGTCTAGAAGCCCAATTCAACATGCATAAAGTCCCTAGCAACTAATCCCATAGTAATAAATATTCACATTTGTTAAAAGAACTCTATAAACCTGCACCGTTTGATGATTACCGTATGCTTGCGAAAATATTTTGAGTGCATACATTTATTTACAAATGTAATGGAATCCATGATGGCTTAAGAAATGGCTGTAGCATGCATTATTTAAAATGTTTTCTTCCTATTATGATTATAATATGTGCATATTTACATAAAGTGATTTATGTCATAATGACAAAGACACTTCCTCCGAATGATTTGTAGATCAGTGTACCTCGAATAATGCAGTCATACGGCAGCATATGCAATTTAATTGTCTAGATTGTACTTTTGAAGTTAATGCTAAGTACTTCCTGCATATGATCTGAAAAGCTGACAATTGCCATAAAAGTTAAAATCAAGAAGGTATACCATTCCAAAGCTGAAGTTTTTGGCCTTTATCTTAAATGTAAACAGAGCATTTGTTACTGACAAAAGTCAGAGATTTAAAAAGCAAGTGAAGAGGCATTATAAATATACAGCATGTATAATTCTCTTAACTGTGAATTCTCATATGACAGTATGCACTGGTAGCAGGCACCATACCTTCTTCGTGTCCCTGATGGGATCTGACAGCATTGTTGACAACATGTGAGAACGCTGACAAGAACATCAAACTGAATACAAAATCACTACAACATTTTCCCTATCTCCAAACAAAAATCATGAAAGCCTATGTGAGGTTTTTTCAAGCTGAAGTTGCCCTCTCTGATGAAAGGGCCCTATTCATGTGTACTATTACATTCACATTCAGAACATCTGCTGAGTTTCATTTTGCATAATACTCCATCTTGTAGAAGCAGCCCATGGCCTGCTCTTCAATGCATTGGGCTCTTTGCTAGCAACTACAAGCATCAGCATGAGAGAAATGCTATAGGATTAAATAGCGTGGCAGAATTGGTACCAGCATGAAGGCAGAGACTAGACATAATGAGTACATTAATAAACTTTCAATTGTTTTGTCTCCTTTCTTTCCTTCAACTAACCATGTCCTTCCCCTCTACAAGCCTCCTTTCCAAGTAGTACCTACTCTAGGTTGCATGCCTGTTTGTTTTAATCTCTATTATTGTATTCCTTCAACTTGCCCACACGTCTTTTCATAAATCCCATTTCATTCTGTGAAACCATATCCCTGCGCTTAACGTTACATAATATTCTCCAGTCCATTTATTCATGCCATATACAAAGTGATATGCCTCAGGTTTTACCAGCAGAAGCAAAACCTAATGCCTTCCCCTTCAGACTCCCCACGCCTGCAGCTTTTGCCAATATATACCACTCTACAAAACAAAATACTATTCCACATAATTACACTCCATAACGCACAATCTTACTCTACATCATTCAAATATATACAATACCACATAATTACTATCTACATAATTCCACTCCACACCATGCCACATAATTCCACTCCACACCACACAATTTCAGAATTAACAATTCTAATCCAACTCATTCCACTCCACACACTTCCGCTTCACTACAAACCGAAACACGTAGGTAAAAAAACGTTGTCATTTACAACGCTAATAGCTCTCTCAAAAATACGAGACCAACTGCATTGCAAATGCTTGTTTATAATTCTGGAGTATTACTTGAGAGTCGCTGACATATATCATTGCTCATATTATTGAACCATGATGCTTGTGTGTCAATTGTTTAATCTTGCCACCTCGGTAGTATTAAAACCAAATAAAATCTGTTTCTCAAAAAAAAAAAGGCAGAAAAGGCATTACAAAAATGAATACAGACAATTTTATATAAAGTTCTAGTTAACTACTAAGCCTGTGCCTTTACATAATTTTAAAACGTGAACCCACAGCCAGGTTCTGTGGAAAATGAGAGGATGTGTCCTCACTGCTAGATCTGATACGAGGAACCATGTTCGAACCTCGGCGATTTAGCATCCTGTGATTCTGGGGTAGATCACTTAATCTCCCCGTGCCTACCAAAATATTAATGTGTCCTCGTGTAACTTAAGTGGTGCTTATGTTAAGCGCTCCAATGCCTTACAATTTGCCAAAAAGAGAGGCAACTCCAAGAAAAGGATGTAAAGTGTTACCTAGCCGCGTGCAAGAGCACGTAAATTATTTTTATCGCGCACAAATATCCCTCGAAGTGCTAAAGGAAAGTGGGTCATCCTTCATCGGCCAAATAACCTAGGGAAGGTATTAAAACTATAGAAGTATAGAACGATGTTTTAATTCCTAAAACTACAGTACGCATTGGCCCAAAAATATGGATACACTCCTGCAATATAGGCTCCGTAGAAATTATTGGAAATCACGCAACTTTTGTTTTAAAAACGTAGCGTTCTGATGCATGCCTGCCTGCTTGCTCCTTCTTCGTTGTGCACACGGAGAAGTATGCAGTTCAATTTTAGACATGCATGGAAACGAAAAGGTCGTGTAGTGTCGCCATTTTTAGGCCAGGCACAGAATTGGCATCTGATTGTTTGTTTCCGACAAAGAAGTTGTACGGAGTTGGAGAAGAGAGGTAAGTGGAAGAAAAGCATCGGCTGCCTGGCCCTAAAATGGCCGTCTCGTCACCCTTAGAAAAAACAGCGCGCAGGTTTACAGAGTATGTTACGTAAACGCGTTGACATCGTAATTTTTGTTTCCATGGTGACAGCGTCTAACTGGTACAGTTGTTGAAGAAAACTGCCTCAACTTTTGCCGATGGAGCATGAGACTCAAGGAACCGTGCTGCTGCTAGGAGAAGCAGAAGGGATGGTGCAGTGTCTGGAAAACAGCACGCTGCGGGACGTCGGAAGCCCTGGGTAAGGAGATGGAGAGGCGAGGTTGACGGCGAATTCATATAAAGCAAGGGGCGTAAAGCAGCCCTTCCTGAAAATGCAATGTTCTATATACACTCACAAATATATTAGGACAGTATGGCCACACAACGTTTATTATTATATATATGGCGCAGCATTATACTTTATGAAACCATATGTAAATTACTTATTTGGCTTGTGCTCACCCTGGTCTGATTTACTTCTGGGGGGCCGATTCCGATCCGGGTCGGAAGGGCATCGAACGCTATCCGGCCGGAAAAACGACTAGCAAAACGCGTGTTTTCTGCCCGACTCGTACAGCTGTACGAGCGAGCAAGTACGATGCGAGCTACGTGAAATTCACTGACCGAGTCGTTTCCGGGTCCGAACCGCTCCGTACGTCTCGGTCGGAAGCTAACCGTGGCGTGCAATGAATGCGATTTACGACCGAGCCAGTACGATGCACGCGTCGGACAGCCTGTGCGTGCTGGAGTGTCCGGCTCGCAAAACGTCTGGGTCGTTGCCTTTGGGGGTCCGCATCGGACCCCCTGTCACCCGCAGCCTACGTCTCGGACACAGGGGGAGACCCAAGGGTACCCCCAACACAGGCATGTACGGTGCGGATGGCACCGACGCGTACCCACTGTAGGGAGCGCCCTTGCGCAAGACGTACCCATTCAGTCAATGGGAGCCCATGTACGAGTCGTACGACCGGCTCCCATTGACTTCTATGGGAGTCCGACCAAACCGCGTCTGGCAGCATACGGCCGCATCGTATTCGCTCGGTTGGACTGCAGGATTCCGGCTCGGTCGGAAAACACTCCGGATCCGGCTCGGTTGGAGTGCTTTCCGACCCGGATCGGAATCGGCACCTGGGTGTTTAATCATCTTGATGTTAAGGAAAACATTGACCTGACATGTTGCAGTAAAATAGCTTGCACCTGCTCGCATATTTTGGCCCAGCAGGGAAGCTGGCATTTGAGCCCACGTTTCTTCCTAAGACAGGCAGCAATTCGACTACAGTTGATTTATTTTCCTGCCTATAGTTTTGCAGGAACACACAGTAGTTTGTCAGGAGTTGCCTTTTAGCTCTAGATTAGTGCACCATTTTCAATGAAACTGACTTGCCAACTTTATGCATATCACTTGATAAACTTTCCTGAGACCATGTATACAAAATCTTTCTAGAGTAAGATGAATAAGCAAATTTAATTCAATCAGACAAACGAGGTAGAAACCCAAGAACAACCATCTGAAAAATGATTAAGCGATCAGAATGTTTCTGGCTAGCTCTAACTTTAATGTAAAATGTTATTTCGGAAAAGGCCCTGCACCTTAGTGTTCCAAAATGATTTCAGTAGAGGCCCTGCACCTTAATGGTTGCAAAAAGGTTGCTATCAAGAGCAGCCTTAAGGGGTCACCTTGGACTCCAGTCAAGGGTGTAGTGAAGCACCCGCTATACAAGCTTTAGCAGGGGTCCTCCTTTCTTACCTTGAGGGGTTGTTCCATGCAGCGTGTCCCCCCCTTTTCCAGCCTCAGCGAGTGTATGGCCCCGGATTCCCGCAGCGGCTCGTCGGTCCTCAGAGACCGGCGATGGGAGCGAGAGGCGCGTGAGCGGCGGCACCGAGATCACCGGAGGCAGGGTCAGCACCAGCACTGGCGTTTACATGAGCTCTAGGACCGAAGCAGAAGGGGTGGTAGAGTTTGGTTCCCAGGTAGGGAGTTCAAGCTCCAACTTGGTTGAGGACATTAGCGCTGTCGTTTAAGGAAAGGTAAGGGGGGGGCATGCATTACTCCTGGACAGTTCCATCGGCAGTGTCTCCCTGTTTCATCAAAAGAGGGTTTATGTAATCTCCCAGCTACCTGTGAGGGAAGAGGTACTCCTTAACTGTATGGAGATAAGTGATGCAGTGAACGTGGGTATCTCACCACCAAAAGTCAGCAGATATACCCTGCGTGCCAGAGCAGCCCACTCCTCCTCTAATATAAATATTATTCAGCCTATCTTGTCCTCTCGAGTCTCCCCTGTCTCTGAAGTTAGAGTGTCAGCAAAACAGAGTAAGCGGAAAGGGGGCGTATGGGACCACAGAACTGCCATCAAGGGGAGAGTGGTTGGCAAGGGTAGGGGTAGGGGTAAGAAGCCATCACCTCTAAAAGTGAAAATAACCCCCTCACTGAAAACGTATGATAAGCTTATGTCTTCTTCAACTTCAACTACTTGCGACCCCATAAAGGATGCTGAACAGGACAGCCCTTCGGTGGGTTTGCATAGTCTACTGAGTCCTCCAGTCATCACCATAAGTAAGCCTTCGGATGGGATAATTGCAGTGTCAAAGGTTATGCTTACTACCCCATAGAGTAATATGAATGGGCCAAGACCACCGGACCTCTTGAAGGATCCAGTTGAGAGTCTTGAGGGTCCATTATCTATCATTCACCCTGTAGTAAACCTCTCAAACAGATTTACTGTCCTGGCAACACAAGACAACCAGGAAGTCCAGCCGAATGCCACTAATGATTGTGTAGCCCCAGATACTATGACTCGTTCACTGGCAGACATACTACTTGCTCTTAAGGATGAAATGACAAGTAGGTTCACAGTGTCAGAGACGAACCAGGCTGAGCTGACAAGTAGGTTTTCTGTCTCGGAGGCGAATCAGGCTGCCATTCAAGCATCTTGTGAGGTCTTGGCTCAGAAACTGGAGGAAGTTACTCTAAGAACTGATGCAATAGAGTTGGAGATCCCTAAAATTAAGGAAGCTATGCACACCACCTCAGCGGAACTGGCAAAGTTATCGACACAGAATAAAGAACTAAAAGACGATCTTGAACGTTTGGAATACCATTCAAGAAAGAATAACCTGAGGCTCCTAAACATTCCTGAAGCCCTCGAGGGGACGTACATAAAGGGGTTTGTGATTTCCTTATTAAAGGAAACAGTTATGAAGAACTCGCCCGGTATAGACCTTGTGCACGAGATACAAAGGGTACACCGCGATCCTTTCAAGAGGAATTTAGCTAAACAAAAACCCAGGAAGATTTTGTCAATTTTTGTCATCAATAGACTTTATTATACACCGGCCAAGATAGCCAAGTTTGCCCCACTGTCCACCCCTAAATGCCCTAGGTGCATGACTCTTAACGCCAACGATATCCCTATCTTCTATTGTTTTTGGAAGGGGTTGGGAGACATCCTTTGTGGCATTTTTAAAGTAAACATCGAGGTCAATGCTTCATTAGTGTTTTTTGGTGAGGTCGGTTTGTCCAATCTGAATTTATCACAGATCCACAGAAGGTTGCTGCTATACTTGGTGTTACTCGCCCGGAGAGAGATCTGCATGAAGTGGAAAGACCCACAGCCCCCAAAATGTGAGGACTGGCTTAAGGCCACATTTGCTATGGCACGTTTAGATCAGAATGGAACCGGGGAAAGCTCGATAAACATCTGTCAGCCCCTTATGAGTTGGGGCAGAGACTTGAGATTATTATAATTAGAGTTGGCTTCCCCCCGGTCCATTGATTACACCAAGCCTTCATCAAACGGGGCCGGTCAGGTCGACCTAAGCAAGTGCAGCAAGCCGTAGGGCACCCAGTTGGTAAAGACGGCTTTATACTAAGATCTGCAGAAGCTTATTGGTGAGATGAGGACAAAAAAATAAAAAAAGAAGCAAAAGCTAATAAACAACAATGAAAGAAAAAAAGATACTTTGCACAGCAGTGGGTAGGGGGCAAAATGTGGCAACGGAACCAAACATGGCTAGCAAAAGAGAAATGGTACAAAAATGCAAAGCAAAGAAAATAACTGGAAGGGAAATGGAATGAGAGTGCTAAAGAAGGTTAAAGAAAATATGAAGAAAAAGAAATCATAGTTAAAGAAAGATGAGAGAAACAATAGAAGACAGAAAAGAAGTGAACATAGTTGGAAAGGAGAAAAGGAGGAAAAAGAATGGATCACACAATACTTGACATAAAGTAGAAATGTGTGCATATATACAATTTACTATACACAAGAGGGGGGGACCAGGAGCTTATAAAAGGTCCAGTGTCCACGCTCCTAATATCTGCATTAATATCACAAAAAGGACACTGTTCCTAAAACGTAGGGTGCAAAAAGTCACCCATACAAAAAGGTGCAAAAAGTCACCATATGTTAAAGGAAGAATCAGAAAAAAGAGAAAAGAAAAAGGAAAAAGAAAAAGACGAATTCCTAGGTGAAGGGACCCTCAGATGAAAGGGAAAACCATTATGTGTCCTCTGTTGCCCTCACACACCCCAAAGGGTGTCATGCTTCATCATCGGGCAGTTGCTCCTCGTAGGGCCGGCGCTGCAATTCCCTACGGGTCCCCCGAAGGGTCTCTTGGTCGGAGATCTTTTATAGGACTGCCGGATGGTGCATGTGGGTGTGTGGGGTGGGGGGTCCAATGAGGGTGAAAACAAAAGTGCGTGCAAGTGTAAAGAGAAATTCGTGAAGGGTAAACCTGCAGCGATTGTCTGAATCGTGTACCCTAAGCAGACTCAACTGCTAAATAAAATCTAGCCCCAGTGGCATACTATGCCCGGGTGTAGAAAGACATAGGTCAACATGTTTCGCGCCTGCGTTGCCTTAAGGGTCGTTGGCGCTTCGTCAGGACCAGAACCTTAAAATGTAATGTGCACGTGAAAACCAATTAAAATACCCTCAAAATAGATCAGGGCGGGCAGTAACCTGTATCACCCGAAATCTGGCTACAGCTGCATGATGTAACCGCTCCTGATCAGTACCTAGGACAGAAAAAGCAAAACGAAGTAAAACACAAATATATATAAGCATCAGGAACGCCTTGATGCCACATGATGTGCCACCACTGTGTGCACATCCAATACATGAAAAACAAAAAATGGATAGGCGCATGAGATAATAACCCACACCGAATAGTGCTTATGAACACTATGTCCAGAGGTATCAACCGCTCAAAGAGTTATACACATAACACCCCATCAATATTAAAAAATGGGTTCTTAGTGAGTGCTTACCTCGCACTGCTGAAGAAAAACCGCTGGCACAGGCAATGAAATGTCCCTAATTTAACGGACTGTGGAAACAGGAGATCAAAAGGAGTTTACAAAAACAGACACGGAACCAAATATATTTTAAGCCCCCACTAGTAGTGGTGCCCGTGTCCCTTTTAAACAAGGCTACTCACATATTTCCTCGGATACTGCCGCCTGCGCACCTACCCCATCATTGCATCTGCCAGAAAGCAACGAAGCTTTACACGGTACATTTATAACAAATCACCGGGGTCAGGTACCTGGAGTTAACTCCATCCGGCAAATCCTGTTCGTAGAACAGCTTAGTGCGCATGCTCGAGTGATATATACAATGACAGAATACCACTTGAATTGGACTAGTTCATAATAATAATTGGAAAACTCAATGGTCATATGTTTTTGTAAAAAAAGGACTATATCCCTTGTTAAAATATTTTACAGTCGTTGGTGTTTCGACCATATAGTAAAGTGCTGAAAGGGAAGCCTACAACAAAAAACAAAACTGCAATAAGGAATGGATCCAAAATAAACATAAAATAAATAGCATTCAGGTGTTCTAGGAGAGGGTTCATGTCCAATCTTTTATAATGATTATCTTTTGAAAGTTGTATAATTCTTTTTTATAGGCAAGAGTATCCTAATTAACCATGCATCACTCTTGTTTAGATCCCCAGACTGCTATTTATGAAGCCATACACACTGCTAAGCAGCATGGTTTATCAGCCACAAAAAAGGGTTTCAATTTCTTAATACGAAAAATCCCAAGCCATCAATGTTTTACACACAGCCCAAGATTTACAAGAGTTTGGTGGACCACCCCCCTCTCCCCGCCCCCCGAGTGGCCGAATGTCTCCTGTTGTGACTCAATTTGGGAGCCCTTATTTCAAGCAATTTTTTTTTTGTTTTCATTAAATAATTGGTTACCCATACCAACACTTTTTGGAAGGGATACCACACATCTCCTTAACTTAATTGTGAACGTCGTATTTGACCACTACAATAAACTCCTGCTCAAATTAGACATTGAGTTGTTGTACACAAACATGCCACGGGAAGACGTGCTATGGTGATCCAACAAATACTTATACTCACTCATACCGGTTCAAGTACCCACAACAATGTATTTTATTTTTTTACACCATCTTGTTCCCACCAAAAACTATTTTGTGTTAATGACAAGTACTATTTACAGAAAAAGGTCGCTGTTTTTCCTCCAAACTTTACTGTTATGTTTTTGACACGTGTGAAAAAAAAACGTTACCCGTTTCAGAACAGTGTACCTTTTTGACACATTAAGATTTGGAAAAGGTATATCTATGATGTATTTGTGATCTGGGTGGTATTCAATAAAAAGAGTACACATTTAGTGATAGCTTTGAAAATATCCACCATGATTTAAATTTCAAATATGATATTATCGCATTTCTGTTGACCGGACCATCAAAGTAAATGATGGCTGCCTATGTGTTACCAACTTTAGGAAACTCACAGAGACCATTACTCAGATTTTCCACTTAAGGTTAAGAGTGTGATCCTGCTTGTGTATTTTATTTGTCCACACATTTGAACTTCATGTCAAGTACTGCGGGATCCACTTTGAGCGCCAACAGCTGCCTCGCTATAGGAAAAGTCGCCTATTCTGTGTGCTCCCTATGGGCATTTATCTTTTGTCCGAAAATACTAGGGTTGTGAGCGGTGTCACTCTGATGTTCAGTACCATGTGTGTAGGAAAAATTAAAAAATTTATTTAACTTGAAAATAAATATTAAAAATATTTTAGGTTGAATATTAATGTAAATTAATTAATATATTTATGTTAAATGGAGACCAAAATAAAAGTAGTTTTCAATAAAAAAAAATTTAAATAATCAAAATCAAGTCAATTAGCATTATTTTTCTGAAGTTTAAATTTAAATAATAAGTTCCCAGATAAAGGAAAATTATTTTAATGTGCATTAATAATTATTAAAAGTGATGTATAGAATTCATTAAAAATAGTTAGATTATTTTTAATAGCATTTATTGTTACATTATCTTTTAAATTCAAAATAGGTTATTAAAATATATCATAATTGAATATTAAAGATGTACTATTCATATCTTTTTAGAATTAAGTTTTATTCATTTATATTTTATCTATTTTAATTTACGTCAACCCTGAGCTCCTCCATACTATTAACAACCCTGCTGCTGAAGGACACAGGCTTTGCTCCTGGGTCCAGGAAGGCAGAAGTCTTGTCAACAACTGCTCATGTAATGGGGATTGGTCATTTGGTCACCAACAAAGAAAAGCCTTCACACCTTTTCCGTTGACTTGGGAATATTTCCTCTAATTTTTAGGGCCATCCTACACTTTCTGGCTCCAACACCAGGAGAAGGAAAGAACGATTTCTTATTCAGCCAGAGGAGAGGACACCTCTCATGAGAGAATGGCTAAGGGAAGGACAAGATGGAGGCTGGCAGGAGCCATTTTGTCTTAAGGCTCATGGGAATGTTTGCTGTAAACCAAAAGAGAGAGCACTGCAAAAGGAGTTTGGGAATTTGTCAGAAAGTTGTTGGTATTGGTTATAGAAAACTCTCCAGTCAAGGCCAAGTGCACAAGAGAAGACTGAAATCTCACTACCACCTCCTCAGAGCAGTCCTGGACCAGCTAAAGAAGAAGCCTCTACCTAATTCCTGGAGGAAGAAGGCTAAAAGACGCCTGACTCCTTCTGACACTCGGGGACAGCAGCTGTTTTCCCATTGTTAAGTGGTTGTCGTCCTGTTTATATGCTCTCAGAACACAAAAGCTGAAGGACTCCTGACACCAACGGGGTCGGACTGACCACTGATGAACATACTCTTTAGGTGCCCTGGCTAGATAGAGATCTGGTGCCTAGAAACCAGCCATAAGGATTGGAAGTATTGAGGAGTGACTAGGTGGATCTTCCTAGTTTTTAGAGAACAGTGAGACTTACCAGGACAAGGTGCTGAGGCTTGCCCAAGCAGAGTGTATCCGTAGAGATCAAGGAAACCAGAGTTGTCACCCTCTAAGCTTTCTTCTATGCTGAGAATTGGTTTTGTGGGACCTTCAGGTAAAGGCATCCAGCCTCACAGAGCCCTGCCTGGCTACAGCTTCCCAGTTTTGTCCTGCTCATGTATTTTGACAACTGAAAAAGGGGCTAATAGCCTGAATTAGAAGACAGGTACTCCTTCACAAAATCTGACGGATATCCCATCTGCCTTATTGTAACTACAATAGGATATAATGCATTTTTAATAGGACGGACGGGATATCTGTCACTCTTGTGATGGAATAACCCACCCAACAAACTCTAAATCGGGTCCTTAGTTCAAAGGTTAAAGCTTGTACCCGCTCAAAGTAGCAAATCTAGCTTAGTGGCAAATCGACCTCGGTAGGTACAAAATTCTGCTCTGTCCTGCTCAAGATTTTGTCACAAACTTCGACGGCTTCAGTGAGAGCTCCACAAAAAAACGAGGAGGGATACCCTTCTGTACCAAAAGGACCAGGTAAGTATACTACTAGAAACAACATGTTTTCCCTTTTGTGCTGTGACTTTTAATTTGTGTAATCAGTCACTAAAGAGCCTCAACACAACTCTTTTTTTCATTCACACAACAGATCCCATAGACCTTTGTTTTTCAATTCATTAAGTATATCAAATGTATTAATAATATTTGTAGCATATAAATAAAATATCCTATACACTGTATTTAGTTATTCAAACTAAAATAAACAATATTAATGACAATCTATAAATATAAATCAGATGGAACCACTTAGACTGGTAATTGTTTAATGTATACACAGTCTACTATCCGATGGTTCAAAGCAGTTTTTGCACAGATGGAGTATGTCTCCTCTGAGGATGTGGGACTCATTATGTGCTTCAAAATTAGAAAGGAAAGGAAGTAGTCTATGGTTGACTCCCTTTGTTGGGCAGTGCTCTTCACAACCCATAGTCAAGCAGCAGTATTTCTAAAGCCTAATTTTCTGAGACATGTATGCACACCTCAGTAGATGCTTCTTAGTCTCGACCCTGCCCATAAAAACATAATATACATTCAGATAAAAAAACATATAGAATCAGGTATTCAATATTGCCTTAAAAGAATAAAATAAATAAAATGCTCAGTTAAAAAACAGGGACGATATCTTTGGACCCTTTGCAGCAATTTTACTAAGGTGCAATTATATTTTTATAGTAAAAGGTCCAATTGGTCTACTCACTCCTCTACATAGAATTCCTGCCCATTCGAGTTCCTTTCCCCTATTTAACCAGGCAGACTGGATCTTTTTGTCATTTGTTGGAGAATTCCCTGCAGTACAATTATTGTTATTTGATTACAGAAGGTCCACTCAGTCTCCTCACTGCTCTGGCTAAAATTCCTGCCCCATGGAAAGCTTTTTTTGCTGTTCGAACAAGCAAGCGCCCACCACGACACACCTTGGCCTTCCCCAGAAAGTACAGTAGTTTAGCTTAAAGTACTAAGGCCCAAGAATAACTTGTGCGGGCACCACATGGAGAACAGGAATCTAGAAACAGCAAATACGATCAGTTGTTGGGTAATGTATTTCAGGAGCCTAAATGCTTCTGCACAATGGGCGGTCCCCAGATTTCTGCACAGCTTTATCAACCAACCAGATCTAATATTTTTGTAACCTGGACAGAAAAAGAATGCATGAAGCGCTGTTTCCTCAGCATACCCAGTAGCTGGGCACCCTAAAGAAACCGTGCCTGCCCATTTTTTGGAAAAGAGCGCAGGGGTTGTGACCCATTTCCTAGCTAGAGCTGGCTGGACTTCATCTACGAAAGGCTCAGAATTATAATAGTCTTTGATTCCTATAAAGGTTACTGTTAGAGAGCCTAGTGCTGAGCTCCCTTTCTCCCCTATAGGTCCTGACAAGTTCATTCCTAGATGTTACAGGGTATGACACTGTGGAGTCACTCCACATGCTCATTTTTCCAATGCTCTGGAGTGTGTCCCTAATGTATGTAAGCCAGGGTAATTTCCCTGCCCCGGGGAGACCCAATACATCTTTTAACTCAGACGTGTATGAAATCAATTCGGAAGTAGCCCAATAGTTATGCCAAAAGGTTAGTGGTCTAAGTCCTATTTCTTCTGCACTGGTCTGATGCCCAAGTCCAGTCAGAGTGGAACAAGTCGGATACTAGGGAGAGTCCAAATAACTGCCTAATAAAATTATTTTCAATTTTGGTTATGTTTTTCATTGAGCAGTGCCCCCAAGGGTCTGCCCCATACATGGTGGCACCCCTAGCTTGCACTTTATAGATATCAGCAGTGGGGTTGATGGGTTTGCAGAAGAAATTCCTATGCGTTTTAGCAATCCACCTGATGTCTGTACTAACTTAAGGCTCCTTTTTGCTATGTGTGCTGACCAATCCATGTTTTCAGTTATGGTAATTCCGAAATATTCGAAGACGGATACCTTCTCAAGTGGGGTGCCGTTCAGGCAGGGATTGGGGCATGTAGAGCTTACGGGATTGAAGACCATGTATTTGGTCTTCTGAATCTTAATTTCTAGCCCTCTGTTGCTGCAGAAAGTGCCAAAGCTATCAAGAATAGTTTGGATGCCCATTGGAGACTTAGAGAGCAGGAGGGTGTTGTCAGCAAACATCAATATCGGTACTTTACTCTGAGCAATCTTCGGGGCATTATGATCCTTCTCCTTGTTCAACATGTCTACCAGGGCATTAATGTATAATCAGAATAGAGTGGGTGCCAACACACATCCCTGCCTAACACCTATGTTGACAATGAGTGGTGTACAGAGGTCCCCTTGTTTCCCATGTCTAATGTGGGCAAAGTTTCCTTTATGTAATCTCCTGATCATATGGCCAAGATATGAGAGGACCCGGATATCATTTCAGACAGACCACAACTTGTCTCGGGTACTAGGTCCAATGCAGTTTTTAAATTCGACAAATATTTAAATAAAGGCTACCACCCTCTAAGATCACCGTTTTCCAGTATCAAACTAGGGCCTGGAGATTTGGTCTACAGTGGAGGTATTTTTCCTAAATCCTACTTGGAAAGGACTAATGTGATCCTCCATCCAGTCATGAAGGCGTGTCAGTAATACCCGGGCAAAGACTTTCTGCATCACATTAAATAAACTGATGTGGCTGTAGTTAACTGGTAAAAGTGGGAAATCCTTCTTGTAGACTGGAACAATTTCTGCTCTAGCCCACGTTTAAGGGACCGACATCCCCCCCAGTGCGTTAAATATTGCCCAGAGGTATAGCCACAGATTGGTGGTCCCGAGAGTAAAAGATCCCCCAGAATTTTGTCTAATCCTGGTGTTTTTTGCGGGGTTATTTTGTTTATAGCACTTCTATGGTGCTTCTAGCATAGGTCTGTGATGAAAGTGAGCAAAAGCAGTTACAACAAGGCTTGAATAGCCACTCTAAGCCCTCCTAGTCTTTTAGAAACCGAGACAAGTGCAGAACCATTTAACACTGTTCCCTCTCGTGTCACTGTGACTGTGGATCTAGTTGTTCCTAACAGTAGATTATAACAGACCTTATGTACCACTGAGGAACCTTAGATCAGTAGGGGAGATGCAGGCAATGGTCCCCAGATTTAAGAAAGTACGCATGGGTGGGGGCTTGTTTGCCTACCTGGCGCCTATATTATGGAATGCTTTCCATTTAGCAGTTCACTATGCCCAGATGGAAGACCTGTTCAGGAAAAAACGTAAAACCTGGTTCTTTAGCTCTGGATGCAGGGGGGTTTGATAACAGTCTTGAGGCTGGTGGTCGCCTGTACCTAATGATGGGGCACCTCAAATGAGATTAGAAATCACATTATTTTTTATAATAATTTTGATATTATTATTAATAGATCCACTTTTCACTTATTGTTAGTTGTAACAAGGGAACAAGCAGCAACTGCAGACCTTTGTAATTAACTGTTATTGCTCAGTCCACCCGTGATAACTTTGCAAACATGTCTTTATGTGCTATTATACTGCAAATCGTGATCTGTGCAGAGGGTTGTGAAAGCTTGTTTACACCTTTTTTGTCTGCCACTTGCATTTCTTTCAGCATTTCAACTTTTCCTTTAATTTTCTATTTTCTTTTCTTGCACTCTTTAAAAAGGGCTCTTTCAGGACACACCCTTAATATCATTTCACCATGAAGTTCCTTGCAGTATTTGCTTGTAAACAAATTATCATAATTTGTGATGGACACATAAACCGTGAAGGCATTGACGTGCAACGAAATGGGGTGAGGGAAGGGAGGATAGGATGAAAATAGCAACGTTTACCAGCAAGTGAACATTCTACAATAAGCGTATTAATGTCTTGCTCTGGCATGAAACCTCCTACCTCTGACTTTTTGGAATGTGTATGTTCTCAATATTTTTATGGGCTCAGTATCATTTTACCCATTATGTGCAAATTCCTAGTGAGATTCCACAAAGTCTGTCCTTCAAGTAGTCTGGAGCAGCCCTATGTATCACTTTATGTAGCCAGGTCGTGGCCTGGCTAAAATTAATTTGTCTTGGACAAATAGCCAGTGGATGTCCTGCAGAAGAGGGGAGATGTAATCTCTCTTGCAGAGGTCTGCGATTATCCTCAGCTGTGATGTTTTGCACACCTTTAATATCCTATTGTCACATGTAGAAACACTTGCATGTAGCGCATTACAATAATCTAACTTAGATCCCCTATGAGCCTTTCCAATAACTTCTCTATGCTTTTCATCTACCAATGGTCAAACCCTACATAAAAGGCCAATATCGTAACTAGTGGATGGCACAGCCACATCTTTATTTCCAGTAAGTGAGATTGTCTTGTAAAAGATGACCAGAGTGTCTCAACTTCATCCTTAATGAGAATTTTCCAACCATCTATATTAAAGCTGTGAATATTTAGTATAATATTTTCTTAAGCAAAGTGAGACTCACTAGGAGAAATTCAGTTTTAATAAACTTCAGCCTCAGATGGTTAATGTAAATCGAGCCTGATTTGATTTTAGTATTTTCTTTATTGAATGCAGCATTTTGCCAAGGAGACTCCTTGGCTCCAGCATGGTAACAGACTAAAAATGACTTCAGCGTTTTCCTAAAAGCGGCATAAGGAGGACCCGTCTTGGCTTAAGGAGGAGGCTGTTCCACAGTTTTGACCGTAAATGCTTATGGTATCTGTGACCTAATAAGCAATTGACATTTATTTCTGCGAGCTGCAACATCTCTTGATAACAGACATCATAGTTCTAAGTGGATAATGCACTAATCAAATTGAGTAGTGTCCCCCTTGTAGCACAGCCGAAAAGGGCAACCAAGTTGCAGAAATTAAACAAGGTTTTCATAAAAAGTTCCAACTCAAATATTTATTGAGAGATAATTCTTCAATGTTTCAATCTTCGTTGAATTCACGAAATTTTTGATTTGCCAAAATGGATAATCCAATAGAACCAAGGACTTGTAAGTATTCTCAATGCATTTCGGGTATTAATCTACCCTTCATCAGGAGAAGTCCTATAACGATACAAAAGGAGAGATGTGTCGACCTGTTTTGTTAGATTCAGAAATGAAGGTAGTTGTTTTAAACCGCCTAAAACCAGAGACGCCGTGAGTTTGTGCTCATAGCCAAACGGAAACGAAAAACCAATGTGATAAAATGTGCTAGTAAGAGGTATGAGATAGCGGATGTAAGGAACGGAATCAAACGAAAGTGTGCCAAGATATGAAGATTTAAATAGAGTACCGGAGCTGAAGTGCATGAATTGTGACCGAGTGTGACCAGCGGTATCCCAAAACTGAAGTGAGTTGACAAACGATAACTTTAGTGCATGAACAGGGTTAAATGTGGTTCGTTAGACTGCTAGTTGGAAAACATGCGGCGCATAAACGCGTTGTAGTGAAAAAGACTTGATAAAGCGTACCTCAGTGGTTGGTATGACCAGGATAGTAAAAGTTTCCCCGCGTGCAGGAGCAGTCAGCGTGTGTTCATGCAGCGAACTTCAAAGAGTGTGATGGTTAGTGAAAAGTAAAGAGAGACTGCTAATAACGAGGACCGATATGGCGGCCATGTTAGAATGGTGAATCCCGAAGTAAAGATGCAATATTGTCAAAACTAAAACAATATACATAAACTAGTATCAAATTGAGGCTGAAAACATTAGAATAAATTGAACAGTGTTGAAAAAACAATGAGGATGAGGGTAAGAAGACTGAATATGGACTAAAGAAATGATGAAAGGTAAAAATAAGAAAGGTGGAACAAGAAGATGAATGAAACTAAAAAATAGCAGACAAGAGAGACTAGAAGCCATAAATAAAATTGTAAGTGAAGTGAAATAAAAAGACTGTGAATAGCGACCAAGGTGGAGAAAAAATTGGAGGATGATATGAATAGTGAAAGATAGAAAAGACGGAGTTGGTCAAATGAGACTGAAATAAAGATTCGAAGGGACAGGACACAAAGAACTGTGATTACAAAAAACAACTGAGTTCAATGCGGTCATTGAGACCGTGTGGTGCCAAAGCATTCATTTTATAAATCCATGCAGTTTCTCTCTGGAGAAGGAATTTCCAGTTGTCTCTGCCTTCTTTGATAGGTACAATTTCGCATACCAAAAATCTCAATTGGCTGATGTTGTGATTTTTAGCAAGAAAGTGCATTGCTACAGTCGATTTTGTGTTCTTATTGCGAATGTTACTTTTATGTTCGGTCAAGCGAACCTTGATTTTCCTCTCAGTTTTACCTATGTAAACAAGGCCACACGGGCATTTGAGCATGTATATCAGGTTTTTGGAATCGCAAGTTGCTGTTACATGTAGTTTAATTTTGGACCCTTGTGTGGGATGTTGAGTCACATTTCCCTTGATGATATTATTGCAATGTCCGCAATTGTGGCAGGGTATTGTACCCTTGTAGGGTAAAACTGGATCACAAGACGGATGAAAACTTAAGAATTCCATCAAATTCTTGCTTCTTTCGTATGCAAAAAGTGGTCTTTCCACAAAGATGTCTTTGAAGTCAGGTTCGATCTGTAGCATTGGCCAGTGTCTCAAAATTGCTTTCTTGATGTTAAAGCTCTCAGTGGAAAATTTGGTTACCATGACAGTTCTAGATGTCGACTTCTTGCTGTCGCTAGTCTTCAATAGTTGTAATCTGGATTTGAGTTTGACTCTTTCAAAAGAGGTAACCAAGATGTCTTTGGGATATCCTCGATCTTTGAAGCGCTTTTCCATGGCTAAGTTTTGTTGTGCCAATTGTGAAGGTTCAGAGATGATTCTTTTGACTCTTAAAAATTGAGAATACGGTAGATGTTGTTTGAGAGATGGCTGATGGAAGCTAGAAAAATGTAACAAGTTGTTCCTATCTGTGTTCTTTCTGTATAGAGTAGTCTCAATCCGATCGTCTTTGATGTACAGCAGTACATCCAAGTAGTTGATGGTATCTTTGTGGATATTGAAAGTAAACTTCAGACGTTCATTGATCCCATTGAGAAGATCAATAGCTTCAATTAGTGGTTGTTCAGAACCTGTCCAAATTAAGAAAATATCATCGATGTAACGTAAAAATAATACAGTGTGTGATTTCCATTGTTCATTATTGATGATATGATCAAGCTCAAATTTATGCATGAACAATTGTGCGTAGCTGGGAGCTGCACAATTGCCCATAGATGTACCCTTCAGTTACAGGTAAAACCTGTTGTTGTGAGAAAAATAGCTGTGGTAGAGTGTGAAGTGAAGTAATTCAAGTAAAAATACTTTATGATCCTCAGGTGTAGATGATTGTAACAGAAAAAATTCAATGGCTTCCATGCCAAGATCATGTGGAATGGAGGTATATAACGATGTTACATCGATGGTGCAAAATAAGGTGTCTGTGTCCCATTTAATATCACTTTCATAGATGATGTTCAAAAAATGGGTTGTGTCCCTTACATAGGTGGACATCTTCTGTACCAGAGGTTGAAGGTGTCTGTCGAGATATTTACCTATGGGCTCATGAAGAGAGCCTCGGGTGGAGACGATCGGTCTCATGGGTGGATCGGTGAGACTTTTGTGAATTTTTGGTAACATTCTTAAGGTGGGACGTGTCGGAAAGTTTTGAGTGAAGAATTTCTTTTCTTTCTCTCCGATGGTACCACAACGGACTGCTTTGTCCACGATGTCTTGTAGGGTCAATTGTATTTCGATTGTCGGGTCTGCATCAAGCTCAGAGTATGTTGTGAAATCTTGTACATGTTCTTCCAGTTTGAGTTTATAATGAGTAGAATCCATTATAACTAATGCGCCCCCTATCAGCGTTGAGAAATACTAAATCTGGATTGTCGGCCAATTTCTGAAGGAGTGCTCTATCTTTGACTGTCAAGTTCCAGTGAGTTGTTTTATGTGATTTAAAGATCCTCAATAGGTCACGTTTAACTAGTGTTTCAAAGGTGTCAAGCACTTTATGGCTGACAGGTGCCATATAGGTGCTTTTGCTTTTCAAACCAACCAAGGTGTTGTCAGGTTGTGGTTGAGGGTCAAGCAAAACATTATCAAAAAAGTGTCTGAGTCTCAATGAGCGCATAAAACGATGAAAACTAACTTCAGCCTCCAATAAATTGGAGGAATAGGTAGGGACAAAGGAAGAACCTTTTTGGAGAAGTTTGACCTGTAACTGGTCTAAAGGAACTGAAGAGATGTTAATAACTAGATTGTCAGAGTCAGTTAACGATGACTTCTTGTAACTCTCTTGTCCAAGGATAATGCTGTTGGTCTTCCATTTTTTGCCCCTCCTGGGTCTACGTTGTCTGACTGACCTGTCCCTAAAAAAGGAACCGCAGTTGAAGGGATTGAGGTGGACGTCGATGGTAATTCAGATACTGATGGTGTTCCTGCTGAGGATTTCGCCATTTGAGTACTGGGTTTAGGTTTGTTCCTGATGTTGTCAGAATCGCTGGATGCTGGTGAGGTATCAGTGTCTGAAGTTTTTCCAAAAGGTCTGCTTTGGCGTCTACGCGCATAAACTTCAGCCCAGTTATAAACCTCGCCCAGTTTATAGTCTATGGTGTCCCTACGGAACTTTCGTAGTTTTCTTTCGTGGATTTCCTGTGTGTGCTTTTTAAGTTGTTCATTGATGTCTGATAATGTTTGTGTGAGTTCTTCAGACGACATTTTAGTGGATAATTCTTGTTTGAGTTGACCAATTTCCTTGTTAAGTTCCTCCAATATGTTGGATAGTTCCTCAATTATTAAAAGAATGAGGTCCAATGAACATTTGTTCAAGATGCCATACCATCTTTCAATAAATTTTGGATCATTTTTACACAATGAGGGCTTCAAAGAGATTCTTAAACCCCTTGGAATACGTTGCGCACGATGGTATTGTATAAGGGTACTGGCATGTAGTCTTTGATTGATTTCACGTTTGGTTAAGTACAGAAGTTGTTTAATGTTACTCTGTGCTGTGCCGGTCCCAGAAGTGGTCGATTCGATCTCTCCTATGAGTGAGTAGATTCTTTGTGCTTCATCCTCGCCAAATGCGAACGTGTCAGCGCGTTTATCTGTTAAATTCGTGATGTCTTGATAAGCCATGATGAAGTGGGTGCTGTGGTAGTGGTTTAGCGAAAAAAATTAAGAATGTTTGGAAACCACGCACACCAAATGTTGAATAATGGATTTTCACAAGTTAAGGCGTGCTGTAGAGGAGAACGTCACCTAAACCAGGACGTGTGAATAAGTGGATAATGCACTAATCAAATTGAGTAGTGTCCCCCTTGTAGCACAGCCGAAAAGGGCAACCAAGTTGCAGAAATTAATCAAGGTTTTCATAAAAAGTTCCAACTCAAATATTTATTGAGAGATAATTCTTCAATGTTTCAATCTTCGTTGAATTCACAAAATTTTTGATTTGCCGAAATGGATATTCTAACATGGCCGCCATATCGGTCCTCGTTATTAGCAGTCTCTCTTTACTTTCACTAACCATCACACTCTTTGAAGTTCGCTGCATGAACACACGCTGACTGCTCCTGCACGCGGGGAAACTTTTACTATCCTGGTCATACCAACCACTGAGGTACGCTTTATCAAGTCTTTTTCACTACAACGCGTTTATGCGCCGCATGTTTTCCAACTAGCAGTCTAACGAACCACATGTAACCCTGTTCACGCACTAAAGTTATCGTTTGTCAACTCACTTCAGTTTTGGGATACCGCTGGTCACACTCGGTCACAATTCATGCACTTCAGCTCCGGTACTCTATTTAAATCTTCATATCTTGGCACACTTTCGTTTGATTCCGTTCCTTACATCCGCTATCTCATACCTCTTACTAGCACATTTTATCACATTGGTTTTTCGTTTCCGTTTGGCTATGAGCACAAACTCACGGCGTCTCTGGTTTTAGGCGGTTTAAAACAACTACCTTCATTTCTGAATCTAACAAAACAGGTCGACACATCTCTCCTTTTGTATCGTTATAGGACTTCTCCTGATGAAGGGTAGATTAATTCCCGAAATGCATTGAGAATACTTACAAGTCCTTGGTTCTATTGGATTATCCATTTTGGCAAATCAAAAATTTCGTGAATTCAACGAAGATTGAAACATTGAAGAATTATCTCTCAATAAATATTTGAGTTGGAACTTTTTATGAAAACCTTGATTAATTTCTGCAACTTGGTTGCCCTTTTCGGCTGTGCTACAAGGGGGACACTACTCAATTTGATTAGTGCATTATCCACTTATTCACACGTCCTGGTTTAGGTGACGTTCTCCTCTACAGCACGCCTTAACTTGTGAAAATCCATTATTCAACATTTGGTGTGCGTGGTTTCCAAACATTACAAAACGTCATCATAGTTATTACATTTCATTTTTTCATCTAACAACAGGTCCTACTGTCGCTTTCAATAGCGTACCATGCAGAAAAAAAGAGTACTATGTTGCTGCCTCCTTCCACATTCTTGTTGGATCACCTGTCTGATGCTAATGAAGGAGAATGACTTCAAATAACAAAAGGGTAAATAGATAGCTGCAATAACTTCTAGAAACATGTGGATTTAGCTAATATTAGATTACACATCAGAACTAAGGGGCATATGTATCAAGCTAAATTGCGATCGCAAATGCTGAATTTCGCAGAATTTCAGCATTTGCGATCGCAATTTAGCTGTTTGCAATGTATGAAACAAAAAACCACTCGCAAAATAAGGAATCGCAAAATTTGCGATTACCTATTTTGCGAATGCATTTAGGGAATCACAAATTGCAATTCCTTAAATGCGATGTAAAGAGCACCCAAGTTGTGCGATTTCTCCTTAAGAAATTGCAAATTACCACCAACTTCAAGTTGGTGGTAATTTGCGATATCTTTGAAAAATGCACTTTTTTGAATTTTTCAGAGTGCCATGTGGCGCTCATACATGCTCATTTCAGGGGTGCATCAGGGTGTCCTTATGACACACTTGCACCCTTGAAATTGCATTCGCAATTTGCGGGTACCTAATGGGTACTTGCAAATTGCGAATGTCTTCCCATTCATTCCTATTTGCCTCTAGGCCCATAGGAATGAATGGGAAAGCCATTCCTTAATTGCAACTCGCAATTTGCGAGTCGCAATTAGGGAATACCAAGGAATCGCAAAATATTTGTGAATTTTTTATTACATCTCATTTTGCGATTCTGAAATAGCGATTCTCAAAAAATCGCTATTTGAGAATCGCAAATACAGTATTTGATAGATATATGCCCCTAAGACACTCGCTGTTAGTCTCTACAAGGTTTGCCAGTTTGATGCTCAAAGTGTTACATCGTCTCCATGGATTTGTTTTATACAAGGTTGCATAAAGATTCTCAAAATGATTATATTTTACAAAAAACATTTAGTCTCCTGCTGTACTTGTCTTTGGATTAAGCAGTAATTGGACAGTGAAATCCTGTGTGTTTGACTGCTTTATCTTTTTTTAAATTTTATTGGCATTTGGTGCATCAATACAGTATGAGGCGACAGCCTCAACCAGTTTACAACAGGCAGATTACTGAGTGTTGAGGGAACTGATCTGATATCATCCCATTTAAGCGCATCCTAGCAGTTAAGTAGATACAGATGATTAAGGTTCACAAATCAAGGGCTCAATCCCAAGCGCCAAAGGAGGGTAAATACAAGCATTGGCATAGCCAATAGGTATTGCTTTTGGGGCCTTCTAAGTATTTAGTTATGCAGCACAATATCCTTGGTGCAACAACATCAGCTGTTGCATGGCTAAACCTTGTACCTTATAAGTGTTTAGCCATGCAACAGTTGATGTTGTTGTACCAAGGATATTGTGCTGCATAACTAAATACTTATAAGGTCCCAAAAGCGAGACCTATTGGCTATGCCAATGCTTGTTTTTATGTTTGAACTGTTTAACTAGAAGGCACTGTTCAAATAGATTTAGTGTTGCACTTCTGTAAATTCAGTGTTGCCTTTTAAATGAAAACGTCTAGTATTGCTTGAATTATGGAGATGTACATATTTGGTTTGCTTAAAAGGAACACGCACACAATCAGAAGTCCCTGCTCATGTCTTACGTTTCCCTGCTCTGTGCAGTTGAAGGGGCGCCTCCACATTCTCTAAGAGGAGATTGCGACCTCTCCCTACAAACCGGGACTCCGGGCGCTCAGCCTGTATTGGAAAGGTAGTCTCCGGAGATTTTTCATTCGGGTGCAGTGGGCCCAGCAGTCAAGGCCTTACTTAAAATAGGTGGTGTGGAGGCTGGTCTAGAAAGTGTGGGACAGGTAGTGTGACCACCCGTCCCTTATTTACGCGGACCATCTGTTATTTAAGGTTGACGTCTGTTGTCCTTAATGTTGTCTCTTAAGGGCGCCTTGTGCCCTAATTATAGGAATTTTAGTCCATGACCTGCAGCAAGAGATTCCACAGCCTATTTCAATATATTAGTGCTGTCTTCAGGACTCGACTAGCTAAGAGCAGCCAAGCACTCAAAGGAGACAGGGCCATCTGTAGCTGTTACCCAGCAAGAATTATGCAGCGCGGGCCCTGCTTTTCTGTGGGTAAAAAGAACAAAATAATTGTAGCTACTTTGCTCGACATTCGCCTTAAGGTAACTCTATATTTAATTTAATGCACACAAATCAAATGAACAAGCATTTGCAATGCAATAGGTTTCACATTTGCGAGAGTTTGAGCTATTGCCATTGTAAATGACAACTCCTTTTATTTATGTGTTTT
This sequence comes from Triturus cristatus, assembly GCF_964204655.1. Lineage (NCBI taxonomy): Eukaryota > Metazoa > Chordata > Amphibia > Caudata > Salamandridae > Triturus > Triturus cristatus. Next base: position 343,376,693 of record NC_140592.1, on the reverse strand, counting down.
GAAAACCTGCAAGTGGTACGTAAACATGCACATTGTACTTGTAGACCTTGCTAGAAGCAAGGCTGCCAGTAAAAGAGGTGCAGGTACTGCCAGCCTTGCTTCTCGTAAGCAAGAACTATAAGTACAAAGTCCGTGTTTACGCACTGCCTGCAAGTTTTCAAAACACATAAATAAAAGGCATTGTCATTTACAATGCCAATAGCTCAAACTCTTGCATTATCCGAGACCTATTGCATTGCAAGTGCTTGTTGAGCCATGATACTGAGGTGGCAGCAGCCATAGGAAGGCAGGGACCATGACGCCAGGCCGTGCGTTTCAAAAGCATGAGGGAGGAGGAGGCAGCTGCTGCCAAAACAGACCTCGGTCATTAAATGCACAGCAAATGTGGAAAAATAAGAGCAAGATTTACCGCCTGTTTACAACAGAGCTCGGTAAACTACGAGCACTGGTCACGAGTGTTCCAGTTTAAAGAAAGAAATAGTGCTCAGAAGCTCTGAGTAACAACACATGTAACAGGGGCAGTTCTTGAAAATGGGCGGAGCTTTTAAAGCCCATATCCTGGATACAGTATGCCTCGCCATTCGGCGCAAGCGCTGCCTAGGCTAGACCTAAAAATGCTGTCTTTGTAGGTTATGAAAGCTCAGTTGGTTAATGCGATCACTGCAGCTATCTGTGTGTATGAGCCACACAACTGAATCCTAGTTGATGCAGTGGGGAATAGTCAGGCGACTGGATTTATGAGGTGGGGGGTGCAAATTGTGCAGCATGGCCTACTAAATTATGCAGCAACAAAAGGCAAATTATACAGTATAATGCTGCCCATTTTGTGATAGTTTATTTCCATTATTTTGTCATTTTTACATGTTAATATTATCTGGGCACATTTTTCATCTCATTAGAACCAGTCTGACACCCAAATAAAGCAATAAGCAACAGAAAGATAACCTGTCAACTTTTGTGAAAGGCTTTCCACTGTGCAGCAGCATGGTCCTGCATTGTTATTAACTTTTGACCAGTTTGAGTAAGAACATTTTTTTTAGTAAAATCTCTAGGTTATTGCTGCAGATGATGGATTATGTGGCAAATGCAAAAAATCTATAATTATTTAGAAAACACAGCAGATGCAAAATCGCATAATTTCTGTCACCCTGGGAATTGCAACTGCCCTGCCCAGCCGCCCGCCAGCAAAAAAAAACATAAAATGGTAATAACTAAAAGTTATTACCATTTTATGTTTTTGCTTCTCGCACTGCGAGAAAGGAGTGGGCCGACACGCCTTCTCCTTAGCGGGGGAGCCACCACCGGAATCAACACAACCATGGTGTTGGTACTACAACTCTGACATTAAGGGCATTCGTTTTAGGATTCACAAGACTTCATCCACCAAAGTCACATTGTTCATTTTCGAGCTGTGTTCCTCGTGGGCGGGCGCTGCAATGCTCAGCGGGCCCTTACGAAGGGGATCTTTGCCGGAGACCTTTTACTCCAGTCGCACAGAAAATGAAACAGTTGAGGGTTGCCCTTAGCATGACTCAGGAGGGAAAGAGGTCGATTGGGATGTAAGTTTAAAATTGGCTATAGATTAATAAATGCCAGTCTTTATTGTTCAGGAATAAATCCCATGCCAAGATTAAACATAGGAATAAGTACCTAATAGGGAAACAATGGGCATTAGGTTCTTAAAAATGGGATCAGTATGATGTATGCTTTATCTGCTCCTATGGGTCAATGGCAATTCATCAGGATCAGTTCTATGCCGAAATCTACTTTAGGAATACATTCATATGTGTGTGTGTTTCAAAAATATTCCTATGTGGTTTCACTATAATAGTGATTAAGTGCAAGATTTATAGAGCATACAAATTCAGGAAAAAAGTCACACATTGGAGAACAGGAATCTGTCCGATCTGCAGGAAAAAGGTAGACAAACCGACAAAAAATTTGATACAAACCAACGTATGTATGCATGCTCACAAAATAGCCAAAAGAGTGCTGCGATCATGCAGACTTGTGACCCAGAACGTCATCTGTGCACCTCAAACACTGGTGCTTAAATCAGCACTTTATCTGCACACTGCAAACACTGGGGCTCTCAACTGTATCATCAGGGAATAATGAGAACAAAAAATAAGAACTGCTCACCGATTATTTAAAAATTGATGGGCCCTTCCGAGTTCCATGGAGCTGCTTCATAAGTTTGCAGACTGACAAAGAAATAATTAGGACAGGAGCATAAGTGCAAAATTCATTTATGGTTAAAAAAACGGATGCCCAAAGACATAGCAGCAATTGGCCACTTACTTGCATTGACAGGAACAAGATAAGCCCGGGAGTTGTGTGCGCGCGCGCATGACGCGGCCGTCAAAGGGAAAGTGATCGGCATCGCGGGCTGGAATGGTGCCCGCGCGCGAGGCACTTAATAAGCCTTGACGGAAGTGCGCGCCCGCGCACATGCATGCAAGCTGTAGTCCACAGTGGTAGCATTTTCTGGAGCCCTTACTAAAGGTCTCGCTGAGCTAGCGCATGCGCTAGCTCAGGCGAGACCTAAAAAAGGGGCATTCTAAAGAATCGAATGACCTAGTGGCGTCTAGGAGGGCGGTGATTGCCGCCAGGCTGCACGCTATGCATGACTGCAAACAATGTATGGAGATTGTGTGCCGTGGAAAGATCGGGCACAAAGCTCGACTGGTCAGGATGGACTATGTCTGGCACGAGAGGGAGGAGTCGGTTGGCGATGAGTGTGGCCAAAATGTTGTTGTCCACGTTTATCATGGAAAGTGGCCTGTAAGAGTCACATTGGTTTGTGGGTTTACCAGGTTTAAATATTGTGACGATTACCACTTCACGAAGGGACGGGGCAAATCATGAGCTTCCAGGGAAGCTTGGAACATAGATAACAGCTGGGGGATCAGTAGAGTGGCGTATTCTTTGTAAAAGGAGGTTGTGAGCCCTTCTAAACAAGGTGCCTTATATTATTTGGGGTGAGGCTAAGTATAAGCGATGGGCTTGGTCAAGCCATAGAAGTTGTACAGTATCAAGGTATGTATCGAGTCCCTATGGTAAGCAGTGCAGAGTTAGTCTAGAATAGTTGAGAATAAAAGGAAGTCATCGTGGTGAGTATAGAAGTTGGAGTCGTGTGACTTTATGAACGTTCATCTACAAGCTCCACTACGTAGTCTTTTTTCTGAAAATTCTTTTTATTGGCATTTTGAGGTTTAAACGTACATACAACGTGTGTCGCAGAGAGAGTTGTGGTACATAGGTATTAGAGTAGACCTCCATCAACATAGGGAGTACAGCAATATCTTGTTCAGTGAGGATGTGGTCTGTGTTGTAGCAGAGCATTGCCAGAGAGGGGAACTGGGGGAGAACTGAACTAGGATGTGCCATGGGGTGTGTAGTGTTTGAGTGGGCGTACGCGATGGGTCCATTATTGCCTACTCGACAGTGCAGTTGCTGCTCGCTCAGGGGGAGGCGGGTGTGTGGAGTTATGTGGGAGGCCGTTGAGTGTGATAGAGTGACGAAGACGGACCGGACTGGTCCGGTGATGGCACAGGGAGTAGTGGTGGAAGATCCACTGTCTCGGGAGCCTGTATAGCAGAAGGCTGTACCGTGTTGGGGGTCTGGATGGCAGTGGCTGTGGCTTCCGGGGTCTGGGATTGTCCTCCACTACGTAGTCATGGGTCCTGGGTGTACAGAGCATATTAGCCAGTGTCTTACTGTCCTGATTCCCCTCACCGTATCGACGCGTTGTGGCTGCCGCCATAATAACATTGTTGCATTGTTCTTACTTCAACGAACCTATGACAGACGTACTCTTCGGTTGAATAGATAGTCCCATTCAACACGATGTGTCCTAGAAAGGACTTTACAGGGAAATATTTTCCACCAACCTACACCTTTGTCTTCGCTCCCGATTACCACGAGTATTACTGCCAACACTTGTTTAGCCCCGGTAATTTACATCGCTCTCACATCATGATATATTACCAGTTAAACGGAGAATTATCAAACTCTTAAATAGACGCAATACATTATCTACATAACATATACGATCTCCTTCACATGGAACCAACTTCGTTACCATTTCAAGGTGGCCGCTGCCATAACTTTGCATTAGACGAGCAACAACCCCTTAACCAAACCACACCCAGAGACACGTGGATAACTCTAACATTTAAAAACCAAGGAGGGACTGACCTAATCACCTCCCGGACCCGGTGGATAGAGCAGGTCGACGAATCAGCATAATGGGCTACAACCGTGAGTTAGAACGGCACGGTTTGCCACTTCGGTTCTTTATTTTATAATTGTCTTGTTTACTCCCCAGTCCTGCCAAACCCGGCGATTCAAAACTTAAACTGTCTTTTCTTAGAGTAATTTCTAAGGGGAGCCATTATAGTACACCGGTCCATTTGAACACTGCCTGTAACACCTTACTGGATTTTTCAGAACGACGGGTCCCCCCACGCAAGGGACAACACACCCGGTGTCTCCCCTAGACCGTATTTGTGCGTAGGGGTCATAAGAGGGTTAACACTATAAGTAAAAACCTCTCGACACTACGGGGAAAGGCAGGGAATTAGATACCTTCCCACCACTCCTTCTGGAGAACAGGCAACGACACTACGGGGAAAGGTAGTGAATTAGAGACCTTCCCACCACTTCCTCGAGAGAACAGGCAACAACAACTAATGTTGATTTTCGAGGTCTACATGCAATGCTTTCAATTTTGGCAGCATAATATAAAATAAAGAATTACCAAGTATGATTGATTTAATAAAAACACAATTTCAGGATTGACCAATCCCTTCCTGATATATTTTATTTAAAAAAACAATCTGGTTTTTGTTTGGTTTTTTTGCAGTGCTTACAACCGAACATGTTAACAATCACCAACGCTCTGAGGATTCACGGCTAAGTCGTTGGGTCTTAACTTTTCACCTTTTCCTCCTACCAACAGACCAACGAAGTATTTGTTGTAGGGTATTTAGATTGCCTCTGTTTTAACTTTAACTGCAGAACTAAAAACCAATTACACGACCCTCAATACAGCTACCTCCACAATAATTGTCTCTCTGTTCAGCCCTAATATTATAGGAGCCAAACGTTATGCTTATCCCACCGGATACTGTAGATGTCTGAGGATTATACTGAATAGGGTGAGTACCTAATACTATTTCTGCTGCATCATGGTATTCCACAGGGGCTTAGAGTCACATTAGCTCACTGTGGAGACCCACCACCTGTTTGTTTATTTTAATGTTTCTTTCCTCTAACGTGATTATGTTCACTACACGTGTGCTAAAGATTAGAAGTCAGAGTCACTTTGAGACCGTGTCTAGGTTGATTATGTACCATTCTCAAACTGAAAGATATCCATACAATTTTTGTTTCCCTCAACAGGTAGATCCAGACATATTAACCAATAGGCACTACTACTGTGAGTAGTAAAATACCACGCAGCTTATGTGTAGATAGTTATCTCTATTTTTTTGGTCCTGAAGAATCGCGAGGATACTCATCCAAATAGCGAGAAACATGTTGCCACACCTGATAGAACAAGGAAAAACACTACACGAGACATTACACTCAGGCTAGTGCCTTGCTCTTTATTTTTAATTAGGGTAGGAGACCCCCAGAATAAATACTTGTTTACTTTGGCACTCCCAGCTCTATTTTAACTCACGTCACCTCATCTACACAATACTGGCCCCACACCCGCATTTCACCATACGGCTTTTGGATAAAAAGATCTCCGCCAAAGAGCCCCTAATTTTAGGGAGCCCGTTGGGTATTGCACCGCCGACCCGACGAGGAGCAGCCCAGATGATGAAGCATGACACCTGCAAGGGTGTGTGAGGGCATTACTATCCAAATTATGGATTCCCAACACTAATCCCATATAATGGGACCCATGGGACCCCTGTCTTCCGTGACTCTTTAACTTCTGATTTGAAAGGAACGGCATAACCTATCTTTGATTAGCATTTTCTGGAACCCTTACTAAAGGTCTCGCTTGAGCTAGCGCATGCGCTAGCTCAGGCGAGACCTAAAAAAGGGGTATTCTAAAGAATCGAGTGGCGTCTAGGAGGGCGGTGATTGCCGCCAGGCTGCACGCTATGCATGACTGCAAACAATGTATGGAGATTGTGTGCCGTGGAAAGATCGGGCACAAAGCTCGACTGGTCAGGATGGACTATGTCTGGCACGAGAGGGAGGAGTCGGTTGGCGATGAGTGTGGCCAAAATTTAGTTGTCCACGTTTATCATGGAAAGTGGCCTGTAAGAGTCACATTGGTTTGTGGGTTTACCAGGTTTAAATATTGTGACGATTACCACTTCACGAAGGGACGGGGCAAATCATGAGCTTCCAGGGAAGCTTGGAACATAGATAACAGCTGGGGGATCAGTAGAGTGGCGTATTCTTTGTAAAAGGAGGTTGTGAGCCCTTCTAAACAAGGTGCCTTATATTATTTGGGAGACTGCGTATTACTTGTCGCACCTCCTCCTCAGTGAAGGGTGAGGCTAAGTATAAGCGATGGGCTTGGTCAAGCCATAGAAGTTGTACAGTATCAAGGTATGTATCGAGTCCCTATGGTAAGCAGTGCAGAGTTAGTTTAATATAGTTGAGAATAAAAGGAAGTCATCGTGGTGAGTATAGAAGTTGGAGTCGTGTGACTTTACGAACGTTCATCTACAAGCTCCACTACGTAGTCATGGGTCCTGGGTGTACAGAGCATATTAGCCAGTGTCTTACTGTCCTGATTCCCCTCACCGTATCGACGCGTTGTGGCTTCGCGTAATAGATAGTGACTGCTTTATCTTGGGGGGAAATGGGTTTGATAATGCGATTAATGTTAGCATATGTGAATCTGTGAGCACAATTGTCCTGTCCCCCTGTAGGAAAGCATCTTTTCAATCATTTTAAGACCCTTAAAAAAGGACTCTGCAACAATTGTATGTGCTCAGGGGGATTTTTACTCAAAGTCGTAAGTGTCCCCTACTAAAATAAAGTAAGCAGTCTATGTAACAATCTACTGTATGACCTCTGTTTCCAATTAATCCACTCTCTTGATCTTTTTTAAATATTTTAGTTGGTCAGTAATCATTGCTTATAGCAGAATTTCATAACCCTTATCCACTGGTTGCTTAAGTGTGGTAGAAGAAGCAAGGGCAAGGCTTCCCTTGGTCATTATAAGCCTGGGTGTGTCTTGAACTCCAGATTAGTCATTTCCACTGCATATGATCAAATGGGTTACCTTTTACGTCTAATTTTTCAGGTGGTTCAAGCAACATGAATATTTTGAGAAGTTAAACATGCAGGCGATCTTGAATGCATCAGCGACCCAGGATGAGTATGTGAAGGAGCTATTGGTGACTTATCAAAAGGTAATGATAACCATATCCACGCTTGTGGCAGAGCCCAGAGACACATTGTCATCGATCATGGCCTCTCACCTGAAACAGCCACTGGTTTTGATTGTGAAAGTGGATTTAGAATTGCTCAGTTTCTGATTGTGCGCATATACACCATGTGTTGTTCTGCTTTATTGTTAGCTTTGCTGTAATGGTATATTTTCTTGAAATTACTTGTGTTGTGGAAATTCACAGAGCTGTATGTGCTTCACTGCCATCAATGAGTTGTTGAGAATTCTGCATTCCTGACAAGCAGTTTTGTTGTTGGCATGCATTAAGATTTTATATCAATCAATGATGTTTTTATCCGCCATTCGAGAGACTGAAACATATTTAAGGTTGCCGCAGATTTTCATAATAATGTATCTGACTTGGGTTAAAAATAACTGCCTTTTGGAAACAAACAATTAGCCATTGCTACCTAATTTGTTTGGCAGATCTTCTTTCATTTGTGTATCAAGTTGTATTTAACCATCCAATTTCGAAGCTTGGATTGGGAATGGCAAAAACATGTTAATTTATCAAGGTCTGCTCTCGGGTGGCTGCCTACACGTCTGTCCGTTTTATAACCAATATACTTTTTATTTAATTTCATTGTTGCGACAGTTGAATATTTGTTCCTCATTTAAAATTATTTATATATCCCTTGGAAATTAAGGCTTGTTCTCTTTTCCCTTTTAAAATGCATTATATCACAATTTTCTTTACATTGTCTTTAAGCAATTATTAAAACTTTAAGCATTTATTTGCTTTTAAGCATTACTAAACATAGCATTAGGCAAATACTCTTTCTTTTTATATATATATATCAGATCCACACACCTGCCATTCAATCAAGACAGACTCCAGCACAGTCGGTATCGCTCAAGGACAATTTATTGGCAACACAACTGGTGTATATATACATATATGTATATATGTATATATATATATATATATATATATATATATATATATATATATATATATGCACGCTCATTCCCAGTCATCTCAAGAACTCGGGAAAGCACTCACGGGACACTCATGCAGTTGTTAGGTCGTTTATTGCATAGCGAGCATAGAAAACATGACGCGTTTCGGCTATGCCTTAGTCTGATGTTTTACAAATTTCGCGCCAAAGAAGCAACGTATTTAAATGAAACGTTACGTGGATCACATGACATCACAATTCATAGACATCATAGAAGGACAAACACATTAAGAGAATCATTGTAGGCAATTCATCGCCATTTTGGAATGTAAAAACAATTTGATAATATTGCTTATTACGCCGTGTATCGGCTTTCAAAATCAATCCCAAATTAGAAGTAAGGTTAAAAACTTCACGCATATCGCCATATATGAGCATGTGATATCCCTCAAAGATAACAAAAATAAAGCCGTGTATCGGCAAACCAATGTCACATGAGAGATCTCGAAGCAACACAGGGGTCATTCTAAATTGCTTAACACGTTAAATAGCATTAAATATGTTAAGATAACATCCTATCATGTATCTATTGTCCTACATTCAAGTAAAACTTAAGAAAAATCACGCCGTGTATCGGCTAAGACCACATCATTGTTGCTAACATTGAAAAGTGTGATGATCCACATTTGTAATAATACCATTTAAAAAAAATTTTCCCCAAAAATGTCCAAAAGCTAACGTGTATAGCCAATCTCACAAATACAATCACAGAATACCTTATAATCACACCATGTTATAGATTCCCATTCTTCAGTTACTAGTCTTACCTATAGTGTATAGATTCTTGCTACTCTTCAGTCTCCAAGATGAACTGACAGTTCCTCCCCCACATTCATACCCATCGGATTCTTGGTTCCTAAATCGATGATATATCGTGATTCAAGCCTGCGAAGTTGTTTAATTCTATCCCCTCCCCTGATGTTAGCGGGGACTTGATCTAAAACATAATAACGTAGCAATTCCCTATTGCCATTATGCTTCTCAGCGTAGTGCCTTGCCACGGGATAGGTGACATCGTTCTTGGCTATCGCTCGCATATGTTCTAAAATGCGAATCTTAGCACAATGGATCGTGCTGCCCACGTAGCGTAACCCACATGGGCATTCCAGGCAATAGACCACATAGTTGGTATTGCAGGTAAGGAACTTTTTGATGGGCCGAGGACTCTTTAGACCAGTGACCATATAGGTCAGTGTTCTCTTGCTGCCAACGCAAGCTTTACACTTGCCACAAGGGAAGAAACCTCTAAGGTCCCTTAGAGTTCCCATCGCCTTGGGTCTAGTAGATAAGTGACTTTGTACCAAACTGTCCCTTAATGATCTGGCTTTTCTGAAAGTTACTAAAGGGGCAGGAGGGATGTCCGGACCAATAGTATGATCCGTTTTCAGGATATGCCAATTTTTTCTCAAAATCTTCTTTACTTGGTTGGCATCGTTTGAATAAGTTGTAACCGTCCTGAATTTATTGGTACCTGACTCATCCATCTTATTTTTCTTTCTGCCCTCTTTCCTCTGCTGTGTATCCCTATTTGGATCACCATCCAACAGGGTGGTTCTCGGTATATTCCTGACTTTTTGCAGTGTGGTCTCAAGAAATGATTTACCGTATCCTCTTGCAATAAATCTACTGATACTTTCTCTTGCTGCATCTTCGAAATCATCAACTCTCGTACTGTTTCTCTTCAACCGTAAGAACTCACCATAAGGGATGTTTCTAACTAAACCAGGAAGATGGTTGCTCCTAGCATGAAGAGTCGAATTCCCAGCTGTGGGTTTCCGATATAGGGATACCGACAGTTGGTTGTTGATTACTCTGATCTTTAAATCAAGGAAATTGACAGTTTCAGAGCTTACCTCCCCACTAAATTCTAAATTAACAGTATTCTTATTCAAACTGTCAATAAAGGAAGAGGCTGTTTCGAAGGAGCCATCCCAGATAATACAGAGATCGTCGATATATCTATACCAACTTATGACCCTGTTGGAATCAATCAAGCCAGGTGTTTTGGACACCTGCTCCTCCCACCAGCCCACGAACAAGTTCGCGTAACTGGGGGCGAAGCAGGTGCCCATCGCAGTGCCAGATCTCTGGTGGTAAAAGTCTTCACCAAAAACAAAAATGTTGTTTTTTAAGCAAAATTCGGTAAATTGAAGAATCATAGTGTTATGTTCCGTGAATTTTAGGGGCTTCTTCTTGAGAAAATGGGCTACCGCCTCCAAGCCATGTTCATGTCTTATCCTGGTATATAGGCTGGTAATATCGAGCACAATGAGTTTATACTCAGGATTCCATTGTTGTTTTTCAATGTGCTTCAAGAAGTCTTGCGAATCCTTAATGTACGCAGGTAAGGTTTGGACCAATGGAAAAAGAAAAGAGTCAACAAAAATAGATAAATGTTCTGTTAGGCCCCCCTGAGAGGAAACAATGGGTCTTCCTGGGGGATGATCCTTATCCTTGTGGATTTTGGGTATGTGGTAAAACGTAGGGACAACTGGATTCAGGCAACGGAGGAACAGATACTCTTCCATGCATAGCATTGATTTATCAAGCCATGTTTTGATCATATCATGATACCTTCGGATACTATCCAGATAAGTATCCTTGGAAATCTTTTGATAGTTCTCCGCATCAGATAGTTGTCTCATCGCCTCCGTTTCGTAATTTTCCCTTGTTTGTAAAACCACGTTACCACCTTTGTCCGATGGTTTACAGATCACCATATGGTCATTGCCCAGGTTGCTAATCGCTGTGCGTTGCTCTTTGGTTATATTCTGCTTGGTATTAGAGTGTTGTAACTTTCCTCTCAAGGCCAAAAGATCTTTGTTAACTGCCTCAGCAAACACGTCGATGGCATCCATGGGTAACTGCGGTAGGAATTGTGAGGTGGGTTTAAAAACACTTGTATCTCTCACTTGATTAAATCCCAAACGCGTGGTTCTTTGTATTAAGTCAGTTTCCGAGATGTTATCTTCCTGACTCCGATCTGTATTGTCCGTATGCAATGACTCCATTGTTTCAAGGGCAGCTAAGTCTTCACCTGTTAAGATGTCTGCCACTCCCGGTCGGCTTGAAGATTTTCTTGATTTCAAGGCGCTAGGTTTCAGCTTGAAATATTTATGAAGCTTAAATTTTCTTATTAGCTTGAAAAGATCGATACGAGTCTGTGTATATTCCATTCTGTTCGAGGGGCAAAAAGTTAGACCCAAACTAAGAACTTGTTGTTCTGCAGATGTAAGGGTTCTGGGTGTTAGATTAATGATGGTAAGATTGTCTAATTCCATTTCTTCCCCCTTCTGTTGCGAGAGGCCCTGGTAGGAGCTTTTCGTCCTTCTTCTCCAGCCGCCCCGCCTTGTCTTTCTTTTTCTTTTTCCCCCTCCGGAGGTCTGCTCTTGCCCCCTCTTAGCCATGTCTGCCTCATTATCCGGAATTCCTCCTGAAAAGGAGTCGCAGTAGGTCTTGCGTGTCCAGTGGTATCATCCGAAGATTCACCCCCCGTAAGGTCCGATTCTGATGTTTCAATTCTGATGGTATCCGGTTCATTGCCTTTGGCTCTTAACTCTTTACGTGGGCCCTCGAATTTCTTGGCAAACGTTAGGACTCTTCCTAGGGCATAATCACGCTCATCGCGTTCAAACTTTTCTTGCTTTCTTAATCTGATTTTGGCTTCATATTTAACAAGTCGTTTTTTCATTTGTTCTTTTAGTTCTTCTATCTTCTTTTTGTCCTCCTCCTTTTCGATCTCCATCTCCATTTTCTCAATTTCAAGTAGAGCTTTGTCTCTGTCGCTCCAAGCGAATTTGACCAATATTACTAGCATGCCTTTACTCGATTCCGCTGAGTGTGCAGCCCATTCATCTAGCAACTTAGGATCCGGGTTCTCATAGGCCGGAATGGTGTAAATTCGCAACCCCCTTGGGATGCGATCGACGTCAATGTAGCTCTGCAAGGAGGTGGCTTCCCACCATTTGCGTCGTTCCCGCTCATAGAGTCGTTCAAGTGCCATAAATTTCGTGGTCAAATTCGTAACTATGGGGAGCGCTCTGTTGCCCCGCTGTGTGGTATCGGTGGAAACACTGCTCTTGAACATGTCCTGAGCCGCTTCGCGGCGTTCAGATATGTTAAACATGCTCGCATAGGAAATTATTTCCTAAGACCAAACTGCAGGGTCCCTCCTCTGCCCAAATGGTTTCAGGGAAAAGAAAGGAGTAAACGTTGGTAACTCGCTTACCGGTCGCCGCTTTCTGTTTGCTGTAAATACGTCACAAACTCCCGGACTCAGCAATCTCGTCCTCGCGGTCGATCCCAATTTTCTTCTTCCCCTTTACACCTCGACGGTGTCGCTGGTAAATCCAATCATCGCTCCCGCTGCACCTCCAAACCAGCGCACTCAAAAGACGGGTGCTTCAAAACGCGAAGGTGCGTTCGCGTTCATAAATGCACGCTCATTCCCAGTCATCTCAAGAACTCGGGAAAGCACTCACGGGACACTCATGCAGGTCGTTTATTGCATAGCGAGCATAGAAAACATGACGCGTTTCGGCTATGCCTTAGTCTGATGTTTTACAAATTTCGCGCCAAAGAAGCAACGTATTTAAATGAAACGTTACGTGGATCACATGACATCACAATTCTTAGACATGTATCTATTGTCCTACATTCAAGTAAAACTTAAGAAAAATCACGCCGAGCAACAATGATGTGGTCTTAGCCGATACACGGCGTGATTTTTCTTAAGTTTTACTTGAATGTAGGACAATAGATACATGATAGGATGTTATCTTAACATATTTAATGCTATTTAACGTGTTAAGCAATTTAGAATGACCCCTGTGTTGCTTCGAGATCTCTCATGTGACATTGGTTTGCCGATACACGGCTTTATTTTTGTTATCTTTGAGGGATATCACATGCTCATATATGGCGATATGCGTGAAGTTTTTAACCTTACTTCTAATTTGGGATTGATTTTGAAAGCCGATACACGGCGTAATAAGCAATATTATCAAATTGTTTTTACATTCCAAAATGGCGATGAATTGCCTACAATGATTCTCTTAATGTGTTTGTCCTTCTATGATGTCTATGAATTGTGATGTCATGTGATCCACGTAACGTTTCATTTAAATACGTTGCTTCTTTGGCGCGAAATTTGTAAAACATCAGACTAAGGCATAGCCGAAACGCGTCATGTTTTCTATGCTCGCTATGCAATAAACGACCTAACAACTGCATGAGTGTCCCGTGAGTGCTTTCCCGTGTTCTTGAGATGACTGGGAATGAGCGTGTGTTGGAAACAGCCCACTCCCACTCCGCAGGGTGGTGGTGGACTCCCCGAACACACTGTGGTAGCTTGGCTCGAGTGGTCAGGAAACAGGCGCAGTGCTAAGCATACAATATACCCATACAATAACCATGCGTGCATCCGTTCCAAAAACGACTCTACACCGTAAAAATTATGAAAATATTCTTCTTTATCTTTTTCTCTTAGTTGCTGATTGGGAAAATAAATAACAATCACAATATACAAATTCTTAAATAGAGCAGGTCAAATAAATATTGGCTGTTTGCTGAAATAAATAGGGGTGATCATAAATAACAGGGCATAAATACAAGTGCAATATATACAGACAATTAAATACTTTGAGGTAATAAATACTGTACCAATAAATACTGTACCAATAAATACTGTACACCAACAAGTCCTGTGGACCTATAAATTCAGTGCAGCAATAAATAGATAAGAACTTAATAAATACAGTATCCCCAATAAATAATTAGAAGTATACAGTACACTTCGTGAATCAGATGACACTTCAATTCTTAAGGGCTGATTTGGCCCAGGCACAGCTTGTAGGGTTGTGGAAGGCTTGGGGGGGGTTCTACTCCCTGGCTGAGGCAAAGGCTGAGGCCTAAACTGAGGTAGATCAAAGGGGGGAATTCCAATGCCCTGGCTTCCCTTCTCCACACAACCTCTCTAGGTTAGTCCCAGTTCACCCCAGGCACAGTCAGGTGGGTTTCAGCACCTCCCTAGCCCCTTAGAGTAGTCTCTCAGGTCTCCACAGGGCCTTAGGCGCCCTCTACTCCACTTACTGCCCTTTTCTGATGTTCCGACGCCGCTGGAGTCGTGTCGACGCCGTGAGGCGGTTCCGGTTCGGTCTCGGCGGCCTCGGCACAATGTCAGTTCTTTGACGACGCCGGCAGGCGGCTCCGGTCCGACGTCGGTGGCCTCGGTTCGATCTCGACCTCCGAATCGACGGCGTCGGGCAGTCTCTTCACGAAGTCGACTTCGGGCGGCTCCGGTCCGATGGCGCTCTCGGCTCCGATGACGTCGGCCGGCCTGGCCTCGCTGTCGACTTCCGGCGACTCCGGGGTGCGATCCTCACCCCCGACCTCCGGTGTTCCTCCTCACAGGTTCCGGGCGACTCCGGAGTGCGATCCTCACTCCCGACCTCCGGTGCTCCTCTACCTCGGTCTCCGACGACTCCGGAGGGCGGACTTCACTCCTCCGATGACGCCGCTCGCTCGACCTCGGTTCACCTCCTTCTCGACCCTTGGTATTCCTCTCGACCTCCGCCGGCGCCCTCTTACGACCTCAGGCGGCTCCGGGTACGACGTCTGCCACCTCAGTCAGCGCCGCTTCTCCACCTCGGGCTCCAGGTCTTCGGCTACTCGACGCCAGGCTCCAGGGAAACCAGTTCTCAGGTCAGAATCTTGCTGTCTTCTTGGTTCTAAGGCCTGTTCCTGCTGTCCAGGTCCTTAGGATGGTTTTCTTCTGTCTTCTCCCCACACAGGGCTATAGGCTGGGATCCATCAGTAGGGACAAGTATCAAGGGTGGGTTTATGGACCCCACTCCAGGCACAAGTTTCCACCCCTGCTGCTTCACTCCTTCCTCCTTCACTGTTGTGCTCCTCTCTCTTCACCAGTCAGGTGCCAACTGCCAGCTCCAACTGCCAACTCACTCTCTTATCCTCCCAACATTCTAAACGGTTTCCAACTGTCACACAGTTCTGGAATCTCCTGGAAGGTTCTGGAAGGTGCTGGTAGGTTCCAGTGGATGCTGGTGATGTCACAGGAGGCCACCATTTTGTGCTTCAGGCCCTCAGACAGAAGTTTCAGGGGTAGCTAAGATGGCTCCCTGAATCTGTAGCAACACTAAAAAGTCTGGTGGTTCCCAAAAAGGAAAAATTCAAACAGGGTTTGAGGCAAAAGTGGGACAAAATAAATAATGATGAGGAGGGACCACCCAAAGGGCTGACAGGTCTAACACGCGTCCCCCCCAGCTGAAAGTGGGGAGAGCTACCCAACCCCTTGGGAGTTCTCATCACTAAGGCGGAAATACCTTGAGAGACCGTCTGCATTGGCGTGGTCCACTCCAGGCCGATGTTCCACCTGAAAGTCCATCCCCTGTAGGGAAATAGACCACCTCAACAACTTGGGATTCTCCCCCTTCATTTGCATCAGCCAACGAAGGGGTCTGTGGTCGGTCTGAACCAGGAAGTGCGAGCCAAACAGGTATGGCCGCAACTTCTTCAGAGCCCATACCACTGCAAAGGCTTCACGCTCTATTGCACTCCACTTCTGTTCCCTGGGAAGTAGTCTCCTGGATAGGAAGACCACGGGTTGATCCAGACCCTCTTCGTTGAGTTGCGATAACACTGCCCCAATGCCATGTTCTGATGCATCTGTCTGGACAATGAACTTCTTGGAAAAGTCTGGGGCCCGTAAGACCGGGGCCTCGCACATGGCTTTCTTCAATCTCTCAAAGGCTTGCTGACAAGCCTCCGTCCAGACTACCCGTCGAGGTTGTTTCTTGGACGTGAGCTCCGTGAGAGGGGCTACGATGGTACCGTACCCCTTCACGAAGCGGCGATAGTATCCCGTGAGGCCCAAAAATGCTCGGACCTCAGTCTGTGTCTTGGGGGGTTCCCAGGCCATGATGGCCTCGATCTTCGCCTGGAGGGGCTGCACCGTTCCCCTACCCACCAAGTGTCCAACGTACACTACCGACCCCTGCCCGATCTGGCACTTGCTGGCCTTGATCGTCAATCCAGCTTGTCTCAGGGCCTGGAGAACAGCTTGCAGGTGACGCAAGTGATCCTCCCAGCTGTTACTGAAGACGGCTATGTCATCCAGATAAGCAGCAGAGAAACTCTCCATTCCGGTGAGGATCTGGTTTACCAGGCGCTGAAACGTGGCAGGTGCGTTCTTGAGCCCAAAGGGCATCACACAGAACTGGTAGTGGCCATTGGGCGTGGAGAAGGCTGACCTTTCCCTTGCTCCATTAGTCAAAGAGATCTGCCAGTACCCTGAAGTAAGGTCAAAGGTACTTAGATATTGGGCAGCTCCCAGCCGGTCAATTAATTCATCCGCCCTAGGGATCGGATGAGCATCAGTCTTTGTCACTGAATTCAGTCCCCGGTAGTCCACACAGAACCTCAGTTCTGGTTGGGCACCCGGTGGTGCAGCTTTTGGTACTAACACCACCGGACTGGACCAGGGGCTGCTAGAAGGTTCAATCACTCCTAGCTCCAGCATCTTAGTGACTTCACTATGAATGCTGGCCTTCACCTTGTCTGACATCCGGTAGATCTTGGACTTCACAGGTGGGCTGTCTCCTGTGTCCACGTCATGGACGCACAGGTGAGTCCTACCCGGGACAAGGGAGAACAACGAAGAGTACTGCCCCAGGACCTGGCGACAGTCCTCCTGCTGTTCAGGAGTTAGAGATGGGGAGAGAATCACTCCCTCCACCGACCCATCCTTTTCCTGAGACGCAAACAGATCAGGGAGAGGCTCGCTTTCCACGTCCTCTCCTCCGTCAGTCACCATCATCAAGATGACTTCGGGCCTCTCGTGGTGGGGTTTGAGGCGGTTGGCATGCAGCACCCGCAGGGGCTGACGAGGGGTCTTCAGGTCCACCAAGTAGGTAGCCTTACCCTTCTTCTCCAACACCTCAAAGGGTCCTGACCAGCGATCCTGGAGGGCACTAAGCTCTCCTGGTTCGATCACCCACACCTTCTGGCCAGGCTCCAACTCCACCGGGTGAGCGTTGTGGTCATACCACGCCTTCATCACTGCTTGGCTGGCTTCCAAGTTGTCAGAAGCTTGCTTCCACAACTTGGCCATTTGGCTCCGGAAGGCCAGCATGTAGCTCACCACATCCTGGGGGAGCTTTCTGGGAGTTCTTTCCCATCCGTCTCTCACCAGGTTAAGAGGTCCACGTACAGGGTGCCCATACAGAAGCTCGAAGGGGCTGAAGCCCACTCCCTTCTGTGGCACTTCCCTGTAAGAGAAAAGTAGACAGGGTAGGAGGACGTCCCATTTCCTCCGCAGGCTCTCAGGCAGACTTCTGATCATGCCTTTCAAGGTTTTATTAAACCTCTCCACCAGACCATTGGTCTGGGGGTGGTAAGGAGTCGTGAACCGGTAGGTCACTCCACACTCCTTCCACATTGCCCGCATATATGCTGACATGAAGTTGGTCCCCCTGTCGGACACAACTTCCTTGGGAAAACCCACTCGGGTAAAGATTCCCATCAGGGCCCTTGCCACAACAGGTGCTGTTATGGTCCTCAGAGGTATTGCCTCTGGGTACCGTGTGGCATGATCCACCAGAACCAGGATAAACCTGTGACCAGCTGTAGTCGGTGGATCTAATGGACCCACAATGTCGATGCCCACCCTTTCAAAGGGGGTGCTAACGACAGGAAGTGGTTCCAGGGGAGCTTTCAGCTTCACCCCTGTTTTCCCACTGGCTTGGCAAGACACACATGTCCGGCAGTAGGTATCGGACGTCACTTTCATCTGAGGCCAATAAAAGTGTGGGACAAGACGGGCGAAGGTCTTGTCTTGCCCCAGGTGTCCTGCCAATGGTATCTCGTGAGCCAACTCTAAAAGGAAGGCTCGGTAACGTTGAGGAACTACCAAGGCTCGTGACGATCCATGTAGGGGTGCCTTGGGTTCACTGTAGAGGAGGCCATCCTCCCAGTAAACACTGTAGTTCCCTTCAACGTTCCCTGCTGCCTGGGCTTCGGCCTGTCGCCTCAGCCCCTCAAGGGTAGGGCACTCCCTCTGGCCCTGGCAGAATTCCTCCCTGGACGGGCCTCCCTCCACGTGCCACTCGGCCGGGATGGGTAAGTCCTCCAGGTTGGTAACGTCCCCCTCCGCAGACTCCTGGCCCACCACCTCCGGTGGCCTATCCGTCCTACGGGGTGGAGACGCCGAGGCAGGCTCCTCCTGTCCTCGGTTCTTCCCTTGACTGGCAGCTGGCTGGGCCTTTGTTCCAGGCTCCAGCCGGAATGAACTCCCTCTTCGGGTAGTCTCGGACCTTGTGCTAACACAGGCCCAGTCAGGTGTACCCAGCATCTCGGTATGAGTCCGGTATTCCACCTCCTTCCAAGCGTTGTGCTCCATGTCATTGCCCAGCAGACAATCGACTGGCACGGCAGGGCTTACGGCAACTCGAAGTGAACCTGCAACCCCCCCCCATTCAAAGGGAACCTCAGCCACGGGATAGTGGCCGGTTCTGCCGTCAGCCATCGCGGCTGGGTGGAGTACATCGGGAATGACTTGCTCTGGAGACACCAGTTGGCTACGTACCATAGTCATACTGGCTCCTGTGTCTCTCAGAGCCTCCCCTCTTTGGCCGTTGATGGTGATCCACTGCCCATACTTTGCGGTATTTGCGGGCACCTGGATCTTAGGAACCATCTCCCGTTCTCCCAGGGACACTAAAGTGACACCCGCCCACTCCCTTCCCTTAGTTAAGGGCATCTCCTCCCCGAGCACTACACTAGCTACTCCGGGGGGCTTTCCTCCAGTGGGAGGGGGTGATCGTTTCTGACACTTCGGATCTCCTTTATAGTGTCCAACGCCACC
Source organism: Triturus cristatus (assembly GCF_964204655.1). NCBI lineage: Eukaryota > Metazoa > Chordata > Amphibia > Caudata > Salamandridae > Triturus > Triturus cristatus. The sequence goes on along the minus strand of NC_140592.1, from coordinate 343,357,426 downwards.
GCACTCATAGCAATGGACAACCCTTGGCTGCTGACTCTGGCCAGGATTAGGGTTTCTGGGTGGGTTAGCCTTAGAGGTGAATCCTGTTCCCTTCCCTTGGAAGTTATTTTGGGGGCCTTTGGAGAACTCCTTTTTCTTTTCCCCTCCCTCTTTCTTCTGGGGGGCGCCCTGTCCGGCCTTTTGAGTATCCCCTCCAGTCCCCCTTGTGGACACCCGGGTACTAGCCCAAATGTCCGCCTCCTCAGCAAGCTTCCGGGGACTGGTCAGCTTGCTATCCACCAGGTGTTGCCGCAGTTCAGGGAAACATTTCTCGAGCAGGTGTTCCTTCAGTACTAGGTCAAACAACTCCTCGTAGTTCCTCACTTCACTGCCCTGAATCCAACCTTCCATTGCCTTCTTCGCATAGTCCAGGAAGTCCACCCAATTCTGCGAGTCCAGCTTGTGAGTACCCCTGAACTTCTGTCTGTACTTTTCAGGTGTTAGTCCAAACTTTCTGATGAGCGCCAGTTTCATGGTGGGGTAGTGGGTTTGCTCATCCTCTTCGAGGGCCAATAAAGCATCCCTACCAGCTGGAGGCATGTACTTATACAATCCCCCTCCCCAGTACTTCTCCGGAACCCCATGGGCCCTCAGTGAGACCTCATAGGCCGCTAGCCACTTGGCGATATCGTCGCCCACTCCATAGCTAGCCACTATGTCCTTTGGCAGGTATGGTTTAGATTCCCTGGTGATCTCTTGGGTTTGGCTGCCACCATTAGGAACAGGTTGTGCCCCGATTCTCAAGATCTGAAGATCTATTTCTTTCAGTCGCAATTCATGGGCCATCCTCTGCTCCTCCTTCTCCTTTTCCAGCCTTGCTAAGTCCCATGTGAGCTGTCTTTTCTCCCTCCGGTCCGTTAGCTCCACTTCAGACAAGCCACCGCTAGAGGCACGGCTGCCCCCCCTAGAAAGTGTCCTGGGCCCTGCTGACAGGTTCCCCACCTCAGGTTGGTACATCTCAGCCCCCTCGGGGTCAGGCTCTCCATCCCTGTCTTCCTCCTCAGCCTTGCTTTCCCTGCGTGCCTCCCCCCAAGCCCTTAAGCTGGTTTGGAGTGCACCCTTCTTTGCTCCTGGGGGACAGTACACCCCCTCTCGCTGGCAAAACTCCCTGAGTTGGGCCACAGTGTACGTGTCTAGATTTTCAAGAACAAACTCCATCTTGCCCACTCAGGTTAGAGGACCGGTTTTGTGTAGTAACAATGTAGGGGGGTACCTTTAATAATACCTCCTCCCACCACCAGAGTAAATTTGGAAAAAACAAAAACCCACAATTAGGAAGGCCGCTGTGAGAAAACTCCCGGTGTAGGCCTATGGACTACCCACAGTTATTGTTGAGTATATGCAGGCACAGCTCTATCCCACCACTGAACACCAATTTATGTTGGAAACAGCCCACTCCCACTCCGCAGGGTGGTGGTGGACTCCCCGAACACACTGTGGTAGCTTGGCTCGAGTGGTCAGGAAACAGGCGCAGTGCTAAGCATACAATATACCCATACAATAACCATGCGTGCATCCGTTCCAAAAACGACTCTACACCGTAAAAATTATGAAAATATTCTTCTTTATCTTTTTCTCTTAGTTGCTGATTGGGAAAATAAATAACAATCACAATATACAAATTCTTAAATAGAGCAGGTCAAATAAATATTGGCTGTTTGCTGAAATAAATAGGGGTGATCATAAATAACAGGGCATAAATACAAGTGCAATATATACAGACAATTAAATACTTTGAGGTAATAAATACTGTACCAATAAATACTGTACCAATAAATACTGTACACCAACAAGTCCTGTGGACCTATAAATTCAGTGCAGCAATAAATAGATAAGAACTTAATAAATACAGTATCCCCAATAAATAATTAGAAGTATACAGTACACTTCGTGAATCAGATGACACTTCAATTCTTAAGGGCTGATTTGGCCCAGGCACAGCTTGTAGGGTTGTGGAAGGCTTGGGGGGGGTTCTACTCCCTGGCTGAGGCAAAGGCTGAGGCCTAAACTGAGGTAGATCAAAGGGGGGAATTCCAATGCCCTGGCTTCCCTTCTCCACACAACCTCTCTAGGTTAGTCCCAGTTCACCCCAGGCACAGTCAGGTGGGTTTCAGCACCTCCCTAGCCCCTTAGAGTAGTCTCTCAGGTCTCCACAGGGCCTTAGGCGCCCTCTACTCCACTTACTGCCCTTTTCTGATGTTCCGACGCCGCTGGAGTCGTGTCGACGCCGTGAGGCGGTTCCGGTTCGGTCTCGGCGGCCTCGGCACAATGTCAGTTCTTTGACGACGCCGGCAGGCGGCTCCGGTCCGACGTCGGTGGCCTCGGTTCGATCTCGACCTCCGAATCGACGGCGTCGGGCAGTCTCTTCACGAAGTCGACTTCGGGCGGCTCCGGTCCGATGGCGCTCTCGGCTCCGATGACGTCGGCCGGCCTGGCCTCGCTGTCGACTTCCGGCGACTCCGGGGTGCGATCCTCACCCCCGACCTCCGGTGTTCCTCCTCACAGGTTCCGGGCGACTCCGGAGTGCGATCCTCACTCCCGACCTCCGGTGCTCCTCTACCTCGGTCTCCGACGACTCCGGAGGGCGGACTTCACTCCTCCGATGACGCCGCTCGCTCGACCTCGGTTCACCTCCTTCTCGACCCTTGGTATTCCTCTCGACCTCCGCCGGCGCCCTCTTACGACCTCAGGCGGCTCCGGGTACGACGTCTGCCACCTCAGTCAGCGCCGCTTCTCCACCTCGGGCTCCAGGTCTTCGGCTACTCGACGCCAGGCTCCAGGGAAACCAGTTCTCAGGTCAGAATCTTGCTGTCTTCTTGGTTCTAAGGCCTGTTCCTGCTGTCCAGGTCCTTAGGATGGTTTTCTTCTGTCTTCTCCCCACACAGGGCTATAGGCTGGGATCCATCAGTAGGGACAAGTATCAAGGGTGGGTTTATGGACCCCACTCCAGGCACAAGTTTCCACCCCTGCTGCTTCACTCCTTCCTCCTTCACTGTTGTGCTCCTCTCTCTTCACCAGTCAGGTGCCAACTGCCAGCTCCAACTGCCAACTCACTCTCTTATCCTCCCAACATTCTAAACGGTTTCCAACTGTCACACAGTTCTGGAATCTCCTGGAAGGTTCTGGAAGGTGCTGGTAGGTTCCAGTGGATGCTGGTGATGTCACAGGAGGCCACCATTTTGTGCTTCAGGCCCTCAGACAGAAGTTTCAGGGGTAGCTAAGATGGCTCCCTGAATCTGTAGCAACACTAAAAAGTCTGGTGGTTCCCAAAAAGGAAAAATTCAAACAGGGTTTGAGGCAAAAGTGGGACAAAATAAATAATGATGAGGAGGGACCACCCAAAGGGCTGACAGGTCTAACAGCGTGCATTTATGAACGCGAACGCACCTTCGCGTTTTGAAGCACCCGTCTTTTGAGTGCGCTGGTTTGGAGGTGCAGCGGGAGTGATGATTGGATTTACCAGCGACACCGTCGAGGTGTAAAGGGGAAGAAGAAAATTGGGATCGACCGCGAGGACGAGATTGCTGAGTCCGGGAGTTTGTGACGTATTTACAGCAAACGGAAAGCGGCGACCGGTAAGCGAGTTACCAACGTTTACTCGTTTCTTTTCCCTGAAACCATTTGGGCAGACGAGGGACCCTGCAGTTTGGTCTTAGGAAATAATTTCCTATGCGAGCATGTTTAACATATCTGAACGCCGCGAAGCGGCTCAGGACATGTTCAAGAGCAGTGTTTCCACCGATACCACACAGCGGGGCAACAGAGCGCTCCCCATAGTTACGAATTTGACCACGAAATTTATGGCACTTGAACGACTCTATGAGCGGGAACAACGCAAATGGTGGGAAGCCACCTCCTTGCAGAGCTACATTGACGTCGATCGCATCCCAAGGGGGTTGCGAATTTACACCATTCCGGCCTATGAGAACCCGGATCCTAAGTTGCTAGATGAATGGGCTGCACACTCAGCGGAATCGAGTAAAGGCATGCTAGTAATATTGGTCAAATTCGCTTGGAGCGACAGAGACAAAGCTCTACTTGAAATTGAGAAAATGGAGATGGAGATCGAAAAGGAGGAGGACAAAAAGAAGATAGAAGAACTAAAAGAACAAATGAAAAAACGACTTGTTAAATATGAAGCCAAAATCAGATTAAGAAAGCAAGAAAAGTTTGAACGCGACAAGCGTGATTATGCCCTAGGAAGAGTCCTAAGGTTTGCCAAGAAATTCGAGGGCCCGCGTAAAGAGTTAAGAGCCAAAGGCAATGAACCGGATACCATCAGAATTGAAACATCAGAATCGGACCTTACGGGGGGGTGAATCTTCGGATGATACCACTGGACACGCAAGACCTACTGCGACTCCTTTTCAGGAGGAATTCCGGATAATGAGGCAGACATGGCTAAGAGGGGGCAAGAGCAGACCTCCGGAGGGGGAAAAAGAAAAAGAAAGACAAGGCGGGGCGGCTGGAGAAGAAGGACGAAAAGCTCCTACCAGGGCCTCTCGCAACAGAAGGGGGAAGAAATGGAATTAGACAATCTTACCATCATTAATCTAACACCCAGAACCCTTACATCTGCAGAACAACAAGTTCTTAGTTTGGGTCTAACTTTTTGCCCCTCGAACAGAATGGAATATACACAGACTCGTATCGATCTTTTCAAGCTAATAAGAAAATTTAAGCTTCATAAATATTTCAAGCTGAAACCTAGCGCCTTGAAATCAAGAAAATCTTCAAGCCGACCGGGAGTGGCAGACATCTTAACAGGTGAAGACTTAGCTGCCCTTGAAACAATGGAGTCATTGCATACGGACAATACAGATCGGAGTCAGGAAGATAACATCTCGGAAACTGACTTAATACAAAGAACCACGCGTTTGGGATTTAATCAAGTGAGAGATATAAGTGTTTTTAAACCCACCTCACAATTCCTACCGCAGTTACCCATGGATGCCATCGACGTGTTTGCTGAGGCAGTTAACAAAGATCTTTTGGCCTTGAGAGGAAAGTTACAACACTCTAATACCAAGCAGAATATAACCAAAGAGCAACGCACAGCGATTAGCAACCTGGGCAATGACCATATGGTGATCTGTAAACCATCGGACAAAGGTGGTAACGTGGTTTTACAAACAAGGGAAAATTACGAAACGGAGGCGATGAGACAACTATCTGATGCGGAGAACTATCAAAAGATTTCCAAGGATACTTATCTGGATAGTATCCGAAGGTATCATGATATGATCAAAACATGGCTTGATAAATCGATGCTATGCATGGAAGAGTATCTGTTCCTCCGTTGCCTGAATCCAGTTGTCCCTACGTTTTACCACATACCCAAAATCCACAAGGATAAGGATCATCCCCCAGGAAGACCCATTGTTTCCTCTCAGGGGGGCCTAACAGAACATTTATCTATTTTTGTTGACTCTTTTCTTTTTCCATTGGTCCAAACCTTACCTGCGTACATTAAGGATTCGCAAGACTTCTTGAAGCACATTGAAAAACAACAATGGAATCCTGAGTATAAACTCATTGTGCTCGATATTACCAGCCTATATACCAGGATAAGACATGAACATGGCTTGGAGGCGGTAGCCCATTTTCTCAAGAAGAAGCCCCTAAAATTCACGGAACATAACACTATGATTCTTCAATTTACCGAATTTTGCTTAAAAAACAACATTTTTGTTTTTGGTGAAGACTTTTACCACCAGAGATCTGGCACTGCGATGGGCACCTGCTTCGCCCCCAGTTACGCGAACTTGTTCGTGGGCTGGTGGGAGGAGCAGGTGTCCAAAACACCTGGCTTGATTGATTCCAACAGGGTCATAAGTTGGTATAGATATATCGACGATCTCTGTATTATCTGGGGTGGCTCCTTCGAAACAGCCTCTTCCTTTATTGACAGTTTGAATAAGAATACTGTTAATTTAGAATTTAGTGGGGAGGTAAGCTCTGAAACTGTCAATTTCCTTGATTTAAAGATCAGAGTAATCAACAACCAACTGTCGGTATCCCTATATCGGAAACCCACAGCTGGGAATTCGACTCTTCATGCTAGGAGCAACCATCTTCCTGGTTTAGTTAGAAACATCCCTTATGGTGAGTTCTTACGGTTGAAGAGAAACAGTACGAGAGTTGATGATTTCGAAGATGCAGCAAGAGAAAGTATCAGTAGATTTATTGCAAGAGGATACGGTAAATCATTTCTTGAGACCACACTGCAAAAAGTCAGGAATATACCGAGAACCACCCTGTTGGATGGTGATCCAAATAGGGATACACAGCAGAGGAAAGAGGGCAGAAAGAAAAATAAGATGGATGAGTCAGGTACCAATAAATTCAGGATGGTTACAACTTATTCAAACGATGCCAACCAAGTAAAGAAGATTTTGAGAAAAAATTGGCATATCCTGAAAACGGATCATACTATTGGTCCGGACATCCCTCCTGCCCCTTTAGTAACTTTCAGAAAAGCCAGATCATTAAGGGACAGTTTGGTACAAAGTCACTTATCTACTAGACCCAAGGCGATGGGAACTCTAAGGGACCTTAGAGGTTTCTTCCCTTGTGGCAAGTGTAAAGCTTGCGTTGGCAGCAAGAGAACACTGACCTATATGGTCACTGGTCTAAAGAGTCCTCGGCCCATCAAAAAGTTCCTTACCTGCAATACCAACTATGTGGTCTATTGCCTGGAATGCCCATGTGGGTTACGCTACGTGGGCAGCACGATCCATTGTGCTAAGATTCGCATTTTAGAACATATGCGAGCGATAGCCAAGAACGATGTCACCTATCCCGTGGCAAGGCACTGAGAAGCATAATGGCAATAGGGAATTGCTACGTTATTATGTTTTAGATCAAGTCCCCGCTAACATCAGGGGAGGGGATAGAATTAAACAACTTCGCAGGCTTGAATCACGATATATCATCGATTTAGGAACCAAGAATCCGATGGGTATGAATGTGAGGGAGGAACTGTCAGTTCATCTTGGAGACTGAAGAGTAGCAAGAATCTATACACTATAGGTAAGACTAGTAACTGAAGAATGGGAATCTATAACATGGTGTGATTATAAGGTATTCTGTGATTGTATTTGTGAGATTGGCTATATACGTTAGCTTTTGGACATTTTTGGGGAAATTTTTTTTTAAATGGTATTATTACAAATGTGGATCATCACACTTTTCAATGTTAGCAACAATGATGTGGTCTTAGCCGATACACGGCGTGATTTTTCTTAAGTTTTACTTGAATGTAGGACAATAGATACATGATAGGATGTTATCTTAACATATTTAATGCTATTTAACGTGTTAAGCAATTTAGAATGACCCCTGTGTTGCTTCGAGATCTCTCATGTGACATTGGTTTGCCGATACACGGCTTTATTTTTGTTATCTTTGAGGGATATCACATGCTCATATATGGTGATATGCGTGAAGTTTTTAACCTTACTTCTAATTTGGGATTGATTTTGAAAGCCGATACACGGCGTAATAAGCAATATTATCAAATTGTTTTTACATTCCAAAATGGCGATGAATTGCCTACAATGATTCTCTTAATGTGTTTGTCCTTCTATGATGTCTATGAATTGTGATGTCATGTGATCCACGTAACGTTTCATTTAAATACGTTGCTTCTTTGGCGCGAAATTTGTAAAACATCAGACTAAGGCATAGCCGAAACGCGTCATGTTTTCTATGCTCGCTATGCAATAAACGACCTAACAACTGCATGAGTGTCCCGTGAGTGCTTTCCCGAGTTCTTGAGATGACTGGGAATGAGCGTGCATTTATGAACGCGAACGCACCTTCGCGTTTTGAAGCACCCGTCTTTTGAGTGCGCTGGTTTGGAGGTGCAGCGGGAGCGATGAGATATATATATATATATATATATATATATATATATATATATACACATATATATATATATAGCTTTAAAGCAGAACCCATTCAGGGTATTATTTGAGCACAAGGACTACGAGTCCCACAAGGCTGATGGTGATGACAAGCCAGAGGAGAGAGACAAATAGCCAATCACGGGACTGGTACCTTGTGCATCCGCTCAGAAGCAGCCGACCCGTGATCAAGGAGCAAGGAGCTCCGAAACACGTTGGGGTGAGGCCAAAGAAATATCCAGGCGCGCTGCTGTCTTTAGTGAATAAAGAACATTGCCAAGGAGGCACTGTTTGCCTGCCATTGTGTGCGTCTTCAGCTGTGGGCAACCTTTGAATGAATTATATACCGGCCGGCTCCAGTCGGGAAGATGGCACCGCCATGCAAATAACTTTATGGACTGTTGGTGTCGGATTCACAGACACTGAGGTAACAGAATGGCAGGTTTGAAATCCTATTGTTTTGAACAGCAACGGGACCGGAGGCCCTATGGAGGGTTTGACAGTATGGCTTTAAAGCAGAACCCATACAGGGTATTATTTGAGCTCAAGGACTACGAGTCCCAGAAGGCTGATGGCGATGACATGCCATAGGAGAGCGATAAATAGCCAATCACGGGACTGGTACCTTGTGCATCTGCTCAGAAGCAGCCTACCCGCGATCAAGGAACAAGGAGCTCCGAAACACGTTGGGGTGAGGCCAAAGAAGTATCCAGGCGCGCTGCTGTCTTTAGTGAATAAGGAAAATTGCCAAGGAGGCACTGTTTGCCTGCTATTGTGTGCGTCTTCAACTGAGGGCAACCTTTGAATGAATTAAATACCATCCGGCGGCGGCACCGGTCTGGAAGATGACACCGCCATGCAAATAACTTTATGGACTGTTGGTGTCAGATTCACGGACACTGAGGTAACCTAATGGCAGGTTTGAAATCCTATTGTTTTGAACAGCAACGGGACTGGAGGCCCTATGGAGGGTTTGACAGTATGGCTTTAAAGCAGAACCCATTCAGGGTATTATTTGAACACAAGGACTACGAGTCCCAGAAGGCTGATGGTGATGACAAGCCATAGGAGAGCGATAAATAGCCCATCACGGGACTGTTACCATGTGCATTTGCTCAGAAGCAGCCGGCCTGTGATCAAGGAGCAAGGAGCTCCGAAACGCGTTGGGGTGAGGCCAAAGAAATATCCACTGTGGGCAACCTTTGAATTTTTTATATATATATATATATAACCTACTGGCAGTCGCCAGTAGGTAGTTATAGTTAGCCTATTTTCCATAGGAAATCCGCAACATTCTATTTGGAATAACGTTGGCGCCGATTGACAAATCTTCGCGAAATTTTCCAAACTTTTGGCCAGCTCCGGTCGGCTCCTATCCTGACAATTTCACGGTGATTCGTCAAGCGGGGGCCGAGAAAAAAGGGGGGTCCCAAAACGCGTTTTCCCCATGCATTTGCCCATAGGACCTGTTGACACAGCTACAGCCCGAACTGCTGAACGGAATTACACCAAATTTGGCAAAGAGGTAGTCCTCAGTTCAGACTCGTGCCTTTTGCCTAAATTGTGTAAATCCGTTCAGTAGTTCCTGAGAAAATGAGAGTTAAAAAGATAGATATATCTGGGCGGAGCCTAACCACACATCTCATCGTGAGATCTGATTGGCTGTCAGTACTTCATCCAAGAAGTGTTGGCAGCCATCTTGGGACCAATATAAATGATAGCACCTCATTAAAAAGCATTGCAGTTAATAGAAGGTTTTAAGACTTTAGTTACATTATAAATCATTTGTTGATGGTACCATACTCATTTTAGGAATTGTGGTGTGTTCTAAGGTGATTTTACCATGTGAAAAAGCCTTCTTCTGTGATATCATGAATCATGTTTGAGAGAACTATTTTCTCATGCTTTTCCCACAGAGGTTTTGAAGGTGATCTATAAGCTTATCTGAGAGCATATTTTCTGTAAATTCACATTATCTTTCTCAGTCATGTGAGAATGAAGTCTGATATTCTCAGTAAAACATGTACATCCAACAAGGGAAGAGACTGTCAGTTGATTCCTTTGTGTTCTATTGCAGCTTCCCAGAGTGTTCTAAAGAACAACTAGAGCGCTAACAGTCCTACTTATGACAAACGTATTGCACACCTGAAGCCATCTTGATTGGAATAAAGTGGAATGTCTTAAAACATTTAATTTAAAAAGGAACAAAATGAGGGGGTTCATTTTGCCATAGAAAGTATGTTTAGTGCTGCAGAAAGAAAAATTGGGGCACATTTTGAGTGACTTCTCTAATCCTCTTCTATTTCATTAAAAAATTCTGACATGCAGACTGAAACATGCACTTTCAACACCAGCAGCAGACTTCCCTGGTGAGCAGTAGCTTTACTACAGTGATCTAATAAGCAACTAGAGTGCTAACATTCTGAATTTATGGCAAATGTGTAACACATCTGAATGCCTTCTTGATGGAATCAAAGTAAAAAAATGAAAGTATTTCCTACTGAGGAGACTGCAGTAAATGAGGAAATTAAGAAACTTCATAACAAATAAATCTCCCAAGATGGCCACTAGAGACAAAAGAGCCCAAATGCAGCACAAATATCACCCAGATGTAGCCCAAATGTAGCCCAAATATCACCCAGATGTATCCCAAGTATAGCCCAATGACAGAATGTCCCAGAGTGTTCTTAAGAACAACTAGAGCGCTTACTGTCTTACTTATGACAAAAGTGTGGCACACCTGAAGCCCTCTTTATTGGAATAAACTGGTAACACTTAAAACATTTAATTTAAAAAGGAACACCATGAGGGGGTTCATTTTGCCATAGAAATTATGATTAGTGCTGAAGAAAGAAAAATTAGGGCTCATTTTGAGTGACTTCTCAAATCCTCTTCTATTTCATAAAAAAATTCTGATATGCAGACTGAAACATGCACTTTTAATACCAGCAGCAGACTTCCGTGGTGAGCAGTAGCTTTACTACAGTGATCTAATGAGCAACTACAGTGCTAACATTTCAGAATTTATGGCAAATGTGTGACATATCTGAATACCTTCTTGATGGAATCAAAGTAAAAAACTGAAAGCATTTCCTACTGAGGAGACTGCAGTAAATGAGGAAATTAGGAAACTTCATAACAAATAAATCTCCCAAGATGGCCACCAGAGACAAAAAAGCCCAAATGCAGCACAAATATCATCTAGATGTATCCCAATGACAGAAGTGTGCAAAACACTTATTTTTTTGTGTATTTGCAGTTTTATATAGTGCAGACTTGTCAGGTATTGGAGTGCTTTACATGAGCATTGGTTACATCACACAAGATCAAATTCATTTTGGTTGTAGACATGGGGAGATTAAGTGATTTGACCAGAATCACAGAATGTTGAGCTGAAGCAGAAACTCCAACCTGGTTCCCCAGTTGCAAAGTCTGCAGCTCTGGAAGTAACACCACATCCTCTCCCCTAGGTGCAACATTTAATCAAGTGGTCAACTGGATAAAAAAACATAAAGATTACAAATAATTTAAAAGTTCTTTGTCGCTATTTGAAAACTTAGAAAATATGTCCTCATTTTAGTTTTTTAGAGCACTAACCATAATTTTGATGCAAATGCGACCCTCTCATATATGTAATTTCTAAAGGAAATGCTCTAGGTATTACAGTTTTGATTACATCAAGATGACGTCAGGCGTCCCACACTTTTACAATAAATATAGAATGTTAGCAATCTAGTTGTTCATTGGGATACTATTGAGAGGCAGAGGCCAGGGGCACGGACTCTGAAAATTGAAGGCAGGTAGGAGAGTGCAGAGGCAACAATTTGACCACATTGGGCAGGCAGGAAGGGCAGTGGCAGCACAACAGACTATGGAGGGGCAACAAACTAGCAATACAGGACTGGCAAGAGAGGCTGTGGCAATATAATAGACCATTGTGGGCAGAAGGAAGAGGCAGTGGTAGTACAACCATACATGCTAACAGACCCGTTTCAGCCAGGAAACGTCTAATGTTTTTAAGCTCAAATGGGCTTTATTTGACCTGTCTACAATCTCCTCTTTTTCAATGTAACTCAAAGGGGAAAATCAATACCCCAGTTATTTTTTCAAAATCTCCCTCTTACCAAGTTCAAAATGTTCGCAAGTATGGTACATTGGATCATGGTAGGCAGGAGGAATTGGGGTAGGGACATGGACTCGGATAACAGAGGACAGGAGGGACATGGAGAGGTTCACCAAACTGACCCTACAGGGCAGGCATCAGGGTTTGCAGCAGCACAATACACCACACAGGGCATGCGGGACAGGAGTGCAGCACAACAATCCATAGAAAGCAATAGGGAGGGGACAGGACCATGCACATGGACAACAGAGAACAGAGGGGAATGAGGCAATGGTAGCTAGCTGACCATAATGGTCAGACAGGAGGGAAAGCTGCAGCGTAACAGACCATAAAGGGCAGGAGGGACGGATCGGGGGCATTACAATGAAACAGACACGCCAGGAGGGAGGGAATAGGGGTCTGCACATGGAAACAGAGGGCAGGGGGTAAGGGGGCGGGGCAGGAGCAGCAAGATGACCATGGAGGTCAGGCAGGATGGGCACTAGAAACAAGACACACCATGGAGAGCAACAGTGAGACTATGATGGCATACACACAGACCATGGAGGGAAGGTGGGAGGGGGTCAGGGGCAGCTAGCTGACCACACAGGGAAGGTAGGAGGGGCCATGGCAGCACAGAAGACCATGCATGGCAAGCGGGAGGGTTAGTGGCAGTACAATGGCTATGATGGGCAAGAAGGAGGGTGCAGGGGCATGCACAAAGGACCATGGAGGATAGAAGGTCAGGACCTGGCCACAGACAAGAGAGTTCAGGGGAAGGGGGCCTCACAACAGAACGGGCGGGGCAGGCAGGAGGAGCAGTTGCAGCACAACAGACCAGGGAGGGCAGAAGGCTGTGGCAGTAAAATGGGCCATGGAGGACAGGAGGAAGGGGATAGGGGCATGGCATGTGGAAAGGCAGGGTGGAGGTGGCAGGGATAGGTTAGTCATCTGACAATGGTAGGCAGGTGGGAGGGGAGTGGCAGCTCAACAGAACACTCAGAGTAGATAGGAGTGGCAGGTCCATGGAACATGGTGGGCAAAAAGATTGGAGCAGGGGCATGCACAAAGACATCGGAGGGCAGGGGGAAGGAGAATAGGGGCATCAAGCTAAGCACAGAGGCTAAGCAGGAGGTCAATGATGGGCCATAGAATTGGGCAATGGAGGGCAGGAGGAGTGGACTGGTACATCATGCTAAATGGAGGGCAGTGGCAGCACATCAGACCATGCATGGCAGGAGGGAGGAGGCTAGTCCATGGATTCAGACAACAGAGGATAGGGAGGAGGTGGATGGGGCAGCAAGCTAACTGTTCAGAGAAGGTGGGTATTAGGAACGTTATTGTTTTTAAAATGTGTGTCTGTGCGAGCTACTTAAAATATGAACAAGTATGCAGCATAATCTCACTTTTATTCAGGAAGAAGAGGACATTTGTGACTGTGACTCTGGGCTCACTTGGCAGAAACACCCCCTGACCCTCCACCCCCCATCGCAAAATGTAATGCCCGTGAAAAGGGTAGGTGGATGCAGTGTTATATAGAACATAGTCCTGAGAGCACGATTGAAAATGAAAACTAGATATAGTATATGGTATAAACTGTGCACCAAAAAGTGTGATATAAGATGAACCTGGGCATGAAATATAATATGCAATACATTGTGCGCAATGACAGATTCATTGGAGAGCGCGAGATAGAACAGGCACTAGCACGTGCTATGCGATATCCGCCTTGGAGTGAATATGCACAGGGCAGCGTTGTGTAACCTAACTAGACTCTAAAGTTGTAATATAAAATATGTGCTGGGGAGTGTAACGTTGCATATGCACTGTGACAAAGATATGGATCCCAGATTGTAATATGTATGGCATAGCGCTGTGCGTTATAACATAGGCATCGAGGAAGGCACGTTAGATGGGGAGATATAACCCGTGCGAAGGCAAGTGTGGCATGACATATTCACGGGGTGGTGTTACAGTGCACATGGGCTAGAGAGTGTCATAGCATACGCACTAGCTGGTCGAATACAACACAGAGGTGTGTGGCACTCGGCGGGCACTGGTGGGTGTAACACAGCATTGGGCTCAGCCAGGAGCACGCTGTGACTCTCAAGTGAGGTTCGTCTCCTTACCAGAGAGTAAAATAAAATGTATTACACATCCGGCGGTGGATCTGTGTTTTAATAACCATGAGGTGGGTTTCTTGCATAGTTTGGTCGAATTTTTGTTGAATCCCCTTTGAATGGCTTGGTGTGCGTGTGTATTAAATGTGCCCGTCAATAGCTACCCATGTTTGTATAAATAAACGACAAGGGTGTCTACTTGGAGAGTACCCACCGGCGGGGGCGCCGGGATTAGGCACGGTAGGGCGTCAGACACGTCGGAGCTTCACTAGCGGTGTAAATACATTCCTCGTGGATTCATTGTATGCATAGTCACCTTTTAATGAATATCACGCACATTGTCATGGTGATAGGTACATACTGTTTGTCCAGCATGTCCTAGGTGTTTCTATAAATATATATTTTTTTAAAATAATAAAAAACAAAGGCCGGCCCCGGGGGATGGGGTTCCCTGGGCCATAAGTGGCCTGAGGAGGGGGGCAACGCAGTCCCCCTCCTAAAGAATAAAAAAAAAAAAAAGCCATGACCTGGGGGTTGGGGTCCCCGGGGCCGATTAAGGCCTTGGGAGGGCCAAATTTCTTTCTTTCAACAAAAAAAATTAGGGTGCAGGCCCTGGGGGATGGGGTCCCCAGGGCCATTAAATTAGAAAATGAAGGGGGGCCACACAGCCCTCCTTCTTAAACAAATTAAATAAATAAAAGACCGGCATCGCGCCGGAGGCCACGCCCCCTCCTTGCAGCACTCTGCAAACGCGCCCCCTGGCCAGTTGTAAGTTGGGGAATTAATTCCCCTTCAATACTGAGGGTCCGTGAGGGCAACTAGCCCAACAGGTATCTCCAGTATGCGCCAGGGAGCTGCTTTGCAGAGAGGTGTTCTGAGGCCACGCCCCTTTTTACACCTCTATGCAACGCAGATCTGTGGCGCTTACTGGAGGTACCTAGTGGGCTAGTTTGACCCTAGGGACCCTTAGGATTCAAGGGGACATAATCTCTCAACTTAGAACGGCCACAGGGCGCGTTTACACAGTGGTGAAGGGAGGGGACGGGGCCTGAGGTGACGTGTGCAAACACGGCGCGTGTTGTAAGTTGGGGAAATAATTCCCTTTCAATCCTGAGGGACCCTGGGGCCAACTAGCCCACCAGGTGCTTCCAGTAAGCGCCACTGCTCTGCGTTGCAGAGAGGTGGTGCAGGCTGTGCCCTTTTTTACACCTCTCTGCAATGGCACTTACTGGACGTATCTAGTGGGCTATTTTGCCCCTAGGGACCCTCAGGTTTCAAGGGGACTTAATCTCCCAATTTAAAAAACGGCCACAGGGCGTGTTTACACAGTGGGGAAGGGAGGGGACGGGGCCTGAGGTGACGTGTGCAAACACGCCCTATGGCACGTTTTAAGTTGTGGAAATAATTCCCCTTCAATCCTGAGGGACCCTGGGGGCTAACTAGCCCACCAGGTGCTTCCAGTAAGCGCCACTGAGCTGCGTTGCAGAGAGGTGGTCCAGGCCGTGCCACTTTTTACACCTCTCTGCAACGCAGCTCTGTGGTGCTTACTGGAGGTACCTAGTGGGCTAAACAAAATGGTCGCACACTGCTCCACCCACTAGCGTGTTACCCCGAAGAACTGTGGTCCCTGTAGTCAGCGTCGGCGGGTACGCCTATGCTCAGGATTAGTACCTAGTGGGCTAGTTGGACCCTAGGGACCCTCAGAATTCAAATTAACTTAATCTCCCAACTAAAAACAGCCACAGGGCGTGTTTACACAGTGGGGAAGGGAAGGGGACGGGGCCTGAGGTGATGTGTGCAAACACGCCCTGTGGCGCGTTTTAAGAGGTAGTTTTAATCCCCTGCCCTATTATATACTAGGGGCTTACAGAGGAGGTCATGCTAATCACAGGGGGACCCCAACGCATAGTGTTCCCTAATGTATGTAGGTGTTTTCACTGTATTCTGAGTGTCTTTTAACATAGCACTGGTTCTAGTACTGTTTAGTCAGACTCGGTTACCACCAGTATCCGTCTGAAAAAGTTGAGGGTACAGGATGATTTTGCAACAAGGCTTCTTTCTGCTCTTCTGTTTGTTCTTTCTGCACGTTATACTTCTTCCTGCACTTTTCTTCGTCTTTGAGGACTTCTGTTGCTTCTTTCTGCATTTCTTTTTTTTTTCTTTCTGTGCGTTTTTTCTTCTTTCTTCACATGTCCTATCTCTGTAGGCATAGTTAGAAATTAGCATTTAAAAAACCGTTGAAATTCACTGAAAAAAACATAGGTTTCAGGCACGTTATAGTTAGGAATTAGCATTTAAAAAACCTTAGAAATTCACTGAAAAAACCATAGGTTTCAGGGGTGTTATAGTTAGCTGGACTTTTCACTCGTACAAAACCATTGAAATTCCACCGTTATAGTTAGTTCAGCTAACTATAACTCGCGCGCCCGCAACGCACTGCTGATGACGTCACATATTACATCACTCATGACCTGGTCAGTGACATCGCTCATGACATCACTGATGACATCTCAAATGACATCACTGATGACATCATCCTTGTGATAGAGTGGCAGACCTCGTCTCCCCCTAATATAACCTTTGATACACACATTCAAAAATAGAAACTAAAATTTTCAAAACAAAGGACATACCAATACGAGTTACAACAACCTATTCAGTAATTCTAAGATCCACATACACATCCACCAACAGTCCTATATAGTCACTCATACATATACTCACTCTTCATATGTACTCATACACCTATACATCCTGTTACACACCGCCACTCATTCATAGAGTTACTCACACACACAGTCACTCATGCTAATAAAGAATCAAACATCCATTTACTTGTATATACAGTTATACACACACCACTACATTTACTTCTACAGAAACGTACACATACTTATTCTCTTGAACAATAACTTATAGAAACACATAATTATTTATACAGGAACTCTTCCAATCTCTCACTCTCACATATACTCACTTATATACACCAATACTCACATATATTAGCTTAAAACATATGTCGTTACTCATAAAGACACTATTGAGACAGTCATTCACTCACTAACACACCCATGCACACACTCATCCACCCATACAGTCCTGCACACATGCTGTCTTCAACACATACAAACAGTGAGTCACTCATTCATGCATCTATGCGCTAAGTAATACCCCCACCGAACAATACAGTCACTCATACTGACACTCAAAAAACCAACTAATAACCCATATAGACACTCATGTAGCTACTCATCAACCCGTGGAGCCACTTATACACAAAGTGAGAGACTGATACAGATATTTACATATTTAAACATTACTCGCTAACCCATGTAGTCACTAAGATACACTTAATCAGTCAGTTATACAAACAATTTAAAAAAAAAAAAACATCCATTTAGACACTTATTTACCCATTTATTCTTCTATCGACCTTCTGATATATAAAAAATATTTAATTTTTTGAAAGACACATTCACTGGATGATGTCATCAGTGATGTCATGAGTGATGTCATGAGTCATGTCACTGACCATGTCATGAGTGATGTAATATGTGACGTCATCATCAGTGCATTGCGGACGCGCAAGTTCTAGTTAGCTGAACAAACTATAACGGGGGAATTTCAATGGTTTTGTGAAATGTCCAGCTAACTATAACACCCCTGAACCTATGTTTTTATCTGTGAATTTCTAAGGTTTTTTCAATGCTAATTCCTAACTATAACGTGCCTGAAACCTATAGTTTTTTAAGTGAATATACTGATTTTTATGTAGTCCACGTCACATTTAAGTGTTCTACACCCCTAGACTTTTAAAACAAATTTGTGATAGAAAATAGTCAAAATAATGACTCATAGCTCAGTGAGGACATCAAGAACGGAATGCACATAAATAATTATGCAATCTTCCTCATTTCCTGTTGTGTGTGTTATGCAGATAGTCAAAAGAGGAAGAGTGCTAGGCTATTTGAATGATTTTACATTTCCTATTTTAAGGAATTTTATTGCTGCTTTGTGAAAGGCTAAGCCACAAGATGTATTCATATTAATGATGGTGCTACTGCTCCAGTCGTTTTATGACTGTAAGAAATTAGGTTATTAGTTGACCTTAAGTAATAATCACATCCTTGTCATGTTGAACCACTAAAGTCACTGAATACATCTGAGATCAGCCCAATGGTAGCTATAGCACAGAGCCATTCAGGATTAACTTAGAGGAAATGAGTTAAGTATTTATGTAGTACTAAAACAGTAATAAAGTCAGAATGCAAAACAATAACAATCCCAAAATGAATTAGAAAAATAAAGTAAAATGTAATAAACAACATAACACCAAAATGACAAATATCCAATAAGAGGGTCCAGAGATATGGGTTTTAAGTAGATATAGCACCATGAAGCACAAAGTGCCAATGATAGTCAAAGGTCTCTGTAGAACAGGACCTAGGCACAATTTTATGCTAACCGCGATGGAGTGCTGGTCAGAGAGAGGATGTAGCCTTACGGCTAGAGCGGTCGACCTCGATGCTGGGGAACCGGGTACGAGGCTCAGCAACGACGCTAAAACATCCTATGATTCTAGGCAAATCACAATCACTTAATCTCCCTGTGCCTACCAAAAAAATAACATAAATGAATGTGTTCTTTTGTAATGAAACTGGTGCTCATGTACAGCGCTCTGATACCCTATTTCTCGGGTCTAGTTCGCGCTATATAAAACTCTAAAAAATAAAATAAAAAAAAAGATACACTGACCTTTTGACTTCAGTCCTTTAAGTCCAAATACACCACAGGAGTACACTTCTAAAGCCTATCAGGATCTCAGGAGAGGCACTCAGAGGGTGTCCAGCAGAGGACACAACAGGGTCCAGTCCAGGTCAAGTTGCATCCTGTCAGCTGGGCAGTTGCAGGAAAAGGCTTCTTGTAGCTTGTTGTATCTTTGCAACTTTAATGGAGGTCAGCCCTGTGACCCTTGGATTCTTTCTTTTCCCTGGGTGCAAAAGTGAGAGCAGGTCTTGTCTTCTAGGCTCTTCTCAGGTCTCAGACAGCAGGTTTAGTCCTCTTCTGATCTTCCACAAGCCTAGGAGTCTTCTGAAGTGAATGCCTGGAGATGCCACATTTATGCCCGGCACAAGCTGGTGGATGGGAATGACCTCTAGTAACCGCCTCACCAATGGCAAAAGGGTTCCTGGAGATAACCCTACCCTCTTTTTGTCGTTTTCAAGATGGTCAAAGTCTTCTGCCACAATAAACTTTGGCTGTGTGAGCTAGGGGAATATGCGGTGAGGAGTTAAATATGGTATTCCTAGTGCCCTCTCACACCTAACATTAAAATCTCGTTTTATTCAGTCCCTGTGCCCAAAACACTCAGAGATAGAAATCTGCTATGACAAGCTGAGCTTTCAGCAACCAGAGTGGATACACACAAATAGTTTTGGCATTCTGTTTTCCTCTATTGAAATGTGCCCCAAATGTCATATGAAAAACTGGAAAGGCCTTTCAAGCAGGTCTTGATACTCCAGCAGGATCTGACACTGTTATGTCAACATGAGACCCACTGTAATGGAGGTTGGTTTGGTTGGGGGACAATGTAATGGTGCATACTTGGGTGTTGACTACATCTGCTAGTGACAGAGTAGGCCTCTTTGAAGTTAATCAAATCCTTGGTCCCAGCACACGGGCCATCTTTCCAAGGGAACAACACCTTCCCATACCCAAGGCTTTTTTTCCTGTGTCCTGGAGCAAGTTTACACCTCATTCACACCCATAGAAATGCTAATTACTGACTGACAGAAGGGAGAGAGCAAAATGAAGATTTATCTTCCAGGGACTTCACGCAAGGCAAACATGGCTTTTTAAAAGTTATCTTTGCAAAATATTTATTATAAATCTGACTTCACAAGTGAATTGGTCTTCTAATAAATATTTCAAAAAGGCCCCAAAATGTATGTATAGCTTTTTCCCAGGGTGAAATAAAATGTATTAAATTTAATATTGTATTCCAATGCCTTCTTACGAAACAGCCAACCCTGTGATAGTGTAATTCCTTTTGAGGTGCTAGTTACTGTAAGGACATGTTTGTCTTTTAGCTATAACTTTAGAATTTCTAATGTTTATGTAGTTTAAGTTGGATTACTATACAAATAATAAAGTTCTCTGAACTATAACTGATCCTTAACTTTAGTTTTTTCATTTTTATATATGTGTGTGTGTGTGTGTGTGTGTGTGTGTGTATGTGTGTATATATATACCAAATGAGTTGCGGTTCTGCTGGCGTGCTGCCAAATCGCTGGTGGTGCACACAAGGTAGCGCTACCGCCAGAGCTAGAAATGTAAAGAAATACCTCCAAAACCTTCT
This sequence comes from Triturus cristatus, assembly GCF_964204655.1. Lineage (NCBI taxonomy): Eukaryota > Metazoa > Chordata > Amphibia > Caudata > Salamandridae > Triturus > Triturus cristatus. Next base: position 343,336,900 of record NC_140592.1, on the reverse strand, counting down.
ACAGTAAAGGAGCCGGCACTCGTCATCATGGGTTTGCTCCCGTTTATTATGTCAGTCACATCTGACACAAGAAACAGAACAGGCACTGGAGGGATGCGTTTCGGCAGCCACGCTGCCTTTCTCAACCTAAAATGCGCCATATTGATGCTCATTTTTAAAATCTCCATGACACTAAAAATAGAAGATGCACTATTGTTTGCACGGATTGGGTTGACACAGGCACGTGGGAAAATCACAGTTATCAACATTTCTGCACAACTACATTAATCCAACCACGAGTCACAACATTGAAAATCCTGCATATAAAATCGCTTTTGGATAAATTCACTAGCTGTGCTGGTCAAAGTTATGCAAGCAATTCAACTTATTGCACAAAGTCCCATCATGCCTTGCCACTTCTGGTAAGCTTCGTTGCAGTGCCTGCAGATGCAGGAGAGGACTCCTTCACTCCAAGGGAGTTTCTTCGGGTGTCCTTGATGCCCACAGGTCTGTTGAAGAACCTAGATGAAGCACAGGCACAGACAACGAAGAAGACTTGAAGAGCAGCGAGACCAGGAGCAGCAAGAATCTTCCTTGGTGCAGTCTTGGTTCCAGTTGAAGTCCAAGTGTTCAGACGATTGAGACGATTGAAGAGGGACGTAGTTTCAGGGTTGAGTCTTGTCCCACGACGAATCTGAGGACCCACCCACAGGGGAGCCCTTAGGTATCCTAAGGAAAGGGTTGGTATGACGCTGGGATCCCTCCCAGAAGAGGGGAGGATATTCCAATGTCCTTTGTCCAGTTTTGTGCCAGAGTTGAAACCAAGGGTTCCCGAACTGGTTCAAATTGGGGTATGCAAGGAGGGCACCAAATGTGCCCTTCAAAGCAGTCTGGTGGCTCTGGTAACCAGCTCCACCCCAGCCTGATACACTAAGTCCTGTGTGGGAGGTGGTCACACCTCCCTGTGACAGAAAACCTATTGTTCTACCTTTCCTTGCTCGAGCTTGGCTCAGCAGCAAGAGGGCAGAATCATGTCTGTGGTCGGCAGCAGCACTAGCTTGCTTACAGACCCTGAAAGGCTGTTGCAGGGAGTACAGGTGGGTCCCCAAAGCCCCCCCCAGTACTTGGGATCATACTTCCAACACTGGAATCGGTGTTGTGGTATGATTCCAACATGTTTGATACCAACATGACCGGGTTTGGAGCAGCCACTCTATAGTTAGACATCTCGTAATGACGGAGGTCCGCTATATGTCTAAAAATTGGCTGACCACATTTACAAAGCCTGGAGAATCGACTCTGGGGTTTGTAGATGTGTTCTACTCATGCAGGGGCACCCTCATGCTTATAGCCAAGTACCCTGCCCTCAGGACTGAAGAGCCTGCCATAGGGGGTGACTTGTAGGTTTAAAGTGCACTGACCTCCTATATAAGGAAACATATATCTGTTGTGAGAGGTGCAAGCACCAACTCACACAGGCTGCAATGGCAGACCTGTAGTCACAGTTTAAGTGGACTCCCATCGGTGGCATAATCCATGCTTCAGTTCACGGAAGACCCCTGGTGTACCTATGCCCTGGGTACCGTAGAACCATATACTAGGGACTTACAAGGGTACACCAGTAGCCAATTGTGGGGGTACCAAAGTACTTCCGAGGTCAATTTAGGGTAGAAAGCACAGTTGCTGGGGTCCTGATTAGCTAGATCCCAGCAGACTAAGTCAAAAACACACTGGTACCAGGCAAAAAGGCTGGGTAACCATGCTAGAGGGATCCTAACTTAATACAACGTGCAATTCCTCATTCATGTCAAACCTCTCAGTTCTACGAATCCAGTTTTAGTATGTACTGTACTTCCAGTTTATGTAAGTCTCTCTCCCTATTGCCTCTTCTTGGGCTTTTGGGGACACGATGTATCACAATGTATTTCAATTGATCAATGTCACCAATGCGACTTTTCCAAAAATGTCTCGCTACTCAGTACTTCACATCTCTATTTTTAATGGCCCTAAGGTGCTGTAATATTCTCTTGTGTACCTGCCATTTGGTGCTGCCTACATGTTTTTCACATGGGATATAACATATAAACAGCAACATCTCTTTTATGTGTTAAGTTCCCTCTGATTTGATTCCCTTTGTGAAATGGAGTTTTGACAGATGTATCATTCGCCCCATATTTAGACGCCTTGCATTTGTTACATTTCGTGAAACCATTTATCGGCTTGAGCCAAGAATCAGGGGCAGTTCTGATGTCACTTTTCACTAATCTGTCCCTAAATGATCTTGCTCTTGTGTATGTGATTAGTGGTTTTCTGGATATTTCCTTGCTTAATAGGGGTTCAGTAAATGCCAGTGTATGTTCATGATTTGTCTTACCACTTGGTGCTCTGAATGATGCGTGGTAATGAATCTTACCCTGCGCCCCTCTTAACTTGATGTCTCTTTCCCAAATAGAACCTCTTCATATGTAATTTTTCTGGACTCTGTTTGTTGTTGTCAGCAACTCTTTATTATACCCCCTCTGTCTAAATCTTATTGAGAAACTTTCTATTGTTTCTACATTTGCTTTTTTAGTATTGCATATCCCCCTGGCTCTGAGATATAGGCCATATGGTATGCTTTGTTTAAATTTTCGGGATTTCATCTCTGCGCATGCAACAAACTACTGCCTGCGGTTGGTTTTGTACACATGGTGAATGTTAATTTACCATTGTCCACAACAAGTCTTATGTCCAGAAATTCACTCTCTGTGTCACTGATTTTGCTCATGGACAAAAGATTATGGTAATTCTTGTTGATTTCTTCCATAAACTCATGTATACTTGCTAGATCTCCCTTCCAGATTACAAATATGTAATCTATAAATCTGAACCTTAGTAATAATTGTGATGTCATTTCACAATTTTCTCATTCACCACCTGCTCTTCCCACCAGCCCAAATGCAAATTCGAATAGCTGGGCGCGAAGCAGGTGCCCTCAGCTGTCCTTTGTTGTTGCACAAAGATCTCTTCAATTACAAGAAAACCATTTTTTTTTGTCAAACAAAATTCAGTAGTTTTCAATAACATCTCATTGTTGTTGCAAAACCTGATAAAGCTCGCTCTCAAAAAGTGCTTTACGACTCTCAAACCATCTGTGTGTATTCTGCTAGTTTATAATGAGACAACATCTAATGTTACCAAGAGCATATTGTCTTCCCACGCAATATCAAAAATTTGCCTTAGAAAATCTGTAAAGTCCTTCAAGTATGATGGCAGAACTTCTACAAAAAGCCTGATAAAAAAAGTCTAGATACTTACAAGTATTTTCAAAACAGCTGCCCTTAGCTGATATATCCGATAGAGCCTTCTAGCTGCAGATTTCTTACCTTTGAATTTCCCAGGCGTCCGACTTGGTCCAGAAACGTTGGCGTGCGTCGGGTGTCTACGTCCGGCTCCGCGTGATGTCGCCGACATCATTGGCGTATGTTGTAATGTTGCAGCCACCTATATAGGTGCCACCCAGGTACCAGTTAGCGCGGATATGGGGAAGAGCTACTCCTTCGTCTCTTTTTGACAGACTTTTTTTCAACATTTTGTCGAGGGATTTTTCTTGTCTGTTGAGGGATGAGGGATTTTTCTTGTCTGTTGAGGGATGACCTTTAGCCGGGTAGGTTTCAAGCCATGTGGTGCCTCTGACCACACCATGATGGTAACCAGCCCCCATCTTGTTTGCTTGTGGTGTCTCGAGCGCTAGCATGACTCAAAGTCGTGCTATGACTGCCAAGCCATTGCGCCGAAGGCCTTGTAGGAGCGGTCAATGAAGTTCTTTGCAGCCCGGCAGTCAACGCCGTTGAGCGGGACTCCTCGGAGATCCTGGTCCCTATTGAGGAAGATAAGGTTGTGGGACTGCTCCAGGAGCCCCAAGTCCTCTTCTTCGCATTCGAGGTCCTCAGGAAACTTGGGGAAGAAGCATAAGAAAAAGAAGTCCAAACGGATATCAGCTTCAGCTCGTCTGTCATTGTCGACGAGACCGGTGGGGAGCATCGACGTTCCAGGCATGGTTCCGCAGAATTGTTGCGTAGTCTGACTACGCACCTCCCCCCATTTCCAGGAGCTGGAGCGACCCTTGCTCAGATTAAAGAGTTTTACAAGGCAATGTGATGCATAATTGAGCAGGCTGACCCCTCTGGTGTGCCTTCAGGCCCCGCAGGGTCGGAGGAGGAACCACCAGGCTCCACGCCGCCGGCGCCGGCCTTGGCGCTGGTGGGGTTTCATGAATCCGGGTCAGTGCCACCAGGGACACCACAACCTTCCCCAGGGCCAGCGCCGATGTTGATGCTCCCAGCACCGCAGGAGCCCACCTGCGGTGCCAGTCCCATTCTGATACCCAACGACTCGGATTCGGATCAACATTGTTGCCTGTTCATTATAAAGAGGTTTCAGGCATGGGAGAAGAATGGAAGGGGTGTCCAGATCCTGTGGAACACCAGTTGATGCTCCTTGTGAGCAATTAGATTGGTATGAGGAGCTTGGAGAGGCCAATGGACATCTCCAGATACTGGTATGCTCTCTCCGCCTAATGTAGCTATGGAGGAGGGAACATCTTATGCTATGGTGGTGAGGGGTGCAGCGGAGGTCCTGGACCTGGAATTTTCCTCGGTGCAGGTCAAGACAAATCTCTTGAACGAAGTGCTTCAGCCTGGTGTTTCCTCATCTGAAACCTTTTTGCTCTTTAATGAAGCACTGACAGATGTCCTTCTAGGAACGTGGTCCAAGCCTAGCACAGGGTCTCCTGTGAACAGGACAATAGCACGCCACCATCGCCCGATTCCTCAGCCAACACCTCACTCCAGAGAGCTTGGTAGTTCAGGCTTCCACGTCACATAGTGCTTTCCCTTCCGCTCCCCAGACAAGGAATCCAAGAGGCTGGATGCTCTTCGGAAGAAGATGTTTTCTTCCAGCAGCCTGACGTTGCAGTCAGTAAACACTGCCTGCTTATTGGGCCTTTTGTCGCACGCCCTTTGGGAAATGGATGCGCAACGGCTGTCACAGGTTCAGGAGGAGGCCTGGGCCATGCTCTACCAGACAGTGAAAAATGGGAAAGATGCAGCAAAGTTTACCATTTGGTGTGGCTTAGATACGATTTGTTGATGGTGGCATTAGGGCGCTACGCCTAGGTGAGAACATCTGGCTTCTCGGGTGATGTCCAGGCTGCCTCATGGATATGACTTTTGGAGAGACTTGTCTCTTGGGAGAGAAGGCAGACTTGGCATTGGAGCACTTCAAGGAATCTCGGCCAAATCCTTGGTCTTCTGGGTAACACCTGGCACTCAGTCTTCCTTTCGCCCCTTTTGTGGCAATGGGGAGATTTTCAGCCATGTCAGCCATACCCCAGCCACGGTCCTGCACAGATTCCCCAATTTGTGTGAGGACAAGGACGTGGTACATTCCAAACTTGTGTGAATGGTAGTCTGAAGTCATCTGGCACCCAGCCCCGGCAGCTGCAGCCACCAAGCATTCCTAGTTTGGTTCTGCAAGAGCATGCCAGCCCAGTTAAAGAGAGAATTCAACATCATCTTCTCAGCTGGCGCTCCATAATATCGGAAAAATGGGTCTTGCATTCAGGGTGGCTATTCTCTTCCTTTTCTGTCTTTTCCTCCCCCTTTACCGCCAACTCAAGAACAGCTGGCAGAGAATCAGCTATTATTACTCCGAGAGGAAGTTACAGCTCTCCTGGCCAAGGGAGCTATAGAGAAGGTTCTGGTTTCAGAAGTAGACAGTGGTTGTTACTCCCGCTACTTTCTGATACCAAAGAAGAACAAAGGTCTAAGTTCTAATCTGGACCTCTGGACTTGGACTGTCCATCTCTTCCTCAAAAAGGAGAAATTCATGATGCTCACGTTGGCTCAGGTTTTGTCTGCCCTAGACCAAGGAGACTCGCTGGTAGCGCTGGACTTGCAGGAAGTAGATTTTCACATCCCCATCCTGCCGGCCCACAGGTGTCTCCTGCGGTTCACAGTAGGCCACAATCACTTTCAATTGACTGTGCTACCCTTTGGCCTTACCAGCACCCATTGGATGTACACCAAGGTGATGGTTGTGGTTGTAGCTCATCTGCGCAGGTTAGGGTTATCAGTCTTCGCCTACCTCGACGACGGGTTGTTGAAGGCGTCCTCACCCTAGGCTATTGTCTCCCACCTCCAGACTATGACAGACATCCTGCATTCACTGGGGTTCTCCATAAATGTGCCGAAGTCACACCTAACTCCTTCTCAGACTCTCCCTTTCATCGGAGCTGTTCTGGACACTGTGCAGTTTCAGGCTTAGCCTCCTGAACAGCAAGGTCATGTGTGATGTAATATGTGAGGTGATAAGCAGTGCATTGCAGGGGTGCGAGTTATAGTTAGCTTAGCTCAGCTAACTATAACTGCTAAATTTCTCTGGTTTTGTACGAGTGAAATGTCAACCTAACTACAACGCCCCTGTAAACGTTGATTTTTCAGTGAATTTCTAAGGTTTTTTAAATGCTAATTCCTAACTATAACGTCCCTGTAACCTTTATTTTTTTTTCAGTGAATTTCTATTGTTTTAAAAAAAAAATTGGAACATAATTGTTTTTTAAGTGATCCCGATAAGATTTTCGTATTTTCTTTCTAAAATTGGATATTGTATATTATATTTAAATTATATACTACTCATTTTTTGATTTGGTATGTGTTTATCAGAAAGTACATTAATAACTGATTTTATTTTTAAGAATGTTTTGAGTCTGTTGGTACAAAGTTTGAAACTTATATATAAACACATTCTATGACTGCATGCATCGCTGTATCACTGAGTCTCTCATTCACTGTATAAGTATTTGAGGGGATCTGTGTGCTGTCTGGAAAGTTTCTGTGAGATATGTAAAGCGGGGACGAGAAAAAGGGGGAGGGCAAAAGCTTTTTCCTCATGGTAATTCCCGTAGGGTTTTTTAACATGACTATAGCCAGAAACACTGGACGGAATTACACTCAATTTGTCAGATAGGTAGATATTGGTGCAGAGAAGTGCTTTTTTGTGATTTGCTGTAAATCCGTTCAGTAGTTTTAGAGATATAAACCGAAATCTAAAATTGTATATCTAGGGGTACGGATCTTCTGCGGATCCGACAGTCCCTGTGCTGAAATGTGATTGGCTGCCAACACTTCAACCAGGAAGTGTCGGTAGCCATCTTGGGACTCGGCTTTAGCCAAGTCCAAGTCAGCCAAGTCCCACCAAAAACATACAAAAATAATGATAAAGGGGCAGGGTAGGAATACCCTGACCACCTGTTGATTAAAAACATTCTATTTTTTGGCAATTTTGCTGCAAATTTGCAGATGGATCTGTGCTCCTGTGCTTGTTATTGCAAAAGCACCCTGGGTGGGCCAGGTCCATGGGGGGTAATTAAAGTTCCACTTGGGGGAGCTAAGAGAGTTGGTTTCCACAGGCTGCACCAGATGTGCAGGGCATTAGTGAATTTCACAGATAGTCTATTTTCACGCTGTAATAATCTTGCCCTATAATCTCCCCCTTTAATTACGTCAGAATGCCCTTGCTTGCATTTGCTCCTGAAATGGCACGGCAAACAACACCAAACAGAATCCATTGTATTGTGAATGGATTTGAAAAGAGGCAGGTGTTTCAGCGCAGATTACCTGGCATCCAACAGGATGACTTTGCTGAGCACAATGTCCGTGATGACCTGCTAAAGCCAGTCAAACTGAGTTTCTACAAACAGAGTTTGTAGGGAAGAAAATGAAAAAATAGACCCCATCCCTGCTGAAGTCTGATTAAGACCTGGAGTCCCGAGACGGATCTTGCTCATCAAAGGGAGTCCCTTAAACAAGCCGAATTTGCACCATACTCGGGGATGTGCTGAGAAAACAAAGGATGGGCACCAGAGCTAAGGGACATGAACAGCGCCAGCTCTCAGTTTAGTTCAGAAAAAGGGCATGCAGCAGATTAGTGCTGGCTTCTGCCGGAGGCTCCCATTGCCCTCAGACACAACTGGATGCCGTAACAGCCTTCAATCTAAAAGCTATACTGTGATCTTGTAGCCATTTAAAAATAAACTTACTCTTGTTAATGAAGTGCAACTGTACAATACCGAAGGATCCGAGCTAGGTTCATTACCTACACAACTTAACACTGAAAGGATAAACATCTATTATGCTGGCTCGCTCGTGACAGCTATATACCTCGCGCCTAACTGAGCCAAGGAGCATCAAAGTGCTATACATTAGCTGGGTAAGTTAGCCACTAAACTACATTTTACCCCCTAGCAACATATGTAAAGTGAACATAAACTGCCCCCAAGCAAAGACAAACAACCCTCATAAAGTCGTCCTCTTATTTGTTCCACAGATGGTTTCTGCAGGTAAAAACAAGCATTGGCATAGCCAATAGGTCTCTCCTTTGGGACTTTGTAATTCCCGTGGCAGTGGAGGGATCAGCCCGAAATGTGCAGGGAGATGTGCGGGAGATAACTACAGTTTTACAAGAGGGGGGAGCTTTGGTGAAACAGAGGGAAAGCTACCTGGGATTCCAGCCTCTAATGCTCGCAGGAAGACAACAGTTTGGAACAGTAAAGAACGCACCACTACTTAAAAAACCACACAAAACTCTAACATGTCTCAGACATGTCTCGTTCTCAGAAACAAGAGCCTCAGATTATCTACGTATGCCAGACACTGAGCGTGCCTACCGACGCCCACAGCCCAATTAATAACGACTAATAACGACAAAATGAGAGACGTGACAGAGCGCACTACCGGTAACACGTCACAAGCCCAACAAACTCTGGTATGCGACTGAAACATCAGAGCTGTTTGGAAAGTCGTCCTCAGACTGCCAAAAGAGGTAAAGTATGCATCAGTGGAGGACCGCTTGCTTGTTTACCCTTCCTTTGTCATTCCGAACATTAGCGCTGTAAAAATGCATAAATAAATGCATGCAAGTAACGTAACGTGCACACTATGTTGTCGCCAGGTGTAACAAAAGGAATCAAATAACAAGCTGTCACCAATGGGCGAATGCAGCAGCGTGTTTATTTTTGCATTGCGCTTTCACTTTAACAATAGCAGTTAAAGTGAAAGCGTTGTACAAAAATAAACCTGTGGCTGCCTTTGCCAAAGCCAAATGAAACACGCATGGCCGCATGGCCGCGCAGCAGCGAAAGTGAAAGCGACATGTCCCAGGGAAAGTAACATGATTCACAACAGATGGTACCCTGCGCACCGCTGCTCACTCCCAACAGCAAAACGCCATGGTAGTGAACATTTTAAGAAGAGGTAGGACATGCACCCGCCTATGGTGTGAAAGCCACACGCACAGGCCAATAGAATTTGACAACTAGACGCACAAGCTTTCAGAAAGCATTCTAAATGTCTGGAGTGATTACAAGAGGCCCTCTCCTAGTGCAGCGCATGCGCGCTGCACTAGGCAAGACCTAAATAGGACACTTCCCATGCCAAGAAAAAAACTAAGTAGAGCTGAGCCTTGTTAAGTGCCGTCAAGTCCGTCAAAGTAACCTGGCATTTATCTGCACCATTAGAAACAGTTAAGCCTTGCTTTGTTCAAGGGAAGTATGTCATAATGATTGCTTACTAAGCAATCTAGCAACACAACTGTGTATTTAGCACCTTAATAGTGACTCAAATGTGAGGCTGAAGTCAGGTATACGTCAGATTCATCAAGGTAATTATTGCAAATGTTTCAGAAAAGAGTGCTCTCTTTTTATGTTCAATAAATATGGGTCTTGTGACACTAGCTAAAACATATTTGTCTTATGCTTCAATTTCAGCATAAAGCAAGGAATTGATATATTTTTGTTCTACGCTGTTGATAAACACAAATAAAATTCTTATCACAAATAGGTGATGTCCGTTACTTTTTTTCTAAAATAATTGCACTGCGAAAACTATATATGCTTTCTAGATTGATGGTCCAATATTCTGGAAGAACCCCCTTGCACAAATGACAGTCTACATCTTTAGCATCATTAAGGAAAACCCTCATAACGTACCTCTTGACTGCCCACTTACCTTTATCGAGGACATCCTTTCCCCCCTTCCTCCAACTCCTGATATATTGTGCAGGTGTCTATATTTAGTACTCATAATGTCTTAACTTCTCTTTACAAACCTACCTACATGTCGTTCTCCCCACAAGTGGGATATGATTATTGTAGCTATGTCAACCCTCTGTTGACTCTCAGTGCTAGGTTTGCACTATATAAATACCCCCAATAAATTACTACAAATGAAAGTTCAAGTAAAACAGTATATTTTCAGAGCAAAATGGGCAGGAAAAGAGAACACAGTCTATCTACATATTGAAACACTTGGATATCATAAAAGACAGTTTCTCCTGTACAACAGGAAAAATAAGGCTTTAAAACAGGGAGAAGAGCACTGAAAAAAATAAACAGCAATCTATCAGACCAGTAAATGTTTGTTTGAGAAGTCATTCTCGTGATATTAGAATATCATGAACTAAAGTATTATTATTATATAGCAGCATAGCTAGGCCCAACCAACACTCCAAACACAAAATAGCTCATGCCCAGCACACTGAGCAAACATCTACTCACACAGCCACTTACACACCCATACAGCCCCTCACGCAGCCACACATTCACAATACAGCTACTCACACAGCCACTCACCCATACAGCTACTCACATATACAACTTTGAATCCTACTCCCAAAGAGTTACTCTTACACTCACTCGCACACGGATACACACAGTCACACAGCCACTCACATAATAAATGTGAAAAATAGTATCACTCATTAGTAATACACAAAGTATACTAATTTAACTCACACACATACTTACACACCTATACAATCATTCACACAGCCATGCAGCTTTCAAACACCCCCTCACTGACCCAAAAAACCACTCACACACCTACAGTGTCACTCACACACCTACTCACACACCCACATAGCCACTCCCACACCCACTCACAGATTCACGTGATCAAGACTGTTCAGGTCAAAACCTGTTGGTTAACATTTGGTGATGGCTGAAATCTAATGGAATAAATTAGCCTAAAAACATCATTCCTGGAGTGCCAGGATAATTTTTGATGGAGGAATAATTGCGGAACACGATTCCTTTTCGCGATGCTTGCACCAGTCGTGAGCGCACTATTAGAGGAATCATTTGTTGGCATGATAGATATATATATATATATATATCTATGTATATGTGTGTGTGTATATACACACACACACATATATATATATATATATATAGTGCAGTTGTATATATGTTTGTGTATGTGTGTGTGTGTGTGTATATATATATATATTTTGGTTGTTGTTTGTTTATTACCTACTGACGGTCCCCAGTGAGTAGTTATAGTTGTTTTAGTTAGGACCATGTTTCCATAGGAAAAGCTTTATTTGACTTGCCTATATCTGTGGTGCCGCTTGACGATTCTTCACAACATTTTCTAAAAAAAAAAGTGTCATAGTGTGTCTTGTTGTGGATGGAAAGTTTTGAAGTAATCCATCAAGTGGAGACCGAGAAATGGGTGGGGGATAAAAAAGAAAGTGCATTTCCCATGTTAATTCCCATAGGGGCTTTGAACACATCTGCAGCCTGAACCTCTGAACGGAATTATACGCAATTTAGCAGAAAGCTAACCTTTGGTCCACAGATTGTCCTGTTTGTTATTTACTGTAAATCCATTCAGTAGTTGTTGAGAAATTTTAGAAAATCAAAATGTAGATATCTGCAATTGTGGCTAATTCGCAAATAATAACGAGCTTGTGCAGAGAACTGCAGAGCTCTGATTGGCTGCCAACACTTAATCTGGGAAATGTTGGCAGCCATCTTGGTACCCGGCTTCAGTCACTCACAAACCCACAAACAGACCCACTCACAGACCCGCACAGACCCTCACACACCCATTCATAGACCCACTCAAAAACTGAAACACCCACTCACAGACCCACTCACACTCATGCACCCACTTCCAGTCCCACTCAGAGACTCATGCACAGACCCACTCAGTCTGACGGATCCACTTAGAGCCCCACTCAGGATCTCATGCACCCACTAAGATACTCACACACTCACTCACACATTTACGCATCCACTCACAGACCCTCTCAGAGACTCACAGACCCACTCACAGACCCCCTCATAGCCTCCTGCACTCACTCGCAGACCCACTTAGACACACACATCCACTGACAGACCCACTCAGATTTATGCACCCAATCAAAGACCCACTCAGACACTCTTGCACTCACCCACAGACTGACTCACACACATGGAGGCACTCGCAAACCCACTCAGACACTCATGAAGTAATGTCATCAGTAAGGTTACTGGCTATGTTGTGAGTGTTGTAATATGCGAGGTCATAAGAAATACATTGCGGGGGGCGTAAGTTTATACTTGGCTCAGGTAACTATAACTGCTGAATTTTGTGTGAGTGAACTCTAAGCCTAACTATAACATCCCTATAACCTTTGTTTTTTGTCAGTGAATATAATATGTATTTATATGCACACTACATCATGAATTTCTGTCCTATCGGCAAAATTGGACCCATAATCCCAGTGAGTTGAGAACATATTTTAAAGAAAGGAGTAGGCTGATTAGTCAAGAGTTGGGTTCAGATTTAGTGCTGGAGTCAGTCTCTTGAAATCTCAACAAAGCTTAAAAATGAAATGCGATTGACTCTATCTCCTACCTGCATATTCAATTAATTGCTACATCAAAAGCTGCTCAAATATCATCCGGGAATTATTCCAATTAACTGTATGAAAGGAGTATTAGCAAACACTGTAAGAGAACAGGGTTCATTACGGTATGTTGCACTATACTAAAACTACTGCCAGTGTTGACTTTCATTCAATAAAGAGAATAATCATACACACACTTTTTCTTAAATATTAGATAAGAACAGTAGACTCTACACTCGCATTGCTATGTTGGATGGAGCTGGTAAAATGAGTGTTACACATGAATAGCATCTGAATGTTAGAGAATTTAAGTTTTGTTCACTATTATAATAAAAACCGTGTCATTTGAAAAAAAAAAAAGCATGGTTTTTTGTTTTCTCTGTTGATGTAGACTATAAAAACGTAATACCCTTTGTGGAATTTACATGAACCTTCAGCGACATAATAAGGCAAATTATGTGGTGGTTGCAGATGTGCATTAAAACACAGCGGCTATTTCCTAATGTTAACACAGTTTATGGTTGAATCCTTATTAGCAAATTATTCAAGTGTATTACCTGTGCTCAGAAGTATAATTAATTATGTACCCTGAACCATAAAATCCAAACATCTGCATTACAAAATATATAATTAATTCACTGATTACTTTGCTTGTGAACTTCAAGACTACAAACCTCAGTAGACCTATGCCCATGCGAGCCGAAACAAGGTAAGGATAGTGCAAGCAAAGTAATAAATAGAAGAAAATCCTATCAGTTTTGAACTTGTCTAGCACAATCATATTCTCTCCTTTTTCTCATCACTGTACAAGGAAGTCTACTTTTAAAGTGTCTGAACAATCATCGCTTTTTCTCCCTTTCAAGTAACCGTCTTGATATTTAAGGTGCTTAACAACTTCTTGCACTTAAATTCCACAGGGGAGGCCTTAGCAGTCTCCTTTTGGGTGATAATGTATGGGTTTTTTGCTTGTAGTGTATATCTTAATATGTGTAGGGTGATGGAGCCGAACCATCTATCTAAGTCAAAACTCTTTCCTCAGGGTCTTTTTATTGATCAGTGTCCCTTGGCACATTAGTGGGAATGATAGAAACCTTACCCATATATGTAATTCATTTCTTACAGATGATTATCTAGGGAATATGTTGTTGGCCAACAAAAGATCATCATCTAAAGAGCACTGAATCCTTATTTTCTCTCTTAATGACTGCATTAATGTGTACAGATCTGTATCAATCAATGTGCTCCTTTTTCATCACTCTGTAACCAGCATCATATCTCATTGTAATTTGAATGAGATTCCTAGAACTCAAATCTCTGTCCCTCCATATGTGTCATTCAGCGAGTCTGTCTTTACTTGGAGACTATGTACTTGGTAAGAAACATATTGCTGAAACTCTGCTTTGACATTTAGGGATGCCTCCATAGGAGTTTGCTTATGCTTCTGTATGTTCATCCTCACTTAACCTTAGTCACTGCTAGTTGGACCCTCAGACCTCTCCACATATGTGCCTCCGTTGTGGTCTGCACAGTTTTATATCTTCTCAAATATGCCTGTTTTCATGTTCAGGCTTATGTGGAGAGAAGTGGCCTCATCAGAGCCTCTCTACTGAGAAGTCTTTATTCTCCGTTGAGCTTGCTCTAGTGTCATATCATTGAATATTCCGACTTGTGTAGGAGTCCTGGGTTTAAAGAAATCCTACTTGCTTCCTCCTTCATGTAGAGCGAGTAGAGTACTGCATTTTGGTTGCCCCCAATCCAAAGACTTTTGTATGCTTTCCCTCATCAACTCAGCACATGAAGCAGACTGAGGCATGCTCCTTAATTGTTGCCATGTCCTTTTAGTGTTGGAGGCAGGTAGAGGGAGAAGTTTTTCTTCTTTACTGTCATCTCTTGCCAACCTAAGCTCTTACAGGGGATGCAGCGTTTTCTGTGTTCGTGCTCCCCCGGTCAATGCTGTCTGGCAGATTTGTCCTCATAGGCTAGTGAGACAGACTACAGAATCGATGTAGTTCCTGGCACCCTGAGAACAGGTGTTTTCTTTCTTTGTCCCCGGTGAGCTTTGTCCCCTTTAATACATTTTATAAATGTAAAGGTGTGCTTCATGATAATCTGTCAAATGCAAGTTTCACTAACACCGACACACTGGTCCATCTTAAACCCCCTCTTGAAATACATTGGATCTGATGAATATTTTGGATGATCATACCTGGAAAGTGCTATTTGTTTTAATACAAAGGAGGGCATGCTATAGCTATGGTGTTTCTGAGGGTGTCCCAAATTGGACTGATAAACAAATGAAGCACAGGTTATAACAGAGCTCTCACATTACTGAGTTCCATGTGTGAGTAACTGACCCAATCCAAGTTTATTTTCATTTCATGCTAGAATATGTTGTCTTTTTTTAACCCATTAAAAAACCAGGGCTACAAATCCCCAAATCTAGAAAAAAATCCTAAACTGAATGAGCTACTCACACATGGAACTGAGAATTTGAGAGCTTTGATATTCTGCCTCATAAGGACATGAATTTATACAGATTACCTTTCAGAGTGGCACATAATGTAAATACCTCCAAAATCATGATTGCTGTACTCCCAAGGAAAAATAATAAATATAGAACTGTCAATGGCTAATCAAGGCTGCTCATCAATTTAATTTTGCCATAAAGAATGAAATAACAAATGTTTACCAGATTCCTGCCAGCTGACCTGGGTGGCTTTCATTCGCTTTTCCCCATTGCCAAAATGGCAAACACAAAACCACAATTTCCTGAAAAAATAAGCAAAACTAAACTATGAAGCTTACCAGTAATCAACCTTATTCGTCCTGGGGCCTCCATTAATATTTATAAACCATGAGTAACTTTATTCATTCGTAGATCCTCGGTGCTTCCTTCAAAGAGAAAACTGTAGTTGAAAAATAAACAAGATGAAAATGCCCAAATTAGTTTTTGGTTTTTGTCTTATATCGGCAAACATAATTAAAGTCTGCAATAGGCCTTTACCTTAGTTAAACGTTTCTTTTATTTTTCCTTTTAAAA
The DNA here is from genome assembly GCF_964204655.1 of Triturus cristatus. Lineage (NCBI taxonomy): Eukaryota > Metazoa > Chordata > Amphibia > Caudata > Salamandridae > Triturus > Triturus cristatus. The sequence continues at coordinate 343,321,170 of NC_140592.1, read as the reverse complement.
AGAAACATTACAGATAATAAAGTGTGATAAACAGTGGCCTCATTAAATAGGAATTCTCTTTAAGGCAAAGGTGTGAATTGCCATCCCACAAGGCAGAGTTCATTTTGACAGCCAAAATAGCATAGTGATGTATCACAATGTAATTTCACATCCTCCTTTTCATGCTATTCCTTTTACTTTGGTGACTATGTCAATGTTGGAGAGCTTGGATTACAGTTAAGTAAATTTTCCTTATCTAACATTTTCAGTTTTTTCATCAGTACCTTTATTTTGGTGATTTTGTAAAGCTAGATTTCTCTGTCTAGCAACTGTTCTCAGGATACCTACGTGGACATGTTCAGAGGTTACTGATTTGATGACGATCTCGGATTATGTATATGTAACTTTAAAATAATTCTTTTTGGCTGGGAAATCCCCTTTTTTAATCTTGAGAAATGAAACCCATGTCTGAATATAAACTTTTATATACAATGTACAGATTCGCCTGTTGACTGGATTTACCTTTTTATTTCCCGAATTGCAAAGGTGCTCACATTTCAAGAATACCGATTGTATATTAGAGTGAATGAAAAAATAACAAGGACAGTAAAGTAACCTATATTTTTGTACTGTTTTCTGTCACGGGAAGATTGCGGACACAGAGAGAAAATGTGATTTGGCTAGACCCACACAGTGTAGAAATTGCTTAGGTTAGCTGTGTAACCAGCACAACGAAGAAACACTTGACACAGCACTTATAAGAAAGAGAAATAAAAATAGACACGTCAATGGCCAAGTCAACCTCAAATACTGGATGTTTTTGGTTTCCATGATTTTGAGGGATTCTGATTATGTTTGCGAATTTCCCAGCGACACCTGGTTGGCCCAACATCTTCATGAACCCCAGCTCCACCACTCTGCCTTGGAAATTTTCCTCACCAAATTCTTTTCTCTATGTTTTTGAGATGCTAATTTGAATTTTACAAATGAAGTTGCAACAATGTTATTGTTGCCAGTGTTGCCTTTAATACAACGGACTACCTTATCCTCATAGAGAGGATGCCCCCCAAAGAGGAGAGACCTCAGTCGAGTCCACCAGTTATTTTAATGATTTTGAGTACTCAGCACCAGTAGTTAAAATTAGACCATTATTTGTCTTAAGACCAGCAAGCTGGACTGGGGCATTCCATAGGATTTGCCTTTGTCGCTATACTGTCAAAAAGCAATCCGTGACCTCTTTTCCATCTCTTCAGGGCTGTGCAGCTATACAAAAGTCATATGCTGGTGACACCCTGGTGTACATTAAATATCTCACTTACCCTATATAAATCTTAGGTAGCCTTTGTAATCATCTTCAGTAAAATCCTGAACTGGAAGATCTGCAACTATCCAGAGCTGTTTGTCACTAAAATGTAATTGATTGCATCATAAAAGGTAAAAAGCTTGAGTGTCTTTCTCGATGCCTCTCCAACACAACAGGTAAATGTCAGAGCTATTATTTCCTTGCAAACAATATCAAACTTGTATTGTCACTTCTTTCATGAAATAATTGAGCCTCAGTGTTAGCGGACATGATTTATTCATGACTCTTCTACTGCAATGTATTATATGCTGATCTCCCATTTTGCCTGATTGTTCAATTTCAGTAGGCCTAGAATGCAGAACTTGGGGCCGCTGTTTGCCTAAGAAAAAGAGATCATGCTTCTCTGATCAGTAGCTATCTGCATTGCTTCCAAAGGCAAATCAAATCTGTATTAAAACAGCGTAACTGTCATGTAAGTGTTTGAAGCAATTTGCTCCTTATAATCTTGAACTCAAATCAGCCTTATATCACACTGAAAGAACTTCAGAGCCAAAGGAAAGCACTACGTATAGTCCTCATGTTCAGAATGTGATCACAAGGTGGACATTCCTTCTTAATGCAGCCCCTTTGGTGTGTAGTGCTTTGCCATTAGAGATGAGGCTGCCATCATCTCTGTTTAAATTAAGGAAAAAGCTTAAGATTACCTTGTTTGATTGGACAGATAATTTAAGGCCCTCATTAGGAGACCTAGGTGGATACTGTGGAGTAGAAATATCCTGGGTCAGTTCCTAGGTGTGCAATGCCAGCCAGAAAATCTTGTTCTCAATTATGTTTATGTGTTAGCATCTCTTCAGCAGTACATGGCTACTCAGCCGATTGAAAAGATATTGTCATATATATGGAGGAGATGTTGGAAGAGATCAGAGCAACTATTGATAAAATTGAGAGAGCTGGTGAAGGGCTTGGATCAAAGTTTTTTTTAACAGAAAGAGTTTTACAGAAGAATGCAGGCTGTGCCTGGAAAATCTAAATGTTGGAGAACTGTGCCTATGCCATAATTGAACACCTTAATTCCAAAATTCAAACCCTAGAGAACAAAGTTAAAATTGCAAATGTGGGTTATTAGGCTGCCTCAATTTTCTGAAAATGCTGTACTAAGGATGGAGAGAAAATTCTTTATCCAGAATGAGGCACTGGCAGGGTTCTTGGATCCACTTGTGACTGTGGTGGGGAGTATCCTATTTCCCTACATGAGACCCCTTTGTTAGTGATACGAGGAAAGGTATTTTAGTCATGGAATTAGACAGGCGAAGCAAATCAAATCATGACTAAGCAGCAGCGCATAAAAGAGGTCTGCAACTGAATGGGGGAAGGATCCACTTCTTTTCAAACCCGAACTGTACCACCCTGATAAGGAAACCAGACTGGAAAACAAGAAAGAGATTATCTCCCAATCTGGATGCCTTCCTGTGGTTTCTGGCGGGGTTGTGCATGCAGGTGGAAGAGAAGATGTATATATTCTTGAAACCAGGGGCAGCCACAGAATATTTGTAGTCAACAAGGCTGGAGGTTAAATTGATGGTGGCAGTCTGACCATGACCTGTTCAGTATAACCATGGTTCTCTTTGCACCGATGACGTTTTGATCTATCTGATTCCATTTCTCACATAAGTGTCATGGCAAATATGCCTGCAGTCTGTATTGCGAGTGACCTGCTGTTCCTTTTCTCCCAAAATCTTTTTATTGTGCATTTTTAATAAAACAAACAAGCTACATAGCAAGCTTGCTGTCACATCAACCAGTGAGGTGCTACATGCCTTTTTGTGTGGTTCAGGCCAAATGTCACATAGAATTGACTATTCAGATATTTCACCCAATGCCAACATCTGCTAACTGTCACTCAACTGCCGCTAAATACAACCAAAACAAATGGAAGAAGGAAGGAAGGATATGTTGTATATCATGAAAGATATATTGAGTGCAATTGTACTTCAGATAGTGAGGTGTGACCAATTTGGTTGGATATTAAATAAGGTAGCCGAGGTGGTAACTCGCTAGGTCACACGCTCGGATGTTTTGCATGAGCCAACAAATTTACTGTGTAGCAGTTATTCGAAAAACTGCAGTACCTGCAACCTAGGGGGAATGAAGTATGCAAATTCCAGTGGAGAAAGGTAGTCAAGCAGCGGCTTCCACTTGCCCATGAGTTTCTTTTCAGAATGGGTTATACTGTGTGTTATTTGTTCCATCAAATCAAATGTATAAATTGCACAGCTGCCCAACTAGGCTTTTTTTTTTTTTTTTTTTGAAGTTGCGTAGATTTTATTAGCATGTCCGTGTCAGTACGGGCAAGGCAAGGGCCACAACATGCAGACAAATGCTTAAGACACTTGCAGGCAGCATGGAGACATGTTGAGGTGCAAGAAATGGAGAGGCAAAAAAAACACAAATCATTACGGAAGGCAACGGTCTCAGTCCACCTTGCCTTGCTGGACGAGTCATGTGATGTTTGACGGCTGCTCATTGCCCCGCATCAGGGGATACGACTCACAGCCCCTGGGATCTGCATGGAGCTGTACCACCGGACTGCGCCGACTGTGTGCTCTGCTGACAGTGAGCAGGTTAAAGGGACCAACAAGGTCACATGTCGTGCTACATTGCCATGTGTGTAGTCTCCCTCCAGCAGTATGTCAAAATTATGAACTTTAACAAACTACGCTGTGCAGCTCCGCCCATGGGGCTTCATCACCTTGCACCGGTGTGTAGCAACACGCGTAAGTGCAAACACATGCATACTGAGTCCGGGCGAGTGCAGACATGTCCACTGTTTTTCTGGGATATGTGACCATTCCTCCATGATGCAACAAGTTGTTGGGACCTGTGCTCTGGGTGTCAATCAGTTGTGGCTGCAGGAACTTAGTTACTCGTCCATGAATGCGAGCACAGCTTCATAGGAAATCAGTTCCAGAAGCACCTTGTTCTTCACTTACAGGAACACGAGGGAGAGCCAATCCATTAACTGGTCCGGACAGATGTGCTCCGTCCATGCAGTTGCACCAATCTGCAACACAGTCCAATAGGGGAGCGCCTCGATGTGGTCACTGCACACAATGACTTGTGCAATCTCCCATCCACTACTGCCAGCACATACGCCACAGATCAAGGCATCCCATGCACGGGTATCCGGTTGCATTCCTGTTCGTGGGCCAACAGGGGGCGCACACACAAGTCATTATCCAGTTCAGCTACCATTGTGTTGGATAGGCAGACCTCCATGGGCCACTCGCATGTGCATGATCGACAGTGGAACCAGGGCTGGACGCATGTGACGTATGCAAGACGAAAACTCAGACGGTAACTGATTCTCAAAACTAGCAGATGCAGCATTCATGCACGGTACAGTTCCAAGTGACAGGGGTTGTGCATGTGCCCGGGATTGCCTGCCATTGTGTTTGTTAGTCTCGTACCACCGGCACTCCTCAGACGGGCGGCAGTTCTGTGGACGAAATGCCACAGCTCGGAGCAATGAGTCGTCTGTGTGTTCAATGTTTGGACGTATGGCATGTTTTTTATTAAGGTGTCAAGGGCATCCCATGCAGGTGTACCTCGAGCAGGGAAGAGTGTGTGTGGGGTGTGGACACGTTGGTCTTCCATTAGCGCAGTTCGTGGTGTGGGAGTTGTCAGAGTCTGGTATGGTATCTCACTCAGGCGGTGCCGGCCGCATTCAGGACCAAGGTCGGAGGTTCGGATTTCCTTCTGCCTTGTGTATTGAGACAAAGGAGCTTTCAGGCCTCATTTTAGTCTGACTACTGCTTGCATTTCTGAAATGTGATGTGGCCTTCGCGCTGAAATTGATGACAGGCCTTAGATTTAGGGTGCACCAATTGCTTTTTTAATTTTTTTATTGAGCAGAGCAAGAGGTAGATAGAGAAAAACATCGCAGAGTACGATTAGCATTCATTTCATAGATAGTATGACTTTAAAAATGTCAAAATACAAGGAAACAGAAAGCTAATGAAAAGTGCAATGTGCCTAGTACATATCAGCAAAAGTGCATATCCGCATAAAACCACTAAACATGAATAATAGCAATAGTATTGCAATGAAAACCTTCGTTAACTGATAAAAATCAATACAGAAACGTACATTAAGACAGTTCATCGCTTCAGTGGTACAAAATCTATAATTTATTATTTATTTATTTATTTACGCAACTTTTATAGCGCGACAAATACCCGAAGGTGTCTCGGCGCTGTAGAGCAACTGGAATCTATCATCAAGTCATCCTCTTACTGATTAAACAGCCATGTTTTCAAGAGCCTGCGGAAGCTCATCAGATTCGGGGCAGTTTTGATGGCTAGTGGCAAGAGGTTCCAAAGTTTTGGAGTGGCCACAAGAAAGCGCCTGTCTCCCCAGGTGACCGATCTTGTGCGTGGCACCGGGAGGAGACTGTTATTGGCCGATCTTAATTGCCTCCTAGGAGTGTACAGCTGGAAAGCTTCAACCAGGAACCTAGGTCCAATGCCATGTACAGCCTTATAAGCAATACAGAGGGCCTTAAACTTGACGCGGCTCTCCACTCTCAGCCAATGAAGCTGACGAATACCAGGAGTGGTAGATTTGCGACGAGGGATGTTGAGAAGAATCCTAGCAGCCGCATTCTGAATAGATTGCAGCTTCGTTGTGACACGCTTCTGGGTGTGAAGGAGAAGTGCATTCCCATAATCTATCCTGGAGAAGACTAGGGTAGAGACCAGGGTCTTCCCAGCTGACGGCGGGAGATAAGGCAGCAGCTTCTTGATTTTTTTCAAGATGAAAAAAGACGACGACACAACCTTGTTGGTGTGGAGGTCGAAAACCAACTTAAAGTGCTAAGTGCATTCCGAAGACAGTAAATCACTTCGAATTGAAAGTGTAATGTGCCATGTACAAATAGCAAAAAATACAGTACTCTAAACCATTAAAGTGAAGGTGCGAGACATGGCTAATTACAGAAATATTGTAATCTACAGAATTCAGCATCATAACAACCACAATAAAAAGCCGATTTCGAACGATTCACCACTTCCAGTATTTAAAATATAATAGCAAAAAGTGCAAGTGCATTCTTAGCGAGCAAAAAAAGAAAAAAAAAAAAAAAGGAGATTCACTTTCAAATGGGAATCGGAAATGGAGAAGACCACTGAATATATCATTTCCAAAATGCATTAACTATTAAGTCTTCTCCAAAATTTCAAAAAACTTCCAATTTCGCTCATATTTTTTTACAGCTCCAACCCTCCTGGCATAGGCCTCCACGAATTTTTTAACCCTTTTCATTTTATTAATCCATTTCAAATGGGAGGGGGCTTCATTAGATCTCCAATTTTGCAAAATTAAAGAACAAGCTACCGCACAAGCAATAAAAATAAAAACTCTTTCTGAGTTAGACAATTGTAAGTCTCCCTTGCAATAGCCAAAAAGTACAGTCTCGGCTGCAATCGGAATAGTGTTTCCGGTTGCACGCTCAATATCCATAAAGATTGCTTCCCAAAAAGACCTCAGACCGGGACATACAAAAAAAATATGGTGCCAACCACCTTCCCCAGGTTTGGCGCACCGAAAACACTTATCTTCTACGTCAAGAAACCTTTTACTCAAAGTGGAAGGTGTTAAATAGGCCAGCCACCTTGATAGAAAGGCCATCCTCTTATAATTGGCAGCACGCAGTGCTCTGCCACCGGAGTGGCAGATCCACTCCCACTCCCTTTCGGATACACTGCAGTCAGTCTACCAAAGTATTTTTTCCAGATGTTTCTGGATTAAAGGAGGGTGCATTTTTTTATGTATCAACTTATACCAGTTGCCTATCCCTCGTAGTTTGGCTCCATAAAGGGCAGTTGACAAATGATTGGGAGATTCGGTTATACCTCCATTTCTTCTCAACCAGGAGACTAACCGAAGATATTCAAAATAGGCCGGTTTCCGACGAGCCCCTATCCTGGCCAATATTTCCTGCCAGGAAATCGGTCTATTCTGTATTATAAAATGTCTCAATTCGGTTAATCCAGAATTCTCCCATACATTAATATGGCTAGCTTGTAACTGGAGGCCGAGGCCGGCACATTCTCTTAATTTGAGGTATTGAAAACCAGTCAGATTCATGTCCCTAAAAATTGCCTGAAGTCTAAAAAGGGAGTCCTTTAAAGTTTTATATCGACATTTCTTAGGAAGCTTAGCAGTTTTTAAGAACACTGGAGTGGATGAACCGATTTCTAGCAGCATTCTGTCAATGAAAAAAGTATCTCTACCGGAGCAAGATCCTAACAGTCGAGATACTAAATCGAGAAGGGCGGCCTCATAATATGATCTAATATGTGGGAGTGCGAGTCCCCCCATATCTATTGGTAGTTGTAAGATATTCAATCTAACCCTGGGGGCTTTCTTTTCCCAAATAAATTGTCTGAGAAGCGTATCTATTTCCCTAAAAAATACTTGATTGATTTTAATAGGGACATTGGAGAATAAAAAGATCAAAAGAGGAAGTATCGACATTTTAATCAATGATACTCGCCCTACTATTGATAATGGAAGAACTGACCATTGATCCAGTAATTTTGTTATTTTTATCTTCATTCTTAAATAATTTAGATCATATAATTGGGAAAACTGAGAGGAAACATAGATCCCGAGGTATCTTATGGGGTCAGTCCTGGATGCCTGTGATTTTAAAGAACTGGGGAATTTTTTAACCCTTTTCATTTTATTAATCCATTTCAAATGGGAGGGGGCTTCATTAGATCTCCAATTTTGCAAAATTAAAGAACGAGCTACCGCACAAGCAATAAAAATAAAAACTCTTTCTGAGTTAGACAATTGTAAGTCTCCCTTGCAATAGCCAAAAAGTACAGTTTCGGCTGCAATCGGAATAGTGTTTCCGGTTGCACGCTCAATATCCATAAAGATTGCTTCCCAAAAAGACCTCAGACCGGGACATACAAAAAAAATATGGTGCCAACCACCTTCCCCAGGTTTGGCGCACCGAAAACACTTATCTTCTACGTCAAGAAACCTTTTACTCAAAGTGGAAGGTGTTAAATAGGCCAGCCAACTTGAGAGAAAGGCCATCCTCTTATAATTGGCAGCACGCAGTGCTCTGCCACCGGAGTGGCAGATCCACTCCCACTCCCTTTCGGATACACTGCAGTCAGTCTACCAAAGTATTTTTTCCAGATGTTTCTGGATTAACCCCTTCCATGCGGCGCGAATTCCGCCGCGGTGCTGACCGTTTCTTGCGCGGGCGGGCTCATGACGGAACGGTTCCGTCATGAGCACAGCTCAACCGACGCTCATGACGGAACCGTTCCGTCATGAGCATGGAAGGGGTTAAAGGAGGGTGCATTTTTTTATGTATCAACTTATACCAGTTGCCTATCCCTCGTAGTTTGGCTCCATAAAGGGCAGTTGACAAATGATTGGGAGATTCGGTTATACCTCCATTTCTTCTCAACCAGGAGACTAACCGAAGATATTCAAAATAGGCCGGTTTCCGACGAGCCCCGATCCTGGCCAATATTTCCTGCCAGGAAATCGGTCTATTCTGTATTATAAAATGTCTCAATTCGGTTAATCCAGAATTCTCCCATACATTAATATGGCTAGCTTGTAACTGGAGGCCGAGGCCGGCACATTCTCTTAATTTGAGGTATTGAAAACCAGTCAGATTCATGTCCCTAAAAATTGCCTGAAGTCTAAAAAGGGAGTCCTTTAAAGTTTTATATCGACATTTCTTAGGAAGCTTAGCAGTTTTTAAAAACACTGGAGTGGATGAACCGATTTCTAGCAGCATTCTATCAATGAAAAAAGTATCTCTACCGGAGCAAGATCCTAACAGTCGAGATACTAAATCGAGAAGGGCGGCCTCATAATATGATCTAATATGTGGGAGTGCGAGTCCCCCCATATCTATTGGTAGTTGTAAGATATTCAATCTAACCCTGGGGGCTTTCTTTTCCCAAATAAATTGTCTGAGAAGCGTATCTATTTCCCTAAAAAATACTTGATTGATTTTAATAGGGACATTGGAGAATAAAAAGATCAAAAGAGGAAGTATCGACATTTTAATCAATGATACTCGCCCTACTATTGATAATGGAAGAACTGACCATTGATCCAGTAATTTTGTTATTTTTATCTTCATTCTTAAATAATTTAGATCATATAATTGGGAAAACTGAGAGGAAACATAGATCCCGAGGTATCTTATGGGGTCAGTCCTGGATGCCTGTGATTTTAAAGAACTGGGGAATACGTCGATATCCGTGTTCAGGGCAAGAACTTCAGTTTTATTTGCATTGATTTTGTAGCCACCTATTCTTTCAAACTGAAAGAATTCACCCAAGACCTCCTCGAAATTGATCCTGTTAGGGGCCAGATATAAAATAATATCATCGGCAAATAGCTTAAGTTTGGACATATCAGGAATTGGGGGATGGATAGCAGCATTGTTTCGAATTCTTAAAACCAGGGGTTCTATAAAAAAAGTAAAGGAGAGAGAGGACAGCCTTGTCTCGTTCCACGCTTAATTCGTAACGTTCCTGCACAGGTGGCATTTATTACAAGCTTAGCAGTTGCATCCTGATAAATATTATTTAGCATTCCCACAACATTTGGCGGAAAACCAAATTGATCCAAAGTAATAAATAAAGTTTTCCAATTTACAAGGTCGAAAGCTTTTTCTGCATCGACCATTACGATACTTGCTGGAATGCGATTTAAATGAAAATACTCTAAAGCTTGTATTAAGAATTGGGTATTGGCAGCCATTGATCTACCCGCAATAAAACCTGTTTGATCTCTATGAATGACCTCCTGAGCAGCTGGTAGTATACGGTCGGCCCATACCTTCATTAATAATTTATAATCGGAATTTAAAAGACTTATGGGCCGATACGAATTCATGTCATCAGGGTTTTTATCTTTTTTAACGAATGAGATTATAATCGCTTCTTTGAATTCGCACGGGACCTGGCCTCCTTCTCTTATAAAATTAAACAAGTTTTTCAGAGGGACAAGTAGTTCCTCTGAAAAAACTTTGAAAAACTCGATTGGAAAGCCATCTTGCCCACAAGCTTTTGATCCCGCAGTTGATTTAATAGCTGCTAAAATTTCACCTACCTCAACTTGACTTTCTAAATTAAGAACCCGCTCTGAGGATAGCTGAGGGAGATCTAGAGTTGAGAAATACTCTTCAATTGAGTTACTCTGTATTTTGTATTCGGTGGAATATAACCGGGCATAAGGATCCAAAAAAAGTTGAGCAATTCTAGGGCTGTCGACAACTTCCAAACCAGTAGAGGGATCTAATATTTTTATTATTGAGGCTGATTCCTGTTTCTTTCTTATAGAATTTGCCAGGAGTCTGCCGATCAACTGGCTCTCCTCATAGACCCTCTGTTGGAATAATTGAGAGTTGCAAACTTCTTCGATGGTAAAGAAGTCTTTCAATGCCATTTTGGCCTGGTCAAATTTGTTGGGAAGAGACTGTAGTTGAAGGGCATACTCCCTCTCAAGTTCTAGCTGTAATTGAGCTATCTTATCCCTTCGGTCCTTAGATGGGGCAGTTGTGAAAGCTATTATTAGACCCCGGGCTGTCGATTTAAAATCCCCCCATACAGAGAAGGGGGAAGCAGTATTATCGTTGATCCGGAAGTATTCCCCAATCCATACCCTGAAATCTTTTACCCATTCCTCATTCTGTAATAGAAAGCGGTCCAGCTGCCACCTGGGTCGTTCCCTGTTTTCTCCATTAATTTTAATTTCCAGATTGATATAGGCATGGTCAGAGAAAGGATTGCATCCTATACCTGCTTCAAGGATCTGGAGAGACCTGGAGCTAAGGAAAAAATCTATTCTGGATGCAGTGTGAAAGCGATGTGAATAAAAAGTAAAAAATTCTCTCTCTGCGTTCCTTTCCCTCCAGCCATCCACCAATTGGAGGCCCTCAATAATGGTTTCCAGAGCTTTTTTAGTGCTCGGTTTTAATTGACCCCTCTGTTTGTTTGTCGTATCTTTACTTAGATCCAATATAAAATTAAAATCTCCTCCGAGTATCATCTGCCCCGGGGCACCAGATAATAAATTGTAAATTTGAATCAATGGAGCCTCATCATCGAGTATAGGGCCGTAGTAATTAATTAAGTTTAACCTCTTCCCATAAAGCTTTACTGCAATCCAAATCCATCTTCCCTTCAAATCTCTATGAACTTTTAGGACCTCCCAGGGAAGCTTATTTGAGAGATAGATTGCAACGCCCCTTGCTGCTAAACCTGAAGATGCAAAGAAAGCTTTCGAGAAAGTTCTGGGTATAAACAGCTTGGGGGAGTTAGACTTTAAATGGGTTTCTTGAAGAAAAAGGATTTGAGGGCATAATGAAGGTAACCATCTGATTAAGGCGCCATATTTTTTTTTTATTCAGTATGCCATTTACATTGGCCGATAGAATCTTGCATCTATTGAACTCCCTAGCCATCTATCCGTCTATTTGTGACCAATTCTCTACCTTGTTTTACCATATACATTCTAATCATAACCTTGCTCAAAAAACCTCTTGCTCTATTTTTTCCCTCTTTACCATAAGTGAACACTCGACGCCCACAACCCCGCCCTCCCCAGAAAGAAAATAGCCCCACCCTAGAATGTGGAATGATCCCTACGGACCCCGCTAACCACATTGCACCCCCCCTGCTGAACCCTGGGGTGTCTTGACCTTACACCCTTGGTGCCCTACATCCCCGGCCCCACCCCACCCCTACCTTGTGAAATATAGATATCAACGGCTTTTTCAGTTGAATTTAGACTCCCTTTGAGATTTCCTTTAATAATGCCTGGGCCTCATCTAGATCTGAAAACAAGAAGAACTTGCCCTTAACAAGGACTTTTAATTTGGACTGTTGTGCGATTGAGGCTTGGGCACCATACGTTTTAAAGAGCTGTAAGAGTTTAACAAATTATTTTCTTTTGTGAGCAGCAGAGGCACTCATGTCAGAGAAGATACGACACTTGGTGGTGGCATTTACAGAAAACTGCCTCTGCTGAATTGCTCTAGTTATTATTTTTTTTTTTATTCGGAAGTCCATAAAATTCACCAAAATTGTTCGTGGAATTGGAGAGTTCGGGAAAGGTTGTGCTGGTACTCGATGAGCCCTTGCAATTGTGAGGTCTCCTTCAAATTCCGGAAGAACAGTTTGTTTAACCCCTTGTGTGCCCTTGATGGAACCACGCCGTCATGAGCCACGGGCACCGTGTGCTCATGACGGCGTGGTTCCGTCATGGAGCGGCCGCTCCTCCCACGCGGCTCGAATTCCCCGCCTGTGCGGGCGAATTAGACAGTGGGCGGAGTCGTGATGGAACCACGCCGTCATGAGCACAGCTCGCCCGTGACTCATGACGGCGCGGTTCCGTCATGAGCACCGCGCCACCGTGCTGCCCCCAAACCCCCCCAGCGCTGCGGCGGAATTCGCGCCGCAGCGAAGGGGTTAATAAAAGATTCCACCCATTGCAATGGCTGTGACTTTTCGATTCCCTCTGGAACTCCAACTATCCGTAGATTTGATCTCCGTGAATGGCTTTCGAGATCCTCAATCTTATTTTCAAGATGTCTCTCTTTGATTGTGGCAGCTTTCATTTCTTTGGAGACAGAAGACATCTGATCCTCAAGAAGCGAGACTCTGGCTTCTGCCTCCTGGAGTCTGATAGGGAAACCCTGCATCGCCTCCTCGATTTTTCCCAGGCGTTGGTATAGTATAGTAGTTTCGATTTTCCGAGCCCTCTTCATCTCGCGGATTTCCTCTAAAATAAGATTGAGAAGGTCCTTGATGTCTAATTGCCTTACATCGCTTTCCTCACATTTCTCCAGGCTTATAATGGATTTAAGCTGGGATACAGTAGAGTCAGTAAACTCGGGAGACCTTGTTGTACTCTCCCCTTGTGCTGATACTGGTACTGGTACTGGGACTTCGAGTGGGCTTTCAGACCCTAAAGAGTCGTGCTGTGAAGAGGCCAATGCTGTTAATGAACCTCCTTCTAATATTTCAGCAGCTGCTGTCGGAGTTAGAGTCTCGCGGCCCCTGTGCATATTCGTATCCTGATTTAAGTTTTGATCTTTTTCTTGCAGATGATTATGGTCTCTTCTTTGAGCTTGAACAAGGACCGGGTCTTTGCCCCCTACTACTAAATGGCTCTGAGAAGATAGTTCCTGTCTTGGGGGTATACTGCCAAGTAGTTCCATTATCTGGTTCCCGTCTGCTAAATCGCCCTTGGTTGTAGGAGAACTAGAGCTGGAGACCGGAGGTGGCAGAGTTGCTTTTTTCAAAAATAGCGGAAATTGCTTGGAAGGGTTAATTTTATCATTGAGGCCATCAGCATCTGGATCTGTATCTGCTCTTTCGGACTCACAGCGCTGCCTGAGCTCGTCTTCCAAATGAGGCTCCTTGGCTTTTAAGGACATTAATGAGGCCAGCTCCTCTTCAGAGCTCTCAAAAGTGCTGTCTTGGAGTGGAGTAAGTGCAAGCTCATCTCCCTTTTGAGCCAGGCTAGCAGTTTGTCTTGTCTCCTTCACCTGAGCTAGGCGAGTTTTTATTTTCTTTTGACGGGCTACGTTGTCATTTTTGACCATCCCGCTGCTGCTCTTTAGGGGTTTACCCATTTTTTATGCTGATAGGCAGAATCCGAAACCAAAGTCTTTCCCGACCCAATGGCTTAACCGCTATATAAGGTTATATAGTTATTGTTATAGTCCCTTTAATCTTCGGGGCCAATATAATTTAGTGCAAGAAGGTGAGAGATCCAGGGCCATAAACCATAGAAAGAGTTTATTTTCTAACGGAAGGCTCAAGTTTTTCTATCAAAAGATTGTTCTTACAGTGATAGCTTCAATGTGTACTGAACTGTGCCTAGAACAGGAGCACCATTACTCAATTACTCACTCAGTCATGCTCCTGCGGCTGGCACAAGTCCAAGCTCCTGACTCCTGTCTCCTCCAGACACTTAACTCGTCTCGTCCCAGTATAGCGCGTGGCTCCTCAAAGGGCTACTCTCACTCAGTCATGCTCCTGAGGCTGGTACAGGTCCGAGCTCCTCCCACCTGCCTCCTCCGGACGCTTAACTCGTCTCGTCCCAGTATAGCGCGTGGCTCCTCAAGGCACTTCTCTCCGCCTTCTCGCCTCAGGTACTGTATTTGGGATTACTGATGGCGCCGCACCAAAGGAGGCGAAAACAACATGAAAAACTCACTGCCGAGCAGGAAGGAACGCCGTCAACGCCGGCGTTCGTAGTCCGCCATACGAGGTGGGCGTGGAAGCGAGGAAGTTGCGGGCACCTGACTAGCCGGAGGCCGGGCGCTCCGCTGTCATCCTCCCTCATGCCCAACTAGGCTTGATAAAGGATAAAGGGGGAAACTCTATCAGCAAGAAAAGTCTACCTACAAGCCTGAAGACACATGCTCTGGCTTGTAGGCGGCCCTTTCTTGCTGATAGAGTTTCCACCTAATATCCTTTACTATAGAAGGGTTGCCCCAGTTTAAGTAGCAATATTTTAGCCCAATTTAGTTTATGATCTTTCAGTTGATCCCTAAGCATGCCTGTCTTTGTGTTTCCTTGACTGAGTTTTGCTTGTGTAGTCATTCAAGAGATCTAATCTCTGAAGAGAGCTTATTATCGAATAAGCCTTGCCTTCCTGCCACAGTCGATCTTGTTGATCCTAATTATACCACGGTCCGTCGCTTAAATTTGTCTCAAATTGAATGTAGTTAACCACTTCTCTAATGTAGACCTTAAATGCCTCGTAATAATGTGGCATATTTAGCTACAGTCTAAGAAGGAGTCTGTAGGAAATCTCCAGCTGAATTGCCTCATCTCAGAGCAGGGCATCATTGGTACCACCTTCACAGGTGAATGGTGTGATAATGTCCAGGGTAGTTAACAATATCTGATACCCAGGGAGTCCCTGCTTGTGTAACTAGCCAATAATCTATGCGTGACATTATGTTGTGGTGTCCAGTAAAAGGAGTACTTCCTTTACTCTCCATGTTGATGTCTCCATACATTTACCTGATCTAGCATATCTATTGCTTCACGGAGAATTTCCCCCACCCATGGATTGCATGCACCCATGCCACAGTAACTGTCAAGTTCGCGATTCAGAACTAGGTTGAAGTAACCTGCTCAGACTATTAAATCAATTTCAGTTCAACAGAGTATGTTGAATATTGTGATGAGCTTTTCAGGCTTGTCTAAATTTAAGAGAGGTATGTATTAATTAGCACAGTTTTCCTATTGTGAAGAAGGCTCGTTAACATTAAGTATTGGCCATTCGGGTCCTCTGTTTTTGTAGCAGTGAAAAATCAAGGGAGCTTTGTATAAATATATGCATATTTATCTGGCACATATACTATATGACAAGGAGACTCTGTGTTGTCCCCAACATCTAGCAAAGTTATCCTGGCTGCAAAGTTCTAAGTGTGTTGCCAGGAACATGGCTAGGTCTAGCTTATATAACTCACTAAATGAGAAGGACGTCTACTTAGGGGTAATGAATACTAGAATACATCCCCCACAATGGTTAGAAGGATAAAAGAAAAAAAAACTGATAACCAGACCCTAGAACGGGGGCTTCGAATTATAGTGTCAGAGTTACCTTTAAAGGTAAAAAACTAATTTTGATATCCCAAAGGCTTGTAAATACTGCCCCCCACCCACTCAGTGAGTGGCATGCTTCATCACAGGGCCGCTGCGACAACCTGACACAGACTAACGTCCAGGGAGGAGCGCAAGGAAAAATAAAAATTATAGAAAAGAAAGAATTTGACAGGTAGGGATCCCTAATGCAGAGAAAAATCTAAAACTGTCTAAGTGTGTATCCAAGACCTTTATTGTGGGTCCCACTTGGCAGGATTAAAAGGAAAAGTAATACGGGTATATGGGAAAGTAACGTCACCATTACCCTGCCTGCTGTATCAACATGTTTTTGCCCTAGATTGCTTCCTGGTAGGGTCATTGGCAGTCATCAGGATACAGATCCCTAAAGAAAGTCCTAATAATGTTCCCTCCTAGTCTTATCACTTAATAATGGCAATATTTGCCCTTTTTGTAGACACACACCGTCTGCGTACCTACGGGAATAAAATACCATTCATAATTATATTTAATCATATAACTATAACTTTCCTTACTCCCCACGATAAGTGAGTTATCTTTTAACTTATTTTGTTGCTCTCTCCACCTATTGTGTGCTCCCCCACATATTAAAATCGTATACCTAGTGAAAGGTGACACAATCCATGTGATCTGCAATATTTCCCCAGGTGCCCAGTTGTCTGTATGGTGCCCAACCTACCCGAGTTTCATCACTGATGATCCTAACAAGGGACAGAGTGGGGACATTGTCTTATAATCACACTATAAAATTGAACACCAATGACCGATGTTTAGAAGATAGGAAGTATCACCGCTGTATAGCTATACAGGCAACTGGGCACCTGGGGAAATATTGCAGATCACATGGAGTGTGTCACCTTTCACTGGGCATACGATTTGAAGTAGATGGGTTTCTTGTAAAAATATAGTCAGGGTTCTCGCTTAAAAGATCTTTATTTGGCATCTTTTACTTATGTTTTTTCAAGTCTCTGGGGCAGCTTTAAATGTTGACCGGGTCACGTTGGAAAGGACCTACAGAGCTCTGCAACCTACTCTATTCCCAGCTTGGCCATGTAACCAATGTTCCTTTTGATTCCTACTTCAGAATGCTAGAGTGTTAAGATTTGTTCATGGTCTGTATTACCAGTGATATGTTGTTCCATTTTTGCCCTTCATCGGGAATGTGGGCAATGCCATAGTCATAACCATTCTTCTCTCTACTCCCATTTTTTTTTTTTGCAGTTTTATATAGCGCAAACTCCACCCGAAGATATCAGAGTGCTTTACATGAGCACCAGTTGCATTACAGATGGACACATTTTTTTTCAGTCATGGGGCGATCAAGTGATTTGCCCAGAATCACAGGATGTTTGAGCCTCTCGCCATACTCGAACCTGGTTCCCCAGCTTCAAAGTCGGCCGCTCTAGCCGTTAATCCACACCCCTCCTTTGTTTTCTTTCTGGGTTTGTGGGTGCTAAGGTATGAAGTGTTTAATTCTGTATTGGTATAAGGTATGTAGTCATAACAAAAGTAATGTTGTAGGTTCAGAAATCGGAGGATTGAATTGGTCTGTGTTCAATCCTATTGGATCCTGATCTATGGCCTACATAGTTGGGTTGTTTTGATGAATTCAATTATATTAATTTTCTTTTTTTTAATTATAGGTAATAAATGTTAATAATAAAGGTCAAAAAAATATTTTGTATTTAGATTCCCATTTTAATCCATGAACTGATAAGTGTGGAAGTCTGGAAACAGAAGGTATTCCCTGTGCTGTGCAAATTGGAGGACTTTCATCCACAAAGCACCTTCCCCATCTACATGGTGGTGAGTACAAAAAGGCCATATGGTCTTTGTAGGGAACAATGTCTTGTAAGAATGCATGAATGAATGAATGAATAAATAGGCATTTGCATAGCGTGAAAATACTCCAAAGAGTGTCCCAGTGTTGAACGTAGGACAGCCTGCCAGCCGCAAAAATGACCATCTTACTCAGTTTGTTGAAACAGCCAGGTTTTTATCTGTTTCCTGAAAACGGGAAGCTCTGATATGGCACAGAGTTCCCTAGGGAGTTTATTCCATGCATTTGAACCACATAATGAGAAAGATCCCCACCCCCAGTTTTGGCCTGGCTAATTTTTGGAATCCTGGCTAAATAGCGGTGTGAAGATCGCAGATCTCGGGGGGTGGGAGGGAGCACATATCCTCCTCCTCCTGTACACAGCTCCCTTCTTGTGGAGGGCTTTATGTGCCAGGTACAATGTCTTAAAAAGAATCCTCTTTCTGATAGGCTGCCAGTGAAGCACCCTCAAGTGTGAGGTCATGTGCGTTCTTGGAGAAAGATTTAGAATTATTCTGTATGCTGCATCCTGGGCTAACTGTAAACAGCTGAGAAGATGGTCTGGGAGGCCTAAATAGAGAGCATTTTTATAGTCTAGCCTCAAGGCTTGGATCACCATTTTCCTAGTTGCTACTGACAGAAAAGAAAAACATTGTTTCAGAGAGTGTAGGATCCCGAAACAGGAACCCACCAATGTCTGAATTTGAAGATGGAAAGACAGGGCATTGTCAATTTTAATTCCTAGTCTTTTTTTTTACAGTACTTTGTAGTGTACATGAGGTAGGAATGTCTTGCGGCCAACAAGTCCTCCACACCTCAGGTGAGGAGTTACCAAAAAACACAATCTCAGTTTTATCAGGTTTGGATTTTAGTGGGTTAGATCATAGCCAATTAAACACATTGGAAAGGCAGGACTTAATGGCCCTTCCATCAAATTTCTCTCCCTTTTCACAGGTGAAAAGTAGCTGAGTGTCATCTGCGTATGATATTACTTTCACTCCCAGTGCTTCTGCCAACACAGCTAGGGATGTAAGATATGCATTGAATAATGTGGGACCTACCCCTGAGGGATTCCTACGGCCAGTTAACAAACTGGAGATGAGCACAGAGGAATCCACACTTCTTGACTTCTATTGTTTAGAAAGGAAATCAGCTGCTTCAGAGCTAGGTCTTGAATCCCAATAGCCTGAAGGCAGGCCAACAATCTTTCATGAGGGGCAGTGTCAAAAGCTGCAGATAGATCTAACAAAAACAAGACGGTCATGCCCCATTGTCCAGCGTGCCTTTGATGTGGTCAATTATTTCTAACAGAGCTGTTTCAGTGCTACAATTGACTCTGAAACCCGAGTGACTAGGGTGGAGGAGGTTGTTATTTTCAAGGTAACTCGAGATCTGTGAGTTAACATGCTTTTCTAGGATTTTTGAGAATGGTGGAAGAAGAGAGATTGGTCTATAGTTGGCTAGAACTTTGGGATCAGCTGTAGGTTTTTTAAGTAAGGGTAGGATTTTAGCATGTTTCCATTTAGTGTGTACAGTACCGAATGACAGGGATTCCTTTAGGGCTCTGTTTACCACTGGATTGATAGCCAAAGCCACATTAGTGCAAAGGCTGGGTGGGCAAGGATCAAACGGGGACCCTGACTTTAGTCCCTTAATGGCCATTAGAAATTCATCCATGGAAATATATAGGAAGATAGGTAAAGTGGGTGCCTCCTGAATACTTCTGTTTGGACCAGCTACCTCGACAAGGCTTTCTGCTATCTGAGTAATATTCTCCAAGCTTGCTCGGATTGTAATTATCTTGTCATGGAAATACTCAGCCAGCTGTTTACACCTTTCAAAGTGATGTATTTTGTTGTATAGTGTTGGGTGTTGTGTATTGTATTGTACATGATTGTGAGAGTCTACTTTTGTTATTTTGCTGCAAACATAGCTCTATGTAGAGAAGCAAGTGTGTGGAAATTTTGCAGGTGTTTGTGCTGACCATTCTCGAGGCACATTTGTTTTCAGTCCCTTGGTGGTCATGTTCCTGAGTTCTGTGGTGCTCAGGCATTCTCTTGATGGTGTAGGTGCTACTTTTCACTATCTGGCCAAGACTAAGATCTTGACTGTCTCCTTGACTTCCAAGTGGTCTTGAATGTTTTTTGTATTTTTGCCAAGACAAAGTTATGCATTGTTGCTTGTACAGAGTAGAGGGTTCCACAAATATATTTCTTCTTAAAGTTCCGGACGGTCACCAGTGGTGCCAGTGTTGAGTTAAGGGATCTGATCTATAAGTATCTTTGCAGTTTTAATTGGATGAAGATTGGGCTCGTTACTAGATTACCCTATTAGCAAAGCAGAGAATTCGGTCCTGCATAGCCAGTGGTGTGCTTGGAAGACTAGTGAGGTGTGGTCAAGTAGATGAAGGTTTAACAGTTATCATGCTGCCCCTTTTAAATTCTTTCCAGTCTTCATTGTAGTAAGAACAGAACCTCAAAGATATAGCATTTTTCATACCTTAAGCAAGGCATGATGAGAGCTATGGAAGGTTGGAACTTATGTCGAAAAGCTAGGTGCGTGATGTTGTGAAAGAGTTTGCAAGGAGTCTAAAGGTTGTAAAACTGCTCATTTGGGGGTGAGCAATGGGATAACATCCATTATTTATTTGTTTAATAAAATACCAACATTTTGCCAATCGCACTTCAAGAAGGAAAGGAATAACAACATAGTACATCTGAGACTAAGGGTCTGTTTAAAGCGTTGTTTTGTCATTTACGTGAAGGAATTAACAACAAGCTAGTATTTGTTTAAATATCATGAAATTAAAGAGTCCGTCCCCAAAAACATAAAAGATTTACAAATGTGTTAGGTTTTGCCTCATCCAACCCTCTCCCCAAAACCCTGGAAATGGCAAAGACGTTTGTCTTCTTTTTTTTAGAGAGGTTTACTAAGCATTTATTCCAAAGTTCCCGTGACATATGCTCACTTGTACTGCTTCTTCGCTTCTCTCAACTTCAGTGTATTCACCCATACTTGCATTTTTGCCTTGATACCAACATACAGTTGCTGCCCACAACATGAGTGGGATTACCACCATTGTGCTGCGACCATCAAGTTGTCAAGAACTATGCCCCCTGTGTGCCAGGGCCAACATAAATTTAGGGAGTACCACCATTGGGCTAATATGATGCTAGGGATTAACACCCTTGTTCCAGGGTCAGTATGTTGCCAGAGATTACCACCATTGTGCTAGCATTTTATGAGGAATTACCAGAGGGCCATTGTTTTACAGGGGATAACCACCATTATGGCAGGGCCATTGTTTTACAGGGGATTACCACCATTATGGCAGGGCCATTGTTTACAGGGGATTACCACCACTATGCCAGGTTCAGTATTTTATCAGATGTTGCCACACTTGTGTCACAGCGAACATGTTACAGGGGGCTGCCACCATTGTGCCACAGCCAACGTTGCAAGCGATTACCGCCATTGTGCTAGGGCGAGCATGTTACCAGGAATTGCAACTAATGTGCCAGGGTCTGCGTGTCACCAGGGATTACCGCAGGTATGCTAAGGACAGCATTTTACCAATAATAACTACCATTGTGCTGGTATATTCCCATGAATACCATCATTGTGCCAGGGCCAGTGTTTTACCAGAAATGACCACCACTGTGCCAAGACAAGGCATGTGGCCAGAGATTACAACCATTATATCAGGGCCTGCATTTTTACAGGAATTACCACCCTTGTTCCAGTACCTACCTGTTGCCAGGGAATTGAACTGCTGTGCCGCTGGGGCAAGTATTTACGGTTTGGGCAGTGGACAAAATGCTCGCTCCTCACCCACGCATGCAGACATTCAGGCACACACATGCACTGACATATGCACTCAGAGTTTTGCACAGGCGTGCATGCACACATATGCTCACACTGACGTGCACATGCACTTGACACCGACATAGACACACTCACACAGGTATGACACATACGTGCACACAGAGGCAGACACACACACACTGTCAGTGCATATTTTTTGTAACTTGTCTTCCCAATTGTTGCTCCTGCTTGGGCAACCTGTAAGAAGGGGGAATGGGTCAAGTGTGGGGGGTGTGCCAGTAAGGCTGAGAGGACGATGAGCAGTGTGGCACCAAAGGAAATGTGGGATGGCTAAAAAGCAGAGTAGCGAGGGCATTAAGGGAGAGTGGGTGCGAGTGCTTGGTGTGGTCTGGAGGTCTTACAGGAATTGGGGGATGTCTATCAATCAGAAGTGCAGGCCGGGAGAGGTCAAAGGGCCGAAGTGCCTTCCTTGGAGTGAGGCATGACGTGAGCAAAACTAGGCAAACACAAAGAGATGATGGTCGGAGTGCTAAAACTTTTCAAACACTCACCCCCAGTCACAGATCTGGGTTGAAACCATCATCATTCTTTAGCTCACTTTGCCACCCCAGTTCAGACACAGCTATATTCAAATCAGTCTTGACCCTGTGCCTCATGGGAACAGTCCAGCCCGAACTGCTAAGCCAGGTCTTCCCTGGACCGGAAACAAGCATCCTGGGACCGGTTTCAGGCTAACAGCCCTCTTCAGCCAGGCTAGCTTAAATCCAGTGGCAAAGTGAGCAAGGCACCCACGTCTGGGCATACCCTGCCAACGTAGGGCGTACAAAGCAAACACAAGGAGATGATGGTTGGAGTGCTGAAACTTTTCAAACACTAAACCCAAGTCACAGATCTGGGTTGAGTGGGGTGTTATCAGCTATTCACTTCCTCTTCACCTTTCAGCTATGGGCTATGCTATATGCCTAACTACACACTGAATTTCCTTTTTTTCTCTTCCTCAACTATAGTTTTCTTTTTAATTTGCTGCTGTGCTGTTACAGTGAGACCTAAAATGTTGAGGACGGTGGGGCTGGTCCAAAAAGTGGTGCTTAAAGCTCAAAGGTCTCTTATCAAAGTTTTGTCTTTAATGCCATTTTAAAGGGCCAAGAGAGTTTAAAGCATTCCACAAAACGGTACAATGAATTCTCATAGGTTTCCTGATGCTGCCTTCTAGTCTGCCAGGGGGTTTCTGTCTATTAGAGGGATGCTGCTAGGTCTGTTATAGACTCTTAGTTTATTACTTCGCTTTTTGCGGACTATGGGCTGAGTTCCTAGGGCCAGATAGTTGATGGCTTATATTTCTTCTATTCATTGCATTTTAGGATCTTGGTTTTGAATGAGTTCAGCCATTGCTTGTTCCTCAGGTTTTATTGATCAACAGCTCAAGGCCAATAGTCTGGTCATGAAGTTGTTAAGATTTATTAGGTTTTCCAGCTCTATACTGATCTGAGTGAGTTAGGACGATTTAACAGGTCTCCTGTCTATGTAAATATTGGTTTGATTGCAGAGAAAGGTTTACACTGAGAAGGAGAAGTGGAGAAGAAATAATAATATCAAAATAAGTGTGCATGGGGTGCAGTTTAAACAACCGATACTAGAATGTATAAAGGCTGTATGGATCAATCTAGACTGGCGACCTGGCCATTTTGTTAGCAGGGGTTATACACCAACAGTGGCTAAGCAGGGTCTACTGGGGAGAGTTAAGTCCATCCATAAAATGGCAAACAGAAGTGACATAATGTTTTCGGAATACCTCGGTTTGACTGTTGTTGACCAGTTTATCCTGGTGACAGTGAGAAGCAGAGCCTACTATACTTCTTACAGCCAGCTAGATAGAGAACACCTGTTGTGATGGGAGATATTACTTCGAGTATCCAGTAATGCCGAGGCACAATAGATGTCAGGTTGGATTTAAGTATGGCTGCTCAGTAAATAGATGTATGAGTCGTTGTCCGCTAAATGTAGGAAGTATCCCCTGGCACAGTTTAGAGTCTAATGGGATCCTGCCTAAGCCTGATAAATACCTAACGGAGTGGGCTTTGGCGGTGGAGGTTCCTATTAGCGCCACTAAACTGATAAAAAGATAGAGGAAGTGTTAGACCTGCCAGTCCTTTGGCTGTTCCCTCCTCATTTTTTTTCCCTTTACCCTCAAATTTTTTTTGTCTACTAGTTACTTTTTTGGTGCTGACGTAGAGGCCCTGGGTGCCCATTCTCACTGATTGAGGGTGAGGCACAAGGTGCTTCTCCAAAATGGAGGGTGAATGAGGTCTCCTCTACAAAATGGTGGCCTAAACTGTCACCTCAGAACCTGGGCCATAGACTGTCATGAGGGGTTCCAGAACCTTCTGGGTCACTCTGGCTAGTCACGGTCCAGGCTATATATAGAGGAGGGGGGCGGCGGCCATTTTAGGTAGTAGGTGTGAGATGAGGTAGTCCGGAGCCAGGCACCTGAGTGGGGAGGTGGGTGTGCTAGTGGGGGGAATTGACCGTACTTAGGGCCTGCTTTTCCCCCCCCGGTTGACACTGCCCTCTACCTTGTGACCTAACCCTGACTCTATCCTCTGACCTTGGGGAACAAGCCAACCTTATGGTCTACTTTGCCTAGTCAGGACTTCTGAAGGGAATAGGGATAGGGAGTTACCATCACTGGCCCAAATTCTCTATAACCCTGCTGCTGCCCGGAGCCCTGGAGTATCCCAGATCTTGTAACTGACAGCTGTTCTGGACTAGGTAGAAACATGACCAGCGCCACAGACCTGGGAAAACTGGCTGTCCGGGTTGATTGCCCCTGAGCAGTAGATCACCCCCTTAACTTGGGCCACCCCCTCTGGAGATTCCATAAGGAGACCCTTACTGCTGCGGCCTGAGGCCCGTTGGATCACCCCTCCTGTCATCAGGGGCTTGTAAGGAGGACTGGGGCCCCATCGTTGCCAGTGTAGTTTGAAACGCGGCCCTCGGTGAGGGGAGCGCGCCGCCGAGGTTTCCTGTGGGCCGCGCTAGGCCTGAGGTTCTGGTACTCAGATCACGTGACGGGGGGCGGACTGCGAGACGCCGCCCCCGCCGCTGTGCGAGTTGCTGACTGGGCTGTGCCCTCGGAGGTCGCGCTGCTTAGGCGACTGCGGGCACGAACCCGGGACGAGTGAAGGAGCGGACCTCTGCATCTCAACCCTCCCTCCTGCCGAACTGCCACGGGGAAGAAAGGCCCTCGGCCCGGACATCGCCGGGAGGCCAAGGAACTTGCGCAAGGGCCGATGTCTGGCCGAAGAGTAAGGTAACCCCAGGGGAGGGCGGGAGACTCGAGTGAGGCCCAGAGCCGCCCCTCCCCTGGGGGAGGGACGGAGGAAATAGAACACCCTTCATCAAGTCTGCTGGGCAGGTACTGAAGAGGAGAGGGTTTGGTGGGAGATAGGGGCGAACCAGCCAACCCTGTTTCGGTCTGCATAATACACTGAGTGGGATATGAAGTCCTCAGCCAGGCTCTGAAATAAGTCACATTCAGTCCGCAAATGCAGCGTTGCGACCCCTGACTTCTGGATCGGATAAAAGGTCTTGTAATTATTGACCTTACTTAAAGCAATGTCAACGCCATGTGCAGCATAATCTTTATTGACTTTATTTAAAGCAATGTCAACGCCATGTGCAGCATAATCTTTATTGACTTTATTTAAAGCAGTGTCAACGCCATGAGCAGCATAATATTTATTGACTTTATTTAAAGCAGTGTCAACGCAATGAGCAGCATAATATTTATTGGCTGAAGCGTGAAATGAGTGTGATGCAAGCACAACATGTTATCGGGTATAGGCCTTCCCACTCGAGCCAAGCTACCCCCGGATGTTAGGTCCAACAAGTTGGTGTTCAGCGGTGGGATCCTGAGCTTGTGCTTGTGTCCATTCATAAGCGGTTCAGCGTGCGCCACGCACCCTGCACCTGATTTTTTCTTCTATTGGAGTTTTCTCCAGGTTGTCTCCCTGATTGGAATTTTTCGAAATTGTTTCTGTCCTGTGGTGTGACTTCCTTGATAAGGAAGGTTCTCCTAACGTTAAGTTCTTTTCCGCAGTGTTAGGGCCCCCCTGGCAGGATGGAGTTTGAGCTGGGTAGGCTGGAAGAGTATACTGTAACCCAGCTAAAGGAATTCTGCCAGGAGAGGGGGGTATTTTTCAAGCAGGGAGCGAAGAAAATAGAACTCCAGACTAGCTTGAGAGCCTGGGTTATGGCCCACCCTAGCGGAAAACGGGAGGAGGAGGGGCCAGGGCCGGACACCACGGAAGGGACAGAATCACTTTTCCCCCCTGAGAGCGGCCATATGGATGTAGTTCCTAGTGCCCCTTCAAGAGCTGGTAGTAGCGCTTCGGGGGGAAGCCTGTCTTCAGCTGATTTAGTCGACAGGAGGGAGGAGAGGCAATTCAAAATGGATTTAGCCCGCTTGGAGAAAGAGAGGGAAGAGCGGAGGTTCTTCCATGAGCTCCATTTGAAGGAATTGGATCTCAAGGCCCTACAGTTCGGAACCCCCAGCAGTCCCGTTGGTGGCAGCGTACATAGAGAGATCACCAGGGAACCCAGACCCTAGCTACCAAAGGACGTAGTCGCCAGCTACGGTGTCGGGGATGACATTGCTAAGTGGTTGGAGCCTATGAGGTCTCCTTACGAGCCCATGGGATCCCCGAAGTTCAGTGGGGGGGTGGTCTATATAGGTATATGCCTCCGGTGGGGAGGGACGCCCTTTTAGCTCTGGAACAACGAGAGCAGACCAATTACCCCACCATGAAGGTCGCCTTGATTAGAAAGTTTGGGCTGACCCCTGAGAAATAAAGGCAGAGATTCCGGGGTAGCCAAAAGCTGGCCACCCAGATTTGGGTGGACTTCCTAGACTACGCCAAAAAGGCCTTGGAGGGCTGGGTACAGGGCAGTGTGGTGAAGGACTACGAGGGGTTGTATAACCTGATTTTAAGGGAGCACCTCCTCGAGAAAAGTTTTCCGGAGCTGCGTGAACACCTGGTGGACAGCAAGCTAACTAATCCTATTAAGCTTGCAGAGGAGGCGGACATCTGGGCAAGTACCCGGGTATCCTCAAAAGGGACTGGGGGGAATTTCCAAGGGACTGGTCAGGGCGCCCCCCAGAAGAAAGAGGGGGGAGACAAAAAGAAGGAGTTCCCTAAAGGCCCCCAAAATAGTTCGCAAGGGAAGGGATTAGGATTCCCTCCTAAGGTTGGCCCCCACAAACCCCCTTATCCTGACCGTGGTCAGCAGCCTAGAGTTGTCCGTTGTTATGAGTGTGGCGAGATTGGGCATTACAAGGGGGATGCCAAGTGTCCCAAGAGGCCACACCCTCCAATTGGAGGAAAGACCCCTGGGGTGGCGAGCGTAGTGCTCGGGGAGGAGTTGCCCCTAGATAAGGGAGCTGAGTGGACAGGGCTAACATTAGTGTCCCTTGGGGATTGTGAGATGCTTCCTAAGACCCATGTGCCCTCGAATACTACTAAGTACAGGCAATGGGTCACCATCAATGCCCAGAGGATGGAGGCTCTGAGAGACACAGGAGCCAGCATGACTATGGTAAGGAGTCAGCTGGTGTCCCCAGAGCAGGTGGTTCCCAACGTAGTCCACCCGGTTGTGATGGCTGGCAACCGAGAGGGTCACTATCCGGTGGCCCAGATTCCCTTTGAGTGGGGAGGGATTGCGGGTCCTCTACGAGTTGCGGTAAGCCCTGCCATGCCGGTCGACTGTCTGTTGGGAAATGACCTTGAACATACGGCATGGAAGGAGGTCGAGTTCAAGGCTCATATGGAGATGTTCGGGACGCCCGAGTGGACTTGTGCCAACACGCGGTCCGTGACTGCCCAGAGAGGGAGTTCACAGAGGTTGTAGCCTGGGACAAAGGCCCAACCAGCTGCCAAAAAGGGTAAACGGGGACAGGGGAAGCCTGCCCTGGCATCTGCACCTCGTAAGATGGATGGGGCAACTGAGGTGGTCCCGGAGTCCACAGAGGGGGATGTGACTTCCCTGGAGGGCTTACCTACCCCTGCAGAATGGCAGGTGGAGGGAGGACATACCAGGGAGGAGTTTTGTCGGGCCCAGAAGGAGTGCCCCACCCTTGAGGGCTTACGGCGGCAGGCCGAAGCCCAAGCAGCGGGTAACGATCCGGGGAACTTCCACATATATTGGGAAGATGGTCTCCTTTATAGCGAACCCAAGGCTCCGGTGCATGGATCATCCCGGGCCTTGGTGGTTCCCCAGCGTTACCGAGCCTTCCTGTTGGAATTGGCTCACGAGATACCCTTGGCAGGACACTTGGGACAAGACAAGACCTTTGCTTGGCTTGTCCCTCACTCTACTGGCCTCAGATGAGGATTACGTCCGACACTTTTTATAGGACGTGTGTTACCTGCCAAGCTAGTGGGAAAACAGGGGTGAAGCTGAAGGCTCCCCTGGAACCACTGCCTGTCGTTGGCACCCCCTTTGAAAGGGTGGGCATCGACATTGTGGGGCCATTGGATCCACCAACGTCTGCCGGTCACAGGTTTATCTTGGTTCTGGTGGATCATGCCACCCGGTACCCAGAGGCTATCCCTCTGAGGACCATTACTGCACCTGCGGTGGCACGGGCCCTGATGGGAATTTTCACCCGGATGGGATTCCCCAAGGAAGTTGTGTCGGACAGTGGTACTAACTTCATGTCGGCATACATGCGGGCCATGTGGAAGGAGTGTGGAGTTACTTACCGGTTCTCCACCCCCTATCACCCCCAGACCAATGGTCTGGTGGAGAGGTTTAACAAAACCTTGAAGGGCATGATCAGGAGTCTGCCCGAGAGCCTGCGGAGGAAATGGGACGTCCTCCTTCCTTGTTTACTGTTTTCCTACAGGGAAGTAGCACAGAAGGGAGTGGGTTTCAGCCCCTTCGAGCTGTTGTATGGACACCCTGTTCGTGGACCCCTCAGCCTGATGAAGGATGGATGGGAAAAGACTCCCAGAGAACTTCCCCCGGATGTAGTGAGCTACATGCTGGCCTTTCGGAGCCAAATGGCTAGGTTATGGAAGCAAGCTTCTGAAAACCTAGAAGCCAGCCAGACGGTCATGAAGGAATGGTATGACCGAAATGCTCACCCGGTGGAGCTGGAGCCTGGCCAGAAGGTGTGGGTTATGGAACCTGGAGAGCTTAGTGCCCTCCAGGATCGCTGGTCAGGCCCCTTTGAGGTGATTGAGAAGAAGGGCAAGGTCACCTATGTGGTGGATCTAAAGACCCCCAGGCAGCCCCATCGGGTGCTCCATGTCAACCGCCTCAAGCCTCACCAAGAGAGACCCGAGGTCACTTTGATGATGGTGACTGATGGGTCAGAGGAAGAGGAAAGTGAACCTCTTCCTGATCTTTTTGCGTCCCAAGAGAAGGATGGGTCGGTAGAGGGAGTGATCTTCTCACCATCTCTAACTCCCGAACAGCGGAGAGACTGCCGCCAGGTTCTGGAGCAGTACGCTTCATTGTTCTCACTTATCCCGGGAAGGACTCATCTGTGTACCCATGATGTGGACACAGGGGACAGCCCACCTGTGAAGTCTAAGTCCTATCGCTTGTCGGATAAAGTGAAGGCTAGCATCCATGGTGAAGTCACTAAGATGCTAGAGTTGGGAGTAATTGAACCTTCAAGCAGTCCCTGGTCCAGTCCGGTGGTACTGGTACCTAAAGCTGCCCCGCCGGGCACTACCCCAGAACTCCGGTTCTGTGTGGATTACCGGGGACTGAATTCTGTGACAAGAACCGATGCTCATCCTATCCCGAGGGCAGATGAGCTCATTGACCGGTTGGGAGCTGCCCAATATCTGAGTACCTTTGACCTTACATCCGGGTACTGGCAGATCTCCCTGACAGATGGAGCAAAGGAAAGGTCAGCCTTCTCCACACTTGAGGGTCACTACCAGTTCTGTGTGATGCCCTTTGGGCTCAAGAACGCCCCTGCCACTTTCAGCGGCTGGTGAACCAGGTCCTCTCCGGGATGGAGGCTTTCTCAGTTGCTTACCTGGATGACATCGCCGTCTTCAGCAGCAGCTGGGAGGACCATTTGTGTCACCTTCAGGCTGTCCTTCGGGCTTTGCAGCAGGCGGGTCTGACGATCAAGGCCAGCAAGTGCCAGATCGGGCAGGGGTCGGTAGTGTACCTCGGTCACTTGGTGGGTTGGGGCAAGGTGCAACCCCTCCAGGCTAAGATTGAAACCATCCTGGCCTGGGAGCCCCCCAAGACTCAGACGGAGGTCCGAGCCTTTCTGGGCCTCACTGGTTACTACCGACGCTTCGTCAAGGGATATGGAACTATTGTGGCTCCCTTGACTGAGCTGACATCTAAAAAGCACCCTCAACGGGTATTCTGGACCGAGGTGGGTCAACAAGCCTTTGACACCTTGAAACAAGCGATGTGTGCGGCACCTGTCCTCAGGGCCCCTGACTTCTCCAAAGAATTCATCGTCCAAACGGATGCGTCGGAGCATGGCATCGGGGCAGTGCTGTCACAACTCAATGAAGAGGGTCTGGACCAACCTGTGGTTTCCTATCCAGGAGACTACTCCCCCGGGAACAGAGGTGGAGTGCGATTGAGAGGGAGGCTTTTGCGGTAGTGTGGGCCCTGAAGAAGCTGCAGCCATACCTGTTTGGCTCGCACTTCCTAGTTCAGACCGACCACCGGCCCCTCAGGTGGCTGATGCAAATGAGGGGCGAGAACCCTCATTTTTTTCCCTTTACCCTCACATTTTTTTTGTCTACTAGTTACTTTTTTGGTGCTGACATAGAGGCCCTGGGTGCCCATTCTCACTGATTGAGGGTGAGGCACAAGGTGCTTCTCCAAAATGGAGGGTGGATGAGGTCTCCTCTACAAAATGGTGACCTAAACTGTCACCTCAGAACCTGGGCCATAGACTGTCATGAGGGGTTCCAGAACCTTCTGGGTCACTCTGGCTAGTCAGGGCCCAGGCTATATATAGAGGTGGGGGGCGGCGGCCATTTTAGGTAGTGGGTGTGAGGTGAGGTAGTCAGGAGCCAGGCACCTGAGTGGGGAGGTGGGTGCGCTAGTGGGGGGAATTGACCGTACTTAGGGCCTGCTTTTCCCCCCCGGTTGACACTGCCCTCTACCTTGTGACCTAACCCTGACTCTATCCTCTGACCTTGGGGAACAAGCCAACCTTATGGGCTACTTTGCCTAGTCAGGACTTCTGAAGGAAATAGGGATAGGGAGTTACCATCACTGGCCCAAATTCTCTATAACCCTGCTTCTGCCCGGAGCCCTGGAGTGTCCCAGATCTTGTAACTGACAGCTGTTCTGGACTAGGTAGAAACGTGACCAGCGCCACAGACCCAGGAAAACTGGCTGTCCGGGTTGATTGCCCCTGAGCTGTAGATCACCCCCTTAACTTGGGCCACCCCCGCTGGAGATTCCATAAGGAGACCCTTACCGCTGCGGCCTGAGGCCCGTTGGATCGCCCCTCCTGTCATCAGGGGCTTGTGAGGAGGACTGGGGCCCCATCGTTGCCAGTGTAGTTTGAAACGCGGCCCTCGGTGAGCGGAGCGCGCCGCCGAGGATTCCTGTGGGCCGCGCTAGGCCTGAGGTTCTGGTACTCAGATCACGTGACAGGGGGGGGGCGGACTGCGAGACGCCGCCCCCGCCGCTGTGCGAGTTGCTGACTGGGCTGTGCCCTCGCAAGTCGCGCTGCTTAGGCGACTGCGGGCGCGAACCCGGGACGAGTGAAGGAGCGGACCTCTGCATCTCAACCCTCCCTCCTGCCGAACTGCCACGGGGAAGAAAGGCCCTCGGCCCGGACATCGCCAGGAGGCCAAGGACCTCGCGCAAGGGCCAATGTCTGGCCGAAGAGTAAGGTAACCCCAGGGGAGGGCGGGAGACTCGAGTGAGGCCCAGAGCCACCCTTCATCAAGTCTGCTGGGCAGGTACTGAAGAGGAGAGGGTTTGGTGGGAGATAGGGGCGAACCAGCCAACCCTGTTTCGGTCCGCATAATACACTGAGTGGGATATGAAGTCCTCAGCCAGGCTCTGAAATAAGTCACATTCAGTCCGCAAATGCAGCGTTGCGACCCCTGACTTCTGGATCGGATAAAAGGCCTTGTAATTATTGATCTTACTTAAAGCAATGTCAACGCCATGTGCAGCATAATCTTTATTGACTTTATTTAAAGCAATGTCAATGCCATGTGCAGCATAATCTTTATTGACTTTATTTAAAGCAGTGTCAACGCCATGAGCAGCATAATATTTATCGACTTTATTTAAAGCAGTGTCATCGCCATGAGCAGCATAATATTTATTGACTTTATTTAAAGCAGTGTCAACGCCATGAGCAGCATAATATTTATTGACTTTATTTAAAGCAGTGTCAACGCCATGTGAAGCATAATATTTATTGACCTTATTTAACCCCTTCAGTGCCCATGACGAGCTGAACTCGTCATGGGCCGCGGTGGCGCTGTGCCCATGACGAGTCCAGCTCGTCATAGACCCCGCCCGCTAATGCAACGGCCGGCACTGGGCGGGGAAAGGGGCGGGCACTGAAGGGGTTAAAGCAATGACAACGCTATGTGCGGCATAATATTTATTGACCTTATTTAAAGCAATGTCAACGCTATGTGCAGCATAATATTTATTGACTTTATTTAAAGCAATGTCAGTGCCATGGGCGGCCCTGTATTTAATGACTTAATTTAAAGCGCAGAAGTCATTGTTATGTGCGGCACTAAATCTGTGAACTCTATACAAAGTGCCAGGTAATTGCTGTGGGTAGCGCTATGATTACTGGCTTCATTTACGACGTTAGTGAATTTGTTATACAGTCAATCTAGCAACAATGGAATGATATGACCCTAATGAGTTATAAGCAAACATTGATTGATTTGATCTGAAAGACAAGAGAAACGAGAAATAAGGAAAGATAAAGCTTTTCCACCTTTTCTAACTTCTTGGTGTAGCGTCATTTTTGGTGGTGGTGCGCTGAAGCGTGAAATGAGTGTGATGCAAGCACAACATGTTATCGGGTATAGGCCTTCCCACTCGAGCCAAGCTACCCCCGGATGTTAGGTCCAACAGGAAGACTTTGAAAAATGGATAACAATAGTTAAGGAATTAGCTTAAACCATGGATGTGAGGCATGATCTTGGGCAGAAGCAGAACTAAAGATGGATACATAAGAAAATAGAATGAGTGGAGTGGGTTGGGGAGGGTGAACCCACGGAAGAGAAGCATTAGTAGAACACTGAAATGAATATTTCGAGATTAGCACCCGTTAAAAGGGAGCAAATCCACTTGCCACGGTGGGAGTCAACTAGCAGGGATCGTAGTATTGTTAGGTGTATAACGTGGAGGAGCATAACTAGGGGAAGTTTAAGGCAGTAAACCAAAAATGGAAGATTGCACAAGCTAGTTCTGGGGGGACTTTACTAAATGACAAGACAAGCATTTGAGAATATGCATTGTAATGTAATTGACCAAATAATAAAGAAAAATGATACTGGGATACTAAGGGCTTAAGAAATGTGATTAAACCCCATTTATTCAATAATTACTGCATTGTCTGTATTTTATGTTCTCTCTAATCTACTGTAAGTGATATCTCTCATGAGGACAGTCTCCTGTAGTGTTGGGGACATTGTGGTATGCTGGGCACAAAAGAGGTACACCAAAGCATGAGGAAAAACCACCCATACTAGCATCCCTTGATAAACCCTTTAAGTGCTGTATTATAAATGTAAACTTCAATGTCATACTGATGGTGGCTTAATAAATACAGCTTTCATCACATATAATGTATGCCTGAGCAGGCTGACTGTTGCATCAGCACTGTAAGTACTTTATAAAGGTGACCGGGCTGATAGTAAATCCCTATAGGAGAACCTTTGGATCTGTAGTGTGCATAGATGTCGAGGCAGTGGTTACCCTCCCACCTGTGGCCTTGTTTATGTGACTGGGCAGTTGAAGAAGAAACTATCCTTGGAAAAGTAGGGTACTTATTCGTGAGAATCAGTAGACGGAAGGTCATTTCATACTTTGTAGCATGCATGACTGAAAAAGAGGAGCAGGAACTTGGGGCCCGATTCACAGAACTAATTTAAGACAAAATCCTAAACTTACTACTTTTGGTATTCACAGAAGGAATTTAGTAGTAGTAACATTAGGATTTTGTCTTAAGTTTGACTTAAGACAGACTTAAGACAGACTTAAGACAGACTTAGGACAGACTTAGGACAGACTTAGGACAGACTTAGGACAGACTTAGGACAGACTTAGGACAGACTTAAGACAAAATCCTAACTTTACTACTACTACTACTACTAAATGCCTTCTGTGAATACCAAGTTTAGGATTTTTTCTTAAGTTAGTTGTGTGAATCGGGCCCTTATGGGTTTAAGTATTGCTTGCTCAGGCCAACTTTCATTTTGATAAACTTGTTACGGTATACTAAACAGGCTTTTACTGGAATGGGTAAGAAAACCTGAATCCAAGGTATGAAAATGAACCCTCTCGATATAAGGCTCTTTGGGGCACATGCATCAAGCTTTTTACCGGTCGCAAACGGCTCGATTCGCAGAATCAGCCCATTTGCCACCGGTAAAAAAGCAATTCCAATGCATCAAACCAAAATGCATTCCCAAAATAGGTAATCACATTTTTTTTCGATTACCTATTTTGCAAATGCATTTAGGGAATTTCAATTTGTGATTCCCTAAATGCAATGCATGAAGTATTTGAAAAATGCGACTTTGCATTAAGGATTCGCAAATTACCATCAAATTCAAGTTGATGGTAACTTGCAAATCCCTAGAAAAATACACAAAATTGCATTTTTCAAAGTACCTTGTGGTGCACACACATGACCCTAGGGCATGTGTGCGGCCACATGTGAATACTTACCTGTTTTGGGGGTGCATCAAGGGGGCCTTAGGCCCCCAAGCACCCTTGGAAGTGCATCCGCAATTTGCGATTACCTATTTGGTAATCGCAAATTGCGAATGCATTCCCATTCCCATAGGAATGAATGGGAATACATTCCATAATAGCTATTAGGGAATGTGTAGAAATCGCTATTTTTTTTGCGATTCCTACATGTATAAGGAATTGAGACTACTAAATAGCGATTCCTTAAAAATCACTATTAAGGAATCACAATTCCTTATCTTGATGCATGTGCCCCTATCTCTGTGAGTTCCGAGAGCATGGTCTTTAGAGATGAAGTTACATCTTCGAGGGCAGGGTTTCCCAAACTGAGCTGATTTTTGGGTGGATCGGGTAACTAAAAAATAAAGATTCCTTTAATTTCTGTGTTTAAATAGTCACAATTGCCTGTGCTTCAAAGACAGAGGTCAAATGTCAGTCTACGTATTCTGCTTAAGTGCTGCAGGATTGGTGTTTACTTTTATTTCCCCAACTGCAAAGTGAGAGGAGTTTTTAAACTGAATTATATGATAATCTTCCTGGAGTACAGGGAAAGTGAAAGGAGAGGTTCTCTGATGTCATTTTTTGCAACACAGCAAAATTTAATTATCTGTAAATGGCCTGTATGCATTTAGAATTTAGACAAGAAAAAAATAAAGCACATTTTCTTTTGTAATTCTGAATTGTGCTGGAAATTGAGATTTTAATTGGATCAAAAACAAATCAAGACACTTTACTTGGTGATGTGCAAATGTTAAATATTCACAGAAGCCCGTGCACTACACATTATCTTTTGTGTGTTATATAGTTCTATCAGTGGAAAAAACAGTTTGCCTGTGCAAAGTCAGTGGCCGTTGCAATGGAAAATGTGCTGTCTGTGCATGACAATGCGCTACCACATGAAGCTATAATTACATTGAAAAATTGCCCCTCCGGTCTGTAAGGAGAC
The DNA here is from genome assembly GCF_964204655.1 of Triturus cristatus. NCBI lineage: Eukaryota > Metazoa > Chordata > Amphibia > Caudata > Salamandridae > Triturus > Triturus cristatus. Next base: position 343,285,645 of record NC_140592.1, on the reverse strand, counting down.
AAGCTGAAATATGGTCTCTGGATTGATTTTTTTTTTTAGATGGGGCATAATTGATTCTAGATTGAAATTACTATTCTATTGAATCCTCTGGTATTATTTTTCTGTTTCGTTTTTTCTTCTGTTTTCTTTTTGGTTTTTTTTCTTTCTTTTTCCTCTTATTTGTATACATTGTAAATATATATGAAATATTGAACAATGAGTCCTTGCCTAATAATCTGATGTTAGCTGTAGTTTTATATGCAAATTGTTTATGAATTATTCTGTAAACTCTCTCCAAGTAAAAAAAATAATTAAAAAAAAGAAAAATTGCCCCTCCTCATGTCCATTAAAGGTAGATTGGTCGTGAAAGTTTGTTGTTTTCTTTTTCATGTGGAAATTTGTAACCAAGTATATGAAATGGAGTTTACATAGCTACATGTGATTTGGTAGGGGAGCCCATTCCCTTGAAGATCCTTAGATGAAAGAGTATTTCGAAAAATATGTATGGCTAGCTGAGCTATCTTACCTTTAGCAGGTCTTTATCCTCAGAGAACCAATAAGCAGGGAGCTTGTGTGACTGGGGCAGTTTACGAGGGTCCATCAATAATGCTTCTTGGAATAGCAAGTTTATGTTGAAGTGACTTTGAGAGTGGGACATCCTAGCTTTATATTACCTTTTATAGAATGTATGGCTGTGCTGGCATATAAGAAGAAGGTCCATTTCATTGGGGGCATAGAGTGTGAATGCAATGAAGCAATAGGGTAGTGGAGTTCCTGTTCTCCCCTACTGGGAGACCGGTCTGGAGGACTGCAAATTTGCCTTTTTTTAAATTATTTCTTCTTGTTTCAGATACACCATGAGGCTACTATCATCAATCTCTTGGAGACAATCTTCTACCACAAGGTTTGTAAACAATCCACTGACATTTAGTGAAGAGTGTTGTTTTGAAACCTGAATAAACTGTGACTTGAGTTAACTTTGTTTAAAAATATTCCTAAACTTGTCAACTCTAACCTTGAGAGACCTAAAAAAATAAGTATGCATTTTAAGTAAGTTCCTTAACCTGATGCAGTGTTTTCTCTATTGTTTTAATAGTTTCTACACATTGGTCTTTGTTGTGTAACAGATCACTTATTACCTGTTCTACCTCTTACTAATAATCTCTTGTCTATCTCTTTCTTCCTTCGTCCTTTTCCATATGTCACTCTCTGACCCTTCTCTCTTTTTCATTATATATTTTTTTGCTGTTACTTTCATTTTCTTTCATATTCTCCTCTTTATTTATTTTCTAGAGAATGAACATCAGCATTTAATGAGAATCAGTGTATTTAGCATTACACTAATACAAAGATCTTGGAATTTACATTTTAGTTGTGAATGTTGTATGTTAGAATTTAATTACCTGCAGGAACTGTGATTTGTATGTCTTGAGCATACTCATCAATGGAGACAGAAGTTTCCTACAGAAGTAAAAAAGCATTGGAACTAATACCAAAGTCACAGGTACTCCATTAAGGACAACTGAAGGTTTGGATAATTTTGGAGGGAGATGAACAGTTTTTGATGTTCTGGAGAAAAATCTAACTCCCCTCCTGCACTTTGCTGTTCATTCGATGTATCAGTGTGAAATCTGTGTGATGCACTTCACTTTTACTAATTATCCTAGGCTAAATCTTATGTTGGGCGACGGCACCCATTGAAACTCTAAGTAGAATGTGTGTGCACCATAGAGTTCTCTTCTTGCTTTTGACCTCTCAAGAAGATCTAAGGCATGGGAGAGATGTTGAGATCTCTCTCAAAGTTTCATGCCACCAAACCGAAGCCTAACATCTCTAAGTCAGATCTGAGTCAGTGATTGAGCATTTGAGATTCTATAAAGGTCACCATCTCTTCATGTGTCCATATAGGGTGTATTAGACTGCACAAGAGCGAGGCAGGTCTATATTTAAAGACAAACTTGTTCCTAAAAAGGACCCTGAGTGGTCACTGATTTTTTTTGTTCAATTTAGTTTTCTTTTCAGCATTTAGTTCCCTTTATTTCTCTGGAGTGATTGTGTTTCTGTATATTAAATTTGGCTTATTTTCCTTGATTACTTTTCTTTGTTTGCCTTTGTTTGCCTTTGTGCCTTATATTTTTATGTGTACTTTTGGGGATTTTGTTTTGCAGCAAGAGTATATTTGGGGAGTATAGAGCAGTAGACAAAATCAATGGAAAAGCTTGTGTTAAGTATATTGAGTTCAGTGATATGGTGCAGAAGGGGCAAGATAGCTGCACAGAAACAAGTAATGGGGGTTTATACCGGTGGAGTGGGTTGTATAGCAGACTGTACAAGCAGTCACAGGAGAATTCTGCATAGGTTGCAGCTACCCCACAGTAAACAGCCACATCAATACCTGTAGAGGCACAAAAGGCTATTAAAAAGGTATCTTTAAATATTTTTCAGGGGGTGTTGCAGTGGGTAAACTTGAAAATAGTAACAAAAATTAAAAAATATTTCAATGTTTGGTTATATAAAACCATTTCAATTAAACACTATCTAAAATAATGTATAACTTCATCTGACAGAATCGGCTTGCAATCTCAAAAGCAGAGTCTAAACGCCAACCCAATAATCCTGTCAAGCCGTGGCAGACCTCTCACCAAGATTAAATCAAGTAAATTCTCATCCACCATGTCTGGGTCCATTATCTATTAGACCTCTTTCCTGTGCCGATGCTATAGTCTTGCTCAGCCTAACAAGAGTTGGTTTACAAAGATCACTAAATGAGTTATCAACGTTTGCCAAGGACAATGCCTTGGAAATCAACATTACAAAAACAAAAACTATGTCCTTTGGGAACCGGCTTCGACATCGAAACACTATTAAGCTGGGAGAAACAGCTTTAGGGGTAGTCAGCAATTACGAATATATGGGGATATATATGGATGATCGACTAAACTTTCAATTTCATAAACAATGCCTCGAGAAAAAAGCAAATGGTCTGATCTACGCATTCTGTGCACTTGCAAAAAAGTTAAGGGGTCCATCTTTTAAGTCGCTGCTTGCAGTTATGGGCACCAAATTACTGCCGACAGCGGCTTATGCAAACACCATTCTAAATGGTAAAGCCTCACATCCTCTAGATAATCTACAGACGAAAGTGTACAAAAAAGTTTTCAATTTACCGCGGAATGTATTCCCGGCACAGGTGAAATTGGAATTTGATCTTGCACAACAAGATAATGGGAGAAAACACTCTACCATTAAAAGTTGGTATAAAATCTGGTTAAATCGTGCCAATGACTTACATGATGCCTTGTGGTAGGCTCAGGAAAAATATCCGCATTCAAGTTATGGCAAATTTTGTAAAACCGCTCTGGAGGAAACACATACTACAGAACTCTGGGCACAAAACTCTCCTTTTTTGTCTTCCATAGGGTGATAAGCAAAATGGCTAAATCCTACTCATTACTAGAAGACAAAACCAAACTAGCCAAGCGGTCTCATGTTTGGATGGTCCTGCAGTCTTACACAACAGCTCTTCCGGCAGAATATCTATATACAACGTACGCATTCCATTTGAAACAAAAGCTTATGGCCACAAGGTTTGAGTTTTTACAAAGTCTAGCTGATCAGCCAACATGGAAGTATAATTGTTAGACCTGTCAGCCCTTTGGGTGGTCCCTCCTCATTATTATTTATTTTGTCCCACTTCTGCCTCAAACCCTGTTATAATTCTTCCTTTTTGGGAACCACCAGACTTTTTAGTGTTGATGCAGGGTCAGGGAGCCATTTTCCCTACCCCTGGAACTTCTGTCTGAGGGCCTGAGACACAAAATGGTGGCCACCCATTGTCACCTGTGACATCACCAGAACCCACTGGAGGTTTCTAGAACCTTCTGTAACATTCTAGAACCCTGTGACAGTGGGAGGCAGTTTAGAATGTTGGGAGGCCATCTCAGAGTGGCAGTTGGCAACTGACTGGAGAAGAGAGAGGACAGAGTTAGAAGGAGGTCGGAGTAAGGCAGCAGAGGTGGAAACCAGTGCTTCGAGTGGGGTCCAGAAACTCACCCTTGATGCTAGTCTCTACTGACCAAGCCCAACCTAGAGCCCTGTGTGGGATCAAGACCAGAAGAACCATCTTAAAGGACTGAAAAGTTGGAACAGGCCTTAAAGAAGAAGAACAGCAAGTTCCTGACCTGTTCAGCAGTGTCCTCCTGGAGTCCTGACGTCGAGAAGCCTGGAGACCTGGGGCCTGAGGTCGAGAAGCGGCGCTGACAGAAAGCAGACGTCGTACCCGGAGCCGCCAGAGGTCGAGTGAGGGCGCCGACGGAGGTCGTGGAGGGACACCGGAGGTCGAGTAAGGAGTCACCCGAGGTCGGGTGAGGGCGCCGACGGAGGTCGTGGAGAGGCGCCGGAGGTCGAGTGGAGAGTCACCCGAGGTCGAGGTGAGGGCGCCGACGGAGGTCGAGGAGAGGCGCCGAGGTCGAGTCGGGAGTCACCTGAGGTCGAGGTGAGGCGTCGACGGGGGAGTGAAGTCCGCCCACCGGAGTCGCCGGAAACCGAGGTGAAGCGCGCCGGAGGTCGGGAGTGGCGATCGCACTCCGGAGACACCAGGAAGTGGGGAGTCCGAGTCCCTGTGACGCCGGAAGGCAACATCGAGACGAGGCCGTCCAGCGACATCGAGCCGAGGCCGCCCAGCGACATCGAGTCGAGACCGCCCAGCGACATCGAGTCGAGACCGCCCAACGACATCGAGTCGAGACCGCCCAGCGACATCGAGTCGAGACCGCCCAGCGACATCGAGTCGAGACCGCCCAGCGACATCGAGTCGAGACCGGCCAGCGACATCGAACCGGAGCCGCCTCACGGCGTCGACACGGTGCCGAGTGGAGCCGATCATCTTAAAAAGGACAGTAAGTGGTAGAGGGGGCGTCTAAGGCCCTGTGGAGCCCTAAAAGACCATTCTAGGGGCTAAAGGGGTGCTAGAACCAACCTGAGAGTGCCAGGGGTGAACTGAGACTGGTACAGTGACCTACATAAAGAGCTGTGTGGTTTGGAGGGCCAGATCTTTAGATTACTCTTGTTCTGCCTCAGTGTAGGCCCCAGCCTTGACCAACCTAGGTGGGACACCCCCCATGCCATCCAAGTGTCCTTAAGCTGTGTATGGGCAAAGTAAGACCAAGTGACCTCATGTAAATGATTTGCATTGTCACTGTCATTGATTGTTTTACTTTATTTATTGGAAGTGCTTTATTTATTGTCATCCACTAATTTATTCCTGCGCTATATTTATTGTCTGACTGTATTTATTTGCCATCTGTAATTATTGCACAACTATTTATTCCTTGCTTATTTATGACCTGAACCTATTTATTGAAATTCCAATGTAGTATTATTTATTTGACCTGCACTTTCAAGGAGAATCTTATTGTCTTGTATTTATGTAATGAAACCTGCAACTAAGAGAAAATAAGATAAAGACATATATATTTTCAATTTGACGTGCATTATTTTTACGGTGTAGTGTCGTTTTTGGAACGGATGAACGCATGGTTATTGTGAGGGTGTGACGTACGCTTAACACGGTGCCTGACCCCAACCGCTCGAGCCAAGCTACCTTTGTGCTGGGAACCTGGTGACTGCTAACCCGGTTGCCCGGTTTCCAACAATAATGTTCTTGTGACATGTAACCTATGTGGTGCAGTGAAGCAAGACTTTATTCATTTGATCTGCCTATGCCCCTCTTTCAAAACAATGCGGGTATAGCTACTGATAAAAGCCTTAAATGATAGAGGCATTCAGTTGTGTAGACCGTCAATAATTAAAGGCTTGGACGCTTGTGATTTCATTCTGAATTGTAAAATGATGACATTTCTGACATTTTATGAAAAGTCAATCCAGACCAAGGAAAAACACACTTTTGATCCATTGATGAAATGATTATTTCAGACACTCTTGATTACTAATACCTGTATCCCAGGAGGACTACATCAATCGAGTATCCTTCCCTTTAGTAATAAAAGTATTTTACAGACCGATTTTTTTAACTGTATCAATGCATTAAATTTCAGGATTTGAAGTGACAGCAATATAGAAGATTCTTTTATTGATATATTAATATGTTCTGGATGACTTTGCCCATTTTTTATTTACCTTCGAGGTATGAAAGTGACCTACAGAGGGTTTTAAAAAACTGAATTAATGCACTTTATATTGAGATTGGAATGCTGAGCAATATTGTAGACTCTGATATGAAACTGAATTTTAATAGTTTAACAAGATGGGAATTAATTGTCATTTGGAAGATTGTTATGGTTTTTATTAACTGAAACAACAAAGTTTTGTTTTGTATCCTATGTCAAGCTACGCATTCTTGAACAGCAAGGTTATGGGAAAATCAGGTGGTTCACAGTAGTCACAGAAACCTGAATATTTATCCAATCACTTCAAACAACATTTAAAACAATTGTGTAGCATGCCGTACAATTTGTAGTTAACAAGAGAAGTAGCTTGCATGACACTATGGGGCCGATTAGGATGTCGGTCGGAAAGCCTGCAACTGCAGGTCTGAGGCTTTCAGACCAACATCCTTGGTTTAAACTCCGACTGCCTTATTACAAAGAAGGCGGTCAGAGTTTAAACTGGTCAGTCATTCTGGTCGGATGGCCCCCAATGGGCTCAAGGAGCCAGTCGGACGGTCTGAGGCCGCTCAAAATCATTTAGGATGGCGTTTACGCCGTCGGGGTTATGATGTCGGTTTCAGACAGACTTTCCATGCCTGGCCTTCTGACATGGAATGCATGTCTGGAATCGACTTAGGGGGCCCCCATCCCTCAGCGGCCTCAGCGAAACTCCCATTTCTCTATGGGAGCTTGTCCTGTGGTCCGTTTCCAAGTTCACTACTACAAGAAATCTTGCTCAGTATTGGATCCTTTCAAGAAACATTTGGGGCAGACCACATAGTGAAAATATATTTCAGGTAGGTAGCCATTCAATCTAGCTTAATAGAAGTCTCCCCAATCTCTTAAGTGAACCAGTGCATCGGAGACTGCAATTGACAGGTGGAACAGCAAGAAAATTGAAGCATAACATAGTATCAAGGCAAGTTATGGTTTGCCAAGAAAAATATGAGCCCAGTAGGTATTGGTAGCAGGTACATGGTCTGAGTAATGTGCCAACGGTAAGGCTAGCAATGTGCTCCTTAAACTCTGCATGTTGAAGGATTTAGTGCTTGCCTTTTGTCTTATACTTCTTTGAATACAATATGCATAGGATGCCTCAGTGATAAAAAAAGGGGGCATACTTTACAAAGAAGCAACATCTGCATTCTCTAAAACAAAAATGTTTTCAGTATACTACATAATCTGACCCGGCACCCTTCCTAGTTCAGGGCGAAACATGGAGCTCTACTGAGTTCCTGCCCCGTCTGATGTATACAGACAAAAAAGGAAAGGGGCCAGGACACAACCTTGCTCTGCTCTGCAAAGCATGCCACTAGCCATAACTTCTCCTACAGAAGTACTAGGATCATATCATGGACATATTCTGCAACCAGTCACATACTCAGGAGTGTATACGCCGGTTTTGCTGTGCTGCATACAGTGCATATATTATCTCAGAAAATGTACAAGATATTGTATGAACTTCACACAGAGTAGCTCAGGAACATGAAGAAATGGCCACTGGTCTGTTTTTGTAATATGTGCATGCAGGCAGCACAATCTAGTGAAACAAAGATGCAAAGGCATATTCATGGCCTGCATACAGAAGTGGAATATGATACAACCCATGGATCACTAAGTTCTACTGACCCAAGGCATCTTGCATATCATGAAGTTTCCTTACTAACTCAGCTGATTCTTTAAACAGCAGGAGCATTTGCTGTCACCTAAGAAACCTTAGGTAAAAGTATTCATTTTAATTCACAGCAGACATCTGCCCTATGATGTGGTTTATCAGCAATCTGCCCACATTAGACAATAAACCCAAATGTATTAGCCCTTTCATTTTTTGGCACAAAGGATACAATTGTGTAACACTGGCTTGCAAGAATACACATATCTCATGTCCTACGTAGAACATCTTTTTTCAGTCAGTCATTGTCATTTGTCTAAAGAATAGAGCAGCACAAAGGTGTATTAAATGCTCACTACTAACCCGTTATACGCTGCAACACCTAACAACAAATAGAAATTGAAACCGGAAAATCCTATTTATAAATATCTGTTTCAAGCGTTTTCTTCTTCAAGCAAAGTAAACTAAACCCATGCTAGTTCCACCAAGGTTGCATTTAGCCATTGGTGGCCTTCCACATTCCAGTTAAATGTAATATATACTAAAGGCAAAGTTCCAAGCATACATTTCAGGACTAGTTGCTTTGGTAGATTGGTTCAATCAGGTGAAGATATGCTTTGCACATCAATACCTTTACATCTATATGATGCTAGTCATACTGCTACCTCAGAGAGATGTTATCTTACTTGCAGTCCTATGGTATTTAAATTAATTTTATGAATTAGTTTTTAGTATGTTCCACGTGGCTCTTCAGAAGGGCGGTCAGAGTTGTGCAATAATGTTTGAGCGTGTCACAATATTCTATTCTTCATTGATATGAAATGAAAAGCAGCCTTATTTGACTTTGTCCCAATTATTGCCTTTTTTTTGTAAATCTGTTTATTAACATTTTGTTAAACAACCAGAGTGCACCCTCGAAGGAGTAATAGCAATGAAGATGAGTAGATCAGTTTAGCCACAAGCAATGATTTGCTAGGCTTCTGTCCTGAAAGTCAGGCCTTTCGGCCATCAGCATTAACATTAGCGAGACAGGATTGTTATCTAACCGTAAAAAGAAATCCCTCTCCCCTCTCTGTCCATTCAGGAACGTCCCATTGATGTTACATTATGCAACAGGTTCTTGATGTAGGGACTGCACAAACCCACCAAGTAACAGCTGTTTACACGCGTTCATGGCAAAGCAGAGTGTCAATCCACACAGGGGAGCATCGTATCAGAATAATGCAACCCAGGGCATCTCTGTGAGAAAGCAGTAAAAGTGAGCCCCCTTTTGTCTAGTATAGTAGCACTTGCTGGAGGGAAGGGGGGACCCTTGGGAGGTTTTTATAAGTGTCGCCTGAGCCAGCGCATGCGCTGCTCTGCGAGACATTTAGTAGGTGGGTTTTCAAAGTGCTACCCCACGCTTTGGCTGCCCTAGCGCTTGCTTTTACGCGAGCGTGCACACGCGCAACCGCCAGCTTTCAGCGCCCGATCAGGCGCCATCTGTCTTTCCTCTCGCTTGCTCTCTGAACACTCCTCCGCCCCTCCCCCACCGTGTCTCGTGTTAATTCGCGCTGCTTTCACTTTTGCGGCACACCAAACAGAGCCTTGATGACTGCAGTGACTCGCTCAGGCTTTCTACCAGCTTCAACTTTTCAGGTACTTTCTTTCTCAGCATATACTTGTTGTTTTAAAGTCCTAGGACTAGCATTCTGGGAGCCCACCTGCCTGCAGAGGAATCGCTTTCCCACTTACCCCCAATACTGACTTGTCCCCCCACTGACTTAACAAATGCTGTGTGCAACAATGTAATCAGGGGGTCAAATAGTAAACTTCTGTAGCATTGTGCTCCAGCGCCATATGCAGTATTAAGTCTGCCCCTTTTAAGGTCTCGCCAGCAGACCTTTTGAAGACCTCATAACTAAGATGCGGACACTCACACATTGGCTGTTTCACTATTTTATAAGCTACCACTGGCTGCGTGGGCTAAAGGCATAGCATTTTACAGATGGTTACATTGGACTTTAAGTAGCCTTCCTTATAGCGGTGTACGAGCAAACTGATAGCTTGAGCAAGATCTCTGGCTCAGCTCGAGACCCTCGAGCCCAAAACTAGACAAGCAAGGAGGAGATATACATCTAGTGGCTGAACTGCATCTGGGCCCAGTCCTAGCTTGCCTCTTGAATAAACTGTGTGATCTCAGGAAGATTTTATTTCACATAGCCTCTTTTTCTTCATTTGCTCGTATGCGAACCCCTTCAAATACACAAGTTCATGCTGTGTATAGCACAAAATCCTTTTGTGTTTGATTCAGTAGACTATGGTGTTGCTCCATCTTGAGAACCATGTGTTCCTGAAGCCTAAAATATGTATCCTTCCTTGAAGATGCATATCACAAACTGCTCTGATATATAATAATATTTAGATATCGTTTTTATATTGTGTTCGCTAAGTTTCATGATTCTTTGAGTTCTAAACGCCTTTTTATTTGCAGCAGTATGTTTGCATATTTCCTGCCTCTTGGCAGGAAATATGCAAACATACTGCTGCAAATATGCAATGGCTTACACGGAACTAATTCAGTAATTTTTGGTGTGTATTCAACAAAGTGAGTTCCGTGTGAGCCATTGCTGTTGTTTGTACATGTGTTCCCAGGTTCGCAAGGACATTTGTGTTGCTCTTGTTTCTTTGTAACATCAATGTCGCAAGCAGAAGCATTATTTTAGGAAAACAATGAATTCAGCAGTGTGTTTATGTATTGTGTTAGACTTAGGCCTTCCGACCTGTTGTGTTTTATTTTAACAATCTATAACACAAATCTAGGCCACATATAGGGCATATATGACAATTGACTTGCCTCTTAGCTCACTAGTGGCATCGTCATCAGAGCCACGGGAGACATGAATGTTTCTAACGTCATATTGAAAACCTTATCATGTTTAATTTATGTCTCTCAACACACTGATATAATCTCATTTTCTAAGGTTAAACACGTCCAAATGTTTAAGAAATACACTTTTCAGAATTTTGAAGAGGCTTTATTATATTTGTTCTTGCTATTTGTTGCATGACCTATTTGCCAAATATTTTCATGGTTTGGCTCATGTACGTCATCTTAAAGCCAAGGCAGACTTTTAATTTGTTTTCTCGCCCCTCTCTACCTCTTTGCAACCTGTCCACTGGTTCTGCCACCACCACCCCTCCACATTCTTCCCCCACCCTTCCTGTGCATCATAATGTACCCCCTTACCTTCTACCAGAAGGTGTTGTTAACTGGGCCGAAAGGGTTATAGTTGGGCTTTGCCAATTCTAGCTGTGTTTAACGGCGGGAAACACAGGTACTCGCAGGACAGCCATTTATGAAAAGCAATACACAGGAATGTTTTGTCAGTTGCTATATGGCATATTTAGTTCCCCAGAAGATACTATGATGCTGTGCTTGTTGCTGTTCCTGCACCATTCATGGGCAGTGTTCAGTTCCATCTCCCGCGATTTGGACTTTCTTCACCATTTTAGAGCACCCAAGGGTGTCTCATAGTGCTGCAGAGTTCTGGTGCTGCAGACCTGCCAACCCACATGGTGTGCAGTAGGCCTAGAAAAATCAGAAAATGTTACCAGATATACAGGTATAGTGACTTGACTAATCTACTTGACTTAACTGTAATGCACTTGACCGATAAAAGTGTCTCAAATCGTGTGACCCTAGGCAAATATTTAATTTTACCGAGTTGCATTTTTTTTCATTATCACATACCAGAACGTCTTAAAATATATGAATTCATATCTGTATTTTGCTTTATTTTTTTTTACTTGATAGACTAAACTTTTGCTCCACGTATACTCAAATTCGCGCCCTTGTATAGTGTACACATGATGCCTGACGTGCCTCCTAGTTCACTAATAGCATTGTCATCAGGACAGGGACATTAATATCGTGCAGCACACATTTCAAAACTCTCACTTTTAATAAATGTACTAAAGCATGATGCAGTAACACTCTGTCATTCACAGACAGACATTTTCCGTTGAAATGGCTGTAAACTTACCTTCTAACATGCAGTTTTAATGATAAGCTATAATGTGAGGAAAAGAAGCTTCAGTAAATATTTATAATTTGCACATAACCAAGTAAAGTATTCTGATTGGTTTTGATCCTTTTAAAATCTTTGCTTCCATCCAGATTCACAATAAACTGCTTTCCAAACTACTGAAATATATTTTGAAATGTTTGTTCAGGTCATTTAAATGTTGTGTGCCCAGCACCATTGTCAGACAGTTCACTTTACAAAAACCTCTAACTTTGCAGTCGGACAAAGAAACAAGCATTGGCATAGCCAATAGGTCTCGCCTCTGGAACTTTATAAGTGTTTAGCCATGCAACAGTTGATGTTGTTGCACCAAGGATATTGTGCTGCATAACTAAATACTTATAAGGTCCCAAAAGCGAGACCTATTGGCTATGCCAATGCTTGTTTTTAGAGGGAGGGGCTCCCACTGGGGTTTGCCACCCCCGCTACCGGAAGTGCCAGTCATGGGACGTTCGTTGTCCTTTTCCTGGTCCCCAAGAGCTATTAACTGTACGTACCAGTAGTATGCAATGGGATATTTTCTAAGGCTTTTGCTTCTTATCTCCTCGGTTCCCTGTTCTCATTTCCAAAAGACACATACATGATGGACAGAATGCAGAGCAAATCAAACATTCACCCCCAGTCAATAGATCTGGGTTAAATCCATTGTTCTTTTGCTCACCATGCCACCCCAATTTAGACCCAGCCATATGCTAGTCAGTCTTGACCCTCTTCCTCATGAGAACAGTCCAGCCCAAACTGCCAAGCCAGGTCTTCCCTGGACCGGAAACAAGCATCTTGTGACCGGTTTTGGGGCATCACCCCATATCAGCCATGGTAGCTTGAATCCAGTGACACAGTGAGCCTATGACCCACGTCTGGGCATACCCAGCACACTTAGGGCGAGAAAGTACCTGCTGTAATGGGATGTGGGGATTTCCAACGCATGGTGATCGCTCGTTACCAGTTCAATAAATGTTGTAGTGGTTTTCACATTTAGTGGCCGCGGGTAGCTAGCTGCCTAGTAGACAAGCATCGACAGTGTCAAGTCGTTGCTTAGCTGTGATTTTTGCTATACATACCGTAACTTTCCTTCAGTAGCTCTTCAATGCCTGGCATCATCAGAGCACATGGTAAACATTTTCCTGATTTGCCTGGCATTTAGGACAATTGGTGGGTATGCCGGCGAATATCCTGTGCAGACTTTGGGGTGTGAGATTAACACTGAGTAAGATGTTAGATATTGTATAAATAGAAAATTGGTGTTCCTCAAAACCCTTCAAGGGTATTCTGGGGCACTCTTCCAGTCTCTCTCATTGTTGGCATTCGTCTTCCTCCCATAGCTCCCTCAGTGGGGTAATTGGCACTCGTGTGTATTCTGTATTTTCTGTACAGCCATCTGCTTAGCCTGTCCTCCATCATGTGGATAGTGTACAGTACTGCATATTTATCCATCTCGGTCATGTCAGCATTCTAATGCATCTTCAGCGTATTTATATTTTTACCATATGTTAGAAATTGGTACTCATCAGCTGTGGCTCATGACCCCCTACTTCTTCCATTGGCATCCACACTCCTACCTTACTGGTAAGAAGTTTGTGGGGAACTTAAGTTTTCATCTTATCCCTTTCCTCTTACCCCTCTAGCTCACAATCCAGACTTTCCCCATGCACCTTCTCCTCGGTTCCTTTTGTTGGGTTTGCATTCGATCTCCCAAGCTGAGAGATTTCTACGAGGATGGTGACCTGAGAATCAATGGGAGCCAAGCCGTAAAATACACCTTGACTAGGCAGAACGTTTATAAGATTGGGCAAGCACTATACTGGGCTGCACAAACCCCGCCCGCTTAGCCATGCAAAGGGGAGAGACACCCATAGAATTCTTGTACCTCACTAATGTTAGGCGTAAAGGCATTTCATGGCTACATTGTTACATACTCAATCTTACCCCAGCAAAGAAACATGCCTACCTTCAACAATGGGAAAGGGAATTGACCACAGATATCACAGACAAAACTTAGGGAGCAATATGGCAGAGGGCGTCTGAGTCCTCTATCTGTCTCCGCTACAAAGAGAACTCTTACAAAATTCTCACACGTTGGTATTTGACACCAGTGTACTTGCATAAAATGTTTGGGAGCTCTGAGTTATGTTGGAAGGGATACGGGGAATGGGGCACGGGGCACTTTCTTAAACACATGGTGGGCATACCAGAGTGTGCAAAAATTTTGGGATGAAGTCCTATTTACGGTACACTCCATCACTAGCATTTCACTGCCCCATGACCCACTGTTGGTCCTCCTGGGTGACCAAGGAGAAAATAGGCTTTTTCCCCACGTCAACTCCGCAAGGACGGCTTTTTTCCCCCATTACTCTCAGCAACATGACTGTGCACAGCACAGATGTGGAAGCAGCCTTAAGCACCCTCACTAAATATGTGGTGGGTAAAGGTATGGAAGTTCTACACCATGGAAAAACTCACAGCCATCATTAGGGATAGAGTAGCCAAATTTGATACAACGTTGCGTCCTTTTATCAATTACATACAACAATAACATAGAACAGGGGGATTAAACCTAACAATGTCCAAAACACTGAGGGCTTCATGACTATGGGTGATATCCCCATTAGACACAGAGAGTGGCCCACCTTGACCCAAACAATTGCAAAGCCTATCACCAGCAAGACGCATTCTTAATCCCCTTGTTCTTTCTATTGCTGTACATTTTTAATGATATGTAATATTTACATCTAGATGGGTGGGGGACATGGCAGCTATCGTGGGTCAGAGAACAATGTTGGACTTTGCTTGCTCAAGCCTTTTGTATAAGTCAGGGGTATGGATGTGCACCAAATTCCTCTAAATACTTGTCTTCACGGATACTTATGATGACTCTGAAATGTGTGCTAGTTTCATTAGACTAAAATGCTAAATAAAGTTGTTAAAAAAAGAAAAGAAATTGGCCCTCACCCACTCCACGTTCCGTGACCAGTGTGGGGAAAGTCATGATAATACCATCTGAGTATAAATCACCCACTGTCTGTATGCCCACCTCCTCCCATGGGGTTAATTCCCTGGCAGTGAAAGGGCCGGCGAGGGTTGGAAAACCCTTCAGTGGAAGCGCCAGGGTCACTCGCCTGCGTATACCTGAGGCTTCTGCGCAGCATCATGACCACCGTCTGCACCAAGATTGGCAGTGTTTTATGGAGTTTTGTTCCTGGAATCATTAGACAGTGCAGGGTGCCACTATGGAGTCATTCTTCCAAGATTGCCATCTCTGACAGATGGTGTACCACCATCCAGTACACTGCCCATTGTGCTGAGACATAGTATCCTCCTGTTGGAAACCGGGCAACCGGGTTAGCAGTCACCAGGTTCCCAGCACAGTGGTAGCTTGGCTCGAGCGGTTGGGGGTCAGGCACCGTGTTAAGCGTACGTCACACCCTCACAATAACCATGCGTTCATCCGTTCCAAAAACGACCCTACACCGTAAAAATTATGGGAGACAAGTTGAAAATATATATGTCTTTATCTTATTTTCTTTTAGTTGCAGGTTTCATAACATAAATACAATGCAATAGGATTTTCCTTAAAAAGAGCAGGTCAAATAAATAATGCTACTTTGGAATTTCAATAAATAGGTTCAGGTCCTCATTAAGCAAAGAATAAATAGATGTGCAATAAATACAGACGGCAAATAAATACAGTCAGACAATAAATACAGTGCAAGAATAAATTAGTGGAAGACAATAAATAAAGCACCCTCAATAAATAAAGTAAAGCAATCAATGACAGTTACAGATCAGATCACTTTCATGAGGTAACTTGGTCTTACTTTGCCCATACACAGCTTGTGGTCATTTGGGTGGCATGGGGGTGTCCCACCTAGATTGGTCAAGGCTGGGGCCTAAGCTGAGGCAGAACAAGGGTAACCTAAAGATCTGGCCCTCCAAACTACACAGCCCCTCACAGATGTCACTGCACCAGTCTTAGTTCACCCCTGGCACTCCCAGGCTGGTTCTAACACCCCTCTAGCCCCTAGAATGGTCTTTTAGGGCTCCACGGGGCCTCAGACGCCCCCTCTACCACTTACTGCCCTTTTCACGATGATCGGCTCCGCTCGGCGCCGTGTCGATGTCGTGAGGCGGCTCCGGCTCGATGTCGCTGGGCGGCCTCGTCTCGATGTCGCTGGGCGGTCTTGACTCGATGTCGCTGGGCGGCCTCGTCTCGATGTCGCTGGGTGGTCTCGACTCGATGTCGCTGGGCGGTCTCGACTCGATGTCGCTGGGCGGTCTCGACTCGATGTCGCTGGGCGGTCTCGACTCGATGTCGCCTTCCGGCGTCGCAGGGACACGGCCTCCCCGCTTCCGGGTGTCTCCGGAGTGCGATCTCCACTCCCGACCTCCGGCGCGCTTCACCTCAGTTTCCGGCGACTCCGGTGGGTGGACTTCACTCCCCCGTCGGCGCCTCACCTCGACCTCGGCTGAATCTCCACTCGACCTCCGGTGAATCTCCACTCGACCTCCGGCGCCTCTCCACGACCTCCGTCGGCGCCCTCACCTCGACCTCGGGTGAATCTCCACTCGACCTCCGGCGCCTCTCCACGACCTCCGTCGGCGCCCTCACCTCGACCTCGGGTGAATCTCCACTCGACCTCCGGCGCCTCTCCACGACCTCCGTCGGCGCCCTCACTCGACCTCTGGCGGCTCCGGGTACGACGTCTGCTTTCTGTCAGCGCCGCTTCTCTACCTCAGGCCCCAGGTCTCCAGGCTTCTCGACGTCAGGACTCCAGGAGGACACCACTGAACAGGTCAGGAACTTGCTGTTCTTCCTCTTTAAGGCCTGTTTCAAATGTTCAGTTCCTTAAGATGGTTCTTCTGGTCTTGGTCCCACACAGGGCTTTAGGCTGGGCTTGGTCAGTAGGGACTAGCAGCAAGTGTGGGTTTCTGGACCCCACTCCAAGCACTGGTTTCTACCCCTGCTGCCTTACTCCGACCTCCTTCTATATCTGTCCTCTCTCTTCTCCAGTCAGTTGACAACTGCCACACTGAGATGGCCTCCCAACATTCTAAACTGCCTCCCACTGTCACAGGGTTCTAGAATGTTACAGAAGGTTCTAGAAACCTCCAGTGGGTTCTGGTGATGTCACAGGTGACAATGGGTGGCCACCATTTTGTGTCTCAGGCCCTCAGACAGAAGTTCCAGGGGTAGGGAAAATGGCTCCCTGACCCTGCATCAACACTAAAAAGTCTGGTGGTTCCCAAAAAGGAAAAATTATAACATGGTTTGAGGCAGAAGTGGGACAAAATAAATAATGATGAGGAGGGACCACCCAAAGGGCTGACAGGTCTAACACGCGTCCCCCCCAGCTGAAAGTGGGGAGAGCTACCCAACCCCTTGGGAGTTCTCATCACTAAGGCGGAAATACCTTGAGAGACCGTCTGCATTGGCGTGGTCCACTCCAGGCCGATGTTCCACCTGAAAGTCCATTCCCTGTAGGGAGATAGACCACCTTAGCAACTTGGGATTCTCCCCCTTCATCTGCATCAGCCACCGAAGGGGTCTGTGGTCGGTCTGAACTAGGAAGTGCGAGCCAAACAGGTATGGCCGCAACTTCTTCAGAGCCCATACCACTGCAAAGGCTTCACGCTCTATTGCACTCCACTTCTGTTCCCTGGGAAGTAGTCTCCGGGATAGGAAGACCACGGGTTGATCCAGACCCTCTTCATTGAGTTGCGATAACACTGCCCCAATGCCATGTTCCGATGCATCCGTCTGGACAATGAACTCCTTGGAAAAGTCTGGGGCCCTTAAGACCGGGGCCTCGCACATGGCTTGCTTCAGTTTCACAAAGGCCTGCTGACAAGCCTCCGTCCAGACTACCCGTCGAGGTTGCTTCTTGGACGCAAGCTCCGTGAGGGGGGCCACAATGGTACCATACCCCTTCACGAAGCGGCGGCAATATCCGGTGAGGCCCAGAAAAGCTCAGACCTCAGTCTGAGTCTTGGGGGGTTCCCAGGCCATGATGGCCTCGATTTTCGCCTGGAGGGGTTGCACCGCTCCCCTACCCACCAAGTGTCCAAGGTACACTACCGACCCCTGCCCGATCTGGCATTTACTGGCCTTGATCGTTAAACCAGCGTGTTTCAGGGCCTGGAGAACAGTTTGCAGGTGACGCAAGTGATCCTCCCAGCTGTTACTGAAGACGGCAATGTCGTCCAGATAAGCAGCAGAGAAACTCTCCATTCCAGTGAGGATCTGGTTCACCAGACGCTGAAACGTGGCAGGTGCGTTCTTGAGCCCAAAGGGCATCACGCAGAACTGGTAGTGGCCCTTGGGCGTGGAGAAGGCTGACCTTTCCTTAGCTCCATCAGTCAGAGAGATCTGCCAGTACCCGGAAGTAAGGTCAAAGGTACTCAGATATTGGGCAGCTCCCAGCCGGTCAATCAGTTCATCCGCCCTTGGAATCGGATGAGCATCAGTCTTGGTTACTGAGTTCAGTCCCCGGTAGTCCACACAGAACCTCAGTTCCGGTTGGGCTCCCGGTGGTGCAGCTTTTGGTACTAATACCACCGGACTGGACCAGGGGCTGCTGGAAGGTTCAATCACTCCTAGCTCCAGCATCTTAGTGACTTCACTGTGAATGCTGGCCTTCACCTTGTCTGTCATCCGGTAGATCTTTGACTTCACAGGTGGGCTGTCTCCTGTGTCCACGTCATGGACGCACAGGTGAGTCCTACCCGGAACAAGGGAGAACAACGAAGAGTACTGCCCCAGGACCTGGCGGCAGTCCTCCTGCTGTTCAGGAGTTAGGGACAGGGAGAGAATCACTCCCTCCACCAACCCATCCTTCTCTTGAGACGCAAATAAGTCGGGGAGAGGCTCGCTTTCCACGTCCTCTGCTCCGTCAGTCACCATCAGCAAGATGACTTCGGGCCTCTCATGGTGGGGTTTAAGGCGGTTGGCATGCAGCACCCGTAGGGGCTGGCGAGGGGTCTTCAGATCCACCAAGTAGGTAGCCTTACCCTTCTTCTCCAACACCTCAAAGGGTCCTGACCAGCGATCCTGGAGGGCGCTAAGCTCTCCTGGTTCGATCACCCACACCTTCTGGCCAGGCTCCAATTCCACCGGGTGAGCATTGTGGTCATACCACGTCTTCATTACTGCTTGGCTGGCTTCCAAGTTGTCAGAAGCTTGCTTCCACAACTTAGCCATTTGGCTCCGGAAGGCCAGCATGTAGCTCACCACATCCTGGGGAAGCTTTCTGGGAGTTCTTTCCCATCCGTCTCTCACCAGGCTGAGAGGTCCACGCACAGGGTGCCCATACAGAAGCTCGAAGGGGCTGAAGCCCACTCCCTTCTGTGGCACTTCCCTGTAAGAAAACAATAGACAGGGTAGGAGGACGTCCCATTTCCTCCGCAGGCTTTCAGGCAGACTTCTGATCATGCCTTTCAAGGTTTTATTGAACCTCTCCACCAGACCATTGGTCTGGGGGTGGTAAGGAGTGGTGAACCGGTAGGTCACTCCACACTCCTTCCACATGGCCCGCATGTATGCTGACATGAAGTTGGTCCCCCTGTCAGACACAACTTCCTTGGGAAAACCCACTCGGGTAAAGATTCCCATCAGGGCCCTAGCCACAACAGGTGCAGTAATGGTCCTCAGAGGTATAGCCTCTGGGTACCGTGTGGCATGATCCACCAAAACCAGGATAAACCTGTGACCAGCTGTAGTAGGCGGATCTAACGGACCCACAATGTCGATGCCCACCCTTTCAAAGGGGGTGCTAACGACAGGAAGTGGTTCCAGGGGAGCTTTCATCTTCACCCCTGTTTTCCCACTGGCTTGACAAGACACGCACGTCCGGCAGTGGGTGTCGGACGACACTTTCATTTGAGGCCAATACAAGTGTGGGACAAGCCGGGCCAAGGTCTTGTCTTGCCCCAGGTGTCCTGCCAAGGGGATTTCATGAGCCAATTCCAGGAGAAAGGCTCGGTAACGTTGAGGGACAACCAAGGCCCATGACGATCTGTGCATGGCTGCCTTGGGTTCACTGTAGAGGAGGCCATCCTCCCAGTAAATGTTATAGTTCCCCTCAACGTTCCCTGCTGCCTGGGCTTCGGCCTTTCGCCTCAGTCCCTCAAGGGTAGGACACTCCCTCTGGCCCTTGCAGAATTCCTCCCTGGTCGGCCCTCCCTCCACGTGCCACTCGGCCGGGATGGGTAGGTTCTCCAGTTCGGTAACATCCCCCCCCCCGCGGACTCCTGGTCCACCACCTCCGGTGGCCTATCCGTCACACGGGGCGCGGATGCCGAGGCAGGCTCCTCCTGCCCTCGGTTCTTCCCTTGGTCGGCAGCCGGCGGTGCCTTTGTTCCAGGCTCCCGCCTAAACGAACTCCCCCTCCGGGTAGTCGCAGACCCTGTGCTGACACAGGCCCAGTCAGGTGTACCCAGCATCTCAGCATGAGTCCGGTATTCCACCTCCTTCCAAGCATTATGCTCCATGTCATTCCCCAGCAGACAATCGACTGGCACGGCAGGACTTACGGCAACTCGAAGCAAACCTGCAACCCCTTCCCATTCAAATGGAACCTCGGCCACCGGATAGTGGCCCATTCTGCCGTCAGCCATCGTGGCAGGGTGGAGCACATCGGGAATCACCTGCTCTGGAGACACCAGTTGGCTACGTACCATAGTCATACTGGCTCCTGTGACTCTCAGAGCCTCCCCTCTTTGGCCGTTGATGGTGACCCACTGCCCATACTTTGTGGTATTTGCGGGCACCTGGATCTTAGGAACCATCTCCCGTTCTCCCAGGGACACTAAAGTGACACCCGCCCACTCCCTTCCCTTATCTAAAGGCATCTCCTCCCCGAGCACTACACTAGCTACTCCGGGGGCCTTTCCTCCGATGGGAGGGGGTGGTCTTTTTGGGCACTTCACATCTCCCTTATAGTGTCCGACACCACCGCACTCGAAGCAATGGACAACCCTTGGCTGCTGACTCTGGCCAGGATTAGGGTTTCTGGGTGGGTTAGCCCTAGGGGTGAATTCTGTTCCCTTCCCTTGGAAACTATTTTGGGGGCCTTTAGAGAACTCCGTTTTCTTTTCCCCTCCCTCTTTCTTCTGGGGGGCGCCCTGTCCGGTCTTTTGAGAGTCCCCTCCAGTCCCCCTTGTGGACACCCGGGTACTAGCCCAAATGTCCACCTCCTCAGCAAGCTTCCGGGGTTTGGTCAGCTTGCTATCCACCAGGTGTTGACGCAGTTCAGGGAAACATTTTTCGAGCAGGTGTTCCTTCAACATCAAATCAAACAACCCCTCGTAGTCCCTCACCTCACTGCCCTGTATCCAACCCTCTAATGCCTTCTTTGCATAGTCCACAGGAAATCCACCCAATTCTGTGTGCCCAGTTTGTGGCTACCCCGGAACTTCTGTCTGTACTTCTCGGGTGTTAGTCCAAACTTCCTCACGAGCGCCCCTTTCATGGTGGGGTAGTGGGTCTGCTCATCCTGCTCTAGGGCCAATAATGTATCCCTGCCAGCTGGAGGCATGTATTTGTACAATCCCCCTCCCCAATATTTCTCTGGAACCCCATGGACTCTTAAAGAGACCTCATAGGCCGCTAGCCACTTGACGATGTCATCTCCCGCACTATAGCTGGCTACTATGTCTTTTGGCAAATAAGGTTTGGGTTCCCTGGTGATTTCTCTTTCTTCGCTGCCACCATTAGGAACAGTGTGTGCCCCGACCTGTAGGATGTGGAGATCTATCGCCCTGAGCCTCAACTCGTGAGCCATCCTCCGTTCCTCCTTTTCTTTCTCCAGCTTCGCCAACTCACATGTGAGCTGTCTTTTCTCCCTCCGGTCAGTTAACTCTGCTTCTAATAAGCCGTTGCTAGAGACACTGCTGCCCTTCCTTGAAAGTGTTCTGGGCCCCGCTAATAGGTGTTCCCCACCTCAGTTTGGTACAAACCAGCCCCTTCGCTGTCAGGCTCTCCATCCCTGTCCTCCTTCTCAACCTTACTCTCTCGTCGTGCCTCCCACCAAGCCCTCAAGCTGGTCTGGAGCTCACCCTTCTTTGCACCTTGGGGACAAAACACCCCCTCTCGCTGACAAAACTCTCTGAGTTGGGCCACAGTGTAAGTTTCCACATCCTCCAATACAAACTCCATTTTGCCCACTCAGGATAGAAGACAGTTGCTTACAGAAGCTATGCAGGGGGGTACCTTTTGTAATACCTCCTCCCACCACCAGAAGTAAATTTGGAAAAAACAAAACTCGAAATTAGGAAGTCCGCTTGGAGAAAACTCCCGGTGTAGGCCTATGGACTACCCAAAGTTATTGTCGAGTAGATGCAAGCACAGCTCTATCACACCGCTGAACACCAATTTTATGTTGGAAACCGGGCAACCGGGTTAGCAGTCACCAGGTTCCCAGCACAGTGGTAGCTTGGCTCGAGCGGTTGGGGGTCAGGCACCGTGTTAAGCGTACGTCACACCCTCACAATAACCATGCGTTCATCCGTTCCAAAAACGACCCTACACCGTAAAAATTATGGGAGACAAGTTGAAACTATATATGTCTTTATCTTATTTTCTTTTAGTTGCAGGTTTCATAACATAAATACAATGCAATAGGATTTTCCTTAAAAAGAGCAGGTCAAATAAATAATGCTACTTTGGAATTTCAATAAATAGGTTCAGGTCCTCATTAAGCAAAGAATAAATAGATGTGCAATAAATACAGACGGCAAATAAATACAGTCAGACAATAAATACAGTGCAAGAATAAATTAGTGGAAGACAATAAATAAAGCACCCTCAATAAATAAAGTAAAGCAATCAATGACAGTTACAGATCAGATCACTTTCATGAGGTAACTTGGTCTTACTTTGCCCATACACAGCTTGTGGTCATTTTGGTGGCATGGGGGTGTCCCACCTAGATTGGTCAAGGCTGGGGCCTAAGCTGAGGCAGAACAAGGGTAACCTAAAGATCTGGCCCTCCAAACTACACAGCCCCTCACAGATGTCACTGCACCAGTCTTAGTTCACCCCTGGCACTCCCAGGCTGGTTCTAACACCCCTCTAGCCCCTAGAATGGTCTTTTAGGGCTCCACGGGGCCTCAGACGCCCCCTCTACCACTTACTGCCCTTTTCACGATGATCGGCTCCGCTCGGCGCCGTATCGATGTCGTGAGGCGGCTCCGGCTCGATGTCGCTGGGCGGCCTCGTCTCGATGTCGCTGGGCGGTCTTGACTCGATGTCGCTGGGCGGCCTCGTCTCGATGTCGCTGGGCGGTCTCGACTCGATGTCGCTGGGCGGTCTCGACTCGATGTCGCTGGGCGGTCTCGACTCGATGTCGCTGGGCGGTCTCGACTCGATGTCGCCTTCCGGCGTCGCAGGGACACGGCCTCCCCGCTTCCGGGTGTCTCCGGAGTGCGATCTCCACTCCCGACCTCCGGCGCGCTTCACCTCAGTTTCCGGCGACTCCAGTGGGTGGACTTCACTCCCCCGTCGACGCCTCACCTCGACCTCGGGTGAATCTCCACTCGACCTCCGGTGAATCTCCACTCGACCTCCGGCGGCTCTCCACGACCTCCGTCGGCGCCCTCACCTCGACCTCGGGTGAATCTCCACTCGACCTCCGGCGCCTCTCCACGACCTCCGTCGGCGCCCTCACCTCGACCTCGGGTGAATCTCCACTCGACCTCCGGCGCCTCTCCACGACCTCCGTCGGCGCCCTCACTCGACCTCTGGCGGCTCCGGGTATGACGTCTGCTTTCTGTCAGCGCCGCTTCTCTACCTCAGGCCCCAGGTCTCCAGGCTTCTCGACGTCAGGACTCCAGGAGGACACCACTGAACAGGTCAGGAACTTGTTGTTCTTCCTCTTTAAGGCCTGTTTCAAATGTTCAGTTCCTTAAGATGGTTCTTCTGGTCTTGGTCCCACACAGGGCTTTAGGCTGGGCTTGGTCAGTAGGGACTAGCATCAAGGGTGGGTTTCTGGACCCCACTCCAAGCACTGGTTTCTACCCCTGCTGCCTTACTCCGACCTCCTTCTATATCTGTCCTCTCTCTTCTCCAGTCAGTTGCCAACTGCCACACTGAGATGGCCTCCCAACATTCTAAACTGCCTCCCACTGTCACAGGGTTCTAGAATGTTACAGAAGGTTCTAGAAACCTCCAGTGGGTTCTGGTGATGTCACAGGTGACAATGGGTGGCCACCATTTTGTGTCTCAGGCCCTCAGACAGAAGTTCCAGGGGTAGGGAAAATGGCTCCCTGACCCTGCATCAACACTAAAAAGTCTGGTGGTTCCCAAAAAGGAAAAATTATAACAGGGTTTGAGGCAGAAGTGGGACAAAATAAATAATGATGAGGAGGGACCACCCAAAGGGCTGACAGGTCTAACACCTCCTCTATCACGCAAGAGACACAGTTTGGCTCGGCTAATTCTACCACGGTCACTGACCCAAAATAGGTCAACCCACAGGGAATCCATGTCTCTGAAGTAATATGATGGTGTTAATAGTGGAAGGTTAGCAAAGTAGTTGAGCAGGCGAGGCAGCATCACCATTTTCGCTATTCGGCCCGGAACTGTGAGTGGGAGTGATGTCCAGAAGTGGATCTGTGCTTTAAAGGATCATTAGGCTTTGCCCAAATTTCCCTCCGATAAGTCCACTAGCAAGTGTTAAATATTAATCCCCAGATAGTGGAAAGTGTGGGGGGAGCCATTGCAACATTCTCCCTCCTACTGTCACTTATCGCTCTAGGCCGAGCCCCTGAGTGGGAACACCTGAGATTTTGGCGGATTAACTCACAACCCTGACGCTTTATGGAACTGGTATAGTGTGTTTGTTATAGCAGTGAGTTCTATTGTGATATCTTGGACATACAAGAACATGTCATCTGCATATAAGGATATCCCTCCTCCCCTGGAATACCCCAGGTCCAGCCCTGAAGTCTAAGATGTATAGCTAATGGTTCCATGGCCAGTGTGAAGAGTAAGGGGGATAATGGACAGCCTTGCCTGGATCCCCTGACTACTGCATATCGCTTTGAGATACATCTTCCTGTTTTCGCTCAGGCTATGGGCCAAGACCTTGAGACTGCATAGGAGATACTACCAACTCAAGGTGTCAAAAGCCTGCAAGATCCAGGGCTTTGCCTGCAGCATCAGGCTATTCTACTGGGGTAACCTCCAAGAGCTGATATAACTGCCTGATATTGAGGGTTCCGACGAGGGATAAAGTAGTTCTGATGAGCATGTATCAACCCCGGAAGCAATGGGAGAAGTTTGTTGGCCAGTATTTTGCTAAATATTTTATAATTAGTGTTTAGTATGGAGAGTGGTCTGCATGAATTCAATAACATCAGGTCACGTCCAGGCTTAAAGCCGGAAGTGACCACGGCCTCAGCTGTAATGGGGGTGGGGAAGAGGGGGTTGCATATCTCCTTTGCAGCGTTAAAGAGCTAGAGTAGTTTGGGTACCAAAAGGGGTTCATATGCTGCGTAAATTTCGATCAGCAGTCCATCAGCGCCCAATGTTTTGTTCCTAGCCAAGGCTCTGATAGCTTGACGTATTTCTTGTTCAGAAATTGGGGCAGCAAAGTCTCCTGCTGCTTCGTGTGGAAGCCAGGGGATTGGTATACCTGCCAGGAAGCCATCTATAACCGTGGTCAGGTTGGCAGGCAACTCTGTGTATACCTGCTCATAGTATGATCTAAATGCAGCATTTATTTCATTCTGTCTGTGCATTATCTCCCCCCCTGGTTTCTATTGCTGCAATAGGGTGCTGAGGGCACTCTGGTTGGGTAATCCAAGCTAATAGGCACCCTAATTTGTTCCCTTCCTCGTTGGCTCTCACTGCAGAGGCCGCTCGGTGCAACAAGGCAGCCTTTCATTAAGGCCGCATGTTTTGTATGGGCCTCTAGCAGGTGGAGGATCTGCGCAGGATCATTTACAGCTTCACGCTCTAGTGAAAGAAGAGAGCCCACAACCCTCTCAAGTTTGTTACCGATCGCTACTCAGGCTGTCACGGTGGCATTGATGTAGTGTCTCCGGAGTACTGCGTTAAAGGCTTCCCACTCCGGTAGCGGCTAAGAGGCAGTAGTCTCGTTATTTTGGAAGAAGTCTCTGACTGTTTGTCTAAGTTTCTCCTTAGACGCCGGGTCTTTCAGCCAAGGAGGCTAAAATTTCCAAGTCATAATTGGGGTAGGGATCTGTCCCCACTTCATGCCTATCTCAAACTGATTATGATCGCACAGGGTCTTGCCCATATAGGTGATGTAGTACATCTGCTGTTGTAAGGCCAGGGTTCAGACAATGCCGTCTAGTCTTACTTGTAAGTTATGGGGAGGGGCTTAGAATGAATATTCCCTCATACCAATCCTGGAGCCATGCCTTTATGCACCAAGGGGGCTCTAGAAAGTGGTGGGTATGAGCAGTCAAGGTCAGCGTCAAGAACAGTGTTGAAATACCCCCAGATATCCAAGGGAATGATGGCCAGTCCACAAGCATGCATGAATGTGCCGCAAGGGACATGTGGTGGTGGACATTGGGTGAATAGATGCTGCTAATCATGAACGGCTGACCATCAAGTTTCCCCCTGAGCAGCATGTACCGCCTATTGGGGTACACTTGTGTGTCCTCAACCTCATAGGGCTCTCCTGATTGTAACCAGACCACTGCGCCTCTGGCAGAGGCCAAACACACCATATTCAACAGGTGCTCCCTCCATTTGTGTTGCAGTTTTTTACTTTTGGCCTCTGTTAAGTGCATCTCTTGCAGGAATGCAATGTGTATGCCCTGTCGCTTAAGCTGTGCTTGTATCTTCTAATGCTTTTGCAGGGGGCCGAAGCTTTTGACATTCCAGGTGGTAAATTGGTATTTACACTTGTGTTGCTGTACTATACATTGCAGTATTTAAGTAAATGAGGTAGGGGCTGCGTGAGATTGAACCCGCCGTGCCTTAATGTGCCTCTGTGATGTACAATTGAAGCTGTCCCTAGTGGATCCGGCTGGGATAGTGAGTGTCCCTGAATGTCATGTGCCTTGATATCAAAAACATCCCCCCATCTCCTGGACAGGCGCAGACGGGTGCTCCAAACAACAACTTGATAGCCCCAGTGTATAACATCTAACTGGAAACCTTGACACTAGGGTATTCGTACTATAGCCGGTGATTATACAGGGGAGGGTGTCTGACAGGCCCCTATCTAAGGGTATAGGTGGACTCCAAATGCCACCCAGGGACTGCGTTGCGTAATAGTGTAGTCATACGTGTGTGACTGAGATATCATTATTATGGATCTATACTTAGCTGTCCCTCCTGCTTAGGCCCTGCACAATGTGAGTTCTAGCCAGTGGGTGAATAGTGTGGGTGAGGCATCAGCAAAGTCTGTTGAGCAACAGTGTGCATCAGCTAAGTTCATCTGCTGTTTATGGTGTAACCACTAGAAGTCCCCCTAATGCTAGTTGGAGCCAGAATCTCCTGCTCTCTCCTTTGAGTCATCCATGGGTATAGACAGGATCGGATCCCAAAGCGCTGCCATCAACTCCAGGGCCACGGATTTGACATCCCTTAAGGGGATCGCCATGGTAGCCCTGTTATGGGATCACGGGGGGTGGTGCAGCCTGGGGTCCAAACTGAAAAAGCCCACGCCCCCCTCCGATGTCTCCCACAAGTGCACTCGGTGTTCCTCTGCCAAGTCCCAGGTCTTCTCCGGAGTTGTGAAGAAAATGGTGTGCCTAGAGGCCATAACTTTCAATTTGGCTGGAAAGAGGAGGACGTATTTATAACCAAGCTCCCGCAGACATTTCTTGACCCCATAAAGGACGCTCTCCGGTGTTGCACTGCCAGGGTATAGTCTGGAAAAATCATGACTTTTGATTGAACCTGTAGCAGAGGGGGCTCAATTCGGGTTGTCTGGAGTACGTGGTCTCAATCACAGTAGTTTAGAAGTCTCACTACTATGGGCCTCCGGGTGCCCCCAAGCGAAGGGCATTTAGAGGAACTTGGTAGGCCTTCTCCACAGTGAAAACCGAGGCTAGACCTTGTGGGGCAATCTCCCTGTAGCCATCATTCAATGTATCGCAAGGCATTGGAGCCCTCCCTGTCCTCTGGGATGCCTACAATTTGTAGATTATTGCATCAAGCCTGTCCATCCACATCTGCTGCCCGTCCCTCAAGGAAATTCACTCTCTCAGTAAGACCATGTCAGCAGATTGTGGTATGAGTTCTCTGAAAGTCTCCTCTGTGCCTTGGACCCTGTGTCACAGTTTCCATTGGTCTTCTTGCAGAATGTTTAAGTAAAGGGCTAGTGGGTTTATTTTTGTCTCCAGCATGGTCCTAGTGTCCCTTATACCTGTTAAGATATGGTCGACATTGTCTGGCGCGATGTCTGAGGAGGCAGGCGATGATCCAGTGGCTAAGACCACCGGGGTGGAGTTGTCAGTCTCCAGAGAACAAAGACTTTCCTGATGATGGGACGGTCTTGCAGGCCTGTTCCTCCCCATGTCGGGTCCTGGACCTCAGAGCCCCCAACTCCCACCCTGCGTAGGGTCCTGTGGGACAGTGTCAACCCACCTGACACTCGAGGGAGCAATCCCTGCAACTCCCCTAAGCCAGCACGAGCAGCTACTGCCCATGGCAAGTTTCCGTGAGGCAGGGCTTACACTTCTGCCACCCATAGCTCCTGCTTCACCCCCTCTGTAGTGTAGATGGGCAGCGGGGGAGGAAGGCTGATGTTTCTAGCACTTTTGGGGTGAGCCCCCACCCCTTGGCTCAGCCACCCGTGCCTTGGCGATGGGGTGTTGGTTCTAGGGAGACTCTCTCCTCCTTTGTCCCTTATGGTCTACTCAGGCACTGAGCAAGTGGTTCCTGGCAGTAGTGGACCACTGGGCGTTTAGGGGGTGGGATCCCAGTTGCCCACATGGCAGGCTGGACCCACGCCGCGAGGCCCCCATGGCATTGCCTCCCATAGTGCAGGAGGAGCGAGGGTAGGACACTCGCTGGCTGTGGGCCAGCTAGTCAGGGGAGTCAGGACAGAGTGTTCAGGTGTGAGGATGGGATGGAGGAGGCATCAGATCACTGCCTCACAGTGTATGGACCCACCTGGGGCTACATCGCCCACCGGGCTGCCGGTCTCTGAGAGGAGACCGCGACTTGGGATGTGGTCAGCTCACAGCCGCCATGTTTTGGCGAGTCGGCACCATTGCAGCTCACCTTCCACTTCTCTCCCGCTGGGTGCTAAAGTTCCTAAACAGCAGTAGTGGGTGACTCCTGGTGCCCCTACAGACTTGGTGGTAGGAGAGACACTTCGTCGTTTGCCTCTCTCGCAGATGCCGGCGGATAATCTGGGCCGCGGTGAGGAGCCTCTCTAGATCACGTCCACCATCCTAGGTTGCCGGCAGCACCCCATTCCAATTATTGGCTTAGTGGAATCCTTGATATAACTTGTGTAGACAAAATTAAGTTTTTATAGACATTTATTCCTACTCCACATTTGATGGCTTTTGGTATTTTCACTCAACAAACATCCAGTATTGCTAGAGCTGGACATCATGCATAAAGCTGAGTAAAGTGTTATACAAATATCAAAAAGGGGGAGAAAATGGACCACTTGTCCTGTGTAACCAAGGTCTTAATTAACATGGGAAACCATCGCTAAAAAACCCTCATATACGTACACAGGCGATGGGCGGTATATGTTGATTCTCCGCCTCCGTGTACCGTAACAGCATGATCATTGGGTCTTTTCCTTTGTCAATATGCTGACCTCCACATGGAGGAAGACCAACTGGTTTTGCAGTAGTGGCCAGAAATAAAAAGAGGGCGTGCTCGTGCTCAAGATGTGTGAAATTCAGAATAAAATTCCCTATATCAAATCTCGTGTCCTTTATTCTTGAGATTGGTGATGCGGGAAATTAAAAACGTAGTCATGCGTGTATAGACCTAGTTAATGGTCCATCGCACTGGTGATGGTCAACATGTTTCAGCCTCTTGGGATCTCTAGAGGCTTTTGTCAGGACCGTAAATTTTTAAGAGCACATTTTAGCTCTTGAAGTAACGGGGTGGGTATATTGTACTCACCGCCCTTATTTTCAGAGGCCAGATCTGTAGTATCTGTACCTGTAAGGAAAAATGTACGTGATGTCAAAATAAAAACAACTTGACTGTTAGACATTCAACGTAATCTATGCTCTGACGGTAGTCATTTATATTGGTCTCCATAAATCCATATTAGGATGGGGACAAGTTGGCGTATTGTTGGCGCTCGTTATATTAATGAACGTGAGGGAGAAGGAAGGGCAGGTTTATAAAAACACTTTCTATCGGATTTGTCAAAAGTTTAGACTCTTTAGACCATGTTTATATATTCAAAAGGTATCGTGTCAAGATACACGTGGTTATGCTATAGAATTTTTTTAGATTTTTTGATGTCTGTCATCTATTTGTTAGACGCTATGGAGGAATGGTAAGCCTTCTGTTGTGCGACCCGCTTCGTATATTGATAGTTTAAGAAAGAGAGTAACAAGTTCCTTTCATGTGCGACTCTCGTTGGGTAGTGAAAATAGTACATGTATAGTTATTAAGGAGCCACATTCGTTGACGCTAATAGTAGTGGATGCGGTGTTTATTTAATACTACTTACTCAAAAATATTTGCAAAATAATGAGAGAACAGGATCGTGGCCTTCCATTTGTAAAATGGCTTATCCGTTTGAACGTTATAATTATGGGTGCATGTATAGTGGCAGTTCACCCATGGAAGCGTTCCGTAATCAATGTGTTGTACAGTGGTTTTCAATTTTTAACGAGAATCAATTCACTAAAATATATCTGCGTTAATACCTAATGTTTAAATTACTGCGTTATAGTTCAAAAGGGATTCCTCGGTTACAGACAATCAGAAAGTTCGCTACAAGTTTTTTACCTCTATTGTTGTGAAACTTCGCTCCCTCAGGATACCAGTGAGCTTCGAAGAACCGAAGAACCTATTGCTGGTGGAAAGAGGAGCTGGTTAGTGTCCGCTTACTCACTGTTTTCGTGTAGCGGAGTAGGCTTCGGCGTGGCTTACCGGTTACTTCTTCTGCATCGCTTGTTCTGACTCTGATAACGGTCCCTGGGATGACGCGGGCCCGTTTAGACTTGCGTTACATAGTCCGAGTATGCAGAGATAAAGGTAGGACTACTGATTGTACTGGTTGGCAAGGTTGGTTGGCACACGTTCAGGAGACAGTTAACAGACTATCAATAGAATAAGAATGGGTGCCATCGATTTTTCTATACTATTGGTGAATGACAATAAAGTTATCTGTATAAACAGTTGATCACTGAATGTCTTCATAGTCCCTAATGTGCTTGTATGTTAAATCATTCACTAAAAGCGAAAAGTGTACCTGACACAAGTATTGGTGATAATAAAAGAACTATGAATAAAATTGCATTGAATTCAACCGACTTTTCTAACATTATTGGTGGATTACAGTAAGGGTGTCTACATGGACAATTGAATGCATGTCATCATAGTCTCTAATGAACTTGTGTGTTAGTTCATTGGGTCCCTAAGTTCTTTTATATGCTAGAAGTGTAATGTATATCTGGGATTGTATTCAAGTCATGATTGTAGAGGAGGGTAATGTTAGTGTCATCTCTTTAAGCTAACGAATGCCAGAGAATGGTATCGTTCAGTCCCTCTCTGTCCGTTTTTAAACGGTGGACCCAACGTTGTTCCTTCTCGTACAGAACTCGTTCAGCGTTATTGCCCTTGATTGATAAAGTTTCTAGAATTACCCAGTTCAGGTCTTCTGGAACGTGATTGGTTTCTATGAAGTGCTTGCTCATCTTCGTTGTCGCTTTGTTACAAGAGATGTTGCTACGGTGTTCAATGATACGTTGCTTGATCTTACGGCAAGTCATCCCTATGTATTTTAGGCCACATAGGCAAACAATCATGTACACTACGTGGGTTGTGTTGCAGTTTGTATGGTTACGCAGTTCCCAGTTCAAGTTTGGGAGAAGTTGCAAATGTTTAGTTACTTTCGTCAGCTTGCACACGGAGCAGGAGCCGCATGGGTAATGTCCAGTTCTTGGGCCGAGATTCCATGCTGATGTTATAGTTTCTCTTTTAGTGATGATTCTTGGTCTTGTGTGTACCAAGATATCTTTGATATTCCTAGTTCTCCTGTTAGCGAATCTCGGTCTTGGCCATTTCAGTGTGTTCGATGTAAGTATCCTCCAGTTCTTATTAATGATCTTTTTCACTATGTTTGATGCAGTGTTGTACGTCGTCACACAAGTGAGTAGATCCTTGGGTTCTTCTCGTTGTATAGTCAGCAACAGATTTTCTCTGGGCTGGTTTCGAGCTCTTTTTTGGCACCTTTTTATTGTCTTGCTTGGGTAGTCTCTTTTCGCAAGTTTGTTTTCTAGATCCTTAGCCTGTTGCTTATAATCTTCCAAGTTGCTACAGTTTCGTTTTAGACGTAGGAACTGGCTGTAGGGCAGATTATCTCTCAAATGTCGGGGATGGAAGCTGCTATAGGAGAGAATACTGTTTCTTGCTGTTGGTTTATAGTAGGTTTTGGTGTGTAATATACCGTTTTGCGTGAAAATGGTAACATCAAGGAAATCCAATTGTTTCTTATCTGCTGTGTATGTGAATTTGAGACAGTCATCCCTTGTGTTTATCCAGGTTAGGAAATCACTTAGTGCTTCTTGACTATCTTCCCATATCATAATCACGTCGTCTATGTAGCGCCGCCAAAGTTTTATCCCCCTGTAGAAGGGGTTGGTTGGAGTCTGTATATGTTCTTGTTCGAAACTACTCAAGTCAAGTCAAGAATACTTTATTCGGTTTAAAAGACAAAAACCATGAAAGCTACAACATCAAGTTACAATAATAAATTATACACATAGAATATAAAAAGGAGAAGGGTCAATTAAAATGCATCAAAGACCCAATGTTTTCCTAAGTTTAAAAACATTTTTAAAAAAGCTTAAGACTACGGTAATAGTAAGAACAGTGTCCATTCTCTGAAGTTCTAAAAAGGCTAGACGATATTTATTAATTTTCCATTCTTTAAGGAGTGGAGTAATGTATGACCTACGCGGTATGGTATAAAATTTACAAAAGAATAAAATGTGGATGTCTGACTGGGGTGAGGAGTCATCACACGGACATAAAGGCAAATTTGGCAACCAAGAATTCATTACTGGGAAAGACAAAAGTCTAAAAACGATGGTCAATCTAAAACGGGTCAAAATAAAACGATCATAATTTGACATCGACAATGTTAAGTATGGCTGCACATTATTACTAGATAGCAGAGGAAAATGCAAGGATACAGTCTTTTTCTTCATTTCCTCTTGCCTTCTATTTTCCATGAGGTATTCCAGGGATAACCTAGACAAAGAGTTCCTGGATACACCATCCATTGAAAGTGGGTCTTCAAAATATTGTGAGAAACCAATTTTACCAAAGAATGATTTAACATAATTTAGCCATTCTAGACGACCCACGTTATCCAATTTTAAAACGTCCTGAAGGATGGCCCGATTCATGGTACACTCATTAGTTGTCCAAATCCTATGCCACAAAAGAACAGGTTGGATTCTGATTAAATCAGATATATATGTTAAACCAAGTTCAATGTGGCAAATATAGGTCGCGACACTTTGGGGAACTGTCAGAACGTACCTCAAGAACCTATTCTCAACTTTCTGGATTGAATCAATATTGGAGTAGCCCCAGAGACCTGAGCCATACATAGCAACCGATGTACATGTAGCGTTATAAATCGTTAAAATTTCTTTAATCGGTTTCTTTCCCAGTTTTTTAATAAAATTCTTTAAGGCCATTATGGTTTTTTGGAACAAGAGGGTTCTGGCCTTTACCGCATGAGACCACACCCCATTTTCGTGGAACAAAACACCAAGATAGGGGAAAGTAGAAGTAGATTCCAGGGGAACATTATTCAAAAACATTCTTTTTGTATGCTTACCAGGTATTTTACCATAATTCATTGTAAAGGTTTTACCACAATTAACTTTTAAATCTAGGCTAGACATAAAAAGCTCAAAAGATTGTATCAATTTTTGTAGTGCCATGGGAGTGCGGGCCATTAGAACTGCGTCATCCGCATACAGTAGCGCGGGGACAGACCTCCCCCCAATCCTAGGCATGTCCCCGCACTCCCGCAGAAGGTGACGCTCAAGACCATTAATATACACCAGGAATAAAAAGGGGGCCAGGACGCATCCCTGACGCACGCCCCGGCCCACCTGAAATCTCCTGGTGCATTGGCCCCCACTGCCATAGCTAACCGAAGCTGTGGCACCTGAATAAAGATCTTTCAGAAAGCAAACAATAGGATCTTCCACACCTATCTCTTTTAAAATTGCCCATAGTTTAACGTGGGATACACAATCAAACGCCGATGAAAGGTCGACGAACGTAAGGTACAGACTCTCACACTTTATCCTCAAATACTTTGATTGTATACTCATTAGGTTTAGGCACTGTTCAATAGTGCCGATTCCCTTTTGAAATCCATATTGTAGGTCACTCATTATATCATTCTCCACTGCCCAACTATGTAGTCTAGCCAGGATAATTCTCCCAAGGATTTTAACAGAGGAGTCCAATAGGGAGATTGGTCTATAACAGGCACCGCATTGTCTGTCTCCCTTCTTATAGATGGGTATAATGACCGAGGTAAACCAGGACGGGTTTAAGCCCCTAGCCAGTGCTGCGTTAAAAAGTTGCACCAGCATGGGACCCCAGAGCTCAATATTTCCTTTGTACAAATCAGCAGGGATCCCATCAGGCCCTGCAGCTTTGCCG
The DNA here is from genome assembly GCF_964204655.1 of Triturus cristatus. Taxonomy (NCBI): domain Eukaryota; kingdom Metazoa; phylum Chordata; class Amphibia; order Caudata; family Salamandridae; genus Triturus; species Triturus cristatus. The sequence continues at coordinate 343,250,998 of NC_140592.1, read as the reverse complement.
CCCTTCATTGCATTCAGGCCCATGTTAACTTCCTCCAGGGTTACTACCAATTTTTCGACCCCGTCACCTATATGGTCCCCAATGACAGGATTAGTAATATGGGGATTATCTTGCGAGCTATAAAGACTAGAGAAATGCGCCACCCAATCCTCCTCAGTAATGGCAATCTCTATGCGCGCTTTAGTGTTATCGTAAAGGAAAGGAGTATTAACGGCCCTCCAGAATGCAGATGCATCCTTCTGTTGTGATGTTTCACATAACACTTCCAGGGCCTCCTTTTTTATGTCCATTTTCCTATTTTTTAAGGCTTCATTATATTTTTTCCTGCAGCCTCTTATTTCAATAGGGTTACGTGGTATTCTGTGAATGGCTCTTTTCAAGATAGTTAAAGATCTAGTACAGGCATTATCGAACCAACTTCTCTTACCCTTTACCCTGTTATTTGCCTCCACCCACAAATTTTTCTTAAAAGTGGTGGCTATTGTATTAAAGTGTTCAATAATCAAGTCACTGCTGGATTTATCATCTAAGCAGATGGCAAAACTACCAGGGCAGGCGTTCAATAGCTTGTCTAAGAACCTTTCCGGGACAACCTTGTCCCATTTTAAATTGTACCCGTTTTGTCTACCAAGGACCACATCCGAAGCTATATGTGTAGGGAACACATCCTCTTGCCGATCAGGAAAAAGATTTTCGGCCACCATAATCTGGGGCAGATGATCACTTACTGGCAGGTCCATAGTACTAAATTTAATGAGTTTATGGCTGCAGCTATTTGAAGCAATAATGAAGTCAATAGTAGACAATGCACCTTTAACGATAAATGTAGGAACGAAGGTGGTGGGTTTTTGGGCGATTTCATTTACGAATCCTAAGTCATACATAAACAATATTTCATTTAATAAATCCCCAGTCAGAGAATGTTCAAAGTGAGTTAAATTAGATTCCTGCTCTATCATTAACCCGCATAGACCCTGTTTACCTTTAATACAGAGTTTGGAATTAAAATCCCCCCCCAAACAAACATAACTTCTCTATCGGTTTTGTCTGTTTCGTGATGTATATCCTCCCTCAGCATTGCTAGAACGCTGGGGATTTCTTTCCTTGGTATATTATTATAGAAATTAATAACAACGACATTTAGTCCCTTCATATTCCTTAAAATAATTAATTGATAAAAACTTGATTTTGGGTAAACCAAATCCCATAATATTTAAGCTGGTTAGAGACAAAGGTTAGTAGACCACCCTTAGCTCTTCCATGGGTACCCCCCACAGCCGGGGTGAAGAAACTTCTATACCCATTAATATTGACTGGGTCTAAAGACCAGGTTTCCTGAAGAGCCAGGATGTCATGACCGTCTATAATAGTACCCCAGGATGGGTTATTGATTTTCTCCCTAAGACCTGCCACATTCCAAAATAGGAATGTGCAGGTTTTCCTACTTACTATAATTTCCCGATTACTTAAAGCACCATAGGCCCCTGCCTCCTCAAATTGGTTATGGCAGGGGTCTCCAATAGATCCCCCATCATTTAAGTTAGATGTATGTAAGGCCTTGTGGCTATTCTTATAGCTGTCCTTCCTCTTATTAGCGTGGGTCATACTATGGGTAGTTTGTACATACATAGTATCCTCGGTACAATATAATAACCTCTGTTCGTTGGTGTTCTCCTGGATTTCATCGTAATGTACACCTAAACTAGTAGATGGATTGTTAGAGGCAACTTTCTTGCGTCAATCCACATATTCTAAACCGGAGAGAACATCAAACCGATTTTGAATTGGTAGATTATAGACAGGCAAGGCAGTGCCTCTGTTTTCCCACGGATAATTATTCAAGCCTCTGGTGGGAGAATAGGGCTGTCTAAGATGACAGTTAAATGAGCCACTTGGTTGTGCGAAAGAAGTTCGACTATGACCATAATCATTAAATACAGGCCTATTAACAGTCTGCCATCTATCCTCCTGGTTTAAACGATGTTGAGCTGGTACATATGGGTAGAAATAATTGAGATAGTGTGTCAAGATGGTATCACTACTACTATGGTCATACCAATCCCCAATATGTCTGACTGCTCTATGGTCTTTAAAGTTTACAATAATTACGTCCCCTTTTTTATCTTTGGGAAGCAACCCTACCCATTCACAACGCCTAACATGCAATATTTCCCCGTTAATATAGGCGGGCAAAGGTCTATTCTTACGCAACCAATAAATAACTTTATTCCGAAGGCCTTGATAGTCTTCCCTGATCTCAGTAGAGAGCTCAGGGACGCCAGCTAATACAATTGCATAAGGGGCAGCTTCCGGAGGAAGGTCCACTATAATGTGGGATTGCCGGTTTTTATTAAGGTTATTTCTAGAACCGCTATCCTTTATGGGCAAATTGTCCATATTTTGTAGTGAGACTAATTTTGGATCTAGAGTCAGGTTATCTATCATATTATCAGTTGCTTTACTTTGTGTAATTTTGTTCGTTGAAAGAGACGTTGTTAACACTTTAGTTGGTGGAGGACAGGATGGCAATTGTCTAGTCTGAGTAGATGTTAGAGTAGTGGGATGGCTTAGTGGGCCAGAAATAGTATTAATCGGTGCTTTATCAGAAAAGTTGCTAGAGCTAATATTATTTAAGCCTATCACCAGGCCAGAAAGTGCAAGGGTGTTGTCTGCAAGCTTTTTCTCAATGGAGTCCAAACGCGTATTAGTTGTCAGAATGTTCTCCAGGAGAGGCTGAATTAGGGATTTTACCACGTGATCAATTTTAGCCAAGGTGTCTCTCTCACTGGTAGAGCAATGATTAGTATCTAAGTGCGTCATGTGAGGGGTCAATTGATCCATCACCTCCCTCAGGATAGGAGTTATGATCTTCTGCAGGTTCTCAGTTAACCATTTGAGTGTTAATCCTCCCTTACTTTTTTGGCAATTAATCCCTATAGATTCCTCATTAAATGAGATTAGGGGCGAAGCAGGTGAAAAACTGAGCAGATTTGGAGACCCTTCATCAACGCTGCTAGCACAAAAGCTCAGTAAGGGTTCGCAAGCGTTGACAGGCGTATTTAAGGGGGAGTCTGCTACACAAGAATTTTCCGGGGCTTCCCCTATAGATCCCTCAAGTTCAGAGTTGTGTGATATGATAGGAACTAGTAGTGAATTATTTGAATTAAACATAGATAATGACTCCGTCCCTAATTGCCCCAGATCGGGGCTTCTTCCCAGGAATAACTGCGATGGAGAGCAGCTTTTATGTTTAGAAGTTACTAGCCTTTTTTGAGCGTGCTTCCCCCTATATCTGCGTTTTACTTTTTTATATTTTCTAATTGATTTAGCGGATAACGGGGCATGCTCTGAAACGGCCCTGGGGTTAGCTGACAGACCAGCATGCCTTTCATCATGCACCTGAGCAGAAGTTGTAACAACTTTATTTGATCCACAAGTAGAATTACTTCTGTGTGTGTCCGCCGGCAGAAGGGATACTTCTTCAGGCAGCATAATAGGGCTCTCCTTGCCCAAAGAGGCCCTCCTGTCAATATTAATCTTATTGACCTTTTTAATAAGGTAATTGTCCATTTGTCCCATCCCATGCAATATCCTGTTGCTTTTACCTTTAATCATCGGGCCGACTAGTTTACAGGGCGCTGAAACAGATACAGTTCAGGAGCACTGCAGTTCTTAATAGACAGCAAACCCACTAAACCCACAAAGAGCCAACACAAGCAACCCCCTCGAGTAACAAGACGCGAAACGAGAACTCACAGGCAGCCTCGAGGGTACAAATCGTGCAGTGGCAAAGTCTATGGCCCAGACCAGACCTCCTCAGGCCTCTGAGGGCCCGCCCTTTGTCCGGGCTTAGTCCGGCGCGTCCCGCTCGCGTCCCTCGAAGCGGTTGCCGTCAAGACTTAACTAGGGCGTCACAATGCTGGGGCAGGTAAGCGGGGGGAAGCACAGGTGCAGCAACGCACGGGCTCCTGGGAATCGGAGTCCCGTGTAGTGCCTTCTCCCCGCGTTGGTGTAGCCACACGCGGCAACGAAGGTCAAGCAAAGCCCCTCCTAGGGCGACAGCACAGCAGGCAGCAACAGCGATCCTGGTGGGTGTGGAAACGAAGCGGGATCCAGGTTAGGAAATCACTTAGTGCTTTTTTTGACTATCTTCCCATATCATAATCCCGTCGTCTATGTAGCACCGCCAAAGTTTTATTCCCCTGTAGAAGGGGTTGGTTGAAGTCTGTATATGTTCTTGTTCGAAACCACTCACATACAGCCCCGCCACACTAGGGGCGAATGTACTACCCATAGAAGTCCCGTGACATTGTCCAAAAAGGGTGCCTTCAAATTCAAAATAGTTCTCGGTAAGAGCTAGTCTACAGCACTCTAGTACAAAATGTCTGGGTGTCTTGTAGGTCCAATTTTCAGTCAATAAGATGTTTTCCAAAGTGTCTAAGGTCTTCTGTTGGGGGGGACTCGTGTAGAGACTCTCTACATCGAGGCCTACTTGGAGCATGGTGTTTTCATCAAAGGTTTGTCCATCCAGCAGGTTGAGAAGGTCACGTGTGTCCTTCAGGTACGTGGGTGTTTTTTGTACCAAAGGTTTCAGAAATTGATCTGCAAATTGAGAGAGTGGTTCTAAGACAGATCCAATTCCTGACACGATGGGGCGTCCTGGTGGTGGAGTTCTGTTCTTATGGGTCTTTGATAGAGAATAGAAATATGGCACTCTCGGTAATTTTGTTTTTAGGAAATCGGCCTCATGTTTCGAAATCCACTGGTTGATTTCTGCCTCGTCTACCATTAATTCAATGGTTCTTTGTAGTCTTTTGGTTGGGTCAGAGGTTAGTTTTCTATAGAACCTCTGATCAGATAGAAGGTCATTGCACTGCTGATTGTATCCTTGTTTTGTCAGGAGGACAATGGCTCCTCCTTTGTCTGCTGGTTTGATAATAAGGTTTTCATTCTTGCGTAGTTCCTCCATGGCCCTTTGTTCCTTTCTGGTCAAGTTTACGTAAGGTTTTTTAACTGTGGTCCCCAGGTTTTCCACTTCCTGCATGATAGCTTGTTCAAAAGCTTGTATTTCGATGGGCACCAGATGTGTAGGTGGGCTGAAAGTTGATTTCGGTCTGAGATTGGTGTCGCTTTTTGTTGGATGCGTCTCCTTGTCGGTGAAAAAGGCTTTAAGTTTGATCTTTCTGCAAAATTCTGCTAGCTTGCACCTCAATTTAAAAATGTCTAGTGGTGGGGTAGGGACAAAGCCAAGGCCTTTGTTTAACACATTCTCCTGGTCAGTTGTAAGAGTAATTTCAGTCAGATTAACTACCAATGACTTGTTGAACTGGTTCCTGGTTATTCTTTGGTCATGCTTCGGGTATGCATCTGCCTTTCTTGTTCGTTCCAGGTGACCCCTTTCCGTCTGTCCCTTTGATGACCGGATCCTCTCCCTAAAAAAGGAGGCGGTGGTTGTGTATTCATCATTGGGCCCATTGCTGGTGGACCCTGGAAGTATGGGTTCATCCAACCTGGAGAGTTGGACATGCATGGTTGAAAATTATGTTGTGGATAGTCATAGTATCTCGGCAATTGCCAGTTGTTCCCTCTTCGACGCTGGTTTCTTCTGTATTGACCTCTCCCTCTTCTTGGGGTGGTACCTTCATCACTGCTCCAGTCAGAGTTATTGTTGGAGCTTTCAGCCGAGGAGTCCTCATCATCTCTATAATCCGGGGTGACATAATCATCTCTTGAGTAGGGGTGCATTTTCTCCATTGAGAATCTCTTAAGGTCTTTGTTCAATTTTTTAATTTTATTTTGAGTGATATACTCCTTGGTCTCATTCATCTCTTTATTTATTTCTTCGAGTTTGTTCTTATAAACTGAGATGTGAACTGTAGTCTTGAGTTTAGCTTCACTGACTTGTATCTTAATTGTCAGGGCTTCAACTAGCCGTGTAGCTGTTTTTATTATCAAAACTAGGTAGTCCCTGGTACATTTCCATGAGATGGATGACCAGTCTTTGCGGAAAATTACATCTTTCAGGAAGATTCGTGGGGCATTCTGTACCCACAGACCTTTAGGTGCTGAGTTGGCACGTAAATACTCTTTCATGATAATGCCATGGATGGCTGTTCTTACTAGTTCCTTCTTAGTCTCTGTAAGTTCATCCCACTCATTAGTTTGTGTCAATGTTTGTGCCAAGTCTTTGTCTTGTAGTAGTGAAGAATCCGATAGAATGGTATTAACCTCTTCCTCTGTATAGCTGAGTCCTTGTATTCGGCACCTAAAGGTCTGTGGTTACAGAACTAGGGACTACCTAGTTTTGATAATAAAAACAGCTACACGGCTAGTTGAAGCCCTGACAATTAAGATACAAGTCAGTGAAGCTAAACTCAAGACTACAGTTCACATCTCAGTTTATAAGAAAAAACTCGTAGAAATAAATAAAGAGATGAATGAGACAAAGGAGTATATCACTCAAAATAAAATTCAAAAATTGAATAAAGACCTTAAGAGATTCTCAATGGAGAAAATGCACCCCTACTCAAGAGAAGATTAAGTCACCCCGGATTATAGAGAAGATGAGGACTCCTCGGCTGAAAGCTCCAACAATAACTCTGACTGGAGCAGTGATGAAGGTACCACCCCAAGAAGAGGGAGAGGTAAATACAGAAGAAACCAGCGTCGAAGAGGGAACAACTGGCAATTGCCGAGATACTATGACTATCCACAACCTAATTTTCAACAATTCATGTCCAACTATCCAGGTTGGATGAACCCATACTTCCAGGGTCCACCAGCAATGGGCCCAATGATGAATACACAACCACCGCCTCCTTTTTTAGGGAGAGGACCCGGTCATCAAAGGGGCAGACGGAAAGGGATCACCTGGAACGAACAAGAAAGGCAGATGCATACCCGAAGCATGACCAAAGAACAACCAGGAACCAGTTCAACGAGTCATTGGTAGTTAATTACTCTTACAACTGACCACCAGGAGAATGTGTTAAACAAAGGCCTTGGCTTTGTCCCTACCTCACCACTAGACATTTTTAAATTGAGGTGCGAGCTAGCAGAATTTTGCAGAAAGATCAAACTTAAAGCCTTTTTCGCCGACAAGGAGACGCATCCAACAGAAAGCGACACCAATCTCAGACCGAAATCAACTTTCAGCCCACCTACACATCTGGTGCCTGTCGAAATACAAGCTTTTGAACAAGCTATCATGCAGGAAGTGGAAAACCTGGGGACCACAGTTAAAAAAACCTTACGTAAACTTGACCAGAAAGGAACAAAGGGCCATGGAGGAACTACACAAGAATGAAAACCTTATTATCAAACCAGCAGACAAAGGAGGAGCCATTGTCCTCCTGACAAAACAAGGATACAATCAGCAGTGCAATGACCTTCTATCTGATCAGAGGTTCTATAGAAAACTAACCTCTGACCCAACCAAAAGACTACAAAGAACCATTGAATTAATGGTAGACGAGGCAGAAATCAACCAGTGGATTTCGAAACATGAGGCCGATTTCCTAAAAACAAAATCATCGAGAGTGCCATATTTCTATTCTCTACCAAAGACCCATAAGAACAGAACTCCACCACCAGGATGCCCCATAGTGTCAGGAATTTGATCTGTCTTAGAACCACTCTCTCAATTTGCAGATCAATTTCTGAAACCTTTGGTACAAAAAACACCCCTGTACCTGAAGGACACACGTGACCTTGTCAACCTGCTGGATGGACAAACCTTTGATGAAAACACCATGCTCCTAGTAGGCCTCAATGTAGAGAGTCTCTACACGAGTCTCCCCTAACAGAAGACCTTAGACACTTTGGAAAACATCTTATTCACTGAAAATTGGACCTACTAGACACCCAGACATTTTGTACTAGAGTGCTGTAGACTAGCTCTTACCGAGAACTATTTTGAATTTGAAGGCACCCTTTTTGGTCAATGTCACGGGACTTCTATGGGTAGTACATTCGCCCCTAGTGTGGCGGGGCTGTATGTGAGTAGTTTCGAACAAGAACATATACAGACTTCAACCAACCCCTTCTACAGGGGAATAAAACTTTGGCGGTGCTACATAGACGACGTGATTATGATATGGGAAGATAGTCAAGAAGCACTAAGTGATTTCCTAACCTGGATAAACACAAGGGATGACTCTCTCAAATTCACATACACAGCAGATAAGAAACAATTGGATTTCCTTGATGTTACCATTTTCACGCAAAACGGTATATTACACACCAAAACCTACTATAAACCAACAACAAGAAACAGTATTCTCTCCCATAGCAGCTTCCATCCCCGACCTTTGAGAGATAATCTGCCCTACAGCCAGTTCCTACGTCTAAAACAAAACTGTAGCAACTTGGAAGATTATAAGCAACAGGCTAAGGATCTAGAAAACAAACTTGCGAAAAGAGACTACCCAATCAAGACAATAAAAAGGTGCCAAAAAAGAGCTCGAAACCAGCCCAGAGAAAATCTGTTGCTGACTATACAACGAGAAGAACCCAAGGATCTACTGACTTGTGTGACGACGTACAACACTGCATCAAACATAGTGAAAAAGATCATTAATAAGAACTGGAGGATACTTACATCGAACACACTGACATGGCCAAGACCGAGATTCGCTAACAGGAGAACTAGGTATATCAAAGACATCTTGGTACACACAAGACCAAGAATCATCACTAAAAGAGAAACAGCATGGAATCTCAGCCCAATAACTGGACATTACCCATGCGGCTCCTGCTCCGTGTGCAAGCTGACGAAAGTAACTAAGAATTTGCAACTTCTCCCAAACTTGAACTGGGAACTGCGTAACCATACGAACTGCAACACAACCCACGTAGTGTACATGATTGTTTGCCCATGTGGCCTAAAATACATAGGAATGACTTGCTGTAAGATCAAGCAACGTATCATTGAACACCGCAGCAACATCTCTTGTAAAAAAGCGACAACGAAGATGAGCAAGTACTTCATAGAAACCAATCACGTTGCAGAAGACCTGAACTGGGTAATTCTAGAAACTTTATCAATCAAGGGCAATAACGCTGAACGAGTTCTGTACGAGAAGGAAAAACGTTGGGTCCATCGTTTAAAAACGGACAGAGAGGGACTGAACGATACCATTCTCTGGCATTCGTTAGCTTAAAGAGATGACACTAACATTACCATCCTTTACAATCATGACTTGAATACAATCCCAGATATACATTACACTTCTAGCAATATAAAATAACTTAGGGACACAATGAACTAACACACAAGTTCATTAGAGACTATGATGACATACATTCAATTGTCCATGTAGACACCCTTACTGTAATCCACCAATAATGTTAGAAAAGTCGGTTGAATTCAATGTAATTTTATTCATAGTTCTTTTATTATCACCAATACTTGTGTCAGGTACACTTTTCGCTTTTAGTGAATGATTTAACATACAAGCACATTAGGGACTATGAAGACATACAGTGATCAACTGTTTATACAGATAACTTTATTGTCATCCACCAATAGTATAGAAAAATCGATGGCACCCATTCTTATTCTATTGATAGTCTGTTAACTGTCTCCTGAACGTGTGCCAACCAACCTTGCCAACCAGTACAATCGGTAGTCCTACCTTTATCTCTGCATACCCGGACTATGTAACGCAAGTCTAAACGGGCCCACGTCATCCCGGGGACCATTGTCAGAGTCAGAACAAGCGATGCAGAAGAAGTAACCGGTAAGCCACGCCGAAGCCTACTCCGCTACACGAAAACAGTGAGTAAGCGGACACTAACCAGCTCCTCTTTCCACCAGCAATAGTTTCATCGAAACTCACTGGTACCCTGAGGGAGCGAAGTTCCACAACAATAGAGGTAAAAAACTTGTAGCGAACTTTCTGATTGTCTGTAACCGAGGAATCCCTTTTGAACTATAACGCAGTAATTTAAACATTAGGTATTAACGCGTATATATTTTAGTGAATTGATTCTTGTTAAAAATTGAAAACCACTGTACAACACATTGATTACGAAACGCTTCCGTGGGTGAACTGCTACTATACATGCACCCATAATTATAACGTTCAAAAGGATAAGCCATTTTACAAATGGAAGGCCACGATCCTGTTCTCTCATTATTTTGCAAATATTTTTGAGTAAGTAGTATTAAATAAACACCGCATCCACTACTATTAGCGTCAAAGAATGTGGCTCCTTAATAACTATACATGTACTATTTTCACTACCCAACGAGAGTCGCACATGAAAGGAACTTGTTACTCCCTTTCTTAAACTATCAATATACAAAGCGGGTCGCACAACAGAAGGCTTACCATTCCTCCATAGTGTCTAACAAATAGACGACAGACATCAAAAAATCAAAAAGAATTCTATAGCATAACCACGTGTATCTTGACATGATACCTTTTGAATATATAAACATGGTCTAAAGAGTCTAAACTTTTGACAAATCCGATAGAAAGTGTTTTTATAAACCTGCCCTTCCTTCTCCCTCACGTTCAGTCCTACATTAATATAACGAGCGCCAACAATACGCCAACTTGTCCCCATTTTAATATGGATTTATGGGGCCCAATATAAATGACTACCGTCAGAGCATAGATTACGTTGAATGTCTAACAGTCAAGTTGTTGTTATTTTGACATCACGTACATTTTTCCTTACAGGTACAGATACTACAGATCTGACCTCTGAAAATAAGGGCGGTGAGTACAATATACCCATCCCATTACTTCAAGAGCTATAATGTGCTCTTAAGAATTTCCGGTCCTGACGAAAGCCTCTAGTGATCCCAAGAGGCTGAAACATGTTGACCATCACCAGTGCGATGGACCATTAACTAGGTCTATACACGCATGACTACGTTTTTAATTTCCCACATCACCAATCTCAAGAATAAAGGACAAGAGATTTGATATAGGGAATTTTATTCTGAATTTCACACATCTTGAGCATGAGCACGCCCTCTTTTTATTTCTGGCCACTACTGCAAAACCAGTTGGTCTTCCTCCATGTGGAGGTCAGCATATGGACAAAGGAAAAGACCCAATGATCATGCTGTTACGGTCCACGGAGGCGGAGAATCAACATATACCGCCCATCGCCTGTGTACGTATATGAGGGTTTTTTAGCGATGGTTTCCCACGTTAATTAAGACCTTGGTTACACAGGACATGTGGTCCATTTTCTCCCCCATTTTGATATTTGTACTAACCACTGGAAGCTACATGGATCACAGCTTCTTTTTCCTTCCCCATTGATTCTTTGAATAAAGTGTTATACTCCAGCCCCTCTGTGTGAGGCCTATGACTCCTTTTGTCAATTGAGCCTGTCCTTGCTTGCCTGGATAATATCTAATACTCAAATAATCAAATGTATGCACTTATTCCAGAGTGACTCAATTAACTGTGAGCTCCATTTTAATATCCTGTGTATCTTTCGTAAGTCATTACCTTAGTTTTTATTAACGTAACGGTTATCCTCTTTTTCTAGTGTAGTTTTCAAAGTTACTTAGTCATTTTTAGAAAATCCATTGGAGTTTTTAGTATTTGAAAACCTTCATCAGCAGAGAGGAACTTGATTTCGAGCCCCAAAATGTATACCCCTGGATTGGTGCAAGGCCCACCAGCATAACGAGAAAAGTGCATTATAACATTAAAGGCCACAGAATAATGCGTCTGATATATACATACATGCATCTGACTTTGTATGAATGCTTCCTTATTCATTCATTGTTTTGGAATACGGACTAGATGAAAATTACTTGTGGTGAATGGGAGATATCACTGTTTTGTGGTGAATACATATTTGACATTTTGTGAGGCATATGCAATATTATCTTACCTGCCTCTATCTAAAGACTCTTTGAAAGAACCAAGAAATGAAGTGGTAGGGGCAGTACGATAGAAGGATTGTAACAAAAATGTTGATAATGCTTTATGCTTAACGTGTATCCCTCAAAAAGTGCTAACAGGTATAATCCAAGAGTTCACGTCTAAAGTTACAGATAAATAGCTTGTTTTTTTTGCTGACCCTTTCCCTCTTTCTCTTGTGTTTTTCATACTTGTAACACAGCAGTTACTACTCTCCACATTGATCTCTTCTTTATGTATCGTTCTAAGTGCACTCCCTTAGATCAGCAGCGTCTGCTTTCAAGTTCTTGCCAATTCTGCCCTTTCCCTCCTTTTTAGGTCTCACCTAGGCAGTGCATGCACTGTCTCTTCGAGACACACTGTATCTGCTCTGGGGGCTTACAGCCTACCCCTCCCTTTAGATTCGATTGTTCGCTTGTCATTTCCAAAAGCCTACTTGTATATGGGTAATGTGTGTTTTTGTCCGTCCTTTTGGTGGTTTGCTCCCTTCACGGAGCAGTGACCTGTTACTTGCATCCTTCCATTTTTGTCTATTTCTGTTTTTGTAGGCGCATTTCTAAAGTTACGGATAAATAGTGTATTTTTTCCAAGCATATTCTTTCCCTCTTTCTCTTGTATTTTCCGGATTTGTAACACAGCAGTTACTACTCTCCAGTTCTTGCCAGTTCTGCTCTTTCTCCATTTTTTAGGTCTCGGCTACATAGCACATGAGCTGTCGCTTCGAGACATGCTGTATGTACTCTGGGATTACAGCCAGCCCATTTTTTTGATTAGTTTGTTCGCTTGTCCTTTCCAAAAGCTTGATTGAATGTAGAATATGTGTGTTTTTTTGTCCCTCCTTTTGGTGTTTTGCTCCCTCCCATGGAACAGTGACCTATTACTTGTATCCTTGCATTTTTGTGTATTCCTGTTTTCGTAAGTGCACTTCTAAAGTTACAGATAAATAGTGTATTTTTTGTAGCTTATTCTTTCTCTCTTCCGCCTGTGTTTTTCGGATTCGTAACACAGCAGTTAGTACTCTCCACATTGATCTCTTCTTCATGTATTGTTCTAAATGCACTATCTTAGATCAGCAGCTCCTGCTTTTTAGTTTTTGCCAGTTCTGGTCTTTCTCCCTTTTTAAGGCCTTGTCTACATAGCGCATGAGCTGTTGCTTTGAGACATGCTGTATCTACTCTGGGCTTACAGCCAGCCCATTGCTTTTGATTTGTTTGTTCGCTTGTCCTTTCCAAAAGCCTACTTGAATATAGGGAATGTGGTTTTTTTTTCTCCCTCCTTTTGGTGTTCTGCTCCCTCCCACAGAGCAGTGATCTATTACTTGCATTTTTGTCTATTTCTGTTTGTGTATGCGCACTTCTTTTTTCGTTGCTTTCAGCCCGCCCAAGCACATCGCGTGTTTTTGGACGGTTCCCGTTTCTTCGTAAAGTGTTGTATGTTTTTTTTGCTTTTTTGTTACCATTATGCCGCTACCGTGCCCCCTCATCCCCACAGCACTCACTTTGAATCAAAGTTGTATGGAGCCCCCGATTCCATAGGTCACTAGTCGCTGTCGGACAAATGCTTTATCATCAAGCCGCTACCGCTCCCCCCTCATCCCCGCAGCATTCTAATCAAAGCCGTATGAAGCCACCGATTAGTTAGTTCACCAGTCACCGTCCCACAAATTCTTTATCATCAAGCCACAATCGTGCTCCCTCAACCCTGCAGCACTCACTTCTAATCAAAGCCTAATGGAGCCACCTTGCTTCCATCGAGCACTCCACTGCTCTAAAAGGAACCTGTATCTACCTAGTATACTAAGGACATAATACTGCTAGAAGGAAACCAGTCATGAAAGAGCTACCCTCCCAAGGGCCAAACTCTCACAGCATTACCTCAGAGCTCTCAGGTTTATCGGGCACATGCGTGAACAGGTCATGTCTTGTTCCTATTTGGTTGCAAAGCTCACTAGGCAATGTTGCAACCTTTACTTCGTCATCAATTGCAGCACAGAGTGCATATGCAACTGCTTTGCAATCCCCACCCCTAAAATCGCACTTTAAAAACAACCCAAAATTGTCAGATGCACTCTTAACACAGGGCATTTCTATTCAAGAATTGTTTTTTGTCTTTTTGTGCACAGCATGTGTATTTCTTGTTTTAAAAGTGATATTTTACAGCCCCATGCGCTGACTTTTTCATCACAAATACTTTTTAGTGATACTGACAATCTAATTTCTATGCTATATTAATACAGTTTTGATTTCTATAGTACATAGAATCCACACTTACTATTCAATAACACTACTGTAAAGCAAAGGAATTTTTTTTTTTGCAAAGGCGAGACCTATTGATTTTGCCAATGCTTGTTATTAGTATTTCCTGTCTGTGCTTCTTAAAAGTTTGCCACAATTCTCCATCAACTGCACTTGTTTTTCCCTTCTCTTTCCTCTCTGCTTTATTTCCAGCTACCGTTCTTTTCCGCTTGCCCTTCCACCTTTTTACCACGTTCTTCTCTATGCTTGTTAGAAATGGTGACGATGAGTAAAGTACGCACCTAAATTTACCTGTGCTCACCCTCTAGTAGCTAGGCACAGAGCTGCCAGGCTAAACTAGAGAGCCAATGTGTAAAGCATGTGTGCACACATACAGTAACACTGTGAAAACACAACAGAATGACACCACACCAGTTTAGAAAAATAGTCAATATTTATCTAATCAAACCAAGACCATAACAACAAAAATCCAACATACATAAATCCAAGGTATCACTTTTAAAAGGTTAAAACGGTTCAGTTCTAAATGTTATTAATAAAATATTTCGACAATAAAAAAAAAACAGTTCAGTCTATATAAAACTATGATGTGTCACTTTTGAACGCAAAGTACCTGGGCTGCAACAAAATCAAAAGACAAAAACAGGCGCAGTGGAGGAGAGGCGCCGGAAGGCAAAGCAATGCGTCTGGTCCTTGCCCTCAGGGAAGGTGATACGTTTGTTCCTTACTGTAAGAGGAGGTGATGTGTTGGTTTCTTACTGCGAGGGGAGGTGATGCATTCTTTCTCTGGACACGCGTCCTTGGTTCCTAACTGTAGCCCATCGTCGATGTAGGCTTGATGCACAGGTCCAATGCGTGGAAAATCAAGACGCGCTGGGTCGATATGGCCCGGGCGATAGATACGGCCGGGGCGATACAGGGGCTGCGTTGATTTTCCAGCTGCGGCACAGGTGATGCATAGAATCTTGAGCCGCACAGCAGGAGTGGGAGCTGGTGTCTCGAACGTCGGAGACACGATGCTTGGGACTCGGGCTGCAGCAATTTTTGGGCTGCACGGCAGACGCTGCGTCGATTCTCTGCCCGCGCTGCAGTGATGAGTTGGTTTTTCAACCGCACGGTAAGCTAGTGGCGGGAAAAATAGGTGCTGCATGGATTTTTTCCTGTCTCTTGAAGCAGCAAAACCACCTTCAAGGGCCCAAAACTGGGGTTGGCACCACTTGGCAGGTCAGAACTCTAAGCAGAGGAGTTCAGGGGAGCTGCAGATGAAGTTTTTGATGGCCCTGAAACTTCCACCAGGAGGCAAGCATCCACAAGCCCTTGGAGAACCTTGGCAAGCAGGATAAAAAAGCCAAATTTCAGTCTCCAAGACAGAAGCAGTAAGCAGTAGGCCAGCACAACACAGCAACAAGCAGAGTGGCAATTCCCCTCCTACAGCTTCTTCAGCTCTCTTCTTGGCAGAATCCCCTCTTGATCCAGAAGGATTCTAAGAATGTGGGGTTACAGGTCCAATACGTATACACTTTTGCCCTTTGAAGTAGGCATACTTCTAAGGAAAGTTTTTGATGTTCACAAGATCCTGCCTTGGCTCCAGACACACTACAGGGGAATGGAGACAGCATTGTGTGAGGACAGGCACAGCCCTATGCAGATTGACAACTCCTCCTAATACTCTTGCTCAGGAAGGCCCATAAGGCTGATGATGGGCCATCAGGATATGCAGGGCACACCTCAGCTCCCTTTATGTGACTGTCTAGAGTGATTGTGCAAACAGCCCCTCTCAGCCTAAACCAGATGTTGATTCCACAGACAGGCAGAGACACTGAATGGTAAAGCAAGAAAATGGCCACTTTCTAAAAGTTGTCAAAAAAGGAATAAGCCTTTACCTCACTTTCTTCGTAAGCATTCACAATTTCGCTCTATGGACAAACGCATTACTTTTTGTTTGTACCGGTATTTTATTTATACCTTTTTACTTTTTGAGTTTTTCTTGTTTTTCATTAGTTAATTTCAGTATGAAAAAGACAAGTGTCTGGTCATATCTGTTTTATAACCAATTTACAAAACATTCTAGATATACATTAATAATACAACATACTATACATATTACATCATATTAAACATTTATATAAAACAAAAGAAAATACCTCCAATACATGCGTATTTTTGTACCAGTGTTGGTCAACTGACTAGATTAATGATCCTAGACTTTTTTTTAAAAGTGTCTATATCAGGTATCTGTGGGTACACAGGAAAACATTCGTTTTTTCAAGAATGAAGTTTTTCTGGAGGGGAAATTATTCCTTATTTCACAGACTGGAATTCAATTTTTCATTCCCCTGTGCTTTGATCATGTGCCGACGCGTTTCGAAACCTGGGCGTTGAGTTCCAGGATTCTCGTCAGGGCTTTTAAATTGTGGCAACGTTGATTTTTTCTGTAATAGATGTGCAACACAACAGTTAAAATTTTATTTTGAGTACTCCTTCCCTTAGTTATCTCATTTTCTTGCTAGTTATATCTGAGAAGCGATAATTGTCTTGTGGCCGCACGATGAGCTTTCTCTTGTTTGTTTTTTTTTATTTCTGTTGGAAGGCAAAAAAACCTGTCAAGAATGTGGATTTGCAATGCCTTGTTTAAAAGGACTTTCATAACCCAAAGATACGAGCGGCCCTACTTAAGAACGCCACAAACGCAGGTACTTAAATATTCAAATTTATTGAAACAGAGAGTATAGCGCCATGTAAAGTTCATTACAATATAAGGTACCATAATAAACCCACATGTCTTGTAGGACTTGATGCACACATCTTGCCGCGAGAAGCAGTAAAAAGATAAGGAAGAAGTCTAAAAGATACGAAACAGCAAAAAGACATGAAAGTCCTTTTAAACAAGGCATTGCAAATCGACATTCTTGACAGGTTTTTTTTGCCTTCCAACAGAAATAAAAAACCCCGAGCAAGAGAAAGCTCATCGTGCGGCCACTCAAAACTTGATGGGAAGACAATTATCGCTTCTCAGGTATAACTAGCAATAAAATGAGAACTTAGGAAAGGAGTACTCAAGATAAAATTTTAACTGTTGTGTTGCACATCCATTACAGAAAAAATCAACGTTGCCACAATTTAAAAGCCCTGACGAGAATCCTGTAACTCAACGCCCAGGTTTCGAAACGCGTCGGCACATGATCAAAGCACAGAGGAATGAAGAATTGAATTCCAGTCTGTGAAATAAGTAATAATTTTCCTTCCAGAAAAACTTAATTCTTGAAAAAACAAATTTTTCCCTGTGTACCCACAGATACCTGATATAGACACGTTAAAAAAACAGTCTAGGATCATTAATCTAGTCAGTTGACCAGCATTGGTACAAAAATACGCATGTATTGGATGTAGTTTTCTTTTGTTTTATATAAATGTTTAATGCAATGTAATATGTATGGTATGTTTTATTATTAATGTATATCTAGAATGTTTTGTAAATTGGTTATAAAACAGATATGACCAGACACTTGTCTTTTTCATACTGAAATGAACTAATGAAAAACAAGAAAAACTTAAAAAGTAAAAGATATAAATAAAATACCGGTACAAACAAAAAGTAATGCGTTTGTCCATAAAGCAACATTGTGAATGCTTACGAAGAAAGTGAGGTATAGGCTTGCTTATTCCCTTTTTTGAAAACGATAATACGGCCCTGCCTAAAAAATCTCGTCCCTTTGGCCTAACTCCCCTTTTATCTACACTTTCTAAAAGTGCCATTTTCAAACACACAATTTAAAAACCTACTTCACTAACATAAGTATTTTTAAACTCTGAGTTCAGGGAGCACAAACTCCAAATCTCTAGCTTTTCCCAATTGAAAGTTATACTTGTAAGATGTTACAGGGCAGCTGCAGTGATTACCTATGGGAGAGATAGTCCTTGCAATAGTGAAAAATGAAATTGGCAGTATTTCACTATCAGGACATGTAAAACGCACCAGTACCTTCCACATACACTGCACCCTGCGCATGGGGCTAACTTGGGCCTACCTTAGGGTCACCTTACATGTAGAAAAAGGGGAAGGGTTGGGCCTGGCAAGTGGGTGCACTTTCTGCGTCGACATGGCAGTTTAAAACTGTACTTACAGGCACTGCAGTGGCAGGCTTGAGACATGCTTACAAGGCTACTCATGTGGGTGGCACAATCAGTGCTGCAGGTCCACTAGTAGCATTTGATTTACAGGCCCTGGGCACACACAGTGCTCTTTACTAGGGACTTACCAGTAAATCAAATATACCAATCATGGATAACCAATCAGAATCACAAATTACACAGAGAGCATAAGCTCTTTAGCACTGATTATCAGTGGTAAAGTGCCCAGAGTCGTAAAGCCAAGAAAAAGCAGTCAGAGTAAATAGGAGGAAGAAGGCAAAAAGAGTGAGGATAACTCTGTAAAAAGAGCCAGGTCCAGCTATGTTTTTTTCAGATTTTGCTTCTTCCTCAGCCATTCTAGCTATCAGCTTTCCCAGCTGTCTCACTCACTCTCCCCCCCCCTACTTGCTCTGTCTCTCTCTTTCTCGCTCCCTTTTTTCTAGAGGTTACTACATGCCACACTTTTCTTCTTTTGTCTTTCCCTGGCACCTTCTGTTTTACTTTTTAAACTATTTATAAACTTAGCAGTATCCATCTCCTGTGCCTTTCTTCTTCAATTGTAGTCCCTGTCTCCTCAGTTAATCTACCCTGCCCACTTAGATAACTTGTTTGGTGGGATGCTGTCCTCTTGCTTCAGTCAAGGGCCTGATGTGTTAGCACTGTCCTTGAAAGTAAGACATTGACTCTCTATTTTCCCGTTAGGAGGTCTGTGAAGCTGCAGAGGATACAATTTTAGATCTCATTGATTATAGTCATCGGAAAGTGGCCATGCTGGCAGCTCGTAGCATCAATGGTGACACTCCAAAACACGGCAGACTCATACCAGAAGATCTTAGCAGCAAATCAAGCTTGCAGGTATGTGAACATACAGAGGGGATACTGATTGAGAATTGGGTGGGAAAAGAAGAGGGTAGAGAAAGGAAACAATTAGCAAAAGCTGCATTGATAAATTGAGAAACCTGAGGTGTAAATCCAAACTTGCGTGACTTCATCCAAATACTGCTCCCAGGAAGCCAAAAGTATTGTACGGAACTATGAATGTACAGCTAATACTTAGGGGAAAATTCAATTTATTTTTTATTTTTGAGGAACTATGGCTTCCATACAGAGGCACAGTTGAAAAATCTCTTCTTCAGTGAGTCACAGTTTGGAAACTCATTCATATGGGAGCTGGGCAAATGTTGCTACAGATACCGTAGAATAGCAAGTTGCTATTCCTAATGTGGGGTAAATGGCACTGCTCCAAATGTTAAAGATTTATAAACAATTCATTTTTGCTTAGGTATGTCAAATAATCATTTCAGAGTTACAAAATCAAGAATGTGGGCCTAATGGCCTAAGCATGGAATAAAATATAACATTTTCCAATATTTCATGTAAACTCCATTCTACATCATTAACATGTCACTCATCATGCTCTGTAAGCGGAGCGTTTAGGGCGGAGTTCGAATACGGGTAAAGTTAAGGCTTAAAAATGTTAAACTAATTTAAAATATTAAAAGTTACAATTAGTATTAATGTAATTGATAAACTGTTAACAAACACTGATTTATTGCACATAAATAATGTTTAATTTAGGGTTAGTATCACAGCAAGGATAAAGACAAGTCATTAAATAAATGTGATTAAAAAATAAAATGTTAGGGAAGGTATATTTGCTAGATCAAGGATAATTAAATAAAATACCCTTTAATGAACATAAAATAAAAGATACAATTACAGTTTAAAAAATATCTTAAGACAAATATTACAAACATTAATTAAAAAATTAAGGTAGTACTTGGGTCGATGGGGTGGGATTGGGATAGCGAAAAAACAAAATAAATGTACTAGAACAATGTGGTGATTTTTGATGTAAGGCATTGATGTAGCGATATGTCAATGTACTGATGCCAACAGACAATGTTAAAGGCAGCTCCCTAAGAAGAATTACAACGTCTTTTCTAGTGCTCAGGCTGACTACAATAACCCTTAAAATATGGAGCTTTTCTATTAGAATTGTCCAATCGGCTCAGTTACAAGCCTAAGTTTCATGCCATGTCCAGGTATTGACAGTGCCTCTCAAAGATTTACCAGCAAAGGGATATAATGTCCCCACAATTTAGGGGTTTTCTTATGGCAGACATTCTTGAGGATATTTCGGGATTTTTTTATTATTTGTAGGCCATAAACTCTTTGATAGGAGTAAAATACTGTTTAAAAGATATCCATGATATCTTTTTACGACGGTTGATCTAGGTTAGGAGCAAACAAGAAATCATAACAGGTAGGCAGGAAACAATCTAATATTTTTCTGACAAGTTTCTATATGTTGCCTTTTCCTTTAGGAGCTGCAGCAGCAGGCCAATGTGCTAGAATTTGATATCTCATTGAAGGCTCTTTCTGTTCTCCGGTACATCACTGATCACATAGACAGGTGAGCTACAGTACTTTGGGTGATCTTTAAAATTTCTGATTCTCTTATCCATAGTCTGGTGTTGGGTTTATATTTTCTAAATGGGTCAGAAACTACAAATATGGCCTTGCTTTGTATTAATAGCACAGAAAGATACAATGCTGAATATATTTGCATCTCCAAAGCAATGGCAGCATCCTGATTCAAGAACGGTGTCTCTCTACCTGGAATTACCATATAGACGTAGGCATTTGAGGCACTTTATACCTTCATGTATTAAGGGAATAAGATGCCCATCACCCTCTATTGTGACTGATTCAACTTAGAGAGACTGTAGTCACATTGTCCCCAGTGTCAGAAATGGCTACCGCTGATCCTAGCCTACAGCACATACTGCAGTGGAGTGATGCAGAATCCCATGCATATCTTTAGTTTGGCACTCCCTGTCTGATATCAGGAAGTAAGGTAGGAGAATTTTTGCTGTTGGTTGATCACACCAATTCTCTGTATCATGAATACAAGGGGCTTATTTATTTGCAATGAGCTTTCAAAAAAAATCATAAATTATTGCCCTACTTATATTTCTGTGCAGCTCTTTATCGTCACTAGGTGGGTCCACCGCTCAAGCATGACACCTACATTAATTACTGTCCTTAGACTATACTTACGTTCAGTGGAGGAACCTTGCAACACTTTACAATTGTGTTTTAGTCCAACCATGTGACAGTTTATTCATTTGTAATTGGACAATATAGCTTGAGAAGGCCCTAGTAACTCAATGTGGAAGAATCCTTAGTTTCTTTAATCCCACTTCCCTAGAAAGGAATTCCCCCACATACTCCAGAGAAAAAATGAGGGAAAAGGGCTAAAGTTGATTGTGAAGAGACCTTCAAGCTGAAAGTGTCTTACCCTCTGAAACTGTGCTGTTTATATTTTAAAGAACATTGCACTGGGCCAGTGGGGATTATCATGATCCATTGCAGCTCTGAATCCAAGAACCTACTATAATTCATGTAAATCTAGTCTTCATGTCTTTCTCAGGTTCAAGTGACTATGTTAACTATGAGTAGATCCTGATGAAGTGACAAATTATCAACAGCTAGCTCAGTTGCGAAATATGCGTTGACCAATTAAGTTCTTAAAATCAATTCTTTATTTTTAAATTCATTATCCATTTCAAATTCAGAGTATAATTAGAATTTATTTAACCTCAACTTATTGATGTCAACCACCTGTACTTTATAAAATTAAACTCATTGTCTTATATGTTCCTTTCTTCTTCTATGGCCACAGTGACATATTTACAATCACTATTTTCAATATATTTTGGTGTTACAATATTTTCTTCTCATTCGTATTCAACGTCAACCTCTTTAAAGGCATCAACGAGGTTCTTTCCACCTGTTAAGAGTGCTTCTGTGTTGAAACAACATTTCAACAGTTGTTGAGGCCAAATACCTTTTCAGCTTCCAGTTTTTGAAATCTCTTTATTATGCAAGATCACAGTATAGCACAAAATAAGAGCATACAATGTATAACTTGCTGTACAAGTACACTTTGAAAACATCTCGCAAAAATAAAAAATCAGATATTCACACCCGCCCCAAAGAAAGCAAGAAAGAATGGGCGAAGAGAACAGAGACACTAAAGATACGTTATAGAAGAACAACACAAATAGAGTACACCAATATTCCTCCACTAAATACAGGATGAATCGTCACACAGCACTCAGTTCAAACTTTGTCAAAGTTATGCTTTATCTGTGAGATGGCTCCAAGCTTCTCTCCCACCTCTGCCTTTTACTTGCTAACAGTTCCTATTTTATACTCTAAAATTAATCTGTATTCCTCTGCCGACTCCGATCAGGCATTTGTGTTTTCTGAATGATGAATCCCTCTGTGCTGCAGCAGCTGTGGTTTCTTTCTCTATGTGAAGAATTTATCAGTTCTATAGTCACAGTTCCAGCACCAGAGTCTATCTTGTCAAATTCTTGGAAACTATTTGTACTTCCAAGGAGTCAGCACCCAGGTTGAATTCACTCAGATATCAAAAGAGTATTAGGGTGATCACCTCCGAAGTGGAGTGGCGGGGGTAAAACTCTAACCTTTACCTTCCTTGCAGGGTAATTTAAGTGATCGCCTTGTTGCTCCAACTTAAGCACGGGGTTATATTTCTGGTCTTAAAATCCTTAAGTCACTCACCACCTTCCATTAAGATCTGACACGCTCCTCCACAGTAGTGCATGCACCAGCTCCTCTCCTCTCGGGGTTGGTGTGAGTACCGGTACCGGGTGCTGGAACCCGGTCGTAAATGTCGGAACATCCCGTGAGCTTCTTCCCACCAAGAAAATAACTCGCAAACACGAAGATGTGTTATTGGCGATGCGTTTCGACCAGAGCGGTCTTTTTACAATAACTATATATATATATATATATATATATATATATATATATATATTCACTGAGAAAACACCATAGGTTTCAGGGGTGTTATAGTTAGCTGGACTTTTCACTTGTACAAAACCATTGAAATTCCCCCGTTATAGTTAGTTCAGCTAACTATAACTCGCGCGCCCGCAATGCACTGCTGATGACGTCACATATTACATCACTCATGACATGGTCAGTGACATCACTCATGACATCACTGATGACATCTCAAATGACATCACTGATGACATCATCCAGTGAATGTGTGTTTTTCTGAAAATAAATATGTTTTATATATATATATATCTCAAGGTCGATGGAAGAATAAATGGGTATATAAGTGTCTAAATGGATGATTTGTTTTTGAAAAATTGTGTAACTTACTGATTAAGTGTATCATAGTGAATACATGGCTTAGTGAGTAATGTTTAAATATGTAAATATCTGTATCAGTCTCTCACTTTGTGTATAAGTGGCTGCATGGGTTGGTGAGTAGCTACATGGGTGTCTATATAGGTTATTAGTTGGTTTTTTGAGTATCAGTCTGAGTGTCTGCATGGTTCGGTGGGGGGTATTACGTAGTGCATAGGTGCATGAATGAGTGACTCACTGTTTGTATGTGTTGAAGACGACAGCATGTGTGCAGGACTGTATGGGTGGATGAGTGTGTGTATGGGTGTGTTAGTGAGTGAATGACTGTCTCAATAGTGTCTTTATGAGTAACTACATATGTTTTAAACTAGTATATGTGACTATTGGTGTATATAAGTGAGTATATGTGAGAGTGAGAGATTGAAAGAGTTCCTGTATGAATAAGTATGTGTTTCTATAGGTGATTGTTTAAAAGACTAAGTATGTGTAAGTTTCCGTAGAATTAAGTGTGGTGGTGTGTGTATAACTGTATATGCAAGTAAATGTGTTGGAAACCGGGCAACCGGGTTAGCAGTCACCAGGTTCCCAGCACAACGGTAGCTTGGCTCGAGCGGTTGGGGTACAGGCACCGCGTTAAGCGTACGTCACACCCTCACAATAACCATGCGTTCATCCGTTCCAAAAACGACACTACACCGTAAAAATTATGAAAGAAAGTAGTGTGTCTTTATCTTATTTTCTCTTAGTTGCAGGGTTCATAAAATAAATACAAGACAATAAGATTCTCCTTTAAAAGGGCAGGTCAAATAAATAATACCACAGTGGGGTTTCAATAAATAGGATCAGGTCATAAATAAGCAAGGAATACATAGGGGTGCAATAAATACAAATGGCTAATAAATACTGTCAGACAATAAATACAATGCAGGAATAAATACAGTCAGACAATAAATACAGTCAATAAATAAAGCACCTTCAATAACTTAAATAACACAATTAATGACAATTACAGTTCACATCGCTTTCCTGAGGTAGTTTGGTTTTACTATGCCCAAGTACAGCTTGTGGTCATTTGGATGACATGGGGGGTGTCCCACCTAGATTGGTCAAGGCTGGGCCTGAACTGAGGTAGAATAAGGGTAACCTAAGGATCTGGCTCTCCCAAAATACACAACCCCTCACAGAGGTCACTGCACCAGTCTCAGTTCACCCCTGGCACTCCCAGGCTGGTTCTAACACCCCTCTAGCCCCTAGAATGGTCTTTTAGGGCTCCACAGGGCCTCAGACGCCCCCTCTACCACTTACTGCCCTTTTCACGATGATCGGCTCCGCTCGGCGCCGTGTCGATGTCGTGAGGCGGCTCCGGCTCGATGTCGCTGGGCGGCTCCGGTTCGGTGTCGCTGGGCGGCTTCGGATCGATGTCGCTGGGCTGTTCTGGATCGATGTCGCTGGGCGGCCTCGGCTCGATGTCGCTGGGCTGTTCCGGATCGATGTCGCTGGGCGGCCTCGGCTCGATGTCGCTGGGCTGCTCCGGCTCGATGTCGCCTTCCGGCGTCGCAGGGTCACGGTCTCCCCGCTTCCGGGTGTCTCCGGAGTGCGACCTCCACTCCCCACCTCCGGCGCGCTTCACCTCAGATTCCGGCGTCTCCGGAGTGCGATCTCCACTCCCGACCTCCGGCGCGCTTCACCTCGATCTCCGGCGACTCCGGAGTGCGATCTCCACTCCTGACCTCCGGCGCGCTTCACCTCGACCTCAGGTGACTCCTTACTCGACCTCCGGTGCCTCTCCACGACCTCCGTCGGCGCCCTCTCTCGACCTCTGACGGCTCCGGGTACGACGTCTGCTTTCTGTCAGCGTCGCTTCTCCACCTCAGGCCTCAGGTCTCCAGGCTTCTCGACGTCAGGACTCCAGGAGGACACTGCTAAACAGGTCAGGAGCTTGCTGGTCTTCTTCTTTAAGGCCTCTTCACAATATTTAGGTCCTTAAGATGGGTTTTCTGGTCTTGGTCCCACACAGGGCTCTAGGCTGGGCTTGGTCAGTAGGGACTAGCATCAAGGGTGGGTTTCTGGACCCCACTCCAAGCACTGGTTTCCACCCCTGCTGCCTTACTCCGACCTCCTTCTGAACTGGTCCTCTCTCCTCTCTAGTCAGATGCCAACTGCCACTCTGAGATGGCCTCCCAACATTCTAAACTGCCTCTCACTGTCACAGGGTTCCAGAATGTTACAGAAGGTTCTAGAAATCTCCAGTGGGTTCTGATGATGTCACAGGTGACAATGGGTGGCCACCATTTTGTGTCTCAGGCCCTCAGACAGAAGTTCCAGGGGTAGGGAAAATGGCTCCCTGACCCTGCATCAACACTAAAAAGTCTGGTGGTTCCCAAAAAGGAAAAATTATAACAGGGTTTGAGGCAAAAGTGGGACAAAATAAATAATGATGAGGAGGGACCACCCAAAGGGCTGACAGGTCTAACAAAATGTATGTTTGATTCTTTATTAGCATGAGTGACTATGTGTGTGAGTAACTCTATGGATGAGTGGCATTGTGTAACAGGATGTATAGGTGTATGAGTACATATGATGAGTGAGTACATGTATGAGTGACTGTATAGGACTGTTGGTGAATGAGTGGATGTGTATGTGGATCTTAGAATTACTGAAGAGGTTGTTGTAACTGGTATTGGTATGTCCATTGTTTTGAAAATTTTAGTCTCTATTTTTGAATGTGTGTATCAAAGGTTATATTAGGGTGAGAGGAGGTCTGCCACTCTATCACAAGGATGATGTCATCAGTGATGTCATGAGTGATGTCACTGACCATGTCATGAGTGATGTAATATGTGACGTCATCAGCAGTGCATTGCGGGCGCGCGAGTTATAGTTAGCTGAACTAACTATAACGGGGGAATTTCAATGGTTTTGTACAAGTGAAAAGTCCAGCTAACTATAACACCCCTGAAACCTATGGTTTTTTCAGTGAATTTCTGAGGTTTTTAAATGCTAATTCCTAACTATAACGTGCCTGAAACCTATGGTTTTTTCTGTGAATTTCAAAGGTTTTTTAAATGCTAATTTCTAACTATGCCTACAGAGATAGGACATGTGAAACAAGAAGAAAAAATGCACAGAAAGAAAAAAAAGAAGTGCAGA
Organism: Triturus cristatus; assembly: GCF_964204655.1. Taxonomy (NCBI): domain Eukaryota; kingdom Metazoa; phylum Chordata; class Amphibia; order Caudata; family Salamandridae; genus Triturus; species Triturus cristatus. The sequence continues at coordinate 343,224,372 of NC_140592.1, read as the reverse complement.
AAGAAGCAACAGAAGTCCTCAAAGACGAAGAAAAGTGCAGGAAGAAGGATAACGTGCAGAAAGAACAAAAAGAAGAGCAGAAAGAAACCTTGTTGCAAAATCATCCTGTACCCTCAACTTTTTCAGACGGATACTGGTGGTAACTGAGTCTGACTAACCAGTCCTAGAGCCAGTGCTATGTTAAAAGACACTTAGAATACAGTGAAAACACCTACATACACTAGGGAACACTATGCGTTGGGGTCCCCCTGTGATTAGCATGACCTCCTCTGTAAGCCCCTCGTATATAATAGGGCAGGGGGATTAAAACTACCTCTTAAACCAGGCCACAGGGCGTTTTTGCACACGTTAACTCAGGCCCCGTCCCCTCCCTTCACCACTGTGTAAACACACCCTGTGTCCGTTTTTAGTTGGGAGATTAAGTTCATTTGAATCCTGAGGGTCCCTAGGGTCCAACTAGCCCACTAGGTACCTCCAGTAAGTGCCACAGAGCTGCATTGCATAGAGGTGTAAAAAGTGGCACGGCCTGGACCACCTCTCTGCAGTGCAGCTCAGTGGCGCTTACTGGAAGCACTTGGTGGGCTAGTTAGCCCCCAGGGGCCCTCAGTATTGAAGGGAAATTATATCCCCAATTTAAAATGTGCCATAGTGCGTGTTTGCACACGTCACCTCAGGCCCCGCCCCCTCCCTTCACCACTGTGTAAACGCGCCCTGTGGCTGTTCTAAGTTGAGAGATGAAGTCCCCTTGAATCCTAAGGGTCCCTAGGGTCAAACTAGACCACTAGGTACCTCCAGTAAGCGCCACAGAGCTGCGTTGCAGAGAGGTGTAAAAAGGAGCTTGGCCTCAGAACACCTGTCTGCAGCACAGCTCCCTGGCGCATACTGGAGATGCCTGTTGGCCTAGTTGGCCCTCAGGGACCCTCAGTGTTGAAGAGGAATTAATTCCCCAACTTACAATTCGCCAGGGGGCGCGTTTGCAGAGTGCTGCAAGGAGGGGGCGTGGCCTCCGGCACGATGCCAGTCTTTTATTTATTTTAATTTTTTAAGAAGGGGGGCTGTGTGGTTCCCCTTCTTATTCTAATTTATTGGCCCTGATGACCCCATCCCCCAGGGCCTGTCTCCTAATTATATTTTTTTGACCCCAATCCCCAGGGCCGGCCACTGTTTTTTATTATTTTAAAAAAATATATATTTATAGACACACCTAGGACATGCTGGACAAACCGTACGTACCTATCACCATGACGATTTGCGTGATATTCATTAAAAGGCGACTATGCATACAATGAATCCACGTGGAATGTATTTACACCACTAGTGAAGCTCTGACATGTCTGATGCCCTACCGTGCCTAATCCCGGTAGACACCCTTGTCGTTTATTTATACAAACATGGGTAGCTATTGACGGGCACATTTAATACACATGCACACCAAGCCATTCAAAGGGGATTCGATAAAAATTCGACCAAAACTATGCAAGAAACCCCCCTCACGGTCAATAAAACACACATCCACTGCTGGATGTGTAATACTTTTTATTTTACTCTCTGGAAAGGGGACGAACATCACTTGAGAATCACAGCGCGCTCCTGGCAGAGCCCAATGCTGTGTTACACCCACCATTGCCTGCTGAGTGCCACACACCTCTGTGTTGTATTCCACTAGCTAGTGCATATGCTATGACACTCTCTAGCCCATGTGCACTGTAACACCACCCCGTGAATATGTCATGCCACACTTGTCTTCGCACGGGTTATATTGCCCCATCTAACGTGCCTTCCTCGATGCCTATGTTATAACGCACAGTGCTATGCCATACATATTACAATCTGGGATCCATATCTTTGTCACAGTGCATATGCAACGTTACACTCCCCAGCACATATTTTATATTACAACTTTAGAGACTAGTTAGGTTACACAACACTGCCCTGTGCATATTACACTCCAAGGCGCATATCGCATAGCACGCGCTAGTGCCTGTGCTATCTCGCGCTCTCCAATGAATCTGTCATTGCGCACAATGTATTGCATAATATATTTCACGCCGGTTCATCTTATATCACACTTTTTGGTGCATAGTTTATACCATACACTATATCTAGTTTTCATTTTCAATCGTGCTCTCAGGACTATGTTCTATATAACACTGTGTTCACCTACCCTTTTCACGGGCATTACATTTTGCGATAGGGGGTGGAGGGTCAGGGGGTGTTTCTGCCAAGTGAGCCCGGAGTCACAGTCACAAACGTCCTCTTCTTCCTGAATAAAAGTGAGACTATGCTGCATACTTGTTCATATTTTAAGTAGTTCGCACAGACACACGTTTTAAAAACAATAAAGTTCCTAATACCCGCCTTCTCTGAACAGTTAGCTTGCTGCCCCATCTCCCTCCTCCCTATCCTCTGTTGTGTGAATCCATGGACTAGCCTCCTCCCTCCTGCCATGCATGGTCTGATGTGCTGCCACTGCCCTCAATTTAGTATGATGTACCAGTCCACTCCTCCTGCCCTCCATTGGCCAATTCTATGCCCCATCATTGACTTCCTGCTTAAACTCTGTGCTTAGCTTGCTGCCTCTATTCTCCTTCCCCCTGCCCTCCGATGTCTTTGTGCATGCCCCTGCTCCATCCTTTTTGCCCACCATGTTCCATGGACCTGCCACTCCTATCTACTCTGAGTGTTCTCTTGAGCTGCCACTCCCCTCCCACCTGCCTAGCATTGTCAGATGACTGTAACCTGTCCCTGCCACCTCCACCCTGCCTGTCCACATGCCATGCCCCTATCCTCTTCCTCCTGTCCTACATGGTCCATTGTACTGCCACACCCTTCTGCCCTCCCTGGTCTGTTGTGCTGCAACTGCTCCTCCTGCCTGCCCCATGCGGTCTGTTGTGAGGCCCCTTCCCCTGAACTTTCTTGTCTGTGCACAGGTCCTGACCCTCCCTTCTATCCTCAATCGTCCTTTGTGCATGCCCCTGCACCCTCCTTCTTGCCCATCATAGCCATTGTGCTGCCACTAACCCTCCCACTTGCCATGAATGGTCTTCTGTGCTGCCATGGCCCCTCCCACCTTCCCTGTGTGGTCTGTTAGCTGCCCCTGACCCCCTCCCACCTTCCCTCCATGGTCTGTGTGTATGCCATCACAGTCTCAGTGTTGCTCTTCATGGCGTGTCTTGCTTCTAGTGCCCATCCTGCCTGACCTCCATGGCTATCTTGCTGCTCCTGCCCTGCCCCCTTGCCCCCAGCCCTCTGTTTACATGTGCAGACCCCTACTCCCTCCCTCCTGGCTTGTCTGTTCCATTGTAATGCCCCTGATCCATCCCTCCTGCCCTTTATGGTCTGTTATGCTGCAGCTTTCTCTCCTGTCTGTCCATTATGGTCAGCTAGCTACCATTGCCTCTTGCCCCTCTGTTTTCTGTTGTCCATGTGCATGGTCCTGTCCCCTACCTCTTGCTTTCTATGGATTGTTGTGCTGCACTCCCGTCCCACATGCCCTGTGTGGTGTATTGTGCTGCTGCAAACCCTGATGCCTGCCCTGCAGGGTCAGTTTGGTGCACCTCTCCATGTCCCTCCTGTCCTCTGTTATCCAAGTCCATGTCCCTACCCCATTTCCTTCCATGATCCAATGTACCATACTTGCGAACATTTTGAACTTGGTAAGAGGGAGATTTTGAAAAAAAACTGGGGTATTGATTTTCCCCTTTGAGTTACATTGAAAAAGAGGAGATTGTAGACAGGAGACAGATCAAATAAAGCCCATTTGAGCTTAAAAACATTGGACGTTTCCTGGCTGAATCGGGTCTGTTGGCATGTATGGTTGTACTACCATTGCCTCTTCCTTCTGCCCACAATGGTCTATTACATTGCCACAGCCTCTCTTGCAAGTCCTGTATTGTTGGTTTGTTGCCCCTGCCCCCCTTTCCACTGCCCTCCACAGTCTGTTGTGCTGCCACGGCCCTTCCTGCCTGCTCAGTGTGGTTAAATTGTTGCCTTTGCACCCTCCTACCTGCCTTCAATGTTCAGAGTCCGTGCCCCTGGCCTCTGCCTCTCAACAGTATCCCAATGAACAACTAGATTGCTAACATTCTATATTTATTACAAAAGTGTGGAACGCTTGACGTCATCTTGATGTAATCAAAACTGTAATACCGAGAGAATTTCCTTTAGAAATTACATATATGAGAGGGTCTTATTTGCATCAAAATTATGGTTAGTGCTCTAAAAAACTAAAATGAGGACATATTTTCTGAGTTTTCAAATAGCGACAAAGAACTTTTAAATTATTTGTAATCTTTATGTTTTTTTATCCAGTTGACCACTTGATTAAATGTTGCACTTAGGGGAGAGGATGTGGTGTTACTTCCAGAGCTGCAGACTTTGCAACTGGTGAACCAGGTTGGAGTTTCTGCTTCAGCTCAACATTCTGTGATTCTGGTCAAATCACTTAATCTCCCCATGTCTACAACCAACATGAATTTGATCTTGTGTGATGTAACCAATGCTCATGTAAAGCACTCCAATGCCTGACAAATCTGCACTATATAAAACTGCAAATACACAAAAAATAAGTGTTTGGCACACTTCTGTCATTGGGCTACATGTGGGCTACATCTGGGTGATATTTGTGCTTCATTTGGGCTCTTTTGTCTCTGGTGGCCATCTTGGGAGATTTATTTGTTATGAAGTTTCCTAATTTCCTCATTTACTGCAGTCTCCTCAGTAGGAAATGCTTTCAGTTTTTTACTTTGATTCCATCAAGAAAGTATTCAGATATGTCACACATTTGCCATAATTTCTGAATGTTAGCACTCTAGTTGCTCATTAGATCACTGTAGTAAAGCTACTGCTCACCACGGAAGTCTGCTGCTGGTATTAAAAGTGCATGTTTCAGTCTGCACATCAGAATTTTTTAATGAAATAGAAGAGGATTTGAGAGGTCACTCAAAATGTGCCCTAATTTTTCTTTCTTCAGCACGAATCATAATTTCTATGGCAAAATGAACCCCCTCATTGTGTGCCTTTTTAAATTAAATGTTTTAAGTGTTACCAGTTTATTCCACTCAAGATGGCTTCAGGTGTGCCATACTTTTGTCATAAGTAAGACAGTAAGCGCTCTAGTTGTTCTTAAGAACACCCTGGGAAATTCTGCCATTGGGCTATACTTGGGCTACATCTGGGTGATATTTGGGCTACATTTGGGCTCTTTTGTCTCTGGTGGCCATCTTGGGAGATTTATTTGTTATGAAGTTTCCTAATTTGCTCATTTACTGCAGTCTTCTCAGTAGGAAATACTTTCAATTTTTTACTTTGGTTTCATCAAGAAGGCATTCAGATGTGTCACACATTTGCCATAAATTCTGAATGTTAGCACTCTAGTTGCTCATTAGATCACTGTATTAAAGATACTGCTCACCACGGAAGTCTGCTGCTGGTATTCAAAGTGCATGTTTCAGTCTGCATGTCAGAATTTGTTTATGAAATAGAAGAGGATTTGAGAAGTCAAAATGTGCCCTAATTTTTCTTTCTGCAACACTAATCATAATTTCTATGGCAAAATGAACCCCCTCATGTTGTTCCTTTTTAAATTAAATGTTTTAAGAGTTACCACTTTATTCCAATCAAGATGGCTTCAGGTGTGCAATACGTTTGTCATAAGTAGGACTGTTAGTGCCCTAGTTGTTCTTTAGAACACTCTGGGAAGCTGCAGTAGAACACAAAGGAATCAACTGACAGTCTCTGCCCTTGTTGGATGTACATGTTTTACTGAGAATGTCAGACTTCTTTCTCATTTGACTGAGAAAGATAATGTGAATTTACAGAAAATATGCTCTCAGTTTAGCTTATAGATCACCTTCCAAACCTCTGTGGGAAAAGCATGAGAAAATAGTTTTCTCTCAAACATGATTCATGATATCACAGCAGAAGGCTTTTTCACATGGTAAAATCACCTTAGAACACACCACAATTCCTAAAATGAGTATGGTACCATCAACAAATGATTTATAATGTAACTAAAGTCTTAAAACCTTCTATTAACTGCAATGCTTTTTAATGAGGTGCTATCATGTATATTGGTCCCAAGATGGCTGCCAACACTTTTTGGATGAAGTACTGACAGCCAATCAGATCTCACGATGAGATGTGTGGTTAGGCTCTGCCGAGATATATCTATCTTTTTAACTCTAATTTTCTCAGAAACTACTGAACGGATTTACACCATTTAAGCAAAAGGCATGAGTCTGAACTGAGGACTACCTCTTTGCCAAATTTGGTGTAATTCCGTTCAGCAGTTCGGGCTGTAGCTGCGTCAACAAGTCCTATGGGAAAATGCATGGGGAAAACGTGTTTTGGGACCCCCCTTTTTTCTCGGCCCCCGCTTGACGAATCCCGGTGAAATTTTCAGGATAGGAGCGGACCGGAGCTGGCCAAAAGTTTGGAAAATTTTGCGAAGATTCGTCAATCGGCGCCAACGTTATTCCAAATAGAATGTTGTGGATTTGCTATGGAAAATAGGTCCTAACTATAACTACCTACTGGCGACTGCCAGTAGGTAATATATATATATGAGCGTTACAACAAACAAATGATGGACGGAATGCTGACAATTCAGACATTCTCCCCCAGGGTATGCCCAGACGTGGGTCCCTTGCTCTCCATGCCACTGGAATCAAGCTATCCTGGCTGAAGAGGGGTGAAACCCCGAAACCGGTCCTAGGATGCTTGTTTCCAGTCCAGGGAGGACCTGGCTTGGCAGTTCGGGCTGGACTGTTCCCATGAGGCACAGGGTCAAGACTGATTTGCATATGGCTGGGTTCAAACTGGAACGGCATGGTGAGCAAAAAAACGATGGATTTAGGCCCAGATCTCTGTACTGGGGTGAATGTATGACATTGTTCTGCATTCTGTCCATCAATTGTTGTTTTTGCATTTGTCACCCCGAGAGGGAAGGGTATGCCCAGACGTGGGTCCCTTGCTCTCCATGCCACTGGAATCAAGCTATCCTGGCTGAAGAGGGGTGAAACCCCGAGACCGGTCCTAGGATGCTTGTTTCCAGTCCAGGGAGGACCTGGCTTGGCAGTTCGGGCTGGACTGTTCCCATGAGGCACAGGGTCAAGACTGATTTGCATATGGCTGGGTTCAAACTGGAACGGCTGGTGAGCAAAAAAACGATGGATTTAGGCCCAGATCTCTGTACTGGGGTGAATGTATGACATTGTTCTGCATTCTGTCCATCAATTGTTGTTTTTGCATTTGTCACCCCGAGAGGGAAGGGTATGCCCAGACGTGGGTCCCTTGCTCTCCATGCCACTGGAATCAAGCTATCCTGGCTGAAGAGGGGTGAAACCCCGAAACCGGTCCTAGGATGCTTGTTTCCAGTCCAGGGAGGACCTGGCTTGGCAGTTCGGGCTGGACTGTTCCCATGAGGCACAGGGTCAAGACTGATTTGCATATGGCTGGGTTCAAACTGGAACGGCATGGTGAGCAAAAAAACGATGGATTTAGGCCCAGATCTCTGTACTGGGGTGAATGTATGACATTGTTCTGCATTCTGTCCATCAATTGTTGTTTTTGCAATATATATATATGAACCAGAACCAGTTTGAGTTTGTGTTAATATTGATATTGATGTGTTTATCGATAAAAATGAACTGTCATCCCTAATATTAAAATGACCCATCCAGAACTCCACATCTACCTCGACATGCAAGTATGTAGTCAATCAGGCTCTGCAACCTAGGCCCGAGATCTCTGATTGATGGGTCACAGGTGGGAGGGTGCATGGCTGGCAGGGAAACACACCTGCAGGAAATTCTTGATTATATAGGCACAGCAACATCACAATGGTCAGAGGAGATTGGCCCAAACAAAGCACACATGGTCCGAGGGGATACGTGCGCTTTGGAAAACACCATAAAGTCAGATGCCACATGAGTTAGGAACACATAGCCAATCAGTGCGGAGCACATGTGGTGATCACACGCTCCCCATGCTGGGCTTCTGGACACATTTACAAGGTGATAGGTCTTACAGAATGCAGCAATCATGCAGGCTTGAAGCAAAAGTATTAAAAATATGAGCGCAATCAAGCGCGAGGTTTCTATACATGTCTGTCATCATCTTTCCTGATGCAATAATCAGAGACAGACAAATGAGGAGGCCCTGCCTAGAAACTGCCTCAAAATAAACCATATAAAACAGCAGTTGCACGCCTTACCCATCTACAAAAAGGCAGTGACCACAAATAAATAATCAGCAGCCCTATGCTAGCATGGTCCTTACTGAATTTCTGAGGGGAGCCATGTCTGGATCCTCCCTCACTTCATTGGCTTGCGTCAATACATTTCCACTGTCTGAGCAGATGCATCCATCCTATCTTCTACCATGCTGAACCAGGGGTAAATCAAAATGGACCCCACTGTTCCCAGTATTCAGACTCTCACCCTACCATGGATGTGCTGCACATTCACTAAACATACATGCACCTGACAAGCACTCTAAATGTTAATATAATGATTTGAGGTTCAAGTAACTGTGGAGTTTTACATGAGAGGGGTCTATGAACAACTCTCTCCCTGACACGGGTAAAAATGTCTGAGCACGCTATTTATTCATGAGATCTTGGTACGCTTGCACTTCTACTGTACATGATTCACCCAAGGTGTGGACTGCAATGAAGCCATGTTTGGTGCAACCCTCCAGGTTCCCAGAACAGGTTCAGAACCTTGACTTGACTCCATAGCAATTTCTCTCTGTCCCTCCACCGTTTAAAGTAGACAATTTACTGTGCAAGGCATATAAACATTCTGAGAGACTTGTGTTATAATTAGGTGTTGTATACCCAAGCCCATCTTCACACTCCGATAAGGTAAGGGGAGCTCCTGCGGGTGGCACAGTTTCCTGGCTTCAAGCAGGGTCAACAACCAACTTCAATGCTTCCTTAGCTGTTAAAGACATTAGTGACTCTATTAAAGTGCTGGACTTGATCATGATATCTAGCTCAGAAAGGCTACAAGTGCAGTTTAATGACACATAAAAAGATCAACTTGCCCTCCAAAAGTTTTAATTGGGTGTACACATGTCCAAGCTGACATTCACCATCAGGAATGCCATTGGGTTACTTGTGACGAACTAGAAAGTGGTGCTGCTGATTGATAGTTGAAGTTGCTGTATATTGAGTTGATTTCATTACAGAAGAATTCCGAGTGCTTGTTGCACAGGTTTGCGAGGGGCTGATGTTGCTGGAGGATTCAGTAGGACCTGTGAAATCTTTGATGGTGAAGATTTCCTTGCTGGTGTTTGAGTCGGCATTAATGAGGTCTGCAAGAACTGTGTGCTTTGTGTTCCATATCTGCTGGTGGTCTTTGTGCAGATTTGAAGATGTCTTTATCTATGCTGTCTTGGCTTGTTCTTCACTTGGGCTCCAGTTGCTTGCAGTGGCAGTTAGTCAGCCTGAGCTTCTCTGTTTGCCAGCTGGCCTGTGGTCTGGCTTTTGCCATTGCGGTGTGCTTGAGGGGAGTCAGGAGGTCAGCACATGCAGTGATCCACATGTGGAGTTCTTGATGACTTTCAGCAAGTTGCTGGAGTACTCTTGCCAGTTCACACAGAAGGTGGAAGCCCAGTCCTCTTCAGTGATGCTTGTCAAGCTGCTGTAGGCAGGGTCCGATGTTGGTAGGTCTGTGGTGGTCCAGGATTGGTAAGCTGAAACTGATAAGAGCATGGTCTGTCCAGATCATAGCTGCTGCCTTGTTGACTTGTGATGTTGCTGATTGAGGAGAAAATCGGGGCCAGTATGTGTTCAGCAGTATGGGTGGATTTGGTTATGTGCTGGGTGAGGCCTAGGTTTCTGGGGTTCTCTAGAAGGGCCATAGAGTTTAGGTTAGTGCGGTATTCTAGGTGAAAGTTAAGGTATATGAGGAGGAGGAAGGTGGTGGCTTTCTTCATAAAGGGTGCACCAAATTTTGTGATGCTGTTAGCTAAATAAGTGTGTGGTTCTAGTGATCTTTATATGACGATTCACCCAGAGAAAAGTTAGCTGTGATGTGTATCTTGAATGGGACGTATTCCCTGTAGCTAGTGGGGCTATTTCTGTAGGGGGTGCAGCTGATGGTGTCATTGAATAGGATGGCAACTAAGCCTTTGGTCATGGGCTGATGGTCTTACATGGCACTATATAAACAAAGAGGGGGGACACAGGGAGCTATTGGGAGGTCCAGTGACTCGTGCTCCCAAAGTAGACACTTTAAACAAATTACAGTCAAAGTTCCTATAAGTGAAAAGGGAAGAATACCTAAAGTCGTTCTACTACTCTATAAGTGGGGGACAGTGTGTCCTTATCATGATGCCCTCACACACCCCGAAGGATGTCATGCTTCATCATCGGGCTGGTGCTCCTCGTCGGGCCGGTGCTGCAATGCCCTACGGGTCCCCTGAAAGGTCACTTTATCGGAGATCTTTTTGATAAAGCTGTGTGGGTGCGTGGAGGTAAGTGGCAGTGAAGTCCTAAATGTGTGGTTTAAAAAATGACTGGAGGGAGTATAGGAATTTTACTAAAAAAGTGAACCCTCTGTCATTGTTAAAAAAGTGCTAAGAAATGAGTGCTGCTGTGAGGGGTGTTATGTCCCTCTGTATCTAGTTATTTAGAATGTCCCTAATGGATTATACTTTAGGCCAACAAGTTTCGCGCTATTTCGCGGTCTCTGGAGGAGATCCAAAGCGCTTCTTCAGGACCAATCGATAGAGTTATTTAGAAAATAAAAAAGTAAAATGGATCCAGTGGCCTGAATTAATCTAGTGCCACTAGAAAGGTCAAGGAGTAGTACTCTGGAACGACAAAAGTAAGAAAGTACGATAGTGTCAAGGGTACATTTAAAAAAATTAGTAACATTATATTGTAATCAGACCTGGATCTCCCATTGGGTGGCCAAGTGCTCGTGATAGTCTGCATCATACCTTTGGCAAACGATCTGTGTGACTATGAGTGAGCTATGAGAAACATACATACAAATATTTGTATTTCTGATGGATACATCTGCCAGTGGATTCCTCACCTTGTGAATATCCCCTGCGCCAGCATTCCACGGAACTTTTCTTCCCCAGCATTCCACGTTGACGTGGGCGACGTCACAATACATCGGCTCCGCACGCGACTCCGTGCGACGTCATCGGAGCCATAAGAAGCCCACGTCGGCGTGATGACGTCAGTTCCCTTTTTTCCGCGCCGTCGACGCGCAACGGTTTTTTCCCAGTGCTCTCTAGATACTTTGTAATCTAGTGGTGTATTCGTGTTAAAATCGGTATGTCTTCGACGAGGAAGTCGGGCTTTAAGCCCTGTAGGGAGTGCGGAGGCCTGATGTCCATGACGGATCCGCATCAGAATTGTTTATGGTGTCTCTCCTCTGATCATGATGTGGATGAGTGCGGGTGCTGTAGGAGCATGAACCCTAAAGCACTGAAGGAGAGGAAGACCAAACTCTTCATGAAGAAGATCGGTGAGGAGAAGAGAGGGAGGAAAAAGGAGAAGTCCAGGCGGGAGTCTTCGACTTCGAGGTCGTCGAAGTCGAAGAAGCACCATAAGAAGAGGAAGCATTCTTCTCGGCGTCGGTCCTCGAAGTCTAAGAGGTCGAGGTCGGCTTCGCCTCGTCGACATCAGAGCAAGGTCTTGTCTCCTTCGTCTTCTCCGGATAAGTCTTCGAAGTCTCCCTCTCCGAAGCGGACTCTGGCTTGTTCCCCGACGCCGTCGCCGGCGCCGTCCAAGGCTTCGACTCCGGGTCGGGTGGAATCTGATGTGGAGCAGGAGCAGGAAGAGTCTGTCCCGGTGCCTGATGACTCCGCTGTTCCGGTGGAGGATTCGGAGGAGCCGACGCCGGTGGCTCCACAGGAGGATACAGGGGCAGTTCCTTATCCCCAATTCCCGGCTCCAGGTACGGATCCTTCGGGATTTCTGAATGCCATGTATGGCATTTTTCAGAGAGCATCTTTCCCATCCGGAGCACCAGCAGGTCCCGTGGGTCCGATGGCGTTTTCTCTGGGGGTGCCGCAGCAATACGCTCAGGCTCCTTTTCTGCCTTTTATGCCGATGGCGCCTTCTTGGCAGTTTCCGGCGCCGGTTGGGAATCCGGCTCGACCTCGGATGGATGGTCAATCTTCGGAGCCTTCTTTGACGCCGAGGCCGGCTCCATCGACGCCGCATCCGGCGCCGTCGACTCCACCTGTAGCGCCTCCGACGCCGATGCCTTTGGCTCCACCGACGCCGCGTACGACGTCGACGACGCCGGCTCCCCGGAATCGATCGAGGCGTGAGGCCCAAAGGGTTTTGGAGGAGGAACGATTTCGTGCTGAGGTGGAAGAAGGTGAGGTCGACTCTTCTTCGGATGAGTTTGGAGGTATAGAGGTAGCAAGTGGTTTGGATACCACCCCGGAGTGGGAGCATGCTTCTTCAAGGTCTTCTCCACCACAGGAATTGGCGCCCTACCATGTTGTGATCAAGAAGGCCGCGGAGTTGTTAGATCTGCAGCTGCCCTCTGTGGAGTACAAGTCCAATCTGCTCACAGAGGTGTTGCACTCCCCGACGTCGGCTTCGGAGCCTTTGCTACCTTTCAATGAGGCTCTCTTGGAACCAGTGTTGGAGGTGTGGAAGAAGCCTCTGTCAGCTCCAGCAGTTTGCAGGCAGGTGGCAAGGAGATACAGGGTTGCGCCAGGAGACCCGGATTTTTTATCCACGCATCCTTCTCCGGAGAGCCTAGTGGTGCAGGCTTCATGTTCTAAACATGCTTCGGGTGCTTTCCCCCAATCTCCTGCTGATAGGGAGTCAAAGAAAGTTGATCAGGCGGCCAAAAAGTCTTTCTCCTCAGGAAGTATGGCGTTGAAGTCATCAAATGCTACGTGCTTGCTGGGGCGTTATGTTCATGCCCTGATGGACTCTATAAAAACTCTGGCCCCTAAGTTACCTGAGGGGGATAAGTCGTCCTTCATGGAGGTTGTGGCGGACACTCAGGCAGCTGCCAGGCAGGTGATCCAGTCTGGGCTGGATACGGCGGACTCTGTGGCGAGGATTATGGGGTCGTCCATTGCCGCAAGGAGACAAGCTTGGCTCCGTTCCTCAGGGTTTTCTGCAGATGTCCAGGCCACGCTGGTGGATCTGCCCTTTGATGGACAAAAGTTGTTTGGGGAGAAGGCAGATTCTGCTCTTCAACGTTTTAAGGACAGTAGGTTAACGGCGAAGTCCTTGGGTCTGCAGGTTCCTGTGAGAGGTTCAACTTTCCGTAAGGCTAGGGGATTCGGAAGGTCATCCTTTCGCTCCTTCCGACAGCCACAACAACAGCAGCAACAACAGCAGCAGCAAAATCCCCTCTATCGCTCCTATAGAGGGAAGCAAAGGGGTCGGAGAGGTTCTGGTCGTAACCCCTCTTCTTCCTCCTCCTCCTCTGCTCCAAATGAGGCTTCAGGGAAGCAGCCCTAGATCCCCCATTCCGGATCATGTAAGACCTGTGGGGGGTCGGGTGTCCTACTTTCTACGGGGTTGGAAATCTGTTACAACCGACCTTTGGGTTTTGAACCTCGTAGAGACTGGGTACGCCCTTCCCTTTCGGGAGTTTCCTCCCCCTTACCCTCCTTGCCAAGGTTATTGCTCGGAGGACCACCTGCTTCTCCTGCAGAAAGAAGTTCAAGCTTTGTTTCAGAAGGGCGCAATAGAGGTGGTTCCGGAGCAGGAAAGGGGTCAGGGATGCTACTCCCGGTATTTCCTGATCCCCAAGAAGGACGGCAGATTGCGTCCGATTCTGGACCTCAGAATCTTGAATTTTTACCTGAAACAGGAGAAGTTCAAGATGCTGACCCTTGCGCAGGTTCTTCAAGCGTTGCAGCAAGGAGACTGGATGGTGTCGCTCGACTTGCAGGACGCGTACTTCCATGTCCCAATCCTGAAGTCGCACAGGAAGTATCTCCGTTTTACGGTTGGGTCGCAGCATTATCAGTTTGCGGTCCTCCCGTTTGGTCTTACTACTGCACCTCGAGTCTTCACAAAGGTGATGGCAGTGGTGGCTGCTCATCTCAGGAGGTCGGGGATTCCGGTTTTCCCCTACCTGGACGACTGGCTTCTGAAGGCAGAGTCCCCAGAGATGGTGCAGCGTCATCTGCAGGTGACAGCTCAGCTGTTATTCGACTTGGGTTTTTCGATCAATGTGCCCAAGTCTCACCTGGTGCCCTCTCAACGCAACCTGTTTATAGGGGCAGTACTGGACACTACTGTGTGTCGAGCATTCCCTCCTCCTCAAAGGATTCTCGACATTCAGGAGATGGTCCCTTTATTCCACAGTGGAGCGGTTGTTCCAGTTCTGAAGGTCCTTCGCCTGCTCGGTCTATTCGCTTCCTGCATTCTGTTGGTCAACCATGCACGCTGGCACATGAGGGCGCTCCAGTGGTGCCTCCGCAAGCAGTGGTATCAGCACAACGGGGATCTCGGGGAGTCGATCAAGATCTCCGGAGAAGCTGCAGCGGATCTGTCTTGGTGGAGCGTGGAGGGCAATCTGTCCCAAGGAAAGCCTTTCCATCTACCTCCATCGGTGGCCACAGTGATAACGGATGCCTCCACCCTAGGGTGGGGGGCTCATCTGGGGGATCTGGAGATCAAGGGTCTTTGGTCTCCAGAGGAGAGGTTGTTTCATATCAACCTTCTGGAATTGCGGGCGATTTGTTTGGCACTCAAGGCCTTTCTCCCTTCCCTTCGCGGTCAGTCAGTTCAAGTCCTAACGGACAACACGACCGCGATGTGGTATATAAACAAACAGGGAGGGGTAGGGTCTCTTTGTCTCTGCAGAGAGGCCCTGCGGCTGTGGTCCTGGGCTCAGGACCATCGGATTTGTCTGATGGCAAATCATCTGGCCGGGGTGCTGAACGTGCGTGCGGACAGTCTCAGTCGGCAGTTCTCCGCCGACCACGAGTGGAGGCTCCATCCGGAGGTGGTTCGTCACGTCTTTCGGACGTGGGGGACTCCTTGGGTGGACCTGTTTGCCACCCGAGAGAACGCGCACTGCCCGTCATTCTGCAGTCTCCAGTGTCCGATGCAGGGGGCGTTGGGGGACGCGTTTCAGTTGAGTTGGAGCTCACGACTCCTTTACGCGTTTCCTCCCATACCCTTGATTCCTCGGGTTCTGAGGAAGATTCGCCAAGACCGGGCCCAAGTCATTTTGGTCGCCCCGGACTGGCCAAGAAGGGTGTGGTACACAGATCTTCTCCACCTCTCCTTGTGCCCTCCGCTCCGTCTCCCTCTGAGGGCAGACCTCCTCTCGCAGTCGGAGGGGCAGGTTCTACACCCCCACCTCCAGAGCTTACACCTTCATGCCTGGAGATTGAACGGGGCAACCTGAGTTCCTTCTCTCTCCCACCTGATGTGGTGGACGTTATTTTATCGGCCAGGCGACACTCCACCAAGTCCATATACTCCTACAGGTGGTCTAAGTTTGTAAAGTGGTGTGGAGAGAGGTCCATTGACCCTTTAAAGGCTCATCTTTCTGATGTGCTTCAGTTTGCTCTTTCCTTGGCTCAGCAGGGCTGTGCTGTGGCCACGGTCAAGGGCTACCTTTCGGCCTTATCGGCATTTCTGTGCCTTCCAGATCAACCTTCGTTATTTAAATCTCCGGTTGTTCTGAGGTTCATCAAGGGCCTTACAAACATGTTTCCTCCTACTCCATTTGTAATGCCTCAGTGGGACCTTAATCTTGTCTTAACCTTTTTAATGGGGTCCCCATTTGAGCCTCTTCATAATTGTCCTTTGAGGCTGTTGTCCTTTAAGGTGGTTTTTCTTGTAGCCATAACCTCGGCAAGGAGGGTAAGTGAGCTTCAAGCTCTTAGTTCCAAACCTCCTTTTCTTACCTTACATGCTGAAAGGATGGTTCTCAGGACCAGGGCTGCTTTCCTGCCAAAAGTTGTTACTCCTTTCCATTTGGGGCAGTCTATTACCCTCCCTGTTTTTTATCCACCCCCTCATCCTTCCAAAGAGGAAGAAAGACTCCATCGCCTTGACCCGAAGAGGGCTATGAGTTTTTATTTGGACAGGACCAAGGACTTTCGTGTTGATGACCAGCTTTTTATTGGCTACGTTGGTCGTTCTAAAGGTAGAGCGGTGCACAAGCGCACGTTGTCAAGGTGGATTATACTGACCATCAAGATCTGCTACGCCTTGGCTGGTAAGACTCCTCCTGAGGGTATTCGTGCTCACTCTACTAGAGCTAAGTCTTCAACATCTGCTCTGGCCCGGGGTGTTCCTGTGGCAGATATTTGTAAGGCCGCGACTTGGGCCTCCCTCCATACTTTCGCAAAGCATTATTGCTTGGACTCTGAGATGAGGAGGGAGGGCCACTTCGCGCGCTCTGTCTTGCAAGACTTTCTGGTATAGGAAGGTGGACACCCTCCTCCGGGAGTGGGGACTGCTGTGGGAATCTATTCACAAGGTGAGGAATCCACTGGCAGATGTATCCATCAGAAGAACAAGTTACTTACCTTCGGTAACGCTTTTTCTGGTGGATACAGTATCTGCCTGTGGATTCCTCACCAACCTACCCGCCTCCCCGTTGTCCACCTTTTGTATACCATGAAATTGGTCTTGTTTGAAATGCTTATATTTTCTCTTGTACATTTGTAGGTAATGCTTGTTTGATTAGCATTCCTTTGTTTTGTATGCTATGCATATGTATTGGTTTTTCTATATACTGTGTATACTTGGGATTGTCGTTGGTTCACCTGTTCGCCTCGAAGGCACGGAAAAAATGGGTGGAACTGACGTCATCACGCCGACGTGGGCTTCTTATGGCTCCGATGACGTCGCACGGAGTCGCGTGCGGAGCCGATGTATTGTGACGTCGCCCACGTCAACGTGGAATGCTGGGGAAGAAAAGTTCCGTGGAATGCTGGCGCAGGGGATATTCACAAGGTGAGGAATCCACAGGCAGATACTGTATCCACCAGAAAAAGCGTTACCGAAGGTAAGTAACTTGTTCAACTAGACGAACAAACAGAATACAATTATGGAATAAAGGAGTTCTTTTTTGTCCATGGCATACGTGTCAAAATGGTAGGGCATATGTACAGGCAATCTCATATCCGTATAGAAGCTCTGCCATAGTTGCAGTAGCGACTATTGTGCAGGTATTAATATACACATATACTACAGTTAGGTAAACAATACCACTAAGGCCCCCCATTGATGGCAAACCTCAAATCACTGTGTTAATATCGTTAAATGGCAGATATTCTCACCCCTTGAAAATGGGGATGTTGCCCCATGAGAACCGGACACCAGGATCCTCTCCAGACACAGCGGAAAAATACTCCGTCACAACCTCAAGTTTCTGAGCCTGAACGTATGATACCTAACTACTTACGGTTTGGTCTCTTGGATCTGCTGAATGAATGTAGAAACATCCTGGCATGGGTACCAGCCACAGTGAAGACCTATAATGCCAAGTGGAAGCGTTTTTGTGTCTGGTGCTAAAGCAAAGGTTTTCACTAATGCGATATGCAGCCATACAAAATAATTTCATATTTGTTGGAACTAGCCAAGTGCAATCTCAAAAAATCATCAGTATGTGTCCAATTAGTGACCTTAGCTAGATTTAGAGGAACAGGAGACAGCTCATCCAGTCTGTTCTCTCAAAGAATCATAAAACAGTTTATGAAAGGACATTTGTTGAGCCCCTCTGCCTGTTCAGAATCCACTAGACTGATAGAAACTAACGCTGGCATGGAATGCTTCAATTAATTTCAGCCACTAGTAAATATATGGGGCTTCATCCCAGTCTACCTCAGTTTGGACCCAGCCAAATGCAAATCAGTCCCGGCCCTACTTCTGAGATTAATCAAGCATTCAATCCATCACTTTTTTGTGTACTTCAGTCTGTCACCCTAAGTGGGACAGGAATGCCCAGATGTGGGTCCAGTGCACACTGTGTCACTGAATCCAAGCTATACCTGGCTGATGAGTGCTAACTAGAGCAAAACCGGTCCTAGATTGCTTGTGTTCCAGTTCAGGGAGGACCTGGCTTAGCTGTCCGGGCTGGACTGTTCCCATTCAAGCAGGGTCAAGGATGATGTGCATATGCCTGGGTCCAAACTGAAATGGCATAGTGTGCAATATAACGATGCATTGGGATGAGGCCAGAGTAATTGCCAGTGGCTGAGATTAATTCAAGCATTCCATCCATCACTTTTTTGCATACTTTACTGTTCTTAATAAAAAATGTAAATATATGAAAGACCCAATGCTTGAGAAGAAATTAGTTACTTACCTGTAATTCAGGTCTCCAGCATTTCTGATCTTTCATATATTAACATACAACTCTCCCTCCTCCCCAGTTAGAGGCTCATTTTTATATACTGTTCCCACACTTTGTGCTATGAAATCTGAGCAATGGTAGCCTTTGGGGGAGTAGGAGAGCTAACACTTCCAACCCTTGGGCTGAAGTTCAGATTGTTTTAAATGAGGTGTATTTGCTACTAAATAAACACTGTTGTTTAGGCCTATTGCTGTTTTAACACTTCTTTCTGCTATTTAAGATTACCTGACAACCAGGTATGAATCAAGCATTTGGTTATATGAAAAATTTCAACTCCTGAGAAATGGAGTTACAGTTAAGTAACTCAGTTCTGCCCTTGCCACTCAATGGCTGATCACAGGGTCTCATCCTCCCCTTGCTGATTCGTTGGCATTCGATGCCGTCCTGCTAAATGTTCCCATTACCAACACATGTTCTATATTCTAGCTTTATCAGCTTTGGAAGATGAGAGTATGCTGAGCCTTGCCAACCAGGACAAATAAAGCTACCCCAACCACATTAAAGCTGGTTGTAATGTCTTGGGCTAGCCTTGCTGAATCCTAGCCAATTGGTCCCGTCCTGCTGACCCTTCCCATTGCGGAGGTGTGTCCAGAAATTTGTTGCTATTGGCATTAGAAGATGAAAATATGCTGTGACCTGTCAGCCAGGAATAATAAAACGACCCCTACCACATTAAGATTGCTCGAAATGCCTTAGGCTATCTGTTATGATTGCCAAGAGTTTCCGCAGGAGCGTCAGGAATCTGGAGAGAATACCTCAGCCTTCCCCTATGGCCTTCCGACTCTATCTGACTCTAGAGTAACGGATGGCACACCAGGGGAAAACAGGGAAACAAAACAAGGAAAGGCGGGAAAACTTCTAGTAGGGTTGAGGGCTCCACGTCTGGGATAGTTGAGGCTGGATGCAGCTGTAGGAAAAGAGGGCTTAAATCGAGCCTTCACATTCGCAATGCCTCCCAGATATTTAAGTGAAACCCCTTGTCACACATACCATCATTAGGTTAATTCTATGCGGGTAGTGGATAAATGTAATAGTGTCAATGTAGGATGTCCTGTACAACAGAAGAACACAAGATTAGAAAAGGGGTTTTCATTACACTTGTAAACCACATACTAGTAATGTATACCACTTACCCCCACTATGCTACGGTTGGGTATAAATCCACCTTGGGTAACGGTGTTTGTTCTGTACCTATGCGTGGAATAATCAGCCAAATAAGTATGAGAACTAAGTAGCCCCCTTAATCACACAATATCATAGCAAACATGGATATATATATAAACAGGGGCAGCGCAAAGCGCTGTTACCGTAGTTCTGACGTGAAGAGCCTATAATGCCAAGTGGTTCACGCAAGTATCCCCGTGGAATATCCGGACAAAGACTCTTGTAGGACTGCGGGGCACCCCGGCTATGCCAGGCAAGGAGCACACAGGTGGGGCCCCGCCAACAGCGAGGATAGGACTGAGCACGGGATGATAATACAAGGTAAGAAACGAACTGGAGAAAAAATAAAGAACCAATATAGATGGGGAAGAAGCACGAGGCTAGGTTTAACACGCCTCCTATCTCCCAAGTCCAGAGCGTATGGCCAGAGCTCAGCCCGGCTGGATGAAATAGCCGAAACCCAGGTGAGACACCCGGTGGAAGGAGCCTTTGAAGGAACACCGAAATCTGCTTCGGTAACAATCTCCCGATGGAGCGGGGAGATTCAAGAATGTATCCAGCACACGACGTGGACTAAAAAAGCCCTGCGGGATCATGCACCAACTTTTGAATCGCTAGCGAGCCAAATTCTTCCTCCGGTACTGAGAACGCTCAGAGAAACCGGAAGAAAACCAAACGGAAGTCAGGCACAAGCGGAATGGACGGAAATGGGGCCAAAAGCTAGAACGCTAAGCGCGTTCGTGAGCGTTTACGCTCCTTTTATGCTCGCAATGTCACGGGGGCAGAACTACGGGGCATGACAGCACACTCCCCTCACAATGGTCCCCCAACCATTTAGGTTTCTCTGGATGTCTCTGGTGAAAAAGGCGAACCAGCCTGGGAGCGTGCACATTACAAGCTGGTTCCCAAGTGTGTTCTTCCACCCCATACCCCTTCCAATGAACAAGGTACTGGAGAGATTTCCCTACTGTACGAGAGTCCATAATGGCCTCAACCTCATATTCCTCTGTATCTTGAACAGTAACAGGAGTGGGTTTTCGGGGTATCTTGGTACCCGGCACAACAGGTTTTATCAAGGAGACATGGAAAACGGGGTGGATCTTGAAGGCGGTAGGTAGTTCCAATTTAAGGGCCACCGGGTTGATCACTTTCAACACCTTGTAGGGAACAATGAACTTAGGGTTGAACTTGCGAGGACCACTCAGTGTCATGTATTTGGTGGAAAGCCACACCTTATCCCCCGGAGCATAGATAGGTTCCAAACACCTGTGTAGGTCCGCCCCTCTTTATACTTCACTTTGGCCAGGTCTAAGTTCTCCCCAGTCTCTCTGTGTATATCCCTAAGTTTCAGAACCAGAGCAGCAGCTGCCGGAGTAGGGCTGTCAAGGGAAACCCCGGATGGCAATAGCTTGGGGTGAAAGCCAGAAGAGCAAAAGAAGGGTGTGTGAGAGATAGAGGAATGTGGGCTGTTGTACGCTATTTCCGCTACCCACACCCACTTATCCCAATCGGAGGGGGAATGGAGGACCTGAGTTCTGATGTATTGCTCAAAACATTGGTTGACCCTCTCAGTCTGACCATCTGACTGAGGATGATGACTAGAAGACAACCTAACGTCTATCTGGAGCAAGGAACATACATTTCTCCAAAATCGAGACACAAATTGGGTCCCCCTATCCGAAATCAAGACAGATGGGAATCCATGGAGGCGAACTACTTGATGTAAAAACACCGAAGCCAATTCAGCAGCAGTAGGTAACCCACCCAAAGGGACGAAGTGAGCGGACTTAGTGAAAAGATCCACAACCACCAACAATGTATTGTTCCTTTTCGCCGTGGTCGGCAACTCTACAATAAAATCAAGCGACACCGTATGCCAGGGACCAGGTGGGGTGGCCAGCGGTAAAAGCAGGCCCACTGGGTTTTGACGGGATACCTTGGTTTGAGCGCTTACATGACCGGTTTTCACATACATTTCTATGTCTTCCAGCATTTTAGGCCACCAAAAGCGTTCCCGAATCGCCTTGGCGGTCTTCTTTATCCCCGGATGGCCTGCCATGGGATGTGAATGATACCACTTCAGAACCTGTTCTTGCAATTCTCGGGTTGGCAACACCACTCCACCTTGAACGCAAACATACCCCTCTTTGACAGTTGTTTCATGAGAGCCCACCAGAGTCTGCATTTCCACTGCGGATTGGCCCTGTCTGATCAGACTCTGGAACCCCTTCTCGGAGAGCACCCCTCCTATGATGGCTTCTCTAGCGATTATGTTAGGCGACTCAGATGGTTCGTCCGGTTGTGAGAAACCCAGTCGGGATAAGGCATCAGCCTTGCCATTCCGTCGTCCAGGCCTGTATTGTATGGTGAAGTCATACTCACAGAAGAATTGTGACCAGCGTAATTGACGCATTGACAAGGCTTTGGCTGATTACAAATATTGGAGATTACGATGGTCGGTGTACACCACAGCAGGATAACGGGCGCCCAACAGATATTGCCTCCATTCCTCAAAGGCCTTCTTTACCGCAAGAAGCTCTTTGTCTCCTACCGCATAGTTGTATTCAGCGGGGGTGAACTTATGAGAAAAATAGGCCACCGGGTGACATTGACCTATGATAGGATCCACTTGACTCAATACACCTCCCACCGCTACTTGAGAGGCGTCCACCTCCACCACGAAAGATAAGGCGGGATCCGGATGGCGTAAGACGGGAGCTTGCGTGAAAGCCCATTTGAGCCGTTGAAAGGAGTCATCAGCCTCCTTAGCCCATACGTACGGAACTCCCTTCTTCAAGAGTGCGGTGAGGGGATTAGCCAATTCCGAAAAGCTCCGTATAAACCGCCTATAGAAATTGGCGAAACCCAGAAAGCTCTGCAGGTATTTAACAGCACAGGGCGCTGGCCAGGAGAGAACAGCCTTGACTTTGACAGGATCCATAGCAAGACCCCAGGGAGACACTACAAACCCCAAAAAGGGGACTTCTTGGGAATGAAAGGTACACTTCTCTAACTTACAATATAGGTGGTTGTCACGAAGGCGTTCCAACACCTTACGGACATGGTGGGTATGTTCAGCCATGGAAGATGAGAAAATCAAGAGATCGTCGATGTAGGCGATCACGAACTCGTCAAGCATGTCCCTGAGCACCTCGTTGATGAAAAATTGGAACGCTGCTGGAGCGTTACAAAGCCCAAAGGGCATTACAAGGTAATCAAACAACCCATACTTAGTGCAAAAGGCCGTTTTCCATTCGTCTCCCTCCTTGACACGCACTAGGTGGTAGGCGCCCCGCTAGTCCAGCTTAGTGAAAAACTGGGCTCCACGCACTCTGTCAAGGAGGGAGGCGATGAGGGGCAAAGGATACCGATTCTTAATGGTAACGAGGTTAAGTCTTCTGTAGTCAATACAACAGCGAAGACCCCCTTCTCGCTTCGGTATGAAAAATAACGCAGAAGAGGCAGGAGAGCGTGAGGGACGAATGAATCCTTTATCTAACATGGTGTCTAAGTACTCTCTCAGGTATAGATTTTCCTTTTCTGTCAGGGCATATATCCGGCTACAGGGAATTCTGGCTCCTGTCTCAAGGTCTATACGACAATCATACACCCTATGCGGGGGAAGAACATCGGCTTCTTTGGGATCAAAAACTGTCCTTAAATCCTGATAGCAAGAGGGTAACTCCGGAGAGGGTTCATCCTGGTCTGAATCAAGGTTTACCGGAGCGCTTGCAATCAAAGAATCCTGACCAGTGGTAGCACGAAACACCAGAGTGGATTTCTCCCAATCTATCACCGGATTATGGAACTTCAACCATGGGATGCCCAAGAGCACTGTAATTTGAGGAGACCGGATTAAGTCAAATTCGATGTCTTCGTGATGATCGGGGTCTATACTCATGTGAAGCAGAACCGTACGATGTGTTACTGGCCCTGAAACAAGGGGACTACCATCTATAGTGGTAACTTTGTTCGCTGATTCTTTTCTTATGCAAGGTATTAGGTTCTCTCTTGCCCAATCAGAATCCATGTAGTTCCCGGAAGCCCCCGAATCTCTCATGACTGCTACGTGAATACCATGTTGTTGGAAGGATAGAAACGTGGATACATACAGATGTGTGGTGGGTGTGGTGTCGTACTCAGAGGAGGAGACCGTACATCCAGAACTACCCGGGATTCTTGTCTCACAGGACCCCGGGCTCTCTAGTTTCCCGACTTCAAGGTCTGAGTCGGCTTAATCGGACAGAACCGCAGAAAATGGCCAGCCTTACCACAATAAAGACAGAGTCTATTGACTTGTCTTCTTTGCCTTTCCTCGGGCGTCAATGGACCCTTCACTACCCCTATCTGCATGGGCTCCCTTTCCTCTATACCCTTAGGGGAATCGGTCTTTTTATCTCTGGTGGACACATAACTGGGTTGAAATCTTCCCTTCTCCTGTTTCCTCTCCTGTAACCTATGTTCTATCTTGACCACCAGGTCAATGAGGTCGGCACAGGACTCAGGCAGGTCCACTATTTGGGATAGTGCGTCCTTCAAATCGTCACGCAGTCCCCTATAAAAAAGGATGCTACGCTTCTCCTCAGGCCAATTAGACTCTACCACCAATCTGCGGAATTATGTAATGTACTCTACTAAGTTGTGGTTACCCTGTTTCAGTGCCAACAACTCGGTATCAGCTGAATGCGTGTACATGTGTCTATCAAATAACTTACGAAATTCACGTTTGAAGGCTGCATAACTGTGTAACAGAGGGTCATCTCGATCTACTAAAGGAATGGCCCAGTCAGCTGCCGACCTACTAAGATATGAGATCATAAAGGCAACCCTGGACTGATCAGACGGAAAACAAGTAGCCTTACACGAAAAATGAAACTGACATTGGCTAAGAAACGCCGCACACCTAGCGGCATCCCCAGAGAACCTCTCTGGAGGGGCTAGGGGAATAGATGGAGGGGTAGTGACGTGTATCACAGGAGTTGGAACATCTGAACTACCTCCCGCGGTCGCTACGCCTTGCTGTCTTTGGAGCGCGTCTACTCTATTCGCTAAAGCCTGAGTCTCAGCCTGCAGGTTGCCAATCATACCGGCAACGTCGGCCAGTAAGACCGCTCCTAGATCCATGACGCTCGGGCAGAACACAGCACGTTGGCTTAGCGTTCTGTTATGATTGCCAAGAGTTTCCGCAGGAGCGTCAGGAATCTGGAGAGAATACCTCAGCCTTCTCCTATGGCCTTCCGACTCTATCTGACTCTAGAGTAACGGATGGCACACCAGGGGAAAACAGGGAAACAAAACAAGGAAAGGCGGGAAAACTTCTAGTAGGGTTGAGGGCTCCACGTCTGGGATAGTTGAGGCTGGATGCAGCTGTAGGAAAAGAGGGGTTAAATCGAGCCTTCACATTCGCAATGCCTCCCAGATATTTAAGTGAAACCCCTTGTCACACATACCATCATTAGGTTAGTTCTATGCGGGTAGTGGATAAATGTAATAGTGTCAATGTAGGATGTCCTGTACAACAGAAGAACACAATATTAGAAAAGGGGTTTTCATTACACTTGTAAACCACATACTAGTAATGTATACCACTTACCCCAACTATGCTACGGTAGAACTGAGAGCGTATTGGGTATAAATCCACCTTGGGTAACGGTGTTTGTTCTGTACCTATGCGTGGAATAATCAGCCAAATAAGTATGAGAACTAAGTAGCCCCCTTAATCACACAATATCATAGCAAACATGGATATATATAAACAGGGGCAGCGCAAAGCGCTGTTACCATAGTTCTGACGTGAAGAGCCTATAATGCCAAGTGGTTCACGCAAGTATCCCCGTGGAATATCCGGACAAAGACTCTTGTAGGACTGCGGGGCACCCCGGCTATGCCAGGCAAGGAGCACACAGGTGGGGCCCCGCCAACAGCGAGGATAGGACTGAGCACGGGATGATAATACAAGGTAAGAAACGAACTGGAGAAAAAATAAAGAACCAATATAGATGGGGAAGAAGCACGAGGCTAGGTTTAACACGCCTCCTATCTCCCAAGTCCAGAGCGTATGGCCAGAGCTCTGCCCGGCTGGATGAAATAGCCGAAACCCAGGTGAGACACGCGGTGGAAGGAGCCTTTGAAGGAACACCGAAATCTGCTTCGGTAACAATCTCCCGATGGAGCGGGGAGATTCAAGAATGTATCCAGCACACGAAGTGGACTAAAAAAGCCCTGCGGGATCATGCACCAACTTTGGAATCGCTAGCAAGCCAAATTCTTCCTCCGGTACTGAGAACGCTCAGAGAAACCGGAAGAAAACCAAACGGAAGTCAGGCACAAGCGGAACGGACGGAAATGGGGCCAAAAGCTAGAACGCTAAGCGCGTTCGTGAGCGTTTACGCTCCTTTTATGCTCGCAATGTCACGGGGGCAGGACTACGGGGCATGACACTATCTTTGTTGAATCCTAGACCATTGGCCCCCTCCTGCTAACTCATTCCATTGTGAGATATGACCTGCAATCTGCCTTAAGCGTTAGAATATAAAAGTATGCAGAGCGATGCCAGCCTGGAAAATCAAACTACACTCTTTTCCTTTTAAGCCGGTAGCCGTGTCTCGGGCTAGCCTAACTAATTCCTGGGCACTTGGTTTAGTCTTTCTGACACAGAACATTGGAGAGATGTTGCCTACAACCTGCTGTCATCGGCATTTGAAGTTTAAATACATTGAGCCCTACCCACTGGTAAGTTTACATACCCCTAACTTTGACCAGAAATATCTTGGTGGCATGGGCATCCGTTGGAGCTGTCATCAGGACTTTGCTACTCAACTCTGCCCTTTATGAGAGGAGCCTTTTCTCATTTCTAGTATTGTATTGAACATTTGTATAGTGTTTATTAGCCATGTGTGGGATGCTGAAGCGCTTACCCTCATGGATAGCAGGCTACACACAACGTGTAAGGTTATTGGTTGGAAGGGTGTTGTTTAATATTTTAGGCCTGGGTGTGGGGATGGGGCCAATGATGTCTTGTTCCAACTTTGAACGGGAAACAGTTCAATGTAACTTGTGCCACTGGAACCTAAATAAAATATTGAACCAGCTGAAAGCTAACACCTCAAACAGCTTCTGCAGTATAGCTAATCAGGTTTACTCATAGGTTTGAAGAACTCCTCTTGAAATCCCTTTATGTCCATATTGTTCTCAATTTGTAGTGCCTCTGCTGCTTCTTTCATTTCTGTGAAGATTGTGTCTTCCTCCAATTCCTATTTATCCTAACTTGTGAGGGCCATGTGCGGAAGATCCCAGAAGATCTCCACATTTCCTCCTCCTCTGGGGCCCATCTGAGGACAAGCAAATGTTCGGTAAGACTTGCAGATTGTTTCATCATTCTACCCTTGGAAACTCTGCCGCTAGGGACTTCACTTACTGATTGAATATATCTAACCTTCTAATTCATCTCACTCAAACCAAAATCTTCCTTGCTTTCACTTTTTTATGTATGGTCATAGACTCTTCTTTATAGGTTATTCCACATTTGCTTTCTCCTAGATTGATTTATCAATTGCTTCCACGCACCATTTGAGGTGAAAGGGACAGCCAGACAGGAGAAACATTTTGATGCGAAGGCCAGCTTTGACATGAAGATCTTCATCTCCCAGTTAAAGCTCTTGGTCATCTTTCAGTCTATTTCTGAACCACTTTTTTCATCAGTAAAGTTGCAACTGACAGAAGTGTGTGGTTGTAGATCGATACCCTTCAAAGGAGCACAACAGTCGGTGTATTCAAAATTACCCTGTCCTTACCAGATGTTTGTGAAAAATCATGTTAAAATGAATTTGCGACATTAACATTTTCCAAGGTGGGGCCAGTGTGAGTGTTCCCTTCTTGCCTGAAGGACCCTGTCCCCAAACCATGCACCATCAGCTATCCTAGACCATTTTTTGTTTTTTCTGCCCATTGGCAAGACACTACCCTAAGGTCCTCTGTTTTTGGCCTGCACGCATTTAGGTTACAAATTTGGCAAACTTGCAGTTCAGCTTTTTCTTTTGGCTAAAGAGAACCTAAATCTGCCTTCCACTTACATACATGCTATTAAAATTGCCTTCAAGCAATGCTTAGGTCCCAGTAGCTTCTCCTCTGTGAACGATCTTTACAAGTATTTGTGCGGTTTTGGAAGAATTTTCATTCAGCAGGTCATCTTCATTGTTTGCAGGAATTCATCCAAGTTAGTGAGGACAAAACGTCTAATGTCAAAAGAATGAATGGTACTGTGGGTACTTATCGATTTCACAGGTGGTCATCGACTGTCATATTTCGGTATCAGGGATTTAGGACCATGTGCTCTACCTGTTTTGGCATTTCCTGTGGGTAAAACGTAATGCACAGACTTTGTCAAAAGCACATTCTGCTAACTAATCCTCACTTTTTTAGATACCCCATAAAAGGGTAAGCATGACTTATTTGGAGGCCGCATATGCCAATCAAGGTGCTCAACTCATTTCGGATAAGTGTTTTTACTGCCCAAGATCAGTGGTACTAACAATATTGAAACTCAATTGATGTGTGCTCAGTTTGAGGTGGTTGGTAGTAGTCAAATTGAGCAGAAACAGGCGTTTGTGCCTGATTTAACATTCTAAATCTCCCACAGAAGTAGCACTGGGGCTCAAGATTGTTCCCTGCACAAATTCTGGCACACAATTGCTAGAAAAATTCTTAATTGAGGGAGGGAGATCGCCCGATCCAAGTTTTGTAGCTTAGGATAAGCTTAACTTTTATTTTAATGCATGGTAAAGCCAGAAGCATATGTTATCCCTCCTTCTCACCTTTGGATCTTGGAATCCGAGGATAAAACCACCTAAGGAAATCCACTGGGTTAGGTTTTACTGTGATTAATTTGAACTCCCAATGTCCTATAAATGAGGTCTGAGTAGAGGCACTGAAACAATTGGCCACTTTTAACAGAGATTTTAGAATCATTATTATAGAGACTTATTTTATAGGCAGGTGTTTGCTGTCACAATATGACAACGGACTGCATTCCTTCATATCAGATAACAGTCACATGATCTGGGCGACAAAGGCCATGCTTCAGCTCAGCACAGCATTTATCACCATGTACACCAAGTGCTTCTTTCATGGTAAAAGGCTGTGCCTATCCTCCTGCAAAATTACCACCATAGACTGGTGGTCTTTCAAGGTTCTGCCCTCTTGTTTGTTTGAACTCTTCAATAGCTAAATATCCCCTCTGGGACATATCCTTTTTCCCCATAACATTGATCACCATTTAAAGCAGACAACACCTAGTTCTACACCAAGTTAAATGAATGATTAGTGGTCCTAACTGTATGGCTTATTGCTAGAAGAATCCTAAGATCAGGATGAACCGGTACTAAATTTACAGCAACTGCATCACGAGGTCCATGCCTTAATTCTCAAAGCTACACTGTCTGGAACACTTTTCGTGACTATTTAGGTTAGGAGATGAACGACTGAAATTTTGCAGACATTGTATGAGGAGTGACTTTGACTCTGTCTGTGGCTGGTGCAGTGACTGGTGCTCATCCTGGACACCCTGTCTGCAGGCCATCTTGCATGTGACCCATCACCGCCCTGTTCAAATGTCAGAGTTCAGCTCACCTTCAGTAGGTGCTGATGGATACCAGTGGACCTGGTATTACATCTTCCCATGAAGCCAAAGAGGAGGTTGCAGTAAAACTGTCCTGTCCTTGTGTGAGCTATATCATTTAAAACTTTCAAGTCCCTGTTCCCATCCATGTTATAGTACGTGAAAGCAGTAGTTTCCTAAGGATGCATGTCATGGCAGAGTCACTTACTCTCTGTAAATGTTTACTGAGTCTGCTCCATTTGGACAGGCCTTTCTGGGTTTTCAAAGGCAAAGAGCTTCTCACTTTTCTAGCGAATAGCAGTTTTTTTCAAAACAATAAATGTACATGTTTCTATTAAAATATGCTCCTCCTCAGCTACTTTGAAGCATTGACAGATTATGAATGTGAGGAAAGTGTGCATCATGAATACCTACTGTTACAATTAAGTAACTTTCATCATACACTTCCAAGGAAACTCAAGCCTAAATGACAACTTGCGTTGAAATATATATTGTGCTGCTTGTGATCTAATTTAGAGCTGCCCTTGACTTTTAGTTGGGGCTAGACTGTTTGTAATGGAGCAGGACCAAGTTTCATTTGCACATGGCTGGTATCTGCCTGGAGTTAAATAGTTGTCAAAAAGATGATAGACTGTGGAACGTGGCAGAAGTCCTTCCCAGCAGTTGAGAGGGTTGGGGGTGTTCCAGAACGGATGTGATTCCACGACAAGATCAACATTTTAAGTAACCCTACTGTTCCCACTCCTTCTTGGTTCACAAATGTAAGCCCACCTCAACAATGCTGAATAATTATCCACTGTAAGTATTGGTGGCAGTAGTATATACCAGTGAAACAACTATCAATGAAAAAATACACTTTAAAACAGTGATGAATTAAAGTTTCAAAAATTAGAGAGATTGCGAGGAAACTCACACGGTTGACCTAAACAAACGGTATTTATTTTAAAAGGGTCACCCTACGATTTCTATCCAGGACAGAGATAAGGGAAGTGTTATCTAGGAGGCCTGAGAGTGGCTTTTCCGTACTTGTACAACACCACTCGTTCTTTGTCCCCCTCCCTGTCTATGCTATAGTCTAAGACTCATTAATATCTGGCTCCCAAAGACTCCAGTGAAGAGGCAGCCTATTGGACTTGATGGAAGAAGAAGGGGATATTGCAAAACCTTAAAAGAAAGCTTAGGAATCATGTGGTTTCCATGATGGCTGGTCCATTCACTGCAAGATGCTTTTCAGTCTACGAAGAGAAAATACTGATTTTATCCATGAGATTGCTGAATCTCATACGTTTTTCACTTAATGGTGTGCTCTTCTCCTTCGCTAGCCTTTCTTCATTTACCTATTACATGCTAAATTATCCCAACTCTAAGCATAAACCTTGGACAATTTTTATAAAATTGATGACTCTAAGCGTAACATGTACCTGTGAGGGGCCATATAGTGTAATCAAATTCCTGTTAATGTGTGTGGATTCCATGCTGATCTGATGTCTTAGTTACTCTTGTAAATCTTACAAAATTTCAAGAAAAAAAACAAAGTCTTTTTGAATAAATTATAAAAAAAACGATCTACTTTTCAACGCTCCTATCAGATTTGGTTAGTGGTTGGTTCTAACTGATTGTGCTATTTGGAGGAATGCATGCAGATGAACAAAAAACTGCTCACCTGTATCAGTAGTTCTCCAGTATGGTGTTCCTCTTTGGCTCTTCGGCTCTTCGGCTCTCCAAGTAATCATCTCCATCTTGGAATGAGTAGACATACCTATGTATTCTTTCTACTGAAAGAAAGCTTAGGATGCAGCAAAATGTTTATATTCTGGATGATGGCACAGGTTCTAGCTTGAAACCACACATTGACAGCTTGGTCTTAAAAAACAGGAATGAATCAGAGTCTTCACTGAAGACTGTGGCTGTCCCAACAGTACGTACCTTTTCAAGATACCCACACAAGAGGGCCTCTATTGAAATAATATGAAATCTTCTATTTTGCCTATGTACTTCTTATAGCTGTTATTCCTTTCTTCCTCAGCTTACCTCTCAGTGGGCTCACCCGGCTGTTGAACACTCACAATGTGCCATGCTTGCTGGTGCAGCTGGTGGAGTATTGTCCATGGAGTCGCGTGGAGAAAGGTAGGGTGCTTTATTGCAGAATGCTCTATCAAAATAGTAGGTGCTTTACACATAATATCAAAACAACATAGGTGAATGTAATGAGATAATGTTATTGGTGTATTAGCTACAAATATAGCTGGATGAAAAATGTGAGATGTCCTTTACAAGCACAAGTCCTGTATTTGTACATTGAGAGCCTCAGCTATAGCCACTCTTAAAGCCTCCTGAACCCCAAACAAATTTCTGCTGCTGTCTGAAGGCTGGCAGGGTGCGCTGTGACGGCCCATAGTAGTGTTTGCTTCGGCATGGCCCACAGTTAGACGTATTTTCCAAGACATTCCAGTTCTATAGGTGTACATTGAGAGCCCGTCAGGTGGGGACTTCTACATTGTTCCAACCTTGCATGATTAGGGGATTGTTGGGGCCCCCTTCTGGGTCCCCAAACCTAGATGGTGCACATTGAGAGACCCATGGGGTGGGGGTATCTAGATGATCCCAACCCTGATATTGCAAAAATATCCACTAAGGCATATATGTATGGTATTCCTCACTTTTTTGTTTATTTACAACAACCAGAGATTATGAGCAGGTGAGTTTAGACCCACAATGAGGAATGGTTTAAAATTTCACAATGAATCCATCTTTGAAGATGATGTCAATACCCACTGAGGACTCTTCTACCTCAGAAAACAAAGAAGGCAAGTATCAGGCTGAATCATGGTAGCTTAAACTAAACATAAACACAGAAGAAAGAAAGGAGGAATGTTGTTTTTAAACCTAAGGGTTAAAAATCCATCTCCCAATGACTATATGCATACCATCAAAGACCCTTCCCTCCATTTCAGTTTGGCGTACTGTGGATTAGGCCCTATATGGCAATTTTCTAAAAGTCTAAATTCTGAGACTCTGTCTAAGATCTGTAATTATTGTTAAAAGGATGCAATGCTCTCACCCACACAAGGTGGCACTCTTCTTTATAAATACAAGTCCAGAATGGACTGTGCTCAGGCTGTTGAGCCCTGCCTTCAAGTAAGCTTTAGAAAGTCATCCTTTTGGGGTATAAATCTAAATTTGTCTAAAAGTCTGTATAATCTCGGTTTACTAGACCCCCAGACTCAACAAAGTTAAAAAGAATAGATGGGGCTGTATTTGACCCTATATTATGCTAACATGTTACCGCGAGGGCCCTAGCAACAGGTCCTGGCCATTCCTCAGCCAGTAGGCCCACTTATAAAACACTAGTGATTGACATTGTGTCAAAAGAAATAGAAAGGTGATAGAAAGGATGCTTGAGTTCATCTCAGCCACACAGTGAAGAATGTGTGTGCTACATTCCAATCCACTGTTTTTCACCCACAATGCCAGTCTCAAGAGTTCTGCCATATTCAAAGCAGTCTTGGTCCTGCTCCATGGGGGCGATGGTCTTTGTGGGTATGTAAGTTAAACTAAACCCGATACACCTTGTGTACAAACTGTTGTGGCATACACAAGTTAGGTGCAGATAGAATTATTCGAAACCTGCTTAACTTTTCTCCTGGTTTCCAATATTTTCCAATTACGGTTCCCCACAACTTTCCACACTCTACCTTTAAGCCATGGCCACATGATAAGGTTATGGAGTCCACAGGCTCAGGCCTGTCTCTCGATGGCCACTGGGCATGGAAAGCTGTAGAGGCCGTGTGTTTGAGTCTAGGCTCTCCTTTCCAAAGGTTTCTCCTGCCTCCTCCTCATCTGCCACTCACCTACCTCTTTCTCTTGCTCCATCCTTCTGATCACCTCTTTTGTCTATTCAACATCTGACACTCTCCTGGCTCCTTCTTTCTCATGGTCTCTTGTGCCTCCTTCCCACCTGCCACTCTCTTGCCTTCCTCTCCTGGCTCCATCCCTCTCATGGTCTCTTGTGCCTCTTTCTTGTCTGCCACTCTCCTGCCTCTATTTGCCTATGTTCTTTGTTGTGTCTCTTTTCTTTCACTCCTTTACCTGCTCCTACACATCCACACAAACTCATAAAGAATGTGCCCTTGAAGACTGCCTTGGACTGGAATGTTCAGCTTCTGCTGGGTTGTGTAATATCGTTGCTTTGGGTGTTGCCATTTTACACCCAAAATCTGGAAGTGTCATTGGTTTCCAAAACTGGGGGCTGTTCAACGACAGCTCTCTTCATTGGGGCTGGCTTCATGTCACTTATTCCATCGAGGTAAACTGGCTGTCCTCCTCTCCAGTCCTCTCCCAACGTGTGTGTTCTTTACATTTGGAACACACTCCATTTGTGAATGAGAACCTCGACCTCCCCCCCACCAGAGTTGGACAGCGTCCACTTGTTTTTCAGGACAGATGCGTCTTTTCCCAGATAGTTTTTCTAACATTACTTTTCATTAGAATTGGAAGAAGCACAGCTTCTTTATGTGTCTGTTTTTGCAAAGGAAATCATAGAAGCAGTCACCCAGTCCATAGTTTCTATTAGTACCAATTTGTTGATTATCTGGCTTGATAGATCAACTACACAATTCCAATGCCATAGACCTCTGTTGAGCCAGTTTATCCTTTGCCACCAAAACAATAAGAAAACTGATTCTAATAAGTCAGATTCTGAGCAAGAAAATTTTAACATCTTATTGGCAGTTCTCTACAATTATATATAAAGCTATGGAGGCAGTGAATGTCCTTATGCACAATTCTGCTTCTTTTGGCGTCTTTAACAAAGTTGCCACATCTTCTCCAGTAAGTCTATTTCTTTGGATGGAGCGATCTGTGATGGGGCAATGAATCACTAAATGAACTAGGGTGCATTCGGTATTTTGTAAATCTGAACCCTGGGATGCCAAAGGCAAAACATTCAAGAATTAAATCTTTGTAGTCCTGGACAACCTACTGACTCGATTAGCAATAGGTATTTTGGAAAATTGAAAGGTCTAATACCTCGGCTGTAATGGAGAAGAAGGTGATGGTGTGGGTCTCTCAAAGTATGACCTTTCTGTTTGTGCGAAGGTGCCTAGCCCCAGCCCCCCACCCACTTAACTGTGATTGGTCCTCTGACTCTGTTGCCTTTCAGACCTGGCTTCTTTGCCTTGAGGCTCCCGCATCACTTCCTCTGCACTCTGTCCTCCATGGGCCTTCTTTCTTCAGCTCCTTTTCTCCTCTATTTCTATCACCCGTTCTTTTTCTGACAAGCTCTTTTGCTCTCGCCTCTGGTCTTTCTATTATATGTGCAACTGTTTTTAGGTCTCGGCTAGCGATGGCTGCGCTTGCGCAGTCTCGCTCGCGAGAGATAATGACTTGGGAGAAGAGGGGCTTGAACCCGCCCCTCTTCTCCCCTGTTCTCCATTGGCTGGCCTAGTAAATGCTGGCCAGCCATTGGAGAAGAGGTCCCGTCACTCCAATCATGCCCCGTCCTTTTCGGATCGGGGGGCGTGTTTTTTGCGAAAAGTCTCAGGGAGGAGACAACAGCAAAACACGCCCCGAATCCGAAAAGAACGCTCCCTTTCTCCGAGGCATTTCTGCTGTGCCTCGGAGAAAGGCGGTGGTGTCTTCCGGTGCTGTTGCTGGGGTTTTCTGCCATGTTCCAGAGCAATTGTTCGCGCTTGTTTGTCCAAAATGCGCCATCTTTTGATATTTATTTATACATGCTTTAGCGTGCTATATTTGCTGTGGGACTTGTCTTTATATTTAGTGTAATAATAATAAAATAGATATAGCTCTTCTTGAGGCGCTTCTCCCGCTTCTGAGCCCAAATATAACAGGTAGTAAATGCTCCCAACCAAAGAAATTTGTGGTGTGACACGTGAGCAGTTTTAACTGTGACAAAATCGTGTCTGTTCCTGTATTTGTCTGACTGGCTGAGGCTCGAAATACGAACCTTGCTGTTGGTTGTAGTGCTGCAAGACTGCTCAACAAACACGGGTGGTGGAAGGGAACAACGCGACCCCGGCACGCTCTTCCTCCACCCTCACTCGTCCAAAGGTGACGGTGTATGCCCTGGCGGCACCCATAGCCTTTGGCCTGCTTCCTACAGAACCATGCGCACCCCGATGGCACAGCACGCAGTGAATATATACATCCTTTGTTCAAGCGATGACAACAAATACCCCTTGCACAATATAATGCACTGCGCTCTTTGTGCGCCGTCGCATTGAGCTGACTGGAGTGCGAGCTAGTTTGTTTGGCTATTGAAAAGCCACAATGAGCACCCACCAGTGCAGTTTTGCGGATAACATTCCTATCACATTCTATACCACTCTGCAGCATTTTTGAAGAGAGCGGATCTAAGCAACGGAGGCGAATTTATTTTTCGAAGATGTGCAAAGTATATCTCTGTTTTTGAAAAACATGTTCACAACCTCCTTAAATCAGCCGCAATTTCAACTACTGTTGCTTTGTGTCTGAAACAAGATGCTCTTGAATTGTTACTTTCTGCCTATTAAACTATTGGGCATATTATCAAGGTCCGGAGTTAAAATTATCGCCGCTTTATCGGCAGAAAACTGCCGCTAAAGCGGCGATAATGGGCTTGATAATATGCCGATGTGAATTCCCATAGAAGCCCATGTTGACACCAGAACATGGGCTTCTATGGGAATTCACATCGGCATATTATCAAGCCCATTATCGCCGCTTTAGCGGCAGTTTTAAAATTTTAACGCCGGACCTTGATAATATGCCCCCAAATTCTTTTAGATTCAAAATGGCATCTAGAAAATGCGACAGCACTAATGAAATATGCGTGCCCGACTGATGAATTCTAAGCCATTTCACTCAAAATCCCACTGAGTTAGAGACCCATGCATGTCGTTTTACACCCAACATGGCTGCACCTATAAATTGTTTCACATTCGAGTACCACCATTGCATTAAAGCAAACAACTCAAATTGCAAATGGTAATAGTACGTACACACACCTTAAAAAACCTGCACTTTAAGTACATTGAAAATTACAAACTCGAAAAATATTCAAAACATTACATAGGCCATGGTAATACCCGACAGTGGCATAACTGATCCCGAAATACATACTCTGTTTTTGGCCCGGTTCCTGTATTCTGTACTACTGTTCCCTAGGACTCCGTCCGCAAGACACTAGGAGCACTCACGCAGCCAGGGCCGAGGAACCGGAAGCATGTTCTGCTGGATGTCGTCTGTGGGGGACAGCCCGGCCCTTAGAGCACACTTTGAAAAAGATGTCCGCTCCAGATCGGATGGTCAGGGCAGTATCTGTCTTGTTAGCTGCCTCCGCATCTGCATTTCCTAATGTTTGGAGCTCATCCTCGCCTCGAGTAA
Organism: Triturus cristatus; assembly: GCF_964204655.1. Taxonomy (NCBI): domain Eukaryota; kingdom Metazoa; phylum Chordata; class Amphibia; order Caudata; family Salamandridae; genus Triturus; species Triturus cristatus. The sequence goes on along the minus strand of NC_140592.1, from coordinate 343,187,880 downwards.
GGGAGTCTAGGGCACAGAGGTAAGTACAACTTACTGCCGTGCAAAGCCCCTTGTTTTCTGGATCTAAAGTGCCTTTCTCTCCAGTGACCTACCTGCTGCCCCCACTCCCTTTATGGCTATGTCACTGGTGGAGCAGAGAAAACTGACTCCAAGGGGCTCTGGAGGGCCTGTCGGAGGGGAGAGGACAGGTGCACGGGGACCCCCAGGTGCCCCTGAACATCCCAATGTGTAGTTCATGGTATCTTCGGGAAACATTCCCAGTTCTCCGCTCTTCCTTCCCCAATATCATGAGGGGATCCCATGAATGCGTAGGAAGTGGGGAGGTACGATAAACTGGAGTCCAAGAAGTCATTTGTACTATTTTCATATGTAATTGTGTGTTTGAATGTAATGTTGTGGCGCCTATTGTAACGTGTGAGATGTTCTGCGCATGGTTGTAGTGTTAAATGTGCCCTAGTATGCTTCTTCTTGTGTTTTTGTGTACAGACTACACTGATCAGGAATGTGATCACAAACAGGGGCTCATTGCCTGCTTTCACAATCCCCCTGCTAACTGCGCACCCCCTCCCGATGAAATGTCACCTGTCCCTCCCCCACCTCTTGTCTGCCTTCACAGCCGGGAGCGCAGCCTCGTAACAGAGCGCTCGGCAGCTGCCTGCCCTGCGTGGGTCAGGAGAGGCGTCTGCGCACTTAACCCCCTCCCTGTCTCCTATTCTTTCTCGCTTTGTTACTTTCATCGCTTCCTATCGTTCTCCTTTTCTCTCTCCCTTCCTCTCACTTTCTGTCCCTCTCCTCTTCTCATCTTTGTTACTCTCACCTCTTTCTTTACCTCCCCCATCATGCTGTCTCCCTCCACTCTCCTTCCTCGTCTCTTTCTCACGTGTTCTCTTCATTTCTCGCAAGTCCTCTACTTTCTAACTCTTTCTGTCAGTCTCTCCTTCTTTTGGGGGTCCTTTTTCACCCTCTCTGTCCCTCACTTCTATGACACTCTGTCTGTCATCTTTCCTCTCCATCCTCTTCCCTCTTCTTTTCTCCATTGCATATTGCGTCATTTCTTTCGCAGTCTATCTGTACTTTCCAACGCTCATTGTCTTACCTTGCACTTTCTTTCTTCTTTATTTGTTTTGCTGTGTGCCTATGTGGCCCTTGGTCTGTGTTGCTCCTCCGCCTCCCTCTCTTTCTTTTGCTCTCCGTTCTATTCCCGCTCTCCCCCCCCCCTCTCTCTTTGCTGTTCTGCTGCCCGTCTACCCTTTTCTCTCGATCCCCACTTATCATTCCATTCTCCTCGGTCCATCTTGCTGCTGTCTTTGTTTCCCATCTCTTCCCCCCCCCCTCTCTCTCTCCCCTTCTCTTTCTCCACATTCTTTGATTTCTCTTTGCTCTTCTATCTGCGATCACTTCCCACGCCCCTGTTTCCTCATTCTTCGCGGTCTCTTCGCCCCGCTCTTGCTACTGTCTTTCTCTCTCTTTCCTCTGCCTGTCTTTGTGTCAGTGGGAATCCTGTGATTTGGGAGACTAGCTCGCCTGCAAAGTTTTTACAGAGCCTAAGTTGGAAGGAAGAAAGTAGTGTCAGAAAAAGAGTCCATCCCGCCACATACACCTTCCTTCTCTTCCCTCGGGTGTGTCACCCTGTTCGCGCGTGTGTGCATGTCTGCGCGCGCACGGCGCATATCGCAATCAGTGTGGTAACGTATAGTGCCTCTCACCGTATCTCTAAATCTGCATGTGCCTGTCACCGTCTATCTAAACAAGCATTTACAATGTAATGGTCTCGGCATTGGTAAAGTTAGAGCTATTGGCATTGCTCATGACATTATTTTTGTTTATATTTTTGTTTTTAAAACATATAAAGAAACGGCATTGTTATTTACAATGTCAATAGCTTAATCAGTGTGTGTGTAGGTGGCTCTGTGTGTGGGTGCAAATGCAATAGGTCTCGCTTTTGAGGGTGATTAAGCTATTGACATTGTAAATAACAATGCCGTTTCTTTAAATGTTTTAAAAACAAATACATACACAAAAATAATGTCATAAGCAATGCCAACAGCTCTAACTTTACCAATGCCGAGACCATTGCATTGTAAATGCTTGTTATTTCTAGCCACTCTTCAATTCTTGCTTCGGGTGCCTCTGAGGCACTTTTCACTGTGGCCTCTCATCCACCCTCATTCCTGTTTTTTTCATCCCTCTGAGCATCTTTTTCCACTCTTCCCTTTCATCCGCTCTTATTACTGTTTTGTTTTCACCCCTCTGAGCCTCTTTTCACCTGTGCCTCTCATCCACTTTTGTTTCCCGATCACTTCACCCTTCTGAGCCTCAGCTCTTTCACCAGTTTTTGTGCTTGTTTTTTGCCTTTTTCTTTTTTTTGCCTTTTCCCCCATTCAGGCTTTTTCTGTTGAGCTCCCTGCAGCCCATGCATTTTCCTGCCTTTCCCGCAACCTACCTGCTCCTCATGCCTCTTGCCACGTCGCCTTCCCGCCTCTACTTCCAGCGCATAGCATTCCCACCCATCGCCCCCGCTGTATTTTCTCACTCTCAGGACCTACTGAATGGCGGCTACTATGGGGCCCCATTGAGCTGGTGCCTAGGTCCTGCCCCCCCACCCACTTATTGTGTCTGGTCCTTGGACCAGTTTTGGTTATTTCAGACCCAGCTCCTTTGCCTTGAGGGTCCCACCTCCCTTCCTCTGTTCTTACTCCTACATCATCCTTCTCTATTTAGCTCCTTTTCTCTGACCTGCTCTTTTTCTGCCAAGCTCTTTAGCTCTTGCCTTCTGCTCCTTCTATCGTATCTGTGACTGTTTTCATTTGTAGCCTCTTTAGTTCTTGCCTCTTCCCCCTTTGAGCCACTTTCCACTCTTGACTCTCATCCACCCTCATTCCTGTTTCTTTTCACCCCTCTGAGCCTCTTTTTCACTCCTGCTTCTCATCCACTTTAACTCCGGTTTTCTCTTCTCACCTCAGAGCCTCTTTGCACTCTAGCCTCTCATCCGCTTTTGTTTCCCATTCACTTGACCCTTCTGAGCCTCTGCTTTTTCACTAGTTTTGTTGCCTGTTTTGTGCCTTTTTTCACTTGTTGTGCCTCTTTATCCATTCAGTCCTTCTCTGTTGAGCTTCCTCGAGCCCCTGTGTATTTTCCTGCCACCATCAGCTGCTTACCTGCTCCTTCTGCCTCTTGCAGCATGGCCTTCCCACCTCTTCTTCCAGCTCATAACATCCCCACCCATCTCCCCGTACTCTTCTTCCCCCTCTCAGGTCCTGCTGAATGGCAGTAGCTGTGTGACCCCATTGAGCAGGTGCCTAGACCAAGTCCCCACCCACTTACATGTCTGGTCCTCCGACCAGTCTAGGTTCTTTCAGATCCCGCTCCTTTGCATTGAAGCTCCTGCCTCGCTCCCTCTGGGCTCTCTCCTCTATTGTGCTTCTCTCTTCAGTTCCTTTTCTGCGTTCTCTCTCACCTGCTCTTTTTCTGCCAAGCTCTTTTGCTCTCGCCTTCTGCTTCTTCTATCGTATCTGTGACTGTTTTCATTTCTAGCTTCTTTCACTCTTCAGTACTTGCCTCTGGTCCCTCTGAGCCAATTTTAACTTTTGCCTCTCATCCACCCTTGTTCCCGTTTCTTTTCACCCCTTGAGCCTCTTTTTTCACTCTTGCTTCTCATCCACTCTTGTTCCTATTTTCTTTTCATCCCTTGTAGCCCTTTTCACACTTTCTACTCTTGCCTCATATGCTTTTGTTTCCCTGCCACTTCACCCTTCTGAGAATCTGCTATTTCACTAGCTTTGTGCCTATTTTGTGTCTTTTTCACTTTTTGTGCCTTTTTCCCCCTTTCGGGCCTTTTCTGTCCTACTCCCCGCATCAACTACCCTCCTCCAGCTCATTTTTCTGCCTCCCCCGCTCCTTACCTGTTCCTCCTGCCTCATTGCCTTTTTGTCTCTTCTTCCTGCGTCTAGCAGCCCTGCCCACCCCCCCATGATCTATTTAATGGGGGCTGCAGTGCAGGTGGGGCAACAGGTGCTTCAAAGGCAAGTCTGCATCCGCCCATGCATGGACCTCACCCATCACCAGAAACCTTGATCCGATCTCTATTCAGCAAAACATCCCAGCCCTCCTTTGGTCACTCGACCAAGGTTGCCTATCCCCCATCTGCTACCGCAACTCACACCATGGTAGGAGCCTTCACCTGCACCCACTACCGGTTCTCCTGCAGCTGCCCACTCACACACCCCACACAAACCCCAGTAATGTCACCAACACCCCCACCCACCACCATATACCACAACAAACTCATACAACAACACTCACTCGCATGCCCGCTACTCAACACATGATCACTCAGTAAACACACAACCCAAATATGGGACCTACTGATCAGCGATGCACAGGACTTCCCCTTCGTAATGGAAACCTGGCTCAACCCTACAACAGCATCCATAATCGTCGCTGCAATGCCAGCAGGCTTCAAAATTGAACAACAGGATTGCATCCACAAGCCAGGAGAAGGACTCGCAATCATCTACAAGGAATCCGTCAAATGCCCGACATAACCACATGTATGGAACATCTGTACTTCAAGCTGAAAATATCTGAAAACGTCACCCTGAATTGAACCCTTGCCTACCGACCGCGAGCCACCCTTCACCAGCCTCATCACCTATTTTATCTCCCTGCTCACCATTGACTCCAGAGCTTACATACTCCTCTGCAACCTCAATATCCAGTTGGAAGACAGAAAAGACCCCTGCTCCACAATACTCCTCAAAAGCCTGGTCAACATCAGGCTCTCTGAGCTCTTCCCTGGACTCACACACACGCACCACAGGACACACACTGAACCTCATATTTACCACCAGTGACAGCATCAATACAACTCCACTGTGCCGCTCACATGGACCAACCACTCAATCATCCACTTCTAAATCAACACACTGCAAGTCAATGCACCCACTAGTATCAGCCTACCAAGCGCAGCTGGGGCAAAATATTGGAAACATACTGGCCCGGTGCCCTCAGCACAAATCAACCTTAACCCAAAGAAGACCCCAACAATTACATCACCAATTTTAACAACTGGATTAAGAACTACACAGACTCCCACGCACCCACCAAACCCAACAAGCAAAGAATACCCAACAAACAGGCCAGCTTGTACACAGAGGATCTTTGGGAAACAAAACAACACTGTAAATAGCTAGAATGGAAATGGAGAGCAAGCCACAAAACCACTGATTGAATCACCTCCAAGATTGCATTCAGACGCTACCAACAGCAACTAAGAGACACCAAGAAAAGAGCACTAGCTGAACACATCGTAGGAAGCTCCAACAGATGCAAGAAGATCTCAATTGTCAATGACTTTACCACACCTTCAGCCTCCATCAACATCACCACCCCCTCCCAAGAATGCTGCAGCAACCCATCAGACTTCTTCCACAGCAAAACCACAATCATCTACAGCAACTTTGCACATCAATCTGACCCTAACCATCTCATAGCCAACCTACCTATCACCAACCAAGTCAGTCACCTGATAGAAAGGACACCCCTCACCAGAGACGAAACAGCGACAATCCAATCAGGGGCACCTACGTATCCATGCCCCCTCCACATCTACGACCTGGGAACATCACTAATCAGCACCTCCCTGGAGGGATGGAAACATGCAGAAGTCAACGCCATCCTTAAAAAAACCATCAGCCGACCCAAACTAACTTTGCAACTTGCATCCAATCTCCCTGCACCCCTACATAGCCAAAGTGATCGGGAAGGCCATCAAGAAACAACTCTCAACCCGCCTTGAACTTTACCACCTACTGGGCAACACCCAATTTGGATTCAGCAAGAACCACAGCTCTGAAACAACAGCACTCATTGCAGCCACCGGCAACATCAGGATCATCCTGTACTACGGAGAAACAGTGGCCCTCCTCCTGCTTTCCCTGTTCGTGGCCTTCGAGACTGTGTCCCACAACACTCATCCGAAGCCTCCATGACACAGGCATCCAAGGATCCACACTCACCCGATCTGATTTTTTCTCATGGGAAGAACCTAAAGGGTCAGAGTGCCACCATTCACATCGGTGACCAAGAACCTGATCTGCATAGTCTCCCATGGATCGGCCTTCGGCCCCTCCCTGTTCAAACGCGGCCACATCGTGGCTGGCAGACATTTCGAATTGGTAGCACTAGCCCCTGTTTTCTTTTCATTATACTGGGTACCAACCGGAGTGACTTTGCCTCCACTGGATTGCATATCAACACATATGAATTGCCCAGACCCTGTCACTTAGCTTACCTGCCACTCTCTGCTCCATGGTGACAACGGGTTATCGCATCATCCACTTATGACAGCGATTGTTTAGCTGTATGATCAGCCAAGCAGAACGTTGATCCATACGCCTCTGGGAATTACTAAGTTTCGTGCAACTTTCCGCATCGTTAAACCAGCAAACTTGTCCTAGCTCCTTATCCATAATTGGCACTTCGGAAGCATTGGGTCTCTTTAATCAGCTTTAGTCTTCCTCGATAAGTAATTCCCATACTGTTCCAGATATTGGTGTGACAGCTTCTTGATGAAGGCACTATTGCCGAAACGGGCGTAGTCAATGTATCTTCAAGCCTTCCAAAAATGATTCATGTTCATGTTTAAATATGGCACTAGTAAGGATAGCTTTTTATCTTTAGCTGCATATAACAAAAATTATTGTGAATTGAAGATAATTACTTTTCTGTAGTACTCTTACTAAAATGGCTTCATCATGTGCTATATTGCCATATTAATTTATTGTTAAGGACAATTTTTTTAAACCGCTGTTTAACAAACCTTTCATCACTTCTCTATTTTAGTGCCTTTTCTAATACTATATATATATATATATATATATCTCCAAGAATCTGAAACGTTGTAGTGGAAATATATTTTTGATCTTTGGTGAATCTATCTGTTTGAGTCACTTCTTTCTTGGATATTTTATTTCTTTGTGACTCACTGTATCCTTTGGGATCCAGATTTTTGCCCTGGCTGGCTGTTGTTTTCTTGTGATCCTTCATCTTCAAGTGTGTGTGTGTGTGTGTGTGTGTATATATATATATATATATATATATATATATATATATATATATATATATCTCGCTCCAAGGTTTTCCTCTCTCCCGTCCGGGAAGAAGATAGCTGCACTCGCGGGTTAGGTTGGTAACCAGTTTTTATTTAGCGCTTCACAAACGCGTTTCGGGTCTTCCCTTCGTCAGTGTGTTATATGACAGATACAGCGCGGCGCCATTTTATATACAAAAAATACATCACATTGACCATTACGGGCACTGGAAAGCAAGGAAGGACTGCTGCCACATAGTTTGTATGGGCGCCATCTTTCAGTATACATATATCGTATTCACACTTGTTTGTTAATAAAGTTATATACAATATTATTGACATCATTCATTCTTTGTCAAGTGTAATTCATCATTAGTTAAATCCTAATGAAATTAATATCTCGCCGTGGATCGGCATTAGTGGTTCCATTGAACCACCCTATTCCTCCTCGCTTTCTTTCATCTCGCCGTGTATCGGCTAAAACCCCCAGAGTGTGTGTACTTTATATTAAGAGGTATATACAGTTTTGTCTATCTTTTTCGTTTATCACCTAGACCCCCAGGTGCACCGTTAACTCTTCATTACTATTCAGACCTTTCGGGCTTTTTGTTTGTAGGTCAATGATAAATCTCGACTCCAATCTCCTCAATTTGAGTACCCTGTCCCCTCCTCTGGTATGGAGAGGCACATGATCCAGCCCAAAAAATTGAAGTAGGTTCCTGTTGCTTTGGTGTTTGATGGCAAAGTGTCTCGCCACTGGGTAACTCATGTCCCTGTTTGTTATAGCAAAACTGGTTACCAACCTAACCCGCGAGTGCAGCTATCTTCTTCCCGGACGGGAGAGAGGAAAACCTTGGAGCGAGATATTATACACGGGGCACCACCGTGCGAGCAGCACCCGCCAGCGAGTGATCCGTTTCAAAAAGGTGCATTGGAGCAGGCATTTAAATATAACGGAAGCACCGCCCTGGTAAAGAAGACAACCAAGAGAGGCAGTTCAGGAACAACGGACGACAGAGGCCAACCGGGTATGATACCTAAAGACAGTCCGGTAAGCTGAACGCCTTAAATGACTTTGAATGTAATTTGACCAGGGCTCGGCGAGGGGAGACGGAAGAGACCAGTTTTTGAGCGCAGGAGTCCAGGACCGGTGCTCCAGTTTAAACAAACAGCATGTTCAGTGAATAAGCGCGAAGGGAAGCGGCCGCTGATATGTTTAAGAGGAAAAATACAGATACAACAAGTTTAGCCACTACGGACAAATCGACTACATGCAACAACATGCAAATGAAGTTGATCAAGTTGGAGAGATTGTATGAACGCGAAATGCGCAAATGGTGGGAGGCGACCTCCCTCCAAAATTATATCGAGGTTGAGAGGGTCCCACGAGGTTTGCGCATTTACACGGTGCCTGCCTACGAAAATCCGGATCCGCTCCTGCTGGAGGAGTTGGCTGCACATATAGCCTTATCATGCAAGGGGAGTTTGGAAATCCTGGTTAAGTTCGCGTGGAGCGACAGGACAAAGACCTTAGCGGAAATCGAGAAGGTGGAGGAAGAAATCGCAAAAGATACAGATAAAAATAAACAGGATGAACTGAGGGACAAAATGAAAAAACGATTACAGCAATATGAATTAAAAATACGGCACAGAAAACAAGAAAAGTTTGAACGCGACGAAAGAGACTACCTTATGGGGAGAGTACTAACGTTCGCGAAGAAGTTCGATGGACCCCGGAAAGAGATGTCCAAGAGTAAACAGACACCAATACCAACATCAGAAAGAATAGAGACCTCAGAATCGGATGTGACCGAAAACGAGCAGTCCGGAGATGAGACAGCGGGCCCTTCTGGTGAACCAACAAACTCCTTTTCACGAAGAGTTCAATTTGATTCGACAGTCATGGTTGAGGGGGGGGAAAAGCAAGCCCCCAGAAGTAGACGGAGGCAGACCAGAAGGAGCGGCTGGAAGAGGAAGAGGAAGAGGAAGGGGCAAAACCACCCGGAACAAGAGAGGCGCAAGATGGTAAATAAAGAGGACAACCTTACCATCATTAATCTAACATCCAAACAACTAACAAAGACAGAGGAATCTGTATTGAAATTGGGGCTATCCTTCTGTCCACAAACGAACTTCGAATTTACACAAACAAGGATTGATCTATTTAAATTCACTAGGAAGCTCAAGCTACACAAATTCTTTAAAATAAAACCAACGAACAAAGAAGCCAGATTAATCAAAGGTAATCCGAAAGAAACTGATTTATTAACGGTGGACGATCTCACTACATTGGAACTGTTAGAAGAACTACGACAAGGACAGGAATTGACTACAGAAGATAACGAATTTACAACAACACAAAGAGCCAGGAACTTAGGGATTGATCAGGAGGCACCACGTAGCAATTTTAAACCGATCTCACAATTTTTACCTCAAATGCCTCAAGATGCAATTGATGTTTTCTCTGAATCGGTGATAAAGGATCTCGTCCAATTACGAGAGAAAGAAAACCATAGAACTACAAAACGCAATCTGACCAAAGCCCAAGAAGAAGCCTTAAGAGAACTACAAAAGGATCCGGCGGTAGTATACAAACCCTCCGACAAAGGGGGTAACATTGTCCTGATACCGAGGGAACAATATGTGAGGGAAGCCCTACGTCAATTGACTGACCAACATAATTACGAATTGACAACCAAGAAGAGATATGAGGAGAGCATTAATGAGTACCATCAAATGATTAAAAAATGGCAGGACAAACTGATGCTAACTATGGAGGAGTTTCTCTTTCTGAGAGCGATCAATCCTATAATTCCAACATACTACTATCTGCCCAAGGTTCACAAGGACAAAGTAAATCCACCTGGCAGACCCATAGTTTCATCATTGGTCAGTCTAACAGAAAAACTGTCTGTCTTTGTGGACCATTTTTTATTTCAATTTGTTCTACAGTTGTCCTCTTACATAAGAGATACTAAAGATTTCATTTCATGCATTGAAAATGTAAGATGGGAGTCATCGTTTGTTCTTATAACATTGGATATCACAGGACTATACACATGCATAGACCACAAACAGGGACTGGAGGCGGTGGAATATTTCCTGAATAAAAGGGCGATCAAATTACTAGAACACAGTAAGATGCTAATTGAGCTCATACGGTTCTGCCTATATAACAACATATTTCTTTTTCAAGGTGACCTCTATAGGCAGGTATCGGGGACCGCGATGGGTACCTGCTTCGCCCCCAGCTACGCAAACTTGTTCGTGGGCTGGTGGGAGGAGCAGGTAGTCCGGTCCCCCACTAATGCCGTATGGACAGCCAATATAGTGACCTGGCACAGGTACATTGACGACCTTTTCATAGTCTGGAGAGGGTCTGCCAATAGTGCCAAAGACTATATAGCCCATCTCAACAACAACAATCTCAATCTACACTTCACAGGCGAGATTAGTTCGGTGGCAGTGAACTATCTCGACCTGGAAGTGAGGATCCAAGAGAACAGGATCACTACGGCTCTCTATCGAAAGCCGACTGCAGGCAATAGTACACTACACGCAACTAGTGGCCATCCAGAAAAATTAAAGAGAAGCATCCCATATGGGGAACTCTTGCGTTTGAAACGCAACTGCTCAAGGGAATGCGATTTCTTAAATGCAGCCAAAGAGAGCATTGATAGATTCGCTGCCAGAGGCTATGACTTAAAGTTACTAGACAACACCCTAGAAAAGGTCAATAAGATACCGAGAGAAAAACTGCTGGAGGTTAACATAAAGGAAGGAAAGAAAGAAGAGGGCAAATTCCGCATAATTACGACCTTTTCTGAGGATGCAGATTCTCTAAGACGCATTTTCAGAAAAAATTGGCACATTTTGAAAACTGATCAGATTATTGGGAAAGATATTCCACCTGTCCCATTAATGACTTTTAGAAAGGCGAGATCACTAAAAGACAAATTGGTTCATAGCCATCTAGAAAATCCCACAGCTAAACAAGGGGCATTTGGTGAATTAAGGGGATTTTTCCCGTGTGGGAAATGCAAAGCCTGTGCATTCAGTAAAAGAACCCTTAACTATGAAATTAAAGGTATGAAAGAAAGACAAACCATCAAAAAATTCATCACATGTCAAACTACACATGTAGTTTATTGTCTGATGTGTCCCTGTAAGCTAAGATACATTGGGAGCACTATACACAGTGTTAAAATCAGGATTCTAGAGCACATGCGTGCTATAACAAACAGGGACATGAGTTACCCAGTGGCGAGACACTTTGCCATCAAACACCAAAGCAACAGGAACCTACTTCAATTTTTTGGGCTGGATCATGTGCCTCGCCATACCAGAGGAGGGGACAGGGTACTCAAATTGAGGAGATTGGAGTCGAGATTTATCATTGACCTACAAACAAAAAGCCCGAAAGGTCTGAATAGTAATGAAGAGTTAACGGTGCACCTGGGGGTCTAGGTGATAAACGAAAAAGATAGACAAAACTGTATATACCTCTTAATATAAAGTACACACACTCTGGGGGTTTTAGCCGATACACGGCGAGATGAAAGAAAGCGAGGAGGAATAGGGTGGTTCAATGGAACCACTAATGCCGATCCACGGCGAGATATTAATTTCATTAGGATTTAACTAATGATGAATTACACTTGACAAAGAATGAATTATGTCAATAATATTGTATATAACTTTATTAACAAACAAGTGTGAATACGATATATGTATACTGAAAGATGGCGCCCATACAAACTATGTGGCAGCAGTCCTTCCTTGCTTTCCAGTGCCCGTAATGGTCAATGTGATGTATTTTTTGTATATAAAATGGCGCCGCGCTGTATCTGTCATATAACACACTGACGAAGGGAAGACCCGAAACGCGTTTGTGAAGCGCTAAATAAAAACTGGTTACCAACCTAACCCGCGAGTGCAGCTATCTTCTTCCCGGACGGGAGAGAGGAAAACCTTGGAGCGAGATATTATACACGGGGCACTACCGTGCGAGCAGCACCTGCCAGCGAGTGATCCGTTTCAAAAAGGTGCATTGGAGCAGGCATATATATATATATATATATATATATATATATATATATATTACCTACTGGCGGTCGCCAGTAGGTAGTTATAGTTAGGACCACGTTTCCATAGGAAATCCGCAACATTCTATTTTGAATAACTTTGGCGCCGGTCGACGAATCCTCGCGAATTTTTCAAAATAGGTGGGGCGCTACGCTCCGCTCCTACCCTGAAAGTCTCGGGGGGATTCGTCAAGCGGGGGCTGAGATAAAAGGGGGGTCCCAAAACGCGTTTTTCCCATGCATTTTTCCATAGGACCTTTAGACACAGCTACAGCCCGAACGGCTGAACAGAATTACTTGAAATTTGACAGAGAGGTAGTCCTCAGGTCAAGGAAGTGCCTTTTGTAGGTTTGGTGTAAATCTGTTCAGTAGATTCTGAGAAAATAGCCTTTAAATCAATATATATATCTGTGGCAGCGTACGGTGCGCTTTTTTTTTTTCGGAAAATCGCCGATTACGCTTACCGTACGCGTACGGTAAAAAATTTTTTTAAAAAAAATTATCCACACTCTCCCTACCCCGTGTGCAAATTTTGTGCATGGCTTTTTAGAGATAAGAAATTAACAAAGAATAAATTTCACAAAGATGCGCATAATATGTCCCCCATGTGCGCACGGTGCGCGAAGCGCATCGTGCGTACATGGCCCATCCCGCATAACGTGGGCACGCGGTGCGCGCAGCGCACCGCGTGACCACCGTGCGTGCATGGCACTAACTGCGTAAAGTGGGCGCGCGGTGCGCGAAGCGCACCGCGCGCACGGAACGAACTGCGTTAACTGGGCGCGCACGCCACGAATGGCGTAAAGTAACTTAGCATTTAAAAAAACGTACAAATTCACTGAAAAAACCATAGGTTTCACACACGTTATAGTTAGGAATTAGCATTTAAAAAACCTTGCAAATTCACTGAAAAAACCATAGGTTTCACACATGTTATAGTTAGCTGTACATTTCACTCGTAAAAAACCAATGAAATTCCCCCGTTATAGTTAGTGCAGGCAACTATAACTCACGCGACCACAATCTTCTGCTGATGACATATGTGTCTTTATGAAAAAAAAATATTTGTAATATATGTATAGCTAAAATTTAATGGAAGAAGACATGGGCAAATAAGTGTCTAAATACAGTATTAGCATCAGCAGAGGATTGCGGTCGCGTGAGTTATAGTTGCCTGCACTAACTATAACGGGGGAATTTCATTGGTTTTTTACGAGTGAAATGTACAGCTAACTATAACATGTGTGAAACCTATGGTTTTTTCAGTGAATATATATATATATATATATATAATATTTTTTTTTCAAACCGATTCAGCTCCTCCTGGGATATCCGCCCATTGTCTGGTGGCGCACGGGGCCAGTAGAGCCACAGCCGGCATAAATTTTGGTTCCAATTTTCAAAGTAAAGCGCGCTCTCAGTTAGGGTATATCAACGATTTTTATTCCGACGTTATGCGTTTCGAGAGTGAACTCTCTTGATCACACGTCGAACGCTAGTGACCCAGTGCATTACATACAGATCAACAGCTCAACATAGAAAACGGACTCACAATAGGATAGTACCTCTGTGTGCGCATAGCCGCCATATTGGAACATGTCATATTCACTGCATAAAACTGTTCAATGCCCTAAATACCGACAGATATCTGTAATACAGTTTTAAATCAGTTAGTGCATACATGAGTAATGCCAAGTGGCACATCGGGTCTGCTTATATTTGGTACTTGATGATGCACATGGTATGCAGACCTCGTTAAATGTAAGCCGCTGCCTACTTCTGCGCGCAGTGAAAGGAAGTATATATCTAAGTGATGTAGAGTTCCCATTTCCTTATTTCAGGTGTATCCAGCACAGACAAATGTCACAGGTATTTGTATATACATCAGCACCGAGTGGCGTGCTAACCTTATAGGTGTGTGTGGCTGCCTATTGTGGCGCGCACTGAGGGCATCTATCGGTATAATCTGTTGCCAGTCTGAAGGTCCTGTTGGACAGATAAAGTGCTGCTAGCGCTCTAGTGGCTTAGTAATCAAAGAGGCATGATACTGGTAAGTGAGTAGCAGTCGAGCTATAACAGTGAAAACTATAGTGACAATATAATTGTGAAAGTTCTTATCTAGTTTCTTCGTCGGTGCTCTCCTTGAGGTATTGAAGAAAAGGGTAGGTGGCCCGTGAATGTGCTCGTGTTGCTGTGATGGGCCCCTTCCTTTCTTCCTGCATAGAAAGAGAAAATTCAATTAAAATTAGTTAGAGCACACAGTGTTCTAAAACCATAAAATCACAACATTACAAATACACTAGTAGGTACATTCACATAAGCATCATGAGTTTAACACAAATGGTCAAAAAACCATTCTAGGCCCACCTCCTCACACTTATTCTTCTATCAGGTGAGTCGCCATCTCCTCATCCTGATTGTGTCCCTTAGGCTGCTTAGTTTCGAGGTCTAGGATCCATTTCGATTCCTTCCTTCTAAGAGCCAGCTCCCTGTTTCCCCCTCTCTGTTTTGCAGGTATCTGTTCTATAACAAAATACCTCAGCAAACTGCTGTTGGATAGGTGGAATTCCGCAAAGGGGCGTGCCACAGGGTATTGGGGGTCTTTGTTAGTAATGGCTCTAAGGTGTTCTAGGATCCTCTTCTTTGCCGTCAGCGTAGTGCTCCCGACATATCTTTTGTTGCAGGGACACTCAAGTATGTAAATGGCATATGTTGTAGTGCATGTAAGAAACTGCATTATTTTAAATTTGGTATTCTTGTGTGGTATACTGAATTCCTGCACCATTCCGCTGTTCCTACACGCCTTGCAGTGGCCGCACGGATAGAACCCCTTAAGGTTATGCTGGCTACTACTTGTCTGTTCTGTTATGTCTCCCTTCATGAGTATATCTCTGAGGCTTCTACTCTTACGGTACGTGATTCTGGGTTGGTCACAGATCTGGTGACCTATGACAGGGTCACTTTGTAAGATATTCCAGTTCTCATTGAGGATCTTATATACTTTTTGGGAGTCCTCATTGTACGTGAGAATAACTCTGCTTCCTGAGTCTTCATCCTGATTCCCTCTAGGTTTTACTTCCATAGTTCTTTCTCTTGTTATGTATTCCATTTTACTCACTGCTCTATTCAGGACCCACTCTGGGTAACCCCTTTCCCTGAATCTTTGTAACATGAATCTTTCTTCCTCCTGGTAGCAGGTGGTGTCACTACAGTTCCTTCTTGCTCTCAACAACTCGCCATATGGAATACTCCATTTGAGAGTGTCAGGGTGGCTGCTGAGAGCATGAAGGAGACTGTTACCCGCAGTCTCTTTTCTAAAGAGTTTAGTCTGCAGAGTGTTGGCAGTAGCCTTTACTTTCACATCGAGAAATTCTATCTCATCTTTGCTTATCTTATGGGTTAACATAATGTTATAGGTGTTTTTGTTAAGTAGATTCACAAAGTCTTCTGCCTCTTGTTCGGTACCCTGTCATATTACAAAGAGGTCGTCAATGTACCTAAGCCATGTGATAACCGTCTTGAAATGGGCGTCATACAAGACATCGTTGTGTATTTCCTCCTCCCAGAGCCCCAGGAAGAGATTTACGAAGCTTGGCGCGAAGCTCGTACCCATCGATGTACCTGTTGTTTGCTTGTACAGGTCTCCATTAAACATAAATATGTTATTTTCGAGACATATATCCATCATTTCTGTAAGCATTTTGGTAGGTTCCAGATACCTGATATCTCTTTTCTTAAGGTAGTGGTTACAGGCTCTTACCCCTTGTTCATGTTCTATAATAGTGTACAGTGAGCAAACATCCATAGTGAGAAATTGGTAACCCTCCTCCCAATTCAAGTTGTCAATTTTACACAAGAAGTCTTTGGTATCACGTACATGGGATGGAAGTTCTGACACATATTCCTGCAAGAAAAAATCCACATATCTAGATATATTTTCAAAGGTACTTCCAATGGATGAGACAATAGGTCTACCTGGAGGGGCCAGGGGGTTTTTATGCACCTTGGGAAGGAAATATATTATGGGAAGCCTTGGGTAGTCTTTTTTCAGAAAGAGATATTCATACCAGGATATTATCCCTTGTTCTTACCATGCTGACAGACAACTCCAAGTTGTCGTTATGCTTTCATTATATGTCTTGGTGTTACTTTTACAATAAAAAGCTTCATTGTTAAGCTGTCTTAGTGCCTCTTTGATGTAAAGTTCCTTGTCCTGTATCACAATGTTCCCCCCTTTGTCTGCTGGGCAGATTATGATATTTGTATCATCTGCGAGGGATGCGATTATGTTTTTCTGTTTCACAGTTAGGTTAGATCCTTTAAATCTACTTCTGGCCTGTTGATGTTTGTGTTCTAAAAGAGAATTCGTCACCACGTCCTGGAAAGTATCCAGATTATCATGTGGTAGGAAAGGGTAAAATACAGATTTAGGCCTGAATTTTGTATTCGCTGCTTTGTCTGTGGTGATATCCCAACATTCAGGAGATTCGGAAGTATCCTCATTCTCAGGGATTTCGGTATTCATAGCTAGATCCTGCATGGTTCTAAGTATGCTGGCATCCCCTACAGTGAGAGTGGGTTGGGGGTGGATTTCATTCATTTGGGTATCATTCCTCTTATTGCTATTCTTCAGGATATGCCACTTTTTAAGCTTAAATTTCCTGATATATTTGAACATATCAATGCGTGTTTCTGAATAGTTAGAGGTTCCCGTAGGACAGAATGATAATCCGAGACAGAGTGTTCTCTTTTCAAGGAATGAGAGCTGTCGGCTAGAAAGATTAACAATAGTCTTATTTACCATTTCAGTGTCATCCATTATGGTTGATTCCGATAGCCCCCACGTCTGGTTCCCATTGGCTCTCTTTCTCGTTCTTTTCTTGTTTCTTTGTTTGCGTCTTTGTCTCCTCTGTTTGCTCCGCCCCTCCTTCTTCCTCGGCCTCTTCCTCTTCCTCTGCTCCCTCTTCCTCTCTGCGGTGGTGCTGGTGGGGGGGGATACCCGTCCCGATTGCCGCCCCCTCTTCAGCACCCGGAACTCGTCCAAAAAAGTTGCACGTTTAGTGATGATTTCCATTTCCGAAGATATGCTTGTGGATTTTATAGATGTATCTGTGTCTGAGTCGTCTGCAATGATGGATATTGTTGTAGTGGTTTGCACATTTTCATCGTGGCGTATTGATGGTTCTAATGATTGGGTACAGTACATATGATCGTACTTTTTGCTGTACGTCAATATGCGGCCAGTCTCATAATCAGTACAGTCACGGTGCAGCTTTCTCTGTTTCCTCATTTTAATATCTTCTTCATGTTGTGTGAGTCTTAACTTGAGGTCTTCTTTAAACTTTTTTATTGTAGTTTGGTCACTGTGCGCTTTAAATTCTTCATCCATTTCTTTTAATTCTTTCATTATGGTCTCCCTATCCTCCCAGGCATATTTAACTAATATGCACAGCATGGTTCTGGAACTGTTGGCTGAGTTTTCTGACCATTCTTCTAACATGCGTGGATTAGGGTATTCATAGGACGGGGTGGTATATATCCTCAATCCGCGCGGGACCATATTTTTGTCTACATAGTCTTGGAGGGAGATAGCCTCCCACCATTTTGACGTTTCAGATTTTTTAAGTTTTTCATATTTCCTAAGTTTCCCAATTAGTGTTGTGTCTGTGTCTTGTTTGGCCATGATTGTTTGCCCTTTTCCCGGGGCCTGTGCCAGTAGGGTTTGTGCTGCCATCCTGCGTTGTGCTTCCTCTTCCATGATGTATTTAAATGTACCCACCTATGTACCGATGTTCCATTCGTTAAGTTTCACAAAGTTCAGAGCAATTTCTGAGTGTGTAATGAAATAATGCACCAGATTGTCACTCGTGCGCGTGATGTCTAGCTGTTGATTAACCCTGAAAACCCCTCCAGATTGGAAGTTCCAGATACCGCCTGCTCTTTCGTAGTGGTGAAAAGTTTCTGTATTGCACTGAGGGACTCGCTCCGTTCTTTGGAGGGAAAAGACCTGCTTCTTCCCCGCATAGGTGCGTGTGACACTAGCTGCTCGTGGTCTTCGACCCGTCAGTGATCCCACATACAGTTTCTGCCCCCAGCCCTCCAGAGGTGCCCCTCCCCGAAAAGCCGCACCCCGGTGGGTTGGCGCGTGTGTCCACGTCAACCCCAGAATACTTCCTCGGGTCCGGGCTTACCTCTAGTGTGCAGTCCTAGGCTCGTCTTTCGCCACACGTTCAATGCGTTCCTTCCTCCACGTGGTTTTAATGCAGCGGCGGCCGGCAGGTATCCCTCCGTGAATTTTCAAACCGATTCAGCTCCTCCTGTGATATCCGCCCATTGTCTGGTGGCGCACGGGGCCGGTAGAGCCACAGCCGGCATAAATTTTGGTTCCAATTTTCAAAGTAAAGCGCGCTCTCAGTTAGGGTATATCAACGATTTTTATTCCGACGTTACGCGTTTCGAGAGTGAACTCTCTTGATCACACGTCGAACGCTAGTGACCCAGTGCATTACATACAGATCAACAGCTCAACATAGAAAACGGACTCACAATAGGATAGTACCTCTGTGTGCGCATAGCCGCCATATTGGAACATGTCATATTCACTGCATACAACTGTTCAATGCCCTAAATACCGACAGATATCTGTAATACAGTTTTAAATCAGTTAGTGCATACATTTAACGAGGTCTGCATACCATGTGCATCATCAAGTACCAAATATAAGCAGACCCGATGTGCCACTTGGCATTACTCATGTATGTACTAACTGATTTAAAACTGTATTACAGATATCTGTCGGTATTTAGGACATTGAACAGTTGTATGCAGTGAATATGACATGTTCCAATATGGCGGCTATGCGCACACAGAGGTACTATCCTATTGTGAGTCCGTTTTCTATGTTGAGCTGTTGATCTGTATGTAATGCACTGGGTCACTAGCGTTCGACGTGTGATCAAGAGAGTTCACTCTCGAAACGCGTAACGTCGGAATAAAAATCGTTGATATACCCTAACTGAGAGCGCGCTTTACTTTGAAAATTGGAATATATATATATATATATATATATATATATATATAATATATATTCACACAGGTTATGGTTAGGTGGACATTTCACTTGTAAAAAACCAATGGAATTCCCCCGTTATAGTTAGTTCATATAACTATAACTCGCGCGCCCGCAATCCACTGCTCATGACGTCACATATTACACCACTCATGACATGGTCAATGGCATCACTCATGACATCACTGATGACATCATCCTTGTGATAGAGTGGCGGTCGCGCGAGTTATAGTTATCTGAACTAACTATAACGGGGGAATTTCATTGGTTTTTTACGAGGGAAATGTCCAGCTAACTATGACATGTGTGAAACCTATGGTTTTTTAAGTGTATATATATATATATATATTCACTTAAAAAAACCATAGGTTTCACACATGTTATAGTTAGCTGGGCATTTCACTCGTGAAAAACCAATGAAATTCCCCCGTTATAGTTAGTGCAGGCAACTATAACTCACGCGACCGCAATCCTCTGTTGATGCTAATACTGTTTTAAGACACTTATTTACCCATGTCGTCTTCCATTAATTTTTAGCTATACATATATTACAAATATTTTTTTTTCAGAAAAACACATATGTCATCAGTGATGTAATATCTGACGTCATCAGCAGAGGATTGCGGTCGCGTGAGTTATAGTTGCCTGCACTAACTATAACGGGGGAATTTCATTGGTTTTTCACGAGTGAAATGCCCAGCTAACTATAACATGTGTGAAACCTATGGTTTTTTAAGTGAATTTGCAAGGTTTTTTAAATGCTAATTCCTAACTTCGCGCACCGTGCATGCGCTGTGGGAGCGAGGTGCGCTTCGCGCACCGAGCGCCCACGTTACGTAGTTTGCGGAATTCTTCCATTTCTACCGTGCGCGTACGCTACGCGCACACCGCGATTTTTCATAAAAAATTTAAAATACATTTTTGCCCTTGGGGGTCCTTCTGGGACTCCCTGACCAAGGCTAGGGGGTCAGGAACTGTCCAGCCTGCCCCCTTTACACGTTATCCACCTTTGTTTTTCACCCCCTCAGACTGCGAGAGACAAAATGGCGGCCGACACTTCCTGGTTTCGACCGATTCGAATGTTTACTAAGATCTAACAACCAATCAGAATCGCGCTCGGTAAGCTTACGGTACGCGCTCGGAGCCCGCCTATAGATATATATATTGATTTAAATGCTATTTTCTCAGGAAATACTGAACAGATTTACACGAGACCTTCAAAAGGCACATCCCTGACCTGAGGGCTACCTCTCTGCCAAATTTCAAGAAATTCTGTTCAGCCGTTCGGGCTGTAGCTCGGACTAAAGGTCCTATGGAAAAATGCATGGGGAAAACGCGTTTTGGGACACCCCCCCTTTTTCTCAGCCCACGCTTGACGAATCCCCCCGAGACTTTCAGGGAAGGAGCGGAGCGGAGCGCCCCACCTATTTTGAGAATTTCGTGAGGATTCGTCAATCGGCGCCAAAGTTATTCAAAATAGAATGTTGCGGATTTCCTATGGAAACACGGTCCTAACTATAACTATCTACTGGCGACCGCCAGTAGATTATATATATATATATATATATATATATATATATATATATATATAACATATATGTTATTTTGAATAGAAAAACTTGTGTTCCATTGTTCATTTTTGTTTAGTATGTATTGTTATATGCTCACTTGATAGCTACATGCCCGTAGGTACATATGAAACATATCAAGAATACTTCCAAATTGACAATGTCTGTATGACTCCACTAACCAACATCATCTGATCCTAAGGTATCATCATCATCTCATATGCCGATGCGACCCAACTCATCCTCTCCCTGATGGGCAAAACAACCATCACTAGAATTAGCTTCACCAACTGCATGACCATGCTAGCAGACTGGATGAGAACAAACTGCTTGAAGCTTAAATCAGACAAGATGGACGTATTGGTCTTTGGAAACAAGACCCCCCAAGTGACTCCACCTTGTGGCCATCGGTGCTAGGACCAACATCAACAACATCATGCAAGAAATCTGGGGATCATACCAGACGAAACGTTCATGATGATAGCACAATTCAATGCTGTGAGCACCTCCTTCTTCCACATAGTACATATGCTATGAAAGATCTTCAAGTGGCTGCTACAGAAAACCAGATGGACCACCATGCAAGCACTCATCACCAGTAAGGCTCACTACGGCAACACAGTGTATGCCGGAATCTCCAAGCAACTCCTACAAAGACTTCATACTATCCAGACCGCTGCTGCAAGACTCCTACTGGACCTCCCATGCAGCACCCACATCGCACTGCACCTCAGGGAGCTCCACTGCTTCCACATTCACAAGCACAGCCAATTCAAACTCTTAACACGCACATATGAAGCCTTACACAACATTGGACCAGCATACCTGAACAGCTGCATACACTTTCACCAGCCTGCCAGACTCCTATGCTCTGCCTCACTCTCACTTGCGCACACCCCTAACATTCACAAAAGCAGAGCAGGACGTTCTCCTACATCACACCTAAAACATGGAAAGACCTCCCTTCACACATCAGGGCTGTTGGAAAACCACTCCCACACTAGAAGGGGTGGTGGTGGTCTTCCGGACACACTGTGGTAGCTTGGCTCGAGTGGTCAGGAATCAGGCTCCGTGCTAAGCATACAACATACCCAAACAATAACCATGCGTGCATCCGTTCCAAAAACGACTCTACACCGTAAAAATTATGAAAATAACTTTCTTTATCTGCTTTTTCTCTTAGTTGCTGATTGGAGGAAATAAATAACAATCACAATATACAAACTTTTTAGAAAGTGCAGGACAAATAAATACTGGCTTAATGATTCAATAAATAGGGGTGATCATAAATACTGAAGGCATAAATAAAAGTGCAATACAGACAGGCAATTAAATATTCTGAGGCAATAAATACTGTAACCAATAAATATTGTGCATCAATAAATACTGTGGACCAATAAATACAGTGGAACAATAAATAGGTTAAATACAATAAATACAGTGCCCCTAATAAATACTTAAAAGCTGACAGTGACACTCATGGATTCAGATCACTTTTGAATTCCTAAGGGCTGATTTGGCCCAGGCACAGCTTGTGGGGATGTGGAAGGCTTGGGGGTGTCTACTCCCTGACTTGGACAAGGCTGAGGCCTAAACTGAGGTAGATAAAGGGGGAAAATACCAGAGACCTGGCTCTCTCTCCCCACACAACTTCTCTAGATTAGTCCCAGTTCACCCCTGGCACAGTCAGGTTGGTTCCAGCACCTCCCTAGCCCCTTAGAGCAGTCTCTCAGGTCTCCACAGGGCCTTAGGCGCCCTCTACTCCACTTACTGCCCTTTTTCTGATGCTCCGACGCCGCTGGAGTCGGGTCGATGCCGTGAGGCGGTTCCAGTTCGATGTCGGCGGCCTCGGCACAATGTCAGTTCTTTGACGACGCCGGCAGGCGGTTCCGGTCTCGATGTCAGCGGCCTCGGTTCGATCTCGACCTCCGATTCGATGGCGTCGGGCAGTCTTTACTCGATGTCGACTTCGGGCGTCTCCGGTCCGATGGCGACCTCGGATTCGATGACGTCGGCCGGCCTTGCCTCGATGTCGACTTCCGGCGGCTCCGAAGTGCGATCCTCACTCCCGACCTCCGGTGTCCCTCTCCTTAGGTTTCCGGCGACTCCGGAGTGCGACCTCCACTCCCGACCTCCGGCACGATTCTCACAGGTTCCGGCGACTCCGGAGTGCGATCCTCACTCCCGACCTCCGTTACCCTTCACCTCGGTCTCCGACGACTCCGGAGGGCGGACTTCACTCCTCCGATGACGTCGCTCACTCGACCTCGGGTGACTTCCTCCTCGACTTCTGGTATTCCCCACGACCTCTGACGGCGCCCTCTCTCGACCTCTGGCGGCTCCGGGTACGACGTCTGCTTTTCCAGTCAGCGCCGCTTCTCCACCTCGGGCTCCAGGTCTTAGGCTACTCGACGTCGGACTTCAGGGAAACCAGCTTCCAGGTCAGGATCTTGCTGTTCTCTTGTTTCTAAGGCCTGTTCCTGCTGTCCAGGTCCTCAGGATGGTTTTTCTGACTTCTTCCCACACAGGGCTCTAGGCTGGGCTCCGTCAGTAGGGACTAGTATCAAGGGTGGGTTTATGGACCCCACTCCAGGCACAAGTTTCCACCCCTGCTGCTTCACTCCTTCCTCCTTCACGTTTTTGCTGCTCACTCCTCACCAGTCAGGTGCCAACTGCCAGCTCCAACTGCCAACTCTCTCTCTTAGCTTCCCAACATTCTAAACCGCCTCCAACTGTCACAGGGTTCTGGAATGTTCTGGAAGGTGCTAGCAGGTTCCAGTGGATGCTGGTGATGTCACAGGTGGCCACCATTTTGTGCTCCAGGCCCTCAGACAGAAGTTTCAGGGGTAGCTAAAATGGCTCCCTGAATCTGCAGCAACACTAAAAAGTCTGGTGGTTCCCAAAAAGGAAAAATTCAACCAGGGTCTGAGGCAAAAGTGGGACAAAATAAATAATGATGAGGAGGGACCACCCAAAGGGCTGACAGGTCTAACACGCGTCCCCCCCAGCTGAAAGTGGGGAGAGCTACCCAACCCCTTGGGAGTTCTCATCACTAAGGCGGAAATACCTTGAGAGACCGTCTGCATTGGCGTGGTCCACTCCAGGCCGATGTTCCACCTGAAAGTCCATTCCCTGTAGGGAAATAGACCACCTCAACAACTTGGGATTCTCCCCCTTCATTTGCATCAGCCAACGAAGGGGTCTGTGGTCGGTCTGAACTAGGAAGTGCGAGCCAAACAGGTATGGCCGCAACTTCTTCAGAGCCCATACCACTGCAAAGGCTTCACGCTCTATTGCACTCCACTTCTGTTCCCTGGGAAGTAGTCTCCGGGATAGGAAGACCACGGGTTGATCCAGACCCTCTTCGTTGAGTTGCGATAACACTGCCCCAATGCCATGTTCTGATGCATCTGTCTGGACAATGAACTCCTTGGAAAAGTCTGGGGCCCTTAAGACCGGGGCCTCGCACATGGCTTTCTTCAATCTCTCAAAGGCTTGCTGACAAGCCTCCGTCCAGACTACCCGTCGAGGTTGTTTCTTGGACGTGAGCTCCGTGAGGGGGGCTACGATGGTACCGTACCCCTTCACGAAGCGGCGGTAGTATCCCGTGAGGCCCAAAAATGCTCGGACCTCAGTCTGTGTCTTGGGGGGTTCCCAGGCCATGATGGCCTCGATCTTCGCCTGGAGGGGTTGCACCGCTCCCCTACCCACCAAGTGTCCAAGGTACACTACCGACCCCTGCCCGATCTGGCACTTGCTGGCCTTGATCGTCAATCCAGCTTGTCTCAGGGCCTGGAGAACAGCTTGCAGGTGACGCAAGTGATCCTCCCAGCTGTTACTGAAGACGGCTATGTCATCCAGATAAGCAGCAGAGAAACTCTCCATTCCGGTGAGGATCTGGTTTACCAGGCGCTGAAACGTGGCAGGGGCGTTCTTGAGCCCAAAGGGCATCACACAGAACTGGTAGTGGCCATTGGGCGTGGAGAAGGCTGACCTTTCCCTTGCTCCATCAGTCAAAGAGATCTGCCAGTACCCAGAAGTAAGGTCAAAGGTACTTAGATATTGGGCAGCTCCCAGCCGGTCAATCAATTCATCCGCCCTAGGGATCGGATGAGCATCAGTTTTGGTCACTGAATTCAGTCCCCGATAGTCCACACAGAACCTCAGTTCTGGTTGGGCACCCGGTGGTGCAGCTTTTGGTACTAACACCACCGGACTGGACCAGGGGCTGCTAGAAGGTTCGATCACTCCTAGCTCCAGCATCTTAGTGACTTCACTATGAATGCTGGCCTTCACCTTGTCTGACATCCGGTAGATCTTGGACTTCACAGGTGGGCTGTCTCCTGTGTCCACGTCATGGACGCACAGGTGAGTCCTACCCGGGACAAGGGAGAACAACGAGGAGTACTGCCCCAGGACCTGGCGACAGTCCTCCTGCTGTTCAGGAGTTAGAGATGGGGAGAGAATCACTCCCTCCACCGACCCATCCTTCTCTTGAGACGCAAACAGATCAGGGAGAGGCTCGCTTTCCACGTCCTCTCCTCCGTCAGTCACCATCATCAAGATGACTTCGGGCCTCTCGTGGTGGGGTTTGAGGCGGTTGGCATGCAGCACCCGCAGGGGCTGACGAGGGGTCTTCAGGTCCACCAAGTAGGTAGCCTTACCCTTCTTCTCCAACACCTCAAAGGGTCCTGACCAGCGATCCTGGAGGGCACTAAGCTCTCCGGGTTCGATCACCCACACCTTCTGGCCAGGCTCCAACTCCACCGGGTGAGCATTGTGGTCATACCACGCCTTCATCACTGCTTGGCTGGCTTCCAAGTTGTCAGAAGCTTGCTTCCACAACTTAGCCATTTGGCTCCGGAAGGCCAGCATGTAGCTCACCACATCCTGGGGAAGCTTTCTGGGAGTTCTTTCCCATCCGTCTCTCACCAGGTTGAGAGGTCCACGTACAGGGTGCCCATACAGAAGCTCGAAGGGGCTGAAGCCCACTCCCTTCTGTGGCACTTCCCTGTAGGAAAAAAGTAAACAGGGTAGGAGGACGTCCCATTTCCTCCGCAGGCTTTCAGGCAGACTTCTGATCATGCCCTTCAAGGTTTTATTAAACCTCTCCACCAGACCATTGGTCTGGGGGTGGTAAGGAGTTGTGAACCGGTATGTCACTCCACACTCCTTCCACATTGCCCGCATATACGCTGACATGAAGTTGGTCCCCCTGTCGGACACAACTTCCTTGGGAAAACCCACTCGGGTAAAGATTCCCATCAGGGCCCTTGCCACAACAGGTGCTGTTATGGTCCTCAGAGGTATTGCCTCTGTGTACCGTGTGGCATGATCCACCAGAACCAGGATAAACCTGTGACCGGCTGTAGTCGGTGGATCTAACGGACCCACAATGTCGATGCCCACCCTTTCAAAGGGGGTGCTAACAACAGGAAGTGGTTCCAGGGGAGCTTTCAGCTTCACCCCTGTTTTCCCACTGGCTTGGCAAGACACACATGTCCGGCAGTAGGTATCGGACGACACTTTCATCTGAGGCCAATAAAAGTGTGGGACAAGACGGGCGAAGGTCTTGTCTTGCCCCAGGTGTCCTGCCAATGGTATCTCGTGAGCCAACTCCAGAAGGAAGGCTCGATAACGTTGAGGAACTACCAAGGCTCGTGACGATCCGTGTAGGGGTGCCTTGGGTTCACTGTAGAGGAGGCCATCCTCCCAGTAAACACTGTAGTTCCCTTCAACGTTCCCTGCTGCCTGGGCTTCGGCCTGTCGCCTCAGCCCCTCAAGGGTAGGGCACTCCCTCTGGCCCTGGCAGAATTCCTCCCTGGACGGGCCTCCCTCCACGTGCCACTCGGCCGGGATGGGTAGGTCCTCCAGGTTGGTAACGTCCCCCACCGCAGACTCCTGGTCCACCACCTCCGGTGGCCTATCCGTCCTACGGGGTGGGGACGCCGAGGCAGGCTCCTCCTGTCCTCGGTTCTTCCCTTGACTGGCAGCTGGCTGGGCCTTTGTTCCAGGCTCCAGCCGAAATGAACTCCCTCTTCGGGTAGTCGCGGACCTTGTGCTAACACAGGCCCAGTCAGGTGTACCCAGCATCTCGGTGTGAGTCCGGTATTCCACCTCCTTCCAAGCGTTGTGCTCCATGTCATTCCCCAGCAGACAATCGACTGGCACGGCAGGGCTTACGGCAACTCGAAGTGAACCTGCAACCCCCCCCCATTCAAAGGGAACCTCGGCCACTGGATAGTGGCCTGTTCTGCCGTCAGCCATCGCGGCTGGGTGGAGTACATCGGGAATTACCTGCTCTGGAGACACCAGTTGGCTACGCACCATAGTCATACTGGCTCCTGTGTCTCTCAGAGCCTCCCCTCTTTGGCCGTTGATGGTGACCCATTGCCCATACTTTGCGGTATTTGCGGGCACCTGGATCTTAGGAACCATCTCCCGTTCTCCCAGGGACACTAAAGTGACACCCGCCCACTCCCTTCCCTTAGTTAAGGGCATCTCCTCCCCGAGCACTACACTAGCTACTCCGGGGGTCTTTCCTCCAGTGGGAGGGGGTGGTCGTTTCAAGCACTTCGGATCTCCTTTATAGTGTCCAACGCCACCGCACTCATAGCAATGGACAACCCTTGGCTGCTGACTCTGGCCAGGATTAGGGTTTCTGGGTGGGTTAGCCTTAGGGGTGAATCCTGTTCCCTTCCCTTGGAAGTTATTTTGGGGGCCTTTGGAGAACTCCTTTTTCTTTTCCCCTCCCTCTTTCTTCTGGGGGGCGCCCTGTCCGGCCTTTTGAGTATCCCCTCCAGTCCCCCTTGTGGACACCCGGGTACTAGCCCAAATGTCCGCCTCCTCAGCAAGCTTCCGGGGACTGGTCAGCTTGCTATCCACCAGGTGTTGCCGCAGTTCAGGGAAACATTTCTCGAGCAGGTGTTCCTTCAGTACCAGGTCGAACAACCCCTCGTAGTTCCTCACTTCACTGCCCTGAATCCAACCTTCCAGTGCCTTCTTCGCATAGTCCAGGAAGTCCACCCAATTCTGCGTGCCCAGTTTGTGACTACCCCTGAACTTCTGTCTGTACTTTTCAGGTGTTGGTCCAAACTTTCTGATGAGCGCCAGTTTCATGGTGGGGTAGTGGGTCTGCTCATCCTCCTCGAGGGCCAATAAAGCATCCCTACCCGCTGGAGGCATGTACTTGTACAATCCCCCTCCCCAGTACTTCTCTGGAACCCCATGGGCCCTCAATGAGACCTCATAGGCCGCTAGCCACTTGGCGATATCGTCGCCCACTCCATAGCTAGCTACTATGTCCTTTGGCAGGTATGGTTTAGGTTCCCTGGTGATCTCTTGGGTTTGGCTGCCACCATTAGGAACAGGTTGTGCCCCGATTCTCAAGATCTGAAGATCTATTTCTTTCAGTCGTAATTCATGGGCCATCCTCTGCTCCTCCTTCTCCTTTTCCAGCCTTGCTAAGTCCCATGTGAGCTGTCTTTTCTCCCTCCGGTCTGTTAGCTCCACTTCAGACAAGCCACCGCTAGAGGCACTGCTGCCCTTCCTAGAAATGGTTCTGGGCCCTGCTGACAGGTTCCCCACCTCAGGTTGGTACATCTCAGCCCCCTCGGGGTCAGGCTCTCCATCCCTGTCTTCCTCCTCAGCCTTGCTTTCTCGGCGTGCCTCCCCCCAAGCCCTTAAGCTGGTTTGGAGTGCACCCTTCTTTGCTCCTGGGGGACAGTACACCCCCTCCCGCTGGCAGAACTCCCTGAGTTGGGCCACAGTGTACGTTTCTAGATTTTCTAGTACAAACTCCATCTTGCCCACTCAGGTTAGAGGACAGGTTTTTGTGCAGTAACTATGCAGGGGGGTACCTTTAATAATACCTCCTCCCACCACCAGAGTAAATTTGGAAAAAACAAAAACCCACAATTAGGAAGGCCGCTCTTGAGAAAACTCCCGGTGTAGGCCTATGGACTACCCACAGTTATTGTTGAGTATGCGTAGGCACAGCTCTATCCCACCGCTGCCACCAATTTATGTTGGAAAACCACTCCCACACTAGAAGGGGTGGTGGTGGTCTTCCGGACACACTGTGGTAGCTTGGCTCGAGTGGTCAGGAATCAGGCTCCGTGCTAAGCATACAACATACCCAAACAATAACCATGCGTGCATCCGTTCCAAAAACGACTCTACACCGTAAAAATTATGAAAATAACTTTCTTTATCTGCTTTTTCTCTTAGTTGCTGATTGGAGGAAATAAATTAACAATCACAATATACAAACTTTTTAGAAAGTGCAGGACAAATAAATACTGGCTTAATGATTCAATAAATAGGGGTGATCATAAATACTGAAGGCATAAATAAAAGTGCAATACAGACAGGCAATTAAATATTCTGAGGCAATAAATACTGTAACCAATAAATATTGTGCATCAATAAATACTGTGGACCAATAAATACAGTGGAACAATAAATAGGTTAAATACAATAAATACAGTGCCCCTAATAAATACTTAAAAGCTGACAGTGACACTCATGGATTCAGATCACTTTTGAATTCCTAAGGGCTGATTTGGCCCAGGCACAGCTTGTGGGGATGTGGAAGGCTTGGGGGTGTCTACTCCCTGACTTGGACAAGGCTGAGGCCTAAACTGAGGTAGATAAAGGGGGAAAATACCAGAGACCTGGCTCTCTCTCCCCACACAACTTCTCTAGATTAGTCCCAGTTCACCCCTGGCACAGTCAGGTTGGTTCCAGCACCTCCCTAGCCCCTTAGAGCAGTCTCTCAGGTCTCCACAGGGCCTTAGGCGCCCTCTACTCCACTTACTGCCCTTTTTCTGATGCTCCGACGCCGCTGGAGTCGGGTCGATGCCGTGAGGCGGTTCCAGTTCGATGTCGGCGGCCTCGGCACAATGTCAGTTCTTTGACGACGCCGGCAGGCGGTTCCGGTCTCGATGTCAGCGGCCTCGGTTCGATCTCGACCTCCGATTCGATGGCGTCGGGCAGTCTTTACTCGATGTCGACTTCGGGCGGCTCCGGTCCGATGGCGACCTCGGATTCGATGACGTCGGCCGGCCTTGCCTCGATGTCGACTTCCGGCGGCTCCGAAGTGCGATCCTCACTCCCGACCTCCGGTGTCCCTCTCCTTAGGTTTCCGGCGACTCCGGAGTGCGACCTCCACTCCCGACCTCCGGCACGATTCTCACAGGTTCCGGCGACTCCGGAGTGCGATCCTCACTCCCGACCTCCGTTACCCTTCACCTCGGTCTCCGACGACTCCGGAGGGCGGACTTCACTCCTCCGATGACGTCGCTCACTCGACCTCGGGTGACTTCCTCCTCGACCTCTGGTATTCCCCACGACCTCTGACGGCGCCCTCTCTCGACCTCTGGCGGCTCCGGGTACGACGTCTGCTTTTCCAGTCAGCGCCGCTTCTCCACCTCGGGCTCCAGGTCTTAGGCTACTCGACGTCGGACTTCAGGGAAACCAGCTTCCAGGTCAGGATCTTGCTGTTCTCTTGTTTCTAAGGCCTGTTCCTGCTGTCCAGGTCCTCAGGATGGTTTTTCTGACTTCTTCCCACACAGGGCTCTAGGCTGGGCTCCGTCAGTAGGGACTAGTATCAAGGGTGGGTTTATGGACCCCACTCCAGGCACAAGTTTCCACCCCTGCTGCTTCACTCCTTCCTCCTTCACGTTTTTGCTGCTCACTCCTCACCAGTCAGGTGCCAACTGCCAGCTCCAACTGCCAACTCTCTCTCTTAGCTTCCCAACATTCTAAACCGCCTCCAACTGTCACAGGGTTCTGGAATGTTCTGGAAGGTGCTAGCAGGTTCCAGTGGATGCTGGTGATGTCACAGGTGGCCACCATTTTGTGCTCCAGGCCCTCAGACAGAAGTTTCAGGGGTAGCTAAAATGGCTCCCTGAATCTGCAGCAACACTAAAAAGTCTGGTGGTTCCCAAAAAGGAAAAATTCAACCAGGGTCTGAGGCAAAAGTGGGACAAAATAAATAATGATGAGGAGGGACCACCCAAAGGGCTGACAGGTCTAACAAGGGCCTTCTCCTCCCTTCTTGAGTTCTGCAAGAGGCTGAAGACCTGGCTCTAGGAATAATTTATGCAGGGACCACACACCCACACACCTGCTGAAGGGCCTGAATAAACTTACGGGTAGGTAGTGCGCTCTACAGATCTACATAACATAACAAACCAGGCAAAGAGGCAGCAATTTAAAAAGGATCTAATTAACATACTCACAGCTCAAGTAATGTGTCAACTTGGATGTGGTAAAATGCCAGGAGGCATACATTTTCCCCTTCTTCTGATATTAAGACAAGGTTTAGGTCATGACCTTTGATGGAAAGACTTTCTTTTATACACTACTGTTGTCACTGCTAAATCTCTGAGCCTGACAATTTAGCAACATGAGGACAGAACTACTACAAGCAGCTGCTACCCTCCTGTTAGTTTTTAAAGATTTTGAAGCCAAGTCTTCCAGAAAGAAGTGTACATTACATCAAAACCTTAACAAACTCTTTTGCATCTGCCATAAACCTTGACGTATTCCAGAGTTCAAGAGGACTTCCTATCCCGCGTGCAAAAGACTTGTCTAGAGAACTTGGAGCATGGATCCCAAGAAGGAAGAAGACGGTTGCCCTTTCAACATCAATGGCTGTATAACACTCGGAACAAAAGGGTACTCATATCATCACGGAGGGGCATGCCTTGAACCTTCATAAGCTCAAGAGGCAAACTCATTTTGAATAAAAACTGAAAAAATGTATTTCAGATTATGGTAAGAGTGGCATATTTAAAGAAATGTAAAAACTCATATATCAAATATGTGAAACTCTGAATACCTGTAAGTCATGCTTTGTGTGCTGTTGCTGATTTATACTAATTTATTTTTGTTTTCTTCAGACGTTTCTGTTGATCATTATTTTCTTTCCTGTCCTCT
Organism: Triturus cristatus; assembly: GCF_964204655.1. Lineage (NCBI taxonomy): Eukaryota > Metazoa > Chordata > Amphibia > Caudata > Salamandridae > Triturus > Triturus cristatus. Next base: position 343,156,125 of record NC_140592.1, on the reverse strand, counting down.
CAGGTCAACTCCAGAAGTATGAGGGTGGCAGGTGGTACCCAGTTCCTGCAGAGGATAACCTTAAAATGACCAAACTGGATGGTCAAGTTTGGATTGCACTCTACAATCTCCTCCTGAGACCGGAGTGCCAGCAGAAATACAACTTCAACAACTTCAACAAAGGCCAACTGTTAAAGGTATAGTGGTCACATGCAATAAAATTGCAAGAATTGTCCTCCCCTCTGTGGCAAATGAAGCAACACATCATATTCATGCGTATATGAGCATTCTCACCAGTTACCTTATTATCTGCTGAATGATGTGGATTGTAATTTTCTTTTTTGCAGTAAGTGAATTTTGAATGAGTGGACTTGCTTGAATACATTTGGGCTCTTTTTGTTATCTTCTGCTTCTGCTGTTTTTTCCTCGACTCTTCCTTAAGCTCAGCGCAACAGGTTAGCTTTAGGTTATCTCTGTTGCTATCCCAACAGAAGCATGCAGAATAAGAGTGCACTGATCACTAAAGGGACACTGGATTTCATCACTGGAAAAGAGAGTCAGAGGCCAGTATGGAGCCTCAGACACTTCACTTGGTAATTATTATGTGTTCTCCCAGTTGGAGGTCATCCTCACTGGATGTCCGCTATTGGTGTGAGTAACCCTTTAGAAACTGGTTGCAAGGCTGTCTAACCCTTGTACAAGACCTGCACGAGCCATACTCACTCTTCATTAATAAGGAAAGGATGTGACACCATCTTGTTAAATTTGGAAAGGTCACCTGTGGTTGGATGATAATACACAGTGGTATTGCTGACAGCCTTTATACTAATCTAAGCTAGCGTAAACCTTCTGTTCTGATGACTTTTCCACATTAATTTTGGCAGTAGCTTGCCTGCATTCTGCACTGAGTGGCTGTAATCTGAAATGGCATATCTCTTTGCATCAAATTATATTTGAATATTACCAAGCATATGACATGGAAAATGGGTCACTTGTCATTGTACAATTTGAGCACCATTTTCTGCAGTTTTGGTTTTATGTTGCTGTCTTTCAACTTTGCAAATCAATTTGCATTGACTGAGATAACTTCACTCTTCAGACTCTCTATTTCCACCATACCTCTAGTACAGTCAGACAAAGCGAGAAACATTTTTATCATATGCTAGATTGTATAGTGCGGTACGTCATGGTTGGGAATGGTCCTATAAGTATGACTGAAGGGGTCTGTTACCCTTTTTCTTAACCCCCCTTCAGTTATTTTCTTTTGATTCACCGCAATTTTTCCTCTAACTCGCATTAACGTTTTCACTCCCATTTCCTTTTTCTTTTTTTTTTAAGCACATCTGCCTGCCATACACTACATTAATGTCCTTATATCTCTTTCTGTTATCGTTTATGTTTTTGTAAACATTCTTCTTCCCTTCACCATGTAGATCACTTTCTTTCTTTTCCTGCCATTTTCTTTTTAAACCCCTTTACTCCTTTCTTTACCTTCTCTACATATATTTTTTTTATATTAATCTTCCTTTCTCACTGCATTTCTGTCTTCTTTCTTTTCTCTTCATTCATCCTGGCTTTCTTCTTCTTCTTGGTTCCCTTTCTCATCTTTTTACTTTGTGTCATTTTTTCTCCCCTTCCTTTTCTTTTACACTATTTGCTCTCACTCCCTTTTGTAATCCTTCATTTTATTATCTTCCTCTTACTGTTCTCTATTCTGCTGTTTTGTTTCCATAAATCACTAACTGATTTTGCTCTTCTCTTTACTTAGCTACGTGGCTTCCTAACAGATGTGCTCATTGACCAGTTGCCGAATCTGTTGGAGCTGCAGCGATTCCTGGGGCATATCTCTGTGAGTGAACCTGCACCTCCCAAAAAGGATCTGGTGCTTGAACAGGTACTCAAGCTCAAATTACACCTTGATCTCAATTTGAGTTTGCTGATCTTCTAAAGCTTCTCTAGGATATTTTTTAAGAGTGGCTTTGTTTTGCACGGATACCTATGAAAAGAAATTTGGTATTTATTCAAGCTAATGGGCAGCATAATACTCCGATTGAGATGTAAGTGCTTTAAAAGACACTAAAGGTATTGAATATGTTTGTTTTGCATCTGCCAACTCCATCTTCACCACCCACTTTTATTTCCAGAGTTTAAGCCAAGTTAGGTTTGCATTTTCTTTCTGAGCACACAGTGTAGCTGTGTCATTTTGTTAAAGAAATGTTTTTTGCCATCAGCATAGGTTAGTTTTTGATAACAACCTGTTCATCCCATCTTCATAGCCAGTAAGATGCCAGACTGACTTAAGTGCTAGTATCTGATATGTTTTGCATATCGCAAGTTTGAAACAAGTAACTACCACCAAGTAATTTACCTTTTAGAGAATAATACATTCATTATCACTATATTGGATTATAGAGAAACCTTTTATTTCCAGTGCCCCAAAATGACATAACTGTAGCAACATGTTGTTGTTGTTCTTCTCATTATTATTATTACCATATAGTGTTGGCTGTTTATTCAGCCTTGCAAGTAGAGGTTCTGCCAATACCCTCATCACATAGTGGATGTGCTTTTATCCGTAGCTGCTTTGCCTATATCCTTATCATGAAGTGGCTTTGTTTTGCACTATTTGCTATGACTCCACTGATCCTCATCATGTACATATCCTGTGGCCTTACTCTAGTGACTCAGGATGCATCACCCCCTAGCGTCTAGTGGATGGTATACTCATCATGTGAATATTCTTTAAACAGTTATGCAGAGAAATCCTGCATGAAGCCTGTCCTGGTTCTCCCACATGACTCTATAAACAGTTGTTAAGTACCAGCAGTTTCCACTTTGAAGCAACATGGCCACACTAAAAGTGCGTAAAACAGCTTAGATGAAATTTGAACGTATGGGAGCAAGTTACTGAAAGTTCTATGCAGGACGTTGAGCTAAGTTTAGGCTGTTCTCTTTTCAGTGTTTGTTTTTTTGTGGATTTCAGTTGTATTTTCACAGTGATTTCCTTTTGAAATCAGTTCTTACCAGTGGTTATTCAGCTGCCTAAGCCCCAAAATAGACAAAAATATGTTTTTCCAGTCATCCCAAAACATGTTGTTTGCAGCAATTGACATAAAGCAAATTTAATATAAAAAAAGTAATGCAAGGTATGTAGTGTCTTTCCATTGGCAGTGTGTCAAATGAACTTTTGTTAGACTGTTTTAAGCATAGAAAGTCTGTGTTTTGCACTGTTACTCATGCACGCATTTCATTACCTTCTCTCACATCTTATTATAGCTAACACTTACTCTTTTACTACTCTGCCTGGTGTACAGAACCTTTAATAGATCTAAAAATGAAGAGTGCTGTATTAATTTTTTTATTTAAAAAAATCCTGTACTCGCCTGGGGTATTCAACCACTCCTTATTGAATGTTATGACATTGTAGAAGTGGTCAACCCTTCCAACAGCAAAGTACCTTGTGAAACTTTTAAAACTTTCAATTACAACAAATTAATTTGTAGCTCTGCATTCTAAGGCACCCTAAACTATTTGCCACTACTTTTCTTTACTTTTTATACAACTACATTAAGGTGGTGTTGCTGTTTATGTGGCCTTTCATAGCTGCCAATTGCCCCCATGGCAAATGTCTCACTTTAAGTCAGTCCTGACCTTTTATCTGATTGACTTGAAATGTTGCTGTTAACATTGTATCTATGGGTTAAAAAAAACACAAAAGTAATAAAGTGCAGTTGTGTAAAAAAACAGGATTTGTTAAAGGTATCACACATGACAAAGGACACCCTGAGCTATGAATTTTATTGATATGTGGACAGGCCTTTTGTCGTGTTTTCACCACTATCCCTTGTGCATGGTGACAGCACTCTTTTCATAGGTTCCCATCACTATAACTTGCTTTGAATGTTTAAAGCCTGGGACATTAGGCAGTTGAACTGCTATCATTAGTGACTTGTTATAAAAGGGGGCTGATGTATCCAAGATTTTTATCCAATCTGTGTCTCCTGGTTAATGTAATAGTAGATATTGGCCAAGATTTTTATGAACCAACCGTTACACCAATCAGTAAAAGAATAAAATACTGCCAAAAAAAAAATAGGATCATAATATTCCCTGTTTTTACAGTGGATAAAATAATTAGATCAGACCTATACATGCTTCTAAGCCCTGCACATTTAGTTCAAGCACACAAAACAGGAGGAAACATAAGGAAGAATAAAACAATATTTTAGTGACATCCCTAGACAACAAAACTCGAGCAGAATAATCTTATACCAGTCTTTCTTGCTGCTCCTTGTATAACAAAGTAACATTGTGTTTGCCCCTTCAGGAAGAAATAAAAATGACTCATTCTCTCGCACTTTCCTCTCATTAAATTGCATTTTAGTTTGTGGTTGTGCAGATGTTTAAAAGTGTTTATATGTATACATTGATAAAGGCTGTTTCCCTATCAGTGTGGTTTTGTCAAATATTTTTGATTTAAACCTAAACTAGGACAGCCTAGCTATGTTATTTTGATGTGTCCACATCCAGTAGAATTCTTTTTCCATGCCTTTACAAACTTTTCCATCTAGCAGTGGTGGTAATCGTGGGGACCCTTAGTACTACCACTGGCCACCAAATAATTCCAGGTTTCATATCAATGATCTGGAACTAAGGACAGTTTGCTTGCCATCATGTCTTTGTCATTCACATCAATCATTTTCTGTTACAAAAAAGCAAATGCTAAATTTTATTTCAACAAGGTCTAGCCCTCTTAACATGTAGACTGGCATGCTCCTACAGATGTGGCCTTATATCATCACATCATCTTTAATCCTACAGTGAATAACGTTCTCCAGGCAGATTTATTTCAAATGAGGGAACGGTGAGCTAGAATTTAAACAGGATGCCATAGAAGGGAAATGTGGCCAATGACTTTGTGGGTTGTTGGCATACTTGGTTGCCAAACGCTCTGACGAGTGGTTAAGCCATTTGCTTGCAGGGTCTGGCAGTTTATTTACAAGCAGAATTTTGTTACTTATCTGCATGTATATTTGTGCTGTTTTATGTAAAGGAGATTTAGCCATATGCAGAGTTGTTTTGTTTGACCCATGTTGAAAGGACAGTTGTATTATATCAAAGCTGCTGTTTTCCAACAAAGAGAATGGTGCTGCATCACTTGCTTTGCTTTGTCAAAGCTAGAGCTGACTTATATACTGTTTTCTATGTTCATTCAATGGAATGATAACAGAATACCAAGAGTTACTAAGCCCTTATCATTCTGCTTCTTAAGATTCCTGAGATTTGGGATCGCATAATTCAAGATAACAAGGGGAAGTGGAAGGCCATTGCAAAACACCAGGTGAAGCATGCCTTTAATCCTTCAGAACAGGACCTGCGGAATCAGGCACGCAAGTAAGTCCATGCATTTGGGGATATAATGCATAAAGGTCAGTCGGTATTGTACAAGATTCATATATTCTAATTGGAAAAAACCCATTGACTAGCCTGACAATGCAAGTATCTTTTGTCTGGAATCAGGACTCTACAGTGTACCACTTTCTGGAGAGTCTTTGTTCCTTTCAGTGGCCGAGTAAAGCATAGGGCAGAGAACTTTAGAAGTTAGTCATGCTATATATCTGGCCATTTGTAGGCATACGGAATTCTTTATCGAATGAATTTTCATTGAATTAACAAACATTTAATGTTACACTTTTTCAAAACAGAAATATCCCCCTTAAGGTCTCGCCTGAAATAGTATGCTTTCAAGACATACTAAAAAGGGCTAGAACCATGTCCATTGTCTACCATTACTTTATTGGTCAACTTGTCTGAATTCACTTTTTCTTTGTTTATTTCTCCTTTCCGTGGAGCATGAATCAAGTACTGGTTGTCTCTTTTTGATTAGTGTCTTTCTCCTGCTCTCTTTACGATTGAGGTACTTTTTTTCTCTTCTTCTTTCCCTGTCATCCTTATTGCTTGTTCCACCGTCTCCTCCCGTGTCAATATGTGTATCATCACCCTACCATCATCACCCTGCCCTACTCAACCACCATCTACCCCTGCCACTCTACAATCACCACCCTACCACCACCCAACCCACATCACCCTATGGCCACCCGTATACCACAGCACCATCACGACCCCACCACCACTCTACCCTAACCACCACCTTAACCACCACCACCCTACCACCACCCACTACTACCTCCCTACCTTAATCATCACCACCAGCAACCAACCTTTATCACCACCAACCAAACCACAACCACCCTAGCCACCATCATCACCATGACCCTAGCCACTACCACCCGCTTCACCACTGCCTCCACCACCATCCTAACCATCACCACCACCCTAACCACCAACACCACCACTGTAAATAACCCTATCCTAACAAGCCTTTCATCACTCTAAGTATCACCACCCTAACTACCACCCTAACCACAACCACCACCACTTTGCTACCACAACCACCCTGTCATCGCCATCCCTAACCATCACCACCCTAGCACCACCACTCTACTCAAACCCCAATCACTCTACCATTACCACCCCTACACTACGCACCGGCACCCTATCCTAACCACCACCCTAACCACTATCACCACCCTACTTTCCCCTAACCAACACCACCTGAACCACCACTGCCTTCAACACGATCATCCTATTACCATCACCATCCTAACCACCACCACCACCCTATCCTAACCACAACCACACTACCCTAACTACCACCATTCTAACCACCACCCTAACCAACACCACCCTAACCAACCTATCACCACCTTACTACCTTTGCTGCCTCCGCCCTATCACCAGCTCCCTAACTACCACCAACCTAACCACAACTGCTGTCACCCTACTACCACCACCCTAGCAATACTCCAACCACTCTACCATAATCTCCACCACCAACCACCCACATGTGTGCCCCAGCTGGAGTGAACAATTTCTTTATTCAGTCTTTATTTCGACATAAATGTCATAAAAGACAAATTAGAACACATTTCATCATAAAATACATAAAAAGAAATAAAAAAAAAATAAAAAAAACACAAAACATCATCAACACAACATTGAGAACTGCATATTTAAATTATACACAGAGAGCATATCACTAATACAAAGAACCGCAAGATTTGAGTACACTACATAATTAATATTCATTCTCGCCCAATTAAAAAAATAAATATCTGTCTTCTATAAAAACATGCTAACATTTTAATAATAAAAAATAAGAATGCATCAATTATACTGGATTGGCTTTTGGCGACTGGAGACCTTTCAGTTTCCCAACTCTTATTATCCACATACATTTCAAAAATGTAGCTATCGCTATCACCATTGTTTCAGAACAGTCAGTTTGAAATATTCTCAATGCAGTAATCCCAGTCATGATACCTTTTTGAATGCAGAGAGCTCTTATCCATTTATAACGGGGAACTTTATATTCTGGGCAGATAAACAAAACGTGAGCTATGGATTCCGGGTATATTGTACAGAAAGGGCACATTTGATTACTTTTGCTTGATGCCCATTTACAGGTAACCGTGTTCAGTGGGAGAGTACCTACCCTAAACTGATGGAATAATTTCCTATCATGGGGCATCGTAATCAGATCCCAGTACAACTCATACCTAGGAGTATGTTTCAGCTCCAGGAAAACCTTAGTGTACGATGGAGCGATGTGTGACTGAAACTCTTCCTGGGATATGAATGACCAGTAGACCTCTTTTAACTGTTGTTTGTTTGGAAACAATGCCTCCTGAGGATTCTCCCAAAGATCACCCAAACCTAAAGACATAAGAAGAGTTTTAACCTTTCTAAGCCATAAAATTTTACCCCCAGTATCCATATCACGCGTTTCCAGAAGTGCTAGCGCATAATGTTGCAATTCTGGGGTCACCCACAATCTTCTCCAGTAGGCAACTGGTCTAAATCTGCATATATTTTCTAGACTCTGACAGCCCAGATCCAAGCGCAAGGGTACAAGTGGTGTGGAAGGTGGAAGCCCTGTTATACAGCGGAGAAATTTATTATGTGCTTTTTGTAAACCCGCTGTATTAGATGACCCCCACAGTTCCGCTCCGTAAAGCATGGAGGATCTTACTTTAGAGTCATAGATTTTTAATACTGGGGCTACAGGTTTAGTGGATGACTTCCTAAATTCTCTTAAAAGGGCACCTGATAGTTGTGCATGCTTGGAAATTAAGTGGGCCACATGCGGCTTCCACTGTAACCTGGAGCCCAGTATAATACCCAGGTAGCTAAAACGATCAGTCTGCTCAAATGGTTCCCCGCTCATATGGACTCTACCCCTAATGTTCCTGTACCTATGCATAGTCATAAATTTAGTTTTGGAAACATTAACAGAGAGCCCATAATCATAACAAAATTTTTCAAAGCATTCTATTGCCTTCTGAAGCCCTTCCTGAGTCTTAGACAATAGGAGGGTATCGTCGGCAAACATTAACAGGGGGACGGGGATGGCGTTCTGTTTGGGTGGCTCGGTAGTGGAATCCTTAAAATAATCCGTGACTTTATTTATATATAAAGTAAATAATGTGGGTGCCAGCACACACCCTTGCCGCACACCCCTTTCCGTTGGGAATCTGGCGGTCACCTGGCTCTGGTTACCCCATCTGACCTGCGCGTAGTTATTTTCGTGTAGTTTTATCAAAACCACAAGCAGTTCTGGTGGGATACCCTGCTCGTGGAGCGCTCTCCACAGCCTGTCTCTTGGGACTAAATCAAATGCAGCCTTTAAATCAACAAAGGCTGCATAGAGTGTACCACCCCCCAGAACCACCCATTTCCAGTATATAGTGGAAAATCTAAAAACTTGGTGTACCGTACTGGTCAGGGGTCGAAAGCTAGCCTGTAAGGTAGAGATAACTCCTGAGTCCTCAATCCAATTCTGGACTCTGAGCAGTACCATCCTAGCCACAACCTTCTGTATACAGGCTATTAAACTAATTGGCCTGTAGTTTCCTGGGTCCGCTCGGTCACCTTTCTTATATATTGGTATGATTTCTGCTCCCCGCCAAATATCAGGTATCGTGGTACCTTTGGCAATGGTGTTTGCCAATAGTTCGATGTAAGGGACCCAGACTGATTTGTTGTGCAGAAACAGATCTGCAGGAATTTTGTCTAGGCCCGGGGCCCTGCCCTTAGGTATTAAGTTAAGGGCACGTTCAACATCCTTCTTAGTGAACACTAGCGTATTTACTAGTAAGGGACGCCTGGGGGAGGCTGGGGCAAATATTGGGGCATTGTTTATTTTAGCAAACTGGGACTTGAAGTGCTTGACCCAGTGTTCTGGCGGGACGTAATTAACCGGGATTGGCTTTTGATCCCCCATGCCCCATCTCACAAGATGCCAGAAGTCCGTCGAATCTCTGAACTTACTGGCTGCCAATAACTCCTCCCAATATTAAATGTCCCATGCTTTTTTTGCTGTATTTTGTGTCCATTTATAGTGGTTCCTTGCTGCCCGAATAGCCTCCCTATCAGTAGAACGCACTGCGTCTGCTAAGGATTTATATGCGGTCCTGCAGCTTTTATCATACCATGACTCCGGTTTTCTTTTCCCCTTACCAGGGTTCCTCTTCCTCGGAATACTAAAATATTTGCTTAATTTAAAAAAAAGGGTCGAGTGGATATGGACTACCCTGCTGCAGTAGTCCTCATGATCTGACTCCCCCTGTATTTCAGTGATTGCTTCTTTTACCAAAACATTCATTTCGCTAATGCTTTCGGGTTTACCCAGACACTCGGCCCATCTGACCCGCCGTGTGTCATTTGCTATGACGATATCGTTTATTATATCATCTGAAATTAACCCCAGCCCTATATGAAGCTGTAGCTCAAGACTGAGAGGGTTGTGATCACTTTCAATACGATGAATTACAGTCATATCCCGTATTGATGACCACAATTCAAGATTGACCAAAATATAGTCAATTCTACTAGAACTCAGTCCATTATTAAAGGTTGGATTGCCCTGCTCATCCCCTCGTGTCCTACCATTCACAGCTCTCAACCCGTGTTCTAAGTTAAAGGTCTTAAGCTGAAGGGCTGCCTGAGTCCACCGTTTGATGGGGGGTATACTAAGGGGGGGGATTTGCCAGCAGATATCCTCTGCCTCCGTGAGCTCTAGATCCATATGGTCCAGAGGCTCGTAGGAGCAGTTGAAATCACTGCAGATTAATATATTGGCACCTCCCCTCCAAATACTTAAATAGTGACCCAGTGCCTCCACCACTTCTGATGATTTCCCTCCCGGCTTACCCCTGGCATACACATTAAAAATGATGAGTTCACCAAATGAGGGAGATTTTAACCTAACCCCCAAAATATCCCTTGAATTAATTGCAAGTTGGGTGGATGTAAATCCATCATCCTGTTTTACCCACGTAGTTAGTCCCCCCTTAGGTCTTCCTTTGTTTGTTTTTATTGCAGCTATAGCAAAGTGAAGATACCCTGATCTATATTGGGGTTCTAATGCCCATGTTTCTTGCATGTTGACAATCATATAATGATCAATAAAGAAGGCCCAATCCCTGGATGCCATCTTATTTTTAAGACCTGCCACGTTCCAGAAAACCAGAAACTGGCTCTCCACGTTTCTATTTAGAGGATTGTGAACATTTGTTGTGACTCCAATTATTTATTTATTTGTGTATTTTATAAAGCGCACAGCTGCCCCAACGGGGCGTCCCGGCGCTGAGAACTTCTGGAAAAAGAAGAAAGGGCAGGGGACCTATCTTAGGAAGAGAAAAGGAAGGTCTTCAGAGATTTACGAAAAACTAATTCTGATTGGCAGGTGCGTAAAGCTAGCGGGAGCTTGTTCCAAAGCTGAGAGGCACAAACCTCAAAGGTTTTTCCACCTACACGAACTCGTTTGAATCGCGGGGTGTCGAGAAAAAATAGAGAGTTGGAACGCAATGTCCTAGAGTGGGCATATGGTCGCAGGATGTTTTTCAGATGAGCCGATCCGGTGCCTTTTGAGGCTCGAAAAGCGAGCGTCATGGCTTTAAAGATACTTCTTTTAGCCATGGGTAACCAGTGCAGTTTGCGGAGAAGTGGAGAGATATGGTGTCTAGCAGGAATTCTCTCCACAAGTCGAGCGGCGGCGTTTTGGACTGTCTGAAGTTTATGACATAAGCCTGCTGTGATGCCAAGATAGAGGGCATTGGCATAATCAAGATGGGAGATTATCAATGCCTGGATCACAGTCTTACGGCAGTCCGCGGGTAGGTAGTTGATAAGGCGTTTAATGGTCCTGATTTTGGCGAAACAGGAAGCTGCAACTGTTTGTACCTGATTGCTGAAGCTAAGATGGTTATCCCATCGTACCCCTAGATTTTTCACCGAGTCTTTTGGGATGGGTGCTTGGCTCAGGTCATCAGGCCACCACAGGCTGGAATCCAAAGGGGATGGTGAATTGAAGAACAGGACCTCCGTTTTTCCTGCATTAAGTTGGAGGGAGTTGGCGTCCATCCAACTAGAGATGTCCCTAAGGTATGATTTCAGCGGATCAAAGGCAGAGACAGAGGGGGTGTCAAAAGTAAAAAGAAGCTGGATATCGTCAGCATAGGAGGTGGATGTAATCCCGGTCTGAGCGATTAGCTTGGCCAAAGGGGTGAAATAAACATTAAAAAGGAGCGGACTCAGGGAGGAGCCCTGAGGGACTCCCCATTTGAGTGATCTGGCAAGGGAGGTGTAGGGAGGGGTAAAAACCTGCTGTGTGCGGCCCGAAAGAAAAGATGAGAGCCATCTCAATACAGTACCTCCCACACCCAGATCCTCAAGCCTTTTCAGCAAGATCTTATGAGAGACGGTGTCAAATGCTGCTGATAAATCCAACAGCACTAACACCGCCCTCGACCCCTGGTCAAGCGTCCACCTCACCGAGTCCAACATTTCAATAAGGGCCGACTCCGTGCTGTGGCCCGACCTGAAGCCGTGCTGGGAGTCGTGGAGAAGTCCATTGGATTCAATGTAGTTCGCCAACTGAGAGTGCACCAGCTTTTCCAGAATCTTTGCTGGTGCAGGCAGAAGGGAAACGGGTCGGTAGTTGCTAGGTTGGTCTGGATCCAAGTTGGACTTCTTGAGGATAGGGACCAGAGAGGCATGTTTCCATTTAGCAGGAAAACAACCCAGTCTCAGGGAGCTGTTCCAGATGTGGTTCAAGTAAGGGTTAAGTAGAGGTGCGGGTTTTTTGTATTGCTTGGCTGGCCAGGGGTCATTGGGTGAGCCTGATTTACATTTAAGTAGCTCTGCCATGGATTCGGCTTCTGAGATGGCTGCAAATTCGGTTAGGGTGGACAATAGAGGCGTGAGAGTAGTGGGTTTTTCTTCCCGTCCTGCTGTATTGAGGGTAGGGAAGGAGGAATAGATGATTTCTATTTTATCCTCAAAAAATTGGGAAAGTTTATCACATAAGGACTGTGAAGCAGGCTGGGTGCGGGTCAGCGCGTTAGGGTCTGTAAAGGATCTAACTATGTTGAAAATCTCCCTTGCACCATTACTGGCGAGCATAATTTTGGAGGCCAGAAAGTGTTGTTTGTGCTCTACAATCAATCTCCGGTATTCTTTAAGGGCCAGTTTATACGAGATTTTACTATCCATGGTATAGTTCTGTCTCCAGAGGCGTTCAAGAAATTTGCAGGAGGCCTTTTTCTGCCTGAGCTCGTCAGAGTACCAGGGTGCGGAAGGTGCAGCCCTGTAAGTTTTAATGGGTTTAAGGGGGGCTAGAGCATTTAAGGCCTGCCTGACCCTGATCCAATGCTACTAATAACCTGCACTCCCTCTATCTCTGATCCTCTGACCTCCACCTGACAGCCCGATTCGTTAGCCTTCCCTACACGGTCACTAGGTGTGAGATATCCTGTAACTCCAGGGAAAGCCTCATTTGTTATTAAACCATGAGTTGATGTACCGCTTAAATAACTTCCTTGGTTGTCTATTTCCATACAGTTATCAAAATTAACTGTGACACTGATCGGTTCAGAAACTCCCTCAGATATACTTGGGACAATGGGTGCATTCTCTTCCAGAGCCTCATCCAAACCACCTGTAGTTAGGAAGTGTACACCCTCCATCTCCTCCCCTTCTAACTGTAGACTTCAATCGCAGGCATCCAGACTGCTGAAAACGTCAAATCTATTTGACAACTCAAGTGGAGTAAATGGCACTGGGCAGTCCATGCCTACATGTACAGCAGCAGCGCCCTGCCTGGTAGGTACTATATTCCACCCAGGTGTTACTGCAACTGGAGCTACATGATGAACAAAAGCCGAATTCCTATTATTCAGCATAGAGGAGAAGTTAGTAGTAGAAAGAGAGTAAACATGGGCGGGTTGGAAAGGAAATACTACTGATCTTGGATAGAAATAGGTCAGAGGGCGTGGAGAAATGCTGCTATTAAGATTTGTCTGGGGCCAATTCAGGATATAACGTACAGCATTATGATCTCTAAAATTGACCACAACCACGTCCCCCCCAATGTCTTTAGATCTTCCACCCAACCACTGTAGACGGCGTACATGTAATATTTTGCCATCTATATTACTGGCAATTGGCCTGTGTAATGTCAGCCAGTGAGTTATTTTATTCTTTAGTTGGGAAAAACTCTCTCTCTTGTTTTCTGGGAGCTCTGGTACCCCTGTAAGGATCACTACATATGGTACAGCCTCTGGTGGAAGATCCGGTAGCGGTCTCCTAATCTGTTCCCTCCGTATCTGCCCGAGGCCTCCCTCCTCATTTCTCACTGATCCAATCGGGCTACTGCCCTGATTTCTAAAAGATTTATTATCAGAGATTGATGGGTGGCAGTTAGTTTTGACTGTTGTAGTGCTCGCAAAAGCATTTGTCTGGTTAGTAGTAAAATTGATATGGGCAGGTTTAGGGGTAAGAGCTATCCCATTCAAAAGGTGTCTGCCAGAGGGCGGGGCATCCGTTAGGGGATTGCTAGGAATTGTATTTGGTACTGAGACAGTTCCAATAGACGATGGTCGGGAGTTAATGGCGGTGTTATCCACTAAGAAAGGGACTGAGACCAGATTGAGCTCTGGGTTAGCTTCTTCTCTTGTAGGACTTCTCTTCCTGCCCAGATCTACTTCTATTTTCCCTAATCTATTCTCCATTTTTTCCAATCTTTCCACTATAGCTAAAGTATAGGTTCGCATGATAAGTTCTATACTATCCAAAAGGTTACTGGTGTGTATTGAATTAAACCCATTGTCCTCCGGGCTAGATTTAGTACTAAGTTCCCCCACTGTAAATGCAGAAGTTAACGATGATACAGAAGCATCAACCGTTCCAGTCACATCCATGAGAACTGCAGCAGTTGCAACATTAATACAAGAGGGGGTGGCTTTTTTCCCAAAGTCAGTCGAACTTAACTTCTGTTTATTAGGCTCCATCCTTTTACGTCTCCTCTTAGTGGGAGGTGGACCATGTTTTATAGTTTGTATAGGTTTCTTGGGCCTCAAACGAACTGACTTAGGAGGAATGGGTGACACAGCAGTCGGAACTCCATAGGTACTGGAAATACAATTAATATTGTTTATAGAAATGGGAATATCTGTTCCAGTAGGACTAGTGCTAAGCACTTCACAATCTCTCAACAGGTAAGGTACACCATTTGTAGATAAAGTATCATTTGCAAGATCTAGAGCTAAATCATTATTAGGAATGGCTGCAAAATTAGGCTCAGATAGTGCCCTTTTCTTAATATTTTCAATAGAGCGTCGGCGATCAGCCCGGCGCTCTGCAAGTAGACCATCTGACATGCCTCCCGATGGTGTTCTGACGATATAATTGTCCAGGGTTCCATTCAGTGACATACCCACTCTGTTGGCCACCGTTTTTGTCGGACTCAGGACATCCACAGACATAGTATGGACTTGGCAACCAGAAGTAATAGCAATAAAGTGTGCTAGTGACTTACTGGGCACTCAGGGCGTTGCGAGCACGGTTAGACCAGGGGGACGGGTCCAGTCCGGTCTCCTCGGGCCTCTGAGGGCCACAGAGGGCCCGCCCTTGTCCCGGGCTTCGCCCGGGCTCGTTCCCGCGCGCGTTCCGCGCTGCGGAAGTTGAGGCTGAAATTTAAAGAGGCAATAGGCGGGAGGGCGAATGGGCGGCCCTGAGCACAGGTGGAGACAGCAGAGGGCGCCTGGGAGAAGTAGTTCACCTCCTTGTTCCTCCCTTTCGTCTTCCTTTGAAGCGCCGGCAGAAATCCAACCGCGGGAGCTGAGTGGCCTTCAAGAGCTACACCGCTTGCAACAATGTAGCAGGTACTATCAACAACTGACAAGGCGAAGCGGGACCCGCGCCAGCGGGTTCCGCGAGCTCTCTTAAAGGTCCTGTGGGCGGGAGGGCGAATGGGGCGGCCCTGAGCACAGGTGGAGACAGCAGAGGGCGCCTGGGAGAAGTAGTTCACCTCCTTGTTCCTCCCTTTCGTCTTCCTTTGAAGCGCCGGCAGAAATCCAACCGCGGGAGCTGAGTGGCCTTCTAGAGCTACACCGCTTGCAACAATGTAGCAGGTACTATCAACAACTGAGAAGGCGAAGCGGGACCCGCGCTAGCGGGTTCCGCGAGCTCTCTTAAAGGTCCTGTGCGCGGGAGGGCGAATGGGGCGGCCCTGAGCACAGGTGGAGACAGCAGAGGGCGCCTGGGAGAAGTAGTTCACCTCCTTGTTCCTCCCTTTCGTCTTCCTTTGAAGCGCCGGCAGAAATCCAACCGCGGGAGCTGAGTGGCCTTCAAGAGCTACACCGCTTGCAACAATGTAGCAGGTACTATCAACAACTGAGAAGGCGAAGCGGGACCCGCGCCAGCGGGTTCCGCGAGCTCTCTTAAAGGTCCTGTGGGCGGGAGGGCGAATGGGGCGGCCCTGAGCACAGGTGGAGACAGCAGAGGGCGCCTGGGAGAAGTAGTTCACCTCCTTGTTCCTCCCTTTCGTCTTCCTTTGAAGCGCCGGCAGAAATCCAACCGCTGAGTGGTCTTCAAGAGCTACACCGCTTGCAACAATGTAGCAGGTACTATCAACAACTGACAAGGCGAAGCGGGAACAATTTGAAAACACGTCCACTCTGGCTGGAATACTCCTAAAACTTTGTAGCAATGATGCTGATCCAGCAGAGCATTAAACTAAAATGGCAGTCATCTTAAACTGGGTCAGTAACCCATGAAACACCATGGGTCGTGAGTACAAAAGCGCATCTCATAAGTACGTTTCCCTGTTTTCCATTTTTACTGACAGAAAAACTGTCTGCATTTATATTTAAATGTTGATAAAAACAGAAATTAGATTGTTTTATGCTGTCAGTCACAATTGCCAGGCCAGTAGCTGAGCGGATTGACAGGTAATGGCGTTGAAACAGATAGAAATTTTAGTAATGAGGCTTAAGCAGCAGGCGATGTGCACAATGTTGCTACTAAACTGTGTATGTTTTGATGTAAACTCATTGATTTATTATCTGTGGGTGTTCATATAATTAAAATGAGTGCACATTTATCGGTTAAATGAGGAAATACACTAGTTTCAGCTTAATTTTTGCATAAAACCCAAAATATATATGGATAAATACAGATACAATTAGCAAAAAATGTATATGGATGAATACAGACGAAAATGTAAAAAACATAATACCATAAAACCAGGAGCAGTATTCATAAGTAACAGTTAACAGTGGGTGTGTCAATATAGCCAAGCAAATCTGGGTAATCTTTTGAAGCGATGAGATACTAAAATACTAACTACTACAGAAATCAATATGAAGGGACTACAACAAAATATTGGCTAATCATGAGTGTGTAGTAGTATGTTGTTTCATCATATTCATTTTTGTACTCGTATATGTATTAGTTAGCAACATTATTATGAGCACTTATGTTTATTTCGTGGGATACATTGACACACAGGCAACTTGATTTTAGTATCTCCTTGCTAACATCACATTGAAAGATCTTTGCATCTTCATATGCAAGATCCCACAAGTGTCACTGCACTGGAGACAACTATGGCTGCATGGTACCTGTCTTGCTAAGCCTTAACGGCCCCCGTGACTTGCTCCCTGCCAGGGTTGGTCACCCAGGGCACGCCGGAGTAACTGAACACAACTTTACAAGAGTTTTCTAAAGGTTTCAAAGTAACCACTGACTGTTGTAGTTGGCACTGCTTGTTTGCGATTAGAGTGAAAAGGCTGTGATTTATGCATTTTGTTTGTTTTGGTGTCTAAACATTCATAAGATCTATTTTTATAAACTAGTGTCAGATTTCCTTTGTGTCATGTTTCTTTTTGTTTACTTGCTTTGGTGCTTCTAAATGCTTTGCACTAGTTCCTTTGTTAATGCCTGACTGCTTGCAGCCACAGCTACACTGGGTTTAGGTAAGTTTTTACAAACAAGCCTCACTGCAGCCAAGACAGGTTGGTGAGTTTATTACACAGTGAGTTTGCACAACCACACCATAGAATAAACCACCACCATCCAACCCTAACAACCAGCACTTTGAACGCTACCCTAACCATCGCCATGACTGTAGCCACCTCCGCCTTAATCACCACACAAAACTACCACCACCTCCCTAACCACAGAAACCATCATGCATCCTAACCACCACTACCACCCTACTTT
Source organism: Triturus cristatus (assembly GCF_964204655.1). Classification (NCBI taxonomy): domain Eukaryota; kingdom Metazoa; phylum Chordata; class Amphibia; order Caudata; family Salamandridae; genus Triturus; species Triturus cristatus. The sequence continues at coordinate 343,138,521 of NC_140592.1, read as the reverse complement.
TAGCACCACCATCCTACCCCAACCACAACTGCTACTCTTCCCTAACCAACACCATACCCTACACACCACTCTCACCACCATTACCCTAAACACCACTCTAACCATCACCATAACCACCAACACCCCCCTAACTACCATCACCCCAAGTACTGACACCTTAACCAGCCTACTATCACCCTAACCATATGACCACCACCCTAACCACCAAACCCCTCACACCACCCTGCCACAATCACCACTACCACCCTATGTAAGAGAATGCCTCTTTTTGCTTGATCACCCCCAGTTTTTTAGATTGATGCTGATTTCTGCTAAACAGACCTTAGTGCCAGTGCTCTGGCACTAAGGTCTGTCTGTCTGTATATGTCTTTCTGATGGATACATCTGCCTGTGGATTCCTCACCTTTTGAATTACCCATGCACCAGCATTCCACAGAAATTCTTTTCCTAGCTCTCCCACGTCGACGAGGACGTCATAATAGCACGGCTCAGCTTGCGACACCGTATGACGTCACCGGAGCCCTAAGAAGACCCCGTTGGCGTGCTGACGTCAGTTCCCTTTTTTCCGCGCCGTCGACACGTAACGTTTGTTTTCTGGGACTCTCCATTTCTCTGCGATTACTTTGTTTCTTCACTTCTTCTTTGTGTTTCTGTAGAAATGGCTACTTTGAAGAAGTCGTGTTTCAAGCCCTGCAGGGAGTGTGAGGGCCTTATGTCTATTACAGACCATCACTACGATTGGCTTAGGTGTCTTTCTTCGGATCACGACGTCGAAGGGTGTTCGTGTTGTTGAAAGATGAACCCAAAGGCACTGAAGTAGCGTGAAGCAAAGCTCTTCATGGCGAAGGCGAAAAAAGATAAGAAGGTTTGTAAGCGCTTGAAGTCGTCGAACTCTCATACTTCGAAGTATAAGAAGGCGAAGAGGAAACACGGTTCGCGACGTCGCTCTTTGAAGGGCAAGGCTTCGAGGTCAGCTTCACCTATTCAGCAACACAGAGAAAAGGACTTTGTTTCTCCGTCGCCTTCTCAATCTCCGCAGGCAACTCCGATCCACTCACCGACTCCGATGGGTTTGCCGGCGTCCAGAGGCTTTTCGATCGCCCAGGGGTTCTCCGGAGCCCAGAGGCTCTCCTGCGCTAAGAGAGTCTTCTCCTGTTCCTGCAGCTTCACCTATGTGGGCGCTGGTCTCACCGACTCCACAGCCTCAGCCTCCAGTTCGGCCTCGGATGGATCCAGACCAAGGAGGCTCGGATCCTTACTCTCCTTTTCCAGGTCCAGGAGCGGATCCCTCTTTGGCATGTTTGCCAGGGCATCCTACCCTTCCAGTGCGCCGTCTGGCCCGTGGGTCTGCTTGCTTTTAACTTGGGTGTTCCCCAGCAGTATGCCCAGGCTCCCTTCGTGCCTTTTATGCCGACGGCTCCATCTTGGCAGTTTCCGGCGCCGAGGTTTTCGACTCCGAAACCTCATTCACCGTCTGGTGTCAAATCGGCGCTGTCTCGGAATCGATCAGCGCCGCTGCCTTTTTCAGAAGGTCCTCCTTCAACGCCTGCTCCGTTGTCACAGGCGCCGCGGCTAGCGCCGCTGATGCTGATCCCGAAGCAGCGTTCCAGGAGGAAAGCACAAAGGCTGCTAGAAGAAGATGAGTACCGGCAAGAGCAGGAGGAAGGGGAGATTCTCGACTCCGTGGACAAATTCGAAGGTCTGCAAGAGGCTAGTGGTTTAGTCACGTCCCCGGAGTGGGAGCTCTCTTCACCAAAGGCTGGTTTCTCTCAGGATGTTGCCCCTTATCATGTGCTGATTAGGAAAGCTGCTGAGTTGTTGGATCTTCAGTTGCCTTCAGCTGAAGTTAAGTCTAATATTTTGACAGAAGCGCTTAAAACTTCTTCTTCAACTAGTGAGCCTCTACTGCGTTTCAATGAGGCATTGACGGAGCCAATTTTGGAGGTGTGGCAGAAGCCCTTGTTTGCTCTTGCAGTTTCCAGATCTGTTGCAAGGAGATCTAGACCAGCTCCTAGTGATCCAGCCTTTCTTTCTGCCCGCCCATCTCCAGAAAGCTTAGTGGTTCAGGCTTCTTGCTCCAAGCAGTCATCTGGGTCCTTTCCTACCACCCTGGGGGATAGGGATTCAGACGGGTTTGGACACCGCAGACTCGGTCGCCTGAGTAATGGGTTTTTCAGTTGCTACGAGGAGACCTGCCTGGCTCAGATCTTCAGGCCTTTTGATGGCTCAAGGTTGTTTCGTACCAAAGCGGGCTCTGCCTTGAAGCGTTTTAAAGACAGTAGGGCTACTGCAAGATCTTTGGTCCTACAGTCTCAACCTAGGGAGTATGGCTGCAAGAGGTATCGAGGCTTTGGAAAGGGGGCTTCCTTTCGAGGTCGTACGCAGCCTCAGCAGCAGCAACCGCAAAATCCTCTGTACAGGTCGTACGGTGAAAAAAATAGAGGCCGCCTTCGGGGAGCCGCTCAGCAGCAGTCCTCCTCCTCTTCTCCTGTCCCCCCCACTGGTACCACAGGAGAGCAGCTCTAGATTGCCCATCTTGCAGCATGTTGGTCCTGTAGGGGGTTGGGTGTCCAATTTTCTACAAGATTGGAAATCGGTTACCTCAGACCGTTGGATTTTGAATCTTGTGGAAAATGGGTACACCCTCCCTTTTCTAGAGTTTACACCTCCTTACCCTCCTCACCATGATTGGTGTTCGGAGGATCATTTACTACTCTTGCAACAGGAGGTTCTTGTCTTGTTGCGGAAAGGGGCGATGGAGGTGGTTCCAGAGCAAGAAAGGGGTCAGGGTTGTTACTCCGGTTATTTCCTGATTCCCACTAAGGACGGCCGGTTGAGGCCGATCCTGGACCTCAGGATTTAGAATTTTTACCTCAGACAGGAAAAGTTCAAAGTGTTGACCTTGGCTCAGGTTCTTCTAGCGATGCAACAGGAAGATTGGATGGTGTTGATCAATTTGCAGGATGCATATTTTAATCTTCCCATCCTGAAGTCGCACCGGAAGTATCTCCAGTTTAAGGAGGGGTCGCTACACTACCAGTTTGTGGTCCACATCTCGGAAGGTCAGGGTTCCTGTTTTCCCTTATCTGGACAACTGGCTGCTGAAAGCCAAGTCTCCAGAGATGATGTTGTGCCACCTGCATGCAACAATGCAATTGTTGTTCAACAACAATTTCTAGATAAATGTACCCAAATCTCACCTGGTGCCTTCTCAGCGCAGCCTGTTCATAGGGGCAATACTGGACACTACTGTGTGTCGAGCATTTCCGCCTCCACAGAGGATTCCCGTCATACAGGATATGATTCTTTTGTTTCACGATGGAGCGGTTGTTCCAGTCCTGAAGGTCCTACGCCTGCTTGGTCTGTTCGCTTCCTGCATACTGTTGGTCAGCCATGTACGCTGGCACATGAGGGCACTCCAGTGGTGTCTCTGCAGGCAGTGGTATCAACACAATGGAGATATCAGGGAGAATGTCAGAATCTCCAGAGACACTGCAGCGGAGCTGTCTTGGTGGAGTGTGCAGGGCAAGCTGTCTCAAGGAAAGCCCTTTCAGCCTCCTCCACCGGTGGCCACAGTGAACTGCTTTGGCTAGAGGTGTTCCTGTTGTTGATATTTGTAAAGCAGCAACTTGGGCCTCCCTCCATACCTTTGCGAAGCATTACTGCTTAGATTCTGAGGTGAGGAGGGATGGCCATTTTGCACGTTCTGTTTTGCAAGATTTTTTGGTGAAGTCAGGTGGACACCCTCCTCCGGGAGAAGTACAGCTTGGGGATTCAATTCAAAAGGTGAAGAATCCACAGGCAGATGTATCCATCAGAAGAACAAGTTACTTACCTTCGGTAACGCTTTTTCTGGTGCATACAGTATCTGCCTGTGGATTCCTCACTGACCCACCCACCTCCCCATTGTCCTCCTGCTTTTACCAAAAAAGTTATAACTGATTGACCAGGATGTTTTTAATATGTAATTTTCATGATTACAGTTTGCTGCTAGGAAGTTCTTTGCTTATTGGCTTTTACTTTGTTTAATGTATATACTATATGTATTTGTATATATATTATGTATACTGTGTATACTTGTGGAAATTGGAAATGTTCTCGGTCTGCCGTTTGCCTTGAAGGCACGGACAAAATGGGTGCAACTGACGTCAGCACGCCAACAAGGTCTTCTTATGGCTCTGGTGACGTCATGCGTTGTCGTGAGCGGAGCCGTGCTATTATGACGTCCTCATCGACGTGGGAGAGTTAGGAAAATAATTTCCGTGGAATGCTGGCGCAGGGGTAATTCAAAAGGTGAGTAATCCACATGCAGATACTGTACCCACCAGAAAAAGCATTACCCAAGGTAAGTAACTTGTTCGATTGGGTCATCCTCAATTGGCATAAGTTAACTTACTTATGAGACCCTATTAAATGACAACCGGGTTACCCAGGGCATGTAAGTTAAAGTGTTTCATGGACTGCAGCACACTACTGTGCCACCATGAGTGTGACAAAGCAAAGTATGACTCTCAGGTTTGCTGTCTGTCAGAGCAGTTTCATACTGCTAACTCAATTTGCCATTTGAAGTAATGGCAAAGACCAAACTTTCCTTTTTAAATATTTAGGCAAACCTAACAAGCCCGAAAGGCATAGTGCATTATATTAAAAAGTTGGACATGTAGCTTTTAATATTTCTTGGCCTGGTAGTAAAACCCCTGCATTGTCGTTTTTTACTGTGGAAAGGCTAGCAGTCGTATTGGCAAGTAAAGGGCTACACGCTGACAACTCAAGAGTGCTAACTTCTGAATGAGACCACGAAGTATGATACTTTAAGATATCAAAGAATCATTACATTAAACACAACTTGATGCTCAATTTTAGTAAGTATCACTTTATTTCTCAAAGTTTCCAGTGACCTTTTACGGTTGCTGGCTTCCTTCTGCCCTCTTGGGGGGATGTGTGAACAACTCTCAGAAGGAGCACAAACATCCTGCTGATGTAAGAGGTGTGTGAGCTTTCCATGGCAGGAAAGCCAAACAGAGTGTGACCCAAAAGGCGAGCTTCAAAGGGGAATCTGCCTTTGAAGGATGAATAGTTGACACACACACAAGAGTGGCTGCTCTTTTTTTTTTATTTTTTTTATTAAACTTTTTATTATATTTGCATTTAAGGCACAAACATGTTAGGTACATTATCCATATACTGCTAGACATTACATTTTTCATGTTGGATGTTTTGTCACTTGGTGCTCGAGCTTCACCGATGCCCCGACAACAGACAACCCTCCCCCCATTACAATTCCAGTTCCTCCCCATTTTCAGTTTCTGATTCCCCCTCCGCTCTTATGTCTGGTGGTTCACAAATGTATCCCCTGTATTTATTCCAGGGCCCCCATATCTTGTTCCATATCCTCGGACAGCCACGGTTGACAAACACTGTTTTTTCGGCCACCATGGCAACATCCAGATCTCCACACCAGGCGGCAAGTGACGTGTCTCTCTCGCACCCCATTTTTGCGCAATGTTGCGCTTCGCCATCATTATCCCCATTGTTGCCCATTCCTGTGCTGGGCGTGTAAGATCATTTGGCTCCCGTATATTTAGTATACACCTCCTGGGTTCGGGAGCCAGCGACACCTCCACCGTCTGTGATATGGTCCTCATCACTTGCACCCAATAGTCCGTTATTTTGGGACATTCCCACAGAGTATGAAAAAAGGTACCTTCCTCCCCACAGTGCCTCAGGCAGTATGGGTGAGGTGCCGACCCTATTGTGTGAAGGAGATATCTGGTGTAGTAAGTTCTATGCAAAATTTTAAGTTGCACCAATTTAAGTCTTGACGGTATCCCCACCTCCCGCGGTGAAGCCAGTGCCTCCCGCCATTCAAAGTCGTCAAATTCACCGACATCTTGGGACCATTTGCCCCTGAGTGCCACGTGGGAGTCTGGTAAATTGTTCATTAACTTTCGGTATGTAAAAGAGGTGGCCCGCCTATACATGCAGTCTGTCAACAGCCTATCCTCTAGGGGGTGGCCTCAGGGACCTCAGTACCGGGTGGTAGGGCCGCATGGAGCGCATGTCTGATCTGCAAGTATCTGAAGTTTTCAGAGGGCGCCAGGTCATATTGCGCCCGGAGGTGCTCAAACGTGGCGATTCCTCCTTTGTGCCACATATCGCCCACCGTCGATATTCCCATTGCGTCCCACTTGTCAAAGCCCTTGCAGTGTCTCAGGCCACCTAGCCTCTGTGTTACCCACAGAGGGGTAAGCTGGGTTATCTTTCCAGTCCATCCCATTTTAGCATGCGGTTCATGCCCTATGCTGACCGTCTGCCCCGTTGGTCCGAGTAATGCCGGCGTGCGTTTCTTATTATAGAGCGCGGACATCATACCTCCCTCCCCGAGCCCGTGTCTATCTGCCATATAAGCGGGATTCGTCTGTGGAGCATGAACCCATTGATTGATGACTTTCAAGTGCGCCGCCCAGTAATACAATTGTATGTCCGGCAGTGCGATGCCCCCATCGTACCACCCCTTGGTGAGTTTGCGCTGTGCAATGTGCGCAGGCTTGTTCCCCCACAGTAGCCCCGAGACCTGAGCCGTGATGTGTTTAAAATAGGTGGCTGGCACGGAGTATGGTGTATTTTCGAGTGCATATAGAAACCGAGGCAGCGCCATCATCTTAAAAAGCGCTGCCTTCCCCAATAGTGTTAGGGGGAGCGTCCTCCAGTGGGCGGCATCTCTTTTTAAACGTTCCAGGGGAGGCTTGAGATTTTGTTGAAAGAATTCGTCCGGGTCCGCCGTAATGTAAATGCCCAAATAACGGAACGCGTCCACCGAAATCCGCAGTGGACAGTCCTTTGGAAGCAACGGCGATGGACCCCAGAGCAGAAAGAGGACTGATTTGGACCAATTGATAGTGTAGCCCGACGCACGACCGAACTGATCACATATATTAAGGAGTGCCAGGATGGAACGTCTAGGTGACGACAAATAGAGCAGTACGTCATCCGCATACAGCGATATGCGATCCTCCCAGTCTGCTGTCCAGCGCAGGCCACGGATCATGGGCTCCCACCTGATCCACGCCGCCAAAGGTTCCAGCACCAGCGCAAACAATAACGGTGACAGCGGGCAGCCCTGACGCGTGCCCCGGGACAGTGGGAAGTCCTTTGATATATGCCCATTAGCTGTTACGTGGGCCAGCGGCTTTGTGTAGAGGAGGCGTACCCATGCACAGAATTTGGGGCCGAACCCCAAGTGTGTCAGGACCGCAAACAGGAATGGCCATTCCACCATATCGAACGCCATACGGGCGTCCAGGGACAGGATAACTGCTGGCTCCTGAAGATAAGGTACACGGGCCATCACTCCGTGTAACCGCCTCAGATTTAGTGCCGTGTTTCTACTAGGCATAAACCCCGACTGGTCCGGATGAACCAGAGTTGTGAGATGTGGGGTAAGCCGTATCGCAAGGACCTTTGCTAATATTTTAGCTTCAGCATTGATTAAGGAAATGGGGCGGTAGGAGGTGCATTCTTCCGGGGGCTTCCCAGGTTTTGGGATCGCCACTATTGTGGCTACGCGTTGACCCTGTGGGAGTTCTCCTGACGCCAGACTGTCACAGTACATATGTAGCAGGTGCGGGGCCAATGTCCCCGCTAACCTTTTATAAAGTTCTACGGGGATTCCGTTAGGACCCAGTGCCTTCCCAGTTTGTAGGGAGCCAATCGCCACCTGCAACTCATCGGCCGTCCTATCCGCCTCTAGCGTGAGGGCCGTTTCTGGCGCGAGCTTAGGCATTGCGATATCCTTGATATAGGTCATTGCCTCTTCCATTGACATCATCGACAACAATGTGTACACCTGTTGGAAGTGCTGCGCTAGCCTGTGTATTATGGCCCGCGGGTCAGTTTCCATGGAGTTATCGGTCATTCTCAGCTGCGCTATCCACTTTCTGTCTCGCTCCCTTTTGTCGAACCAGGCGAGGAGTTTCCCCGCTTTATCGCCGGACTCGTATACCTTGTGTCTTGTCGCTGAGAGTCTGAGTACAGTCGCCCCTCTCAAGTGCTCCCTATGTAATTGCTGGTGGTGCCGCAGGCTGCGGGCCATGTCGGGAGTCTGGTCTCGTGAGTGCAGAGCGTCAGCCCTCTGGAGCTCTGATTCTAAGGCAATAAGTTCCTGCTGTTGCTCTCGCTTATAGCCTGCAATAGAAGAGATGGCTTGTCCTCTGAGTACGGTCTTATAGGCCTCCCAGAGGGTGGACGGGGACTGGACCCATCCGGCATTGTCATGGAAGTATTGTTGTGTCGAGGTGCGTATAGTTTTCATGATCTTGGGAACTCGCAAGTGTCCAGGGAGTATGGGGAAGACGCCCCCCCTGGCGATACGTGTATGTCAGGACAACTGGCGAGTGGTCTGAGATATCCCTAGGCCGAATGTCAACTGTGCCTACATGCTTGAAGCTCTCCGAAGAGGCAATAAAGTAGTCTATTCTCGACAAGCTATTATGCACCGTGGATTGAAAAGTAAATTGGCGCGCCATGGGATGTCGACGTCACCAGACATCTACGAGCCCCAGCGCCTCCAAAAATCCCCCGAGACGTGACACTCCCGCCACCCGTTCCCTCACAGGGTGCCGGTCCAAGGCCCCGTCCACTACGTCATTAAAGTCTCCTCCAATCAAGAGTTCTCCCTCCGGGAGATCCAGGAGAAAGTCACTCAGGGCCTGAAGCGCAACTGCCTGTAGTCCTGGGGGAATATAAACGGAAACGATGTTGATAGGGTTTCCCTCCCATTGTCCTACCAGAGCCGCAAAGCAACCACCTGCGTCTATCTTTGTTTTATGAATTATTATCGGTGATTGTTTGCGTACCAAGATACCTACCCCCTGGAACCGGATGTGAACTCTGAGTGAGCCACCATCTTGAATCCCCACCTGTCTAGTGCCCGACATGTATTCCCAGTGAGGTGTGTCTCCTGCAGCAGGACCACGGCCGGGGAACTTCGCTTAAGACTCTGCAACACCAAACCCCTTTTAATTTTGTCCCCGAGGCCGTGCACATTCCATGTAACTAGCGTTAGGGACTTCATCTGTGAGTCAGGCTTCTGCCCTTGCTCAACCTGCTGTAAGTGTAAGACCGCCATGACCGTTGAAGCACGCAATCAGTGGGGCAGAGGAGTATGTGCCAAATCCCCACCCTCCCCATCTGAGGATCTGTCGTACCCAAGTGCCTATACACAAAACCTGAACAAAAAAAACAAAACCATAACCACAAAACCTAGCCTCCACCCCCCACCCTGCCTTCCCTGCTAGACGGACTTAGAACTACCCGCCATCCCAACATTGCAGAGCGCTCCATACCCAATCCCAGTAACAGTACTTGCGTGTCAGGGTGAGAAGTCCGGGGAAACAACTCAGTCCATCCCCTTCCTGAGGACCATTGTTCTGTTAGACCTTGTTTCACCAGCAGCATAGACCCTGCACCAATGGATCCACGCCCATCTGCTCAGCAACTCCAGAGGAGCACAGGAACCCCGCAGCGTCCGACGGCACGGGCGAGACATCCCACCATTGCCCTTCGTCTTTGTTTCTGCCGGTCTGCAAGGGCCACAGGTCCGCTTCTTATTCCTCCGTTTCCGACCTGTGCACGGAGTCTCCTTCCTGCGCCTGTCCGCGATCTTCGGGGCCTCCCTCCGCCCGTCGCTGCTGGTGGAGTCTCTACGGCCGCCCGCGTCCTTCTACCTGCCGCCAGCCCTCGAGCCATTCCCGGGCCTCCTCCGGATGATCAAAGAACCAAGTTTTACCATCGGCTATGACTTGCAACCTCGCCGGAAACAGCATTGAGTAAGTAATTTCTCTACGCCGAAGATCCTTTTTTTATCTCCAGGAAGCTTCTACGGCGTTTGGTGACTGCATCCGTAAAGTCCGGAAAGAAAGAAATCACCGAGTTATGAACTCGAAGTGGCGGGGCCACTCTCGCTGTCTGCAGTATGGCATCGCTATCGCGGAAATTAAAGATTCAGGCGAACACAGTCCAGACGACCCGGGGAAGGCCTCACTCCGCCGCCGCCACCAAGAACGGCCGCCAAGCCCATCACGGACACACCACCAGCTCGCAGCAGAGCATCCGCCGCCGGATCCGGTATTCAGGCAAGTCCCCGGCGTCCGGCGTGCATCTAGGCCGCTCCTCGCTCCTCGTCCTGAACGGCCCTGAAGACGGCGTGTGGGTCCGGCGAGAGCGCCGGTCGTGGTGCCGGGGCCTCGGGAGGAGATTGTGGGTCCTCAGGCTATTTAGTAGGTCCGGATTAGTAGCGGATGTTGCGGGGAACCGACTTCGTCCCCGGAGCTTCCCTAGGCTGCGGCCATTGCGATCGGCAGCAAGCCACGCCCCCCCAGTGGCTGCTCTTTTGTTCTTGCAGAAAGAATGGCATCAAGGACAGAGAGGGGGAAGCCATTGTCAAATCGTTTTTCTGTGGGCGTGTAGCCCTTAGGTAGCTCCACTTCTGGAGTGGACTAGGGAGCTCCACTTCTGGGGTGGGCTAGGGGGGTCCACACACCAAGAGAAGGGTTCTGCCATGTTGGGAGTTGGAAGTGGTCAAAATACGGCACTCTGGGATAGCTAGATGCTACACTTCACAGAAAGTCGTCACAAGGCGGGAGTGGAACTGGTAGCCCATTGGTTCGTATTCGACGCATTTCCGGAGTCTCTAACTGGACATAAAAATGGCACCCCTGGTATCCAGACCTCAGATCACGTCTGTACTGAAGAGTGGACTAAAGGGCTGCCTTGCTGTTCTTTCAACTCAGCAAAGAGATGCAGCACCAAGACTGGACTGCACCTGCTGCTCCTTGTGCTTGCAAAGAGAGAACTGTGCCTATGGTGCCCTACTTGAGGAAAAGTTATCCCTAAGCTTTAGACAGAAGATGTGACGGCTACAGAGCCACAAAAGTGCGAGTTGGTAGCCAAGAAGGCCTCTCTGCCAATGTGCAGTGTGAGCGATCAAGATCCAACTTTGAAAGTTACACCAGTGACTGCTGGATCCGGAAGAGTTATCGGAGTGCAGTTTGGTCGTCCAAGATGGAGGTTACCTCCAGTTAAAGGGAACCACTGGTTTCACTGTAACTGTAGACCAGTAAACCATTAGCGACTGGTTTCTGGCTGGACTTCACCCGGACTTTGAAGAAAATAGACACCTGTGGCCAAAGTCACCTCACCCTGACTGTGAACCAAGTAGTAGCTCCAGGAAGACCCGATCACTGGATCATTACCCTCAGCATCTTTCACCGTCTTCTGCATCCTGCATCCCTTTCATCCTGACCACTTCGTTAAAGTCTATAGCAGTTTGCCCTTAGAGCCTGAAACTGGACTGGAGACTGATTTGCCTGTGAGGTAACTGTTCAACCATGCCTCTTTGACTCCTGTGACTTGCTCCCTGCTAGAGTTGGTCAACCAAAGTGGGTCAGAGTAGCAGATTACAACTATATAAAGGTTTTCCAAAGTGTGGCCGCGAACATGGTCCATTGCAATGATTTATCGCGTTGAATGAGAAAGCAGTGATTTATTGTTCCTTTAGAAATGCATATCTCCGGAACCCTTGTGTGGGTCTTGACATTGATGTATCATATTAAAGATACAAATTCAACCTATTTTTATAAATTGGTGTCTGATTTTTATTGAGTCTTGTTTCTTTCTTATTTTGGTACCTTTTGATGCATTACACTTGTTCCTTTGATAAAGCCTGATTCCTCAGAGCCACAGCTACACTGGGTTGAGCTTAGGTTTTTCTGAAGAATCTGACTGAACCTCTCCCAGTAGTAATTTATTACACAGTGAGTTCTCACAACCACACCATCTGATAAACCGCTTTCCTAACACCCTACAACTACCCTAGAAATCACCACAATAACCATCACATCACTACCCTAACACCACCACCCTCCTTCCACCATCACCTACTACCCCTCATCACTCCGCACTAACCAGCCTACCACCCCACCTACCACCACCCTACCACTAACTTAACCACCCTGCCACCACCCCCAGCACCACCCACTAACCACAACCACCACCACCATACCCTACCACTACCAACACCCTACCCTACCCACCATCAACCACCACCACCCCAGCCTCCACCACCCTACCCTAGCCACCTCCCCCCTTCACCACCACTACCCTACCACCACCACCCCTTCACATCCATAACACCATCACTGCCACTACTCTAACCACCAACCTACCCTAACCATCACCCCTGTCCAACCATAACCACCACCCTAACCATCACCACTATCTTATCGACCAACACTGTTGTACGGCTTCTACTTCCTCAGTAGGAACTGTGCGTTTGTCGGACAACATAAACATTGGGATGGTGCCAGACTGATTTGATGCACCCCCTCAGGATATGTTGTCCTATAGTCCTACTAGCTCACAGTGCAACCATAAGTACCCCTGAACCTAGGAAGGTAACAAATGGATTTAGCAACCTCAGAAAAGAACAACCCCGACTCCTCAAGGAGTCGTGGTAACAGATCTAGAACCCTTTCACCCAGTCACTCATGCATACCCAAAGAGATATACAAGAAATACACGACAAGGCATTTGAATATTTATTGAAGCATTATGATTCTTGTATAACATATATGTGCTGCAATGATTAATAGACAGAAACAAATTAAAGTTATTAACATCATGATAACAGTGAAAAGGAAAAACAATTCGACCATTGTGCAAAGGTAGTTTATATATGCTGGCATAGAAGTACTGTGTATAGTAAACTCCTACTAAAGCTTCCTAAACTAGTTGGCTAGGGTGGGTGATCTGCCAAAACCCCCTACTGGATGATCTGACTTCCCATTACCTGACTGTATGTCTCTTCAGGGAGCCGTCTTGGTCACAAGTTGGAAATCCCTCCTCGCAAAGGGAAACAGGACCAGCTGGGCTGGAATTGCGGCAAGCAATGAATTCGTTGTGACAGCAGAGTGCTCCTCTGATCTGTGCTCATGTATATATAATAAACAGATCCATGCTGCTCTGCCGAAACCCCAGCCAGGCTGTCGTTGTTTATTCTCTTATGATAGCTATGTCGCCAACCAGATGATCAACAAACAACATTTGCACAATTAACTTTATCCTCTGTACTTGATGTTCAAGGTATCGTGATAATGTGCCAATGAAGTTGAAATGTAAGCAAATGTGGTTTCTAAGAACTATATCCTGCACAGTCATGCAAGCAAATGTGTGGAAATGTGTGCATGTAAAATGGCAGTGTTTCACCCTGGACCTAAACCAGCCATGTGACAACACCACCCCTTTAACCTCCACCATCCTAACTACCATCACTATAACCACCACTTCGTGGAGTCACCTCTTCTGTCTGAGGCTTGGGTATGACTTTTCCTCAAGCATGGCACTACAGGCACATTCCTCTCTTTGCTAGTCCAAGGAGCAGAAGGTGTAGCCCAGTCTTGGTGCAGCCTTTCTTTGCTAGGTCCAGTTAACAGCATTGCAGTCCTTTTTCAGTCTTCACTTGTATGCAGAATTAGTGCCCTCGAATGATGTTGCGCCTACTAACCAGTGGACTGCCAGGTCAAACTCCACCCAGTGACAACTTCCTGTAAAGCGTGGCATCTAGCTATCCCAGAATGTACTGTTCTGCCCTCTCCCAACATGGCAGAATCCTCCTTTTGGTGTGTGGAGCTTCCTAGCTCACCATAGTGGGGTGGCTAACTGGGGGCTACACACCCACGGACAAACTGGTTAGACAACTAGTCCATCTTCTCTGCCCCTGACACCAGCCTATCTGCAAGAACAAGAGAGCAGCCCTCTTGTGTGTGTCTACCATTTGCCCTTCAAAGGCGACTTCCCCTATGAAACTCACCTTTTGGGCTCACACCTTGTTTGGCCTTCCTACTAGGGAGAGGATATATCTCTTCCAATGACAGGCTCATTGTGTTCCTTCTTGAGTTATTCACACCTCCCTCCATTAGGGCAGGAGGCTATTCCATGGCCAGCAACCACAAATGATCAATGGATAAAACTTTGGAGAGCAAAGTGACTACTTACTAAATTTGGCACTTGTGCAATAGTTACATTAAATTCGACTTGAGCATCAAATCAGGCTTAATGCAATGATTCTTTTGATACCTTTTAATATCATATTTAGTTGTACCATTCAGAAGTTAGTACTGCTGAGTTGTCAGCATAAAACCCTGTACTCAGCAATGGGGCAACTAGCCTTTCCACAGTAAAAATTACAATGTGGAGTTGTAGGAAGCTGGCTCTCTATATGGTGCACTAAAACGATGTCACTTTGCAGAGGGTTGAGGGAGACCCAGATTGGTATACAGAGGCAAAAGTAGATAATACTAATGCTCTATTTGTGGTAGTGTGGACAATCAGTTAGGCTTATCAGAGGGGAGTGCTAAGCCTATGTTGTACTCACAGAAGCAACAAATGAGACACACACTCAAGAATAAATCTGAGACCAATTAAAAAAAAAATAGCACAGATTTTTATATAATTTTAAGACTAAGAACTTTCTTCACAGGTAGGTACTTTTTTAGTTATGATTTTTCACGGTTCTATGAATAACTCATTGTTGTGCGCAATTACGCACAATGAAAGTCTATGGAGAAAAACACAAAATGCATGTAAAATCGTACAGTCGGTTCTAGGGGTTCACCTTTGAGGTTTAGGGTAGCAACAGGTCAAGGTACAATGTTCCACCAGTAGATCGTCTGGAGCATCCTGGTTTCAGACGGGAGCAGGGTGCTGAGATCGTTGGTAGCTGGTGCGCTGCGAAGATGGGGGCCACCTCAAAACAAGCTATACAGGGGACTTACAGGTAGGTCTGGGGGCCCCCAAATGTGGGATCGGGTAGCAAGGGACTTAGGAGACTGCTGGGCCACTCACAGAGTAGGTCTCATGGATTTCGATATCCCTTGATGGGTGCTTGCTGACTGGGCAGTTGGAGTCTGCATTGGACTCTTTGTCTTGGTGTCCATTGCAGGTGGTCCAGTACCTTGGGTATTGCTACAGCACAGCTTGGGTAGGTCCTGGTGTCCTCTCACTTATTGGGGGGGGGGGGCAGATCTGACACCATGGAGCTGGTGTACCACTTCTGGTTTGGTTGCTGGTTTGGTGTCGCTGGGGAGCTGCAAGTCAATGAACTGGACTCTGTGGGTTCGGTGTTTGCGGATTGAAGGGGAGTAGTTTCTCTACTCCAAGGGAGTTCTCTGGTGATTGGCGAAGGGCTGGAGGTACTCCGGGGTTCTTGGAGGCCTCACAGCAGCAGGAGGAGACAGCACACCACGATGGTCGAGTCCTTGGAGACAGCAGGCAGGGTTTCGTTCCAAAATTCTGCGGCAGGTACTCTGTTCTCGGGTCAGCAGCTCTTCTTTGTCTGTTTTCTTCTTCGGCCCATTGAATCTAAAGTTCTGAGTCCAGGTGTGCCACCTAAATACTATCTTTAGAAGCATTTATAGGGGGAGACAGGTGGTAGCCTAATGGGCTACCTACCTTTAGGGTGGCTATATCTTCTATGTGACCACTTCCTTTGGGGAGTGGGTGCAACCCTGCCTACTTCCCTCTCAAACAAGATGGATGAAATTGAAAAGTGGAGTCCGCATCACCTGCCCCATCTTAGGGGTGGTGCTGGCTGAATGTGGGCCCACCACCTAATCTAACTAATTTTCCCACCTGTCCTCCCGCCAAATGTAGAGCTGGACAGGGTTTTAGCATCCTCCATTATGTGGAGATGTCTGATTTGCATTTTAAAAGCATCATCGCCTTTGAAGCTTCCTGCCCTGGTATACCATTCCAGCCTGGATGAGCCGTGATGCACCTCCGCCCAGAGCAGACATTGTTCCTGGCTCCAGAGAGCGCATGTTCTCACCCCATGAGGTCAGAAACTTGTCTGGTGGTGGCAGGCTGGCTAAGACTAGTCAGAGACTGCACCAGTGCTTGGTAGGTTTTCAGGGGGCACCTCTAAGGTGACCTCTGTGTGCATTTATTAATAAATTGAGCACTGGCATCAGTGTGGATTTATTAAGAGGAGATGTTTGGTACCAATCATGCCTGGGTACAGTGAAGCCATCATGATGCTGAGGAACTCATAATGAAGGGTGTCCAACCCATGTACTCTCTATGGCTTCCCTTTGCACTTACAATTTCCAAGAATGGACTTAGATATTGTAGGGCCAAATCTGCTCAAGCAGATAGGACCACACATGTGATGTAGTGCACTCTGCCTTTGGCCTGGCCTGCAGTAGGGGTGACTTACCTATACCTCATGCAGTGTCTGGGGGCATGGCACACTGGGATCTGTGCCATGTCGACTCTTCAATTTTTTCTGAACCAAGACACTCAGTCTGCAATAGCAATTTCCATGGTCTTGGTGAGGGGTCCCTAGGCTGGCACAATTTGAGCTGCAGCCCTAGTGGTCCCACTTCAGTCTCAATGCCCAAGGTACCAGGGGTACCATTTACTAGAGACTTACAAGGGTTGCTGAAGTTGTGCCAATCGTGGTATATTTGTAGGAAAGAGATCTGGCATTGGGAACCTGGTTAGCAGGGACCCAGTGCACTTTTATTCAAAATCACATCATATCTGAGGCAAAAAGTGAGGGGTAACCATGTAAAAAGAGGCACATTCTCACAGGGGTTTTTATTGTCAGGACATGTAAAGTTAAGAACTAATCGTCATTTTTTTAAATATTATGCATCCCGCCTTTAGGGCTCAGTAGGACTGCTTTTGTGGGGACTTATAAATATTAAAAAGGGAGGTTTGGGCTTAGCCATTACTTTAAATTGCAAAGTCGGTTTAGCAGTTGAAAAACTGCTATGCCAGCCTGCAATGGGGGGCAGGAAGTCACACTTTGCTTTGTCACATTCGTGGTGGAACAATAAGTGCTGCAGTCCACAAGAGACACTTTAATGTACAGGCCCAGTGTACCCCTGGTACCATATGCTAGAGACTTATTAGTAAGTCACTTATGCCAGTTGTCTGTGAACCAATCGGACATATACATTTTACAGTTGAAAAACCATCCACATCAGTCCAAAATGTTGGGAGTGATAATGCTAAAGGAGGCATTTACTTACAATAAGTAATTCGATATTGCTGTTCACCTTCAAACAGCAAGATGTCCACATTATACGAAACCACCAATATGTTTAACATACATATAATTAGGAGTCTGGGAGGAGAGGCCAATGACTGAAAAATCAAGGTTTATTTTCCTAACTTTCCTTGCAGGTTTGTTATTGGTGATATGCTGAGTCGAGATTCTTCCAATGCTCTGAAGAACTCACATTCTGCATAAGCATTAAATTTGCAGAAGCAACAATTGACTTCAATGTTCATTGTATTACAGATGGCTTTCTCTTTTATCTTTGCCATCTGATAAAATAGTCATTCTCTCTCTAGTGTTTTGTAACCTCCATGCATTTTATAGTAAAGCATTGCTTTAAGTTGCCTCTTTTATGTTTTATATTATCTTTTCTCCCATATTTTTCCTGAACATTTCTAATCTGTAACCCAATATCATAAAAGTTCAGTATCTTTATTTTTTATTTTTGTAACATGTATTTATTGGGTTTTTACAAGTAAAAAAGAAAAAACATGGGGATATGGGAGTTCCTTTTTTTTTTTTTTATATTAAAGTACAAAAAGCGAGTACATAATTGGAAACAGATATTGGTCGACCAACCCAACCCTCCCCCACCCACCCACCCCATGTGCAAAAACAGCAAAAATTAGCTTGTGTGTAATTTGATCCATAATCACATACAAAAGACATGTTTTTAGCAGCAATAATGAGATGTAAACAGTGCAAAGAACATTTAGCATGTGCAAACTAAAATCCCTGTTATTTACTTTATAACAATCAATTAATACATATTTGTCCTATTAACTAACATCCTATGTGGAGATGGGAATTTTGCTTTTTCGGGATCCCAAGGTTTATGTCTGACTGAGTCAAACGATTAAAGGTTCCCAAATATCTAGCCCCTTCTTTTTCCCTTGAATGCCTTTCTGGGCGAAGATGGCCTTCTCGGTGTGACAAGTCGTAATAAGTCGAGTCAGCCATTGGGAGACTAGTGGAGGGTTTGCATCAATCCAGGACGAAGCTATGCAGATACGTAGTATGGTCATAGTTACAAAGATAAGTGCTCCTCCGCTTTTTCTGTTGACCTAATCTTGTACCCCTAGCATAATAATCGTTGGAGTTAGCTGGATATTTTGCAAAAGGACTTTATTAAAAAATCTTGTATTTTTCCCAGAAAAGGTGCGAATCTACGCTAAAGTCTAAGCTTCTAGGGCAAATAGTTCCTTTTCCTGTTCCCCATTTTGCCACTCTGCTAGGTGTGATATACAGAAAAAAGGCAGTCTTATAAAATTGTGCCTGTAGTGTGGCAGACATCAGATCAGTCTGGGCAGATTGCACAGCCCGGTTAAAATTGTTATAGGGGATGTTCAGCTTTGCCTGCCATTTATTTGCTATATTGAGCATGTCATCGGGTATTAGGCTATTAGGCTATTTAATGTGGCATAAATATATCCGATGCGAGGTAGAGCAGGATTTTTTAATTTATCAATAAGACCCATCTTTGAAAACCCAGCATGCCCTCCGGCCTTTCAAACCAGAAAGTCTCTTATGGCGGTGTACTTAAAAGCCTCTTGTTCCCTCAGATTGTGCTGCATTTTAGGATCAGAGAATGCCTTTGCTAGTAATCAAGTCCCCTAGTGTTAGGATTCCTGCTCTATACCAATCTTGGAGATAGGGTTTGCCAAAAATTGCTGGTAAATTGATGTTATTGTTATTGGGTGTATAATAGTTCAGTCTGCCAAGCCCATAGATTGTGCGGATGTTAGAAAAAGCCTTATATGCACTCATCAGGGTCTTTAATCTGACCCTTTTGTAGTATCCAAATGTCAATTGCCGCCATAGACATCACCGGGCCTCTTCGCCAAGTAATAGTTGAAAGGGAGATGGAAGCCCTGCAGTTGGAATGTAAGATTGTTCCTGGAGCAGTTCCATGCTTTACTGTAGAACCGAGGCCCAATAATAAAGTCTCAGATTAGCCAGCGCCCACCCACCTCTTTCTTTGGGGAGAGAAAGTTGCTTAAAAGCCCGTCTTGGTTGGGAGTATGCCCAGATAAATTGGGAGACGAGCTGTTTGAATCTCTGGAACATTGTTTTGCTAAATTCTAAGGGGATGGCCCTGAAAAAGTAGAGTAGTTTAGGGAAATAGGTCATCTTAACAACGTTACACCGCCCCACAATAGTTAGGTGTAGATTGTTTGCGACAATGGTAACCCCCAGGTATTTAGCTTTTTGAACAACCCGGCTGTCCTCCCAATTGATTTCATTGTTTAAGATGATCTGAGTTTTGCCTTTATTAGGGGCATGCCCTGAGATTTTCCTAAATTCTTGGGCCTCTTGTTCCAGTGCTATGACTGCGTTCTCAGGCTCTGGGGTCACTATAGCTAGGTCGTCGGCATAGGCCATGATTTTAGTGTCTAAGCCAAATCTGCTCATCGCACAGATAGCTTGGTTGTTTTCTATTACTTTAATAAAAGGGTCTGTATATAATGCGAAGAGCAGAGGTGACCACGGACAGCCTTGGCGAGTCCCCCGTGATACTTCAATCTGCTCCGTCAGTTTCCCATTAATTGAGACATTAGCTGTAGGATTAAGATAAAGGGCTTGTATAGCTTGGATTGCATTGGGCCCGAAACACATCCTTTTCATGACGCCCCACAGAAATTGCCAGGAGACCCATTCAAACGCTTGTTCAGCGTCAAGCAGAATTAATGACATCGGGTCTCCTGAGATCTGAGCGGCGTCAAATAATGTGATGGTCCGTCAGATGTGTTCAGTGGTACTTTTCTTGGGGATGAACCTGTGTTGCCAATGCGATACTAGAGATTCTATTCTTAGGGATAGTCTAGTAGCAAAGATCTTAGCGTATATCTTAGAGTCACAATTGATTAAAGTAATTGGCCTGTAAGAGCCCATTTCGAGTGGAGATTTATCTTTCTTCGGAAATATTACAATCTTAGCACTGGACCAGGATGCAGGTGGAGAAACCCCATTAAAAATAGATATTACGAGAGAGGTAAAAAAAGCACTTAATTGGGGAACAAATATTTTATAAAACTCGACCGGTATACAGTCGGCGCCAGCCGCTTTCCCATCAGGTAGACTTGCCAAGGCTTTAGCTATTTTGTCCCATGTGGGAGGATCCTCTTATTGGCCATAATCTTCTGCACTAAGTTTGGATAAGGTAATTTTGTCTAGATATTCAGAGATCTCATCCTCTCTCAGGTCTGATGACCCTATGTTCTCCTCAGAGTAGAGATTCTGATAGAATTCACAAAATGCCCTTTGGATCTTTATTGGATCATTCGTAATCTCTCCTGAGTTAAGTTAAATTGAGAGTATTTCGCTAGCAGCCACCTGCTGTTTTGCTCTAAGGGCTAAATGATGGCCAATACGGTCGTCGCATTCATATGTCTTTTCTCTCAAGGAAGCCCATTTAGCGGCCGTTTATCTGCAAATATTGACCCAATTTCGGCCTTGCTGGCTGTTACTTCAAGTTGAGCAGCATCTATTTCGGCCCCCGTTTGAACTGCCACTATCAGTTTCTCCTCTGCCTTTTTCATCTTCTCATGCAGTTTTAGGATCTGTTCCTTTTCTTGCTTATTTTTCCTTATAGAGAACCGTCAGGTCTCCCCTCGGATACCTGCCTTCAGTGCGTCCCATACCATCATGACTGTGGCGGTCTCAGTATTTATCTCAAGAAATTCTTGGATCCAGCCTTGCATGTGCCTTCGATAACCATCATCATAGAGTAAGGCTCTTTCAAAACTCCAATTCGGGATCTCGCCACTGGTACCCAGCTCCCTGATGTTTAATATGAGTGGGTTATGATCTGACATAAATCGAGGGGCAATATCTATAGAACAGTCTCGGACTAGAGTTGATAAAACCAGGAAGCAATCTAGTCTTGCTAGGTAGAGGTGCGGGGGTAAGTATATCCAGGCTGGGTAGGTTTTAAGCTGGCCCACACTTCGCAGAGCCCATGGGTTTGTATTAAATTGAGCATGGCTTGATATACTCTGGGCTTTCAACCTACATAGGGCCATTGATCATCTACTTTCCAGTTACTGGGTAAATTGATGTTAAGATCCCCGCAGATGACAATTGGGAGTGGCCAATGAGCAAGTTCGCCTGTGATCCAGTTATTAACCCCAGGGTCATCAGGGTTGAATATCAAGCATAAAGTGAAAGTGAAATCGAGGGGTAGGTGACATTCTGCTATAACCCATCTACCAAGAGGGTCTGTTTTTACCCGAGTTGATTTTAACTGGTGTCTATTTTGTACCATAACCTCTACCCCTCTAGTCTTTGCACCCTGTGTAGTCCCTCCGATGACCCTCTACCCCAATGAGTTCAATAAATGTCTCTGGGATCCCTCCACATGTGTTTCCTGGAGGGCACTAGGCCAGCCCCCAGTGAGTGCAAGACCTGAGCTACCTTATGTCTTTTCAGGGCATCATTTAAACCACATATATTTACTGACATAATTCTAAATGTCTTCATGTAAAGTGGTTTCTTTTTTCCGGATGATCCAGTTTAACCAAAATAACATTTATATACCCCACATTATGTATTATATAAACATTATTATCTTGCATGTATCTTTGTCTCAAAAATGTCTTCTTTGTCACTGTTGTATGTTTACTCATTTTGCACATTGTTCTTTCTCTCTTTTCCTTTTTTCTTTTCCCCTTTTCCTTTTTTACATTTTTAAACCTCTTAATTTTAGATCCTGTTTTCATACTCTTTCTAACCAATACAATAGTTACTGATATCTTTGGTCCATCTACCACCATACCGTGATCTTCCCACCCCTCCCGCACCCCCCCAAAAAAAAGCAATGAGGGAAACCCTGAATGATGGTTGTCAGTAATGATTCCTCGCCGCAAGGCCACACCTTGTAGAATAACCACATGACATATTTCCTGACAGACGTGATTGAGCCCTAGAGAGAGAAGAAAAAAAGAAAAGAAACTAAAAATGAAGGAAAAAATCCATAAAAAGAAAGAAAAAAAAGAGCCCTCAACAACCATGAAGAAAGCAGGAGGAAGAAGAGTCCACCATAGGCCCTTGTATATATATCTGGCCGTACAGGTAGTACCCATACAAGTCAAAGAAATTGAAGAAAAGGCATTACGATAAGCTAGTACAAAATTACTGAATTAATAAGTTTCTCTCAGCCATGTAGGTTTCATTTGTCCTTTACCTCAGCCCTTCTTTTTGCCTTAACTTCCCCCAAAAATTCTCCCACCTTGATCTCAGACCTGGGTAGCCCCGTTAAAGAGGACTTTCAATCTAGCAGGATTCATCAAAAACACTTGGGTTCCCAGCTGCTGGAACGGAGAAATTAATTGGCGCAAGCGCCATCTCAGCGCTACGGTTGAGGGTCAGAAATCGGGCTTAGCAAAAACATTACCCCATTAGCCCCTTTCTGTGAATTTGGTTGGGCTTGGTCGTATACCAGCTGTCTAAGAAGAAAGTTCCTGAAGAACACCAGGAAAGCCCTGGGTTTCTCTCCGGGTAAGTTGCTACCATCTCGCCGTTGTTTTCTGTTAAAGAGAAGGCGATGCTCCCGCTGGATCTCCTGGTCCCAGTTCCAGCTCGATTGATCAGGGAATGTTTCTCGTAGGACGATATAGCGCCTCGGGTCATCCCCCTCGACTGCTTCCGGGATACCAATAAGGCGATGATTATTCCTGCGTTGTCGATTCTCCTGCTCTTCCATCTTCATCATTAGGTCTGACAGGCATGCATTGTGAGCAGAGCCTTGACTTTTTAGGGTAGTCACATCAGTTTCTAGACTCTCCGTGTGGCTCTCCACCATGTTGACTCGGTCGCTAATATCAGTGCATATTTTATTTAACTTTCTCAAGCCCCCTTGTAGTTTTTTTGCGGCCCCATTGGCTGCACGATTATCTGAGCGAACCTCCTTTTGGAATTCCTTGATTGAGGTTAGGATAGAAGCTAGAGAAGGTTCTGCTATGGATTCTGGTGTCGGTTTCAAATTTTCCCAGAGTGATGTCTGGATTATTTCCTCTCCAAGGGGGTAAGACATCTGAGAGTCTGAGTAGTCCCATTTAAGCTGGCTGCGTCTTTTTGTCTTGTTTCCTGTTTTCTTTTGGCGCAGCACAGTTCCAGTGTCTTTGGAGGGATCAATACTGTTGTCTTCACTTGATCTGGTTCCACGCTCATTTGTAGTTGTCAGGCAGCCATCTGATACGGAGTAAACGTTTTCAGCGCTAAGCTCCGGAGTCCAAGGGGCTTGGAGACCCGAATTTGCTTCTAGGCTGAGGATGTAGTTTGTGGTACCAGTTGTTAAAAGTGCTGGCCTTATCTCTGTTGCATCTTTTAGCGAGGTTAAGCCCATGGCTGGGGTAGCAGGAGCTAAAGGTGCCGTCTTTCCTAGATCTACTATGGTTCCAGTACCATCTGCCATGTGGGCTGCGTTGGAAGGTGGATTACTAGGATCTAACAGTCCTTCTATGCCATCTCTGCCTTCCCGTTGCTCATTTGGGCATACCTCTATCTCTTATTGCACAGAGGTGCAATCCTCCTTTACTACCGTAGGCATTTTGTCAGGGTACAGGCTCCTTTGTGCCGCTACTAGTGAGCAGTCCGGTTCATTTTCGGGGAATGTGGAGTCCAGTGTACCATCTAGCGTGAGGGATGGAGTTTTAAACCCAGAAAATATTTTCGCTATGGATGGTTGATGACTTACACCTGCTTTTATGGCATCTCCATCCCCGAGTTTCCCCATAGTCTTTTTAAGGGTGTTAGTCTCCCGTTTACCTGTAGATAGAGTGTCTGTCACAGCATCCCCATGAGTGGCACTAACCTGGGTAAGTTGGGCATTTTTTGTTTTATTGCCTTTGTTGTTTTTGGCACCTCTGGCCGCCATATTGCAATTCTTCTGCCGTCTTCCCGCCGATCTTCCCTCCGGTCGTATCATCAACTTAAGTGTAATTGAGACGAGCACGGAGGGTACGAAGCAGAAAAGCAGCCAGCGTTTGAAAATAGTACGGAGCGTTCTTCCGAAGGCAAGTACTCCATGAAAGCTAACAGGTGTGGTCCCGGCAACAAGCTGGAAATGGAGAGCGGTAGCTGACGTCCTGCTCCCTCCCGGGATCTGCATCACTGGTCAGTCACTGGACAGTCTGCATAGCCAATTGCCGAGATGCGTGGCGTGCGCTGCTGAGCGGCGGTGATTCGGGAAGGTTCCAAGGTGATCTCAGAACAAGATTTAAAAAATGCAAAAGGAAAGGAGGATATAGAAATGGATCATATTATCACAGTAGCAACCTGAGTAACATGCATTATCTAATGATATAGTCATAAGAATAGACATGTGAGCATCAGGCAGGCAGCACATAGGCTTATCTAATCAAAAACACTTCATAGAGACTCATCTTCTCCCCCTCCAGACTCACTATCTGATAACAAAGGTTCCTCAGTCGGGCTCGTTGTAAGATGTCTAGCATGGTGGTAGATGGGTTCACCCCCACCCTATCTCTCTTAACATAGGTCTTGAAAGGTAGCCAGATTTGTTCAAACTGGTACATCCTGTCTGTCACTACAGCAGTCAAGCATTCTGTGGCGTGTATAAGCCACATCTTAGACCACCACACTGAAAGACTTGGTGGGCAAGGGTTCTTCCAGGTGTGGGCTACTGTTAATCGCGCCACCAGGAGGAAAAAGGTAAGCAGATTGCTCCTAGGGGTAGTGTATGGATATGCTGAATCCACCCTAGCCTCCCCCAACAAGAGCAGCAAAGGGTCCATTGGCAGTGTCACTGAACAAATCCGGTGAATCAAAAGGAGCACCTCCGACCAGAAGCGTGTTACATATATATAGTGTGTAGATAAGTGCCCCTAGTATCACAGCCTCACCAGCAAAGATCAGAAGTTCCAACCATGGCATGAAGCTGGACTGCGGTAAAATAACATTTTGTGGGGATTTTATAGGCGTTAGCCTTATGCTGGAGACAAATAGAGGACCAGAGCCGCGCTGCCAAGTGTCATCGGCAATGGTAATCCTAGATTTTGCTGATAAGGATGTCGCCGCGGTTGGAAAAGGCTGCCTAAAGCTGCATAAAGGCAGGTCATGCAAAAATGTGTTCCAGAAGTGTTTTGGCACTACTACCTTTATCTTTCACTAATGGTCTGTTCGCCCACTGTGGGAGTTAGTTCAGACAGAACTCATCTGCAGTGGACATATGGAGGCGCCGCCTACATGTCTGCCTATCTTCTGTAACCCCATCTTGGTACAACTCCCCCAAAAGTAGGGGGTATTCCACCCTCCCCCCATCAATCTGCAAAATGCGTATCCAGCATGCCCGGCACAAACGCCAGGTTGTGTACAATAGTAGAAAGAGGGGAAGGATATGTAGTGGTGGTTTGGTTCTGGTTAATTTTAGCCCAATGTCGCAGAATAGTTGTAGTTGCGTACAGGGGTGTTTGTGAAAGCAAAAAATGGTCTTGGGCATCATTCACAGAATACAATGTAAAGGGTTGATGGAGCATGCCTGTTCCAGGAGCACCCAAGGTTTGGTATAAGGGAGGTGATGCCAGTCGAGAGCAGACTGTAATTGGGAGGCGTGAATGTAGTGTTCTATATTAGAAAACCCAAACCCTCTGTCCCACGTTCTCTAAAATGCTTATGGTATTCGGGGAGTGGACTTATGCCACATGAATTGTAGCAACTGTTTTGGGGTATGCTAAATAATGTCATGAGGGATCCAAAGGGGCAAAGTGTGTGTCACATAAAGTAGCCAGAGCAGGTAGGCCATTTTCACAGCATTAATGAGAGCAAGCCATGATATCTCCACAGCCGTGGAGCTAGTCCAGGAGATCCCTAGATAGCTCAAGGAAGGGGCCTCCCATGCAAATCCAAAAGAGGAGAGCAGGGATCAGGTTGTGTGCGTGGGGTCGCTATCCCAATGGGTTGTATGGCGTTACAACGCATGCCATTACTACGCATGCCGTTACAACGCATACCTTTACCCCCACTTGCTGTAGGGGGTGCGCTGGAAGTTGTAATAGTATAATTTACTATTCCAACTCCAGTGTGTGCAACAGTAGGGAAGGTGTTGGAGTTAACTCCCAACACCTTCTACCCCCTGCAACAAGCATTTCGCTTTGTAACGACATGCGTTGTAATGGCATGTGTTTTAACGCATCCTTTGTAAATGCTGTTTTCCATCCCATTGCCCTTAGACTTTGCATAGTTAATGTGGAAGCTCAAAGCCCCTTCGAATTGTTTTAATTTGTCCAGCAACAATGGAAGGGACAGATATGGGCATGTAATAAATAACAATACGTCATCTGCGAACAGTGCTAATTTGTGGATTTCTCTGTCCACCTCAAGACCTTGGATCTCAGGGTTTGTTTCGAGGTGGTGGACCAGTGACTTCATCGTTAGGGCACAAATTAGCAGAGACAGAGGGCATAATTGTCTAGTACCCCTGCGAAGGGGTATTGGAGGGCAGAGGGTGCCATTGACTCTAATATGTGAGGTTAGGGTCTTGTAGTTGGCCAGCAAATAGGTCATCATGTGAAGGCCCAGCCCAGACCTTGATAGGACCGGTTGGAGTAATTGCCAGTCCACCTGGTCAAAGGACTTCTCGGCATCTAGAGAGATGGAGGGTCGTGGTTTTGATTGCTTCTCCACATTGATCATGTTCACCATCAGCCTCATATTATCCCGAGTCTGTCTATTCTTTATAAACCCTGACTGGCAGCTAGATAGTAACGAGCATTTGCAATGCAATAGGTCTCGCATTATTAAAGTTTGAACTATTGGCATTGGTAAATAATGCAACACGAATAGCTCAAACTTTAATAATGCGAGAGCTATTGCACTATAAATGCTCAGAGTGGACAAACAAATAGCGAGCAAGCAAAGGAGCAAGATGACGGGAGAGAGTGAAAAAGCAATATAGGAAGAGAGAAATGAGATGTGGGATAGGAAAAGTAAAAGTGATGAAAAGACGAAAGTAAACAGAGAGCCCCTATTAACCCCTTCGCTGCGGCGGGAATTCCGCCGCAGCGCTGGGGGGGGTTTGGGGGCAGTGCGGTGGCGCTGTGCTCATGACGGAGCCACTCCGTCATGAGCCACGGTTGAGCTGTGCTCATGACGGAGTGGTTCCGTCATGACTCCGCCTACGGCGCTAATCGCCCGCACAGGCGGGGAATTAGCGCCGCGTGGGCGGAGCGGCCGCCAACGGCCGCGGCATGACGGAACCACTCCGTCATGAGCACAGCGCGACCGTGGCTCATGACGGAGTGGTTCCGTCATGAGCAGGGGAGGGGTTAAACAGAACACACAGATAGATAAAACCTTGGGTAGATGTTTACAATCCACATTATGTTGAGAAGTATAATATCTTCAGTATTATGGAGCACGAAATCTGTAGAGATCACGAATGTGACACAAAAGAGATGGTTCATGTGCACTTGGAGGCGAGATTGTTTATCTTTGGAAGGGGAGGGGAGATCAGCTTGGAGTGAGATAAGAAATACAGAGGGGGTCTCCAAGGCTTATAAAGCGTCAACCAAACAAAATGAGAAAGCGGCACCACAGAGGCGCCAGCCATACTAGGAAAATTTGGTTCAAAAGTGCAGCACATTTACAGACGGAGTACAGACGAGCTCACTGCAGGGACTTGCATTTGTCTCCTTGTCACGGAGATAGGTGTTGTAAAGACTGGAAAACGATGGCCCAGGAAAGCTACCTACCCTATCTGGTAAATGAGCGCGGATGATGGTGAGGGTGGGGAGAGGGGTGTCAACAGCATGGAGAAGTGGTGAGTGGGTGGGGAAATAAGGAACACTGGCAACACGTAAACATATATAAAAGTACCTGAACCGCTATGACCTAAACTCCCATAACTGCAGTAATTCAGGTTAGACCCCCGACTGATAAGGAGACACCTGGTCGGCAGCAAAGTTCCCAGACTGCACAAAGGCGGGTGGTTGACGAACGATAAATGCCGACTGTGAATGGGCACTGGTGGAAGCAGAGGAGTAACTGACAGAGCCCCGCCCCCGCCCTCATTACGGAGAAAAGTCGAAGGGGGGGGGGGGGGGGGGGGGGGCGCGCAGTGGAGTTGCCGCCAAGACTTGCGGACTGCGGTTCCTACACAAGAAATGTGGGAAACGAGAATGACTCACTGCATGGAGGCCTGGAGAGTGGTTTACGCAGCAAGAGGCTGCCCCCAAAAGTTGGACCAAATATGGGGAAGGCGGAGACAACACTCAGGATTGACATAGGACAGTGGAGAATGAAGAATAGCTCCCCGGCGAGAGATGGAATCCGTACTGCAGACCCTGTCCCCTGACATCTGTGGAGGCAACACCCTCTTGTCAGTGGCTGGATCATATATGGCCCGGAAGGGATGTGGTTTGGGTAGGCAGCTGCCACTTGTCCTCTGGGAGGAAGCATACAAAGATGGATGGGTTGATGGTCACATCCTTGTGGCATTTAGTTGGAATTTTTTTGCAAAAATTTAAAAATAAAAGTAAAACAAAAAACACATCATCAACGATACACTGCTTGTAAGCAACTTGCTGCGTACAGTGTAGAGCAGGCTTCTTCAAACTGTAGCTCATGACTGTTGGTAGCTCTCCAGCTACCTGCAAGTAACTCCCGTGTGCAGTTCAGCCTAAGTCTGAAACTTTGGTTGGCTGAATGAATATAGTGGACACCAAAATTAAAAAGTATGTAATTGAGACTAATATGTATGTATCTTGGAGAAAAATGTTTAATTTTCCAAAACTAATATTTGACTGATAAATCAGGTAGAATTGTGGGCCACGTATTACTAGTTTTATTAACCTAATGCCAGAAGCCTTGCAGCTATAGTCACAATGTATTAGCCTCATGTTAAACTCAGTACTACCCATGTAAAGGCATTCCAAATTATGTTTTACATTACTGCAAGTAACACTGCCCGGTGGACAGGAGGTGTTCACTGCTGACAATGATGTGTAATGTGGCCACTAAGTAATATTGTCTGATTGGTCACTATCACAATATTATCATTAAACAGAACTCGTTCTTATTAAAGAAGAGGTTGCAGGCCCCTCAGATACAGAAATTCCAGCTCTGCGACCTCATACTCTCTGTATGGAAGGATACTGCTCTCCACTACACATCGCTGCGAGGGCAAGCATAATAACAGGATCCCATAAGCTCCGCTCTACCCCATACAATGCGACACAAGTGCAAAACCCTTTTACATGTCTGGCATCTCTTACGCTTTTAGGTGTGGAATTGCAGGCATGCGGTCTATGCCATTAAAATACAATGTGCGACCATGTAGTACACACAGTATGCACAGACATCAACCCCATCCTACACAATACTCCTACCTCAGCCCCAAAATGTATAGTGAGCAGTAGAACACTCTCACCCACTCCGTACTATGAGTGACAGTTCAGCGCTCAGTAAGCAAAATAGAAAAAACACGGTTCGCGACAATCGGACACACGCAACGCATAAGCAATGAGTGACAGATGATCAGATTCCCTCTTGATTCTACCCCTCCCTGTTAAATGGAACAAAAAGTTTATCATAACAAATCAGATAGGCATTGAGGAGAAAAGGCACAGGTGGTACACAAGGCGATACTATATCGTATACAAACTGGCAGTTTGCTGTGAAAGCCAGTTTTACACCAGTAGCTTTAACCCCGTCTGAGTACACACAGGAATGCTCTAATGTAGAGACAGGAGTTGGGAGGGTGCTGGTTATAAAGGGGGATCGGGAGCACATGCGTTATTAAAGAAGGCAATAGTGGGGTAAGATTGGGATCCCAGGGGGAGTCGACGGGCCGGTAGTCTTGGGCAAATTGTTTGATGTCTTTGGAGGAGGACTGGCAGGTGGGGACGTGGGCATAAGTTACGCAGTCTGGGTGCCTTCATCCTTTTAGGCCGGTCGGTTGATGGCGATTACTACGGGGGCTACGGACACATTGGGGGGGGGGGGGTCTGAGGAGGGGGTAATTGCGGTAAGAAAGGCGGGGAGGCCCGGGGGTTGTTGGCGCAGGTGGGGTAGCCTTCAAGGGGTAGGGCAAGGAGTGTAAAGTGGGGAGCTGGCACACATGGGATTCAGCTCAGGGCTTGGGCAAATGCTACTAAGCGGGTGTGGTGAAAGTGGCAGACTCCGCACTACAAAGTGTGCAGGAGGCCTCCTTCAGCAAACTACAAGCATGCTTCACTCGTAAAGTGTGGCTGTGGCCTCCGTGCACCACCATGGGTGCGAACTTTGTGCTGGGTGGACACGTTGTGTAGAGGTGATCGGTGTGCCCTCGCACGGACTTTGCATGCAACAATTTGCACACAAGTGCTGACTGAGTCGTTTATTAAAAGTGCTGGATGTGCTCATTGTGCAAGGAGTGAGCCCTTTGTAAACAAGCATTTTTTGTGGGTGCCCTCAGAAGTAGGAACAAACGTTTAAGCAGCTGTAATTATGCAAAGGCCTTTTAAATTGAATCCTTTAAGAGTATTTAAATATTAAAGATATGTATTTATGATGAAATGTACTTTATAGTTGGTTTTATGCATGTGATGTACTTTTGTGGTTGTTAGGTAACCAAATAAAGTATCTATTGATTGAGTACATTTATACATTTGGGATATCTGCATATATATATGTATGTATTATGTATTACTGTTCACATCATTCTATCTATCAGCACTGCACCAATGTAACTTACAAACTATCTAACGATTAGAAGAAAACACATACACAACGGACATTGCATGTACAAGAAGGGCAATATTGTTCTCTATGTTTTCTAAATAAGTACTTGAATTCCAGGTGTTCATTGAGTGAACAGCCTTGTTTTAGTAATTAAATGAGACCCACTGAACCGTTGGTGTTGTTCTATGTTAAGTCCTTCTCTCGAAACCTACCTGGCAAGTTGTGGGGAGACAGGACCACATGTCCCAGGAGCTCTAGCGGTCACGAATCACCTGACCTAGAGTTGCGCGCCAGGAGGCGCTTAAATTAACGACGCCGCTTCGGCAGAGCGGGTTCCTTCTCTCGAAACCTACCTGGCAAGTTGTTTCTTCTGGTTCTGACGTCCCGTGGACCCTGTTGCCTGCTCCTGCTGCCTTGCTGCCCGAAGCTGTCCCGGTCTCCCGCCGCCGCATTACCACCTAGCGCGGCCGCAGTGGGGAGACAGGACCACATGTCCCAGGAGCTCTAGCGGTCACGAATCACCTGACCTAGAGTTGCGCGCCAGGAGGCGCTTAAATTAACGACGCCGCTTCGGCAGAGCGGGTTCCTTCTCTCGAAACCTACCTGGCAAGTTGTTTCTTCTGGTTCTGACGTCCCGTGGACCCTGTTGCCTGCTCCTGCTGCCTTGCTGCCCAAAGCTGTCCCGGTCTCCCGCCGCCGCATTACCACCTAGCGCGGCCGCAGTGGGGAGACAGGACCACATGTCCCAGGAGCTCTAGCGGTCACGAATCACCTGACCTAGAGTTGCGCGCCAGGAGGCGCTTAAATTAACGACGCCGCTTCGGCAGAGCGGGTTCCTTCTCTCGAAACCTACCTGGCAAGTTGTTTCTTCTGGTTCTGACGTCCCGTGGACCCTGTTGCCTGCTCCTGCTGCCTTGCTGCCCGAAGCTGTCCCGGTCTCCCGCCGCCGCATTACCACCTAGCGCGGCCGCAGTGGGGAGACAGGACCACATGTCCCAGGAGCTCTAGCGGTCACGAATCACCTGACCTAGTGTTGCGCGCCAGGAGGCGCTTAAATTAACGACGCCGCTTCGGCAGAGCGGGTTCCTTCTCTCGAAACCTACCTGGCAAGTTGTTTCTTCTGGTTCTGACGTCCCGTGGACCCTGTTGCCTGCTCCTGCTGCCTTGCTGCCCGAAGCTGTCCCGGTCTCCTGCCGCCGCATTACCACCTAGCGCGGCAGCAGTGGGGAGACAGGACCACATGTCCCAGGAGCTCTAGCGGTCACAAATCACCTGACCTAGAGTTGCGCGCCAGGAGGCGCTTAAATTAACGACGCCGCTTCGGCAGAGCGGGTTTCTTCTCTCGAAACCTACCTGGCAAGTTGTTTCTTCTGGTTCTGACGTCCCGTGGACCCTGTTGCCTGCTCCTGCTGCCTTGCTGCCCGAAGCTGTCCCGGTCTCCCGCCGCCGCATTACCACCTAGCGCGGCCGCAGTGGGGAGACAGGACCACATGTCCCAGGAGCTCTAGCGGTCACGAATCACCTGACCTAGAGTTGCGCGCCAGAAGGCGCTTAAATTAACGACGCCGCTTCGGCAGAGCGGGTTCCTTCTCTCGAAACCTACCTGACAAGTTGTTTCTTCTGGTTCTGACGTCCCTTGGACCCTGTTGCCTGCTCCTGCTGCCTTGCTGCCCGAAGCTGTCCCGGTCTCCCGCCGCCGCATTACCACCTAGCGCGGCCGCAGTGGGGAGACAGGACCACATGTCCCAGGAGCTCTAGCGGTCACGAATCACCTGACCTAGAGTTGCGTGCCAGGAGGCGCTTAAATTAACGACGCCGCTTCGGCAGAGCGGGTTCCTTCTCTCGAAACCTACCTGGCAAGTTGTTTCTTCTGGTTCTGACGTCCCGTGGACCCTGTTGCCTGCTCCTGCTGCCTTGCTGCCCGAAGCTGTCCCGGTCTCCCGCCGCCGCATTACCACCTAGCGCGGCCGCAGTGGGGAGACAGGACCACATGTCCCAGGAGCTCTAGCGGTCACGAATCACCTGACCTAGAGTTGCGCGCCAGGAGGCGCTTAAATTATCGACACCGCTCCCGCGTCGCGGGATCGCGCGCGGGTAGCGCCAGGAGAAGCCCGGGACAAGGGCGGGACCGTCTGTGGCCGTCCGGGGCCGGTCGTGGCTGGGCTGGGCCTATCCCCCTTACATCTGAGTTTTGCTGCTCAAGGTAAAGCCTGACTGTTGGTACTGTTTGAGACTTTTGTATACTGGTGTGTGCTATCATACTCAGTGCATGCACGGCTGGGCCACCCTTTCTGGTTTTTACGCACGACCACGCTGACTCTGGTAAAAGCTCCCGACACAGAGCACTTCAGTAGACACTCGTGATTTGTGTGTAATCCTGGTCACTTCTTCTGCATTTATGGCTATGTTCACACGTTCGGGAAAGGGAGGTGGGATTGGTGATCGCACTGTTAGCGGCACTTTAGACCACTTTATTATACGTGCTTGCTCTGTGCTGGAAAAAGAAATTGCCATCACGGAACGGCGCTTATCACTTGATCCGTTGTATACTAAGAGGTCGTCACTGGGTAACATAGCCCTAGCAGTCTCCCCCGTGCTAGGACCTGCACAGATTATTGCGTCTAGTCCAGGTCTTATGCATTCTGTGGAGCCCAGCGGAGACACAATTACCAACAGTTCTGTCAGTAACGGACCTCCTCTTCACTTAGATTCTCCTCGCTTTCCCACGCAGGTAGCTCACCCAGCTCCCCCTGAGTCGACAGCTATTCCAGTAACAGCTCACGCTCTTGCCTCTCCTCCTGAGGCCCCTATTACTGTAGGACCAAAAGCTGTTCCTAGCAAAAGGAAAAGAGTAGGTAGTGGCCACAAGGGGGACTGCCAAAAAGTTTCTAAGAAACAAAAATCCAAGCCATGTAACAACAATAATACCAACTCTGGACGCACAGTTCCTCTTCCTTCTTGCCTCCAGAGAAATCACCTATCGCCTAGGCTCTCTACTAATCCAGCCCTTGATCTTTCATCTGCAGAACACCCATCTTCCAATTTAGGTGCTCATGGCCACGAGTCTCAATCTTCTATAATTGATCAAATAGAACTTCTTTTTAAATCCCTTATGCTTCCTCTGATCGAAAGGGTGAGGACTCTATCTGAGAGGCTCGAGAGGTTCGAACAGGCCTCTCTAGATAATTTCTTCTCCCTTAAATCTCTGATCAAGTTGCATGTGAAGATTGGCCATGACAACTCTGTCATTGCTCAACCTACTCTGACGACGTCAAGTGAGCTTACTTCCCCGCCTATCTTGTCAAATTCTAATATCATCCCAAGCACTAGGCCCAAGAACGTGCCACCCACTGCACCCCATAAATCAGTACCATCCTCCCTTTCTCGGAATAGCAAACCAAAGAATAAAGAAACTTTAGTTTATGGCCCGGTATCACGTTGTACGAGTGCAGGAGCATCGTCTCATGAGATGGAGCCCACTACGAACCAACATATACCTCCTAATGTGAGCCCTGCTCTAGCCCACACGAATGCCAACTCTGCCAACACTCAGCAAGTCTTGCCACACATTAATTTACCACCAGAGTGTTTGCCTTACGTGGTTGTCCTAGTGGGAGTTCCCCATCTCAAAGCTGGTAAACGTGAATCCTTCTCCGAATTGAAAAACAAAACAACATATTGGCTGAACAATAATAGGCCGCTCCCAAGGCATTTGGATGGTCATGTTCTCCACGTTAGAAGGGTCTCTTGGGTGGGTAATAGATGTAAAAATTTATCTGGGGATTGCATCCTTGTAAATTTTAGAGACCCAAGGGTCCCAAGGTTTATTTGCAATCATCATGCTGGCCTTGCTCAGAATGGCATAGGCTGTTACGATCTAAGCCAATTTTATTCAGATTTTTCTTATTCCCAGCACTCACGGTTTCTTTCCCATACAGCGTATGATGGGTGCTATGATGGGGATCAGTTGACCAGAGTTACTGACCTTGCCATTCCTTCCCTTAATAGACATAGAGAACCACATTTCCAGTACGATTCATACTGACATGGAACCCTTCCTATGGCTGATCTCTGTATTCCCTCAGGGGAGGCTATTAATAACGCAGTGATGACCTCCCCTGTATTGTCTGCGGATTTCCCTTCCAACCTTTCTTTATCTTATGACTCTAACCAGAGGTCACAGCCTGGACTATACCCCCAGCTCAGCGTCGACCTCCCACTGGCCCCGCTACTCACCTGTCAACAGGATTGTCCTTAATCATATTACTTCTTCACCCTTCTGTGATCCCTCCATAACTGACTTTCCTTTGAAGATCCTAAGCTGGAATGTTGCTGGTCTTTCGAGCAAATTAGATCTCCCAGCTTGGAATTCCTCAATTGAGCCTTATTGTATTTGTATATTTCAGGAGACATGGAGTACAGTGCCCCACCATATGGTGGGTTACACTACCTTTTTTGAACCGGACATTTTATCCCCGTCTGGGAGAGGCCGCCCCTCTGGCGGTCTCCTCATCTGGGTTAGTATCTCCCTGAGATGTACCGTCAAGCAGGCCCACCATATTTCCGCTGATCTATTAAGGATTACTATCAAGGGCGCACAGGGCAAAAAGTCTCTTATTTTATTTAATGTTTATGCTAGAGGCTTAAGTGGGGGAGCTTTGTCATCTACTCTCATGTCTCTTGAACAGGAATTGCGCAAGTGTCCCCAGGCCTCTCATGTTCTGGTTGCTGGAGATTTTAATTGCTCCTTTGAGCCTCTTTCTGTGCTAGATTCCCCAGAGCTTCTGGAGGACGATGCTAAAAGAGGTATTCCCTTATTATCTTTGCCTCCCATTATGAGATGGTCAAAGTCAGTCATATTTATGAACTCTTTGACACTGGAGTTTGGCCTAAGGGCGGTTAATGGTAGAACTCGGTCGGACCAACATGGTGCCCACACCTACAATAGGACAGGCCACACCTCAAGGATAGATTACATCCTCCTTGATCTTAAACTGTGGCCACTTGTCCAAGACATGGAAGTAATCTCGTCTGCTGATAGCGACCACAATCAGCTATCCCTAAGCATACATCCTTTTTGGGAGAAAGACACTGGCCCCATGATCTTGCCAGTTGGTCCACTCATGACTACCCTTGAGGTATGCCCATCTAATTGTGAGAGACGCCTTAAATGGCGCAAAGTGATGCTCGATGAGATGAAAGTCCAGTCGATTGGATCTATCCTGTGTGGTGCACAAGAAGAGTTAGCCTCCCTATACTCCCATAAGACCTATCATGCTAAGGTTTCTACGCTTTTCCAAGGCCTCATTAAAGATTTGGGGTCCTTATTTTTAGTAAAAGGCAAAGGTAGACAACCAGCAGGGGGGGGAAAGCAGAACTCAGCAGGAGGCTGGTACTCACAAGATTGCAGGTGGAAGAAATCGGCCTTAATTGTAGCCCTTAAAAGCAGAGTTATTTCTGAGATCCAGCTGGCTAGGAGAGAGTATAGGACTAGTGAGGCTGGTGCTAAAAAGGCTTGGGAAGACTCATACCGGCAGACACTAAAGGAAGCTTCCCTTAAGCGGGATTCTGGCCTCTTCTGGAGCACTATTAGGACAAAGAATAGACCTGATCAAGATTTTATCACTTGCAACATTCCTTGTGCGGCTTGGTTCGACCATTTCTCCAAGCTCTATTCATTTTGCCCTGAGAGTGAGGGTGAGCCTCCTTGTTTGGAGGCTCCCCCCCATCAAGGATTTAGCATCCATCAATCCCTTCAGCGAAGGGGAAGTGATTAATGCTATCAAATCCATTGTTCCCCAGAAGGCAGCAGGCCCTGATGGTATTCCCGGGGATATACTTAGACTCGACCCAGTAAGATGGGCGAAGCTTCTTTCATCTCTAATTAATGCCATCATGAATGGAGCACCGGTCCCGGACTCCTGGAAGGGGGCCGAGGTAGTTCCGATTTTTAAGAAGGGAGGCAGGGATGACCCGGCTAATTACCGCCCTATTAGCCTGATAGACTCAACCCAGAAGGTTATAGGGAAGGTGATCCTGGAAAGGATGTTATCTTGGATAAATGACAATAACATCCTCTCGGATTATCAGGCGGGCTTCAGAACCGGGACTGGTACTATAGAGCAAGTCTTCAGACTGCTCCTTATTTACTGGAAGGTTGTTTTTCTTGGGAAAGGTAGTCTTTACCTTGCCTTTATAGACCTTAAAACAGCCTTCGACCTAGTCCCCCGTTCCACCCTTTGGAATGTCCTTGCCACTATGAAGATTCCACCCTATCTGTTGGCTCTTCTGTTCAAATTACATGAGGGGAATTTCGCACAGGTACGCTGGGGTTCCCAAGGCCAAAAAACAGAGAGAATTCCAGTGAACAGGGGTGTCCGCCAGGGATGTGTTCTTGCCCCTACTCTATTCTCACTTTACGTGAATGGTGTAGTGGAGCATTTGGCACAAGTTCCTTCTGATGCACCATCCCTGGCGGGCGAACGTATTCCAACTCTCCTGTTCGCTGACGACACCCTCCTAATATCTAAATCACCAATGGGTCTCCAAACTCTCCTGAACAGCTTCCAATCCTTTTGTACCAATAGAGGGCTTATAATAAACTCCTCTTAAACCAAATACCTAATTCTGAATCCACCAAAAAAGTTAGGTCGGCCCCCTATACTAAACTCAGCCAATTTGGAAAGGGTAAAAGAATTTGACTATTTGGGTATCCGTATTTCGGACAAAATGCAGTGGTCATCACACATACACAAGATGCTCCTAAATCACAAGCGGATTACTGGAGCCCTCCTTAGAGAGCATCGATCTTTCTCCTCTAGACCAATAGCTCCCGCCCTTACGATATATAAAGCTAGAGGTGTAAGCTCAGCACTTTATGGAGCTGAATTATGGGGTATGAATAATATTGATCAGCTCGCCAAATCCGAGTCGACCTTCCTTAAGGAATTGATGGCACTCCCTCAGAGTACACCTGTTACTCCCCTGCTGATGGACTTAGGGTGCCAGGCTCTGAAGGATACGGCAAGAGTTCGCCCCCTCCTTCTTTGGGCCCGGCTCTGGCGTACCCCGGAGCTCGTGAAGTATGCTGAGGGTTTGTCCGAAATTCTCTCTATGTCGTGTTGGCATAAGATCAAGTGGCTAAGGGATGTTAAGTCCTTACTGTTTGACCTTGGCCTAAAGGATGCCTGGGTAAATAGAACTTCTCCACCTAAACCTGAATTGAAGCTAATTTATTGGAGATGGGTTACCGCGAGGAGGAATTCAAGTTCCCATGGTGCTAGATGCACCATTGAATTCCTAAGGCTCAAAGAAGAAGTGCGCTACGAGCCTTACCTTGACATTATCCAGAAACGTTTTGATCGCGCACTCTATTTTAAATTTAGGGTTGGTACCCTTCCAGTGCGTGAGTTAACCGCGCGCTGGAAACCTCCTCTTCAAAAACCGCCTTTCTGTCCTTTCTGCGAGACCAAGCCTGAATCAATAGCACATATTTTATTTGCTTGTCCGGAATATAAACACCCAAGGTCATTTTGGCTTAAACCTTTGTGCAGAAACATGGGGATCAGAGACTATAATCAAGCCTTGCGTATCTTTAAATCTGATACCAGAACCCTGTACGTTTGTGCACTCTCCAAGTTCTTAAGGTGGGCCTGGGTTCTAAGATCCAAACGTCTCGCAGTCCAAATGTAATGCAGTTTAATTATTCCGATATATCTTTTTAATCCAATTGTCCTATTTATTATGTTTATATGTGTTTTTAAATTTTATCTGCTTAGGAACCTTGGCGATGTTGTTACTTTTAAATCTCTGATTTTATGATTGCCCACATTATTATAATTATATGTGCTTTTATGATATCTATGTATCGAAATAAAGCTTATTCAATTCATGCTAGTAATTAAATGAGACCCACTGAACCGTTGGTGTTGTTCTATGTTAAGTCAGTGAATACACTACAACTGAATTCTACCCCAGTATCTCTCACAGAAACGGACCAGCTCTGTGGGTTCCTGTACTGTCAGAAGCAAGACAATCATTCATTTTCAGAGCAATCGTTTTTGCTCCCAAAATATGAAACAACATACCAGTTCAAATCTATATTATTTAAACGTTTCCTGAAATCTCACCTAACCAATTTCTCAACACTTTATTTTCCATTCTTACCCCACTTGTATGATATTTGTCGAGTCTAGTACACACACATCTAAAGCATGGCACGGATTAAAAAAGCCGCCATGGTCTAACTGTTTTGGGAAATATCTGAATATATAAAGAAATATTTTTAAAACCAGGCAGAGCTTTTAGGAATAAATTCAGGCGAACGTCAAACAAGTGATCCGAAGAGCTGCAGAGAAGTATGGGAGCAAGCAGGACAAAACTCTCCATTTGAACATTTTGTTACTTCCCTGTGAAATGGATCCAAACACAGAAGAAGCCCGCGAGTGGTGCGCACGCCACTGCGAGCCATGGCCTATTGGTGTCTATTACGCGCACCAAGCGCGTAATAGACACCAATAGGCCGTGGGCGCAGCAATGCGCCCGCCTCTGGCCAATAGCGTGCAGTCTTTCATTAAAAGTCGCACGCTAGGGCCAATGGGGTAGCTGAAAAGGAAACGCACACGCACGAGCGTGTGCGATTCCTATGTCAGCTCAGATTCCTCGTTTTTCACCTACAAAATGCCTCGCACCTGCGCAAGCACTGCTGCGCGAGACCTAAAAATAACGAGATAGAGTGGAGGCGGGAGACCAGAATGGAGGTGAATATTTTAAAAAGTTTTGCAGGGCAATGGGCCTATAAGAAGTGCTGGCTGTGGAATCCTTACCCGGCTTCAACAGCAGTGTTACGGTGGATTCCACCATGGTTGGCGTTAATAATTTGGTGAGCAGAAAAGAGTTAAAAACCTTAGCCAAGGGTTCCACTAACAACTCGCAGTAAACTTTGTAGAATGATACTGAGAATCCATCTGGCCCTGGACCTTGTTGGCTTTTAATGATTCATTTTTGCACTCACCTCCTCAGGCTTGATAGTGTCCTCCAGTTCTTGGAGTAGCATTGGGTCAACATGGGGGAAGCGGAAATCTTGCAGATGCCGGTCATGGGTGGCATGGGCCTGATATAATGGTGCATAATAGGTCTTGAAGAGGTTGAGGATGTTGGAATGTGTCTATATGGGACTTTCCTGTATAGTCCCTGATGGATGGGTTGTAGTTTTCGTTTCTGCTGTAATTTGTATGCTAGGAGTGTTTGGGCCCTGCCCCCTTCTCATAATATTTTTGTTTGATAAATAGGAGTTTCCACACGGCATCAGTCATTTAGAGCTGCTCCAGATCGCCCCAAATGTGTTGCAGCTCCCTGTATACCCTATTTGAGCCTGTAGCTTTGTGTTGGGTTTCGAGCCGGGAAAGGTGGATCTCCAAATCGTCCCTTATGGCTTTAGCTAGTTTGACAAAAGCGTATATGTGATTTACGAGTTTGCCTAGCAGTACTGCCTTGGTTGCTTCCCACACAATAGCATAAGACACTCTCCTGTGTCATTTTCCTTAAAATAATGCTCTAAAGACTTCTGCACTGAATCCCGCACCACTGAATCATGAAATGTGATTTCGTTATTGTACGATGTCAGAGCCACATGCTGGGGTGCCCCGGCATCCAAAAACAAAATCACTGGTTCGTGGTCCGACAAGGTCTGGGTACCTATACTGGCTTTTAAGATACATGGTTGAAGAGGGGTGGCAATTAGGATATAGTTGATCTGTGTGTGTGTTTTATGGACATTGGAATAGTAGGTTAAGTCTACATGGTTAAAGAGGGGCGTCAGTTAGGAAATAGTTGATCAGTGTGTGGGTTTTATGGACTTTGGAATAGTAGGTATAGTCTCTGTCCCCAGCATGAGTCTCCCTCCAAATATTCAGCAAATTAAGATCCTGCATGCCTTGTGTCAGAGTTGGGGGATTAGATTTGGGTTTTGTAGCGAGCCACAGAGCGGTCTACTTTAGAGTCTAGTACTGAACTGAAGTCATCCCCAATAATTAAATCACCCTTAGTAAAGGTTGCAACAAATGGGAGTAAGGAGCTATAAAACTCATCCTTATTGTCATTGGGCCCATAGATGGCGAAGAGCATACAGCCAAGGCGCTCAGCCTAGCTCTCAAAACCACCACTCTGTTCCCCCTATCAGCATGTAACAAATCAATAGTTATAGACAAGCCTCGCTTAAATAAGAGGGACACCCCCTTGGTCTTAGTGGGGCCAGGCACATGAAACTAGAGTGGAAACCAGTATGAATAGAGCCTCTTAATGTCAGGTGCCAGGAGATGTGTCTCCTGAAGCATGGCTATGTCCACCTCATTGGTGTGGAGCCACTTCAGTAATGCCTTCCAGTTCATGGGAGAGTTAAGCCCTTGAACATTCAGGGAATCTATACTAACGGGATGTGTTATTTAAACACAATGGGTATTATTGCCCTGCTAATAAGGGCCGGAAATGTTACACCGGCCCAGAAGATTATAGTGCAACCCCCATTTTCCTTGAGGGCACCCAGTGTCCAAGATAAATATAATCTGAGAAGTAGTGCCCACACTGGAATGGTGTGTAAGGGCAAAAACAACAACTGAAAAGCATTTAAGAAAATAAAGCCATGTTCAATGATATAAACATAGCATGGCAACCAAATGGTGTGCATCAGCCGCACTAGAGGGGGCAGCTCGCGAGGGTGCTCCAGGCTCCCACCCACCAACCAAATCAAAAGAGTATGAGGTACAATAATAAGGCCATTGGAGTCCAGGATCGGCTGCAACCAAAGGTGCCACCAAAGGCAGCCTGTCCATTTCATCAGGGGGGCTACACAGTTAGGCAAGCCATGGACCAACCTGCTAGGCTTAACCCCTTCAGTGCCACGCCCTTTCCCCCTCCTGTGCCGGGCGTTGCATTAGTGGGTGGGGTTCATGACGAGATAGTCTCGTCATGGGCACAGCGCAACCGTGCTCCATGACGAGACTATCTCGTCATGGGCACAGAAGAGGTTAATGTTCAAAAATGGAAAATG
Source organism: Triturus cristatus (assembly GCF_964204655.1). Taxonomy (NCBI): domain Eukaryota; kingdom Metazoa; phylum Chordata; class Amphibia; order Caudata; family Salamandridae; genus Triturus; species Triturus cristatus. Next base: position 343,096,678 of record NC_140592.1, on the reverse strand, counting down.
TCTTATGGGTAGTCATTAGCCGGTACAGGCAAGTCCAGCCACTGGTCTCGCCAGTGCGCAGTGTTCTTGGAGGCCTTTCGCGTTGACTTCGTTAGTGATCCTCGCTCTCCATCCATCTGTGGAGAGCTGGGGGCTGCTGACTTGTCACCACCTCTTCCAGGAGGAGGAACCATATGCAACAAAATTTCCTGATTGATATCAACTGTGAAGACTATGCACAGTGGGAGTCCCCAACAATGTAGGATTTTCTTTTCACATAGATAGGATAGTACCTCCCTGAAGTCACTGCGGTTGGCCAACATCTGGTATGATATGTCTCAAAAAAGGATGGGCTATCGCATCTGAAGATGATGGAGTCCAATTTCCGAGCTGCTCTCAGGATAGCTTTCTTGACCTGATACAAGTGGACTTGGTGAGTACGTCGAGTGCAAGTTGGTTCTATTGTTGATATCAAGAGACAGTGCAATGGGTGCGGTCGAGGGTGAAATCCCTCCCCTCAGATTCCTGAAGTATGTGATGGAACAGCACGTGTATGTACGTTTTCCAGCTCGGCATTTGAAATGGTGGTGCTCACGCCTCTTATCTGTATGTTGTTGCTGTGGTAGCGGTTCACGTAGTCTTCCAGGGCGTACCCGAAGGCATTCTTGGGTCTCTTGCGCTGACACCCTCTCGGCCAGGTCATCCTGTGCCTGGTCCTGTTATACCTCTACCAGATCCATAAGGGACTCGACACCCTTCACAGATTGATCTAGTTTGGTGAGCGCTTTGGTAAAGTTTGCATTCACTGCCGCAATATCCTTCTTCATTTCCAGCAGGAATGTCTCCCTTCGTCGCAGGTAGGAGTAAGTCTGAGGGGGATGCGCCGTCTCCCCATGGAGTCTTCTCTCTGGCCTATGGGCCGCCCGTGCCCTTAGGTGTTTTCGTGGCAGATTAAAAAATCTTTAATAAAGGAGGACTTTGGGGGGTTGTGGTGTGAGAAGGCCATAGGGGAGGCCCTCCTCTCTCGGGATCCGCTGCTGACAGTTGATACCGGCAGATCAAGACAGGCAAAAGAAGTGCACCAAATGCTCCAAAAATTGTCCCTAAATTACATGCAGGCTTCCCATAATGATGTGATGCTCATCCTTTTCCCATCAGTTCATGCCACTGCAGCTCGAGGGCTCTGTGAGCTATAATTACCAGTGGCCCTCACGTGGCAAGATAAGAGCAGGGAGGCCCCACAGCCACAGCCGTGATTTTGCAGAGAGGCCAGGTTGGAGCTCTCAGCATCAGCCACGTGCGGCGGGGGTCCTCCCTCCGATGTGGGTGAACATCTTTATTGCGGAACACCAACAAACTCACCAGCACGATCGCAGTCGCGCCAGTTGCCCACTCAGCCGCTCTGGTCCCTGCAAGTTTCTGCCAAGCAAGCGGCCGTCACGGCCCCCCACGGAGTCAGCTATGAGGCCGTAGCAGGCATTCTCTGGATCCCCGGCTCAGGAGCTCAGGCATAGCATGCCATCTTGGGTCCTTGTCCAGTCCACGCCCCAAGGGTGCAGTATCTTAAAAGTATCTTTGTCTCTGCTCCCTGACTTAGCATCCATTACCTCCTTACACATGTGTGTGTATACTTGGCTCTCCCATCTTTGGCAGCCACGAAGCCTTTCTCTAATGCATGTGCCATTGCTTTACAATACACTATTTTTTCTTTCTCCACAGGTGGGCAGAGACCTATAATCTTGATTTAATGGAGACACTCATACCAGAGAAACCCAAATGTGGATCATGTGGCTCAGAGGCTGCAAAACGATGCTCCCGTTGCCAGGGTGAATGGTACTGCACGAGGTGAGTTCAGACTTCTCAAATTCCTAACTCTGTGAGATTGTAACTTATGCATTCATCCAGAGGAGCTCCTGTTATGAGCCCAGAGCAATTTCTGAAGAATCCGTCAGTACCAGATATAGATTTATTGGTTCCAATCATAACAAATGAAAGTGTAAAGAATTACAGCTCGTGAAAAACTCTCTGAAGCATGTTCTCATGAATCTTGTTCAATGGCATATACTTTCATAGTTTGTTTAAAATAGTTTTTATTATCGTACAATAGGGCCTTTCCTCGTACCAAATAACACAGTGAAAACTCTAGGAGTCAAAGTGGATGGATGGACTCCCACATCTCATTCACATTATGTTGTTCAGTTTTGTAGAGCTCTCTTTCACCCAAAGGTCTCTTGGCACTAAGACAGTTACAGAATGGATTTATTTAGAGAATGGAAAGGTCTTTAACAAAAAACTTAGATCATAATGAGAAGAAAGAATTTTTTGCAAAACGCCTCGTCTTTTGTTTTTTCAAGGTAAACTCACATTCCAGCTAGAAAAGGAGAAGGGAGGATAGGTCTGAGCTTGAGCACATGCAAAGTACAGGAGGAGGCAACAGCAGCTGTTTGACTCTCCACTTCTTTTCTAAGCTTGTTTGCTGTGTTTGTGCTTCTGGCTAGGGTCTGCAATCAGAAAAGAGCTTTATGCATCCGGCCATGAAACTACAGAGCAGATGCCTAAGCCCATCATGACACATACAAAAAAGTGATGGATGGAATGCTTGAGTTAAAATCAGCCATTGGTAATTACTCGGGCTGCATTCTAGCTCATCATTTTTTGCAAACCATGATGCCTCATATTAGACCTATGCTTTTCTGCAACACTTGTTTGGTTAGATAGCAGTTATTTGTTGGCTGTCTACCTCCTTTCATTCTCGGGGTATGATGTTTTCTGTTATTGGTAGAAAACCCATTTTCTCTTCAGAAACCTGATCATGTGGACTCAGGTGGACAAGCCCCTATTATAATCCTAATGCAGTAATAGAGCTTCAAACGTTAGCCCTGTTATACTGTCAGTACATGTGGGATTGCAGAGACAGTGTACCATCATTTTTCCACTCAAGTTGTACTGCCTTTATGTCCACTCAGTTTCCTTTTTCTGAATTTAAGAAGATGCGTTAGGAAAGTTTGGAGTTGTTGCCTCTACATAGTCATTTAAAAATTTTAGTTGGCTATATTGTAAAAAAATGTCAAAAGAAGATGTGCCTTTAGGTAGGGTACATGTAAAGAAGAGATTCTCTTGTCAAGTGCTTTGGAGTTATTAAGTGTAGTTTCCCTTGACGAAAAACTTGAATTACACATAAGTAACTTTTTCTTGTGCAGACTTGAGCAAAAGATGTCTTGTGCATACTGAAAACCAGATCCGGCGGTCGAGCCTTCTCCTACATTGCTCCTAAAGTGTGGAATGACCTGTCGCTACATATAAGAGCCTCTTCCTCACTTCCTGAATTCCACAAAAAGCTGAGCACCTGGCTTTTCAAGTAGTACCACTAGGCCCTAGATCTGCCTAGACTCAAACGTTTTCAGCCCCCCAGAACACCCTCCAGGGTGATCGTCTGCTCTACAAATCTGCATTACATAACATGTCTTTTGTTTTTTGTAAAAATCTACAAATTTGTTTCTCTCACCTCATTGTAAAAATATGTATTTTCATAACTCAATCAATATTTTAAAATAGCTTTCTTGTCCTTTATCTAAGAATCCACTGAGGTAACATAATGCATACCTGTTGGGTCTTTTAAAACAAAAAAATATAGGGCAGTCCTATATATCTAATCCGCTATATTTCCTGACCTTTTCCTTGGATATCTGTACTGATTGTTATGGAAAAAAACAATAAAGACGAATACAAAAAATATTGTACAAACATATATTTTTTTCACTAATTTTATGCTAGTTCTAGTGCATTGAGATGGCAATTCATGGTTTTTCAGTTTCATCCTTGTGCTTGAGGAAACAATGTGTTTGTGCCTGTGTTGTTAAGTGTGGCTCTGAGATCAGAATCCATCTTAGCTGCAAACAGTCACCTCACAGTGCCCTTAAGATAACTGATCTTCTTGTCTCAAAGATGACTCCGCTGTCCCTGTTCGATGTTTTGTTGATGCCATTCTTGTACGTTTTCCCATAGAGAGTGCCAGGTGAAGCACTGGCAGAAGCACAAGAAGGCTTGCGATCTGATGGCTGACGCGATAAGAAAACTGAAGGAGGTCCAGATGCAGTCATGATGGAGGGCCAATGCTCAGTCTAACACACTTGTCTTCCTGCGAACACGACAAGGACAGTTCTATGTCCCTCATCAGCAGAGTGTGTTCCAGCAAAAATTGAACCGCCCCTACTCGCCACATCAAATTCACCCATCGTATACCTCATTTAGCTTTACTCTCTGACACCAGCAGCTTTTTTGTTTCTCACTCTTTCATCTTCATTCATCTCTTTATCCCACTTCCTACTCACTGCCATACTAGAAATGAATACCTTTCTCTTTTCTTCTGACGTCTTCTCTGATCTCTTTCTTTGATATTTTCTCCATGTCCTTCCTTTCACTTTTACCTAATCTTCCAGTTTTCTTCTGCAGCCTATGTCCGACCACTTCTCTTCTTCATGTTCTCTGCATTGTGGTCTCCTTTTGTTTTTATGTACTGCTCCTGACCCTGTGTTCGTTTGATGCATTTTCTAATTCCCAGCCTTGTATTCCCGTCTTCTAGGTTTAAGTGAGGCATGCCAAGCTGCCCTCCCATGTTATTTATTTCATCTCAGGTACATCTGGTTCTGGTGGGGTCATGTACCTTCTTAACTTGGTTGGTTTTTTCTGGTACAATGTTTGTAGTTGGGGGAGTTCAGAAGAAGGGAAATCACCAGGTGCTAGTTGCAGCCCAGGTTACTCCGAAGTAAATCAAAACCAGAGTGAGGGTGGGGCTGGGGAAAGAGACTTCTTACAAATATATCACCAAGATGTGTCATGTTTATTACTTGATGAGTAGAGGTCAGTGGTCACTCCTGAATTAAAGCCATGCTACTTTAAAGTTTCAGTATTTAATGGGCCTCCTACCCCTCATTGCGTTGAGTTGTTGGAAAGTTTTACCGTTCTCCTTGCTGAATTTCAACTTGGAAAAAAGTGTCTCTCAACACACCAAAAAGTTGTTTCGACAACAGCAGAAAAATATATGTATGAAATGAATCTATATAATTTAATAAAGCACCACTGTTTTGGAGTACGTATCTATTTTCATTTCATATGTTTGCTACAACCCCGAAATTGCAAGCTTGTTACAAATACTCCAATCACTGAACAGCTACCATGAATGCAGGAGTAAATGCTGCTGCTGGGCAGTGATGCTCATGCAGATTGCTGTAGGTGGTTGTCGCCTGGATTTGCCAGGGTTTGGGGGTCTAATCCATGAAAGCCCAACCTCCTTTGGCAGTGGCCACCATCAGGGGCTCACGGCTTAATGTATCACTTCCAGTGTGGGACTGTCGTCACTCTTGAATCTGTAGGCCTATTGCATCATGAGGAGAGACTATGAGCCACATGTATCAACATTTATAATAGCAGTTACCAAATTGCGATTTTCGGAGAAACCACAATTAGGTAATCTCTAATACAAATGTATGAAACTCCAAGAGTTTACTATAGCGATTCGTAGGGGTCGCAAATCTACCTACCTCATAAATATTAATGAGGTGGGTCACATGGATGGTGGCCTGCCCCACATCTGTGATTGCTTTAAAATAAAGCTATCTTTTTTTTTTTAATGCAGCCCGTTTTCCTTAAAGAAAAACGGGTTGTGTTTTAAGTTTTCTTTTCATTTTTTTAAGAGTAGGCAGTGGTCTGTGGGACCACTGCCTGCTCTTAAAAAACATTTTTGCATACATTCACAAAGGGGTAGGGGTCCCTTGGGGACCCCTTCCTATTTGCGGATGGGCTACCACCTACTTGAACTAGGTGGTAAAATGCAAATGTTTTGCGACCGCATTTCGGTCACAAAACATTTGTTAATACTGATGCAATTCGGTATTAGGGAGGGACACCCTAAACAGCCCCTTCCTAATAGCGAATCGCTAACCCATTTTGCGATTCTGCAATAGGTTACCGAATCACAAAATAGGGTTTGGTACATTTGGGAATGCCTTTTTTCAAGACCTGAAGAGAGGCACATACATGTGGCCCTATGAGATCAACAAGTCTGTCACCTCCTGCAGCCTATTTGTAGCGTTAAGTGTGTTTTTATTAACACTTTTAGAATGTAAAAGTACTGCATTAATTCATGGACATAAACTAAAATAATGTATGGTTCAAAATGTTATTATGCAACACATGGACCAATATCATCCGTATGTTTACGTTACTAAACTACATTGCAGCATCTTAACCCTAAACTACAAGGTGTGTTGAAGGAGGTTAAATGGAGGTATGAAGAGCATAACGTTAAAACAGCGCAAACAACGGTCACCTCTGCCTTTTAGAAGTGTTGATGTTTCGGATCCCAGACTGCACTGTACTGATAGTCGCTTTCAGAGCTAGTTGATTTTTTCTGGCTTGTGACAGTGGGACTTGGGAATAGTGTGGGTGTAGTTTTTACTTGTTTTGTGTAGGGTCTTTTCACGTTTATTCAACATTTTTCATTTCTATTAGACATTTATAAACTTTCCTCAGCTTTTCCTGGTGATATTTTTGAGCCAAAGTGCCTTTGCACTTTGTGAAGTGCCCTTTATGTGACAGAAAAAACTCTTCTAATTCCCATCACGCCTACCTTCCGAGTTTACATTCCACTGCTGAAAGTGAATTTTGTATGAAGATGTCCAAAAGGACACTAAAAGTTTGTGAAGGAATCTGACTCCATGGCAAGCTGGAGAACATGAAGGCCAAGTAGGAAGAAAAGAGGGTCTCCACAGAGGGTTCTACCTTTACTGCATCTAAGCCCTCTGCACTCAAGGACTTCCAAAGAGGTAGATCCTGGTAGAAAAGGTGCTGGTGGAAAGAAAATGTTGGGCATCGTCATTCCCACCTCTCCTGACAATGTTGATACCACCCAGGAAATTGACGTCCGCCACAGGTAGGACACTGATTTTTTCACCATCGCTCGCTGCATTGATATCAAAGTAAAAGCCCCAGCATTGGAGATTAGGAGAATCTTCTACATCTAAGTGCTCCCACTGGCTGATGTCAGCCTCATGCTCAACATCACTTCACTCAACGATGAGGAAAACCTCGACGCGGACACAGTTATCTATACTGAGACACTTAATATTGAAGCATTGCACTGCTTCACTCAGACCGATGTCAAGAGCATGTTTGTCTTCCGCATCTTCAGTAGCTGAAGTATCATTACCAAAGAAAAGACCTCCGTTATCACTAGCCCCTTTTGGGCCTTTACTTTTCGGGGTACCAGCGGAGCATCCAGTTTGTACTACATTGAGGCTGTTGACTCTACCAACACTTGTGACACCAAAGGTGATGGTGCCAAGGCCAACATCAATGTCTCTGATCAAAACGAGACCTCATCTCCCAGAAAGTAACCTTGGCCTTTATGTTCTTCACTTCCTCAGCACAATTACCGGCTACACCAAAAGTACAAAAAATACAGAACTTTCGCCTTCAAGTCATCTGGTTTAGTTAAAGTGACCTCAGCATGACATACACCAACATCTTTCACTGGATCGCCTGCTAGAGTTTCACTCATAAACATTATTATCTGCTCTAAGATGTCCCAGACAGAGGTATTGCAAAGCTAAATTTTCCTCTTGAAGCTTCTCAATTATAGAGAACTTACAACTTTGATCAGTGCCTAGACCTTTACTTACCCTATTACCCGGTCTTTTGGCGGTAGCGGAAGATTTTTCTATGGCAACAATAAAGGCGGCATCACCTCACCTCTTAAATAAGTACAGGCCTTTAGAAGATGACCCAGCTTTTTACGCCTTGACATGGGACTGATTGTCTCCTGCATTCTACTGGTCACATATGACAGATGGCATATATGGGCTCTGTAGTGGGATCTGAAGTATCAGTGGACCAAACATCAAGGACACCTCTCGAACCCCCTTCAGATTTCAGAGGAGACTGTGAACGATTTGCAGTGGTGATTATTGGACTACAATGGTTCAGCGGCAGACCTCGCTACCTTTCCTACTGGAGCTCACAGTTGTGACAGATGTATCCCTTCTGGGTTGGGGCAGCCATCTGGGAGAGGTGGAGATTAGAGGCTTCTGGTCTCCTGTGGAGTCCTGACTCCATAACAGCCTTTGGAGCTGAGGGCCATCCGCTTGGCACTGAAAGCCTTCCTCCCAACCATCGAGGGGAAGCTGGTGCAGGTGCTCATCGGAAAAACCACTGCCATGTGGTAGTGCAACAAATTAGGTGTGGTGGGTTCATAGACCTTGCACCAGGGAGCCTGGCACCTCTGGAATTGACAGGACCATGAAGAAATCTTCCTGATGGTGACCCACCTAGCAGAATCGTTGAATGCTAAGGTGGAAAAGCTCAGCTGTCAGTCGGCGCCTAGCGGACCACGAGTGGCAGTTACACCCAAAGGTGGCAAGTGGTCTCTTCCATGGATAGGGAGAACCTTGGCTCAATCTTTTCACTACCACTGAGAATGCGCAATGTCAGCACTTCTGCATGTTGGACTTTCCAACATTTTACTCGCTCTGAGATGAAACAAAATGAAACTCAGGAGTCCATTATGCCTTTTGCCTTTTTGCCAATACCACTCAAGCCCCTAGTTCTCAAGAAGATTGGAACCAAAGTGGCCCCTGAATGGGCATGGAGAGTATGGTATCCAGAACTCCTGGGCATGAGCATCTGCCCTCTGATGTGGCTGCCACTTAGGGAGGATCTGCTGTTGCAGCAGCAGGGAAGGGTTCTGCACTAGGGCCTTCGCAATTTTCATCTTCATGCTTGGAGATTGAGGTGACAGGTGAATGCCTTCAACATTCCCCCAGAGGTGACTGATATCATCTTGGCAGCCAGGGTCCCTCTGTGGAAATCGAAAATAATTTCTGTTAGAATAAGCTGAAGCTATCTTGTTTGCAGCATCAATTTTGTTAGCCTTGTAATTCTTCTGTCTTCACTGTTGCTTGCTTTTCTTTTCTGCTTGAGTCATCAGCTTTAGTTAACTCCTTCTGTACTGAGCCAAAGCAAGACCTGCTGAGAAAAGGCCTGTAGCTGCTAGAATGCACCTGGAAAAAAATGTAACTGTCTACCATTTCCTACTGATGTAAGCAGTTCTGTTCACCCTCCCACTTTGCTGACTAAGTGATATCCATCTGCCCATGTTTGTCGGTAGTTATTCCTGTGTATGCTTGTACCTTCTATTTGTAACTACATGCTTACTGTGCAACAAACTCAGTATATAAGCACCATGGTCTGTGACTTCAATGTACTACCTCAGGCAGCACTTGAGAGTGCTGTGTGGACGTAGTCCCACTCATGAGTGATTAATAAACTTGTTGTTTGAATTCCAGCTTCAGTGCCGATCTCTATTTTGTTGGTCTAAGGACCCGTGGACAAAGATAAGGGTGAACCCTGCACCGGTGTGCCCCTTAAAAGGCACATTTCCACAGTTTGGCGCCCGACTCGTGGGGCTCATCGGATACGTGGCCGCCAAAGGAGTGGTCTTGACTGAAGAGTGGTATTTTGCTGAGGAGATGTCCTACATGAGGAGACCCTTGTCTTTGCAGACCGAAGTGATTTTTGCGGTTTTCTCGATTTGACCCTCCAGGTAGTGGCCGGTCCCGACTGAGATTTCATTTGGCGCAAGTTTTGCAGTGACCATTAGATCGACCAAGAGATTGGCAGTTGGAGGTTGGAGACTCTTGTTTGGTAAGGTCGCTGAAGCGGCACTCTTGATTTTGGATTTGCTTGGCCAAGTTTCTGGTTTTGTTTGTTTGTTTATACTTTGCAAAAGAGAAAGGCAGTAATGTGGAGATTTTTTTCTACTTTGACATATCCTAAGAAAGTGGCAATTGTTAAGTGTAGTGCACACAAGAAAGTGACTGATAAAATAGGAAAAGGAAATGCCTTTGCAGATTACACAGCTCGTGAGACTGCAATGCAGCGAAGTACAACATCTATGTATGTAGTTCACAGGCTGAACGTTGGCATGATGCCAGACAAGAGGTGCTGGACATGCAACAATCTGCTTCTGTTGATGAATTAGACCAATGGTCTAAGGAGGGAACACTGGATGATGAGGGCTGTTGGAGGAATAAAGAAATGACAAAATGGAAGTTCCCCACAGCCTATTTACATCCTATGATTCACATGGCACATGGGCCGGCACATGTTGGAGCATCCTCAGTGGCAAAGCAACTTATGCAAGTTTGGGATCATCCAGATATTGCCGGCACAGCTTAAAAGATAGTCCAGTCTTGCCTGATCTGTCTCCAATATTATCCTGGAAAGGGAACACAAACTCCAACAGGAGGGTTTGCAATACCTACTGCACCTTTTGAGGTTCTACAAATTGACTATATCCAGCTTGAACGCTGTAATAATCTCAAGTATGTTCTGGTAGTGGTTTGTGCCTTCAGTAAATGGGTGGAGGCATACGCTACGAAAGATAATACAGCTCTTACTACAGCAAAGGTGCTCCTAAAAGAGTTCTTCCCCAGATTTGGCATTTGTCGAGTTTTGTGGAGTGACAACGGACCCCATTTCATTGGGCAAGTTGTTGATTACCTCATGAAAGGGTTGGGAATTAGGCAGAAATGTCATGCTGCTTTTTACCCACAATCAGCAGGACTAGTGGAATGTTAAAACTGTACCCTCAAATTGAAGTTGGCCAAAATACAGGATCCACATTTTTTAAATGGCCTGATCCACTGCCCTTGGCATTGCTATCCATTAGATCAATACCACATACCAGATCTGGCCTCACACTGTATGAGGTGGATTTTGGAAGGCCAATGAATATCTGGGGGACTCCTAAGCCACACTCTAAACATGATGTACCTTATGTATTGATGAATGACTATTTGTCTCAGTTGACTGCCAGTTTGTCTTCTATTTATCAACAGATTCGGGAGACTCTTCCAGACAGGTCGCAAGGTGAGGGCCACTGCTTGCGCTCTGAAGACTACGTGGTAGTCAAATCCTTTCAGAGAGCCAGCTCCCTAGCACCGAGATGGCATGGCCCTGAGCAGGTGCTACTGTCCACCAGGACTGCAGTACGAGTGACGAACCGGAAATTCTGGGTCCGTGCGACACACTGCCAAAAAGTGTTGCAAGATCTAGTGAGCCCAGCTGTGTTGGCAGATCACTGCGATATCCTGGACACCGAGAAAGGACAAGCTACGACACCTGAAGGACCTGAGGAAGTCTTCCCGGACCACGCGATCCCTGGTCGATATCAGCTGTGACCCAGGAAGAAAGACACCTTGTTGCTGAAAAAGACTGTTTAAGCCACTGTCCTGGGTACTGACAGCCTGAGTTACAAAGGGGGATAACCTTTTAGTGACTACTCGTCTCAATCTCAGTGAAGAAACCAACGTCTGCCCAGGACCTTAGGGCACCATCTGTTTTGTCGTCTGACACGAGATGAACATGCCTAAGGAAAAGAGACAAACTGCTGCAAGAGTTTGTGATTGAAAGAGTATGTTCATTATTGGACTCACTTCGATTGTTGTTATCATTGCTACAATAACATGGGTTGTAGAGGGAGTAGCTCCTGCTCGAAAACTACTGACTGCTACTACTCCTATCCCCATTGAACACCCCTATTTCAGTCTTCCTTATCATGAGCAGAAGCACAGAATGTCCTATCTCACCAACACTTTCATTCAAATGTTGCACCATACCCACAATGCTACGAACATTACCAACTGCTGGGTATGTGGAATGATGCCAGCTCATCAGAAAAAGGGAGGAACGCCTTTTATTCCTTTGCTGTTTTCACAATGGCTCCAGCAGAGCCTGGTTTGCATTGTTATGGGCTTCTGAAATTGCTAATATTACCTATGCTGATGTAGGTGGACTGAATGCCTGGTTGAACAGAGTTTGTTATCCTGATGAGGAAGGAGATCCACAAGCTAAAGTAACTGTATGGGAAATGGAGGAGTATCGTCGAGAAAATTCTTCTGCGCTCTATGTTTTCCCTAACACTCGAACAACTAAGGGAAATGGGCCTCCTGTTATAGCTGTTACTAGAGCTCGCGCAGACCTTTGTGTGAGCAGTATTGGCAGTATCCCTGTGGGAAAAAGTGACTGTACTATAATGCTGAACATTACTGGAATGAACAATAGCAATTTTTGACCTCACATAACACCCATTTCATTTGTGGAAATAAAGGTTATTACCATCTACCTATTGGTTGGTCAGGTAGCTGCTATGCGTCCTTTTTGCTACCACCTGTGTTCTTGACAACTGCATCCTACCACAAAGACTATAAACTGTATAATGACTTTTCCAAGAGTCAATTCAAGAGGACAATAAATCACGATGAGGTGGATCAAACTGATACTGCATTACAGCAGTACATTGACTTTAACTTGGGACTATTCTTCTTTGTTGGTGCGGCCTTAAACAGCAGAAAGATAAGGCGCTTGACACGTGTTGTAGAGGCTGTAACCAATCAGACAGCCATGGCACTTGGAAATATCACAGAAGAACTACAAATTGCAAGAATTGTGGCGCTCCGAAACAGGATGGTCCTTGACGTCATCCTGGCAGACCATGGTGGAGCATGCCGCATCATCGGGAGCAGCTGTTGTATGTAAATCCCTGACTACGTCCCTTCAGTTTATGAAGCAATTTCCAAAATGCACAAGATATTCACTGAAATCCATCAGGATTCAGGGGCATGGACTTTGACTGGGTGGCTATGGATTATGTTTACTGTATGGGGCTGGAAAATATTGTCAGCCCTATGTATATTTTGTGCGAATCTTTTCACCTGTTGCCTATGTATCCAATGTGGCCCGATGCGCTGTTCCCTTTGTGTTTCTACCTGTACCTCATGTATATCAACTAAACAAAGTGTCAAGAATGTAAAAGCCCGCCTAGCAATGGACCAGGAAATTAATGAACTCATGAGAATAGATGTACAGGATATCTTCCATGCCCCTTCTAAGTCGTGGAGATGTCTTCAGCCAATGCTAAAAGGGTCGTCTGTGGAAATCGAAAATAAATGCTGTTAGCATGAGCTGAAGCGATCTTGGGGCATATGCATCAACATTAGCATTTGCGATTCCTTATTAGCGAAAAATAAGGAATCGCTAATAAGGAATAGCAAAAGGCTATGCATGTAGGAATCGCTATTCAAATAGCGATTCCTTAACATTCCTTATTACCGAATCGGTAATACCGAATCGGTAATAAGGAATACCTACCCATTCATTCCTATGGGCTTGGAGGCCCATAGGAATGAATGTAAAGCCATTCTGTATTAGCGATTCGGTATTACCGAATCGCTAATAGCGGGAGCACATTCAAGGGTGCCAGGGTGTCAAAAGGACACCCTGTTGCACCCCTGAAAATGATATGTGCACATATGTTGCACACACACATGCTCTAAGGGCATGTGTGTGCGCAACATGAAACTTTGAAAAATGCACAAAAGTGCATTTTTCAAAGTTTTTGCAAATTACCATGCAGTTCATCTTCATGGTAATTTGCTCCCCTTATTAGCGAAATCGCTAATTTTTTTACTTTGATGCATTGCATTTAAGGAATCTCACTTTGGGATTCCTTAAATGCAATCGCTATTTAAGGAATCGGTATTTAAGGAATCCCTATTTAAAGAATCGCTATTTAAGGATTCCTTAAATACCGATTTCTGCTTTTGGGTTGATGCATTGGGATTGGGTATTTTTTACTTAATACCGGGAGCTAATAAGGAATCGGTATTTTACCGACTGGATTTTGGCTTGATGCATAAGGGTGCTTGTTTGCAGCATCCATTCTGTTAGCCTTGTGATTCCTCCGTCTTCACTGTTGCTTGCTTTTCTATTCTGCTTGAGTCATCAACTTTAGTGTACTGAGCCAAAGCAAGATGTGCTGAGAAAAGGCCTGTATCTGCTAGAATGCACCTGGCAAAAAATGCAACTGTCTACCATTTCCTACTGATGTAAGCAGTCTCCCTCCCACTTTGCTGACTAAGTGATATCCATCTGCCCATGTTTGTCGGTAGTTATTCCTGTGTATGCTTGTATCTTCTATTTGTAACTACATGTTTACTCTGCAAAAAACTCAGAATATCAGCACCATGGTCTGTGACTTCAATGTACTACCTCAGGCAGGACTTTGAAGAACCTAGACCTTATGGGTCTGGCGGCGCAGGGTACGCCTTAATCTCCTGAGTTCACCTGCTTTGTCGAACAGAGACACGGGACACTCCGTTAGGCGTAGAAGATTTGGTTTATTAGCTGCAGCTAAGTACAGTTGTCCCAGAAGTACACTCGATATGTTCTTAGGAGACTGCCACTTTACTTCGTGGCGCACAATCTTTTATAACACACATATTCACAAAGAACACTCCCAATGCATACAGGGTCAACCAATGAGAAGAATGTGAAAACAAGATATTAAGTAACTCAAATAAGCCTCCCTTCCAACTGTGTTTGTCACCCTTCCCCACAAGTTAATCAGTGGTAGTGTTTATAAGTTGACTTGCAGATGACAGGACACATTTGTATGCCCCGCAGGACAGTTGTGAAATGAGAGAATACGAGTAAAGAATAGCGAAGGCCAGAGGATAAGATAAAGTCAGGAAAGAATGGTGCGAACCAACAGATAGTCGAGACAGGGATCAGTCAGACCAGACGAGGATTAGTGGAGTCGGCCAGACCCTGACATCAGCTATAAACAGAGGCAGGAGGTTATTTGACACGTTGCAGTAGGATGAGGGAAAACAGCACCTCGTTCACCGTGCCGCCTGAGTGAGGGCAACACAAAATGGCGGAAAGACACAAAATGGTGGCTAAATACGAAAACTGAATTACCTCAGACCCTCCTTTTGCCATTACTCAGGCAAGACACACAGACTCATTTTTAATCTGAGTCGACGTCAATGGCCATGAGGTCATCAAGCTGTTGCTGCAACATCATTTTAATGCTCTCCGTCTTCCGTGGCACAGGCCTTGGGACACACATAGTGGCACAAAGACCACAGATGGTGGGGCCACACTGCATACAGAGACAACAGGAAAAAATGATGGCCAAAACCACTTAAAGGAATGTTAATACCTTCCATCCCCATTTGGACAGTAATCCCCAAAATCTTTCCAATAAAGACCAATCTCCTTCGTCCTGATGAATCGACTCAGAGATCACATGTAATTTGGAGATGGCTTGGTATACCGTAGGGGCATCGTCAGGTATATAAATGCAACAGCTAGATCCGATCAATTTACAGACTCCACCACGATCCGCAAGAATAACATCCAGAGCAATCCGGTTCTGCAATGTCATGAGACGATCCGCCTGAAGTTCAGCTGTGAGTTTACACAAGGCTCCCACAGTGACATCTATGGTAGTCTCAACAACACGAACCAATTGTCTCATGTTTCTACTCTTGGCCATTGGGCCCCAAAAAGAGGAAGAAATCCTTTAAGAAAATCACCTCCCTCTTGTCCTGCCGTGTCTTTAGAATCAATAATCCGTCTGCCATATCTGTTTCTGTGAAGTCCCGAAGGAGCAGCGTATGTAGGGGGGAGAAGAAAGGCTATATAGCATGTTCCTGAAAAATCCGTCGGTAGCCACGTGTACGCTCTATCGTGGCAGACAAAATACGTGCCCTGGGATGGTACTAATGGTGGTTAATTCTGAGATGTGTGAATGTATGTATGGGAACAAACATTCTTTCCTTGTCCAGTGTCAGTAGTCTGGCCATTCATCTGTAAACAAAAGTTACCTCGATGAGGCACAGTCCAAATTGGTGGAGATTATCCCTGTTTGACTCTATCTGTAAGGCTAGTAGCGTAACGAGTCACATTCCAACCATTGTATGCCCGTTTCTCATCAACAGGAACCCTACTATTCTCCACAATTCTAGCCATAGCCACTATTCCTTTTATCAGAGAACTATGACTAAAATCTTGCCCACTACCATATGAACCAACTGGACGTCTAAATCGGTTCTGATATGCATTTGAAAACATCACAAAATAGGCCCAAGCGGAACCTTCATAAGAAAATGGAAGGGCTAAATATGGCATACCTTTGTCTGTGGTATGAGGCATAAGTCCACACACCCGACAGTCGGTTGTGTTGACTACCAATTGGTGTTGATGCAACAACTGGGCAAATGAATTGTTAAAATATTCTGTTCTCCTGATTAGTTCATGTTGGGGAAGCGTATATAGTTGATGTGGGGAGATAGTAGAATGAAAAGGCAAGGAAATAGAAGTAGGGACAGATTTGTGCTGCATAGCATGAACAATCCAACCTATACAAGCCACTAAGATACTAGAAAACATAAGAACACTCAATGTTATGCCACATTGACTGTACACTAATTTACAATATTTCTTTCTCATCTCTTCCTTCTTATTATTTTTTCCCAATTTGACATCCATCCTCTAAAATTGTTGCTCAAGGCAATCTTCCTTACTCACTTGGCTGTGATTATTAGCCGTCCTGTGACACTGCAAGTCCTGGGGGCCTAGCCACTATACAGGTCACAAACCAAGACTCCTACCGTGACCCTGCAACTTGGACAGATGAAACATGTCACGAAAGAGATGAGAATTTCAGGTGTCCTTGACCAGTCTAGGCCTTAAATTATATCGAGTTCTGTTCAGTACAGTTTGGTCCTGAAATAGTGTCTGTAGATCTGTAGTGTTCAATCGGAGATGTGGCGGTACTGCTTCTTGTAAAACGTCGTCATCTTCTTTCTCAGACCGAGCTCCATCTAGGTGTGCACAACTGAAAGGTACAAACCGAGGAACCCTTTTGCCCTCAAAATCACCTACACCCTTACGGACCCACTGGTCAAAAGGCAAGGGCAAGGGCACCTTTTTGCAGTGCACGCCATGGATCCAGTTCTTTTTCCCTTCGACTTTCACTGCTGTTCGTGTCACCAGAAGAACCTGTTGAGGCGCCTTCCAACGAGGTTCCTAATTCCTTGTCCTCTGAAAGTTTTTCACACAGACCCAGTCTCCCGGTTGGATAGAATGACCTGGGTGTCAGGTCCCCACAATTCTTACCTCCTGTTTGTGGAGAGATCCCACGGGGACGACATGGACAACCCCCTCCTGCGCCCTTCTCCTACTGGAAGAACCAAGTACACTAACCAGGTCAAAGAGGGAACCGGGGGAGGCTGCCAAGAAGTTGATGAGAGCGATATAGTGGATGTCGTGGTGGGGCACCCTCCGTGGTTTTCTGGGTCTTTGTGTCGACACCACTTGAAATAAAGTGCTCCTGCGGTGTGGTGAAGGAATGAAGCAAGTGCGACGTCGTGTATTTGCAAGAGCCGCCGAGAAGGGATCAAGCGCTCCTGCGCTGTGATGCGGGGCAAAGTAAATGCGACTTCGTGCCGTCGCACGAGTCGCCAAAGCAAGGGTTAAGCGCTACTGCGCTGTGATGCGGGGCAAAAGTTATAGCGACTTCGTGCCGTCGCACGACTAGCCAAAGCAAGGGTTAAGCGCTCCTGCGCTGTGATGCGGGGCAAAAGTTATAGCGACTTCGTGCCGTCGCACGAGTCGCCAAAGCAAGGGTTAAGCGCTCCTGCGCTGTGATGCGGGGCAATAGTAAATGCGACTTCATGCCATCGCACGAGTCGCCAAGGCAGGGTTGAAGTGCCACTGCGCTGTGTGGCGGGGCTCAGGTAAACGCGACTTCGCGCCGTTGCACGAGTTGCAAAAGCAAGTATTCAGCGCTCTTGCGCTGTAGTGAGGGACAAGAGGAAACGTGACTCTGTGCCTCCGCACGAGTCACCAAGGTAGGATCTTTAGGCGCCCTTGCGCGGTCCGGACGGAGTGTCCGGTTGCAGGTAGAGCTTTCGCTTACGCTCCTGCGTGCCTGCGAAGCTCTGGAGAAGAATCCGAAGCGCCGAGGTGGGCGTCTTACGCCTTAAAAAGCAAAAGCACCCGGAAGTGTCGGCCGGCCGGCGGCGTCAGTTGCGTGCCTTCAAACAACTAGACTGCAACCCTGCCAGGCGGAAACAGATGGAGGAGTCTCGTTGCATGAGGAGAATGCCTTGCTTCCGGTCTTCAGGAGGTGAGCGAGTGGGAATATGACACTGAGTTCGTGGAGGCCTCTGGTAAAGCGTTTTGAACCTGTTGGTGGAGAACACGTAATTTAGTGGTGAGGTCATGTAAGTAGTCAATCAGCATTGGATACTGTATGTCAGAATACTTTTTAGGGCAAGGGACTCCCCAAATATTAGCCGGGCGCCCAAAAACAACCTTGTATGGGCTGAGTCCCAAACGAGAATGTACTGTTGTTCTAGTGGATAGGAGAGCCAAAGGTAAAGCATCGGGCCAGGCAAGTCCCGTGCTAGCCTGTACCTTTGCAAGCTTGAGTTTGAGAGTGCCGTTATAGCACTCTACCAAACCCGCCGATTGGGGATGATTTGCCGCATGGAATTTCTGTCGAATACCAAGACCGGTACACACCTTTTTCATAATTTGGCCCACAAATTCACTTCCATTGTCACTCCAGACAATGCGTGGCAAACCAAACCTAGGAAGAACTCTTTTAGAAGAACTTTGGCAGTGGACAAAGCAGTGTTGTCTTTCAGGGGGTAGGCCTCTATTCATCTGGAGAAGGCACACACCACCACCAAAACATATTTGAGATTGTTGCATCGTTCCATGTGGATATAATCAATTTGCAACACCTCAAAAGGGTATGTTGGGGGAGCAAAATGACCTGCTGGAGTTGGGGTTCCCTTTCCTGGATTATGCATCAAGCAAACGATACAATGCTTCACTAAATTATCTGCACATTTTGGAATCCCTTCGTTCAGCCACACTGGAGCCAGAAGCTTACATATTCCTTTCGCACTGATGTGGGCCGGACCATGTGCCATAGCAACTACAGGCAGTACATAGGCATCTGGTGACAGCCAACGCTGATGTTCTGACAATTCTATCCAACATCCCATCGCGTCTAATATTCCTGTACTCTCTTTCCACTTACTCAACTCTTTCTCTGTAGCCTCTCCTTAAATCGATCTCACACTTTCTATTGTATCCTCACACATTCCTTTTTCCTTGACCCAATTTGCAGGGCCCGCAACATACAAGCGCGTAATAGCATCTCTGGCTGTTTCTTTCGCTATCTCATCCGCAAAAGTATTCCCGCGACCAACATCATCAGTAATCCTCTTATGCGCACTACACTTTATGATTGCTATCTGGGTAGGCAAAGCGAGTGACTCAAGAAGATCAGTTACCAACTGACCATGCTGTATTTTAGTACCGTGGGAGGTAAAGAATCCTCTTTCCTTCCACAAACGACCAAAACTATGTGCCACTCCAAACGTATACTGGCTGTCGGTATATACATTCACTCTCTTCCCCTTAGATAACACACACGCTCTGGTCAAAGCTATCAGTTCAGCCGCCTGAGCTGAATTATGTCTGATGCGTGCTGTCTCCACGATTGTATGCAAGGTGGTAACAGCATAAGCTGAAGTTGTTTCGCCATTAGGGAGTTTAAAACAAGAACCATCCACCCATAGGATCCCATCCGGGTCCATTAGTGGTGTATCTTTCAAATCAATCCTACCATTTGTCTCCTCCTCAGTACGGAGAAAACAATCATGTTGTTCCTGAATACCTTTCTCGTCTGGGAGAGGTAACAATGTGGCTGGATTTAAAGTGTTACATCGTTTGATGTGCACATGACTAGCCAAGAGCGTCGGCTCATACCCAGACAAGCGAGCACTTGTAAGATGGTGCGTTTTCGTCCTATTTAGCAAGGTATCCACTGCATGTGGTACCATAACAATAAGAGTGTTATCTAGCACCACTCCAGCGGATTGACGAATAGAAATTGCTGCTGCTGCTGTAGCTTTAAGACAACTAGGCAATGCCTTGGCTACTGGATCTAATGTAGCCGAAAAGTAGGCACATGGCCGCTGCTTGTCTCCAAATCGTTGTGTTAAGACTGACAACGCACAACCCTCTCTTTCATGGACATAGAGCGTGAAGGGCTTACTGTAATCCGGAGTACCCAACACACGAGCAGAGCACAGAGCAGCACGTAAATCAGAAAAACTCTTCTGACATTTGTCAGTCCAAGGAAGGGGTTGGGGTGTGTCTTTCAAAGTGAGTGCCAACAAAGGTTTAGCCAACAAAGAAAAATTTGGAATCCACTGTCTACAATAAGAGGTAATGCCCAGAAAGGCACGCACTTCTCTTTGTGTGGATGGCACAGACATTTGTGCAATTGCTTGAATACGTTCTGGGGTCAGTCACCTTCCCTCCTTCGACAAGAGATGACCTAAATAGGTAACCTCTTGGCGGGCATATTGTTATTTAGAAGGTGAAACCTTATGGTGAAGGTCAGACAAGTGACGCAATAGTGCAATAGTCACATTTTTGCAAATATCCTCTGAATCAGCAGCAATCAATAAATCATCCACATACTGAATAAGGGTAGCACCTGGTGGCAAAGGAAAAGCATCAAGCTGGCACTTCAGAGTTTGGCTATAGATGGAGGGACTTTAACAATAGCCTTGGGGTGCGCGCTTGAACCGGAAACTTCGGCCTCCTAAAGAGAAGCCAAAAATATCCCTACTCTCTTCAGCAATGGGGATGCTGAAGAAAGCATTTTTCAGATCAATGACAGAGAACCAAGCTGCCGAGGCAGGTATCATAGTTAACAGGGCAGTGATATCTGGAACAACAGGAAACTGCGGTACAACAATTTTATTAACCTCCCGAAGATCAATAACAAAGCGATAAACAGGAGGCTGAGAAGGATCAGTGCGTTTAAGAACCGGGAGAACAGGACTATTGCATACATTTCCCCTCGTCTCCTCGACCCCACCCTTCTGAACCAAATCATAAATAATAGCAAAAAGTGCTCTTTCACCATCATTGGGAATTTTGTATTGAGGGATGCGTGGCAATTTAGCATTGGGCTTGAGGGTAACGACATAGGGTGGGATCTCAAGACAACCAACATCATTTGGACCCGTAGCCCAAAGTGTCGCAGGGAGAGAGAGCAATTCAGGTGGAAATTGATCTTTAGACAAATACATTGGAGAAGTCAGTTTCTGCCCCAAAACGAGATGTACACCAAAAGGAGAACAATATATAGTTGCATGCAATCTTTTCAATAAATCCAAACCCAACAGATTTTCGCCACAACCAGTCGTCAAAAGGAGCGGAGCTTCCAAATCATAAGAACCAATTGAAATAGGCAGAGGACAAGAGACCGGGCTATGAACTGGGGCTCCAGAAAATCCTACGGATATGTTTGTTAAGCCAGACAAAGGTGCCCAAGGGAGTTTGGAGTGAATAATAGAACTTCTCATCGCACCAGTATCTAAAAGAAATGGCTCTGAAACACCCATTGTAGTGACATTAACATAAGGCCCATTTTGATCTACTGGAATCGATACAACTCCCTCACTTTGTCTATGGCTGTCCTAGTTAGCGTGAAGACTGTCATTCTCACCTTCAACATAGTAATCATCGTTGTAATACTGTGTAGACTGAGTATTTTGCTGATCAAAGTAGTTCGTAGAATGTGGAGGTGGAGGGGAACGCTGTGTCTGGGGCGACATACCTCGACCTCTACCCCTGGGCACTAACTGGGAACCACCACGACCTCGTGGAGTAGATAGTCCTCCATTACGATGTAATAAAACCGGGCAGCAATTCTTAAAATTACCTTCCTCCCTACAATAGGCGCATTGGTTTGGACCAAACAAAGGCCGCGGAATATAGGGCTCAGGTATTGAAACACCCTCTGAAAGTGGGGAGGCTGTTGAAACTGGCGCTGAGCAGAGCGAGGAGGATAAGCTTGTTGCAGAAGAACCTTTGTTTTTAATTATTTAGTCTTCTTCTCTTGCTTGTCTTTTTCCTCTTTGTCCCTAATTTCGTAATATTGAGCAGTAGCCAATATCTGAGCAGAAGAAGAAACAGCCCATGAACTTTCAGAGTCTTTTAACTTATGTGACAACTCGGGGAGCAAATTAAATACAAATGTATCTACAAATAGTCGCTGTCCACCCTCCGTAGTTATATCATGACCACTGTGATCAATAAACGTCTCCTCAAAACGAGTGAAGAAGTCGAAGTCCCTCTCCTCTTTCTTCTGTCTACATGCAGCTAATTTATCCCAATTAACTCGTAAAGCGGGCATCATTGTTTTCATTAAAGTAATAATCCTACCAGGGAGTTCTGTGATCAAAACATCAGGCTTAGCACCACCCACTTGTGCTCTATCCGAGGCATTCCATGTACCACCCAATTCCTGAGCGTGATCCTCTCTACGAATCCGAGCCCATAACGCTTGTGGGACTACATTTCCAATCAATCATGTCAATATCGACTAAATTCATAATACAGGCATCAACAGTCTGAGACAATTCCTTATAGTAACCAGCAGGGTTTTTTCGGGGATCCGGTAAAGATTGTTTGAGGGCCAAAGCATCAGATCTCTTCCAGGGGACATGTACCCATATACGCTGGAAGTGAGCGGGAATAGCTGTATTATTACCTGCTTGCGCAACCTCTTCCCTCCATATCGGAGGAACCTCTCTCATTGGGTAATGTTTCAATGTCTGCCGAACAGCAGGATCAGAATCAAGAAAAGTATGTGAAGAAAATAACGACCTAAAAGTAACAAGTGTCCTTACGGCGTCCTCAACCTTAGAACCCACAATGAGTCCTTTATCGAAATTAGCCTGAACATCCAATAGACCCTGGGGAAGTAAACCCAAATCCATATCCTCCCATCCTTTAGCGAGAGTGTCACACATAACATTAAACACATATCTCTGCGTGGGCGCATCCTACTGATGAAAGGTGATCATGATATCTTTCACACTATACTGGGGACCCTTCTCGATCCATTTGCGAGCGAGAGAGTCCAATACCACCCGTTCGTCGGACCCTGGAAGTTGACTACGAGACTGTCTTTGAGAGAAAGCCAGAGACATGTTGAGAGTCCCAAAGAAAGGGGACAAAAAGCCAGAGATAGTATCTGTTATTCGTTTGCGCACAGTAGGAGAATTAGACATAAGGACAGGGGACAAG
Source organism: Triturus cristatus (assembly GCF_964204655.1). NCBI lineage: Eukaryota > Metazoa > Chordata > Amphibia > Caudata > Salamandridae > Triturus > Triturus cristatus. The sequence continues at coordinate 343,073,665 of NC_140592.1, read as the reverse complement.
GTATTAGGCGATACAGTGTGGAAATTTAGTTCGTATCTGAACATTATCTGCGCCATCTTGTCTCTCCCCAAGCGCCACACGCAGAAAACGCGCGACGGCCATTTTAGGCACCATGGTCTCATTGCCGATCGCCAGTGCGTCCCTCAGGCGCTGCAAACATCCCCCGCGCGCCGGCCACCCCCCGCTCTCTCATACATGGGCCATAAACCCTCTCCTTCTGCGCGACCCTGCCATGGAACCACATCCCGCGCCTGACCAACACCTCCTTTCATCCCATACATGGTCATACATCCTTTTGATAACCCCCTTCCTCTGCGCCCGATTGTCCGAACCGATCCCAGGCCATCACCTAGCCCTGCGGATGCAGTTTATTGCCCCTACTGTAAGGGAAACACCTCACATTAAAGGGATTACAGTAGATCAAGGCCCCCACCCCCTGAGACCCGACCAGTCGCACACACCCCCGGGAATTGGTGGGATGTCCAGCTGTGTGATAGCCATCTCCTACTGTGGGTAGGGTGGGGACTTCTACTGTAGATATGTGTGGGAACGAGCTTGAAGTGGGGATTCCAAGGATGTCTTTCCGTACATCAAAGTCTCAACAAGAATGTGTCACGTGTAATAAAGCAATAAACCTGTGTATAAGAGGCCAGGCCTCAGAGATGTGGTTAGAGCACCTCGAGACGATACCTTGCTGTCCGATCTGATCTGTTCTGCTCCGACGGAATAAAACTTTGTTTCCTGCCTTCCAGTCTCCGGCGCCTGCCTCTTTTGTTGGTTAATCATCGAATGGTATAAGAGTCGATTACCGCCGGGCAATACTTGAAAGGTTATCGACTGAACCTGCCGCTACCATTTAACAATTGGCGTCCCAAACGTGGGGCCCATCAGCGACACGTGGATCCAATGGGAGAGGTCCCGACGACAGAGTGAACGACTGCAACGATCGGGAAGAGCTCCTGCCCGATAGACCCTCGTCTGGCAGCCGATCATCCGAACTTCACTGGTTCCGAGCAGACCTCTCTCGAGTGATCTACGGTCCTGACTGGGAACCATCAGGAGTGCCGCGGCAAAAACGGAGAGTAGAGGACGATCGGGCGCTGGAGGCGGAAGACGAGAAACTGTCCATGCGGTCCGGGTAAGGTCGTGTAACACGACAAATTGCGAAACGATTGATTGATTGATTGAAAATACTAGTATTGCTTATTTGATTGTTCTTTTTGAGATATTCGCTGCCTACAAACGGGGAACAGTAGAAATACTCTCTCTCCCTTTGCAGATAGTGAAGGGTAGGTAACGCGGACTTTTGTCCCCCTTTGTAACCTGTTGTGCCTATTTTTCTCCCCACTGATTGATTGTCCGAACATTGATTGTTCTTTAGTGCTTTCTGAGATATTCTCTGTTTGCAAATAACGTAGAACAGAAATATTCTGTCTAGTCTTTGCAGATAGTGAAGGGTAGGTAACGCAGACTTTTGTCCCCCGTTGTAACCCGTCGTGCCTATCTCTTTCTCACCATTTGATTGTTTGATTGTCCGAACACTGGTTGTTCGATATTGGTTCTTTGGAGGTATTCTCTGCTTACAAATAACGTGGAATAGAGATATTCTGTCTAGTCTTTGCAAGCAGTGAAAAGATAGGTAGTGCAGACTTTTGTCCCCGTTGTAACCCGTCATGCCTATCTTCTCCCCACTGATTGGTAGTTGGGTCTGCCCGGACCGCTTATTAGAGATGAACCATCCGGCTCCACTGGAAGGCACTCCTAATAAGGACATGTTTACTAAATATGGACTAGTCGCTGTAGCTTATAGCAAACTATGGCATAAATATACAAAGAAGGACTCCGAAAGTCAGTGGCCACTGATGGGATCCTTTGATGACCATAAAATAGAAACGCTAGAAATAGCTCTACGTAGCAATAAAACGACGCCCACTATGCTCGACAGTATCGGCATGTGGCGCAAAGAAGCAACGCAACGGAAAAAGAGAGAAGAAGTAAAGGCAGAAAAAGAACTACGAAAGGCAGCTCACCTTGTCGCTAGAAAGTTAGAGGAAGAAATAAAGGAGAGAAAGGAAGCTAAACAAAAACAAGAATCTGAAATGTCAGGCCAGTGCCCTGTTAGGACCCCCTCTACGCTCTACCCTGAGTTGCCTTCCAAGCAACGGGCGAACGATGATTTGCTATTAGGTCCTCTGATCATCTACATGCCCCCTCCATACGCTCCCTCCCAACCTATAGTGCAGCACCCACAACCCCCGAACGCAAGCGAAAGCAGTACCAGGGCCTCGGTCCTCACGGCCTCCGCGCCGGCCGAGCCTCTTGTACTGAACACAACGTTAGCAATAACGTTAGATGACCCCGAGACGAGAAAGAAAGATTCCGCCAGAATGAATCGGCTAACAAAGGGTGAACGAGCCGGAATCGATAAGGTAGTGAGAACACTAGTAGAACGGAAGGAAAGTGAGGAATATGTGACAGATATGTATAACTCGTATGCCGACAACCACAGACGACACCTTGTCGTACGACTTTGTTACCACACTCTGAATCCCTATGAGGATAGGTACCAGGATAGAGGTCCCGAAGGCTTAGCAACCTTGTATAGAAAGGTTGATATTGGGGAAGAGGGAGAGGGCGATGTGACGGACCTCTTCACACGTACACTCGAAGTCTTCCGACATCTTAAAGAACACAGGCAGACGACCAAGACAGAAACCCCCATAGCGACTGAACCCCAGGCAGGAAAAGCTGATACCATGATGCCCATCAAGGAAGCCGCTCCTTACTGGGTCCACCCACGAGGTCAGGGAACACACGATGACATCAACCACCAAGATGCGAAGGGAAGGGTTGTATATAACTGGGTCTATCAGCCATGGGACCGACAAGACATCCTGACCTTTAGAAAAACCCTACCCGACTTAAGAAAGAACCCGACTGCCTTTTACACAGAACTAGTTACGGCCTTAGGTTCAACTATAATGACCTTGGCGGATATTGATTTGTTCTTCAGGTTATGTCTGCCGGCTGATGTGTGGAAGCAAATCCGGAAAGTCGACCACGCTGAGCCGTTCGGATATACCTGGGTACAACTCGATACCATAGACAAGCAGCGAGAACCTGGACAGAAACCTCTAAAGGCCATATTGGAACTCCCAGACAAGATTGTTCAGAAATTAAAGACCCTAATCCCAGAAAGGAAGGTAGACTGGTCGATAGTGACGGCTTGCCGCCAGAAACCCCAGGAGGATGTATCCGAATACTTCTCTCGATTCGAGACAGTGTTTTCCGATTATTGTGGCCAGGACATGACCACTGCAACCGGACATCACCTCTTTGTCCAGAATTATGTGAAGGGTCTGTCACAGGAAGTCTCCCAGAAGTTACAGACCAGCGAGAGTAGTTGGGCAGCCTCCAAACCCGCGGCTATCCTCCAGATGGCCCAGTACTACGAACACCAAAAGAATGAGAACGATAGGGCGTCCGAGAGAAAGAAAAAGGAGCAGAAGGAAAGGGTAATGATCGCACAGTTGCAAGGGGTGACCATAGAAAGGGAACCTCCCAAGGGAAACTACCAACCGACTGCTCCTAGAAAACTACCCCCTAGAGACCATGCACCCACACCCTACGCTGGACGCAGGGACTTAGACGAGAATCAGTGTGCGTTCTGTAAAGGGTTCGGACACTGGAAATCCCAGTGCCCGGTCCTTCTGGATATGAACAAGAATAGGGACACAAGAGACATAGCAAACAGCCCCAGAAATAGAGGACAGGGACGAGGGTACACGAACGACACCACCAACGACAGGCCAGACAGACCAAACACCTTCGACCGCCCCCGACAGAACCAGTGCCAGCAGTCCGACTACGAAAACACCCATGACTTTGCATAGGACCGCCAGGGGCAAGGGAGGGATCCAGTCGAACTCCGTGTTGACCAGCAAGGTCCTTACGTCACTGCTAAGGTCCTGGGCACAAAGTCTCCATTTTTGGTAGATACTGGGGCGACACGTAGTGCGCTATCTAAACGGCTGATCCCAAGGGCACCCTTGTCTGGCTCACATGTAACCTCAATAGGCTTTGATGGAACGCCCTCCACTAATCCCTTGTCCGCACCAATCTCCTTTGACTTGGAAAATAACACCACTGACACGACATTTCTGCCCTCCTCCAACACCCCCGACGCCATTATAGGTCTTTGATTTACTAAAACATTTCCGGGCTACCATCAGATGTTCCCCAGACGGAGTTCGAGTCATACTGCACGATAACCCAGATCTGTTCAGGCCTTGTCTCGCACGACGTATGTTCTCCATAACCGATACTGACCTGTCCCTACTTGACACGTTACCCACACATCTATGGGCTAAAACCGACTCAGACGTAGGACGCATGGTGATCGACCCTGTACACATAACTGTCCGACCGGACGCAGTGCTCCCAAAGCTTCCACAGTATCGGATATCGCCCGAAGGCGAGAAGGCGTTGGTGGAAATCATCCAGTCCCTAGTCGATGCAGGAGTGGTAGAAGAAGTAGTTAGTAATGTTTGCAACAGCCCTATCCTACCCATTGTTAAGAAGCAAGGCGAGGGAGATGAGAAAGCATACCGCTTCATTGTCGACTTACGAGAGGTTAACAAAGTAGTCATACCTCAGTACCCCGTAGTCTCAGATATCACCACCATCCTCACCCTGATTCCGTCCACTGCCACTTCCTTTACCGTTATTGATCTCAAGAACGCATTCTTTTCCATCCCCATCCACGCAGACAGCCGCTACCTTTTCGGCTTCACCTTAAAAGCCCGTTCGTACAGATTTTGTAGGGCACCACAAGGCTACACTGAGAGTCCCAGCATATATAGCCAAGCCCTCAAGAGACAACTGGATGCAGTTCAACTACCGGACGGAGTGGTGTTAATACAGTACGTCGATGATATTCTTTTGGCGGCCGACACCACTCCGCTTGCAGTCACAGCCACCATCCACCTCCTCCACTTCCTCGCGGAGAACGGTCACAAGGTCTCCAGGAAGAAGTTGCAATTCTGCCAACCCCAAGTGACATACCTAGGCCACCTCCTATCCAAAGATGGGAGGAAGCTTACACCTGACCAAATTCAGACCATCCTAGAAACCCCTGTTCCCAAAACTCAGAAGCAAGTGCGGTCTCTGGTAGGCCTCACCTCCTTCTGTCGACAGTGGTTGCCAAACTTCAGTCTTATTGTAAAACCTCTGCTTTCCCTGTTGGCTAAAGATGTCCCCTTCCCCCTCCCCTGGACACCCGAATGCCAATCCTCCTTCAAAGAATTACGAGATGCCCTTTGCTCAGCACCAGTCCTAGGAACCCCAGACTACACTAAACCCTTCTCCCTCTTCACCCACGAAAGGGAGGGATGCGCGTTGTCTGTTCTAACCCAATTCCATAGGTCCCAAGCAACGCCCTTGTGCCTACTTCTCTGCCACTCTTGACCCTGTAGCCAGAGCTTTGCCCGCCTGCCTTCAAACGGTAGCCGCCGCTGCTGTCTCTATCCGACAAAGTGAGGGGATCGTGCTTTCAAACCCCCTCACCGTGCTAGTACTCCATGCAGTTGACACCCTCCTGAACCAGACTTAAGACTCAACACCTGACTAGCGCACGACTGACTGGTTATGAACTGACTCTGCTTGCACCCCACATCACGTTGAAACGATGCACCACTCTGAACCCAGCCACTCTGCTACCTCTCCCTGACAAGGACCCCAATGCGTCCCCTAAACATGACTGTGTGACCCTGTTGGAAATGCCCACTCCCACTCCGCAGGGTGGTGGTGGACTCCCCGAACACACTGTGGTAGCTTGGCTCGAGTGGTCAGGACACAGGCACCGTGCTAAGCATACAATATACCCATACAATAACCATGCGTGCATCCGTTCCAAAAACGACTCTACACCGTAAAAATTATGAAAATATTCTTCTTTATCTTTTTCTCTTAGTTGCTGATTGGAAAAATAAATAAGACAATCACAATATACAAATTTAAATAGTGCAGGTCAAATAAATACTGTCTGGAGATGCAATAAATAGGGATGATCATAAATACAAGGGACATAAATATAAGTGCAGGTAATACAGGCAATTAAATATTCTGAGGCATAAAAACTGTACCAATAGATATTGTGCACCAACAAGTCCTGTGGACCAATAAATATAGTGAAGCAATAAATAAGTAAAACACAATAAATACAGTGCCCCCAATAAATAATTAAAAGTTTACAGCAACACTCATGTAATCAGATCACTTTTCAATTCTTAAGGGCTGATTTGGCCCAGGCACAGCTTGTAGGGTTGTGGAAGGCTTGAGGGGTACTACTCCCTGGCTGGGACAAGGCTGAGGCCTAAACTGAGGTAGATCAAGGGGGGAATACCAGTGCCCTGGCTTTCTCTCTCCACACAACCTCTCTAGGTTAGTCCCAGTTCACCCCTGGCACAGTCAGGTTGCTTCCAGCACCTCCCTAGCCCCTTAGAGCAGTCTCTCAGGTCTCCACAGGGCCTTAGGCGCCCTCTACTCCACTTACTGCCCTTTTTCTGATGTTCCGACGCCGCTGGAGTCGTGTCGATGCCGTGGGGCGGTTCCGGTTCGGTCTCGGCGGCCTCGGCACAATGTCAGTTCTAGACGACGCCGGTAGGCGGTTCCGGTCCGATGTCGGCGGCCTCGGTTCGATCTCGACCTCCGATTTGACGGCGTCGGGCAGTCTCTACTCGATGTCGACCTCGGGCGGCTCCGGTCCGATGGCGCTCTCGGCTTCGATGACGTCGGCCGGCCTGGCCTCGATGTCGACTTCCGGCGACTCCGGGGTGCGATCCTCACCCCCGACCTCCGGTGCTCCTCCTCTCAGGTTCCGGGCGACTCCGGAGTGCGATCCTCACTCCCGACCTCCGGTACACTTCACCTCGGTCTCCGACGACTCTGGAGGGCGGACTTCACTCCTCCGATGACGCCGCTCACTCGACCTCGGTTAACTTCCTCCTCGACCTTTGGTATTCCTCACGACCTCCGTCGGCGCCCTCTCACGACCTCAGGCGGCTCCGGGTACGACGTCTGCTTCTTCAGTCAGCGCCGCTTCTCCACCTCGGGCTCCAGGTCTTAGGCTACTCGACGCCGGACTCCAGGGAAACCAGTTTCCAGGTCAGGATCTTGCTGCTTTCTGCTTCCAAGGCCTGTTCCTGCTGTCCAGGTCCTTAGGATAAGTTTTTCTGGCTTCTTCCCACACAGGGCTACAGGCTGGGATCCATCAGTAGGGACAAGTATCAAGGGTGGGTTTATGGACCCCACTCCAGGCACAAGTTTCCACCCCTGCTGCTTCACTCCTTCCTCCTTCACTGTTGTGCTGCTCACTCTTCACCAGTCAGGTGCCAACTGCCAGCTCCAACTGCCAACACTCTGTCTTATCCTCCCAACATTCTAAACCGCCTCCAACTGTCACAGAGTTCTGGAATGTTCTGGAAGGTGCTGGTAGGTTCCAGTGGATGCTGGTGATGTCACAGGTGGCCACCATTTTGTGCTTCAGGCCCTCAGACAGAAGTTTCAGGGGTAGCTAAAATGGCTCCCTGAATCTGCAGCAACACTAAAAAGTCTGGTGGTTCCCAAAAAGGAAAAATTCAAACAGGGTTTGAGGCAAAAGTGGGACAAAATAAATAATGATGAGGAGGGACCACCCAAAGGGCTGACAGGTCTAACACGCGTCCCCCCCAGCTGAAAGTGGGGAGAGCTACCCAACCCCTTGGGAGTTCTCATCACTAAGGCGGAAATACCTTGAGAGACCGTCTGCATTGGCGTGGTCCACTCCAGGCCGATGTTCCACCTGAAAGTCCATCCCCTGTAGGGAAATAGACCACCTCAACAACTTGGGATTCTCCCCCTTCATTTGCATCAGCCAACGAAGGGGTCTGTGGTCGGTCTGAACCAGGAAGTGCGAGCCAAACAGGTATGGCCGCAACTTCTTCAGAGCCCATACCACTGCAAAGGCTTCACGCTCTATTGCACTCCACTTCTGTTCCCTGGGAAGTAGTCTCCGGGATAGGAAGACCACGGGTTGATCCAGACCCTCTTCGTTGAGTTGCGATAACACTGCCCCAATGCCATGTTCTGATGCATCTGTCTGGACAATGAACTCCTTGGAAAAGTCTGGGGCCCTTAAGACCAGGGCCTCGCACATGGCTTTCTTCAATCTCTCAAAGGCTTGCTGACAAGCCTCCGTCCAGACTACCCGTCGAGGTTGTTTCTTGGACGTGAGCTCCGTGAGGGGGGCTACGATGGTACCGTACCCCTTCACGAAGCGGCGGTAATATCCCGTGAGGCCCAGAAAAGCTCGGACCTCAGTCTGTGTCTTGGGGGGTTCCCAGGCCATGATGGCCTCGATCTTCGCCTGGAGGGGTTGCACCGCTCCCCTACCCACCAAGTGTCCAAGGTACACTACCGACCCCTGCCCGATCTGGCACTTGCTGGCCTTGATCGTCAATCCAGCTTGTCTCAGGGCCTGGAGAACAGCTTGCAGGTGACGCAAGTGATCCTCCCAGCTGTTACTGAAGACGGCTATGTCATCCAGATAAGCAGCAGAGAAACTCTCCATTCCGGTGAGGATCTGGTTTACCAGGCGCTGAAACGTGGCAGGTGCGTTCTTGAGCCCAAAGGGCATCACACAGAACTGGTAGTGGCCATTGGGCGTGGAGAAGGCTGACCTTTCCCTTGCTCCATCAGTCAAAGAGATCTGCCAGTACCCAGAAGTAAGGTCAAAGGTACTTAGATATTGGGCAGCTCCCAGCCGGTCAATCAATTCATCCGCCCTAGGGATCGGATGAGCATCAGTTTTGGTCACTGAGTTCAGTCCCCGGTAGTCCACACAGAACCTCAGTTCTGGTTGGGCACCCGGTGGTGCAGCTTTCGGTACTAACACCACCGGACTGGACCAGGGGCTGCTAGAAGGTTCAATCACTCCTAGCTCCAGCATCTTAGTGACTTCACTATGAATGCTGGCCTTCACCTTGTCTGACATCCGGTAGATCTTGGACTTCACAGGTGGGCTGTCTCCTGTGTCCACGTCATGGACGCACAGGTGAGTCCTACCCGGGACAAGGGAGAACAACGAAGAGTACTGCCCCAGGACCTGGCGACAGTCCTCCTGCTGTTCAGGAGTTAGAGATGGGGAGAGAATCACTCCCTCCACCGACCCATCCTTTTCTTGAGACGCAAACAAATCGGGGAGAGGCTCGCTTTCCACGTCCTCTCCTCCGTCAGTCACCATCATCAAGATGACTTCGGGCCTCTCGTGGTGGGGTTTGAGGCGGTTGGCGTGCAGCACCCGCAGGGGCTGACGAGGGGTCTTCAGGTCCACCAAGTAGGTAGCCTTACCCTTCTTCTCCAACACCTCAAAGGGTCCTGACCAGCGATCCTGGAGGGCGCTAAGCTCTCCTGGTTCGATCACCCACACCTTCTGGCCAGGCTCCAACTCCACCGGGTGAGCATTGTGGTCATACCACGCCTTCATCACTGCTTGGCTGGCTTCCAAGTTGTCAGAAGCTTGCTTCCACAACTTAGCCATTTGGCTCCGGAAGGCCAGCATGTAGCTCACCACATCCTGGGGAAGCTTTCTGGGAGTTCTTTCCCATCCGTCTCTCACCAGGTTGAGAGGTCCACGTACAGGGTGCCCATACAGAAGCTCGAAGGGGCTGAAGCCCACTCCCTTCTGTGGCACTTCCCTGTAAGAAAAAAGTAAACAGGGTAGGAGGACGTCCCATTTCCTCCGCAGGCTTTCAGGCAGACTCCTGATCATGCCCTTCAAGGTTTTGTTAAACCTCTCCACCAGACCATTAGTCTGGGGGTGGTAAGGAGTGGTGAACCGGTAGGTCACTCCACACTCCTTCCACATTGCCCGCATGTACGCTGACATGAAGTTGGTCCCCCTGTCGGACACAACTTCCTTGGGAAAACCCACTCGGGTAAAGATTCCCATCAGGGCCCTAGCCACAACAGGTGCTGTTATGGTCCTCAGAGGTATTGCCTCTGGGTACCGTGTGGCATGATCCACCAGAACCAGGATAAACCTGTGACCAGCTGTAGTTGGTGGATCTAATGGACCCACAATGTCGATGCCCACCCTTTCAAAGGGGGTGCTAACGACAGGAAGTGGTTCCAGGGGAGCTTTCAGCTTCACCCCTGTTTTCCCACTGGCTTGGCAAGACACACATGTCCGGCAGTAAGTATCGGACGACACTTTCATCTGAGGCCAATAAAAGTGTGGGACAAGACGGGCGAAGGTCTTGTCTTGCCCCAGGTGTCCTGCCAATGGTATCTCGTGAGCCAACTCCAGAAGGAAGGCTCGATAACGTTGAGGGACTACCAAGGCTCGTGACGATCCGTGTAGGGGTGCCTTGGGTTCACTGTAGAGGAGGCCATCCTCCCAGTAAACACTGTAGTTCCCTTCAACGTTCCCTGCTGCCTGGGCTTGGGCCTGACGCCTTAGCCCCTCAAGGGTAGGGCACTCCCTCTGGCCCTGGCAGAATTCCTCCCTGGACGGGCCTCCCTCCACGTGCCACTCGGCCGGGATGGGTAGGTCCTCCAGGTTGGTAACGTCCCCCACCGCAGACTCCTGGTCCACCACCTCCTGTGGCCTATCCGTCCTACGGGGTGGGGACGCCGAGGCAGGCTCCTCCTGTCCTCGGTTCTTCCCTTGACTGGCAGCTGGCTGGGCCTTTGTTCCAGGCTCCAGCCGAAATGAACTCCCTCTTCGGGTAGTCGCGGACCTTGTGCTAACACAGGCCCAGTCAGGTGTACCCAGCATCTCAGTGTGAGTCCGGTACTCCACCTCCTTCCAAGCGTTGTGCTCCATGTCATTCCCCAGCAGACAATCGACTGGCACGGCAGGGCTTACGGCAACTCGAAGTGAACCTGCAACCCCCCCCCATTCAAAGGGAACCTCGGCCACGGGATAGTGGCCTGTTCTGCCGTCAGCCATCGCGGCTGGGTGGAGTACATCGGGAATGACCTGCTCTGGAGACACCAGTTGGCTACGTACCATAGTCATACTGGCTCCTGTGTCTCTCAGAGCCTCCCCTCTTTGGCCGTTGATGGTGACCCACTGCCCATACTTTGCGGTATTTGCGGGCACCTGGATCTTAGGAACCATCTCCCGTTCTCCCAGGGACACTAAAGTGACACCCGCCCACTCCCTTCCCTTAGTTAAGGGCATCTCCTCCCCGAGCACTGCACTAGCTACTCCGGGGGTCTTTCCTCCAATGGGAGGGGGTGGTCGTTTCTGGCACTTCGGATCTCCTTTATAGTGTCCAACGCCACCGCACTCGTAGCAATGGACAACCCTTGGCTGCTGACTGGCCAGGATTAGGGTTTCTGGGTGGGTTAGCCCTAGGGGTGAATCCTGTTCCCTTCCCTTGGAAGTTATTTTGGGGGCCTTTGGAGAACTCCTTTTTCTTTTCCCCTCCCTCTTTCTTCTGGGGGGCGCCCTGTCCGGCCTTTTGAGTATCCCCTCCAGTCCCCCTTGTGGACACCCGGGTACTAGCCCAAATGTCCGCCTCCTCAGCAAGCTTCCGGGGACTGGTCAGCTTGCTATCCACCAGGTGTTGACGCAGTTCAGGGAAACATTTTTCAAGCAGGTGTTCCTTCAGTACTAAGTCGAACAACCCCTCGTAGTTCCTCACTTCACTGCCCTGAATCCAACCTTCCAGTGCCTTCTTTGCATAGTCCAGGAAGTCCACCCAATTCTGTGTGCCCAGTTTGTGACTACCCCTGAACTTCTGTCTGTACTTTTCGGGTGTTAGTCCAAACTTTCTGATGAGCGCCAGTTTCATGGTGGGGTAGTGGGTCTGCTCATCCTCCTCGAGGGCCAATAAAGCATCCCTACCAGCTGGAGGCATGTACTTGTACAATCCCCCTCCCCAGTACTTCTCTGGAACCCCATGGGCCCTCAACGAGACCTCATAGGCTGCTAGCCACTTGGCGATATCATCACCCACCCCATAGCTAGCTACTATGTCCTTTGGCAGGTAGGGTTTGGATTCCCTGGTGATTTCTTGGTCTTTGCTGCCACCATTAGGAACAGTTGGTGCCCCAATTCTTAGGATCTGAAGCTCTATCTCTTTCAGTCTTATCTCATGAGCCATCCTCTGCTTCTCCGTCTCATGAGCCATCCTCTGTTCCTCCTTCTCCTTCTCCAGCCTTGCTAAGTCCCATGTGAGCTGTCTTTTCTCCCTCCGGTCTGCTAACTCCACTTCAGATAAGCCACCGCTAGAGACAGTGCTGCCCTTCCTAGAAAGTGTCCTGGGCCCTGCGGACAGGTTCCCCACCTCAGGTTGGTACATCTCAGCCCCCTCGGGGTCAGGCTCTCCATCCCTGTCTTCCTCCTCAGCCTTGCTTTCTCGGCGTGCCTCCCCCCAAGCCCTTAAGCTGGTTTGGAGTGCACCCTTCTTTGCTCCTGGGGGACAGTACACCCCCTCCCGCTGGCAAAACTCCCTGAGTTGGGCCACAGTGTACGTTTCTAGATTTTCTAGTACAAACTCCATCTCGCCCACTCAGGTTAGAGGACAGGTTTTGTGCAGTAACAATGCAGGGGGGTACCTTTAATAATACCTCCTCCCACCACCAGAGTAAATTTGAAAAAAACAAAAACCCACAATTAGGAAGGCCGCTTTGAGAAAACTCCCGGTGTAGGCCTATGGACTACCCACAGTTATTGTTGAGTATACGTAGGCACCGCTCTATCCCACCACTGAACACCAATTATGTTGGAAATGCCCACTCCCACTCCGCAGGGTGGTGGTGGACTCCCCGAACACACTGTGGTAGCTTGGCTCGAGTGGTCAGGACACAGGCACCGTGCTAAGCATACAATATACCCATACAATAACCATGCGTGCATCCGTTCCAAAAACGACTCTACACCGTAAAAATTATGAAAATATTCTTCTTTATCTTTTTCTCTTAGTTGCTGATTGGAAAAATAAATAAGACAATCACAATATACAAATTTAAATAGTGCAGGTCAAATAAATACTGTCTGGAGATGCAATAAATAGGGATGATCATAAATACAAGGGACATAAATATAAGTGCAGGTAATACAGGCAATTAAATATTCTGAGGCATAAAAACTGTACCAATAGATATTGTGCACCAACAAGTCCTGTGGACCAATAAATATAGTGAAGCAATAAATAAGTAAAACACAATAAATACAGTGCCCCCAATAAATAATTAAAAGTTTACAGCAACACTCATGTAATCAGATCACTTTTCAATTCTTAAGGGCTGATTTGGCCCAGGCACAGCTTGTAGGGTTGTGGAAGGCTTGAGGGGTACTACTCCCTGGCTGGGACAAGGCTGAGGCCTAAACTGAGGTAGATCAAGGGGGGAATACCAGTGCCCTGGCTTTCTCTCTCCACACAACCTCTCTAGGTTAGTCCCAGTTCACCCCTGGCACAGTCAGGTTGCTTCCAGCACCTCCCTAGCCCCTTAGAGCAGTCTCTCAGGTCTCCACAGGGCCTTAGGCGCCCTCTACTCCACTTACTGCCCTTTTTCTGATGTTCCGACGCCGCTGGAGTCGTGTCGATGCCGTGGGGCGGTTCCGGTTCGGTCTCGGCGGCCTCGGCACAATGTCAGTTCTAGACGACGCCGGTAGGCGGTTCCGGTCCGATGTCGGCGGCCTCGGTTCGATCTCGACCTCCGATTCGACGGCGTCGGGCAGTCTCTACTCGATGTCGACCTCGGGCGGCTCCGGTCCGATGGCGCTCTCGGCTTCGATGACGTCGGCCGGCCTGGCCTCGATGTCGACTTCCGGCGACTCCGGGGTGCGATCCTCACCCCCGACCTCCGGTGCTCCTCCTCTCAGGTTCCGGGCGACTCCGGAGTGCGATCCTCACTCCCGACCTCCGGTACACTTCACCTCGGTCTCCGACGACTCTGGAGGGCGGACTTCACTCCTCCGATGACGCCGCTCACTCGACCTCGGTTAACTTCCTCCTCGACCTTTGGTATTCCTCACGACCTCCGTCGGCGCCCTCTCACGACCTCAGGCGGCTCCGGGTACGACGTCTGCTTCTTCAGTCAGCGCCGCTTCTCCACCTCGGGCTCCAGGTCTTAGGCTACTCGACGCCGGACTCCAGGGAAACCAGTTTCCAGGTCAGGATCTTGCTGCTTTCTGCTTCCAAGGCCTGTTCCTGCTGTCCAGGTCCTTAGGATAAGTTTTTCTGGCTTCTTCCCACACAGGGCTACAGGCTGGGATCCATCAGTAGGGACAAGTATCAAGGGTGGGTTTATGGACCCCACTCCAGGCACAAGTTTCCACCCCTGCTGCTTCACTCCTTCCTCCTTCACTGTTGTGCTGCTCACTCTTCACCAGTCAGGTGCCAACTGCCAGCTCCAACTGCCAACACTCTGTCTTATCCTCCCAACATTCTAAACCGCCTCCAACTGTCACAGAGTTCTGGAATGTTCTGGAAGGTGCTGGTAGGTTCCAGTGGATGCTGGTGATGTCACAGGTGGCCACCATTTTGTGCTTCAGGCCCTCAGACAGAAGTTTCAGGGGTAGCTAAAATGGCTCCCTGAATCTGCAGCAACACTAAAAAGTCTGGTGGTTCCCAAAAAGGAAAAATTCAAACAGGGTTTGAGGCAAAAGTGGGACAAAATAAATAATGATGAGGAGGGACCACCCAAAGGGCTGACAGGTCTAACAGACCCTCACCGACGAACAGACCAAGAGTAGGGTTGACCTCCGAGATACTGCCTTCCCAGATCCTGACGGAGAGCTGTGGGTAGATGGCTCATGCATCAAGCTCCCCGACGGCACCACCTCAGCCGCCTATGTAGTCACCACGGCCCGAACAGTTGTTGAGACAGCCCGCATCACACAGCGATCCGCACAGGCGGCCGAACTGATTGCTCTCACACGAGCATGCATCCTAGCAGCAGGGACAACCGCAAACATTTACACCGACAGTCAGTACGCCTTCGGGGTGGTTCACCACTTTGAGCTCCTATGGAAGGAGAGGGGATTCCTGACTTCCCATGGCACACCCATCCTACATGGAGATCTAGTCTCCGCTCTGACCGAAGCAGTCCTCCTCCCCACACGGCTAGCTGTGATCAAATGACAGGCACACAAAAAGGTGACGGACATTATAGGACAGGGAAATGCGCTGGCTGACATCACTGCCCGAACCACAGCCGAGAATAGGTCAACAACACGCATGTACGTGACCAGGTCACAAGCTGAAAAATGGAAGGATGCTAGGGAAACCATTAGAGACATACAATTGGCCAGCTCACCACACGAATTGACTGAATGGGCACGGGTGGGATTGAAAGACGATAAAGGCTGCTGGCGAACTAGAGACACGAACAAATGATTGCTACCTGACTCATACCTGATTCCCATGCTGACCATGACACACTCCCCCGCACACATAGGGTCTGCCCCCATGATTGAACTCATCTCCAAAGTCTGGCACAATGACAAAATCCCAGACTCAGCTAAACGCCTAGTCCAACAATGTCTGATATGCCTCCAACACAACCCTGGAAAAGGAACTGCTGTACCCCGGGGAGGGTTTGGGGTTCCTAGTCACCCCTTTGCGGTCCTATAGATGGACTACATTCAGTTAGAAAGGTGCCAAACCCTGAAGTACGTGCTTGTCGTTGTGTGCGCCTTCAGCAAATGGGTGGAAGCCTACCCAACCCGCGACAACACTGCTATGACTACCGCAAAAGTACTACTGAAAGAATTCTTCCCCCGTTACGGCCTTTGTCGAATTTTGTGGAGCGACAACGGCCCCCACTTCGTAGCCGAAGTTATCCAACTCATCTTAAGAGGGTTGGGTGTAAAACAGAAGTTTCATGCGGTCTTCCACCCCCAATCTGCAGGCTTGGTTGAGCGACATAATGCCACATTGAAACTCAAACTAGCCAAAATAGTTGCCACCACAGGACTGAAATGGCCAGACGCCCTCCCACTAGCATTGCTATCAATGCGTTCCACTCCTACCAAACACCACTTAACCCCCTAAGAGGTCGTCTTCGGGCGACCCATGAACCTTTGGACTGCACCAAAACCAGCATCCATTCACGACGTCCCGGACGTCCTCATGTCTGACTATCTGTACAATCTAACTAAAACGTTGTCTGTCATCCATCAGCAGGTGCTGCAAGCCATTCCCGATGCTTCCAGGGGCCCCAGACACGACATCCAACCCGGTGACTTTGTCCTAGTGCGCAACTTCCAGCGCACCAAGAGTCTGGAGCCCCGGTGGACGGGCCCCCTGCAAGTCCTGATCACCACCCGAACAGCTCTTCGAGTGGAGGGGAAACGTAATTGGCTGCATGCACACCACTGCAAGAAGGTATCATCGACCCTGACGACCACCGACAACATCACCGCCCAAGAGGAACTTCTGGACAAAGACCGACCATCCCTGAGCTGCTACCCGAATACAGAGACACTTGAATTGACTGAATATCCCGATCCCACTGTGCCATCCAAAGAAGGGTATAACCTACGACGAAAGGAGGGAACTTCGGCTAAGCAGACCACAAACTAAGTTGAAATCTCAGAGCGGTAGCCTAGTCACCTCAAAGGCCTCCAGGAGAGAAACTAAACAAAGTCTGTGGTTCTGCCCGCTACCGAGTCCCTTGAAGGTGATGGAAGCGCCCGTCATGAAGGTGATGGAAGCAACCGGATGTCCGAAGATCCACTACAAAAACCCAAAGACTGACAAAATGCACAGCTCAAAGACTATTGCACTTTTTATTACCCTTCTCCTTTGCCTCCTTCTCATGGTCACTTTCTGGATCATGGAAGAAAATGCACCCGCTCATAAGACATTGCTGACCACTGCTCAACCCACCACCATGAAAGAACACCATCTGATTTCACTTTCACCCCAACTCCGAGAAAGACGTAAGGAGTTCTGGAATAACTCTTTTGTGCAACTGCTCCACCAACACAATCTTGCCGCCAATGCCACTAACTGCTGGATCTGTGGATTGCTACCACATGCCACTGGACATTCTATCCCTTTCATCCCTTCGCCCTTCTCTGTCCATGGCTCCTGCCTCGCTTGGCTAATCCTCCTGCAAGAAAGTTACAAGGACAATGCCACTTCCGGCAAAACTGTGTCGCACTTCTATCATGGGTTCTGGCTGAACCAAACTGGAAAAACCTCTGCCCCCTTTTGTCCTCTGAGATCAACCACCTCTTTCCATATGGACATCCCTGCCAAGGAGCGAGTTGAAATGCAGGTGTTCAACAACCCAGCCAGACCCACCTTCTCTTACCTCCGGAAACGAACGGCCGCCACCCTAACAGTGGCCCTATCCGTCGCCAACATCACAGGTCTGGTGTGCCTCGAAGGCCTAGGAACACAGCCGGTAGGCCACAGTTCCTGTCTCATCACCCGAACATTGGACTCAGTTGACCCACCCTCCTTTGTTGCCTCCCCAAATATGTACTTCGTCTGTGGTACTAAGGCCTACACCTGGCTTCCGAAAGGTTGGGGAGGCACCTGCTACATCGCTTTTATCCTTCCTCCAACATATGTGGCTCCAGCAAACCATCACCGGCAGAAACGTGCAAAGGACATTGTACAAGCCGACTCCACTGGAGCACAGTTCATGGATGCAGTAAAGGGACTTGTTCCACTGTGGGGTCCAATGGCAAACAGCCGTGCCATCCGGCACCTAACCCAGGCAGTCGAAACCACAATGACCATTACAGCCGGCATCCTCACCAACAACACCGCTGAGCTTCAGGCCGTCCGCCTGGTAGCTCTTCAGAACCGCCTCGTTCTAGACGTGGTTCTGGCTGATCGTGGAGGAGCATGCCGCATCATTGGGTCCAGCTGTTGTACCTACGTACCGGATAACTCACCCTCAGTCTACAAGGCGATCGAACACCTCCACAGACTTTCCGCAGAGGTTCATCAGGAGCAAGAAGGATGGTCGCTTGGGAGTTGGTTTTGGGACACTATTAAAAGTTGGGGGTGGAGGTTGTTTACATTTATCCTGATACCAATTGTGATACTGTGTGGGTGCTGTCTGGGGATTCAGTGCTTGCCACCTTTATGTTCACTTTTTATGAACTACATCTGCCCTAAGACTCTGAACTTTGAAGCAGAACGAATGAAAGCCCTGTACGAAGTAGAAGTACGTGGTATTATGGGGATAGATCCGAACTAAACAAGCTGGCGAGATATGTTAAAAGGGAGGACTGTGGAAATTTAGTTCGTATCTGAATATTATCTGCGCCATCTTGTCTCTCCCCAAGCGCCACACGCAGAAAACGCGCGACGGCCATTTTAGGCACCATGGTCTCATTGCCGATCGCCAGCGCGTCCCTCAGGCGCTGCAAACATCCCCCGCGCGCCGGCCACCCCCCGCTCTCTCATACATGGGCCATAAACCCTCTCCTTCTGCGCGACCCTGCCATGGAACCACATCCCGCGCCTGACCAACACCTACTTTCATCCCATACATGGTCATACATCCTTTTGATAACCCCCTTCCTCTGCGCCCGATTGTCCGAACCGATCCCAGGCCATCACCTAGCCCTGCGGATGCAGTTTATTGCCCCTACTGTAAGGGAAACACCTCACATTAAAGGGATTACAGTAGATCAAGGCCCCCACCCCCTGAGACCCGACCAGTCGCACACACCCCCGGGAATTGGCGGAATGTCCAGCTGTGTGATAGCCATCTCCTACTGTGGGTAGGGTGGGGACTTCTACTGTAGATATGTGTGGGAACGAGCTTGAAGTGGGGATTCCAAGGATGTCTTTCCGTACATCAAAGTCTCAACAAGAATGTGTCACGTGTAATAAAGCAATAAACCTGTGTATAAGAGGCCAGGCCTCAGAGATGTGGTTAGAGCACCTCGAGACGATACCTTGCTGTCCGATCTGATCTGTTCTGCTCCGACGGAATAAAACTTTGTTTCCTGCCTTCCAGTCTCCGGCGCCTGCCTCTTTTGTTGGTTAATCATCGAATGGTATAAGAGGCGATTACCGCCGGGCAATACTTGAAAGGTTATCGACTGAACCTGCCGCTACCATTTAACAACAGGAGAGGAACTGGCAAGGCAAAGAAGATTTAGGTTCAGGAGATGGAGACAAAGGAATCGGTGGCACGAGAGTTGGGAGTGGCAATACCGGAAGGGGCAAATGTGAAAGAACCGGAACAGGTGGGGGGACAACAGGCAACTGAACAGGTTGTAACAACGGGGGTGCATTAGCACCTTGTACATAGGGTGGAGGCAATCTCAATAGGTGAGACATCAAAGGGTCTTCCTCCAAATCCTTACTCTTATCAGAAGGGGAAATAGGCAACACCGGATAGCATCTATCTATTGCCATATGATGCTGTCTCTCTGAAATTTCCATTGCATTATTAATCTCATTATCTTTAAACTGCTGTGCAGCCTGTATAATCGTCATATTTTGTGCTTTCTTATCTCGTTTTGCCTGCTTAATTTCTTTCTGTTTGGCTTCCTTACGCCAGAGCCGGAAAGAGTCAAACATTGCCGGCCGGGCTTGTCTTTTGAACAATATCGCTTCCAAATTGTCTAATATGTCAGGCTCAAAACTACCATTTTGTGGCCACTGTAGAACGCCATTGTTCTTCGTGTATCGGATCCATGCCTTATTAAAGGCAATGGGGCCGACACCATGTTTTGAATAAAGCTCATAGGTGGGAGTTCCAACCGGAGGAATCGGACAAGAGTCCTCCAGCCGGGAATCCCGATTACAACCAAGGCAACAGAACTTCCTAAACTTATTCAGACCAGGCATCGTTATTTCACTGGACTGTTCACAAACATCAAGGGGTTAAATCAAATAATACAGCACAAACGTACTCACCCCTCGGCTTCGGCTTTTGCAATAGCCGAATCAAAGACCCAAATCAAAACAAAATAGTGGGAGCTACCCACCAATACTTAACTAAGTGTCTTCTTACGCCAACAGAGGCCCGTCTAATGTCTCGCGATACCAAACATCATCAAAGGGACCAAAGCAGGGCGGCAGTCAGGGCAGCAGTTATCAGCAGCCGTCAGAAAGGAGAAACCGTGCTGCAAAAGACCTTCGGACCACTTCGACATACAGGGGTCGCTTGACGTGGTTCGAGATTCCTCCAGAATTTTCTTGCGGGGCTCCTCACGATCCTCGGGCAGAACTGCTACCTCTGAAGCCGGCCCACGTTCGGGCGCCAAATTGAGATTACCTAGACCTTATGGGTCTGGCGGCGCAGGGTACGCCTTAATCTCCTGAGTTCACCTGCTTTGTCGAACAGAGACACAGGACACTCCGTTAGGCGTAGAAGATTTGGTTTATTAGCTGCAGCTAAATACAGTTGTCCCAGAAGTACACTCGGTATGTTCTTAGGAGACTGCCACTTTACTTCGTGGCGCACAATCTTTTATAACACACATATTCACAAAGAACACTCCCAATGCATACAGGGTCAACCAATGAGAAGAATGTGAAAACAAGATATTAAGTAACTCAAATAAGTCTCCCTTCCAACTGTGTTTGTCACCCTTCCCCACAAGTTAATCAGTGGTAGTGTTTATAAGTCGACTTGCAGGTGACAGGACACATTTGTATGCCCTGCAGGACAGTTGTGAAATGAGAGAATACGAGTAAAGAATAGCGAAGGCCAGAGGATAAGATAAAGTCAGGAAAGAATGGTGCGAACCAACAGATAGTCGAGACAGGGATCAGTCAGACCAGACGAGGATTAGTGGAGTCGGCCAGACCCTGACATCAGCTATAAACAGAGGCAGGAGGTTATTTGACACGTTGCAGTAGGATGAGGGAAAACAACACCTTGTTCACCGTGCCGCCTGAGTGAGGGCAACACAAATGGTGGAAAGACACAAAATGGTGGCTAAATACGAAAACTGAATTACCTCAACTTGAGAGTGCTGTGTGGACGTAGTCCGACTCATGAGTGATTAATATACTTGTTGTTTGGATTCCAGCTTCAGTGTCAATCTCTATTTTGTTGGTCTAAGGACCCGTGGACAAAGATAAGGGTGAACCCTGCACCGGTGTGCCCCTTAAAAGGCACATTTCCACACCTCTACAAAAACTGTATACACCTGTTGTTGGGACACACTTGTTGCTTGGTGCAGTATTTGGCAGATAGACCCCCTTGAGGCAATATTATTCAAAGTTTTGTTGTTTGTTTTGGTCCAAGCAAAGTAAGGTCCAGCTCCAGGCACAGTTAAAGGGAACCTTTTGGCTCTTACAGTCTTTTTGCGGGTGCTGGATCAGCCTTCATTGTGTAAGTCTGTAGTTGTTATGAGTTTTTTAAAAGGTTTCGAACATTTGTTTCCTTCCTCTCCCTTTGTCATGCCACAGTGGGATCTTAACTTAGACCTTACATTCCTGATGTGCACTCCCTTTGAGCCACTTCACTTCTGCTCCTTGGGGCTTCTCATCCTCAACACAGTGTTCCTCATTGCCGTTACATCAGCATGGTGTTTTGAGTGAGCTTCAAGCTCTCTGTGTCATCCTGCTATACATCATCTTTTTCCCAGACAAGGATGTATTGCAGATGCAGGAATATTTCTTGCCTAAAGTTGGGAAGCCATTCCCCATCAGTCAGAACATCACATTGTGGACATTCGATGCTCTGCCTCTCCCCTTCAAGAAGAAGGAGAGAGTCCATAACTTAGACCCGGAGAAAGTGGGGACCTTTTACATATATCGTACCAATTAACACCGGGTGAATGATCAGCTCTTTGTGGGGTTCTCTGGAGTGAAAAAAGGCAAGGCTGTGTAGCAGAGAACTATCTCCTGCTAGATTGAGCTCTGCATTAAGATCTAATAGGCACGGGCCAAAAGCAGCCTATGGAGGGACTGAGTGCTCATTCTGCCAGAGAAAAAGCTGCTATCCCTGTGTTGACATGCGGCGTCCCTGTCCTGGACATTTGCCAGGGCGTCCCTCCGTTCATGAAACACTACTGTCTGGACAGTCAGGTTCGCTAAGAAGGGCACTTTGCCCACTCGGTCAGGCAGGACGTCTTGTTTTGAGACCCTTCACTGACCCACCTCTAAATATGTACTGCTTTGGTACCTATTCAAAAGTTGAGGAATCTGTGGGTAAAAGTCTTTATCAGAAGAACAAGTACTTACTGTCGGTAATGCTCTTTCTAATAGAAACTCTATCAAGCTGCAGATTCTTCACTGACTCTCCCATCCTCCCTGTTCGGTGTTTGGACTCTATCCATTGTTAAGATCTCAAGTTTATAATAAGTTTTGCTGCACACATTTCTCCTTGGTGGGAAAGGCTTTATATACTGTATAGGTATTATGTGCCCAACAATGAAACTACTAAGTCGAGAATATGGGCACCCAAGTAGGCTGCTGTGATGTAACACATTAACAATTGGCCCACCGTTGATACATTGTAAACTGTAAGGCCAGCATGCAATGTGATATCTGTGCAGCGTTGCAATAAAAATAAGTTTAAAAATAAAAAAAGATCTCAAGTCTAGAAATCTGCACACAAGTCACACCAATTTATATTTGGGGCTCTGTGTCTGGGGGCTCAGACAGTCTCGAAAGCATCAGCCTGCTGGAGTGGCGGCTATAAAGTCTCAAGATGTCAGTTCTGGAGCGGAACAGCATCAGTGCATGCAGCATGGTTCCACCTACTGGCGTGCAGAGGTCCTGCTGAAAAGTTTCTGGATCCAGTCTGGTGCTTGGGAAATAAAGCACTTTCAAAAGAATTCAAAAGTAACAAAATATCAAAATCGTCTCAAATATGAGAAGAAAATGAATCTGCTGAAATGGGAAAAGCTTAGTGATGAAAGTTCAATTTTAACCTTTAAACTCATGGATCTCATTGATTTCAGCTTGCTAATCTAAAACATTTCATATTGCACAAACCTTTTGACTAGCACTCTCTATTTTTAATTTGTGGAAATATTTCTTCAGCTTGGCATCTCAATTATGTGATGTTATAGCCTTTGTCCATAAAATGTGTAGGCGCCCCAGACTTTATACTTTTGGTTATTATTGTACCATTTTGTTCTGTTGTTCTTGTTTTGATTTTTCTGTCAGTTTTCCCAACATAGACCATATAATAAGGACATTTCAGAAGGTAAACGCAATGTGTGGTATCACATGTAGTAATCAAGTTGAGTTTAATTTTTTCACCTATTTGTTAAATGTTATGCTTATAGGTACTTTTGATCGTATTATTGCAGTTCACACAGGATCCTGGTATTGTACTAGTGTTGGTTTGCTGAATGTTTTGTGGTTATTAATTCCTTGATATTCCTATTCCTGACTGTTTGTTTAAATTCAGTTTTTCATGTTTAACATCTTCTTGACTTTTAGTGACACGTTTATGTCTTGTAAGTTGTGAATATGGAAGATTTTGTTTGCATTGCCAATATAATGTGACTTGTTGCAATCATTGGCCTTCTCTTTCGCTGATCCCTACATCCAAAAAAATCAGTTGTTGTACCATCAGTTTTGTACACAAATATAAAATTAGGATTTATTAGTTTTAATTCCGCAGTATATACAACCAATTCCTTTTTAGACTTCATTCACAATAGATATATATGTCATCGATATATCTTAGATCTAGTATTAATCATGAGATCCAATGGTCTTTGGATGGAATATGTTCACTCTCATATAACATATAATGAGGCTTGAATGCATGGATGTGCCGCAAAGCCCATAGATTTGCCTATGAGCTGCAAGAAGCCATCATTCCTAAAAAAATTATAGTAGATTCTTAAGTGCATATATATATATATATACAATCTACGAAAGATATGATTTAATGCATTAGCGAATTAAAGAGGCCCATGTGAATCTTCAGGAGTAAATAAATATTAGGAATTATCAAGTGATCCACTTTTACAAATAATTCTGGTATACTCCTTTATCCGGTGCATATCTTGAGCTTTGTACGCGATTTTTGTAAACATTCTTTAGAGGGATCATGATCTAATTTGAAATATATCACTGCCACTCTCAGAATGAATCCATGATTTTGCAGATCTCCAACTTCAATCAGGAGGGGTTAATTGTTAGTATTGCACCTACACCTGTCACAGTAGCCTCTTAACTCTTGCAACATCAGTGGACACTGGGAAACCTCCTCAAATATTTCCTCAACTAGATAATGCTGAATGACATACTTAAAATTCTATTGTTTAGTAATCACTGACACACCCAATAAGTGCAAGTTAAACGGCCTCTCAACATTCTCCAAGTGTTCAATTTTGTATTTGGTCATTGGGAGGGAGATAGTGGCACAATTCTCAGAATTATGGCATGGCTATGATGCCATCTTGACGGGGGTGAGTGCTTGCAATGTTCAACACTCCGTCCATCATCCCCTTTGGTTTTGCTTTGTTCGCCCTAAGTTGGCAGGGTATGCCCAGACGTGGATCCCTTGCTCACTTTGCCACTGGATTCAAGCTAGCCTGGCTGATGACGGCTGATTAGCCAGAAACCGGTCCCAGGATGCTTGTTTCCGGTCCAGGGAAGACATGGCTTGGCAGTTCGGGCTGGACTGTTCCCATGAGTCACAGCGTCAGACTGATTTGCATATGGCCATGTCTGAACTGGGGTGGCGTTGTGAGCTAAAGAATGATGATGGATTAAACCCAGATCAGTTGACTGGGGGTGAGTGCTTGCAATGTTCAACACTTCGTCCATCATCCCCTTTGGTTTTGCTTTGTTCGCTCTAAATTGGCAGGGTATGCCCAGACGTGGGTCCCTTGCTCACTTTGCCACTGGATTCAAGCTAGCCTGGCTGATGATGGCTGATTAGCCAGAAACTGGTCCCAGGATGCTTGTTTCCGATCCAGGGAAGACATGGCTTGGCAGCTCGGGCTGGACTGTTCCCATGAGTCACAGGGTCAGACTGATTTGCATATGGCCATGTCTGAACTGGGGTGGCATTGTGAGCTAAAGAATGATGATGGATTAAACTCAGATCAGTTGACTGGGGGTGAGTGCTTGCAATGTTCAACACTCCGTTCATCATCCCCTTTGGTTTTGCTTTGTTCACCCTAAGTTGGCAGGGTATGCCCAGACATGGGTCCCTTGCTCACTTTACCACTGGATTCAAGCTAGCCTGGCTGATGACGGCTGATTAGCCAGAAACCGGTCCCAGGAAGCTTGTTTCCGGTCCAGGGAAGACATGGCTTGGCAGTTCGGGCTGGACTGTTCCCATGAGTCACAGGGTCAGACTGATTTGCATATGGCCATGTCTGAACTGTGGTAGCGTTGTGAGCTAAAGAATGATGATGGATTAAACCCAGATCAGTTGACTGGGGGTGAGTGCTTGCAATGTTCAACACTCCGTCCATCATCCCTTTTGGTTTTGCTTTATGATGCCATCTTGGCATCCTCACCTGTGTCTCCCTACTAGAATATTTAACCCCACAGTATCAATTCTTACCATGCGCCTTTTAAAATCCTCCAAAGACTCTTCCAGAGCAATTACCCTTATTTTAGTCCTTCCATTTGTTTCTTGCACAGCCTTGGCTTGCTTGTGTTCAGTTTCAGGGAGGACATAGCCTGGTAGTTCAGGCTGGGCTGTTCCTACTGGAGCAGGGTCAAAACTGATTTTCATAAAGCTGGGTCCAAACTGAAGTGGCATGATGGACAAAAAACAATGGACGGGTTGAAGCCCCCGAGTAATTACCAGTGGCTGAGATTAATTCAAACATTCTCCCCATCATGTTTTAGTATACTTCAGTGCGAAGTCCTAAATGCAACGGGTATGATGAGATGTTGATCCTGTACTCATCGGGCCATTCCAACCAAGCTACACCTGACTGAAGAACCCCATTCAGGACAAAACTGGTCTTTGGTTATTTGTGTTCTGTTTAAGGGAGGACCGAGGCTGGCAGTTCAGGCTGTACTATTCCTTTTAGACAGGGTCAAGAATGATTTGCATATGGCTAGGTTCAAACTGAGTTTGATTGGTGTGCAAAATAAAGATGGACTGGGATGCGGGGCAATAAATTACCAGGGGCTGTGATTAATTCAAGCATTCCACCCATCACTTTTTTGTATATTTCATTACTTTCAGCATTTGTATTGGCTCCCTTAGGGTAAACTCCTCAATTTCCAATCTCGGCAACCAATCACATTGTGATGGCCTTGGAACAAATGTTATATTTCTTATGACACTTTTACTTATTGTTCTTTAGTGGTGATTTGCAAGTTTGTTAAAGAAGACTCACTTCAGCCCAGTGTTCATCTCAAGCCACTCTCAAAACGGTCCTTGCTTCATCTGTGGCCTCTGACCTAGTCTTTGTGCTGCTGTGAGCGACAAATCAGAGCCCCAGTGTCACTGATCGCCCATCTCTCCCTTTCCATTCAGGTCCTTTGACATATTCTCTGCTTCACTGTTATAATCAGAACGCCTCCATTCGATGTCAGTTGTGTCAAAAAGGCACTGGGTACCACTCCTCTCCTCGAGCCCAAAGAACCTCGGTGTTGTTAGGGTACACTGTAACACCAGCTGGCCAACAGTCAGAAGTGCTGTTTAAGTGCACCACAACACTGTCATCTTGTTAAGACCTGGCTTATCAGAGCAGCAGTCACATTACCTTAAATGATCAGAAAAAGAGGTTTATGAAGTACAACTAAAAGAGGAACGTTGGCCTCACCTACATGTTGATGATCATGACTACAACGTGTGATTGTGCAAAGGTTGAGTGCTTCCATTGAAATAGAGTGCTTTTATTGCGCTTTTTGCCCTGTGGGAAAGCATATGCTTAATACAGCAGGACGGAGTTGGTTGAGGTGATAAGGCTTTGGATCAATTCTGAAAAGTTACAACAAAGACAGTAGGCCTCATGTATATATTGTGAAATGCATATGCTAAAGCCAATAGGCATTTAAGGGTGGCTATGTTAAAGCCAGAAGAGATGTATGTTTTTTAAATGGACTCTTATAGCTTACCGAAGTAGACAAGGATTTTAGCTCCCTTGACAAATTCTGAGGGTAGAAGATTTGTACTTGGTAATCCTTGTAAACCCTTCTTTGGATGAGTTGTATATCGTTTTGGCTGTTGTAAATATGTACGCATAAGTAACTTTATGATTGCTGCCTTGTGGGAAAGCTTACACACAGTACAGTAGGCCTGAGTTGGTTATGTTGACAAGCCGGCGACAAAGGCTATATGCCAGTTTTGTTCATTGTGAGAAGTTGTGAGATGCCAGATGTTAGATCCATTTATTATGGAAATTTATGATCAATATAGTTGGCCTGAGTTGGTGATGGTGACAAGCCAGCAATAAAGTTTATAGGCCTTATTGGTTCTTTGGGAAAAGTTATGTAAGCTACCAGATGTCTAAGTTGAAGCCAATCGGCCATTGAGAGTAACTTTTTCTGAAATTGTGCTGAAGAATGTTGGCAGATATTTTGTTTCATGGAATTCACAAATTACTGGAGCAGGCTAAGGTTTGGGGTTGGTTATCTCCTTTGACAAACTATTGTGTTCCATCCCTTATTTTTTTTTTTCCTTTTATGGATCTTCTTTTATTTCTTTCCTTCACCTTTTCAGTTTTGTTTGTTTTTTATTATACCTTCCTGTGCCTCTCAGACAGTGTTATTTGGCCACTTGTTTGCATTCAATTTGCCGGCAGTGCACCATATTTGGGGTGACCATAAGGCAGCTACCTTGAAATGGTATTCTCTATAATGTATCATTGTTTTACTGTTACAAGATGGCCACCACATTTAGAAACATTATATTGACCATCTTCTATTGATACAACAATGATACACTATGCAAAATACCTTTCCAAGATGGCAGTGTAGTACACTGTTAACTGAGGGGCCATATTTGATTGATATTGTGCATAGCATATTATTGTTTCACCTTGCTAAGATATCCAACATATTGCTTCTAATTGTGGCGATTATGTTTTAATTTTGAAACAATGCTACATTATGTAGGGTACCATTGCAAGACGGCCACTTCAGTAGGGATGGCATCGATCGATGCAGCCCAGGGGCTCTAGGTCATTGCCTGAACATTTTGAGGAGGTTGCATGCATGGGAGAATAGTGGGAGAATCATGGACCCTATAGAACACCAGTTAGGCACTCCTGGTGAGGAATTGGACTGGTATGAGGAGCTTGCAGAAGCCAGTGGACTGGACACCTCTCCAGATACTGGTATGCTCTTACCACCTACTGTGGCTATGGAAGAGGGAGCGTCTTATGCTATGGCGGTGAAAAGGACAGCGGAGCTGCCCTTGGTGCAGGTCAAGACTAACCTCTTGACTGAAGTGCTTCATACTGGGGCTTCCTCACCCGAACCCCTTTTGCCCTTCAATTATGCACTGATGGATGTCCTTCTAGGTACTTGTTCCAAGCCTAGCACAGGGGCTCCTATGAACAAGACAGTGATCAATAGCATGCCGCCATGGCCATGCCCCGGGTGATCCAAGTTTCCTTAGCCAACATCCTACCCCTGAGAGCTTGGCAGTCCAAGCCTCAACATCCCATGGCACATTCCCTTCCTAACCCTTCGGACAGGGAATCCGAGAGGATGGACACACTTGGAAAAATGTGTTCATCTCTACAAGAAATCTCCATAGCTGCAATTGTACCTCCTTGCATTCAGCCAGCACCACTCTGGGGCTCCAGTTACACGTCAAACTACAAGAGAATTAAATATGCGGCGGAAAATATTCAGTCACTGTCAGGAACAGCAATCAATGTTGTACCTTCACAACTGACAGCAAACAGTCATATATCAAACTGGGAATGCTTTTCAGCCACATTTACAGACCTTCATGCCTTGCAAATTAAAATGAACCGTCCTCTGTCCCCCAAGCAGGAAAAAAGGCCTATGAAAACTCAAGGAGCCCAAATAAAGGGCCTCAAAAGATCCATACACGGTTCAAGGAGATCCCTGCGACATGACAAGTCTCCTTTCTTCTTTGTGCAACAGAGAATAAAGCTAAAAAAACTGAAATGGGGCATCAATCAAAATTACGAAGAGGAGATCTGGGCAAAGCTCCTCCACAACATAAACCACAACGATAGTGCCCGCTTTTGGAAAATGGTAAATACAATTATGCACCCACAGCTTGGAGGCACTTCTTCCCACATACTAGAGGAAACCTGGGCCCATTTCTTTTCTTAAATGATCACTTCAATCCCCAAATTTCAGGTTCCTTATCAATTTCCCAAAACAGGGCCTCATTGGGAGACTGCTCGGAAGGCACTTTACCAAAAGAAGGAGTCCTACAAACATTTCCCAACATAGATCAACTGCAGGAGGAGGAGACAAATGCTACAGAGCTGCTCCTAATTAGGCAGCAGATCACAAAGGGAAGAAAGGAAGAGGCCCCGTGCCCGAACGGAATCCTGCCGTCCCTGTTCAATCAGAGGGCGGCAGAGTGGGCAAGCATATTTCAACCACTATTCTTGAATGTGAGATCACTGGGCAGAATCCCTGACTCATGGAAAGGCTCCACGATCGTCCCGGTCCATAAAAGTGGTGATAAGGCCTTGCGTGGTAATTACCGACTTATGGAACTGATGGACAATGAGGCCAAATACTTTGCGGGAACTGTGTTGGAGGAACTCACAGCCTGGGCTGATGCCAACGATATAATACCACTAAACCAGACAGGCTTCCGCAAAAAAACAGGTACAACAACCAACATCCTGACAATCTCTCTCCTTATTGATGCAGCAATGTCCAAGAAAATACTCCTGCACCTCTGTTTTATTGACTTCAGCGTCGCCTTTGATAACGTTGATGGGGCAAGACTGTGGGGGAAGCTAGCCTGTTGGGGATTCTAGTAGTCCTAATAAAAATGTTAACACTCCTCAATACAGACACCTGGGTACAGGTGAAACCTGGGAGCAGGGACCCACCTCTTGAGAAGAGTAACAACAACCAACGGCCTGAAACAGAGCTGTGTGCTGGCGCCTACCTTATTCAATCTATTTATGGCAGATCTACCACAGACACTCAACTTCTGTAACTCCCACACGCCCAGGCCGGGGAGCACAACTTTGTCCAACCTCCTGTACGCCAATGACATAATTCTGCTTAGCCATACAGCAGTTGGCATGCAACATCTTCTCAACGAAATGCAGGACTATGCCAGAGAAAACAACTTGACAATAAATCTCAAGAAAATAAGGACAATGACCATTAATGACGAGAGGAAACGAGCGAGGTCCTGGCACCTGTGTGGCATACAAATAAAAGCAGCGGCGGATTACATGTAACCTAGGCGTTTACATAGATAAAAAGGATCCTTCACACAACAGCAAGAAAATATTAAAAGAAAAGGGCTGGTACTAACATTAACTTTGAAAAATCTAACATCAAAATTAACTTGTCCAGCACTAAGCCCCCTCCTGAAAGTAGCACAGGCTAAAATTCTACCCAAAATAACCTATGGCAGTGAAATAATGCGAGGTAGAGATACCAAGCTACTGGATAGTACTCTAGTCAAAGCATAGAGAACCATGTTCAGCCTCCTAAACTACACCTCCCTGGCGCAACTAAGGTTGGAGTTTGGCCTATTGAAGCAATCATGGGCCAGGTATGGCGCATACATCATTTGCTGGAACAAGATCAGATTATCGGCCCCAAAGACTTTAAACCAGCTCTCTTGGCAAGACCTCCAACAGAGGGAGAATTCCCCTGCAAGAAGCTACCTTCATGAGGCTCTGGCAAGTACTGGGTTCTCTGCCCTCTGGAATACACAGATCCGTCATTTAGCCTTTAAGAAGCTAGTCTGGAAATCCCTGAAACAACTGTCTTTGGTGGAGGATAAAGCCGCCTTTTTGGCCAGATCTCATGTGTGGATGACTTTGAATAACTATAAAATCTTAGCCCCTCAAGAATACTTAAACTTGAGATATCCAAAATCACGGAAAATAGAATTCTTAAAGCTACGCCTTGGCATGCTCCTGTGCACTCAGAACCTTCCACCGTGGCTGCGGGCATCACCCCCAACTTCTTGCAGCCTGTGCAAAAACGACCAGGGACATATCACTCATCTACTATGCACCTGTAAGGAGATGTGGCAGGAAAGGAGACAGCTGCTAAAATTCCCCTTAAATCATAGGGTAATTTGCTCAAGGAAGCAAGCAGTTCTAGCATTCTTTGATCCAGGAGCACCACAACTAAATTGCAGACTAGGAAGATGTCTTGCATTAGACAAGCAAAAAATGCCACCATAAGATCAAGCCTCACCTGGGATTCAGAGCAGGCATACCAGAAACAACTCTATGCAGGCCTAGTCACTAAGAATTGATGGCAGCTTCATATACTGATGACCCTAGCAAAATCATCTTACTAAATAACAGAGGCTGTTCCAACTAAGGTAGAGCTGGGAAGCCCTCATTGTGGTTAGCAGCTTAGAAACTCTGTAAAGCATCTTTCTGTACCAATTGCATTGGCTGATTCGGCAACAAACTGTGCACTGACTGCATTACTTACACCGGCAATGAACTGCACTAGCACCAAAGTGTCGTTTAACTGTTAGTAGTCCAACTTATTTAAAGTTCTTTTGAATGCTTATGGAAACTATAAATGTGCACCTTCAAATTTGATCATGTTCTTATGGTTTTAGTTGAAGCTTCTGTATTGCGATGGTTTTTAGTAACTATGCAAATGAAATAAAATTCTGAAAAATAATTCATTTGGAAAGATGTCTTCTTCTGCCGGCCTAGCATTGCAGTTGGTGAACACCGCAAGTCTTTTGGGTTGTTTCTTGCATACCTTATGGGCAACGGTTGGGCAAGTGCAGCCACAAGTCCCAGAGGAGTCCCAGGCTGTACTTTCCCAAGCAGTGCAGCAAAGTGGTGTTGATACGACTGACTTGCAGTGCAAAGCGTTTCGTCGATGGTGTCCTTGCGGCATCACACCTGGCTGAGAATATCTGGCTTTTTGGGGGATGTCCAGGCCAAACTCATGGACATGCCCTTAGATGGGACTTGTCTCTTTGGAGAGAAGGCAAACTCAGCGCAGGAGTGCTTCAAGGACTCGCGGGCTACGGCAGGTCCTTGGGCCTCTCAGTGACACCTCGCTCCCAGTCTGCCTTTTGCCCCCTTTTCTTGGCAATGGAAGAGGCTTTTAACCACGTCAGCCATACCCCAGCCACTGTCCTGCACAGGCTTCCCAAGTTGCGCAAGGATGTGGATGCATTGCATTCTAACCTCATGGGAATGGTAGCCAGAAGTCATCCCCCATCAACCCCCCGGCAGCTATACGCTCGAAGTCTTCCTAGTTTGGTTCTGCAAGACCATGGGTGTCCAGTTGGAGGGAGCATCAAACATTCTCTACTCCAGTGGCGGTTCATAACATCGGACGAATGGGTCTTGCAGATCATTTGGAGAGGTTACTCCCTCCCTTTCCAAATTTTCCCTCCCCCTTTACCCAGTGGCGGCTGGCATGGCTTGCGGGTGGCGAGTCGGGCGAAGGAGGCACATTGTTAAATTTAAAAACAAATACACTTAACCTGCCGTGGGGTCCCGCGTCTCCTCTCCCCTCCGTCTCGGACTCCAGGAAACAGCCAGGCTCCCCTGACCAATCACAACGCTGCAATGCAGCATTGTGATTGGTCTGAGCACTGTGACACGGCACTCAGCAAGGGGCTGGAGGGGTGGGCTTGTTCTCCATGCAGTCTATAATGCAGCCTGCATGGAGAGCAGTGGAAAGTGCGCATGACGCTTTTGGGCGGCCCGAGATGGCCGACCAAACAGTCATTGTGTACTTAGGAGGGTTCTACCACTCCTCCCCTGCACTGCAGCCCCGCCCCCTCATGCAAATCTGCTGCAGTAGGAGGACAAAATTAAATGGCAATAACATTACGTTATTAGGATTTTATTTTTTCCTTTTTTTTCACTGCTGCAAGGCAGTGGGAGAGCCATCCCTACCTTTACCACTATCTCAACGGCTGGTGGAGGATGATCTTATCTTGCTCTGAGATTAAGTTACAGCTCTCCAGGCCAAGGGGGCTATATAAAGGGTTCCGATATCAGAAGTAGCCAATGGTTGTTATTCCTGCTACTTTCTGATACCCAAAAAGAACAAAGGTTTTCGTCCTGTTCTAGACCTCCGAACCGTCAATCTCTTCCTCAAAAATGAGAAATTCAAGATGCTGACTTTGGCTCAGGTATTGTCTGCCCTAGACCAAGGAGACTGGCTGGTAGCGTTGGAGTTGCAGGATGCGTATTGTCACATCCCCATCCTGCCTGCCCCCAGGCGTTACCTGTGGTTCAAGGTAGGCCATGAGCACCTTCAGTTCACTGTGCTACCCTTTAGCCTTACCAGCACCCCTCAGGTGTTTAACAAGGTAATGGCGTGGTTGCAGCTCATCTGCGCTAATTAGGAGTTTAGGTCATCCTCTACCTCGACGATTGGCTGTTGAAGTCATCTTCGCCCCAGACTGTTGTTTCCCACCTCCAGACTACGGTGGACCTCCTGCATTCGCTGGGGTTCACTATAAGCGTGCTGAAATCACACCTGACTCCTTATCAGACGCTCCTTTTCTTCGGAGCTATTCTGTACATAGTGCAGTTTCGGGCTTATCCTCCCAAGCAGTGAGTCGAGGATATTCAGGTTATGATACCGATGTTTCAGCCTCTATCCTGGATTTTGGTGAGAATGACTCTGAGGCTGCTGAGCCTCATGGCTTTCTGGATCCTGTTGGTAAATCATGCCAGATGGCATATGTGGGCTCTGCAGTGGGACCTAAGTTCCAGTGGGTGCAGCATCAGGGGAATCTCTCCGATGTGGTCCAGATCTCGGAAGGAACTTCAAAGGACCTGCAGTTGGGTTAGAGGCAGACCTGTCTCCCTTCCCCAACCAAATCTCATAGTAGTGACAGATGTGTCACTCCTGGGATGGGGTGACCATTTAGGAGAGGTGGAGATTAGAGGACTCTGGTCTCTGGTGGAATCAGGGCTCCACATCAACTTCTTGGAGCTCCAGGCGATCCAACTAGCCTTGAAAACATTTCTTCCATCTGTCAATGGGAAGTTAGTGCAGGTGTTCACAGACAACACCACTGCTGTGTGGTACTGCAACAAGTAGAGCGGGTGGGGTCATGGACCTTTTGTCAAGAGGCCCTGTGTCTCTGGACATGGCTGGAACAGAGAGCATAAACCTGGTGGTACAACACCTGGCAGGTTCCCTGAACGCCTGGGCAGACAAATTCAGCCGTCGATGCCTAGTGGATCATGAATGGCGTCTACAGCCAGAGGTGGGGCAAGGTCTCTTTCAGCAGTATGGACAGCCTTGGTTAGATCTGTTTGCCTCCTAAGAGAGCACGCTATGTCAGCAGTATTGCACGTAGGAGTTTTCAAGGCGGCTATCACTCTGCGAGTGGAACTCAAGCCTCCTGTATGCTTTACCACTCAGACCACTCCTGCCCAGAGTTCTCAAGAAGATCTGGAATGACTGGGCCCAAGTCATTCGGATGGTTTTCTATTGGTGCTGCATTTACAGGACAATTCCTTTCACTTTCAAGTGCCTAAGTAATTGCAGCAGAGAGGGAGCATAAGCAAGCAGACCAACTGGGCAGGATGCACTCTCTCTCCTCCTCCCACCTATCTACCTGCTGTGCGTGTTTGTTATGATTTGCCTGATCCCAATAGGCATTATAGAAACTGAGACATCTGACTCTTTCACTTCACAACTTGAAAATCTTATCCCAGTGAGCTTCAACATCCTCCAGCAGAACAAAACCATAGGTTGGGCATTGTAATTGCCATGGTTGACCTTAAAGCAATCCACTGGAAATTGGTAACATGCCCAGGCTATGTAGCCTTTGTATAGCAATTCATGAAATGCATACCTAGGCTACCCTCTTCTATGACTTGTACTGTTGTTTACCACACTTCGAAAATGTATTTGCCAGATATCGTCATAACCTCCTCATCCCAGCTCACCATATTCTACCTGTTGTGAATGGTGCATCTTCTGTTCAGGTTGTGTGAACATTTGGACCAACAATCCCACCAATGCCTTAGACTAAAGTGTAATTAATGACATGGCTAATCTAGCTAATTTGCATTGTCTAAAGCTTCCCCTTTCCTGATCAGATAACACCCTCATAAATGTTGGGTAATATTACAATCTTTTCTAGACTGCACTGGTCACAGTATTTTCTGGTCAAGAGTACATGTGAAAAAAAGCATTGATAGATATAGTGCTACAGTGTGAATAACAGAGGTTTTAGGCTCTTTTTAAAATTTCAAAAGCAGGGAATGAGTCACGGTCTAGTTCCAGGCTCTGTGGGTGAACCGCCATATACTTCAATGGAGTGGTCCTAATGCAAGGGATACAATGTGCTGAAGATGCTGATCTTGTGACAGGGTCTTCTAGAGACTACTCCTCGGTCCATGAACACTGTGGGGTGACTGGCAACAGGGGTTGGTGCACTTTAAAGTTCTGATGAAGTCCAGCTAAAAAACAGGTGCCACTGGTCTATTGATATCCTGGTACGGCGAAACCAGTGGTTCCCTTTTACTCGGGTTAGGGTTTGTCTTGGGCGACCAAACTGCACTCCAATGACTCTCCCGGGTCCAGCAGACTTGGGTGCAACTTATCATGGTTCTGTCTTGTCTCCCAGGCTGCACGTTGGCAGTCAGTGGCTGTCAGGTGGTCTTGGCTACCAACTCGCCAAGGCAGGCTTCTCCAACTTTTGTGCCATGAAGCTGTAACAGGACGTCAGACAACTGACTCTTGGAGTCACTCCTTCTGTCTGAGGATCGGTGACGACTTTTCCTTGAGCACGACACCACAGACACAGTCCTCTCTTTGCTAGACCAAGGAGAAGCAAGTGCAGTCTTGGTGCAGCTTCTCTTTGCTGGGTCAAGGGAACACCAGTGCTGTTCTTCTTCGGTCCACTCCAGTACAGATATGATTTGAGGTCTGGGTGGCAGTGGTGCCACTTCTATGCCCAGTTAGTGCCCTCAGGGTATGTGGAGACTGCTAGCCAATGAGCTACCAGGCCCCCTCCTGCCTAGTGATGACTTCCCTTGACGTTTGGCATCTAGCTATCCCAGAACGCACTATTCTGCCCACTCCCAATACAGCAGACCCCTTATCTTGGTGTGTGGAGCTCCCTAGCCCACTACAGAGGTCCACACCCATGACTTTCCCCTTTCTGTTCTGGACACCAATCTGTGTGGAGGAAGAAAAGAGTAGCCCTTCTCTTGTGTGTCCTCCATTTGCCCTTGAAAGGCTGCTTTCCCTTTGAAGATTGCCTTTTGGTCAAGCTAAAGTTGTGCCTCTCCCAATTGCAGTCCCTTTGTGTTCCTTTCCTGAGAGTCGTTCACATCTACCCCAGGAGGGCAGAAGGCTGTATCAATTCCAACAATGTAAATGGTCACTGGAAAGCTTTGGGGAACAAAGTGGCTACTCACTAAAGTTGCCACTTGTGCAAAAGCTACATTAAATTCAACTTGACCATCAAGTTGGATTTAATGCAGTGATTCTTTTGTTACCTTGAAGTATCATATTTAGTAGTCACAATCAGAAGTCACCAGTGCTGAGTTGTCAGCGTGTAACTCTGTACTCACCAGTGGGGCTACGAGCTCTTCCACAGTAAAGATGACAATGTGGTGTTTTTACAGTCAGAACATGTAAAGTTACAAAGTACATGTCCAACTTCTTAATGTAATGCATCCTGCCTTTAGGCCTGCCTTAGGGGTGACTTATAAATATAAAAAAGAAAAGTTTGGACTTTGGTATTATTTTGAATTGCAGTCGGCTTTGCAGTTTAAAATTGCTCTGCCGGCCAGCTGTGGTGCCTGGGAGTCACACTTATGTTTGTCACAATTGTGGTGGCACAATAAGTACAGCAGTCCATGAGAGACACTCTAACTTACAGGCTTGGGTAGTACCACATACTAGGGACTTATAAGTATTGTAATGCTTAAAATAAAGCAAGTATATCACCACAGAAGTAGGCCATAATCTGGTTTTCCCAGAGTGGAGAATTCACAGTGGTCAGCAGCACCTGAGCCACTTGAATTGAGCTTCAAAAGGTTTATTGACCTCAGCTGGTCATGGACTTGCATTCGATCAACTTGATGATGACCCTTAGCTTGCTCATGATCAATTAGGCAGTGGTGGCTGCTTGAATTTCAAAGTGGTGGGGTGATCAGGCGAACATTTCGACCCACTTTCAGGCACTCTTTGAAAACAGGAATGCCTTTAGGCACAACCCCAAAGCTCTCAATCATGGTCCATTATAATCAGAGTTTATAATGGGCCACATTTAAGAGCTCTGGAGTTGAGGCCGAAGGCAGTGCGAGTTTATCACACTGCCTAACAGTGGGCCAAATTAAACAATTTTAAATAAAAGTAAAAATAAAGTACTTACTAAGTACTTAAGACAATCAGCTGAAAACCCGATGGTGATCGCCATATACTGGACCTAATGCTTACTTTAGCATGCAAATTGATACTACATAATTGGAAGAATTTTCAAGGCGATATCTTTCCGAATGTGGCAAGAATGGATCACATTCCTTATAGGTGCCAGTGATGTGACACTGCAACTCTCCCCCTGGCTCTCCCCTCATAGGCAAATTTGGTACTCATTGGACACCAAACTACTTAGCTACAATCCACCGTAAACAATTCTCTAAGGAGAGAGCCTCTCTCTCTTATGACATTCTCTTTCACAGCCAATTTACCTTATAATACAGATTCTACCTCGATTCCTTCAATGCACACATAGGGCTTTTGTACTTTTTATTCCACTGTGTATGATTTATGCCTTACTCATAGCCAGTTTAGATCATGTAAATGAACTCCACTGTTGGTTCTCTCATTAAGTTCACAACTTGGTTAAGGTACAGGCAGTGGTTACCATATCGTCTTCAATACCTGTTCATGAGCACGGTGTTGTATTGTTATTACGACCAAACATAATATGTATCTCGGAGGGCGCTAGAGGGCGCGCGACCAAGATGGCCGCACACCAGTAAGTTTCTCGCCAGACGGGCGGGCAAAAAACTGCAGACTCATCCTGAGACATCTCACGAACCCCAACTGAAGAGGAATCGATGCTGTAACAGTCGGGGGACATACTGGCGGAGTGAGGCCTGAAACGGAGCAGAGTGCTGCCCAGCAGAGAGTGGTGAGTCGCGGTGCCTGGGGCCGCGCTCGCGGACTGGAGCGGAGACGCGGCAGCAGAAACTAAGAAAGACAGTGGCCCGGCGAGGGAGAGCAGGCCAGAGAACGATAGTAGCTGCTGTGCGGGACGAGGACGCCAGAGCAGTGACGAACTCGCGGCATACAGAGAGGAGCATCGCTGAGGTGAGGCACAGCTGAGAGAAGGGAATAGGGACCCGCCACTTTCATTGCGATAGGGGGGAACTGCTGAACGTAGCTGACGAAGACGGGCTCCCACATGGCTGGGTGAAGTAAGCGGAGGAGGGAGACTGGCTGAGACTACGGCGACAGCGGGGCCGGGGACCCACTGCAGGAAAACACATTTGAGTGGATGAGCATTGCGGACCCCTGGGAATGAAGCGAGCGCTGATGTGAGAACCACATTGAGAGACCCTGCCCTCGGCGCCCAGCGCAATACCAGTGTGATAACATACCCAGGTGGTACGGCGCGGTGTGGGCGCCATTTCCTCCCACCTGGCGGGACAGGCAGCGGCTGACCACGAACCCAACGCAGAGGCAGTGCCTGGCTCCTAAAGGCCTACCTTCATAACGAGTGAGTGAGCTGCATAAACACCGGCCCCCAACGCAACTGCTAGGCCTAGACAACGATCTCCTCCCAATAAAATATAGAGGACTGGCTAGGCGGCGGCCATTTTGAGACACTACCCAGTTGTCTAACGGACCAGCCTCCTGGAGACATCAGAGGCACCTTTCACCCTCACTAAAATAAGCTCAGCCAAACTCAAGCGAACAATATGGGTAGGACGGACAAGGCGTCCAGGACTGGCTCTGCAGACAACGTGGACTCGGACATGGTAGATAACCAGGAAGAAGACTGGAAGGCGCTTCTGCTTAGCATGAAAAACAGCTTGACATCCATAGACACGAAAATGGACACCATGAATCCACGGCTGGACTCTGTAGTGTACAAGCTGGACCAACATGACCAAAGGCTAAAAGGAGCAGAAACAAGAGTGTTGGATCTAGAGGATGGGGCCACAGAGACCAGGGAGCGGGTTTCACATATGGACAAGCTCCTCAAAATCATAGCTGAGAAGATTTGGAATCCAGCTCCCGGCGGAACAACGTCCGCATTCTGGGCCTGGCGGAGACAACCAACACGGGCCGCGTGGAGGATTTAATTGAAAAACTGCTGGTTGATCTATTCGGAAGGGAATCCTTCTCGGCTCATTTGACGATTGAAAGAGCACATAGGTCCCTGACTGTCCGCCCACCTCCAGGGGCACCTCCGCACCCAGTGATAGTTAGATTTCTAAACTATCAAGATCGGGACACAACCCTGCGTCTAGCCATAGAGAAGAAGCAAGTCCACTATGAGAACACCACTCTGGCCTTCTATCCGGACTTTTCACAAACCCTGCAGGAGGCGAGGTGCAAATATGCTGCTGTAAAGAAGAAACTTCAGGCGCAAGACATCCCATATGCGATGCTTTACCCAACAAAGCTGCGTATTTCACACTGAGGAAAACAGCATTTTTTCTAAAACCCACAGCAAGTGAAGGATTACCTTAAGCGGCACCGCCTGGCCACCCCCACAGAGACTGATGCCAGAACACGTTCCAGATCCCATTCTCCAATATCGGCTCCAGACTGACAACTTTGCCTATCGCCTAAGGGTTCTGACTGAGTACTTTATTACGACCTCTGATGACTGTTGAAACTAGATGCTAACCAGTGACCTAAAGATTGAAACGTGAGATTGATCATTTACCCGCCCGGACACTCACCCTCCTCCCACGCATGCTCATAGTCTGAGGTAGACTTGATGGCAAGTGGGTGCAAACATGGAGGGGAGATGGCATGTCGTGGGCCCCTAGTGTTTCCCTTGTGTGGGTGTTCCCCTATAGCATTTTCTCTAAGCTTTATCGAAAAAGTTTGTTTCTTTATTTGAGTTAGACTAGGGAGGGTATCAATGCCCGACATGTTGGGGAAGTCGGTGTGGGTGGGGTCCTTGCCTTGTAATATCAGTAGCAGTACTACGTGTCAACCCTCACATCACAAGAGTACTATTACCAACCCTAACAGCAGAGACGTGATCGATATCCCAGATAACCCAGATACAAACAATAAGATACTAGTCCTGTCATGGAACGTCCGGGGGTTGAATAACCCACGGAAGAAGAGGCAAGTCATAGGCTATCTAGAGAGGCATCACATTAGTATAGCCATACTCCAGGAAACCCATCTTGACCCTGCAGCTAAGCCCATATTTGCGGCTAGATGGGCCACACACCGTTGTTTCTCATTTTACTCTATGTATTCCAGAGGGGTGGCTATCCTCATTAGGCGTACTGTGGCCTTTGTGCTGGGGGGGACTGAGATAGATTCTCAAGGACAGTTCTGTTTGATGTGGGGGAGATTGGCCAAGCAAGATGTTACGATAGCAAACTACTATGGCCCTAACGTAGATGAACCACAGACCCTATCGGTACTATGGAGCAAGATCCAGACCCTCGGTTCCACTTACTTGATATGGGGGGGAGACTTTAACATGACCATAAGCCCACAGATGGATAGATCCCACACCACTACACTACACTACATGACATCGCATAAACTGCTAGTAGACCTGGTTACTACCAACTATCTCCTTGATAGGTGGCGCCATAAACACCCAACACAAAAAGAAGGTACACACCACTCCGCAGTTCATTTTACATGGTCCAGGCTGGATTATATATTTGTTTCAGTAGGAATGGCACATTGGGTAGAAACGGCCACCCACCTCGCACGTACATACTCGGACCACTCGCCTGTCAAACTGGTGTTAACACCTCCTGTGGATAAGGCCCCATATGCCCAATGGCGACTCAATCCAGCTCATTTCCTAGACATGGTTTTCGGGACAGACCTCAAACAGGAAATTCAGGATTTTTTCACACGCAATGTTGAGTCAGTACCGAGTCTCGCCACAGTATGGGAAGCTTTTAAAGTCCAGGGCTGGTGTATTTCCAAGGGATCTTTAAAGACATTCGTAGGGAGCTCAGCCGGCTGGAGAATGATATCAAAAAGCTTGAGAAGGATCTTGCTAACACGAGAGAGGGAGAGACAACTTGCGCCAAATTGCGGGACAAATTGACAGAGTACACGGAAACAGTGGAACGCAAATGTAAATTTCGGGGGAAGTACCTTGTAGCGAGGGCGTATGGAGAGGGTAACCGCCCGGGGAGGGTCCTGGCAACTCTTGTCCGACCACCCAAGTTCTCTAACTACGTAGCTGAGATTCAAGACCCGGAGGGAGAAATACACAGAAATCTCCCAGATCAACTGCACACATTTGTGGAGTTCTATAAAACATTATATACTACGCAAAGGGGGCAACCACTTGACCTTCCACAGTACTTTGAGGACATGGCCTTAGCATGGCTTGGAAATACCCAACAGTAATTTCTGAGTGCTGAAATTGGGTTAGACGAAATCACCGAGGCCATCATGCAGATGAAATCAGGGTGAGCGCCAGGGTCGGATGGCCTCTCCATAGAATTTTATAAGACCTATGTGGAGTAGCTAGCACCCATACTGAAGGAGGTCTTTTATGAAGCCAGAGAGGAGGGTAAACTCCCGAGAACCATGCGTGAGGCTCAGATAGTCTCCCTACTCAAACAGGATAAACCCCCTCTATATTGCGAGTCTTATCGTCCCCTCTCGCTGATTAATTGTGACACGAAGATACTAGCGAAAGTACTCTCCAATCGCCTAAACCTCCTGATGGAGAGGTTGGTCCTACCTGATCAGTCGAGGTTGATCCCCAACCGTGCTACATCACATAACCTTAGAGCATTACTGGCAGTTCTCCAAGACATTGACCCTAATAGCTCAGCGGTTGCGGTGTTTCTTGATGCCACCAAGGCATTTGATTCGGTGGAGTGGGAGTATCTGATAGGCACCCTAAGATACATGGGAATGCCTCCTGCATTCCTGGGTTGGGTGGAACTACTGTACATACAGCCGATTGCCATGGTGCTGTTAAACGGGGCCAGATCCGAAAGCTTTACCATCTCCAGGGGCACGAGACAGGGCTGCCCCCTTTCCCCCATTCTGTTCGCTCTGGCGATAGAACCCCTGGCCGCAAAATCTAGGCAACATCATAAAGAAAGAGTGCTGGCATATCCCTCTAGGCAACTAATAATATCACTTTATGCAGATGATCTGACACTATATCTGTACCCAGTATTACGGGAAGTAACCAGATTTGGTGCCATCTCTGGCATCCAGATTAACTGGACCAAATCAGCAGTATTTCCATTAACGGAATCAGCTAAGCCGCACCAACTAGACTATCCCTTAGCCTGGAAATGTGACGCCGTTAAATATCTGGGAATAAACGTTACCAGGGATAAAGAAGAACTGATGCATAACAATTATGGAGTTACAATAGACAAAGTGACGGATACCATTACCCGGTGGCTAACGCTACCTCTCTCTATGGCCGGGCGCATATCATTAGTTAAAATGGTCCTCCTACCCAAATTTCTTTACCTATTTATTAATATCCCGTATAACCCACGGAGGTTCTTTTTTAAAACATTAACAACGCAGGTGACTCGGCAGATTTGGGGAGGACGACAGGCGAGACTAAGTCTTACCACAGTGATGCTGCCCTATGCCCAAGGGGGTTTGAACTTTCTAACTTTATATACTACTATTACTGCGCGCAGGCACACTTTACTACGTACTGGTTCCACCCCCCCCCCCTTTATGCCACATTTGGAGGTAGAAGATGGCAATATGGGCCCTGTCCCGCCCTCGGGATACCTATTCACGTCAAATGGGCCCGGATGCGTGACCCGTCCATAGTCGACTGCACCATCACGGCCTGGAGAAAGATTGCTGCTAAACCAGAAGCCCCAATGATGTATTCCCATAAAATGTCTCTGACACGACACCCAGCATTGCAAGTTACCTACGAGGGAATATGCAGGCGGATGTTAGAGCAACTAAAATACACTGTATGGGGGGACCTTTATATGGGAGGCACTTTTCGGACTAGGGAGCAATTTTTTGGAGCACAAGACCCCACCACCATGGATCTCTTCATGGACACAAGACTCCGCCAGAGCTTGAAAGCTGCCACCTCCACATACCCCCTAGAGCCACCAACATTACTGCCGCTGCATGCGCTATTACAGCCGCCCCCCAGCCATCTCGCTCCTATACAAGCACACCCAAAACGCAGCACAGTCATATCTTCCCAGAGCCTGGGTGGAGTGGGATAAGGATCTAGGGACACCCCTGACAGACGTACAGTGGGAATTCAGTTGCAAGCAAACAGAAGCACTCACAGCTAGTAGCCGGCTGAGACTTATCCACTATAAGTTTGTGCACAGACTATATTACACACCCGCTAAACTTCACAAATTTAAACTACGAGAGGATGATGGATGCGTGAGGTGTGGGAGGGAGGGGGCAGACTTTTATCACCTAGCATGGCAGTGTGCATGGATACAGCACTACTGGACACAGGTGTTCGAGGGAATGTCATGCATGTTGGACATACAGATACAACCAACCCCACTAATAGCACTACTGTGTTATACCCAGGATATCGTTACAGTACATAAAAAGTTCCTGCCGCTGGGTTTCCTGATAGCAAAGCGCAGAGTTGCCTGCAAATGGGATGGTGGGAGAGCCCCCAAATTGAAAGATTGGATCCAAGACTTAACCACATGGCAGGAACAATCACTGTGTTACACTGAACTGCTCCCACTAACCTCTCGACCGAAAGATATATGGGGCCCTCTAAGTACGTACCTCCTCTCCCAGAGAGCCGAGGTCAGCACGGAGCAAGAAGACCTATAACAAACGGGACTCTCATGAGGGGAGAAGGGGTAATGATACTGTAGTAACAGGCAAGATATTATACAACATTTTAGGAATTGCAGCGGGCCTTGCCCTTCTCAAAATGGAAATTGGACATAGGGACTGGGAG
Source organism: Triturus cristatus (assembly GCF_964204655.1). Classification (NCBI taxonomy): domain Eukaryota; kingdom Metazoa; phylum Chordata; class Amphibia; order Caudata; family Salamandridae; genus Triturus; species Triturus cristatus. The sequence goes on along the minus strand of NC_140592.1, from coordinate 343,029,520 downwards.
AAACACTTCTAAGATATACGAATTGGTTTGGAATGTATAATACAACATGTTGTATATAATATAGGATAATGGGGCAGGACGGGGGGGGGGTATCTGTTGGGAGTTAAATTACTACCCCAATGGGGGACGTTGATGCACACTGTTACATGTGTAAATGTACAACGACAATTTTGTGCTGTAAAGTTTGATAACAGAATAAAAAGATTTAAAAATAACAAAAAAACATAATATGTATCTCAATACTTGCAAAACCTATATTTTGTGGATGTTGTTTGTAAAACCCAAGTTTCAACATGGCAATTACATCATCTAGTCAAATCCTACACAGCCTTCTCTTCTCTCTCTGTAGCCCTACTCCAAATGCGAATATGCGCTCTGTCTGTATATTCATTTTATTTTACCACTGTAGTTCTATGCATATGTACTGTACTGTTTATCCTGTGTTTCAAAAATTCAAAAGATTTGAATTCAATAAATACATACATAAATAAAGTACTTACCTACTCCTTTCTGGTCCCACAGGCCGTGGCTCCACGGCAGCGAGGTGTCTCAGAGCCAACTCCCTAAACCAATCCAGACGCTCCTCTCATGTTGTTAACCAACATGAGAGAAGCGCCAGGATTGGTTGGAGCGGGTTGGCTTAGCGCTCCTACAGACACTGGAAGCCTGTGCTGGCTCACCACCCAGCTGTCTAGCACAACTTGGGTTGGAGAGGTTTAAAGTGAGCGTGTCAGGTTGTCCGTTGCAAGATAGCTGGCCCAGTTGATATGCGCACTTTAAACTGACGTGTGCACCACTTGTCCTTCCCTGCTGCCAGACAGCAGCAATGGCCCTGCCCCGCCCTGACAGTTGGCTTGGCCGGCTGCACTGAAAAATAGAATGGTAATAAAATCACTTTATTACCATTTTATTTTTCATGTTTGCAGTGCTGGCAGCAGGGTGAGTGAGGCACTTCCGTCCAAATTTAGGAACCGCAGCTGCGATATCATCAGCATACACATAAAAGTGTGCATTATGCCTGTAAAGTAGCTCCTATAGGAATATATGACGTTACAACGCAAACAATTACAATACATACTTTTACAATGCGGTTTTTACATCGCAACTACCATTACATCGCATGATTTTACAACGCATGCAATTACAATGCATTTTTAAAAAGTACCATTACAACGCATTCCATTACAACGCATACCATTACAACACATACCATTACAACGCATAATACTTTTAGGGCAACAGTAGGGTAAGTGTTGGATAGTGTAGGGGTAAAAATAACTATTCCCACTCCAGTGAGTGCAACAGTAGGGTAAGTGTTGGATAGTGTAGGGGTAAAAATTACTACTCCCACTCCAGCGAGTGCAACAGTAGGGAAAGTGTTGGATAGTGTAGGGGTAAAAATTACTATTCCCATCTACCCCAAAACCCGAACCCACCCTAAAACTAAAAAATCTCCATTACTTACCTTATAATGCATTGTAATGGCATGCGTTGTAATGGTATGCATTGTAGTGACATGAGCTGTAATGGCATGCGTTGTAATGGCATGCGATGCAAAGGCAGTTGCGTTGTAACAGTTGGGTTGTAAAAGCAATGCGATATAATGACTGCCTTGTAATGGATGTTTCCCCTCCTATAAAAACCTCTTGAAGTATTTGAATTAAGGGGTGAGGTTGCAGAACCCCTGGAACACCTCATTTGATAGTGCGAGGGTTTTGATTGAAACAGCAGAAGTGCTGCTGTCTGCACTCTGCCAGAGAGGAACTAACTGATCTGGACCAGAATGGTATCCTCTGTCCTGAATTATAAGAGCTGTGTAATGTTCATAAAGGTCTCATCCCTGAGGAACTCAACACCACAGGGATCCATAAAAGATGCACCTAGCCGTTGCACGCTTCAAACACATCACTGCTTACTCTCATATCCAAGCTTTCCAGGACCTTGAGCTCACCGTCTGATACTTCCCTGCAGATTCATTTACTCTGCTGGGAAATTGCATCAGGGCTGGCCTTGGCAAAGAGGCTGTGGCTCCTCAAACCAGGATAAAATCAGGGAAGTCGAGAATCAATAAATGATGCTATAACTTTTTACAGCTCTTTGAGGGGGCGTGGCTTGCGCGCCGCTGCGAGATGGCGGATCGCGCTTGAGCTCCGTAAAGAGCAGGGGCCGACGGAGACATTTCTGCCGCTGAGGAATGCCCTGTTCAGCGCAGAGGATGACATCCTGCCTGGGAAACTGCCGTGTACGCCACGAGGGTCTTTTCTGGTGATGAAGAGTGGCCAGACTCCATATTTCGGCATTTTGAGGTGGCGCTTCATGTTTGCACGAGCGGCCGCCATTTTGTTTCTTCTGTGAGGGAGTTTGTACTATCACCTCTTCACGACGACGCTACTGGTCTGTCCTGTCAGGAATGGAGGCATACAGGAGCTGGTGACGTTTTTTCACTTTTCTTGAGTTTATTTTGGTTTTTTTTTCTGCCGCCTATTGTAGTGCTGCCCACTGCGTGTTTTTTTTGTGGGTTCTGCTACTTTATTTTTCATCAGACGCACTGCCACTTCCCTATGTGAGACTTCCTTGCTCTTGGCCTGATTTTGGTTGTTTTCAGGTGTCGGTGTGTGCCTACTGGCGCCTGCAGCACGTGAGTTTTTTTTTGTGTGGTGTTTTTTCTGACGGGGATCGCCTGCCATAATCTCTGCTCGGCTCTTTTGATGCAAGTACATTATTCCTTCCTGTTCATTTTTCCTCTCGCACATTGAGTGTTTTACAGCCCCTGACATTTCTTGCTCTCGCTCTATCTGAGGAGGTGTATTTTGTTCCTGTGGAGGTGGTTTGCCCTATGGCTGAGAATATGGCCCCTTCACCGAATGCTAAAGACGTTAAGGACTCTAAAGCATCTCTTAAGAGGTCCAAACAGGTATCCCCAACTCCTGAGTCTGCTCCTAAAGACACTAATTCGACTCTTGAGTCCATCCTGACGCGCCTTAATGAGGTCTATGAAATTGCGCAGTCTACTAAGACAAATACAGATTTACTGCAGGTGGAGGTATTAGCCATCAGGAATGATTTCAAGGCCCTTTCCCTTCGTGTCTCAGGTACAGAAGCACGGATTAGTGGCGCAGAGGATACCATGCAAAAGCACTCTAGATCTCTCACGCAGATAGAGCGTTCCATGGCAGCATTGAGGAAAGACCTCACTGAACAAGAGGATCGTAATCGTAGATCCAACCTGCGTATTTTTGGTCTTCCAGAGGAGGTTGAGAAAGATTCATCTTCCATGATTGAGTTTCTTTATCAATGGATTCCATCTACACTACAAATTTCTTTCCATAAAGATTTTGAACTGGAACGGGCACACCGTGTCCCCTCCTTTCGCCCCAAGTCTGCTACGCAACCAAGGGCGATAATTTTTAAACCGCTGCGTCATCAACATACAGAGCAGATTTTGGCTCATATGCGGAAGGTTAGAGCTGTCTCTTGGAATGGCCATCGTATCTCAATTTCTCAAGACTTTGCCAGGAACACGGTGATAAGGAGAAAGGGCTTTCTTAATCTCCGGAAGCGTTTGTCTGAGATGAATATCCCCTTCTCTTTTGCTGGTCCCTCAAAATTCCGCATTACTTTCAAAGGTCGTGTCAGAATTTTTGACGAACCTGCGGATTTGGCCTCGTTTTTGGATAATCAGATGGAGTTGCAGATGGATCTTCAAACAGGGGCTTCACATGTTCCTGGTTCTTCTGGCACCTGATGTGGCTATATATATTGCGTTGTTTTTTGTCTTTGTCAGATCTATTAAGTCTAGCTGCTTTTAGATCTGCGCGGTGGTCTTTATGCCCATTGGGTTTGACGTATTTTTGTCGTCTCTTGGTGTTTCCCTATTATCGGTATGATGTGTTGGTCTTTAGTGTTGTTAGTTTTACTGTATAAACCTTTTAATTTTTTGTGGCAGCTTTTCTTGTTGGCTTGACTTCACTCCTGTTCGCGTGTCGTCTTGTTACTCCTTGCCTCCCCAGTTTGTCTCTCGACGTATTAGGTCATGGTCCTTTTCCTCTCCCGTTGCATGTCTTCGATAGGTGCGTCGATTTTTGTGGTAAAGTTGGTTTATCTTATCCCTTTGTGGTCGGTCTTTTTGCTTCATGTTTGTTTCCTGTTATTCCGTATTTTACGGAGTAGGTCATTGTGTTTTCCGTTGCGTTATCAACGTGTTGTTGTATGGTGTGTCTAGGTGTTTTAAGCATATATGTTTACTAGGTGTTTATTTATGGCTATATTTAAAGTCAATATGTGATGTTCATATAGTTGCTAGTTATACCTACTTTATTGATTTTTTCATTGAGTGTTTCGATTACATTGTGTTATTAATTGTCTTTTTCGAGTAGATTAGTTTTTTATAGATGCCTTGTACTTGATAGACTTATGCCTCTCTTACCTACATGTTCTCTTACTTAGGCAAGCATATTTATTCTGCTATTTTGTGTGTATATGGCTTTATTTACTCATGGTCAGTTATTTATAAGATTGCATATAGATTTTACACATTTATATATAGTATTAGGTCTCTTATTTAACTGCCATAGGGATTCATTGACTGTAATATTGATAGAAGGTTATATACCGTTTTTTATTATGTTTCACTTATTTTTCTCATATTGTATCATATAGTATGCTTTAGATTGTATTTCTTCTTTTTTCTTCATTATGTTCCTTTTTCTCTTGATGGAGTCTGCTTTGGTATGGTTCTACCTATAATAATGTTATTTTTTAGTTCACTTTCCACCAGCTCTTATTGCCTGAAAGTGCTTTCTTTCTCTCTCTTTCCTGCTCTTACCGTTCTTTATGATTCATTTTAGTTGTTATTTATATATTAATTTGGTCAAACGTGTTGCCTTTATAGTCTCTCATTTCGCTTTGTTTTCTAAATAGCTATCATTAATTCCAGTTCTTAGCTTTTAGATAGTCTTCCCTTTTAATGTATAATCAGTTATGCACTGTTCTGGGGCTTTTTATGCCATTGTTGTTATTCCTCCTGTTGGCCCTCGCTCTTTTTCCCATGTCCCCCCTTGTATGAATTTGGTCTCTTCCAGACCTGCCGGATGGGCCCTTCTCTCTCTCTTTCTGTGTATTCTCTTGCTGTCCTTTTCCTCTTCTTTCCTTTTTTCTCTTCGGATTTCCTCTTTGGTCTCACCCTGTTGTGTGTTGGCTGTTGATGTCTGCTGGTTAGCTCTCCTGGTTGTTGCGCTTCATATGTCACACATGGAATATCTTTTTTTCCTAATATTGGTTCTATGTCTGGACTAAATATACTTTCCCTTAATGTTAAAGGGTTAAATCATCCAGTAAAAAGGTCAAAGATTTTGGACTACTGTAAGTCTCTTTCTTCGGATCTCGTCCTTTTTCAGGAGACAAAGCTCTCTGCCAAGGAGGCGTTGTTTCTGAAGAAAGAGTGGGTCTCTGATGTTGCTTGTTCGGATGCTTGTGGTAAAAGGAATGGGGTAATTACCTTAGTTTCTAAACACTCTGGGTTATCTATCGTTTCCTCTGAACAGGATACAGAGGGACGTTGGTTACTATCTAAGGTGTCCAATGGTAATGCTGACTTATTTGTCATGAATATTTATGCCCCCAACAAGGATGACCCGTCCTTTTGGAATGCTATCACCAAAAAGCTCGAGGATACCCCTCACTCTGGCAATCTTATTGTAGGTGGTGACTTTAACTTGCCAATGGACCCTATCTTGGATAGGAATTCTGCCTTTAACTTTCGTCCCCCTAAAGCACACAAACAAATGACTAATATGTGTTCTCTTACCCATCTTCAGGATGTTTGGCGGCTTCATAATCCCACTGGTAGTGACTTCTCCTTTTTTTCTTCCCCTCATTCGTCCTTTTCACGCATTGACTATCTTTTGGTTCACTCTTCTTTGGTTCAATCTTCCTCTTCTCCGCTTATCCACCCTATTTTAGTTTCTGATCACGCCGCAGTGACATTTACTCTTACGTCCTTTGTCCCTAGGGCACGAGCTCGTTCGTGGAGACTCAACACAGAAATCTTACATGATGAGTCCTTGGTGCGAGAGTTTTCTAATGACATTGAGACTTTTTTTATTGAGAATGTTGGGTCGGTCAGTTCCCCTGTTGTTCTTTGGGACTCTTTCAAATGTACTTTCCGTGGTCAGGTCATTAAATGTATGTCAAGGAGAAACGCAGCCATTAAAAAGGAACTCACGGACTTAGCAGATGAGATCAAACGTCAGGAATCCCTTTTTCGACATTCTCAGGACAAGACCTGCCTCCAATCTATTAAGAATTTAAAGTATTCGTACAATACTATAGTCACTAAGAGAGCTCATATTGGCCTGCAGGCTCAGAAATCTAAGAGACTGTTGTTAAAAAATCGTGCGGGCAAGATTCTTGCAGCCACTTTAAAGTTTCAGGAATCTTCTTGTAATACTTTCCAAATTCCTTCTATTACTGACCAGCTTGGTAAGAAAAAATTTCAAACTGCAGAAATCCTTGATGTTTTCCGCGATTTTTATAATAACTTATATACCCCGTCGGCTCAAGCTTCTTTTGAACAATGTCAGGAGTTCTTGAAGTCGGTTCCTTTGAAAGTTGTTTCGGAGGCAGATAATCAATCATTAAATTGCCCGATTACTTCTGATGAAATCATTTCCGCGATCAAAGCTACTCGGTCTGGTAAAGCTCCTGGTCCTGATGGATATCCTATTGCGTTTTATAAAACCTTTATTCCCGTGCTTGTCCCGAAACTCCAATCCGTTTTTGATGCTTTTATTAAGGATGGTTCTGTGTCTGGTTCCGCGGCTGATGCTACTATTGTAGTTATCCCCAAAGAAGGGAAGGATCACGCAGATCCCAAAATTTTCGTCCCATTTCCCTTCTTAACATGGAAGCCAAGATTTTTGCTAAAATTCTAGCTAAACGATTAGAGTCCTTTATTCCCCAATTGGTTCATCCTTCACAAACAGGTTTCGTAAAGGGGCGTCTTGCACGGGATAATATTCGTACTTTTTGTCATATTCTTGGTGCCGCTAAGCGATCTAATCTTCCGGCGGCAGCCTTGGCCCTTGACGCTGAAAAGGCCTTTGATAAGGTCTCTTGGCCTTTTTTAAGAGCTGTTCTATGTGCACATAATCTTGGTGAGTCCTTTATTCGTATGGTTATGTCTCTTTACTCCCGACCTAGGGCTAATATACGGGTGAATGGTGCTACGTCTTCCTTTTTTAACCTGTGTCAGGGCACTAGACAAGGGTGTCCTTTGTCCCCTCTCTTATTTTTGTTATCCATTGATCCTCTCCTCAGAATGATTGACTCGCATCCAGATATTAAGGGGTTCTCTTTTGGGTCTCATCAAATAAAAACAGCTGCATACGCAGATGATGTTCTCATTTTTTCTGATGATATTGCACTGGCCATTCCTGCTATTTCGGATACGATTGCTCTTTTTTCAAAAGTCTCAGGATACACTCTGAACAAAGATAAGACAGAGATGTTTCCTTTAAATGCTTATTGCTTCTCCTCTCATATGGGTTCGGCGGGCTTTAAATGGCAATCTAAACAGCTAAAATATCTGGGTATCCATTTCTGTTCCACCCTATATGCTACGGCTATTTACAATGAATCCCAAACTATTCTTAAGGTGAGACGTCTCTTAGAAAATTGGTCTCCGAAGCATATTTCTTGGTGGGGCCGTATGCAGACCCTTAAAATGATGATCACTCCTATTATTAATTTTGTTTCCTCTATGCTTCCAGTAAGGCTTTCTGATTCCTTCTTTCATGAACTTGATTTGCTTACTTCTAAATTTTTATGGAATGATAGAAGGGCTAGGATTGCTTATAAATTTTTACGGAAATCTTATGATATGGGCGGCTGTAATTTTCCTGATTGGGGGAAGTATCAAACTGCTTTTCTGGCGTCCCAGGGTGCCCTTTGGTTTTCTTCTACATCTATTCATGCTCCAGCATGGTTGACAATAGAACAGGAATTGGCCTCCCCACTGCCGACTGCATCCTTTTTAACCACAAACACCCTTTCTATTCCATTCTCTCGCTCTATTATTTTAGACACTATTGCTGCGGTTCGTAAGGTTGATAAGAGAGTAGCAATTCCATTACATAAAACTAGATGGTCGTCTATTTGGCGCAATTCTAAAATCAAAATTAATATTGACCCTGAGTTGATGTCTTACTGGGCTGGGAAGGGTGTTTCACTTGTTAAACATCTCTATGATTCCAATAACGATCCTTCCCCTTTCTCATCCCTTGCTCAACAATTCTCTTTATCTAATTTAGATTTTTATACTTTTCTTAAGATTAAGGTTGCACTTGCTAAATTACACCTTCATCCTTCTTCCCCTACGATTACGCTTTTTCAGCTTTGGATTAGGACTGGTCACGTTGCGTCTCGGATTTACAAATTTTTATCGTCCTCTACACTCCCCTCCCAAACTGTCACACAGCAAAAATGGGTACATCATTTTGATCAGAGTGTTACTGCTCATATCTCTCCTGATACCTGGCAAAATATTGGTAAATTTTCTCTTCGTAACAAAATTGCCCCTTCCCTAACGCAGTCTAAGTTTTTCTCTATTAATCTTCTTCACTGGACTCCCATTCGTCTGCATTCACTTAATCTTAAAGAAGACAATTTGTGCTGGAGCTGCGGGCTTTTACCAGGTGATTTTCAACATATGTTCCTTGATTGTTCCCTTCTCCAATCCTTTTGGGATTTAGTTCACAAACACCTCATGCTCATCTTTAACATCAAATTCCAGCTGTCTTTTCCATTAATTCTTTTGGGTCCGTTGGCGTCCCCAGTCCCTCTGCCTTTAGATCCCATGGAGTTACAGTTGTTGGACCTCTTGTTAACTATTGCAGTCAAGGTAATTCTCATGGAGTGGAAATCCTTTTCGTCCGTCTCTTATCATACTTGGTGGGCTTGGGTTTCCTTTCTACGTAGTGCTCATACGTCAGTGGACCATGCTCATCTTTCTCCTTCTATTTCCTCTGGTGTTTGGAAAGCCTTAGATTCACACATGGAGTTGGCCTCTGAAGGGTTGGTGGCGCAATTTCCCTTTGATTTGTCTGGTTAGTGTTGTCTTGTGTTGGGTGATTCCTTTGGAAATCCTCTCCTCTTCCGTTTCTCCTCTCTGTCTCTCTTTTTCTTTCTTCTTCTCTTTCCTACTCTTTCCGCCTTTTCTTTCTTCCTTTCTTCTCTTCCCTCTTTTCCCTAATTTGCCATCTGTGGGTGATACTTTTGATATATTTCTTTGCCAGATATCATTTTGGGTCTTCCCTCCTTAAGTAATTTATTTATCTGATGTCTGCAGATTAATGAATGACATTGATTTGTTTCCCTATTAATTAGTTTTATCATAATGTATTTATTACCTTATTGTCCGATATCAATTGTATCACTTTGGCCTGTATCTTATGTTTCATATTGCGCTTTTAAAATAATAAAATTCTTTTGAAATGAAAATAACTTTTTACAGCTCTTTAAACATCAAGGCAGAGCCCTGGAAAGGCACTAAAGGAACTCGAACCTTTCCTCAGAGTATTGAGCCTTTGTTAAAAACAAATAATTCATATGACATTATGTATTTCCAAAACCCTGCTATGCAAACTCATAAATTAGCCTAGGATACATATGAGACGTACAAGGACTTGGAAGCCAGTCCATCAAACCTTCCTGCATTGCTTACTCTCAGCACATACCAGAGGACCACTTTGTACCAGTTTTGAGTCAAAATGGCCGCCCTTCGAGGCAACATGGGCGCGTCTTCCTCCTCACTTCTGCCAAAGACCAGTGTAGTGGCTCCTCGTGCCCAAAAAATAATTGACTTCACTTCTGTCCAAGAACTGGAATTACGCAAGATCCTCGATTTCTGCACCTCATCGATGCCAACTAGTTCTCACCCCTGGCATCACTAAATGTGTCAATGTGGAGAATGCCACAGTCAGAAAAATGGCTGTCTTCTTTACTCAACTACAGATGACGCCCAATCCGAACTCAGACAGACCACTTTTTAATTTCACTGGGTTTTAAAACACTGGAGCTCGTGGTTAACATACAGATTTCATCTTTAGAAGTGCTTGAATCATTTCCAACATGTGTTCTGACCCCGCTGTGGATCTGGGACTTCCTTCCCATGGATGCTCATTGTCTGGATTGGCACAAAAGCACATGGACTGGAATGGAGCTGAGCGATTAACAGTGGGTGACAATTTTGGGCAGCATGCCACCCAAGACTTCCATTCTACTAACAGTACAGTTAGCTGCTGAGAGCCATTCTGGTCATTAAAGTTCCTCTTAATGCTGTAGAGGCTCAAACAGTAGTCAAGCTACCTTGAAGAGGCAGGGGGGCCATAATGCCTGCTATAGGCCTTCTATTGCAACATTCTAATGTTGGTCTTTCTGTTTCTCAATGTTTAATATAGAATATTCTATGGTGAGTGGATGGAATGTTCTAATAGCTTAACAACCCTTCTGCCTTGGGCTATATCGATTGTTAAGAGCCTCTCTTGTTTATATGTCATCGCATGTGGCAGGTCTTTAATTCAGGTAGAGGGTCTTTAATGACTGATAAAGCCCTTCCTTGGCTGAGGGGTATAATGATAAGAGTGCTTTGGGGAGAACATTTAGTACTACACAGTGTTTAGGGTCCAGTAATCAGGGTGTGCGAAGGGATGTGTAGGTTAGAACATGCAGTTTAGATATTACAGTACAGTCTATATTTTAACAGGCCACATACCTTAATGTATACCAGAGAGAGATGTATGGAACCAGACCCATGTGATATCCTAGTAATTTATGGTGCTTGGATTGAAACTCAAGACTTACTCTCTGGAAGATAATGGGCACCTTTCCAGTTTCTGTGCATGAGCCAAGATTGAGAGGATGATACATGTTTGCTCACATCCAGGTTAGTATAAGGTCATAGAGGGTGGGAGGGACATGGACTGAGAAAACCTTCATGAGATAAGTTTGATTCGTTTTTCTAATACTGGATGGAACTTTTCCATCAGATTATGCCACACTGCAACATGTTTTGCCAGCACAATTTCATAAGGCAAATATCTAAATACGTCAGAAATTGTCCTATCTCACGTGCAATGTGCAACTTTAAGCAAACCTCTGTTGGCGCTATTTTGTCCCCCAACACTATTAACATTCTTAAGCGCTCATCTTTAGGAATGGTGGCCTTGTGTAGGTCTCAAAGGATGATGACCCTGGGATAGAGATAAACCAAGTCAAATCACTCAACCAGACAAGGTTCAAGGTCAAAATAATGAAGATTTGTTTAAAATTTAGAACCATTACCAAAAGCAAAAATAGTCAGCTCAAATCAAAATGCAAATATATCTCATAATGCAAATAAATTGGAATTAGCATGGGGGTACTAGAACTTGTCCGTATTCTAATTCATAGCCATAAGCAAATACGGTCTAGTACAAGGCAATTAACGAGTCAAAGAACAAATTGTCATTGGGATGCTCAGTTTAAGGGCAAGAAAAGGTGCTGAAAAATCTCTAAGTATGAGTCAACAAACAGACTTATGTGAAGTCTGCTTTCTAAGTAGAAGAGAAAGCTTCCGGGAAAGATTCCAAAAACAGCATAAAATCACACTGTCAGCATGGTGTGAAACAAACTTACATCCCTATATCCAATGGTAAAACATAAAACACAAAACATGGAAAATGACTTTTGCTCTAATGTGAATGAATAATCCTGTATTATACTAAATAAAAGAAAACATAGACACATTTGAAATTGCAATACACAACCTCCAGTAGCGGGATGAAGTGGCCTTGTAAAGATACATCTGAACTCTGCTCCAGAGGGGCGGCTCTTCCACTAGGGTGGAGGAGCGTTGCCCCACTGCTTTCTTGCAGTGCAAGAAGTAGAAACATATTTTCAGTTATTACTATTTTATGTTTGGTTGCGAGCAGGGCAGGGGAAAGTGGTCTGCCTGTCCACTCCAGAGTGGGCAAAGACTGTTTGGTCGCCCCCCTGGGGCCGCCCAAACCAGTCATGCACACTCTGCCCTTCTCAATGCAGCCTGCATGGAGAACATGGCCTCCCCATAAGCCTTTGACATTGCCATTGTAACTTGAGCTGTACAGAGATACAAGAAAATGTGCAATGTACAAGCAGGGCCGGCTTTAGGGCGGTGCGACCGGTGCGACCGGTGCAACAGCACCGGGTGCTGACTTTAGGTGGGGGCGTCCTGTTTGCAAGTTAATATTAGTTTTAAAAGCACCTTCTGCCAGTGTTCTGGGCTCCAGCAGTTTTCAGCCGTCAATAAAAATGTCAAGATAACTCTGAGATTAATTTTCTTCCTACAGAAAGATCGGAGGTTTGTCTAGTGGAGGCTTTGAGGGTAGCGCAGATGGTTAATATGCCTACTGCAGAGAACCTGTAACAGCAGATCACAAAATAACCTGTACCAGCAGATCACAAAGTGCATATAATTTAAATAGATCAGTAGGTCATTGCTTTTGTCTGAGAGATCCTTTTTAGGTCTCGCCTGCGAACGCAGCGCGGAGCGCTGCTTTCGGCGAGATCTATTGTTGCTGACTTGCCTCGGAAGTGGGACAGGAGATGGGCACGCGCATGGTCTCGGCGGATTTGAGTTGGTGTACGCGCCTACAGCCACGCGGCGTGCACATCTCCTGTCTCCCTTCCCTCAGCAAGCCAGTATGCAGTTTCACTTTCGTCCTCATTGTAGAAGTTGTTGCATCTCAGCTCATCCCCTGTCTGTCTGTCTGGGTCCCTCTCTCTTCAGTATGTCTCCTCCCTTTATATCAGTGTGTCCTTCTCTCTCCTCCTGCCCGCTCGTTCCCGGCCCTCTCTCTTCACCTGCCTCCCCAGTCCTGCCTCTCTCAAACCTCTCCTCGGTGTCTTAGCCTCTGTCTTCGGCGCTCCTGCTTCAGGGCCGGTCCGTTTTCATGTTCTCTGTAATTTTCCTTTTCCGTCTGTGCGCCCCCGACACCCGGCCCTGACTCTCTCTTGCCCACCCGTGTGCTCTGGGTCTCCTTCGCCCCCTCACGGATCGCTCGGTGCGCAGCTTCTGCTGTCTTCTTACCTTCACTCCCCGGCCCAACAACAGCTACTATTGCCCCGCTCTCTCCGGTGTCTTCTGCCCGCTTCCCATCACACGCATTCTCTCTCTTTCTCTCCAAACTCCCGTCTCCCCTCATTTCCCCGCCCGTCCCCATCCCCCCCGGCTGCGGGCGCAGCTCACCTGTCTCGGCGGCTCGCGCTCGGCCCCGTGCGCAGGGCTCTGGCTATTGGCTCCCTCCTCGCCTGGCCCATGCCGCCCGCGGGATGCCGGGCATTGGGGGGTCTGCTCCCAACGGCCTGTGCGGTGGGCGCTGCAGGCAGGTGCCTCGCCGCCGTGGCTCGAGACTGGTGGGTTCTGAAGTGACAGCGCTCGCCATCTTATCTGCCGATGCATGCTCCCATTGCGCTCGCCTGGACACCCGACAGGAGATGTGCACTTTCCCCCCGGACAGTCCATGTGCACGCTCACGCCGTCTGTTCTCTGCCAATGCGCGCTCACACCACGCTCGCCTATACAGCCCAACGCCACACGGACACGCTCGCACCACTTGCGGGACGCAGCATTTGGTTTGCTTTAACATAAAAGCCAAGCACAAGGTGTGAATACATTTAAAACAGACTGAACTGATAGAATAGCCTAAAGGCAGCATTACGTTTTTATCCAATTACAACGCAGCTTTCTAAAAAAAGCATTTGCAAAGCAATATGTATCGCATTTGCGAGAGTTTAAGCTTTTAGCATTGTAAATGGCAATGCTTTTATTTATGTTTTAAATACCAAAAAATAAATAAGAGGCATTTTCATATACAATGCCAAGAGCTCAAACTTGCGTAAGTGCGAGACCTATTGCATTGCAAATGCTTGTTATTACTTGCAGTTAATAAGTTAACATCCTAGCATAGAACAGTGCGCTATTAGTGGCGCTATACAACTAATTTAATGCATCTGAGCGATGGAGTGGTTATGGAGACTTGAGGGGCACTGTTAAAGGGTGGTAGTGATGGAATGCATGGCAGAGGTGGTCACTGGGGGGCGCCAACAACCACTGTCGCACTGGGCGCCACCAGTGTACATGTGGCAGTTAATTTGAGGCATGACGCTTCTCAACTTTAAAATCATATTTAAATGCAGCTCAATTATATTTTTTGCATCACATTCACTTTAACTAATCTCGCTTTATTTTTTAATTTTACATCCGCTCCTGAGAGGACGTGGCCTAATGGCCAGAGCTGCCAACTTTGGGACTGGGGAACCATGTACGAGTCTCGGCCTTGGCTCAACATCCTGTGATTCTGGGCGAATTACTTCATCTTCCTGTGCCTAAAAAATGAATGTGACATTGTGTAATATATACTGATTCCCATGTAATGCGCTCCAATACCTTCGGGTCGAGTTCGCGATATACCAAACTGTCAACATAAACAAACAAAAAATACTCGCAGCTTGTTGCAAATAAAGGTACATAGTGACGTCTATTGGCAGTGAGTGGAATTACACCGTGGACTTCACACCGCGGTGTCATAAGTGAAAGGCAGGAAGGATTATTTAGCAGTTGTAACACTCTGTTTCTTTCAGTATATTTATGTAGGCAAGTCCGCACTTCAATCATGCATCCATGTAATACATTTTGATTTTATTTTATTAATGTATAGCAGCTTCATTTGCAGGTTAGTACTTACTGAAGAAGACACCTGATGAAAGGTGTTTGTGAAATGAGCCTGTGGTCTGTCTTAATATTATAATGCGTATGAATATTTAAATGTTTGGTAAAAAGAAAATGCAGGAGTATTCCGGAATGGAGAAAATATAGATTTCTAAAGAGAGTGCAACCAGTTTTCATCCTTGAGTTGAAACACCTAACCCCAAATGACAGTTATAGAGTTTGTTACTATAATTATGGTGTGTGGCGTTTTCCAGACCCCTTGGTCCTCTGGAAAAGGCTTAAAACTGATGTCTTTTTATTAGCTTTTCTGGGTAGAATATTGAATAGCTTGTATAGTGGTCCTGTTTTTATATTTTATTTGTGTATGTGCTTTTGTACAGAAAACAGATTTCCTTCGAGAGAGTAATGAACTATAACAGTGTTAAAAAATAAAATAAAGATATGGCATCTGCTGAATAATTTTTTATGTGTTCTTGCACAATCTGTCACATTTTATTTTGGCGCCCACGCGTTCCAAGCCACCAGAGGCTGGGACGAATTTTTCAGAAATGCCTGAAACAGTACTTGAACTGCCAAACGTATTATTTCTGATTGTCACACGTTGGCAACATTGCACTACAGAAATCAGACCAAGTTCCAGCACAGCACATCACCCTTCCCATCTACTTATTTTCTCATTGGTCTTCCTGTTGTTGAATTTTATATGTGCCTGCAGATACACCAGTGTTGGTAATCTGAACAGCGTTACTACATCACAGCCGGCAGTGATAAAATACTGAAATCATCACATAGTTACATAGAACAGCCGTATATTGAAGATCCTTGTCACCCTATCTCTTCACATTGTTCAACTCTAGTAGTCCCACCATGCATCCCATGTCTTATGATACTTGTGGGGCCAGCCATGTGCCCTGTATTTGTTTGTTCAACTTGGACACACATGTCCATTAAACATGCTCATTCTTTGATCTCGTGAGGTTGAGGTGCTGTCCAGTGTCTGGGAATGTTGCGCTTTGCTACCAGCAGGCCCATTACCACAAGGTGGTGATTGCCTGCACCTCCACCACCTCTTGCTCCATCCCCAGTGTGGCATGTTTAGGGTCAAGGATCAGAGGGTATGCCACTATTCCACTTAAAGGGGTTTATATATAGTGTCCCATTGATGGGCAATCCTTGGGCAAGTCCAGATCATATGAAAGAAAGTAGCCCATTCCTCCTGGCAGCACAGGCAAAAGCATTAATTCACCTACCCATGTGCCAAAACTAGTGTTTTTATTGACAAACATCACCCAAGTTAATATCAGCTGGTTCTAAAGTCCTCAACCTTCCACTAAACTTCTAAATGCACTTTCCTTTTGGAATTAACATATATGGGTAACTTGAATATTTCAGTATTTGTTTCTCATTCATTTTCATATAAGTATAATGTCAGCGGCTTCCCCGGGAGGTTTCTGTAGGGGTACTCAGTCATCAACAACACCTGCAGCAGCACAATAAGGGCAATGGTCAGCCCAGTGCTTCTCTTTATAAAAGACAAGTACTTTAGCACACAGAAAGCAAAAATACTATACACTACTAAACACTGTATTCATGTGAAGATACCCGATTCATGTGTGTGAGTCTTAAGTGCTTCCAAGGAGGTCCACTCCCTTTACGTGCTATCTCTCCCTGACCCCTCTGTCTGTGGCACAGGGTCTTCAGAGTTCATGGAGTAGCTTTTAACCCCTTCGCTGCCAGGCCTTTTCCCCTCCTGTGTCACGCCCTTTTTTGGCTATTTGGGGGAGTGCGCGCTGAGGCCCCTGTAACTTTTTGACCACATAAGGTATCCACGCCAAATTTGCGTCCTTTTCTTCCAACATCATGGGGATTCTGAAGGTACTCAGGGTTTGTGGATGCCCCTGGAGGGGTCACAGAAATGAGCCGAAATACAGCAACATTTAGTTTTTTTGGGGGAAAATGGGAAAAACGGGCTGCAAATGAAAGCTTCTGGGTTTTTCCCTGCAAGTGTTATCAAAAAAGGGTTTGTGGCGCTGAAATCACCATTTTCCCAGCTTTTAGGGGATACCAGACTTTTGTCAGAAACCCAACATTTTTTACACAGTTTTGGCATTTTTCTGGGACATAGCCTATTTTTGCTATTTTTTGTGCTTTCGACCTCCTTCCAGTTAATGGTAGAAATGGGTACAAAAGCAATAATGGATCCTGGAAAGCTATACATTTTAGAGAAGTAGACAAAATTCTGAATTCAGCAAGGGGTCATTTGTGTAGATCAATCAAGGTTTCTTTATAGAAACTAACAGTTAAATATAGGATAAATTGATAATTTGTTGAAAAAAAGCGCCTTTTGTGTCAACGTTTTCACCTGTAACTTCTTGTAATTATGACAGCTCTTTGAAAGCAATGTACCGTTACATCCGCTGGAAAGTACTGGTTGTGGGGATATATAGGACTTGTAGGTTCACCAAGAACCCGACGAACCCAGAGCCAAAAACTGAGCAGCAACTTGTTATGGTTTTTTATTATGTACCGGGTATATAGTAATTATTCTGTAAAAATGTGTACATGGAAAAATCGGTATGAAAGACACCTATGTATTTCTGAAATGGGAACAAAATATAGAGTTTAGAAACAATAGATATTTGCACATTTCCGAATTTGGGAATACTCATACTAGCATGAGAATTATCAGTCATTTTTTAGAATGACTTCTTTTTTACACAATGTCTTTAATTTGGAAGGCAGAAATCAGCCGCGGCCCGTGGAGGGAGGGGCAGGGTGGGTGGTTCTAAAAACCGGAATATGGATAATTACAGGTAAGTAAACAATTAAATAAATAAAACGAATTTCGTAGCGCGCGCTGCATCGCATTTTGCGATGCAGCGCGCGCTACAAAATTCGTTTTATTTATTTAATTGTTTACTTACCTGTAATTTACCGCCCCACGGACCTCCCTCCACGGGCCGCGGCTGGCAGAAATGCATCGAAAGTCAATAGGTAATAACAGTTCCTTTACAAATCTGAATTACCCTAAGTCTCCCGATAAAAATGGTACCTCACTTGTAGGGGTAGGCATAGTGCCCATGACAGGAAATGGCTCAAAACCCAACGTGAACACATCACATTTTCACAATGCAAAATTACCCTTTTTTAGCAAAGTGCCTAGCTGTAGTTTTTTAACCATAGCTCTGCCGTCACCCAGGGAAACCTAGCAAACCTATACATTTTTGAAAACTAGACACCCAGGGGAATCCAGGATGGGGTGACTTGACTGCCTCCCACCTGGTTCTGTTACCCAGAAACCCTTGTAAACCTAAAAAATTGCCAAAAAACCCAAATTTTCTCCACATTTCTCTGGTGGAAAGTTCTGGAATCTGCGTGGATCCACAAATTTCCACCCACCCCGCGTTCCCCAAAGTCTTCCGAGAAAAATGGTACCTCACTTGTGTGGGTCGGCCTAGTGCCGGCGACAGGACACGGCGCAAAACGCAACGTGGAAACACCTCAATTTCGCTGTGAAAAATGACCCTTTTTTGGCAAAGTGCCTAGCTGTAGTTTTGAACCATAGCTCTGTCGGCCCCTAGGGAAACCTAGCAAACCTATACATTTTTTTAAACTAGACACCCAGGGGAATCCAGGATGGGGTGACTTGACTACCTCCCACCAGGTTCTGCTACCCAGAATCCCTTGCAAACCTAAAAAATTGCCAAAAAACCACATTTTCCACACATTTCTGTGGTGGAAAGTTCTGGAATCTGCGTGGATCCACAAATTTCCACCCACCCCGTGTTCCCCAAAGTCTTCCGATAAAAATGGTACCTCACTTGTGGGGGTCGGCCTAGTGCCCGCGACAGGAAACGCATCGTGGATACACCTCAATGAAAAATGAACCTTTTTTGGCAAAGTGCCTAGCTGTAGTTTTTGAACCCTAGCTCTGCCGGCACATAGGGAAACCTACCAAACCCACACATTTCTGAAAACTAGACACCCGGGGGATTCCAGGGAGATATGGTTTGCATGGATTCCCCAACGTTTCCTTACCCAGAATGCCCTGCAAACCTAAAATTTAGCTGAAAAAATCACCTTTTTCACACATTTTTGTGTGGGAAAGTTGTGGCATCACGGGGCTGACACAAATTTCCTACCACCCAGCATTCCCCCGGGTCTCCCGATAAAAACGGTGCCTCACTCGTGTGGGAGGCCCAAGTACCCGCGACAGGCAAGGACCCACAACGTTGTGAGGCGACATGAAAATTGCCTACCTCAAAACGACCTAGTTTTGCAAGAGGGGTCACCTGGGTTTTTGGCCCGGTGCTCGGCGGCCACCTAGGGGAACGTACCAAACCCACACATTTCTGAAAACTAGACACCCGGGGGATTCCAGGGAGGTATGGTTTGCGTGGATCCCCCAACGTTTCCTTACCCAGAATGCCCTGCAAACCTCAAATTTAGCTGAAAAAAATCACCTTTTTCACACATTTTTGTGTGGGAAAGTTGTGGCATCACTGGGCTGACACAAATTTCCTACCACCCAGCGTTCCCCCGGGTCTCCCGATAAAAACGGTGCCTCACTCATGTGGGAGGCCCAAGTACCCGCGACAGGCAAGGGCCCACAACGTAGTGAGGCGACATGAAAATTGCCTACCTCAAAACGACCTGGTTTTGCAAGGGGGGTCACCTGGGTTTTTGGCCCGGTGCTCGGCGGCCACCTAGGAGAACGTACCAAACGCACACATTTCTGAAAACTAGTCCCACCCGCGACAGGCAAGGGTCCAAAACGTAGTGCGCCTCAACAGTCAAGGGTCCTAAACGTAGTGCGCCTCACTACGTTTTGGGCCCTTGCCCGTGGCGGGTACTTGGGCCTCCCACACGAGTGAGGCGCCGTTTTTATCGGGAGACCCGGGGGAACGCTGGGTGGTAGGAAATTTGTGTCAGCCCGGTGATGCCACAACTTTCCCACACACAAATGTGTGAAAAAGGTGATTTTTTCAGCTAAATTTGAGGTTTGCAGGGCATTCTGGGTAAGGAAACGTTGGGGGATCCACGCAAGCCATACCTCCCTGGAATCCCCAGGGTGTCTAGTTTTCAGAAATGTGTGGGTTTGGTAGGTTTCCCTAGGTGGCCGCCAAGCCCGGGGCCAAAAACTCATAGGACCTCCTTTGCAAAACCAGGTTGTTTTGTGATAGGTAATTTTGATGTCTCCTCAATAGGTTTTGGGCCCTTGCCTGACGCGGGCACTAGGCCTACCCACGCAAGTGAGGTACCATTTTTCTCTGAAGACTTTGGGGAACGCAGGGTGGGTGGAATTTTGAGGACCCACGCAGATTCCAGAACTTTCCACCACAGAAATGTGAGGAAAATGTGTTCTTTTGGACACATTTTTAGGTTTGCAATGGATTCTGGGTAACAGAACCTGGTGAGAGCCAGTGACGTCACCCCATCCAGGATTCCCCTCGGTGTCTAGTTTTAAAGAATGTACAGGTTTGCTAGGTTTGCCTACGTGCCAACTGCGCTAGGGCCCAAAATCCACAGGTATGCACATTGCTAAAAAAAATCTGGAGCCCAGTGGCCTTTCTGCCGCCCTGGGGGGGGAATCGGGGAAGGGGGTTTCATCCTGATATGCCCCTAAAGGGGCAGAAAGACTGTGGCTATTTTTTGTGGGGGTGAGGGCACTGGTATGACCATTTTGGGCAGCCCCCACCCCTACGCATAAAAAAAGCCTGCGTACTCGCTGGCGCCTAGTGGACTTTCTGCCCCCCCAGGGGGCAGATCAGGGGCCACTGCCACCATCAGCCCTCCCGGGGGGGCAGAAAGACTGGAATTTCTCTGGGGGTGGGGTGGGGTATTGTCATGCCCATTTTGGGGAGCCCCTACCTCATCACTAATAAAACAAAAAAATCCATGGTTTCTAGTGGGCATTCTGCGCCCCGAGGGGGGGCCAGATTGGGGGCTACAGCTCCCATCTGCCTCTTGGGGGGCAGAAAGACTGTCATTTTTGTGGGGGGGAGGGTGGGGGCATTGGCGTGCCCGTTTCGGGCAGCCCACACCCTAAAAACAATTGCGGAAAAAAAATCCCTGGTGTTTAGTGGGCTTTCTGCCCCCCCCCCCCCGGAGGGGCAGATTAGGGGCCAATGCCCCATCTGCCCCCCGGGGGGGGGGGCAGAAAGACTGTAATAATTGGGGGGTGGGGTGGCGGCATGGGCCAGCCCGCTTTGGGCAGCCCCCACCCCTATTTCTTTTTTTTTACAATTCCCTGGTGTCTAGTGGTCTTTTTGCCCCCCCGGGGGGGCAGATTGGGGGCCAATGCCCCATCTGCCCCCCAGGGGGGGGGCAGAAAGGCTGTAATGGTGGTGGGTGGGTGGGGGCATTGGCGTGCCCGTTTCGGGCAGCCCCCACCCTAGAAAAAACTGAAAATAAATCCCTGGTGTATAGTGGGCTTTCTGCCCCCCCGAAGGGGCAGATTAGGGGCCAATGCCCCATCTGCCCCCTGGGGGGGCAGAAAGACTGTGATTATTGGGGGGTGGGGTGGGGGCATGGGCCTGCCCGTTTTGGGCAGCCCCCACCCCTATTTTTATTTTTGGGAAAATTCCCTGGTGTCTAGTGGGCTTTTTGCCCCCCCCCGGGGGGCAGATTGGGGGCTACTGCCCCATCTGCCCCCCAGGGAGGGCAAAAAGACTAAATAATGCCCAAATTATTTGGGGGGAGCAAAGGCCCTTGCCCAAGGGGCCGCTCCCCCCTCCCTGGTGTCTATTGGATGGATTCCTGCTTGTGGATCGCCCTCCTGTGGCGATCCCCAAGCAGGGATCCACTGGGGAGGGGTACCATTGGAAAGGGGAGATTCTCCCCTTTCCAACGATACCTCTCCCGTCTTTCTACGTGCTCAGGGGGCTGAGATAGCCCCCTGAGCACGTACACAGTGAAACCTGAAATGAGCCTCTTGGCTCATTTCAGTTTCACTTTCACTGTAATGACGTCGGCGCGACGTGCGCGCCGATCGTCATTACAGTGAAAGGGGGGGGGGGGACTCGGGCGCTGGGAAAGCTCTTCCCCAGCTCCCAAGGCTATTTGCAGTAAAAGGGAGTCCAGCTCGTCATGGGCACACAAGGAGATTGATAAGGGGCATCCCGCTCCCTCCAACTCCTCTTAGCAAACACCGTCTTTAGGACAGGGGGCCCACTGGAGCCTCTCACCCATTCTTTAAAAAAAATAAATCTTTTTATAGAGTTTGAACAGTAACAAATCACGTGTACCATCAAAACATAACTGGCACATTTCATCATACATAACCATCTTCCATTTAATACATGCAGCGCGATCAGGGTATAACTTGCCTTTTCCATTTTGTGCGTTGCATTTCCAGTTCCGTTGTTGGGGACACACACAAATCACCTTGATACGCGTTCCATTTGCCCCACTTTTTTCCCATTTTTTGGGGCACCCTCTTAATTTGAATACCTCTTTTTCTACAATCATACACTTGTCATATTCCCTGGTCCACGTCCGGAGCGAGGGTCTATCAGCCACTCCCCATTTAGTCGCTATCTCCCTCTTGACCAATGTGTAACCGAGGGTCATGAGTTGTTCAGTTTGCGTAAGGTCAGTCGGCTCCCATATATTTAGGAGACCCAGCCGAGGTGTAAGGGTGTGTTCTTTTCCCAAGGCTTCTAGGATGCTCTCCGTGGCCCCCTCCCAAAGAGGTCTCACCCCTGGGCAGTCCCATATCATGTGGTAAAAAGATGCTTCTTGTTGGCACCCTCTCATGCATATTGCATTGGGCCGAGAGCCTATCTTTGCAAGGGTTGTTCCTGTGAGGTAAGATCTATGTAGAATTTTTAGTTGGATAAGTTTATGCCGCAATGTTATGGCAGCCTCGCGAGGAGACATCAATGCCGCCTGCCAGTCATCTTCATCTATTGGTCCTAAGTCTACCTGCCATTTCTCTCGAAGTTTATGAAAAGTGTCTGGTAAATTAATACAGAGTTTTTTGTATGTGAGTGATATGGCCTTTGTAAGCAGTGGACTGTCGAGGAGCCTCTCTTCCAGAGGGGACGAGTCTGGGACATCTGCCATGTCAGGGATAGCTGTGGTGAGGGCGTGTCTAATTTGTAGATAACGGAACACCTCCCCTTGGGCCATATCATACATCCTCTATAGATTCTCGAATTTGAGAAGTGCCCCCTTTTGTACCAAGTCTCCTATTGTTGAGATTCCGATCATGTCCCACTTATCGAACCCGGGGTGTCTGCCAAGAAGCCCCAGTCTCTTGGTGCACCACAGGGGGGTGGCCTTGGTAAGGATCTTTGCCCATCCTAGACGGGTGTTCACCAGGTGCCATACCATCACCTTGTGTGCTGTGGGGCCAACGTAACGACCCTTTTGAGCCTTAGTGTATAGTGCCTCCCGATATCCCGCACTTCCCATCTGATATCTGTCAAGCATGTATGTGTGACGGATCCACCGGGGTTCTGTAAATCCAGTGGTTCACCACCACTATCTGCGATGCCCAATAGTAAAGACGGAGATCGGGGAGGGCAATGCCCCCATCATACCACTCTTTAGTCAGCTTGTGCATTGCTATGCGAGGGGATCCACCATCCCATAACAGTGTTCGTATTTTGCTTTCCACCCCGGCAAAATATGCGTCTGGGACTCTGTTGGGGCAATTTTGAATAATGTACAAGAACCGGAGAAGGGCCAGCATCTTAAAAAGGACTGCCCGCCCCACCAGGGATAGATGCAGGGAGCACCAGTGTTTACCGTCTGCCCGTAGCTGGGTTAGAGGGGCCGTGAGATTACGGTCGTAGAAAAGTCGGGGGTCCGGAGTTACAAAGATCCCCAAATATTGGAAGCCTTCTGTGGTGATCTCCACCGTGCAGCCCGATGGCAATCGTGGAGCCTGACCATTCAGGATGAACAACACCGATTTGCTCCAATTGATGACATATCCCGAGTATTTACTGAAGTTCATGAATCTATTCAAAACCCCATGGAGGGATTTGTAGGGGGATGGATGCCAGGTAGAGAAATATATCATCTGCATATAGTGATATTCTGTCATCATGCCCCTCCGCCCATTTCAAACCTCTCACCATCACATCTCGCTTAACTCAGGCCGCGAGTGGCTCCAGCATCAAAGTGAATAGCAGGGGGGAGAGAGGGCAACCCTGCCTGGTGCCCCTGTTCAGTGGGAAGGGTCTGGATGTATAGTTATTGACTCGGACCTGTCCCCGAATATCTGTATACAGTAATCTCACCCAACCCATAAATTTAGGACCAATGCCCATACGCCTCAGGACTTCAAATAAGTAGGGCCATTCGATGGAATCAAATGCCATCGAAGCGTCCAAGGAGAGGATCACCGCGTCTTCTTCAAGAAACTCACGGCATGCTATTACGTTATGGAGGCGTCTAATGTTTAATGCTGTATTCGTCCCGGGCATGAAGCCCGATTGATCCGGGTGAACCAGCGATGAAATGACAGCTATTAGCCATAGGGCCAGGACTTTAGCCAAGATCTTTGCTTCCGCATTTATTAGGGAAATTGGGCGGTAGGAGCCACTTGCATCAGCAGGCTTACAATGTACTACAATGGATGCTAGTCGTTGGTCTTCTGGCAGGAGACCTTTTTCATAACTTTCTTCAAAAATTGCCCGCAAATGAGGTGTCACCTGCATGGCCACTACTTTCAAAAATTCTATGGGGATCCCATTGGGGCCCATCGCTTTGCCTGATTGTATCTTGCTCATTGCCTGTTGAATCTCCACATCAGTCAGATCTCCCTCCAACGCCTCTCTGTCTTCATCCGACAGTACTGGTATGTCACTATACTCAAGGAGTTGGTGGGAGTCCTCTGAAGTGGATGAAGTGGATGGGGTGTAAACTTGTTCTAGGTGACTCTCAAAGTCATTGGCTATATCCTGTGGGTGCGTGACGTGTGACCCATCCACGAGAGTCAACTGGGCCACCCATCTCTCCCCCTGCTCCCTCCTCTCCAGCCACGCAAATAATTTCTTGGCTCTGTCCCCTAGTTCGTACAGTCTATGCGTGGTCTGGAGGAGTTTGGTTTGTATTTTTTCCCTAGCTAGGATCTTATATTCCTCCTGCTTGAGCCTCAGGCGGTGTCTAGTATCTTCTGCAGGGCCATATTGTATTCGTCTTCCAGTCGCCGGAGGTCACTTTCAACCTGGACAACATGGTGTTGCCGTTGTTTGGTGTACCCTACCCTGAGAGCCAGGGCTTTCTCTTTTATCACTGCTTTGAATGCCTCCCACAGCGTTTGTGTTGAAGTAATTCTGGGTGTGTTCAACTAGATCTTCTTTAATGTCTGGGATCTTCAGCATCCAGGGACTAAGAGTCAGCGTGGTCCATGGTTGGCGCTCAAAAAGTGTAAATTCCACTGTCACTGGGGAGTGATCTGAGATGCCCCTTGGGAGTGCCCGGGGGTTTTGAAACTGGCCGAGGGTCCCGGATTGTGTAAGGAAATTATCAATTCGGGAAGAGCTTCTGTGGGCGTTGGAGTAGTAGGTATACTGGACCCCGTCTGGCTGGAGTGCACGCCAAATGTCAACTAGGCCTTAGGCCCCGGAGAACTCTTCCATGTGTGTATGCGGTCGTGTCAGGTGTCTGGGTGGAAGTCTATCCCTGCTGTCATCCATCGTCATGTTAAAGTCCCCCCCATCATTAGTGTGCCACTAGGAAGGTCTGCTAGTATCCTCCCCAGATCCGCAAGCGCTTCCATACCCAGTGCCGGAGGGAGGTACACTGAGACCACATTTAGTATCTTTCCCTCCCACTGCACCTCCGCTACTGCAAACCTTCCCCGCTGATCTGCCCATGTTCGCTTCACTATGAGTGCCACATTCTTTTTGACCAGGATACCGGTTCCCCTGGAACCCGAGGTGAAGTCTGCATGCACCAACAGTTTATATCCCGATCTTGTGAGGGCTTTGCATTTATTGCCCACCATATGTGTCTCCTGGAGTGACACCAGGTCTGGGGCTTGTATTTTAAGGTATTGCTGCACTATCCCTCTCTTGATTTTGTCCCCCATGCCATTCACATTCCACGTCATCACTAACAGAGAGATGTCCATTTTAGCCCCTGCCATCTACCGTCCCTAGGTGCGAACTTACATATACCATTGTCTCCAGATGTAGAATTGCAATTGATCGGAAGAAAATCTCCCAACGCTCCTCTGTGTCTACCCTGAGGCGCACATGATGTTCAATCCCTATGGCTACCTTCTTCACTGTATTGTGACTGTCTCGGTTAAACGTGAAATATGCTCTCAATTTACCTTTGGCACGTGAACTCAAACAACGCAAACATCCCCACCCCCTCCCCACAACTGCCCCTCCTCCCCTCCCTGCCCCCCTGCCAGTGGATTTAAAACTACCCACTCCCAAACTAGGCAGAGTGCCTCTTGCCCCCCCAATATGCTCGTGGGTGTTGGCTGGCTGCCCTATCACCCTCGCCTTGCCATAGTGATCATGTTGTACAATATAACGTTCAATGCCTACTTACTACCCCTGCCCTGTCCCAACTTATGTGCTGCTCATTGTCACTGTCGGCTTCTACCATTAGTCAGTGATCGGTACCAGTTCTTCCTCTCAGTCTATTTCACTGCGCGTTTTCCCTTCGATCTCGGCCGAGGATGTGTCTTCTTCCCGGTCTTGTCCTTGTGCTTGGCTAGGTGGACGGGGTTGTCCGTTACGACCCCTTCGCGGGCCCTCGACTCGTCTCCACCCTTCCATCCAATCCCAGGCGTCCTCTGGTGTGGAGAAGAACCACGTCTTCCCCTCAGATTCTACACGCAGTTTTGCAGGGAATAACATTGCGTATTTCACTTCGCACTGACGTAGCTCTCTTTTGACCTCCATAAAACTCCATCTTTGGGTCTGGACCTTCACGGTATAGTCTGGGAAGAAGGTGACCACACTGTTGTCAATCTTCAGCGGGGGATTTGTTCTGGCCGTTTGCAGGATTGTGTCCCTGTCCCTGAAATTGAAGACCCGCGCAATGAGTGGGCGCGCAGGGGCCCCCGGCTTAGGACGACCCCCCGGCACCCGATGCGCCCTTTCAATGGAGAAGTAGCCAGACAGTCTCTTTGGTTGGAGGTGTTTGGTGATTAGCTCTTCTACGTAAAGGTCCGCTGCAGGCCCTTCTGCGCGTTCCCGGAACCCCCAAAATTTGAATGTTATTCCTTCGAGCCCGCCCTTCGTAGTCATCCAGCTGTTTTGCCATCAAGGCTTGTTGAGTTTGCAGTGCACTGACTTGCTGTTGAAGCTGTGATGTGTCCGCCTGCAGCGCAGCCGTCGTGTCCCCCAGGCTCTTAACTTTATCGTCTATTTTGCAAAAGTCCGCCCGAAGCAAGGATACTTCCATATTCACTGAGTCCAAGGATGTGTGCACTCCCGAGATGGCTTCCATGATGTCATGGAGTGTGAGGTCTGCCTGCGGGGGAGGGCCGCTTTTTCCGTCCGTTGATTCGGGCTGCACTGTCTCCCGCTCCACTCCCGTCTTGCTCCAGGCATATATTAACAAGCTTGTTTTGGGCCGAATCTTTAGGTCCCCTTCCACTCGTCATAATTCGCTGGTGAGCTTGTCCGCTGCCTGGGGCCTACCCTGGTAGTCTCCGCCGCCAGCCCGGTGGAAATCGATCCCTCGGTGGCCTGTCGGGTTTCCCTGGGGGCAGCCCCTTATGACCAGCCGGAACTTAACTGTGTATCGATTCTGTTGGTGTGCCGCTGGTAGCTATGGCTCTGTGGCTCCCCCTTGCGCAGATCCGGGCCTTAACTTCCACTAGGGCCTCTGTTTCCGCAGCAGGGTATCTATTTGGCCCCCACCTTCACCGGGGTTCCCTGAGAATCTTCCTCCCTCTCCTCCACTCCACTGGCTGCTGGGGTCACACACAGGCCTCCCACGCCACGTCGCAGCTGTGTGGTTAGTGTCTCTGAGGGTGAGACTGATCCTCTCATATGGTGGCCCCCTGCTGATTCCTCTCCTGTGCCTGCTGTATTATGCCCGTGGTGCTCAGGGGGGAGGGGCGCCAATTCCCCAGTGAGGCCTCACTCCAGGCCCCCGCCGGGGCCTCAATTTCGAACTGGCCTGCCGGGTCTCCTCTCGCCGCACTCCCGCCCCACACTCACTGCCTCTTTTGTTGCCGAGGCGTTCTCCGCTGCGGCCGATACACTCCCCGCTGTTCCCGGCTTCCCTTTGGAGTGGGAGTCTGCGGACACTCCGTGCCAGTACTCTGGGTCTTTTAGGACGCTGTTGTTTGCGCCACGGCTACGGGCTCAATCATCCGAGCACAGCGCCACCGCCATCTTACTCTCCTCTGCTGCCGCCCGTCTGGGTGTTTCGTCGTGTTCCGAGCCCCTCGGTTCTCTGTTATGCTGCCAAGTAAGCCTCAGGGGTGCAGGCTCACTTTCAACCTAGACTCCAGGTTGACCACTCAGTTTTACAGGCTATATGACGGATTTTGCGGCGAGGGCTGAGGAGCCTCACTAAGGAATCGCCATTCTCCTCGGCTGCTAGCCACGCCCCCCCTCTCACCCATTCTTAGTGGAGTAGCATGGCACCTGGCTTGGTTTGTCCGGCAGTGGCGGGATCACCGGCGATAAGCGACACCTTCCCTGCATGGTACAAAGCAGTCCTGCTGGATGTATCCAGCTGGTCCTATGGAAGTCTGCAACAGAAGCATTTGCTTCTGGCAGTGGTCGTCTTGTCGGCGTCATATTGGTCAATGCAGACGGGGCACCCAGGCTTTGGCGGGCCCAGCCCTGGGACTCTGGTGAGTCTCTTAGTGTCAGTTGTGCTCCTTCCTGGGTTCAGCTGGCAGTTCTCTTCTCAAAATACAGCACTCCAGTCATGGGGACACATGTCCAGGTGCTTTTATGGGATGCAACGGCAATGACCCATTTGACTGCTGAGGTCTTTCTTGCCCTCATCTACCGGGCATTATCTTCACCATGTAGTGTCATGAGTTAATAGGCACAAATCTGAGCAGGGTGACACTGCGGCCCTTCTGGGAGTGAATGGTCCTTTACTCATTACAGGGTACCTAAGAGCACTTCAGATTTGTAGTCTTTACTTCTGGAGGACTGGTCAGGACCGCACAGAATGGTGTGGCAGGGCTGCGGTCATACCGTTCACATTCTCGGGCACACAAACTGCATGTGTCACAACCAGGATCTTATCCCAGCTTCAGACGGGCTTACCAGTTGGGCACACAGCTCCTGGTGCCATAGCAGCTACAGGGGGAAAATGTGTGTAGGGCATGTTGCTGCTCTTTCATTGAAGTTGCGCAAACAGATTAACTCTAACAATGTCTTCAGTCTTGCTTGATAGCGAGTCTCTGATGGACGGACCCCAATTACAGGGTCAATTACTGCAGCCCCTTTCTCAGTCAGCTCCAACTGCAGGGTTGGAACTCTCTTCACTCCTACACAGGAAGGACTCCTTGGTGCCCAGTACAAGTTTAGCAATTTCTCCTTCAGATCTGGCTCCGGGTGATGTACCCTCACCTCTGAGAAGTTGGCTGTCAGATGGACACCAGCCCTTGGTTGATAAAAGAGAGAGCCATACTGGAGCTCCAAAGATGAGCAACTGTCTTGCAGACCCAGCCCACCTTAAGTGAAATTTTTCAATCTAAAACTACAGCAAAGTGTCATTAAAAACACAGTGAAGCTTTTTGATGCCAACCTGTGCTGGTGGGTGTGAACGGGAAGGGCATGGCGACTAGTGCTCTAATGTTTTAAAACAGAAAATGTGGACTGTGCAGTGTCATGGGATCATGTGCAGCAGGATGCTTGTGGTCCCCGATGGACTCCTTACAAAGTTACGTAATCAGTTGGGAGGTATTTGGGTGTGCACAATAAAGTATATGACATATTGCATTCAGTTGACGGTTGCATGCTGAAGAATAGCTATGTGTTACAAAGCTCCGTGTGTGGCATCGTCATTTGTGTGCTCCAGAGCTAAGGTGGATGCGACAACTGGTGATGAGTAGGGGATAGGTTCCCAGAAGAAACAAGATTGCTCTCCCTGAGAGTTTGCTGAGGTCCTTCAAACTGCTCTTACGTGCCACGTGAGCCTTAAGATGCAGTCTACGGTTGACTTATGTGGAGTTAAAGCGTCGCTCTAGCTCTTACAAGGCCCCCGAAGAAGGTGAAAGCCCTACAGAGGAGCACAGACAGAGAACCTGCCAGAAGCCTACTGGTAAGGCCAAAGGAAGAGATACTGTGCCACAGCATAACACAGAGCCATTGTCCATGTAAGGCAGAAATAATAAACACAGCGACAAGCTTATACTAAGAAGCACTAAAGGCAGCGACAACCAGGTGCGAGAAAGCACTAAAAGGCAGAGGAGACCAGGTGCAATGAATGGTTAAAGGCAGTGATAACCAGGTACGGAAAGTACAAATGCACTTACCTGCACGAGCAAGGGAAGTGTCACAGGACCTCGAAACCAAGCCCGGTTGAGCCGCAGATGCATGTAAAGTTGCTAATAGCATCCAAAACACTCAAAGGCCTTCAGGATTGTGAAATTTGTCAATAGCTGCTGAAAGAAATGCAAAGAAGCAGAATATTGGCACAAGATGGACTGCATGGAACGAAATGTTCGATGATTTAATAGATGACCTAGAAGAAGCAGAAGACTAAACTATCGTCAAAAACATTTAGAGCCTTGCAGGTGATGGGGTGAAAGAAGTGATAAAGAAAATACAACAAGCTGAGGAAGTATTGTACCGTCAAATCAAAGAAACGTTGGAAGCCAAGTTTAATCCAATGCCGAAAGTCGACTATGAAAGGTTTATTTGCAACCAGGTAAGACAGCAAGCTGGTGAAATGATGGATGAGCTTGTTGACAGACTTGATGCCCTTATCAAGCACTGCAAGTTCAGTAAATTCAATGCATCTCAGAGTCATCGATGGGTGCCTCTCCAATTCATTTATATGACGCATCCTTAGGGAGACACTCAGTCTAGAAAAGATACTCATAGCTGCAAGAGCTGAGGAACGTGCAGATCGACAAACTGCTGATTTGGAAGCTGGAACAGCCCAGAATGAATCAGTGTTGACCATAAAAAGTAAGCAGAAACACATGTGGAAGCCCATAAGACGATGTCGCAGAAGAAAAAGAGATTGTGCTTCGGTTGTGGAATCGTGTTTCCACATGAAGGTAAATGTACCGCCATTGGACAGATTTGTAAAAGATGTGGGAAAGAAAAGCAATTCCTAACGGTCTGCAAAGCGAAGGAAAAACCAAGTGTGTCACGACGAGGAGAGAAAATTGGCACCAGAAAGTTCCAGAAGCCTTTTAGCCAAGCCCACAAGGCCAAACTGCAACATCATTTGAGGCAAGTAGAGACTAAATGAAGTCAATCGCCATTAACTTAATCTTTCAAAGGCTCTTCAACGTCATCATTGAGCGGCAGTAGAAAAAGTTTAATGTGCAATGGTGATGTCGACTGCAGAACGGCGTGCACATGTAGGATTGGCTGCTTGCAAAGTAGAACACAAGTCAAAGAGAGATCGCCACATAAAGCAACCAAACTCATTTGTAAACTGCCCTAAGATCACGCTAAAGGTGAATGGCTGCCCTATAACCTTTATTATAGACAGTGGTGCATTGATCAATATGCAGGCAGAAAAATATAACATACCGTCTCCAGTACCATATCTAATGCCATTGAAAACAAAAGTGTACACATGGGCTTCTTCAACGCCATTACAGAGTCAAGGGTTATTCGGAGCGACCATAAGGCATAAGAAAACGACAGTAAAAGCACCAATTCATGTTCTCCAAGGTACTTTGTCAAGAGCATGTTTACTCAGTTTCAGCACTGCTGCTAATATGGGACTTATATCAATTACAACCTCAATGCACATTCTAAAATAGTAAGTCAATATGCGTAGTTGTTTCATGCACTAGGGACACTTAAGACAATGAAGGTGCCACTTCGCATTAATGAGGACATTCGTCCTGTTGCTCAGTGACACAGTTGGATTGCTTTTCATTTACACAAGGCTGTTGAGAAAGAACTAGAGACATTGTTAAAGAATGACATAATCGAGCGCTCTACTGGGCCGATAAATGCTCTACTGGTCAGACGCCATGTGTTTCAACCATAGTGGTAGTGCCAAAAAAGGACAGGGGAGGTGCAGTGCGCATTTGTGTTGATATGAGCGAGGCCGACAAAGTGATTGAGAGAGAAAGACATCCCGGTCCACACATAGCAGACTTGATTACCCAGCTGAATGGTGTCAATGTCTTTGTCCTTCTTGATTTGAACAAAGGATACCATCAACTTGAGCTAGAAAAGAACAGTAGGTACATTACTACTTTTCCAACTCATCTTGGTTTGTTCAGATACAAATTATTCAGTTTTGTTGTGTAGTCGACTGCAGAAATCTTTCAGGATGTCATTCACCGAGTATTTCAACCTGACACACATGCTTTTAACTACAGTGATGATATACTAGTGTTTGGAGGAACACGACCGGAGCATGGCAAAGCTCTTCCACAAGTATGCTGTTAGACCCGGCCTTGTGGCATGGCCATCCCTGACCCCGAGTAACACCCCCTGACCCGTACACCTCATTCAGTCCCTCAGTACATGGCCTAGACGGTCCTGCTCGCCAGGACCCACACACACCCGACCCGGACTTCCCTGTCCATGCCCTCCATCTTCCCAGCACCACAAGGCCCGCGTGCCCACTTCATGCACCTACGATGGCCGCCCGGCTCCAGCGCAACCCAGTCCTAGAGGCGCCACCTGGGCTGGGGAACATCGCGCTCCCATGGAGTGAGAGAGGGAGGAGCAGTTTCCATCGCACCTCTGGCCTCCCCTCGGGAGATGGGTTTCGATCGGCCCTCAGGCCTCCCTGAGGGCTGGCTCCATGCCTGCTGGGTGTCTGGGACTCCTCCCGACCCGGCCCTGAAAAGGATCAAAGGACAACATGGCAGGAAACTCCAGCGAGCGGCCCCCAGGCGCTAAGACCCCTGCCTACACAGACCCCGGACATCAAAGAGGAGTTGACCTATAACAAGGGGTGCTCTGGGACTATCTGGCAGATTCGACTCTGGAACGACGAGAGCCCTGCTGACGTGGTCGCGGCTCCCCTGAAGATCGTAAGACCTCCGAACTTGTGCTTGAGCCCTGCTGAGTGACTCGCGGCTCCCCTGAAGATCGTAAGACCTCCGAACTTGTGCTTGAGCCCTGCTGAGTGACTCGCGGCTCCCCTGAAGATCGTAAGACCTCTGAACTTGTGCTTGAGCCCTGCTGAGTGACTCGCGGCTCCCCTGAAGATCGTAAGACCTCCGAACTTGTGCTTGAGCCCTGCTGAGTGACTCGCGGCTCCCCTGAAGATCGTAAGACCTCCGTACTTGTGCTTGAGCCCTGCTGAGCGACTCGCGGCTCCCCTGAAGATCGTAAGACCTCCGACCTTGTGCTTGAGCCCTGCTGAGTGACTCGCGGCTCCTAAAGACTCCCTCGGTTCAGCTGGACCGCAGCGTATCCCCGGCTCGAAGATTGTGAGCTCCGCGTTGGGTACGCCCCTGCATTTGATCCGGATCCCCAAAGACTGTCCCGCTACCCCCTTTTCCCTACCGAGACTCTCTGAGCCCGTGCTCTATTTGTACATATCCATCTTGGTGATCATAAAGATCCGACGTAGCTGAGTAGATAAAGGATCTGTTCCCAAGAACCTACCGTGTGGTGTCTCTTTGTCGTGTGGTGCCGTGTGTGCGATCCTAGATACGAGACCCTTCCCCTGAGGAGTCCCCCGCCAGTGCCCGGCTACGTTACCCCGAGGGTAGGTCTCAGGGTGTTCAGGTAACCTCCCTGTCTCCCCTGGGATCGCCTTCTAACATATTCCATCTACTTACTGATGCAGCCCACACTTTTAAATGCAGAAACATGTGAGTTTCACAAAAGCAAACTCAAATTCTTTGGGCATATTTTCTCTGAATGGGAAATTACTCCTCAACCTGAAAAAGTAGAAGCATTGTCCTCCACTTGGCCCCTGCAAGACGTAACAAATGCTGTGATCCTTCTTAGGCATGGCCAGTTACTGCTCTAGATACATTTGAGACTTTGCCATAGTGGGTGCCCCATTAAGATAGTTGACAAAAAAAGTGGTTTTCTGAATGCGAACAAAGTTTCAAGAAAATCAAACATGTAATTGAAATTGCAACTAAAATGGCCTATTTTGATCTAAAGTTACATACTGCGTCATAGTATATGCAAGCCTGGTGGGTTTGGGCGCGATCCTTGCTCAACACAATTGACATCCAAATGCTCAGAGACACATTGTGGTATATGCTAGCAGAAGTTTATCTCAGAATGAACGTGTCTATTCTCAGTTAGAAAAAGAGAGCCTGACTGTAGTGCAGGCTTGTGAACATTTTCATGTGTCTGTACTAAAGCATTTCACCCGTGTCACTGACCACCGGTCCTTGCTCACCATTTTTGGAAATCAAAAAGCCAAGATGCCCCCTTGCATCAAGAGGTGGGGTTCAGACTGCAAGAGAACAATTACACTATTGTGCATAAGCTGTGGAAAGATCAAAACCCTCAGATTACTTCTCAAAACTGCCGCTACAGCGTCACAGCTCAATGTCTAAGCGGCATAAGCATATATCAATTTCATAGTAAAGTCTAGCACCCCTGCAGCTCTATTCATTGAGCAAATCATTGCTGCTACTACAGAGAAATGCTCACACTTAAGGATAAAATTGCAACGCACTCATGGAGAAAACATATTCGACTTCTTCCAGATGATGTTGAATATATTAAATTCAAGAACAGGCAGGAAGAACTTTCTGTTATGCAAGAAGATATTATACTAAGAGGTTCGAGAATTGTCATACCTGAGAGCTTAAGGCAACAATCCATTGAACTGGCACACAAAGAACATCGTGGCATTGTCGCTACCAGGAGAGCTCTCAAAGACCGAGTGTGGTTTCCTCGCCTTGATAAATGAGTTGAGAAGGAACTGAAAGCCTGTCACCTGTGCTACTGCTTATCTCCCAAGACAACACAGCATCCACTAAATATGTCTGACCTTCCTAAAGAATTGCGGGAGAAAATTGCAGTTGAATTCTTTAGAGCCTTAAACAATGACCATCATCTCATGGTAGTTATTGATGAGTACTCATGTTTTCCCTTAGTAGAAGCTTTATCATTGACCGCCCATGACAAAGTCATCTAGAGGCTGGATGATATTTTATCAGCGTGGGGTGTTCCCGCTATTATTAAGTCTGACAATGATGCACCTTTCAACAGCAGAGAGTTTAATGATTTTCGTAATCGCTTGAACATCAAGCATCAGAAAAGTATATCTCTCTGGCTGCAGGCAACAATGTTGTTGAATGATTTATGGGCACCCTGAAGAAAGTGGTTCAGTATGCTGTGCTCGAAAGAATCGATCTCCAGTCAGCCTTATGTCCAGCCTTTTGTGCCTATCAGTCAACTCCCCATTCTACAACAGGTGAAAACCCTGCCACCTTGGTGTTTGCGAGAGCCATTGGGACCAAGCTACCACAAGGGACCATGCAAAGGAGTAATACACAATGGCGAAATTCGTGTCAGTGACACTTTTCATAAAAGCTAGATGAAGGCCTATGCAGATAAGCACAGATGTGCTTGGGTACATGGTTTTCGAAGAAGGAGACAGGGCCCTGGTCAAACAAAAACAGAAACGCATGAGTGATGCTCTATTTGATACTGATCCATTGAGATTCATGACCAATTAAAGACATATGGTGACTGCTCAACGTCCCAGAAAGTCCATTATGAGAGACTCGTCACATTTCAAGCATTTGCCTCGATGTTCGTCAGCTCAAGACCTTACGAGTGAGACAAGTACACCTGAGTGCCAAGTCAAGCATCTGAGTCTTCATCTACTATGCCAAATGACAGTGCAACTCCTTTGCCTCGTACGACTCGATCTGGAAGATTGGTGTGAGCACCTCACAACTCATTGAGGAACTCTAAAGTATATATGTTGTCCATACTTTTTATTTAACAAGGGGGGATTTAGTGTCATGTGATCATGCCCAGTAGGACCCTTCTGGTCCTCGAAGGATGGAAGACTCCTTAAAATGTTACGTAATCAGTTGGGAGGTATTTGGATGTGGTCAATAAAGCCTACAACATATTGCATTCAGTTAACAATTGCATGCTGAAGAATAAAGACATGTGTTACAAAGCTCCATGTGTTGTGTGGTCCTTTGTGTGCTCCAGAGCTAGGGTGGAGGCGACAGAGTGGACATATGATGAACTTGTGATTAAAAAGAGACAAAACTTTTTTATGGACGAGAGGGGATGGGATGCAAACTGCACAGAAAATTAGAGAATACAGCATTCCACTCACCCACCAAAATTGAGGAAACTAAATCAATATCTTTCCATTGATGACATCGCAGGAAACCAAAAGAACAAATTATAATAAGGCCCAGTGTACGGCAAAAGAGGCAAATTGGTCTGATGCATCCTGGTCTTAACAAACATTTCCTATCATTCGGCCTGAGCAGTGATAACATAATACACATTAAAAAGACTATTCAAGAATAAATTAACCATGTACAGCTAAACAATTGGCAAAATAAAAAAAAAACTCGCTCATCTCTGAGACACCCCCCAAAAAACACAAACCTAACTTTTCGGCCTAGAGTATGTCCACTAAACTAAACTTAGAGAAAATCTGACTACTGCCGCTGTGCACTGGACACATCCAAAGAACCTCAAATTGCAGCACTGGGACCTTCAAACGAGTGATTGGTGGTTCCTTTTGTCTCCTCAACTCAAGAGTGGGGCACTGTACCAAATACAATGAGGACTTGTATTCCTGTCTGTGCACCAAAGACAACACAACAATCACTTCAATTTAAGATTTATAAATCTCGCTCCAGTATTTGGATGGATTTGTGTTACTTTGGGTAGAGGGGGTAGCTGAGGTGTGTCACACCACCACAATATTTTTTTTGTTCTTCTGAACATCTTTATTCAAGGGGATCAGAGAAACAAAGGGAGGCTCAACCCTCTGAGATGGCCAGTGGCAGCTAGACTCTATAACTCTACGGCCAACTTGGTCCATATAAAAGTCTCCCATGATATATCTTCGGAGTACTCTTTAACTTTAGCTGGATCCAAAAAAGGTAGTACTTACTCCTTGAATTATCTTGAAATAGCAATAAATGAAATTTTTTACAGACAGATATTTCCGAGGCAGTCTTCCTATCTTGGGCAAGTAGCTTTCCTTACCTGGATCCTGAATAGTTAAAGGGTGTTTCTAACCCATTATCAGACCACGTTTGGAAGGCCACAAGACAGGCAGGGGTTAATGGGCCACAAGAGAGGTGGGTTGAGCCTTTTACCACTGCTGTCCTGGGGTTTGCACCACAATGACTCTGCAATCTAGGCCAAGTACAACCCTTTCCATACTTGACTCTCAGTAGTAGCGAGTGCGAGCAGTCACAGGTTGTCAGGGTGATTACTGTGGGGGTGAAAGAGGCTCAGGAATCAATACCACACCCCAGCAACATAATAAGATCAATATTCAGTGCAGAGCTTCTCTTTGTAGAAAATGCAAGTACTTTATTGCATGGAAAATGTAGTTTTCCACTGAAAAATCACTAACGCACAAATAGCCGGTTCACAGATACTAGTCATCGTGCTATAGGGGCTCCTGTCGACTAATCCTTTACCTACCTGTCGTGGATCACGCTGTCTCTGGGCTTCCTCCACTTCCACTCAGTTTCAGCATTTGCGGTAAATGGGTGGGTGATATTCATACTCCCACCCCCCCCCCCCCCCCTCAATCTAGTCTTAGCTCTCTGTCTCTCGGGTCTAGGCAGTGGCGTAGCAAGGGGGGCAGACCACCCTGGGCGACACGAGTTTTTGGGGCGATAGTCTCCCCCCACCCCCTCACTCGTACCAGTAGCCATTGCGAGGCAGTAGCCAGACGGAAATCGCGCCAGATTCCCCCCTCTTACATGCCGCCGCGGCTGGCAAAACCCGAGGCCGCACCAGGAGGCCAATGGTCTAGCTAAGCCACTGGGTCTAGGCCTATTTGGGGGCATATTATCAACGGGCAGCGATAATTATAGCTAAGTGCGCCTAGCGCGAGTTTATTTATTGCCGGCTATCGCTGGATTACATCACTGAGATAGCGCGTTATTATCAACGCTTATCTCCAAGGCGATAAAAAAATCCAGCAATAGCGGCGAAATGCAGGAATATCACTGAAAATCCAGCGATATTCCTGCAGCGATAGGTAAAACCTTGATGATAGGGAGATGTGGATTCAGCCATAGAATCCACCTCCCATTATATGTATAGCTAAGTTTGGATTTTTGCACACGTTAGCTTACGGCGATAACCGCGGTAGCGCGACTTTTGTTTATCGCAATGCGGGCATTGATAATAGGGAGAACTTGTCTTGGTGACTGTTTCCATTTACTGTTAGTGAGGAACGCCTACTTTGCATGTCATTAGCGATAAATATCGCTGACATTCAAAGAGGTAAAAAAACGGGCGCTATTGCCAGTAAACTGTCGCTAACAGCTGTTAGCGACAGCTTGCTAATAGGGCGATAAAAATATCGCCGCTTTAGTGGCATAATGTGCCGCTAAAGCGGCGATATTGCCCTTGATAATATGCCCCTTAGTCTCTCACTGAGGTCACAGTAGCAGTACAAGGCCACGCTCGGCCTTCCCGTAGCAGCGGGATAGCACTAACATCAGGATCCTCCACGCAGCACAGAGCAGTAAGTATTCTCATGAGGCTTGCAGCAGCTGGCTATGCAGTGCGTCAGAGGATTGCGGCAGGAGCAAAGGCTTCTGGTTGGGGCCCGTTTTCTAGTCGGTGGGATAAAGATCTTGGTTCACTCTGTCGCTCCTGTAGGACTCAATTTACAACGTGACTCAAATCAACAGTCCGGTGAGTACATGGTGCTGCTTTTTCAGCACGACAGCCACATGCCTGCAGATGCTGATTTATTGGCACGGAAGATACAAGGTGCTATCTTCGGCACACAGTGCCTTGAGATGATGATCTTGATTCTCCAGGGCATCTCCTGGGACACATCATCTTCCAGACTGGCTCCCACCCAACTATACACTTGGCAATGCCATGGTTGTGCAGTCCACTTATAGGGCATATGGACCATCATCAGCCGCCTATCCCGGCTTCAGTCGGGGCTACCACATGGGCACCTCACTTCTGGCGGCTAAGCCAGTGATAAATGACAAAGGCAGCTCTACCTGATCTGGCAGTAGCACAAGTCCATCTGCAAACTTGCTTAGCGAGTCTCTTTCAGATCAAACCTAGGCCTGGGTCAATAACAGTAGTCCCTTCCACAAACTTACAGGTATGATCATTCCTTCC
This sequence comes from Triturus cristatus, assembly GCF_964204655.1. Taxonomy (NCBI): domain Eukaryota; kingdom Metazoa; phylum Chordata; class Amphibia; order Caudata; family Salamandridae; genus Triturus; species Triturus cristatus. The sequence continues at coordinate 342,990,382 of NC_140592.1, read as the reverse complement.
CTCACTCACAGGTAAGTTATCTTGGCACTCAGGACAGTCAATGTATCCCTTCTTCAGATTAGACTTCAGGTGTTGTTCCCTGTGACTTGCCTGTCAGTGCAACGTCAACCCTTAGCTGTGTAATAGTCTCGGAGTACTCTGCGGAGTACCTCCTCTTTGGTAGAAGAAACTACAACTACGAACAACAGTGGGTTTTGAGTTCCTAGTTTTATACTTGTTTCACAGACAGAGGATGTGTATTCCACACCTGCTCCCTTGGAACTGGTTTGGGTTGGCTCCCCTTCCATGTGTCCGGGACCGGCCATCTTCCAGGCCAGGCTTCTGTTTCCAAGGATGTTCTACTCAGAAGGACACTCTCCAGATGGAGTGGCCACCACAGAAGTACAAAGAGGTGAGAGCAGGCTATACCCAGGTATTTATGACCCCCTCCTCATAGAGCTCAGGAGGAGAAATAAGAATCTGTGCCCCATCAACGGGCTCCTTTCATTAACAACCAGTACTGCAGGCCTCACAATGTACCCACTGCCATCTACCTAATTGGAGCTGCAGTCAGAGTCCCATACAGCCCAAAATATCAGAAAAGGCTCTTGGGGACAGAAGACGACTGACCCAATTACTCACTAACTCTGCACACTAAGGACGAAACAACTGCTTTCCAAGTCACCAGTTTAATACCTCTTCTTGAAAAGTTAATGCAGGGCCAAGAAGAGAAAGGTGAGATCCCACATGAGTTTCGACAGAGCTCTTAAGTTTTCTAGGTGCAGGGGTGAGAAGCTTATCCAGTCTAGGTTTGTAATTTGCATTCTGGGACTTGCAGTTGTGATTCTTTTAATGGGCTTCACAGGACTACAAGTCACAGAATGCAAACAAAAAGCCTAGACTAGATGGTCTACTCACACATAAATCTGGGAAACTCGAGAGCTGTGGCTTGATCTTGAAGCTGGGGAAAACCAGTTCAACAAAGAGTAAGGCTTGATGGTATAGTTCTTCCAAGAGAAGCATGCATAATCTGAATTTGTTTAAACCTATTCTGCTCCTGAGTAGGTCCTGCAATATTCAAATTTGTGTAAAGCAAGAAGTGTACATCATCCAGTGACAAGAAAGAGTTGCTATTCTTTCTCATTGGCAACACTTCAGCCTCTTGCACTTGTATTGCAACCTAGAAGACTTTTTCCTGGCAGGCTGCATAACACTTGTGTTGCCCTAAAACAGCCATAAAAAAGTGTACATTTAATGGATAATCTAAGAGATTCAGGGGAACGTTGTAATACAAGCTCTCATTGTTGGGAAAGGTGCTCCAGCCTGGAACAAAGATGGACCAGGTCCACAAACCAAAGGTTAGTTGGCCTGAGAGGATGCACTTGCCTAATATGACTACAAAAGGCTGGTCAAGTGATCCAAAGGATTAACCCTAACCAAAAACCCAATTACTTGGAATTGCCTTGCACTGTGTTCTCACGGCAGGAAGTGCAGGAAAAAGAAGGGAAAATCATCCTAAGTCACTATTCACCCTATGTGACTGAACGAGGCTGATCACGGGACCTGACGCGCATTCATCCACAGTAATTCAGGATCACCTTGTAGTGTGTTCCCCTCAAAGGGAGCTCCCAAAATAATAGGAAGAATCTGCCAGTCACCTCTCCCACAATGACCACAACAAACTTAGTGATTTGACTCACCCTCAACCAACACAAAAGCCAATCAGGATTTTCCTAAGCTGTGTCATCTCACTTCATTTATCATATGGAGTCCAGGTCATCTTTGCCGAGGTATCTAGAAGAAGAGATGAATGATTCCTGTTTTGTCCTAGTAGGTTCCGATGGACCTTAACGCCGCCACTCAGACCTTAGGTAAGCACTTACCATGTGTTTGCAGCCTCACTCAGCCTGTACACTCCACACCCTAACCTGTATGCACAAAAATCCCACCTGCCTACAGGATGACTGCATATGCAGCACAATAGCCTCACTCATAACCCAGTCACAGCCACCTAACCACTTACCAGAGACAACACCTTATGCTTTTGAATGCACATTCTGCAGAATGTCCCTCCACAGAGATCACAGACACCACCACAACACATCAGCTAGATGTTTTCTTCTTCTCTGAAATATGTAAATATACCTCACATCCATATCCTTGATGTTCTCATCCATACTGGATAAAGCAAAGAATGTTAAGGATTGGAGGAGCCCTAACCATCATTGACAGATTTTCCCAGGATTGCATGCTATCCCTTTCCCGTCTCAGCCTCTCCCAGACAGCCCTTTCACCTAATCTGCAACAGTTTCTTACGTTTATGACCCAATGTTCTGTAACTGTATGAATGTACTGTGACAGTAATGGGATTACATCTCTTGCACGACCATGTCTATTGTTTGTGTGTTACAAATATGTAAATGGCAATAACAACAATATAAAAATAAATCTGCAACAGTTTCTTCAAAAGAACCATAACAACAATTATTGGGAAAATCACAAAACTCTTCCATATACTCATCCATAAGCCTCAGTAATATCTTCCTCCGAGATCTATGATCTGTGCACAGAAACATCGTGAACGCAGTAAAAGCAATGCTTTATATCTCGGCCATCAGCAAATGCTCTAAGAAAAAGCATATCTTGCTTCAAGGCTTTAAAATACTAATCTAAAGTATCTAAGGAAGTAAGAAACCTTGGAATTGCCATGGACTCCAAGGTATCATAAATGTCCTAGTGGAGAAATTAGCAAGATCAAGCTTCATTACTATGAAAATTCTGCGACACATCTTCCCACCCTGGGATTTCCACACAAGGTCCAGCCTACTATCTCTGTTGTACTGTCTAAACGTGATTACGCTAACAGCTTTTACCACGGATCATCTTTATCAACTATGAAAAGACTACAATGGATTTAGAACTCTGCTGCCGGACTACTCGACATTTAAAGCCACAAGCCCACATCTCTCTTGCCTCGAGGGCCCTACATTGGTTTCCAGTTGCCAGAAGATCCACCTTCAAGCTGCTTTGCAATACATTGAACAGGACTGCTTTTCATCAGTCATAAAATCACTAAATACATTCAACAAAGGAACCTCTATTCAAGCTGGGCACCTCGCCTAAAAACCCCACCATACAAGAAAAAGACCATAGGTGGTACATCCTTCTCTGTTCAAGCAGCCAAACTATGGAATTCATTACCCCCAAACATAAGATCCACAGAGCTTATCTGCAAAAGACTGCTCAACACCAATGTACCGCATATCCCTGTGTAAAGTTTTATAATCTGATTATATGTATCCAGATATGTGTATTTGTTTGTACAGATATGGTTTTTAAAATATCTTGATTTTCTTTAAGTCTGCTTAACAAATGTATATATTACTTATGGTTAAATTATGTATACATATATATTCTATGCTTAACATGTTTATAGGTCACTGTATAGTTTTACATAAGTTATTTGACTAGATGCTAATGGGTCTCAGTTTCATTTACCTATCAAAATATGCAACTATTATCATAACTTTTTTATCAACAAGTGCCTCACTATTAAAATATTGAGCAAAAGATAAAATGTGAGTAAAGAAATGAATGATCAAAAATACACAAATAAATTAACTTCAAGTACTGCAACACTTGAAAGTCTGAGTTTATACAATACAACTTCAATCTCAATATATTATCTCCCATATACATGCATACACTTTCTATGTAGTTATGTATCTATATCTTTATTACTTTAATCCTACTGTAGAAGAAGAAAAGAAAAGTTGACTCTCTCCAATGCACTACTCTGTCTCACCTTATAAATCTCAATATATCCTCTACCTCCATTCTCTGACTCATCCCAATCCTCATTCTACTACTATGATCTCCAAAATAACTCTTTCTAGACTCTTCCCTCCTTGGCTCACCCCAAACCTCATTTTACTAGTATGAACTCCCAAACAACCCTTTCTAAATGCGTCCCTCATGTATCCCTCCTTTGGCTCATCACAAAACTCATCTTCCTACTATTATCTCCCTAATCCCTTTGTAGAGACTCTTCCCTCCTCCAGCACTCCTTTTATTCATCCCAAACCTCATCTTACCATTATGATCTCCCAAATATAACTTTTTAGACTCTTCCCTCTTCTATCCCTCTATTATCCTATTCAATCCAACAAACAGACTCACATGTCCACCGCTCAAATGAACTCATATTTCCTTATACTAATCCACCACTAATCCTTTTGGGTTCCCGAGTAGCGTGCTACTTGCTGAAAAGCACCTCGCCACCTCGTCAGGGGTAGTAAGCCCTATATAAGTACAAATACAATAAACACAACTCCAGACTTCCCTCTACCTCAGTCCACCAACAAGCACAATGATAGAAATCACTTCTTTGTGAGGAAATCCAAACAAATAAGATTCCACATCAACATCACCAAGCACCATGCCTAAATGTACAACCTTAAAATCACTTTTACTCCCTGAAACTACTGACATTCTCAGTATCATCAGAACCAGTGCCAATAAGCATGACATCCTTCCATCTAAGGTCATGAAATTCCTTTCTAGAGGAGCACTCATGCCTCCTTACCTCAACATAATCAATGCCTCACTTGCACAAGGCATTCTTCATCAGTGTATTTAAAGCTGGACAGATCCTCTAGCTATTGAAGACACACTTCAGCCCACACACCTCACCAAGTACCCCACACTTACTCTTAAAAAGAATGGAAAAAAAATCCTCGTCCAACAAACAACACTAACCGCTCAACTCCAACTCCTTCGTATACAACCCTAAATCAATCTTCAGACATGCTGCAGTTCAGACACATCAACCATTCCAAGAGCCCCATTCGTCTTACCATGAGACCCAGGATGACCGGTGCACAGAGTCCATTGGTGGGGTTTGTCTTACTACAACACATACTTCACTAAGTCCCAGAGTATTGAAACTGATACAATGGCTGAATATTAACAAGTCTGTCAACAGGTAGTTTGGTACCAACCAAATATTGAAGAGGACGATGAACAAATGACATCAGGCATTATATCTTCCTAGAGATGTGGGGTAGGTAGATAAACATGTACACAGGATTAGAGTCTTGATGAATGTACCTGACCTGTATGACATGAAAGTGAGCAGAATCCTGGTGACACTAGCTGGAAAATGAGTCATGACTCTTTTTTAAAAACAATTTGTATGCAAGGTTAATGATATTAAAATACCTATATATTAACTTCATGCAGCCATGATGCCAAAATAGGATGCTGGTCATGCGCACATTATTTACTGTTGGGCGTGTGTGAAATAGACACTGTGCTCCCCAGCTTTCCTACAGTTGAGGTATTTTCTCCTGCATGTAGGATTTGTAGGTGGACAAGTGTTACAGCAGCAATAAGAGGTTTCCAAAAGGTTGATAGGAACTCCACATATAAATGTCTCCCTCCCAATCTAGTTCCATTGATTCTCCAGTCTTCTATATATTGTCCCTTAATTGTTAGGCCAACTCCCAGGACTCCTCTGATATAAATGTACTACATAAGTTAGTATTGAGCGCTGTTGAACCAATATTAGTGAAGGATGCCACCTCCAAGACTTATCAGGGGTGGTGGTTAAGATTGAGTCAGCCGACAAATGATTGGACGACCACTGCAGTGTCCCTTTTAATCTTTTCAGAGGGATAAACATCCATAAATAACTGACATAGATGTACATGATTCGACTTATAGGTGATGGGTGTGTGAAAATATCCACAGATACATTACATCAAAATCACCCTAGAATAAAAAGCATCATTTTTTGCCGCATTCCATTTGAGTTATTAGCTGTTTATATTGCTCGAGTAGGAAAGTGAATTTGGTTGAAGCCAGACAAATCCTTATAAGCAAGCAAGTGACGTCACCATTGACCCCATAACCCCAGCTGACATCACGAAACAAACAAGCATTCTAAAATACCTACTGTTACTGATTGTTGATGCAGCCCTGGGCCAAGACGAGTGTTCTCTTTAACTGGATGGATCTTTAACAAGGTGTGATCCTAAGGATCTCACCTTTATTGTTATGACGCTTTCTTTCACTTTACTTTACATTCTCATATGTATGGGTGGGATCTCTTCTATGCCAATTCTGCATTTCCCCGGGTTTGCCTTAAACTAGGTATTATGCACACTACCGCCTATAACGTGCTGCAAAAGATGTTTATTGTAATCCTGCACAGCATCAGCATCCTATCAGCAGACTAATGATGCAGCTTATCGTCCTTTTCTCTGAACATCCTTCTCTTGTGGTCTTTACATCGCTGAGAAGGAGGCGTGAAAAGGATGTGGTGAAGGGGCCGCATTAGCAGGTTTATCTACTTTAAACTGTGCTTGTGATTTGACAGCGTAGCTTTCAAAGACACTAATTGCTACAATATGCATAGACTGGGCTTTGGTTCCACCCATTTCAACCATTGACTTCCTTTGATCTGCCTCTTTCAGATACTGGCTTGAGAGTTTGCCACTCACGCATTGGCTCAGAGGTGTATTCATCCCTCACTCGATGTTATTAGCTGTTTGAGTGTATACTTCCACCAACACTTGAGTATTTACACTGAACTCCATGAGGGACTAGTTTACAACTGTAGCCATCTCTCTCTTCTGTTGCTAATTCTGCTAACTCTGTACCCACTTGCACATTAAACACAGGCCTGTTAGCTTTGCCACTGCTTGTTTCTCTTTGATAAATAAATGTCATTATTTTCCTAGTACAAAAACAACACACACCAGTAGTCATTTACACAAGTGACACCACAATACAATAAGAGACACTATTCAGTCCAGCATATACAGACCATGGTGTTCCCACCACCTTTTATGCACCATCAGCCTCATGCAAAGTAAATAGGTTTTTCCTGTTGGGTGCACCAGTCCACTCCCGGCCGACACTCTGCAAGTGAGGGGGCATGCAGGGGTTTCCATCTCCCCAAAATACCCTGCTTGGCCACCAAGTTGGCAATCGCAATGAACCTGCAGTAAGCCCAGCAGCACCACTCTAGGGTGATGTCTGGGGGCCACCAAGCATATGCGAAAGTTCCAGTTCTATCTTCTGCGAGTAACGAGTCATCACAGAACAAGCCCACACCAAGTGGTAAAAATCCAGGGTAGGCATGAGGCAGCGGATGCAGGTGGTTTGGGGGCTTTTACGGCCCGGTGAAGTTGCTGAAGGTTCATGTAAGTTAATTGTAGGTAGTTAAGCTGAATCAACTGGAGATGAGTAGAGATGGCTAACTCCCAAAGTGCCATCTCAGCTTCCCCCACTCGGCGTCTTCAAATTCTCCGAGCCACGTCTCCCACTTCTGTCTGAGTGTGTCAAACCTGTTTGGGATGTTGACAACCAAGGACCGATAGATCTGGGATATAGCGCCCAAGAGCAGCCTTCCAGTCAATAACTTGACCTCAAGGGAGCTGAACTCTCGGATGTCAGTGTCCGGAGGCATGTTAGCTCTAGGGCTGTGACGTAATTGCAAATATTTGTGTACCTGGGTACAGGATATTCAATACTGATCCTGTTAGTCTTGGAACATCCGCTGGTGGCACCCAGCCTTCACGTCCCCAAGCGTTGTCATGCCTATCCTGTACCATTTCTTGAATCCTTCCAACCCCACCGGGTGATGCAACCATGTTCCTTGTCATAATAGGGTCAACAGCGTCAGCTGACGATCACAGCCTATGAGGTGGAGCGCCGCTCTTCAGCACAAGAAGACCACACGGGTGACCTCGGGAAGGGAGAAGGTAATTGGTGTCCCATACAGCATTCCCATAATGTTGTCTAGGCCTATCTGGGAGAACTCCACATGGTAAGTGGAGTTCCCTCACCCTCCGCAAAGCCGGTTATTCATAACGATAAACTGCAAGGCTCTGTGGTAGTGTTGGAGGTCTGCCATTCCTAGGCCCCTGTCATATGGGGACATTCAACGATTGACTGGGGAAATGCAAGAATGGCCCTTCCACCTCAGAAACAGGAGTATGATGGAATTGAGTTGTCTGAATCACTGATTACAGATCGGGAGGGGGAAATTTTGAAACACATAGAGGAACCTCAGTAATATTGTCATCTTAAATAGGGCCACACGCCCCAATACGTGAAGCAGAAGGAGCGTCAATTTCTGGAGATCCCTTTTTTAGGCAGTCACTAAGGGTATTAGGTTAAGTATCCATAAAAGTTCATGGAGCACGGTGTAGTAAATTACTTGTCTACTATTCTCCACTGTACTGCTCTGTCAGAATGTTCCATGACATCATAGAATGCCTGAGTGCCTCTCTGTGTTAGAGTGTCAGTTAGTCAACTCAGGCTGAGCTGTTAAGAGCCTTCTCCTGGTGGGGCTGTCTTTGTACCATCTATCTTCTTCTACTATCCTGATCTCCTATACTGGAACCAAGCTATTAATAAAGAAGTATCCTACATGTACAGATGGACTCTGTATCTTCCTTTACAACACACGGAAATATTGGTCTCTAAGTATTTTTGAAGGTAACCGATGTATTGGGATGCCAGACTGCCAAAAGCATACACTGGCATCTCCCCTGATCAGGGCCAACAGGAATTTGGTTTTGTTCACCCAAAGTCCAGTGGACTAGCCGTATAGCTTGAGCAGAGCCAGACATCGAGGTTCTGAGGTCTGCATATCAGTGAGAAAGAGTAGGACGCCATCTGAATATAGTGCTATTTTCTCTTCTGTTCCGTTGTCGCAGGTCGGTCGGCTAATTTGTGCGTCACAGCCTATGATCCTCATCAGGGGTTCCATCAACAGGGCAAAGAGGAGATGGGGGCAACCTTGGTGGGTGCCTCATTGTGTGGGGAATGGGGGGAGAGGATTCCATTGCTATTGACCTGTGCCGATACATGAGAATATAGGAGCTGAGTGAGTTTGAGAAAGTAAGACCCTAGCCCGGCATGTACAAGGACACTATTTATGAAGGACCATTCAACTGTGAAGGCCTCCTTGAAATCTATTATCAGGACAGCTCCGGGTCGTTGGAGTTTATGCGCCTGGGAGAGTGCCACCTGGACCCTACAGATGCAGCGCATGGTGCTCCAGCATGGATCAGGTGTGGCAAAGTTTGCTTTAGCAGGTTGGCCGGCACCTTGGTGAATATCTTAATTTCTGAGTTAATTAACAAAATGGGTCTCAAGGAGGCACATTCCTCTGAGGGGTGGCTGGGTTTCGAAATGACCACAACCAAGGCCACGTCAAGCCCTGGGTGGAAAGTTCCTTTGGTAGCTGCCTCATTGTACAGGGGCAAACTGGTGAGGAACCAATATGGTGCAGAATTTCCGTTAATATTTGATGCAGAACCCATCTGGATCTAGTGTCTTACCCTGGCCATGTCTGGGAGTGCAGCTTCTATTTTGTCGGTGGAGATTGGTAGGTCCAGGTCGTGGACCAACGTCTGCGGAAGGGAAGGCAAGGGGATCTCGGCTGTGGTTTGTGGGCATACAATTCCTGGTAGAAATTGGTGAACACTTGCAGTATGTCTGGGGTGCGCGTTAGTAGATTACCCCCTGCATCTCTAATCTGAGGGACTATTCGGGAAGCAACCTCCTTGGTGGTCATCCAGTTCAGGATCTTCCCGGATTTATCTACGTGTTTCCAGCCCTCCAGCATTGCATGGCTTTGTCCAGAGAGGTCTGTCAGATGGAAGCCCTCACCACAGTTAGATGTTGGGTGAGGTCAGTGGATGGCAGGTTTTGAGCTTGGCGCTCCAGGGACACGGCCTGGCCCTCATGGGCCTTTATTTTCCACTAATTTCCCCTTTTCTTTACTAGTGATAAACTCCTATGTGAGGGCTCTGAGTGTGGGTTTTCCAGCGACTTATAGGGTACCTGCCGACTCGACCATGCCCTCATTTATCTTGACGTAAGGTTGGAGTTCCAACCCCAGGTACTCAAAGTAGTGGGGGGCAGTAAGGTGCAAGCATTAAGGTGCCACATGGGCCTCCTCGCAGGTTCTGTATTTCCTACACCTCTGAGAAGGGGAGCTTGATCGGATATCCCTCGAGGCAGGATGTCGATACCTGACACTTGATGGATGTCTGCGGCAGGAGGACAAGGAGATCTACACGTGATTCATTCTTGTGAGTGGTTGAAGTATGCATGTAGACCCAATCACTGGGATGCCAGACCCTTCATGCATCACAGAGTCCCAGTGATTAAACCCAGGACATGAGTTGACGGGCTTGGGAACTACTCCCCAGACTGGAGAAGCCAGTAGAGTCAGCCTCCGGGTTTAGAACTGCATTGAAATCACTGCCAATTACGTGGTACCCATTGGGAGGACAGGCAGAACAGCGATCATCTGTTTATGCAAGTGTCTGATTGGGGACATAGACTGATACAAAATTATAGTGTTTGACCTCCAGGGAGCACTCCACCTCAATGTATCTACCATCTGAGTGTGTAGGGGTAGTGGTAATTGCCAGTGGGAAGCTCTTATGCTCCAGGATGGCCACTCCCATGGATCCCCAGACAAACCCCAAATGGTAGATTAGATTGTAACCAAATCTCTTTAGGAAAGGGCAGTGCAAGCCCATCAATTCAGTTTTCTGCAACAGCAAGACAGCAAGTTGGTTACATTTGGTGTGTCTGAGGACGGCTGAATGCTTAATGCAGAATTACATGCTGTTTACGTTCCAGGACATGAGCTTAAAAGTTGCCATGGGAAGCCTGAGTGTGGTCTCGGGTGGGTTGTGTAGTTGGCTAGGATGGGGAGGTGGTGTTTCAAAATTGGTGGTATCCATTAAGGATTGTGTGTCTGGTGCAAATGTGAGTCTGGTTACGGGTCCTGTGATATGGGTGCGTTTTGAGCGGACATTGCCCCCAACCCCCGCCACCCCATTCATCTAACCCCAAAGCATCTGTCGTCCTAAATTTAACCCAAACATAACCCAAAGAAACAAAAGAGAAATGGGTAAATGATGGGGACCTCCTCCGTTGCAGGATGTCATGCCTCATGCCTAGCGTGTGGCATTTTGTCTCATTGTGCTTCTCATATAGCGCAACTCCTCTGTTGAAGCCAATCCTTCTCCTCTGTGTCTGACTGACCCACGGGATCTTGAATCTGGGGGGCCAATGAGTCTGCTGGAATGAGCTGTTGCTGTTTCTCCCCTCTTTCCTAACACCCCCACTCAGACCTGGAGCACGGAGAACCAGGGCAGCTGGGGGAGCAAGTGTGATGCCTGCGAGATCCAGTGTGTCGACTCCCAAGTGATTTCAGAGCTGGGCGATATTGACCTCGCAGCAGTCGCTCCTCAGTGGCTCCAGTCTCAGGCACGCCACAAATATTTTTCCTTTCCGCCTTCCACTCCCAGGCATGCTAAGGCTTTTCAAAGAGTATGTGTTTAGAGTTAAAGGTCACTTTCAATCTCACTGGGAAAAGAAGCATGTTTTGAAGGTTGAGTTGTCGAAGGAATGCCTGCACTGTTGGATCACTTTGGTGTAGTCCGGGGAAATCATGATACATGCTTCCACGCCTCCCAGAGGATAGTGTCTCTATCTCAGAAGTTGAGTATTCTGGCTATCAGCGGGTACACCGGCGCCTCATGAGGGGGCCATGGGCCTGGGATCTAAATGCTTGTTCCACCATGAATCACTGCAAAAGCATGCCATCTGGGATACAGGATCTTAGCCACTCAACCAGAAACTCCTCGGCATCCTGAGCCTCCAAGCCGGCTGGGAACCCCAAGAAGCTGAGATTGTTATGTGTAATCTATTCTCGACGTCTTCAGTGCGCTCCTTGAGGGTAGCTGTGGCGGAGCACAACCTAGAGAGATTAGTTTCTTACAGACTCCCACGTCATCCTCCACTGAGAACACTCTGTGTTTCACCTCTGTGACACAGGCAGCTACATTCCGGAGGTCCTGACGGAGAAGTGATACATCCGCTTTGGCTTCGCCCACTTACGTTTGCACCGCTGTCCTTGTGTTTTTTATTGCCTGTAGTATAGTGGTGAGGTCAGAGAACTCACGCAACTGCTGCGATGCCAGGAGGGAGGACGGGGGACCCCAGCCGCTAGAAGTTGCAAATGTGTACTGGTCTATTTTGGTTTGTGCCTGTGCAGGTGGCAGTGGCTTGCCTTTACCCATGTTGTCCACTGTGAAATGGACCAGGGCCAGCCGCTTAAGACCGAGTGCCCCTGGCCCGCATGCCAAAGGGCAGCATGAGCAGTCAGGTCTGGTCCAATGTAATGGGTCCTAGATCTCACCTCTAGTGCTAATCACTCTGATGGTGGGACACATAAAGTCGGCACTCAGTAGGGGTGAACCCACCTGGTCCTGGGGTCACATTGCAGGCCGTCCCCTGCACCCTGACCAGCTTATCCATGGGCAGCATGAGCAGCCAGGCTGAGTGAATCAGAGCAGGGTGCACCAACCACCCCAGTCCCAGTCACTGGCAACAGGGAACGGTGCATCCGGTAGGAGGTGAGCTGATCCGGCCACCACACAGCAGGCAAGTTAGGGCCAGGTCCCCTGTAACATTATGCGCCCAGGGGCATCGTGACCCCACCCAGACAGCGAGTGTCCCAGACACCCAGCCCTCTCACCGCTTCTTCACCCTCTTAAGGGTAACCAACTGTTGCTTGTGAACACCGCCAGCATCATGTTCCGGGGAAGAGGTTGTGGACTATATTTCATCAGCCTCTGCACTGCTGCACCACATGAGTCGGCCTAATGCCGTTTGCCCTCCAGCACTTCAGGTCAGTGACTGCTGCAGCCTTGTCTCTCCCCGGGGCAGGGTATATCGCAAACGTGCAGTTGGTGAGTCTGCCTCACAGGTACACCTGATGGGCTTCCAATGTCTTCTGTCAGCAACCGTCAGTTGTGGTGGGCCATGCCCACCATCTTTGTGCTGTAGCGCGCCAGGAGAGATTGTCTCTCTTTATCTTGGGCCCCGGATGTAAGGAGCTGCCACAACGTTTTCACAGCTGGGGGGCCCACCGAGGAAGGATGCGGAGCTGTGCTTATGCAGGCACTATGGCAGGATGTCGTCAAATACAGGGGGAGGTCGTGAGCGGTCTCAAACTGTGGCCGCCATCTTGGCCACATTGGATATGCACCAACAGTGCTTGTTTCTTATTATCACAATCTCAGTTGTCTATTGGTAGTGAAAAAAAGCACAAAACAAAACCTGTGAAAATCAAACCAACTTTCTTCCACGGAAATATTGGAATTGGAAACAATCTTGTATAAGCCCTTCCAAAGTATTTTTTAGCAAAAACATGTACTCCCCAATGTCATGCACCTCTAAGAACTCATCCACCTTAGTTTCTTCTCACAGAAATATTCAAGGCTATTATGATTATATCTTCTAAGAGTCTGCTTTTTAGGACAATGGTTTACCCTGTAAAAAATTATTTCTATGCAAATGATTTTGTTTTAACCAGTGCCTACTTGTTTTGCTGTGACTAACCAGTCCCCTAAGCAAAACAAAAATGTTTATTATAGATTATCGCAAACTGAGAAATACATGATAAAATTTGAAGCATGGTGTGGGGAGATTAAAAGAACCGAATAGAAACCTCACTTAAACATTGATTGCTTGATTTGACTTGTTACTATGATTTCACAAGAAGCTTTAATGCCCTTCAACAATATAAGAAAAACAGACAACATATAATATCAGAGATAAAAACGTAGGCTGTACCATGTTCAGTATTCAATATTCAGTTTCAAGACATCAACATTTCTATCATTGGCTTAATAATTAGTCACATGGAACTGCTGGCAGTGTAAATTGCCTGAGCAAAAGAGGTATGCAAGAAACATGGTTTACAAAGGGTGTTTAGCTAGTACATCTTCTTATAGAGTATCTGCTGTTTTCATTAGGGATATTGCTAACAATCATAGCATAGCTGGAAATGTTTGGATTGGCGTGCTTGTGTGTGTGATTGTGGATGGGTAGCTGTGTGACTGTGAGAATGAGTTATTGATTAGATGGATGAGTGAGTGCATATATGGATGGATGGGTGAATGGGTGCCTAATTGAGTAAATGGATGACTGAATGACCGATGAATGAATGAGCGCATGGATGGATGAATTAGTAGAAGCTGAGAGGGAGAGAGAGTGGGATGGCTTACCCGGGCGTACCCTCAACATTGTCTTCACCACTTTCAATGGCTTTGAAATCACATCAACGTCAAAGTTAAAATTCCCCTTGGTCTTAAATCAAACTCAATCCTACCGACCATATACTTTTCAATTTCGATCACGTCTCATGCATGCAACCAAACCTCTTCCCTCAATTATAGTGCCACAGACATTTAAATGAGAACACATTTTGTATTTATAAACAATATATATTGCTAATAATTAAACTCTCATTTTTAATTATATTATAGATCAGTCCAAAACAAAACAGAGATTCTATTGCACAAGCAATTGTACCCACGATATAAAAAATCAATAAAATATTATCAAATATAGATCCAGCATTCAATACATCATCTCATTTGCTATATCATATTTAAAAAATAGCATATAAAAACAATGCCAAAATGGAGGAAAACACAGAAAAGAAGAGAGAGTAAACAAAAACGACAATGCACTTTGTCCTCAGCTTGTCGACTAATCCATATACTTGATCACAACTGGCATCTGGTTAATACAGAATTTCCACCTAGCGTGCCGGTATGTTCTACAGATTTAGTCTGCTAGATACGTGGACGCGTTTCGGTGGTATCGTACCAATATGGACCACCTTTATCAAGACCACAAATATAGCTCTCACTTAAATTCTTCCTCATTGATACCTACATATAAATGCATAAATATCACTATTATGTCATTGTTATCACAGATATAATTATATTAATATATTAACATGACTAATTATTAATTTCAATTGTATTTTTATCTTTAAAACAATAATTATATCCAGCTCCATATTAAAGCTCAAATATTTCCCATATTTCATTGAGGCACCATAATCTCAATCTGAGGCAATCCAGTCCGTATACCTATACATATTCACTCACACATAAATTATAAAATCCCACATTGTGTGCCCACATCCATGCCTATATTTAAATCACTCTTCAATCATTGGCATCCACCGCTAACTTTTCATCCTATTCCATGGCCCTGCCTTGTTCTCATGTTTTCATTTTAACCTATAAACCAAGACCACGGGGACATTGTAAAAAATATAGTTGGAGAGACAGATATAGCCTGGACCCCAGTCTGATACCCTAAAAGATTGTTCTAGAGACACACAATGGGGACTGGATAAAGAGCACATTTGGTGAGTTCTTTGATAGATTAATTTCACTATCAAATATATAGGTTAAAATGAAAACATGACAACGAGGATGGTTGATGGGACACGCCAAGACGGTAGCCTGGAAAACGTTGGCCCAGAGTCCTGGTTCCACCAACAAGGATGTTTGGCAATTATCCCTCTCTTCATCATACAGTGCTTTTCAACAAAGTATGGGGCATATGCTCCCATCTTTATAGTCCAAATCCAGACAAATGTGTGATTTAATGTCTGGCCTTTAAAATTAAAGTTGACCGTGTTAGTTCATTTGCAGTGCTTTCACTTTCCTTAGTCAAAGAGCCTGTCTGTCTCACCAGCAATTAACATCTCCTGTCAGGGGGTTGCAGTCCTCATCTCTCCAGCTTCTCCAGGCCAAAATAGAACCCACAGGCCTCTATGTTATGTACTATGCAGAGGTGGTTCCCCCTAAAGCGTGGAGAAGTGTTGCCTGTCTGCTGCTAGTGCAGCAAGTAAAAACAAATAAATACAAGCATTTGCAATGCAATAGGTCTCGCATTTGCGAGGAGTTTAAGCTATTAGAATTGTAAATGGCAAAGCCTTTTATTTATGTTTCAAAAACCAAAACAAATTAAAAGCAGTGTCATTTACACATTAAGGGGAGAGGGCATGTTAAGGGTGAAGGGTGGGGAGTGCATGTGGAGGGTGGAGAGTGCATGTGGAGGGTGGAGAGTGCATGTGGAGGGTGGAGAGGGCACGTTAAGGGTGGAGGGCGAAGAGGACATGTTAAGGGCGGGGAGTGCATGTGGAGGGTGGAGAAGGCATGTTAAGGGTGGAGGGCGAAGAGGACATAATGGCGGAGAGTGCATGCGGAGGGTGGAGGGGGCATTTTTAAGGTTGAGAGGGAGGAGTGCACGAGGAGGACGGGGACTGCATGTGGAGTGCCTGTTAAAGGTGGAGGGCAGGGAGTGCATGTGGAGGGTGGAGAGGGCATGTTAACGGTGGAAGATGGAGAGCCCAGAGGACCATGTGTAGGGTGGAGAGTCGAGAGGTCCATGCGTAGGGCTGAGAGTCGAGAGGTCCATGCGTAGGGCTGAGAGTCGAGAGGTCCATGCGTAGGGCTGAGAGTCAAGAGGTCCATGCGTAGGGCTGAGAGTCAAGAGGTCCATGCGTAGGGCTGAGAGTCAAGAGGTCCATGCGTAGGGCTGAGAGTCAAGAGGTCCATGCATAGGGTGCGTAGGGCAGAGTCTCGAGAGGTCCATGCGTAGGGCTGAGAGTCGAGCGGTCCATGCGTAGGGCTAAGAGTCGAGAGGTCCATGCGTAGGGCTGAGAGTCAAGAGGTCCATGCGTAGGGCTGAGAGTCAAGAGGTCCATGCGTAGGGCTGAGAGTCGAGAGTGCATGCGTAGGGCTGAGAGTCGAGACTGCATGCGTAGGGCTGAGAGCCGAGAGTGCATGCGTAGGGCTGAGAGCCGAGAGTGCATGCGTAGGGCTGAGAGCAGAGAGTGCATGCGTAGGGCTGAGAGCCGAGAGTGCATGCATAGGGCGGAGAGGGCATATTGAGGGTGGAGAGGGCATATTAAGGGTGGAGAGGGCGGAGAGGGCACCTGGAGGGCGGAGAGGGCACCTGGAGGGTGGAGAGGGCACCTGGAGGGCGGAGAGGACATGTGGAGGGCACAGAGGGCATGTGGAGGGCGGAGAGGGCATGTGTAGATCGGAGAGTACATGTGTAGAGCGGAGAGTGCATGTGTAGTGCGGAGAGTGCATGTGTAGAGCGGAGAGTGCATGTGTAGAGCGGAGAGTGCACGTGTAGAGCGGAGAGTGCATGTGTAGAGCAGAGAGTGCATGTGTAGGGTGGAGAGCAGAGTGCATGTGTAGGGTGGAGAGCAGAGTGCATGTGTAGGGTGGAGAGCAGAGAGTGCATGTGTAGGGTGTAGCATGTGTAGGGTGGAGAGCAGAGAGGGCATATGTAGGGTGGAGAGCAGAGAGGGCATGTGTAGGGTTGAGAGGAGAGAGTGCATGTGTAGGGTGGAGAGCAGAGAGTGCGTGTGTAGGGTGGAGAGCAGA
Organism: Triturus cristatus; assembly: GCF_964204655.1. Lineage (NCBI taxonomy): Eukaryota > Metazoa > Chordata > Amphibia > Caudata > Salamandridae > Triturus > Triturus cristatus. Next base: position 342,973,091 of record NC_140592.1, on the reverse strand, counting down.
GAGTAGGTATGTAGGGTGGAGAGCAGAGAGTGTGTGTGTAGGGTGGAGAGCAGAGAGTGCATGTGTAGGGTGGAGAGCAGAGAGTGCATGTGTAGGGTGGAGAGCAGAGAGTACGTGTGTAGGGTGGAGAGCAGAGAGTACATGTGTAGCGTGGAGAGCAGAGACTACATGTGTAGGGTAGAGAGCAGAGAGTGCATGTGTAGGGTGGAGAGCAGAGAGTGCATGTGTAGGGTGGAGCATGTGTAGGGTGGAGATCAGAGAGGGCATGTGTAGGGTGGAGAGCAGAGAGGGCATGTGTAGGGTGGAGAGGAGAGAGTGCATGTGTAGGGTGGAGAGCAGAGAGTGCGTGTGTAGGGTGGAGAGCAGAGAGTGCGTGTGTAGTGTGGTAAATAAAATAAATATTACCTGACTGAATTTCGTACGGAGTCTTAAAATAAAGTAAAATAGCTCAAAATAACAAGAGGCAGAATCCGTGGTATAAGAGGTTTTCTAATGGGCTTTATTCCATTCAAAATGGCCGACTCGAGTGGCGGCCTTCAGGTTCCGTCACCACGAGGGTTCAGGAAGTGAAGTACAATAACTTATTAACAGACATACATTTTTATAATAAGTGCATTACAATGAAACGAATGTAGAAGGCGTAACATTTGATAAGAAGAATGACGTAACAGTGACATAATCGAAACTAGGCGTAATAAGGAATAAAAGAAACATGATTGGTTAGAATTATCAGACATAGGTGGATCTATAAGATAATACTTGGCATAGATGCGCGCGCAGCAGCATGACGTGTAATTGACGTGTAACTAGGGGGTGAAGGGGACTTGACATTTAGCTCTACATGTGGAGACGAGAAGTCTGGGGTCAAGTCATCCTAATCCCAAATCATATCTAACATCCTATGTTTAAAGAACTATGTTATCCACAAGGAAGAGACTCTCGGACAGAATCTATTCTATACTGACTATGTGCGTGTACAAGCGTCTAAGTGTCTATATGAGATGCGAGGGGCAGAAAACTTTCCATAGCAACAGGGCTATGAATCACTTGCATGAAGACAGAGAAGCCTGGCCTTTTGCTTGGTAACTGGAGGAATGTTTACTTAAACTACTAGGCAAGAATGCATCGGCTGAAGAGCAAAATAGATAATTCGAAGGTGAAATACAACTTCTTGGCAGACAGGCGAAAACTAGCCGAGGCAGGCACCGTTAGCTGCACAGGGAGTAGGACAAAGTTCATGGATACAGATGCGAGCTCAAGCTGAAGCTGTCAGAGACAGAGAGCAGGGAAAGGCTTTGAGGACAGAATCGGGCCTACTCGCCTGAACTGTAAAAATGGAGTAACTTGGCCATATAAAGTCGGTGGCCTTTTATACTTAGGAATCGAATATCCAGCCCATTGATGGCGGATCTGACAGAGAACATGTTGACGGTAGACACACATATGTTTGCGTCTTAGAAACTGGAACTGGAGGGAACATACATGTACTTGTAACATGCATATAGAACCGTTGGGGTCCAAGATAGGGGACATAACTGACCAGGAAAATCCACATTTCCACATTCCCTCCTTGTCCCCTTCTTGCCCTTCACGAGACATCAATCTTCATCATTCCATCGATTTGCTCATGGAGCATCATTTCTTCTTCCTTCTTCTTCCGGGATCTTGAGCGAAAACCTTGATGTGGAATACACGATGTGGCACACAGACCACAAATCGCTGGTCCACATTGCAAACATATGCAACAACTGAAAAGCATAAGAAGGCCAATACCTAGGAAGGATAGAACTCTCCATCCCCAGGCTGATATCACACTCCAAAACCACCCGGACCACGTCCAAGTGCCTGGATTCTCGTGTATCTGGCTTACAATCTTATGAAGGCGTGTTATAGCTTTATATACAGATGGCGAATTTTCTGGTATGAAAATGCAGCAGCTGGATCCGATGACCCTGCAAGCTCCGCCCCTATCGGCCAGGATGACGTCAAGGACAAGACGATTCTGGAGAACAACAATTCTCATCACTGATTGTTCCTCTGTCAGATTGCCTAGGGCGGCTATAGTCTCGTTTACTACAGCTTCAAGAGTCTTGGTGAGTCTGCGTATCAGCTTACTATTTGATATTGTACCTATATAGGGAAAGATACCTTTATTGAAATCTACATACTTGTCCCATGCCGTCTCAGTATAATCGACAACTGGGAGATCTCTTCGCTCTCTATTGTGTACTAAATGAACATTTCGATAATAATCAGGAGGAGCTAGGAAAACAGGTGGCAAAAGGAATGCTATGTAACAGGTACCATCCCAATCTAGAGGCAGACGCATATATGCCGTCTGACCACATATAAAGTAAGAATGGCGAGAAGCTCTAAATGAAGATTTGCCTTGATCACTATATTCTACTGTAGTAACGCATTGGCTATGGCCCATATGTATGGAACCAACTTTTCTCACACATAATTCACCCTTTACTGGAAATACTGACATAGTGGGCAGAATTAGTTCAACTTCGGATTTGACATTCAAAATCATAAGATTAGGCGTAAAATTACCTAATTTATACACTTCATTTTCTAAATCAGTTCCTGTTCTACTGGGGTGACCCTCCTTATTAGGGTGACAGACTTTGAATAAAACTAGATTTAGATTTCCCCATATCCAATGTTGTTGATAAACTGCTGTGTCTGGGTCTATGGAATTTAATAAACTAAACCATGCTCCACAGGAGCCATTGCGTGTAAACGGATGTGGAAAGAAAGGCAGAACTCCTTTGTTATTCTGATAGGGAGGGAGTCGGCCACACACCCAACAATTTGTCGCATTACTAGTCTGATGGGAATGATGTAACATACTAATGAATGTGTTATTGCGCAGCGCAAGTCTATAGGACAACTCATGTGGCGGTAGGTCACTAAAAGAATGTTCATCAGTTATATTGAAAACACGTTTAGAAACAGGATGATATATGTGCAAAATCATACTCGTAATAATTACTAAAATACTCAATAAAAACAAAATTAATAATGTCACAATACAGTGGTTACGCAGTAATTTACAATAAGCATGTCGTTTCATTATGATTCTGGACTCTGCATCATTCAGACCTAAGGGATACATGTCGGGACAGATTCAACCGCTTCACCTTGGAGAGGACTTAAACAATCAAATCGTCCGACAGTTTAGATCTGGACCTGAGTTTCTGTTTATAGCACTGAGAGTCATTTTGTTCAACAAAAGGAAGTTTTGAATCAGTCTGTGAGGGAGTGCAGGGCACAGTGTCTATATCTGAAGGTAGTCCATGAAATTTTTTTATATGGGTGGAATGCACCCATCCTTTCCGTCCTTCGATCTTCACAGCTGTTCTGGTCGTCAGCAGGACCTGCTTAGGCAACTTCCACCTAGGATCCAATTGGCTTTTCCTATCAAAATTCCGAACCAGGACAAAGTCCCCGGGGACCACGTCATGGGGTTTCACCTCAGTGTTGTCAGGAAAAGCTGCGACCACCTGTGAACGAGAAGATTGTAGTGCAGACATCAAGGAAGCCAGGTAATCTGTCAGCATATTACAGTCAACATCAGTTATTTTACGGGGTATAGGCGTCCCCCACATATTCGGTGGTCTACCAAAGATCACCTCATACGGGGATAGCCCTGTTCGAGAGTGTGCTACCATTCTCATGTAGAATAGCGCAACTGGTAAGGCTACTATCCAGTCCACACCTTTTTCCTGACATATTTTGGACAATCTGATTTTTAAAAGTTGATTATGTCGTTCCACGAGACCTGCTGCCTCGGGGTGTCGGACACAGTGGAATTTCCACTGATATCCCAACAAAAGTGAGACATGTTTCATTAATTCGGATGAGAAAGGCTGGCCGTTATCTGAATATACAACACGTGGTAAACCGTACCGTGGGAAGAATTCTCGAACTAGCTGCTTGGCAGTAGTCGGGGCAGTGTAATCTGATACGGGATACGCCTCTGTCCAACGGGAGAGAGCGCAGACAACTACGAGGACATATTTGAATCCTCGACAACGTTCCATCTGAATATAATCCATCTGGAGGACTTCAAAAGGATGGTCAGGAGGCTGAAATCCACCCTGCTCTACGGGAACACTCTTTCCTGGATTAAACTGACAACATATCATACAGGTACGAACTTTTTGTTTAGCTGCTGCTCGTAAATGTTTATTGAACCAAATGTGCTGAATGCTGTCTAGCATAGCCTTCTCTCCTAAATGTGCTGGACTGTGAACTGTAGCTATAATGGCTTGAACCATGGAATCAGGGAGAAACCATACAGATTTCTCTTTCGTCATCCATCCTTGATCTGTCTGGATCCCTCCTAGTTCAGTCCACTTCTTTATTTCTTCTGCTGTGGCATGTGTCTGTATGTCAATTACATCAAGTGTGGGATCCTTAATTGTCATACACTGTGTTGGTGTCTGAACTATTGGCTTTGTCATGTCGGATGTGCGATTCTGAGTAGTCTGTTTGGCTGTTCTGTCAGCTAAATCATTGCCTTGAGAAATGATATCAGTAACCTTCGTGTGTGCTTTACATTTCATAATTGATATTGCAGTCGGTAAATGAATCGCGTCTAACAGAGCATGAATGAGGGACCCGTGTTGAATATGTGTTCCATGAGAAGTTAAATAACCCCTCTCCCGCCAAAGCACTCCGAAGTCATGTACGACTCCAAATGCATAACGTGAATCAGTATATATGTTGACTTTCTTGTCCGCGGCTTGAATACAGGCTTGTGTTAGAGCAACAAGTTCTGCTGCTTGGGCTGACAAAGTATCTATACAATTTGTCTCAATAACTTCAGTGTCTGTTGTGACTGCATATGCGGCAACTAAATTTCCTGTACTTGTCCTCATACACGAACCATCTACATATAACGTCAGGTCTGGATCTAGCAATGGAACGTCTGTCAAGTCTTGTCTAGGTTTCGTCTTTATTTCAATGATTTCAACACAATCATGAGCTAGTGGGTCTGTTCCAATTACAGGTAATAGTGTAGCAGGATTCAATGTATTACACCGTCGGATCTCTATGTGTGGTTGAAACAATGTCAGTTCATAACCAGTAAGTCTTGCTATGGTCAAGTGTTGTGTTTGTGTTCGGTTCACAAGAACCTCTACTGCATGTGGTACTTGTACTGTCAATGGGTGTCCTAATACTATGGCATCGCTTTGTCTAATTGCTAAAGCTGTCGCTGCCACTGATTTCAGGCATGCAGGCAAAGCCTGAGCTACGGGATCTAATGTACTGGAAAAATAAGCACATGGCTTGCGTGATCCTGCTTGATCCTGAGTGAGTACTGATAAGGCAGTACCTTTGCGTTCTGTAACAAAGAGTGTAAAATGTTTGCTATAACATGGTGTTGCTAAAACAGGTGCTTGACATAAAGCTTCCTTTAGGCTTTCAAAAGCTTGTGTATGTTCCTGAGTCCAAGGGAGAACAGTCGATGTGGCTGCCTCCTGTGTGGTTAACTGAATGAGTGGTTTTGCTAGAAATGCGTACTGAGGGATCCACTGTCTACAATATGAAGTGAGGCCTATAAAAGCCCGCACCTCCTTTTGTGTCTGGGGTATTGACATGTTAGCAATTAACTGGATGCGATCTGGTGTAAGCTGCCTTCCCTCCTTGGACAGCGAGTGACCAAGATAAATAACTCGCTGAACACAGAATTGCAGCTTAGAAGGGGACACCTTGTGCCCCTTGTCGGCTAGGAAATGTAAAACTGTCAGAGAAGCTTTTTCACATTCTGGCTCGCTTCTCGCGGTGATCAGCAGATCATCGACATATTGAAGCAGTGCTGTATTGACTGGCATGTGGATACTGTCAAGTTCTCGTTTCAGTGCTTGGCTGTAGATGCTGGGGCTTTCTGTAAATCCTTGGGGAGCGCGTGAGAATTTAAAGCTGCGCCCATTTAAACTGAATCCGAACAAGTATTGGCTTTCCGGATCTATTGGGACGCTGAAAAAGGCATTCTTGAGATCAATTACAGTAAAGAATGTTGCTTCGGAATCAATTGCTGTCAATAACGATGATATATCAGGGACCACAGGGAATTGTGGTACAATACACTTGTTTAGTTCACGCAAATCAATAACCAATCGGTACACTGGTGGAGCAGTAGGATCAGTTCGTTTAAGAATCGGAATTATCGGTGAATTACATACATTGGAGTCTGTTTCTACAACTACTCCCTGGGCAATTAGCTCATCAATGATTTTCAGCAAAGCCACTACAGCATCATGCGGTAACTTGTATTGTCGCATTCGTGGTAGTACCACTCCTGCTTTCAGTGTGACTCGATAGGGTGTAATGTTCATGCAGCCAACATCCGTAGGGCCTTGTGCCCATAGATGTACTGGTAAAGTCTGTAGTCGGGGATCCATGTCTCTAGACACATAGTGACCTTTAAAATCACGTAAAAACAACCTTACTCCTTCCGGAGAACAACATATTATGGCTCCTAGTGCTTTCAGAGTTTTAATTCCTAACAGATTTTCTGGGCATGATTTAGTAAGCAATAAATCTGTAGTTCGTGTCAAAGGTCCTATCGTAAGTGGTAGAGGCTTTGATACTTCATTAACAATAGGTTTTCCCGAAAAACCAAGGGAAACATTTTGAGAGCCTGAGAGGGGTGCCCCTGGAACTTCACTACGTTTTATAGTTGTTCGACTTGCCCCTGTATCGAGTAAGAATTTTCTATCTTGACCTAATAATTCACTATGTACATAAGGTCCTTCTTGATCTACAGGAATCTCGATAAGTGGTAAGTCAACTTCCCTCTCTAGGCTGGTTCATGCGTATCGCTGGTATTCAGGGTATTCATACTGTGCAGTCTGATACAGTTGTCGTGTTGCGGTTTGTGTGGCAGTAGCAGGCAACGATGGTGCAGCTGGCACAAACTGTATGGGTTGCTGTGAGGCTGGCATGGACTGTTGCTGAACTGGCACGGACTGTCCATGCAGCATAGCTCCTTGTTCATTCTGATCTTGTCTAACTAATCGTGGTCTCTCCTTTGTAATGCCTGTAGCTATATTACGTTTCAGGACTGGACAATCGTGTACATGATGGCCCAGTTGTTTACAGTAATTGCAGGTTCCTTTTACAGGAACTGCAGAATCACCAGAATGTGTCACACTCTTTTTGTGACCATCTGCTGGTACTGTCTGAGAAACTAGCATTTTCATTTTTGTATCCTTCATGCGTCTATGCTCGTGTTCTTGTTCATCCCTAATTCTATTGTGATGATACTGTAACATTTGTAGCATTTGCGACGGAGTGTTACTTTGCCAGGTACTCTCGAATTTCAATATTCTATTCTTTACTGGAGGTAATGCATTTTCCACTAATTTTGTCACAAATAAATGTGGATATGAGTCACTACTTGCTTTTATACCACTATTTATACCAAAACATTTTTCAAATCGAGCATAATAATCGCTTGTGTCTTCATCTTGCTTTTGTTTGCAGGCTGTGATTGCACCCCAATCTTCCTTTTTTGTAGTTAATAAACGTGGCAGTACCTGTACTAGTAAACCTGGTAATAGTTTAACTTTATCCCCGAGCCCCGAACCTGCAGTTCGGCCCCTTTCTTCCTCTGCTAATGCTGTCCAGTCTATCTTTTGGTCTCCCACTTCCCACTCTTTTTCTTTCAGTTTTTCATAAATGCCAGCAGGCAAAAGCACCTTTAATATCGTCATAATATCAGGAAAGGTGTACTCTCCCATCAGTAACATGTCTTTAATTTCTCGGTGGAAACCCGCTGGGTCTTTATCATGGCTAGGTACTACTTTCTTCATTTCTAATAATTCCATTTTTGATATGGGTGTGTAAACAAATACACGGTGAAACTCATTGTCTTCGCCTTTTATTGGGTGCACTTCCCGTAAAGGATTTTGTCTATCCATGTAGTACGGTGCTCTTTCTCTGGGGGGCAGGGAGAGAGAATCTGGATTTACAAAAAGGACGTACTGCTTACGTGACACTAATATCTCTTTAATTAGCTTGTTACTAGAACCTCTCCATCTGTACGTAAGTAGTTCCGTTAATATATCAGGTAAAGGACCAGGGTCAGCATGTTGGCTCTTATATAATATGAGGAGTTGCTGAATCATATAGATTCCAGCTAAACGTTGTTCATCTGTACTGAGATTGAGAAACGTGTGTGCTACGGTCTCATCACCATATTTTTCAGGACTAACGATCCAGTGAACGGCTGATCTGGCTAATTCTTGCTCATCCATGGAATCGAGGAGGTGGTAACCCCTTCGTTCTCGTAGTATTTTATCTGCGGCTTGAAACGAATGTTCAGGAGACTTCAGATTTATTACAGGCGTTGGATACGTTCTGCTATTATTTGGACATACAGAATGTATGGGATCAGAAAAACATCTAGTATTTTCACAGGATCTTCCTCTGCCTACATAGGCTATGGTCTCTGACTGTCTTGCAGAGTCCCCTGATTCGGACACTTCATCTTGCTCAAACTCGTCTGTTCCCAATCTTTCTGCATGAATACGTTCTATTTCTTTACGGATTTTTCGGCACATGGCTATTATACAATTTTGCTTATCGTGTCTCCCTTCTGATATATTCTGACTCCATCTTGTAAGAGTAAGCATTACGTTCATGTCTACCCCCGGACGATCTTGATTTCTGATCACACAGTTTATGAGGAAACGTAACAGTTCCCCCTGTATTTCTACTTTCTGGAATTCCATAGCTCTGTTAATACATCCTGGATCTCGTCCTGTTTGAACAAAATGATATATGTTATCCAGATGCGTAGTCATCCCTGGTAACCTTGCTAAATACTCTGCGGCTCGCCTAATACGTAATGATGCCAGGACCATTTCATCCTCTTTACCAACCACCGGGTCATATCTACAATTTACAAGGAGTTCCTTAAGCGCACGTTCACTTACGAACTTAGGTGTACGTGAATGTGCTGACTCTTGAAAGACAAGTTTATTTATTCTAGGTGGTGTAAAAGTACTGCTAGCACCTCCCGTGGCCCCATCTGGGGCGTCGGGTGTGAAAGGGTTCGTTGAACGTGACACAGCAACTATGGGTGTCGATACCCCTGTAGAGTCGACTGCGGAAACAGATGCGGAAACAGATGTGCTTGCCGAAACTTGCGTCGGGACTTGCTGTTGCACGGGGACAGATACCTGATCCTGACGTTGAACCCCTCCGCCAGACGGTCTATGTGGTGTGGCGTTAGCATACTCGGGGGCTGCATCATCTAGATATGAGGAAAGGAAAACGTCTTCTGCGGTTCTGGGACGCCCTTTTGGATGTACCTTAATTGGAAATAATGGGGGTGGCAAGTCTTTTGGTATCTCTGGAGCAGCCTTAGGTAATCCTTCGGCTAGAAGGGGATACATACCATTCATAAGAGCATTACTTTGTCTATTTACTTGTTCTGATTTCACTCGGATACCTTCCTCAATTAATAGATTTTCTTGAACTTTATTTGAACTTTCTTTACTCCTCTCTTCTTGTCTACGTGCTTTTTCTGTTCGTCTATGAGATTCTTTACGCCATAACTCGATAGCGTCTTTCTGTGACTGTCTGACCTTTCTTTTCCATAACTCTTCCTCCACTTTCATGATGCACTCTGCATCCCAGGTTCCCGCTATGGGCCACCTTTGACTTTCCGGTAATCCCTTGGTATAATCTACCCATAGATCAAGAAACAATATGGCATCTATGCCATGTTTATGGTACATGAAATGTCCTGGAGTGTCTCTAGGAGGAATAGGAACTGCTTCTTCAAGCACCCCTTTTCTGGTGGTAATCTGTCTTAACTTCGAGAAGAGCGGCATATTAACAACTGATCTGATACTTACTCTTGAACTTACTTAATACGAGAAACACAATAATGAACAGTGAACAATGAACAGTCATTCATACCACAATATGCAAGACATTTTCTGAATACTTTAAACATTAAACATTAAACATTTAATAATGGTCGACAATGATGACAGTCTGCCTAACTAATCACCACGCTGAATTCTTGACAATAACTGAATACTTCGGAATACTTGATATACTGCTAAACAGTACATATACACTGCTAAACAGTGCAGACCGGATTTGTGTACCCAAATCCGTCTTGACCGGCACAACCTATGTGCACGTCAACATGCCTCCCCGGCGATGGTACTCACCGAGTAGCTCCTTGAAACGGAAGGCCTCAGAGAATGGACAGGACTCGATAACTGCGGACATCGGACCCTCTGGACGTCGGAATTTCGGAAAACCTGGTGGGCCTCTGTATACCTCGGATCTTGCTCTCTCAGCTAGGCTCTGGTCGGGATACTTCGCACTTCTCACCGCCTCGTCTGGGTTGATCGCAGCCTCAGTCGCCCCCGCTTGACCGGAGGGAGCTTACAGGAAATCCTGCTGGTACGCGTTTATGGTCCGTCCAGCTGTGGCAGGAGACCGGGCCTGCAACGCACCGCCGGCGCGTGAGATGAGAAAGTGTCCCTATTCGGGCGCCATTATGTGGTAAATAAAATAAATATTACCTGACTGAATTTCGTACGGAGTCTTAAAATAAAGTAAAATAGCTCAAAATAACAAGAGGCAGAATCCGTGGTATAAGAGGTTTTCTAATGGGCTTTATTCCATTCAAAATGGCCGACTCGAGTGGCGGCCTTCAGGTTCCGTCACCACGAGGGTTCAGGAAGTGAAGTACAATAACTTATTAACAGACATACATTTTTATAATAAGTGCATTACAATGAAACGAATGTAGAAGGCGTAACATTTGATAAGAAGAATGACGTAACAGTGACATAATCGAAACTAGGCGTAATAAGGAATAAAAGAAACATGATTGGTTAGAATTATCAGACATAGGTGGATCTATAAGATAATACTTGGCATAGATGCGCGCGCAGCAGCATGACGTGTAATTGACGTGTAACTAGGGGGTGAAGGGGACTTGACATTTAGCTCTACATGTGGAGACGAGAAGTCTGGGGTCAAGTCATCCTAATCCCAAATCATATCTAACATCCTATGTTTAAAGAACTATGTTATCCACAAGGAAGAGACTCTCGGACAGAATCTATTCTATACTGACTATGTGCGTGTACAAGCGTCTAAGTGTCTATATGAGATGCGAGGGGCAGAAAACTTTCCATAGCAACAGGGCTATGAATCACTTGCATGAAGACAGAGAAGCCTGGCCTTTTGCTTGGTAACTGGAGGAATGTTTACTTAAACTACTAGGCAAGAATGCATCGGCTGAAGAGCAAAATAGATAATTCGAAGGTGAAATACAACTTCTTGGCAGACAGGCGAAAACTAGCCGAGGCAGGCACCGTTAGCTGCACAGGGAGTAGGACAAAGTTCATGGATACAGATGCGAGCTCAAGCTGAAGCTGTCAGAGACAGAGAGCAGGGAAAGGCTTTGAGGACAGAATCGGGCCTACTCGCCTGAACTGTAAAAATGGAGTAACTTGGCCATATAAAGTCGGTGGCCTTTTATACTTAGGAATCGAATATCCAGCCCATTGATGGCGGATCTGACAGAGAACATGTTGACGGTAGACACACATATGTTTGCGTCTTAGAAACTGGAACTGGAGGGAACATACATGTACTTGTAACATGCATATAGAACCGTTGGGGTCCAAGATAGGGGACATAACTGACCAGGAAAATCCACATTTCCACAGTAGGGTGGAGAGCAGAGAGTGCGTGTGTAGGGTGGAGAGCAGAGAGTACATGTGTAGCGTGGAGAGCAGAGAGTACATGTGTAGCGTGGAGAGCAGAGAGTACATGTGTAGCGTGGAGAGCAGAGAGTACGTACATGTGTAGGGTGGAGAACAGAGAGTGCATGTGTAGGGTGGACAGCAAGAGTGTATTTGTTGGGTGGAGAGCGGGATTGCATGTGTAGGGTGTAGAGGGCATGGTAAGTGTGGAGTGGAGGATGCATGCGTGGAGTGAAGATCTTAGCTATGGAGGGCGAAGGAGAGTATGGTGGGAAGTGAAGCAGATCTTTAAGTGACACTGGACGGGAAGGAGGTGTGCCGCTGCAGGGTCAATGGTACAGAGGAATACAAAGGTCTGGGGGGTGAGGGCAGATGCAGATTGGCGCAGAGTGTGGAGGTGAGAGGGACTATGAAGTGGTGTGAGGGTGGGTGTGAAGTCACGCCCAAAGCGGGATACTTTGGAGCATCAGATCAGAGTCTCCGCTTCGGCTCAGCAGCCTGTGATTCTGGGCATAGGACTTAATTGCGCAGTGACTGTAAATGAGTGTGCCCTTGTGTAATGTGACTGGTGCTCGGGTAAAGCGCTTTAGTGCCTTCAGGGCGAGTTGGCGCTACATACAACTGACACAGTCGCCAATGAGCAGAGCAGGTTGTGAAAGAGATTTATTCAAGGGAGGGACAGGAGGCCCCTCGGTTGTGATGGAAAAAGAAGAGTTTTCACCTCTATGGGATCACTTCCAGCGCCTCCCCCGCACTCAGGTGAAAGCAGTCCCTGCTGCCCCGGGTTCTAGCCGTGGCGTAGGCTTTATAAAAAAAATACGCGGAAGGCATTAAATACCTATAACAAATATAATTGAGCAATGGCTTAACCTAGACAGTTGCAGGACTGGTGAAAATCTAGCCGGATCATCAAAAGAAAACAACGCGCGATGAAGAAAAAAATAAAATAAATAAATAACAAAACTGGATGCCACTGGAGTTGTGGGGCCGGGAGGAAGGGCTCATTTTGTGTGGGGGCGGGTAAGAGGGAAGAGGGGGTGATGGTCACGGTGAACATTACATGGTTCTAGCATTCTATCTATCTGGTTGGAAGATTAAAGAGCAGGTGATTGTAACTCTGGACTATTAAAGTATGCAAGTAAAAGGGCACAGCAGACATGAAGCAAATAGCGTATAGAGAGGGAGAGGGTTCCAGGCGCATCACCTACAAGCAAAATAAATGAAGCAGAACAATCTCTCGGCATGCTGTGGCGGGGCGGGGAAGCGCATTCCAGGCGGGGGAGCGGACCCTTTGAAGTATGCTACACGTGCACGCGCCAATGGGCTGAAGCGCCTCCCCAAACGGACTGCATGGCGGCATGATGCACGTGATTGTGCGCGTGCTCACCATGCAATCCACTTTTGGGAGCACTTTGAAATGCCCCTCTTACTAGAGTCTCGCATAGCGATTGCGTAAACGCAATAGCTAGGCGAGACCTAAAAACTAGAGAAGGACACACACATGCATAGTTCTATGCACAAAAGTACATTGCACAGGTAGGCGAGAAGGGGCAGATAAAAACATATGTACATACAAAGACATATAGACATATACCTACACAGATTAACAGATACACATGTAAATAGTCAATTACATGCATTTTTTTCACACATGTACGTGACTATATAGACATATACATTCATAAATAGAGACAGACATTTTTAAAATATCCTGACAGATGTACGGACATATAAATGTAGTATGGCAAATATACGCAGACCAAATATACAAACATAAAAAGTATAAATATATAAGATCCATTCATATTTAGACAGAGGGACAGATTATTTGACAAAAACAAAACACACAAGATATAGATGAGTGGACAGAATCACAGGATGTTCAGCGTCATTACCGAGACTCGAACCCAGTTCCCCAGGTGCGAGGTCGAGCGCCCTAGCCGTTAGGCCGACTCCTCTGTGTGTGTCTGAGGAACTTTATTGTATGTATGCTGCAGACATGCACGAGTGTAATGTATGTACATTTGTAGGCGTGGTTTGTGTAGATGTGATGTGTGTATAGGCCCACGTCCTCGGCACTGTGCTAGTTACACATTTGATCAAGAGAGCACAATACTCGAATCTCATTAAACAAGCTCTCTGTCCTCTCCTCTTCTGTTTGACCTCTTTACCCTTTTGGTGAAATTGTGGCCATCCATCACCCATACCTTACTCTCATCCTGCCTTCAAAGCTTGAAGCTCTGTCAAAACCAGTATTGTTGGGGTACAGGACAGGAGCAAGATATACGTTCATATCCACCGCCAATTGTATACATCCGTTGGCTTTGGCCCATACAGGGCCCATAAACGCATTTTTGATTTCTTGGGTCCCGCGGGGGGGGGGGGGGTTAAGTTCCATGGCCCTGACCAGTGTCTGATTTGTAAAAAGAACACAAGTGCCAGGGCCCTCATCAGGAGGCCACTGCAACATGCACCACCGATTGCCAGTGGTAGTGCTGCCAATTACGGTACCAACCTTCACATTCCAATAAAAGTGACAATTTAGACTGTTCACGGCCCACACAGCTCTAAGAATGGCTTGAGAGCAAGCGTTAGTTAATTTCAATGTATACTGATAAACAACTGTTGTTCTGCTTATCTTTAAATAACACAAACTGCGCCACCGTGTGGCAGCTGTCATAAGCGACTGTGTTGTTAATTAAGTGCCGAGCGCCGGAAATCGCCGGCTCGAATTAATCACTGGCTGTGACTTGCTTGCTGCTCTCCTTAACTATCCAAAATGTGTGCATTGCGTTATTGCTCCATTTATACACTCTTATAGACAGACATCCATTCAGACCAACACATATATGTACCAAGCACCCATACACACAGATCACAAGGCATTCAGATACCCAATGAACGAAGAGCAAGAGACATACAGACAACAATATACTTAGACGAAAAGACATGTAAACATAAAGGAAACCAGTCCGACAAATCACAAGACACCCACAGGGCCATGTGCGCAAACAGCCAGGCATACATGAACAAAGGCCATCTGATATACACGTACTCACGCTCGCAGGCCTATAAACATGCAGGTATCCATGTACACGAGCAACAGACATGCAAACGCGTGCTAGTCAAATAGATATACAGCCACCCACGCAACTGAAACAATAGACATGAAAGTGCCCATGCACATAGACAAACGGACATACTGACTTACATTGACCAATGGACGCAGAAAAACCCACATAGAGGTGCCTATGCACCCGCTACACCAACAGTCAACTAGACACCATGTCCATATACACCAACAGAGAAAACAAGACGTGGCAAGTATGCACGCATATGAACATGCACAGAGGCACCAACCCGCATCACCATGTTCGTGGTCCAACAGGTATAGTGTGCCATGCATGCAGTCCAACACATATACAGACAACCATGAAGGAAAACCAAAGGACTTATAGGAACCCAAGCACAATGAAAAAAGTCACTTTCAGGGTCTCTGTACACAGACCAAAATGCATACTGACAAATAAAGTGACCAATAACTGACAGGTATGAGCACGCACCAAAAAGACAGCAATAGACACAGAGGCATATATGCACACAGTTCAACTGATGTAAATGTGCCCATGAACACATACCAAGAGACATATAGGCACCCATGCGCACAGAGAAACAGTGATGTAGGCATTCTTTCTCAGATAAAAGGAGACCTACAGGTGCTCATGCAAACCAAGTGATAGCAGGTATGCGGATACGTTAACAAACTGACATTCACTTACCAATGCACAGCAACCAACAATCAAACAGGGACGGTAACAGACATGCAGGTGTCCATGCACAGACAGGGACAAGTCAGCCATGCATACAATTCCATACACCCATTCAGGCAGAAAACACATCCAAAGATCGATGGGCAGGGGATGGAAAAACAACTGGTCATTGCTTCAGATAAATATTAATATAATATTCATGTGTGGATGAATGTGTAATTGGTGCTGGGGAGATGTAGGTTTAATCGATTACCCTTAGGCAGAAAATATTCTAATCAAACTGAGGAAAGTAGAAATCACTTTTTTTTTTTTTTTTTTTGAAACCGTTTATTACAAGACTCAAAAAATTATACAAGTATGGGCCTACAACCTTCCGGCCGGCCGCTAGCAATAAAAGGAGCATACGGTATACATTTATAAAACACATGGTGCTGCGGCCGAGCATTTACAGGAGATAACATCGTTGCGTGCCACACTATTCAGACCCCATTATACGGTTCCATTTTAAATTTAATGAACAACAAACACAAACAAACCCACAAGGCAATCCTCAATCGGAATAGCAACACGTGCTCCCCTAGAGGGGGGATTCTAGCCATCCATAGGAATCTCAAGAGGGGGGGGAGAGATCAGAACTAGGATTGGGGACACCTAATGCCCAGGTACCGGGGGGATGAGTTGGCTAAGGGGACGGGGCCGGCGACGGATCAGGCAATAGGGGTGGAGCACAGATTCCCCCGCGGTAGGCGTTCCAGGGGCCCCACACTTTCACCCATGTCGCAGGCTTACCTCTCGCCACATACACCACCTTTTCCCGAAACATGCACCAATCCATAAGTTCCTTCCAGGCCGAGACAGTCGGGGGGCTCTGGGATCCCCACAGCTGGGCAATATCACGCTTGGCAACCATATACCCCAGAGTCACCCACCACGTCTGCGGCACCGAGTAATCGGTAGGCTCCCACACATTCAACAGGCATCTCCTCGCTTCGGGCAACAGCGCCACATGCGTGACCACTCGCAGCACCTCATGCACACCTCGCCAGAACCCCTCCACTTGCGGGCACTCCCAAAGGATATGCAGAAAAGTCCCCAGCGCACCACACCCACGCTTACACAAACCGTCCTCAGCATAGCCCATACGCAGGAGCTTTGGCCCCGTCATGTAGACCCTGTGGAGTATCTTGAGCTGGACGAAACGAAGGCGAGCCGGTATGGCCACCTCTTTCGGGGAGGCCACCGCGGAGATCCAGTCCTCGTCGTCCAGCTCCAGCCCATCGGCTACCCAAGCCTCACGAAGGGCAGTCAGCAAGTCTGAGCGATCGTTGATCAGTTTTTTGTAGATCAGTGAGATCGTGCTGTCAGGGACGTGTCCATCCAGCACTCTATCCTCCAGGGGGGAGCACTCCGGGATGGAGGCAACGTCCGGAAAGACGGAGCCCAGCGCATGCCGGACCTGCAAGTACCGAAAGTACTCGCTGCCCTGCAACTGAAATTCCGTCTGCAGCATCTCGAACGTTTTAAATCCTCCCCTCGTCCAGAGATCCCCCACTCTGCTGATGCCTATTAAATCCCACTTCTCAAAGCCCTTCGAGGTCCACAAGGAGCCCAACCGCTCAGATGCGTATAGTGGTGACGCCCGGGTCAAACGCTTCTTCCACCCCATTGCAGCATTGGCCGCGTGCCACACTCGCACCATGACACGCGTGGGGCCCGTCAGGCGAGCGTCGGGCGCGCTAGAGTAGAGCGCTCGATTATAGTCACCACCTGGAAGTAGCATCCTATCCATTTCAAACGCCGGGTTTAAGGCTGGCCCATATAGGCCCTGATTAATTGCAGCTAGCTGGGAGGCCCAATAATACCGTTTAATATCCGGGAGGGCAATCCCCCCATCATACCAGGGGAGCGTCAGCTTAGCCAGGGCAATACGTGGCCTCCCGTCCCAGAACAGGCGGCGCTGCAAACTCTCCACTTCGCGGAAGTAGCGCGCTGGGACGAGGTCCATCGTGTTCTGCAACGCGTATAGGAAACGCGGCAACGACATCATTTTAAACAATGCCGCCCGGCCGAGCGGCGAAAGCGGCAAACGCCGCCAGCGCGCGACATCCTCTTTCAGACGCTGGAGGGGGGGAAGCAAGTTCCGATCATACCGAGCCTCCGGGTCCAGAGTAATGAAGACACCCAGGTACCTAAATCCCTGCGGGGCGACCTGGATCGGACAGCCCCGCGGGAGGATAGGAGCCTCCCCAGAGAGAACATACACACACGATTTAGCCCAGTTGATGACCAGACCGGAGTTACGACCGAATGAATGCAGAACATCAACTAGTACTATGAGTGATTTACGTGGGGAAGCTAGGTACAAGAGGATGTCATCAGCGTATAGGGATACGCGGTCCTCATACTCGGGGGTCCAGCGGAGACCACGGATGGAAGGCTCCCACCGCAGCCACTCCGCCAGGGGCTCCAAGGCATAGAAATCACTTTTTGACGGGAGAAGGAATATTACATTCGCTATGCCGAGCCATGCCGACCCCTCTCTGGAATGAGCACTTGTACAGAAGAATGCAGCGCAGGCTTGATGCACATTTCATAATTCGCCTCCTTCGCGTAATCAAACACAAGCAGCACTGCAATTCAAGACCTGCATCTCTAGTACCAACATACATCACACTTACTGCTGCCAAACCGAACACCATGTATGTAATAAAGGGCTCGCCAGTGTGAAGAGTGTTAGTACAATTGGTTCAACTGAAGTAAACAAATGCTTCACCACACAGAATGGACTAATCTGTTCAATAAACCCCTAAAACCACAGACATACATGGAGAGATTTGGTAACACTACTTACATCATAGTCTATGCCAGCATGTTTAATAGACGTTGTTTCCTACAAAAACAGAAATATATTTGGTGCGCATGGAGTTGATAATCTCGCTTCCGTTCACGGCCCCCTTATCAAAGGAATCACTTGTTTGACCTATGAGAGCTTTTTGTAGCAGTCGAGTCAAAGAAACTTCCCACAATACTTATTATTTCACTGTGCTTGCCTCCTCCTATTTTCATTTTTATGTCCCTACAGATAAGAAGGACCCAGTAAAGTGAGGGATTTCACAGGGCTGAGACACTTTGACATTACAAGGAAGTTTGGAAGGAACAAAGGAAAAAAAAAACCAACAAGACAAGCCCGGCGGAGCGTGGTGCGCGCGCTTGGCGGGGGCGGGGAGCGCATTCCAGGCGGGGGAGCGGACCCTTTGAAGTAGGATGCCAAACGGATTGCATGGCGGCACGATGCACGTGATTGTGCGCGTGCTCGCCATGCAATCCGCTTTTGGGAGCACTTTTGGGAGCCCCTTTACAAGAGTCTCGCTGAGCGATCGCTTACGCGATAGCCAGCGAGACCTAAAAATGACATTGCCATGCCATTTTAATTGCTGCTGGCTTGCGCTGTGTACAGTGCAAGCGTGAGGGCAGGAGGAGGGGCTAATTGCTGCAATTGCAGGATGGCACTGCTGCCCTTGCGGTGGGCATATCAAATTGGTCAGTTGCCTTACGACAGCCAGTTCGACATGCGCACTGTAGACCCAGCGATCCCAGGGCAGTGAAACAGCTAGGGGATTGCTGACACAGGTCCCCAGTCTCAAAATGAGCGCTGGGTTGGCCTGCTCCAACCAATTCTGGAGCTGCTCCAATGCTGGTCTAACGTGGTCATTCTGGACCTTACACCGATCGGCTTACAAGTAAATATAAATGCGCTATTTAGTTACAAAGAGGAATCTTTTTTCAAAGCAAACATTCTTCAACCAAAGTTAATACCATCTAGGGGTGAAAAACACTATATTCATTTCGACTGGATACTTGGTGGGAGCCTCATTGAGGTAGTTAAAGAATTTACCTATCTAGGGAGAATCTTCTCTCAGACACTACAAGATTCCTCCCATCTCCAGCAAATAGGTCTTAAGGGGGTCGCCCAAATTGGAGCCCTGAAGAGACTATGCTGTTCCCCAGGAAAGAGATATTTCCATACCCTATTAAAAGAATATCATGCGAAAATTCCCCCTATTTTATCATATGCCCTTGAATACATCCCAATCCATAACTGGTATATTATAAATATTAAAGAAGGGAATCTGCTTTGAAAAATTACAAAGGTAAATCAAGCGGTCCCTGTTCAAACACTGTGCCTCGCGCTCTCTATAGCAAGTTCCTTCTCTAGAGCAGTGTTTTTCAACCTTTTTCAGCCAAGGCACACTTGTTTCATGAAAAAAATCACGAGGCACACCACCATTAGAAAATGTTAGAAAATGTTAGAAAATTTAACTCTGTACCTCTTACGCAGCCCCTCTGTAATATTATTAGACTGTTGCAGTGTTTAATATGTGTTTAAATTAAATATACGTTTAACATCCGTAGCGACTGATTGCACCTATGTACAGCAGGGGCTCGGGGATGGTAAGAAGGATTGCTAAGAGAGCGGATGAAAGAAGTTTACAAGAGTCCTACGTCAGAGACTGAGTACGCCTTTCTCACATACTAATAAAATTGCATTCCTCTTGACATTAATAGAGACAACTGGCACTGTTGGAAACAACGGGCTGTTTGTGCAGCGAGCACATCCGGGCAGGCTTTTGTTGCACAGTTATGCGATTCACATCAATGCCTATCAGCTGACGGTATCATGCCCTCATTTTCATAGAAGGGCTCGCAACTCCCTCCTCGATATAAAGTGATTTATCACCAAGAATCAGTCGTCAGCAATTAAATACACAGATGCAGATAGCCAAGGGTGATAAATGGGAACTTGGGGAGCACTTGATACTCGTGTTGTCTACTCTACTGGCAAAAATCTTTCATTCTGTTGAAATTAGAAACAAAAAATAAGACTTCCAGATCATCGGAGCGCTGCGTGCGGCCACCTCCCAGGCGCGCGTACATTCAATGAGGGTGCAAATGAGTGAGACTCACCTCGCGCTGCACCTGCGGCCTGGTCTGGATCCGGATGCGGTCTCTCTGAGTCTGCAGTGCTGAGTCCTGGTCTCCGTCCGTCTCCTCCTGCTCCTGCTCCGGTCCTCCTGGGAGTCCTGGTGACTCGAGTCGCGACGTCTTCTTCTCTCCGCTGCTGCGCACACTGCGCTCGGGCGGGAGATACTGCTCTGTGATAGGTCCAGGCTGGAGTCTGGACCAATCACAGCCCGGACATCAGAAAGGTGGAGGAGCGCCAATCAAAAACCCCACCCCCCCCCATACCCAGGATACAGTCCGGCGCCGCCCGGCCTAGTGGGGGAAAATTTGACATTTTAAAAAAAAAATCTTTCGATTGCTTCCATTTTCCCACGTTTTCCCACGGCACACCAGGCAACATCTCGCGGCTCACTAGTGTGCCGCGGAACAGTGGTTGAAAAACGCTGCTCTAGAGCCATAGCAAATATAATTAGATGGGCATATAACTTACTGCATGCCGTAGCAGGATCCTTAAGTGACCTATTAAAACTTGAAAGTGAATCAGGGCATTATATTTTTAATAAGAATCTCACCCCAGTGTTAGAACTTTCTCAGAGCACAATAGCACTTTTACAGTCTTGGACTCCCGCATAAGTTATTCTTGAAGAATCTGACACCAACATTAAGCTTTCAGCTTGATCTCAAGCATTGTTCTCAGTTATCACTCTACAAATCTTATGCTGATACCTTAGAATATAAGAATCATCAAAGATATCTGGGATTTAAATTAGTACATAGTGTTCGACGCTGCATTATTCCTTTGCGCCTCGGGATTTTACCTCTAAAAGTTTCTACAAAGTAATGAATAACTCTGGCGATAATACAGGCTTATGCGAACTCTGCAGTAGAGAAGTTTAAGATATAGCTCATGTACTATGTCTGTCACAACAAATCATTGGTAAAGGCTGGACGCCGTTTTGTAAAGCCTGTATGTTTTAGATACAATATATTTACTGTTCGAGATTTAATCGGAGCTTTTTAGATCCCCGTCTAATGAATTTAATTTGTTTGTTATAACTTGTTTAAATTTCGTAACATTTTAAACATTATTCTAAAAGATGTATATCAAGATATTATCAAGAACGGCGATAACATTATCTCCGCTTTAGCGGCAGGAAACTGCCGCTAAAGCGGCGATAAGGGGCTTGATAATATGCCCTAGAGAATTCCAATAGAAGCCCAGGTTCCGGTGTCAAGGACATCAAACCTGGGCTTCTATTGGAATTCTCTAGGGCATATTATCAAGCCCCTTTATGCCGCTTTAGTGGCAGTTTCCTGCTGCTAAAGCGGCGATAATGTTATCGCCGTTCTTGATAATATGGCCCGTAGTGTGAACGGTATTATTAGGAAAGTCATGTCTTGTAACAGTATTCATTTTAATAATTTGTTGATCTCTGAAGAGGTCTATATCAAATAAAATTTTGAATTTGAATTTGCAACAATTATCTTGTAGAGGAGTATTCAAAGGACTGTGGTCTGTGCCAGAAACCTGTTTTTCATAAATCTGTTGGCTCTTTGGGCTATTCGCTTAGCATGGAAACCCTTTCTGCCGTTAATCAAGGGGAAGCTGAAACAGGTTCTCCTTAACAACCGCTCATCATGTGGTACTGCAACAAACAGGGTGAACTGGTTGTGCCTCTGGAGTTTGCTTGAGCATCAGGGCATTTCCTTGATCATGTACCACCTGGAGGGATCTTTATGTGGCAGGGCAGACTAAATCAGTCATTGACGCCTTGTGGTTCGCAATTGGCAACTGCATCCAGAGGTGGAGCATGGCGTCTTCCAACTTCCAGCTACATCTCTTCACCACCGCCAAGAATTTGCAGCGTCAAAACGTTTGTGCATTGGAGTTCCCAAGAAGGCTGTCTCTCAGAGGTGCATTCCAAATAGGTTAGACCACAGGACTCTTGTATGCTTTTCCACTGTTCTAAAACAATATCAGGAACCACCGGGTCAAAGTCATCCTATTTGCTCTGGATTGGGCCAGGAGAGTATGGTACTCAGAACTTATGGGCCTGTGCATATGTTCCATGACCAGATTGCCGCTACGGGAGAATCTTCTGTCTCAGCAACACAGCAAAGTTGTTCACCCTTCACCTCAATGCAGGGAGATTGAGCAGTGACAGTTGACTGATTTTGACCTCTGTCCTGTGGTAGTAGATGTCATCTTGTCAGCCAGGTGTACATCTGTAAAGAACATCTACACTGGATGCTGGAAGAAGGTTGTTGTTTGGCACACCTCTCATCGGGTAGAGCTAGTACAAGACAAATTATCTGTTGAGTTGCACTCTGTCCTCTCTTTAGTGCAGCAAAGATTAGCTGTGGCCATTGTCAAAGGGTGCTTGTTAGCCTTTTTACATTTACTAGGCCAACCATAAATCATTTGATGTGATGCATTACTTGAAAGGATTAGTCCACATGTTTTCAATGTAAGCTTGTGTAATACCACCTTAACTTGGTTCTCATGTATTTGAACTGGACTCTGTTTGTACTAATGCACAGCTGTACCCTAAGCCTTCTGACTTTGAAGAAAGCCTCTCTCATGGGGTTAATGTATGCTAGGCACATGAGCAAGTTACTAGCACTTTCATTTCAGTAGCCATATACCTCCTTCTTTCCAGACAAACTGGTGCTATGAACTAGTGCAGCATTGTTGTCCAAGGTTGTAAAACCTTTTCACATCAAATCAGTGGATAATCCCGCCAACATTCTTTTTGCCCCCTCATCCCTCGGTAGAGGAAAAAGGTACCATAGTTTCGACCCCAAAAGAGCTTTGAGCTTTACATTGATCATACCAAGGGCCATTGGGTGGACGATCAGCTCCTTGTTAGGTTCATAGGCACAATGAAGGGTAATGTAGTGCAGAAAAGAGCAAATTCAAGGTGGATAGTTCTCTGCATCAAGATCTGCTATGCATTGGCATAGAGGCAGCTCTCAGAGGTCTAAAAGGTGCATTCTACAAGGACCAAGGCAGCCACCACTGCATTGGCATGCAGCATGTCTTGTTTGGAAATCTGTCAGGGAAATCTGTCAGGTTCACAAAACACTTCTGCCTTGTTAGCCATGTCCATCGCGAGGGACTCTTTGCCTGTTCGATCCTGCCAGGTTTTTAGTCTGAGATGTTCAATAATTACACCACCCTGGGAGGTACTGCTTTGATATCTGTTTACAAGGTGAGGATTCTGTGCTTAGAAGTATTCATCAGAAGAACATGTTATTTACCTTTGGTTATGCTTTTCCTGGTCGATACTCTATCTAACAGCAGATTTCTCACTGACCCCATTACCTCCCCATTCTGTGACATAGGCTCTTTATAGCATCGTAATAAGATACCAGGGGCCATATTTATGACCCGGTTTGCATCGCTCTTGCACCACGCAGCATAGTGCAAGAGCAACGCAAACCTTAAGTCAGATTTTTGAAGCCACGCAAAGCCACTTTGCGTAGCTTTGAGTGAGTAAGGCAACGCAGTGCAAATCACTGCGTTGCATTAATCAGCCCTGTGTAGGCATTCCATGGCCACTGCATGGGTATTCCCACGCAACTCCCATCGTTTTTGACGCATTCCCAGATTTACAAGACCATATAAACCAGGGAATGCACCAAAAGATACGCCTCCCAAGGAGAGGCATAACAAGGAGAAATATCTTTATTTTTCCTCGTTACTACCTCTTTCTATATGTGTTGCATTCCGCACCACATATAGAAAGAGGAAAATGCCTCTCAGGATTGTTTTTTTGCAGGAAGGTGTTTCTTCCTGCACAAAAACAATCCTGTATGCAACGCAGACACACTTGCACCATGGTGCAAGGGTGCCTGCGCTGGTGCTAGGTTGCAAAAAGCGTGCCTGCGCAGGGGAAAAGTCAGGAATGTGCCATATGCCTTAAATACGGTGCATTCTTGCCCTTTCCCAGTGAAACAGTGCAGCGCAGCCAGGTGACTTGCCGTGCTGCACTGCACAACTATTCCATAAATTTGCCCCCAATTTAGGAATCTGCACACTGTCAAACTGAATTATCCAATTGCTTCACGTCTGACAGCTGGGACAGAGTTCAGAAAGAGACTTATTGTATTGTGCAGTGGTAGTGAATATATAAGTGGCTCAGGGGTCACTTCCGGCGTGGGACCGAGTAGCTGTGGAGTTGAACAACGTGGCTTACTGTCACGTGACAGAATTGGTGAAAAATGCCCTGATCAAGTCTGGCACCAGAGTGTATTCACAAGGTGAGGAAACTGTGGTTAGCTAGAATATCCACCAGAAAGAGCACTTTGAAGGTAAGTAACTTGTTTATTTTGCATACCTGCTTTGAGATAATAAGTATTCTTAAACAAAAACTATGTCCTTTTAAGGATGTGTTACTCTACACATTATAATTTCCGTGAATTATATGTCATGCACTGTCCGAGGGTAGTTAAAATTGCAAAAGTTCTATTAAATTGCTCCTCTCAATACAATGCCATCCTATGTCCTTTTAAATGGCTCTCTCCTTCCCTTCCATTCTCTGCATGCCTCTTCCCTCTGAGAACAACCTTCTCTAAGGCACATGAATGTTTGTTTTAACCTTTATTAATTGTATTTCTGCAGATTCCCCAAAACACTTTTTAAAGATCACAACCCTCCCTTTTTGGTAAGTGATGCCCTTGCAACCTAAAACCACTTAATCTCTTCAAGCTCATAATCTATTAACCTCATCGAACATCTGCATGAACTCACATATCCCCCATTTCTCTCTAATGATCACACCTAACTTCTGTTTATTCTACCACAAATAAAGTGGACTGAATGCAACAAATGGTTTGCTTGAGCGCACAAGACTAGTCCCAATAACACCTGCCTAACCACTAACCCCGGGCTCTGGAACAGTGTGTTGCTCAGTGTAAAGCACTTCATCGCCTTGTCAGGGGTAGTAAGCGCCGAATAAATGCAATTACAATCACAAAACAGTTGCCCTAAGTACTTGTAATGGGCTGTTTTGGTGAAGCTGTCTGAGAATGCCTTCACTTGCTTACTCGCCTGACGTTGGTTTGTATATGGTGTGTTCATGGTATTCAGAATGGTATGAGGAGCCTTCTTTGTGTAGACTGTAAGCACATGGTCTGATGCTAGTGGTTCACTGGAAGGAAATAATGCAAAATATGTGATGGATC
This sequence comes from Triturus cristatus, assembly GCF_964204655.1. Classification (NCBI taxonomy): domain Eukaryota; kingdom Metazoa; phylum Chordata; class Amphibia; order Caudata; family Salamandridae; genus Triturus; species Triturus cristatus. The sequence goes on along the minus strand of NC_140592.1, from coordinate 342,947,413 downwards.
CAGGAACGTGGCAAGGATTACTACTGGCAATATGCATAATGTGATTGTACCATAGTTAATTGTATTACTTTCTACCTGCTCACCTTTGAACTCATTTGCTTTGCTTCTGTACTAGTGGTTGTTGTACATGTCATTGTCAAATCACATTCCTTTTGCACAGTTTTGTGTTACGCGTCTAGTCTTGTCTTGTCCTGGTAGACACATACTATTTCTCTCTGTCTCTGTACAAATAGTGTGCCATGGTAGTTTACTATACTATCATCTCACTTCCCCTCTGATGTCCTTCATCTATTTTCCCTGCATTTGGGTATGCCCCCTTGACCTCTTCTCTCTTCCATTGTTTAGGATGGTTTTCCACATCTTAACTGTATCAAAATGCATCATGTTCCGCTTTCACTGTTGTTTCTCTCTCATTTGTCTTGTTCCTCTTCTTTGTACCATTTCTGTTTGTTAACTCTCTAAGTATTTGCCCTCCCTTGATCCCCCCTACTTTTTACTAGGATTTGTAGTGTTCACACATTCTTTTCTTTGATGTCAATGTGCCTAGAGTCCATAGTGGATGTCCCATACAATAACTTCTGACTCCAGCTGTTTTTTTTATTTTCTCCCTGCTTCTCTCTGTTATGCCTTTCTCCCATTGCTCTTTTTGCCTTCCTTTCTCCCAAAGTTTGCTTTGTTCCTGCTTGCTATTCTTTTCTCCCATAATTTGCCTAGTTGCTGTCCACATCCATATTGTCCCAGAGTTAACCTTGTTTGACGCTTTATGTTACCATTGTCGTTTGTTATCTCCCAGTTCTCTTTTAGGGCTTGGCAGACCACTGGCCTAATGAGCAAGTGTGTCTGCATTGTATATACAGGCAGATGAGACAGAAAAGGCGGCCTCCCCAACAGACCCATTTAATGCAAATTAGGATTAAAGGAAAGAGGATGAAGCTCAGAGCACAGTCCTGAGATGTCGCAGCCTACAGCTTATGCCACCTCTCTCGGATGTGATGTGGAACTATTTTTCATCCTCATTTTACTGTATGAAGCGTATCCCCCAAATAGATAAGATTAATTGTGCAGCTTCTTTTTATACAAACAAAGCCGCAGTAAATGTAATATTGGCTTTACTTCTTGTCACTTATTAAAATGTATCCTCCCCATTTGCAGTGACTGTGAGAAGGAAGGAGAAAGGAATTATATTTCTGAATGCAGACATAACACCAGAATAAGGCGAGATTATGTGGGTGCCTTTGATTAACACCTGAAGCAGGTGGCAGGTGGCTCTAACATTGCTCTGTGGCTTGGGCAGGGGGAGCCCATAAGAAACAAAATGTAATAATGCCTCAGACTCTCAAAATCCTCTTGCCCTTGTTGGTCACAGGGTCATAAACATGTACTTTTTAGTCCATGACGAAGCATGTATACTAGTCAGAAGATGTAACTGCTACTCCTGAATTACCCATGTTATACCAATGGAACTGCATCAGCTACCCATGGCCCCGCAGGAGTAGCAGAAAGAAAAAGATCTCTAAAAATAATTTTCTTGCTGTTCCCTGCAACCCTCTGTAGTTGATAGGAGGCTGATGAAGGGCTAAAAGTATGATGTCATCGGGATTTAAAAGATGTGTGATGTTGTTTCTGTTATTTTTGGCATTTCGCACATCAATATCAAAGCACTGCCCCAGAGTTTTTGGTGTCCTAGGGAAAACTCTCAAGTACACCCCATCACACCGCTCCATATGAACAGCACGCATCTTCCTACAGACACAAACACTATCAGAGGTTCCCAGCCACAGCCAAATATTCAAACTCCTTGAGCCAGCTACACAGCCCCTCAAAACTTCACACACACCATAAGAGACATTCACACTTTTATGGAAACTGATACACAGTGCTTGTTCTGATGGATACTCCTAACAGCAGATTCCTCACCTTGTCAATACTGCTAGGTGCCGGACTGGATTTAGATATTATTAATGGCAATTCCCTCACATGCCGATAGGTGGCATCGTGTGGCTCAGTGTGGAGTCCGTCCCACCCCAGAGGTAACTCCTGAGCCAACGCTGTGCACAGACATCAGTTTGTTTCTTTTCGTGCCTTCTGACACTGATCCGGAGCTCGCTCCCTTGTTTTTCTGCCAGTGACAGAAAACATTTTATCAAAACTTTTTCACTGTCTAAAAGAAAAATGTTTCCACTAAAATTACAGGCTTTACACCCCAAAGGACTGCCATGAGCAGATGCCTGTGAAAGACACACATGAGGTCTGTCCCTGGTGTCTAGGCGCCTCACACATATCTTAAAGTTGTGTGGCGATTGTGCTCGGATGAACCTGAAAGCCATCCACGAGGGGATCTATGTCCTCGAACACCACAGAACAGCGAGTACAGGATTGTCTGACTTGAAGTCAAGGATGCATTTTTGAGGTCAGTTTTGAGATATATACTCCTCCCACTTCAATACATCATAAGTCAAAAAAGAGAAGCACGAGAAGTCAAAACGTGATTCCCCTTCTTCCTGTCATTCTTCTCAAGGGAAACGCATGGAGATCAGGGTGTCTCCGTACCTCAGTCCTCGACCTTGGAACCTGTTCCCCAACTCATCCTGATTCAGCCCGAATTCCTGGGTCGATTGGTGACTGTGCAACAAGTTTAAGACTTCCAACACCCCATGTTAAAAGCATCTTCTGGTTCCCTTCTGGTTCCTTCTGTCACCGCCTCTGCGCCCGTGGATCTGAGGTGGCCTCCAGTTGGGCTGCCATTGGCGGATTCATCCGTGATGCCGACTGTACATCTTGATACTGTTCTTGGGTCTGCCCTGAAACCGGGTCTGAAGTCTGTTCCGATTAATCACCTAGGCCCAAGAATCTCACCGGATTACCGCATGTTAACACTACCCACCATGAAAGAACCACCCACCTCGATCTCAAACACAAGCCATCTAGCCTCATTTGGACTCGGAAGGTATATTTCATTTGTCACAGCCGGCCTCTGACCCTCAACACCATGATGATGGGGATGATAAGTATCAATTTAATTAAGAAGAGATTTGATTTTTGGATCTCCAATTTACTAGTGGCTTTGGTATGTCCCCTGACACTGGCTTGAACTCGCCAGCTGGACCTTTCACTAAAGAGTTGGCATTACTTGCCATAGTTATTAGGAGGGCTGTGGCAGTCCTCGACCTCCATCTGCTCTCAGTGGAGGGAAAAACAAATGTCCTAAGAGAACCCCTGCAGTTGGGACACACTTCTTCAAAGCCTCTCTCCCATTCAACAAAGCCCTCTGGATACCTTAATGAGCACTTGGGAAAAACCTGGTTCTTGCTCAACTGTAAACAGAAAAATTCGGAGGCGACACAGACCTACTCTAAGGGGCTCATCCTTCCTCCTCCAGCATCTGATTTTGAGACTCTTGTGGTCCAAGCGTCAACGAGGAGGTTGAACACTACCTCTTTCCCTACTATGTCTTTGGATAGAGAGTCAAAGTCCTTGGAGGCATTTAGAAAGTGGATGTTCTTGTCTGGCTCTTTAGCTCTCCGATCAGTTAACTCCAGTTGCCTTTTGGGTTGCTACTCACATGTGTTATGGAACATGATGAGCAAAGTCTTGCCAGCAGTCCCAGATGACTTTCATTCCAATTTGGCACAAATTATTAAAGACAGTCAGAATACAGTGAAGCACATCATCAGGTTGGGGCTGGACATCACAGATACTCTCAGTAGCCAGTCGGTACTGGCATGGTGCTTTGGCACAGGCTTCTCCAGTGATGTTCATGTGTCACTGATGGACACCTGTCCATGTGGGGACAAGACAGACTTAGCCATAAAGTGCTTCAAGGACAGGAGAGCAACAGTGCTCTCCCTTGGTCTCTCACAGGTCATGCAGCAGTATCCCTACTATTCCCACCTTTTTCGAGAATTTGGAAAGGACATCCAGCAAAGGCAACATTAAAGACTGCAGCTGCAGCAACAGACCCCAAGCACTTTCAAGTGAGTGATCGAGGATCTGGCTGACAGCGTACAGGCTCACAGGAGCAATGCACTTCCCTATCTCCTGCCCCAAGCCAGCTGGTGCTTCAAAACACCTTTAGTTTGTTTTCGGTTTCACACTGTCACCCTTTTGAAAGATGGTATAAGTTACAACCTCCAAGGTGGCAAAGCATCATATCAGACAGATTTGTGTTCAAATTATTCAGGATGGCTATGCCATCTCCTTCCTCTCTATGCCATCTCATCTGCCACCTACACCACAGTGACTCTTGAAGGGTCACCTGTCCATCTTCAGAAGAGAAGTTAAGTAACTCTTGGACAAGGGAGCCATCAAGAGGGTGCCGGCATCAGAGACTGGGTGCTATTCCAGTACTTCATCCTATTCAAGACCTTCGCCCTCTGAAATTCTTCTCCAAAAAGGTCACGTTCAAGATGCTGACCCTGGCTCAAGTTCTCTCTGCCCTAGATCCAGGAGACTGGATAATACTGTTCGATTTGCAGGATGCCTTTTTACACATCTCCCTAAAATTCCACAAAATTACTTGTGGTTTCAAGTGGGCCACAAGCATTTTCTGTGCTCTGTGCTCTGTGCTCCCATTTGTCCTTACCAGTGCCCCTCATGTGTTCACAGAAGTGATAGTGGTGGTTGCAGCACATATTTAGAGGTTAGAATACCAGTCTTACTATGCCTTGATGACTGGCTTATCAAGGTGAACTTGCCTCAGACAGTCGTGAATCAGCTCCAGACAATGGCGAAGCTCCTTACATCTTCAGTTTTTGATCAAAATGCCGGGTCACACCTGATTCATTCATTAAGACTCTCCTTCTTCAAAGCCATTCTGGCAATGGTGTAGTTTTCAGCCTTCCCTCCACCTCCTTGAATCAAGGACATTTGGGCTTTGATCCTGATGTTTCAACCTCTGACCTGGGTCTCAGTGAGAGCGGCTCTGCGACTTTGGGGCTTCGTACATCTTGCTGGTGGTCCATCTCAGATGGCACCTGTGGGTTCTGCAGTGGGATATGAAGTCTCAGTGAGATCAGCATGAAGGAACCCTGGCAGATTTCATCCAGGTGTCAGAGGAGACCGCAAAAGATCTGCACCTGCAGTGGCGGCAGCTAGCCCACAACTGGACTAGTGGCAGACCCTTCTCCCTACCTCAACCAGAGCTGACGGTCATGATGGATGTATTGTTGCTAGGTTGAGAAGGCCATCAGGGAGAGGTGGATATCAAAGGACTCTGGTCTCCGTTGGAGAACAAGCTCCACCACATTTTGTTGGAGTTGCAGTTGATTCTCTTAATAATAAAAGTCTTCCTTCCATCCATCAAGGGGGAATGAGTCCTGGTCCTCCTCGACAACTGTACCACTATGTTGTACTGCAACAAGAAGGGTGGTGTGGGGTTTTGGCGCTGTGCAAAGAGGCACTATGCCATTGGAACTGGCTGAGTCACACCAACTGGCTGGATCTTTAAACTCCAGGGTGGACAAACTCAGTTGAGGTTGCTACGAGGATCACAAATGGCAATTATACTCAGAGGTGCCTCAGGGTGTCTTCCGGCAATGGGGAGAACCCTGACTCTTCTTCTCGCTTTCTTTTTTCCACCACCAAGAACTTGCAGTGTTAAAGCTTTTTGCACTTTGGCGTTCCCAAGGCAGGATTCTACGACGATGCCTTCCTCCTGGAATGGAGCTCAGACTCCTGTACACCTTCTAGCCTCCACCTTTACTACCCAAAGTTCTGAAGAGGATCAGGAACAGCCAGCCAAAAGCTTCCTAGTGGCCCTGGATTTGGTCAGGAGAGTATGATACCCAGAAAATCTGGCGATGAGAATCTTTTCTCCGATTTGGCTGCCCCATTGGGAGGACTTTCTGTTACAGCAGTCGGGCAGATTTCTCCATCCAGCCATATTTAATGTACACCACCACGTGTGGCGATTGAACAGTGACAGTTAGCTGCTTTCGCTCTTTCTCCTTAAGTAGTGGATGTCCTCTTGGCAGCCAGGCGTCCACCCACCAGAACCACCTATGCTGAATGCTGGGAGAAGTTTGTCGCTTGGTCTACTGTTCGACACTACAGCGCTTACAAGCTCAGTTATCTGGTTTCTTGATTTTTGTTGTTTCCTTGGCCCAGCAAGGACTTGCTGTGGCTCCTTTTTAGGTCTCGCTGAGCCCCAGCGCTTGCGCTGGCTCGGAGAGACATTTTATTGTTGGGATTTTCAAAGTGCTGCCGTGGCCTAAAGCTTCAGTGCACGTGAACGTGCACGCGCGCAGCGCCATGTGTCTTTCCTCGGCAGCACGCACGCGATCGCAATCGCTTTCACTTTCGTGGCCGCGGCCGCGTGGCGAAAGCTTGTTTAAGAATGGTAACAATATGTCAAGGTATAATTACACAGGTAAGCCAGACCTAATAAAAGACCAAATAAGAACCTCTGGTTTGATGTATTCACGTTCAACAGTGCTCTCCGCAAGAAAATTAAGTCGTTTATTCTTAATATGACCTCATCAAAACGAAAACCAGCAACGAAACGTTCAGGGTGGCAATTAAATCGAACCTCTTAAGGAATCGCTACACATTAGATTTCACTTTTCAGAGCCTAATATTCATCGTTCGTTTATAAGGAACGAGTTAGCAAATCGTTGGAAGTGTTCTAACTAGGTGATATATTGCCGAAGTCAAACACACTTTGAATAATTATACGCGGCTCGTAGCGTTTCCAGGTAGTCTAATGCTGTAAACCGCTTCGGAACCGGAGGCCACAGGGGATCTTGTTTTTGCCAGGTGCAGTATTACAGCATCAGTCAGCGTCCTGCATCACAGAACGGGGTTACTACTTGGTGATACGGCATATTTTACCCCCGTTCTGAACTCTGAACATATCCTGATAGTTGCGTATTTTCAGCGCGCAAATTCCAGCAGGCTTTACCTCGCAAATTAAAGTGTGTGCGTTACCTGCGGATTGCGTTAAATATTTCATATTTTGGAATCCCGATTTGGTAAAAACGCACAAATCAGACCAACTGTGGTAACCCGTAAACAATCTGACTGTGCTGCTGGTATCTCAATGAAGTGGCTATGCAGCATTTTGATTTAAAAATATATGCGCCTGAAAAGCGTGCAAATGCCACGTCCTTAATAACAATGATTCTATATTAGGAACAGCCATGTAGCTCCAGCTGGCTGAGAGCTTTAAATTCATGTCACTTTCCTAATCGGATTTAAAACTTCATCTCTGCAGCTTGGTTAAACCAAAAGCGTGAAGATGTGACAGTAACTACAACAATCACGAGCCTGACGCCCGAGTGAGAAGTCGTGTCATTTGTCTATATGCGACAGATTTATTCATAACAATGCATGGAATCGCACGTCTGCTTAGTCATGCGGAATCACGCCTGTGGTGGTTGCTCGTTCAGCCGTTTGTGTTGAAGTTGAAGACGGTGTAGTCGGCAGCACAGCGTTCTGATATCGAGAGGGATCAATGCCCTGTGTAATGACTGGAAGTTTTTGATACCAAGGTGGTTAGTGAGCAAGAAATGGTCTTGTCCTTGGATGTGAACGATGAGGATGCCTTGATAAATTAGCCCTTCGATGAATAGCAAAATATGTCATAGCTTAATGTATAAATGCGGCTTTTGCATGTTTAAAAAAAAACAATAAATAACATTTTTTAAATAAATTCTGTCACAATACATTTTCATTTTTTAACATAGTTTGTCAGGTAAGATATGATTGGCTGGAGTGGAGATTTCAAACTGGGGTCTACAAAGGAACCAGTTTATGCAGCCTTTTAGACGCATTTATCTAGAAAGCTATGGAGAGTGAAGAGAACCTTGAATGGAATTATTAGCTCTCCCTGGAAAGAAGTTTGTAAACTGACTTAAGTACAAGGGCAATTTGTCCTTCTACCTTTAGATTTACATACAGTTTTAACACTTTTTTTGCAGTCTCTAGATCTTCCCAGTCTCAGGTTTTATGACTATGGTCTAACTCTACCCAGTAGTAAAGTAGTCATGTCTCAAGAGCATGAGCAATTTTCCAAGATGTATACGCTGATAAGGGTGGAGCACAGGACGAAATCCTTTAAAATTGCTGAGTTGGTACTTTACACTCTTGACCACCTGAGAGGTAAGAAAGTAACTTTATTAATACAGAAATGTTTATTTACATCACCAGGTTTCCCATTCCATTCACTGAACCCTGGGCACTAAAGTGGGCTAATGACAGTGCGAGCATAGGTGACTTCCCACATAACATAGCATTCCATCCAAGGGGTATTTTTTATTTTCTATTTTAATGACTAAATGATAAAATCTGTCAAAGTAAGGACGGATTTCTTTCTAAAGTGGTCACACTACTAGGTTATCAGATCACTCACTATGACCGCCTTTTAGATGTCCTGCCTACCTTTTGTGGTGCCCTACAGGAGGTAGACCTGCAATTTATGTTAGGAAGGCTGGTACTGTTTTTGCAATAGTGGAAAGCCCAAAGCAAAGAAAAAATGGGAAGCTATGAGTTCTGCTGTCAGCTTTCTCTTAACAGCTTCCCATCTCTGTATCTGCACTTATTGGCACCTAAACTGTTATCTCAAAGTCATTCTCATTTCTCGTCATAATTATCGCCTTGGCAGGATTTCAAGTTCATAAGCCGCAAGACTGGGCTGGGCTTCTAGACACTTGGGCCTGGTCCAACTCACCACCTCCTGGACTACGCCCATAATTACTATTTAGACCTTTCTCTTGTGTACTTTGCTCTGTGGCTAGTATGGCAAGAGTTGGATTTTATTCAGGAATAAATATCAAAAATCCAATGAATAAAAATCTACTTTAAACTACAAAATCTGACACGTGATCGAGCGGGGGGGAGGGGGGGATCATATCATTCCATTACCAGATGCTGCCAGCCATAGAAAGTTGAATAATAAGGCACACTAAACAATTAAGAAAGCATTTACAGTACTATAGCAGCACGATGCCGTCAATCATGTTTACAGACTTACTATGCCAGTCCATAGCCCACAAACTCCAATCACAAGCCTCACCTCACATTATCCGTATTCAGTGCACTCACAACAAACAGTACCACAAACAATTTCACTACACCGCTGCCAACATCGCAACAAAAACATTTCAGAAGCCAACCGACCTGATAGCCAACCACAAGGGTACTGTAGTTAACGATCAATGTCTACCATGCATGCGGCTGATATGCACCACTGAAAGCAACATGAAACAAGCATTTGCAATGCAATAGGTCTCGCTTTATAAAAGTGTGAGCAGTTGGCATTGCTAATAATAATGCAACACTAGCTATTGGCATTGTAAATGATAATGGCATTTATTTATGTGTTTGTTTTATAAAATAGATAAAAAAGGCATTGTCATGAACAATGCCAATAGCTTAAACTTTTGCAAATGCGAGACCTATTGCATTGCAAATGCTTGTTATGGTTACTTGACAGTCTTGTAGGCTTTTATACGACTGCCTGATCAGCTATCATTGTGTAAATCACCTGTTATATTGTGTTTTTTGACATACACGTTTCTACCAAAACCGTTTGTGGTGCCACAGTGGGGCCTTAACTTGGTTCTCACATTCTTGATATGCACCCTATTCGAACTAATGCATTGTTGTCTTCTGTGTTCGATGACTTTGAAGACAGTAATCCTTATACTGATAATGTCAGCTTGTTGAATGAGTGAGTTTCAAGCCCTTTCTTTCCAACGACCAAATACCACCTTCTTCCAAGAAAAACGGGTTCTCAGGACCAAAGCGGCATTCCTGCCAAAAGGCGTGGTGCCCTTTCACATCCGAAAAGCCACCACCTTTCTGGCATTTTTTGCTCCAACTCATCTATCCAAAGAGGAGCAGAAACTACATTGTTTGGATCCAAAAACAGCTGTGAGCTTCTATATCAATCCCCTGCATTAATATCTGCTATGCACAGGCTAAGGCGCAGCCCCTAGAGGGTTGGAGGCACATTCCACTCGATCCAAGGATGCTACTACTGCACTGGCATTCAGAGTCCCTGTCTCGGACATTTGTCAGACTGCAACGTGGGCGTGAGGTCAAATGTTCACAAATTCTATTGCCTTCATAGCCAGGTCTGGTTGGCCAGGAACTTTGCCTGGGCGATCCTGTTTTTGGTCTGAGCCCACTCCACAGACACTCCTCCTTTGGGAGTTACTAATTTAGTATCTATTTCAAAGGTGAGAAACCTGCAGTGGGAAGCATCCATCAGAAGAATTACTCTTTGTAACTGGAGATTCCTTGCTACCACCCCACCTGCCCGTTCTGTGAATGGTCTCCTTTTGTCATCTAAAAAGATAATAAATTATAGATCTACACACTGGCTTCTCCTGTGCTTCGTGTCCGAGGACGTAGAAAGAGTCAAGCAAAAAATTGATATTAGCGGGCAGGTATGGTGCTTTTATGAGTCTCCACTCCGTCATTTCCAGAGTAGATCAAGACCAATGCAGAGACGCACAATGTCACCTATCGCCACATGGGAACACCGCTATGAAGGTTTTAAGATTCAGTGTGTCGCAAGGAAAACATTTCAAATTTGAGAGGGCCTCAGAAAGGGTACTCCTTTCTAAGGCAACTCCATGTATGCAAAACAATAACCAGGCAGGGGGCACATCCAAATACCCTCTTGCAAGCACCTATCATGTTCATCAAGGCTTTATTAAACATTTCTGCTAACCTGTCTGGGTTGAGACAGAGAAGTTGTAGTCCTCTTTAACCTCACCCCACATGGTTTTTATGTACTCTGACATGATGTTGGTTCCCTTTCAAAATTCACAGTCCTGGGGAGTCTGACTTATGTAAAAATACGATGGCATTTAACTAATGGGCCAAAGTGCTTCCTGGTGGCTAGTACCACGGTCTATTTCCGAAAGTATGTCCTTGTTATCCAAAGTGCTTGGAGATTCCAGGCATCCTACACTGATGAACCCCACTCTTTCAAAGGGTACTCCACAGGTATGTCAGTCAAGAAAAACTTTATTTGGTTTTCACAACCATAAAGCATGATACTTAAAAATTTGTTTAAAAGTCAATTACAAAGATTTAAAATGATTTCCTAAAAAAGATCATTCATTTATAAAGGTTTTTTTACAATTCATGCAAAGTTTTCAACTAATTTATAACCTGATTCATTTAGTATTGTCCACTATTCGTAAGAGTGTATCAATCAAGTTAAAAAACTTAGCCCCTCAACAGATTAAGATGGTTGATGTACCCCCATCCAACAGGTTACGGTATGTCTACAGGTACGAATGTTAAGTTCTTTTAAAATGGGTTGTAAAAGTCTCCTTTTTGCTTCGTTCACTGTAGGGCAGACACACATCAAATGGCATAAAGATTCGTTGTGATATCCACATAAACGGCAATTTGCATTTAGGTGTTTTCCTTTCCATGTGTGTCGCAAATCCTTGGTTTCGTATTCTCCAAACCGGTACAACATGAAACTCTTTTTTAAAACCAATCGAAAATGTGCTGGTAATTAAGCTTGCGGTTTTGGTTTAATGTAAGAATTTAGGACTGTCCAAGAGTGATTGCGTTTTACCAGTAATTTTTTATCTTAAAAAAAGGACAGATTTTTTGCGGTGCTGTTACATACTCTGTTGAATGCCAACCTTTCCATCTTGCTATCCTATGCCTCTTGTATGTCTAGTGCTGCCAATGCTGATCGTAGGTGATCACCCCATGAGTGCGATTTTTTCAGATCAAACTGACCCTTTATTTCAGTCCAGCATAGGTTGTTCAGAGAACCAGGATCTGAGGAACAAAGTTTCCAGCACAGTTTCACAAAAACAGATTGTCGCTGGAATTCCTGATTTTGTAAACCGAATTCCAGGCGGATCTGTGCTGGTGATGCACTTTTCGGAAGATTAAAAACAGCTTTATACACCTTTGTCTGTAGTTCGTTTAAGACTTCAAATTCCCGGCCATGCCATATTTCCAAACCGTATGCCAGTGCAGGAAGTAATTGAGAGACCATTACTTTCAAAAGTTGACTATATGATGGACAACTCAGTTTTTGTTTCAATTGTTTATAGGCAAATATCAGTGTTTGGGCCTTTGCTCTTAATGCTCTTTTCTGTTCTGTAAAGGACATGCCTCGACCCAAGTTAATTCCCAGATACTTGTATGTGCAAACTTCCTCTATTTGTTCGTCTTTGGCAAACTACCTGAATTTTCCTGGACTAGGGCCTGCTAATTGCACAACTTTTGTTTTTTTCTTGTTTATCTCTAGCCCTTGCTGATCGAAATACATTTTCAAGTGGTTAATGACTCTTTGCAAGCCAATCGGTGTTTGGCTCAAGACCACTATAACATCTGCGTATTGCATGTATTGTATATGGTCATCAGCCAACTTTGGAGGAAGACCATTTATTTTAGACAAATAAGATTGCAGGTCTGCGAGGTACAGGTTAAAAAGGCTTGGGGCCAAAACACAACCCTGTTTCAGGCCATTATGAATGTTTATTTTGGACGATATAATGCTACCGTCTCCCAGCTTCACCCTTGCCCAAGTTTCACTATGGTGTTAATTAGTTGTTGCGGTAGTCCCCATTCTTTTAGTTTCATCCAGAGTCATTCTTGTGGGATTTTAGATCAATAAAACAAGCAAAAAGTCCTGTGTTCTTAAATGTTGCTTTTCCCGTGAGGATTGCTAACGCCGCCAGGTCCGTGGTTGTACCCATTCCTTGTCTGAAACCAGTTTGATTTTTGGGGATTCTACCGTTTGACTCTGTCCATGCTTGTAGATCTAACAAAATGCAAGATGCGTAAAGTTTTGCCTCCACGTCCATCAAGGCTATGAGTCTGTAATTCCCAGGCTCATTGCGACTTCCGTTCTTATAAATGGGGTGAAATAGACTCCCTTTCCAAGAGTGTAGCGACTTATTTTGGGAGTACAGATAATTAAATAGTGGCGTGAGGTAATTTACCCAAAATTCTGGTTCTTGTTTAAAAAGTGCATTTGGAAGGCCATTTAGCCCTGCTGCTCCCTCCATTTTCAGTTTTTTTAATTACTTCTCTTAGTTGTGTATTGTTGGTTAAAGGGTTTAAATCATTATGGCATAGTTCCTTAAGGTCTTTTCCAGGTTGCGCTTTTTCCAGAGTTGGTGGACAGTTTGCGATTGCGCTCTGCCTTTCCTACTGCAAGGTTTCCAGATCACTTTCCGGCCTCGGTTGTTTATCATTCTCTGTGCAGTTGTATAAGTTTTGAATATGTTGTACCCATTTTGCCTCGCTTATTCCTGCAGTTTGATACATCCCAAAGTAATTGCTCTCAGAGTTTTTCTGTATGTTCTTTTTTTGCATCCCTGCACTTCTCCTTATATTTCTTTCTCATATCATTAATGTGTCACTTATTTACTATTTTTCCTGCTCTTGCAGCGACAGTTCTTTTTCTCACCTCCCTTGCTATTTCCCTTTTCTGGTCACGGAGCTGAATATTATACCATGGTTCGTATATTCTTTCCTGTGGGCCTAGGCGTCCTGGGAGTACCGGAAATGTATTAACTAAGGTTTTCCCTAAGGTTTCCCAAGCCACTTCTAATGATTGGACACTTTGCGACCCACTATCGTTTATATGTTTATGTGCGACGTCCATAATTAATTCGATGTTTTTGCCGCGCCATTTTAACTTCCTTAAGTTGTATATTACAACCATTTCAGTTAAAGTTGTGGGGATCATTTTCTGAAACAGATTTGCATGCAAGGCTAGAACTTGCGGAAGGTGGTCACTTTCAGGGACCGGGATTTGATATGGAATGATTCAACTGAATGGAGTAATTCGTTACTAACCAATGTGTAATCAATAGTGGATTGTTTTTTCCCACTTAAGAAAGTAATGCCGGCTGGCCGGTTTCCCTTCATTTTTCCATCCAGAAAGTGTAGACTGAGCGTTTCCAATTCATGTTTTTGGTTGTTGACCTCAAGCTCCTTTGGACATACTCTTTTTTTCAAATTAGTCCCTATTATTTTGGTGTTAAAATCGCCTGAAATTATCAACTCACTACCTTGGTGGCTGGTTTGCAAAACCTTTATCAAATTTGTCAGGCGGGACAATTTGACCTTCTTCTGCTTTTTGTTTGGATGAATTTTCCACAGGTATGAATATCCCTGTCACTCTGGTCTGACCACCTGACTGTCTCCCACTTTGAAAGTTCTGCTAGTAGTGCAAAACCTTGAAACACCTTGCCTCTTCTTTTCTTGTGACAATGCCCTAGTGTCCAACTAAGAAGTACCTCATCGGCCAGCTGCATCCGATAATTCATGTGAACTTGGGGAACTAGTAGCCTTTGGCTAGTGCCTTGTTCAAGGTCAGGTGACTCACTGTACAGGAGGTCGCCCTCACAAGCGACATTACCCGTCTTTAACCAGATTCCTAAGGCTGACCAGTGGCGAACACTCTGTCTTGGTAAGCCAAAATGCATCCATGCTTCAGCAATTAACAGTTCTTGCAGCTCTTGAAGAGAATCCATGCTACAACACCCTGTCTGCCTCAGAGCCCTCACTCTGTCGCCTGCATAGAGCAGGAGATTGTGGCCCTGACACAGTGGTTTTTTTGGAGCCTATTTTTGATCGATCACGATCCTTACTCTTTTTTAGATTGCCATTTCAGGAGGTACCTACTCAGGAGGGGTTGTTGCTTGGCAGACTCTGCTCCAGTGAAGAAAATAGACAACAGTGTTGGAGCTATTAAATGAGTGTCCTGCTTTTTACTTACTCCTATGTCCACAATGGCAGTCCTGCCATTGGCTTCCACCTCTATTTGGGGGAAGGGTTGTTCGATGTTATCTTCACTAGTCACCACAGCTGGGCATCTCGTATTGGGGAAGATTTACGTAGGCTTTTTCTAAAACTGCCCCATAGGCAGAATTTCTCTGCTTTGTCAGGAAACTCCTGACCATCAGTGTGGACCACCTGAATAAAACATAATGAACTGGATGCTCACATCTCACCTCCTCTCAGATCAGGTTCCCAAATGTCCCTGGCAACCTTAGCAGACTATTTAAAGAGCAGCAAGTTTGGTGTCCTTCACCTAGCAGTAAATAATGTGGCCCACTTTGCCACACGTGAAAGATCCCTTTTTCTGGGATAAAAATGAAACTGTCTTGCATCTGTTTCCATTGTGTCTCTGTCCCTGAGACCCTTTCCCTCTTGCCTTCTCCAGGAGCACTGACAATTGCTATGAAGGGTCTTATCAGGCTTCTGGCCATTCTGCTGGAAACTCTTCTCCCCATTTGGCTTAAAGTTATGAGGATCCTGCTCCTTCTGAACACCCCTTTTCACAAACCCATGTCTCATCTAAGGCAGCAAGTAGGTTGGGGTCTCGCTTTTTAAGTAGACAAGTATTATCTGCTTTAGGCTGAACACTCCTGTCTTAGTGAGTTACCCACCAAAAGATGGTGTGAATGTGCTTAAACTTTTGCCTCCATCTCTTTTCCTATTCTCCTGAGTTTATTTGAACCACATGCATGCACTCTTTACTTGATTTTGGTATACTTGTTAGTGGTATACTACCCACTTGGTACTGAACAGAGGTCCTGATGTCAACATCATTAGCGATTAATCCAACTGCTCACTGTCGCTCAGCTGGTTTATGGCCTCTGTTTCGATAGTGGGGTATCAAGATAGCCACCACCTGGCTCTCGATGGCCACCTTTCGGGCTTTAGACGGGAGCTTATAAGCCTACTTGGCACAGTACTTGGAAAGGGTAACAGTTTATTCCTGATTCCCTTATGGAGATGTTCTAGTTGAATGGGCTTTTAACTTAGCCAGTCATGGTCCAGATTTTCCAGTGTGGGGAACCCAAGACATTGGAGCCACCCACAATGGCTTAGAAAGACCAGAGACAGCAAACCTTCCTACCCTGTTGCTCTATTGAAATACTTACTCATAAATATGTATTCCTAGTATCAGAACTTAAAAATGTGAAGCTGTGCACAGATGCAAAAAACACAAGGCAAATCCCTCTGCATCTTTTTTGGTGTTTGTCTAATAGGGATTTGGGGTGTGCACCCTGAATATTGAAACCAGAATTTCAATGCCACAAAATAATGAGGACAAAATATGGAAACTGAAATATCGACATGTAAGTAAGTATAGATTTTCTGTACCTAACTTCACATATATGTACCTTGGCAAAATGTATCAGGAAGAGGTGTGGCGCCGCGGCCAGGGCGACTAACTCTGGAATCTGGGGATCACGGTTCGATCGCCGGCGGCAGATTAGCCCAGCACCATGTGACTCTGGGCAATAGCTTGCTTAATCTTCCCGACGGCCCCCAGCGCCTAGAGACCCTTACGGGTGATTGTTTGCGCTTTACAAATGTGGATATTATTGTTATAAGGTATGTAGATGTGGAGTCAGGAATAGTAAATATATACTTCTCTATATGCACTCACCTTTCGATATTTAGTCCACAATATTCTTGTACCACATATTCTAGAGATCAATATTCACTGGTTCAAACAGGAATTGTACAAGTTGAATTTTCATGATGGGAAAACATGGAGAAGGATTTCACACTATGGGGCATATTTACAAGCCCTTAACGCCACAGGAACGTCTTTTTTTTTGTTGCACATTACCATAGTGATAGGGGCATGGCATTATTTACAAGGAGGCGTTAAGCCACTTAACGTGGCTCAACGTCACCTTGTAAATAAGGCACCCTTTCACGCTATACTTAGTGTGAAAGGGGTGAGCAATGGGTGTTGCGGTGGGCGTTCCACCGCAACGCCCATTGATTTTGAAGCTGCCCCCTACTTACAAGGGCGATGTACATAGGAGGCAGCGCCAAAATTACAACCAAAAAAACCTGGGTCTTAACATGGCGAAACGAGGGAAATGCTTTATTTCTCCTCGTTTTTGCTGTTTGTATGTGTGCTGCATTGTGCAGCACACATAGAAAGAGCAAAATGCCATGAATGATTGTTTATGTACAGGAAGGTGTCCCTTCCTAAACATAAACAATAATTTAAACAAGCATTGGCATAGCCAATAGGTCTCGCTTTTGGGACCTTATAAGTATTTAGTTATGCAGCATAATATCCTTGGTGCAACAACATCAACTGTTGCATGTCTAAACACTTGTAAGGTCCCATAGGCGAGACCTATTTGCTATGCCAATGCTTGTCTTTCTAAGGTAGGGCCAATAATTGGTTAATTTATCTGAAAAAATAATTATTTCCAGAGTCAATTCATCCATATGGCTGCAGAAGCAGACTTAATTCACTCAGATTCTGAAAACAAAATATGTGGTTAGCATGCCTATCCTAAATTCAATTCCTATTAGCACCTGATAGATGCTCAATTCACATTTCTGGTTCTTGCAAGGTGTTATTAATTCTGTAAATACTAACAGCTTTCTAATTAAATGTATTGCCCCAAAATACATCAATGAAATATTACTGGAGGAAATTTTTGACACCAAAAACATACAGTTTACATTAACCTGCCTACACTAGCCTCACTTTCTAAGAACCAAATACATCTGATATTTGTGTATTCCCACTGAGCCAGCGTAAAGCCGTTCTCTACTGCACACCTTCACCTCTGATGGGTGGGCTGTGCTGCTAGGAGTCTGCAAGGCTTCTGAAGGCCGTGAAGCACTTTAGGAAGTGCCCAAGAAAGAACTTAGTTGAAAAAATACAACATTGGTGCGCGCAAAAATTAAAGTAGTTGATGCAGTTTGAAAGATTTGTTGATGTAATATAGAGTAAAACGGGATTGTTCTAGGGCTGAAAGGAACGCACTGTGTCAGTCTTCTAGTGCCACCGTCACTGCTTAGTCATTAGCTAACCAAGTCTGCCAAGGGAAGCCTAGATGTCTATCTTGCAATTGTTTGCAGCGTGCCAAGTAAGTTTTCCATATTGACTACAGCCCCGACCCCCGTCTTGCCTTCCACAGTCATTAAAAGATGCCGAAAAGAAAGGGACTACTAAGGAGGGCCTAGAGCGATGGGCACTCCCGGTGTTTTCAAACTCTTATTTGTTTAAATCAGCATAATGATCTATGGAAATTTTAAAAAAAAAAAGACAAAATGCACTGCATTCCCCAAAAAATCTTAGCATCTTTGGAGAGAGCTTGAAAATGCATAGTCTGCCTTTCTCAATACACCAAAGTCCGGTTCTGATAATTACAACTTTTTTTAAAAGACCCTGGTGTTAACGAAGGCACAATATCATGTGTCACAACCCCAGATAAAATTACTTCTGACAAAGTCACTGCAAACTTTATCTATGAAATGAGCAAATGTTGCTCTTGTATATACAACTTGGTGCTTTGATTCAAAAATGGGCCTACCAGGGATGGATAATTTGCATTTTTCATTTCAGATCTATTCAGTGCCAATGATTAAAATCGTACTTTCTTTGTTACGGAAAAAATAACATTGCTAAAATATTCTCTTTTCTAAAGTCCCTTGTACTACGATTCTCTTTCACAGCTTAATGTTCCAATATTGAAAATCTGTTTACGTTTTTTACTTAAGTGTAAAAAGGCCTCATTTATGCAAACATACAGTAGGGCAACAAGAGATAACATTTTTAGATCAGGCATTCCGCTCAGTTCACTGGGGTGACCTTCCTTAATCAATAGCTGTTTATTTTACCAGAGTAATGAAACTTCATTGCACCGGCCCCTGAGAGGTGATAAAACCCATGAAGTTTCAAGATGGATGCCATCTTGCTCCATCAATAGCCTCTGCAAGGTCTGTGAGCTGACCTTTTGACGATAGCTGATTGCTCACAACGCACGAAATACGTGCTTGCTTATCATGTGAGACAGGTTTTGAATCATCAGTATGTCGCTGCGTTCTAATACAGCCTGCAGTGCAATAGTGTTTCCAGATAACAGGAAGTCAGGGGTTTTGACAGTGGGCAGAATGAAAGAGCTGCGTAATATAGACCAGTCTGGAACAAACATAACAACTACATATTTGAAGTCTGCGTGCACTCGAGCCGAATTGCGCCAGATTAAAAAGATGTGTTTGAAGTGGCTACATCTTGGCAAATGAAAAGAAACACTATCACATTTTCAACAAAAAGCTGAATTTACCCGCTTGAAGATAAAGCAGAGTAAAACAAGCATTGATAAAGCCAATAGGTCTGGCTTTAATGCACCAACACTAGCATATAGAGACGCAGGCGAGTGTTTCCATGCGTTGCATACACAAATACTGTTCAGCGCATTAAGGGGCCGATTCCGATAGCCGGTCGGACAGCTGTCCGTAGCCTTACCGTGCGACCGACACTTACCCGGAGCCGGTCCGTCCTGTAGAGTAAGTACGATGCGCATAACTGCCAAAAACACGACCTACACGTAGGCTGTGATTCAAGCTCCATTCTCCATCCGAGCCGTAACTCCAAACGCTGAACCGAGTCGCCCGGAAGCAGTATCCATAGCAGTTTCTGGCATGACAAGTACAATGAGTACTTCCTACGCGCCGGACGGGCCGCCACATACGGGACATCACAGCATCCGGAAAACAAGCATATCAGCTATGATTCGCGCCACAAATCAATAAACGGCTACGAGACGGACCAGCTTGCAGCGGGTACGAGACGGAGCAACAAGCAGCGTGTACGACACGAACACATCATGAATCCCATCGCGCAGGTCATACCAGTACTCTACATCTATGACCGGCTCAGGAACCGACGCCGACGGCGCAGGTGGTAAGTCAGACAGCTACCACATAAACAAATGACACGTACCCGCAAAATGGCACACACACACACAGGGGATCCACATCCAGACCACTAACAACAGCCCACCATAGGGGTTGCATGCCCAGCACCACTAACACCCCCACCCATAGGGGACCTGTTGCCCATCACTACTGCCACCCCCACCCTTAGGGCTCATGTTGTCCAACACCACTGCCACCCCCAGCCATAGGGCTTATGTTGGCCATCACTACTGCCACCCCCAGCCATAGGGGACCTGTTGCCCATCACCCCTGCCACCCCCACCCATAAGGCTTATGTTGCCCATCACTACTGCCACCCCCACTCACAGGGGACCTGTTGCCCATCACCCCTGCCACCCCCACTCACAGGGGACCTGTTGCCCATCACCCCTGCCACCCCCACCCATAGGGACTATGTTGCCCATCACCCCTGCCACCCCCACTCACAGGGGACCTGTTGCCCATCACTAATGCCACCCCCAGCCATAGGGGACCAGTTGTCCATCACTACTGCCACCCCCACCCATAGGGCTTATGTTGCCCATCACTACTGCCACCCCCAGCCATAGGGCTTATGTTGCCCAGCACTACTGCCACCCCCACTCACAGGGGACCTGTTGCCCATCACCCCTGCCACCCCCACCCATAGGGCCTATGTTGCCCATCACCCCTGCCACCCCCACTCACAGGGGACCTGTTGTTTATCACTACTGCCACCCCCAGCCATAGGGACTATGTTGCCCAGCACTACTGCCACCCCCAGCCATAGGGACCATGTTGCCCATCACTACTGCCATCCCCACTAATAGGGGACCAGTTGTCCATCACTACTGCCACCCCCACCCATAGGGCTTATGTTACCCATCACCCCTGCCACCCCCACCCATAGGGCCTATGTTGCCCATCACCCCTGCCACCCCCACTCACAGGGGACCTGTTGCCCATCACTACTGCCACCCCCAGCCATAGGGACCATGTTGCCATTCACCCCTGCCACCCCCACCCATAGGGCCTATGTTGCCCATCACCCCTGCCACACCCACTCACAGGGGACCTGTTGCCCATCACTACTGCCACCCCCAGCCATAGGGCTTATGTTGCCCAGCACTACTGCCACCCCCAGCTCTAGGGCTTATGTTGCCCAGCACTACTGCCACCCCCACTCACAGGGGACCTGTTGCCCATCACCCCTGCAACCCCCACCCATAGGGCCTATGTTGCCCATTACCCCTGCCACCCCCACTCACAGGGGACCTGTTGCCCATCACTACTGCCACCCCCAGCCATAGGGACTATGTTGCCCAGCACTACTGCCACCCCCAGCCATATGGACTATGTTGCCCATTACTACTGCCACCCCCAGCCATAGGGGACCAGTTGCCCATCACCCCTGCCACCCCCACTCACAGGAGACCTGTTGCCCATCACTACTGCCATCCCCAGCCATAGGGCCTATGTTGCCCAGCACTACTACCACCCCCAGCCATAGGGCTTATGTTGCCCAGCACTACTGCCGCCCCCACTCACAGGGGACCTGTTGCCCATCACCCTTGCCACCCCCACCCATAGGGCCTATGTTGCCCATCACCCCTGCCACCCCCACTCACAGGGGACCTGTTGCCCATCACTACTGCCACCCCCGCCCATAGGGGACCTGTTGCCCATCACCCCTGCCAACCCCAGCCATAGGATGGGTGATGCGCAGCACATCCAGCATACTCCAACATCAGGTATGTCCGCAAAATACATCCCCCTAACATCATGTCAACAGTGTGTAGTCTGTGACAAATGCCCACAACAGTGACTATGGCCACGAACATACAATGTAAGTAATAGCACATGTGTGACCAACACATGAGTGTGACATACACAAGGCAAGAATCACCATAGCACTGTGGCAATGTAAAAAGAACACCCCCTCACTGTGTAGAACAGAAGTTAAGTGTGGGCTTCCAAAATGTAGCAGATGTTGAGCATTGTGCTGATGGGGACTAACCACCCCCCCTTCATCACAGTGACCAAAAGTTAAGTGGCATCATGATCAAAGCTGCAAATAACAAACAGAATGTATGATCCCTGCTCCCAACACATTAAACACTTCTGAGGCAAACTAGTGGTTGTGTCCCATACACACAGTGATGTGGTGAGGCTAACAGTGCTGTGAAAACATAGCACACTCCCGGCCATGTGCAGACAAGCAACACACATGGGGACTGACAATGCATACAGTGTACAATGACACAAGAGCACAAGTGTCCATCAACAAGCATGCACACATCTCGAAAATAGACACACCAATCAAAAAAACATTTGTAGACTGTAGGTGTCAGCTCACAAACTCACATTCTATGCCAGCAATGGCACCTAACAACCAGGATGAATGTGCACAATGATGTGACATGACTCACAGGGACAGCAGAGAAAATCACAGAAACAGCATCCAGACAAAGGCCCACAACAGCAATACCAATGCACTGGTGCAGATGCACAAACACAAACAGGCAAACTCACACTGCACATCTGACACAGCATGTGTGTGTGTGTGTGTGTCACAGTATCCACAGGCAACTACACAACACATGAGGGGGGCAGAACCACAGTGACACAGATGTGGACACAGTGCCATACAAAAGTAAACCATCATTGGGACCCCCTCAGTGGGCAATCAGGCATTGGGAGATGAGAGGGAGCACAACAGACACATGTGACACAAGCTGGAATGAACACCAACTAACACAGCAAGAGACTGACACACAACAGCACTACCCCCAGGGACCAGACATTGGGGTGACACAAGCATGCATGACACCTCCACTGTGATGACAAAGGCAGATGTCGTACAAACTGGGAAACCCAGACATGTGTCCTGTTCCACAAACGAACATCACACATACACAAACACAAATCACTCAGCATGGCCCCTCATCCATGGACAAATGGGAGCTAGGTGACCATCCATGCAAACATTCACATCAGTCCACCCTCAACACCACACACCTTGAACTGCAACAATGTGTATCTGTGAAGCCCACATGGACAGGTGACATTGCACATGCACCCATGACCAACACAGGAATGTTGGGAGGAACTAAGGTGCACAGACACATCACACAAGGACAGTTTACAACCCTGGGGAATGAGAGACATACTGCACAGTATGCGGTACATGGCCATGACCTCAAAGCTCACGTAACCTCCAGAATCCCTGCCACAGTCCCAGGACAATGCAGAAGCCAAGGAGACCCACAAGGCACACATGCTGACACCTGCCAGCATCGCAGCCATGAACCCGACAAGTGGGAGCAGTCACACACACACACAAATGTCTCAATCACTGAAAACTACCACCTAGGGACAACTACATGATTTAGCAAATAAACAGGTGCCTTGAAGAACCCTGACTGTGTCCCATCTGTGTCTGACAACATCATCACCACTCAGAACTGACAAATCCCAATGATGATACACCAATTAACAGTAGTGTGTCATGCACCCACACATCTGGTAGCCCATGGCAAAGTAGTGGGATGAATCCAGTACCACTCATCAAGCATCAACAAAAGTAACATATCAAGGGAACACTGTCTGTGTATGAACAGGGATGCGGACACACACACATGCTCATACAACACACACCGTGAGACCAGGCCATGTTACTGGACAACACACTTACTTGAGGGGACCCAACTCCTGTGGAAGCCCAGCTGTGCCAAACATATTCACCGCAAGTCACACTGATGTCTGCAGAACACTTGGTCAGTCAGCCATCAGTTACCACACAATGAAGGCTCTGGTCACAACAGCCTGGGTATGTGAGTCTCCCCTATGCCATCTACACATACCCAAAACATATGTCTAGCAAGTAGCACAGAGGACCCAGTTGCTCCTATTACAATGATGCCCACACCTGTAGGTCCAGTGTTGATTAGCACAAAGTATGTGGAAGTGACAAATTGGACAATGGGAAGCACATCATATGTGCATGGGTGCAAGCCAGAGATATGACCATGCAAATGAAATGCTCACAGAGAGATGTCTACAAATAATGGATCCTGACACACCCAGGTAGCTGCAAAGATGATATGGATACCCACCAGCATAGGATACAGATCTCACGGACCACAGGGAGTACCTCACAGCAACACATCAGTATTCAACATTGTAAACAAAGCATCACAGGTGCAAGGGCATGCTAAACATCATCAACATAATGTACAGCTAAATCTAGTTCACAGGGAGAATGAAAAAAGCTTTATTCAGTATTTTAAAAGTTAAACGTCTGTGCAAACAAAAGGCCAATGGCCAGTCCATGTCCAAATGCCAAGGAGTGAATTAGAGTGACCACTGTCACACCTCGCTTTCCTGCACTGCTAAGGACCGGGGTCATCCCCTCAGAGGGGCATACATGGGGACAGGCCAGGCACCGCAGGGACAGGATCAGGGCGCAGCAGAAGGAGGCAGGGAAGAGGTGGGGGATGCAGGCGAGACACTTGCAACTGCAGTGGAGCTGACTGAAGTGGTGGGTGCTGTCACAACTGTGGGGCACAAGTCAGATGGGGTGGGTGCCGGCACAACTCCAGTGGGCAGGTCAGATGGAGTGGATTGGCTCACCACTGCAGTGCCCAAGTCAGACGGGGTGGTCGTGGACTCCAAAGCAGTGCCTACATCCATGGGAGCGGAATATGGGACAGGTCAGGTCGGCAGGGCAGGGGGGGGGACATGGTCCCCACATCAGTGGCACTAACTGTCTGACCAGGTGTGGAGGAGCAAGTGCTAGGGGGGATGGCCTTAGCATTTTGGGGGTGGTGTATCTGTGAGTGGGGAACCCGGGGCAGGGAGAGGCGGGGGAACCTCTGGAGTGCGGGCCTGGGGATGGAGGACGGAGACTTTGCCTTGGAGCTGTGTGGTGGCGGGGGGGTCTTGCTCTTCTGGCGCCGGGGGGACTTGCGGGTGGGGGTCTCTGTCTGACTGCACCTGGGGGAGGGTGTCCGGGTGTGAGGGGCACTCCCCTCTGTGTGTGGGGACTTCCTCTTCCCCTTGTAATCAGGTTCTGCAGGGTCGGTGGGGAAGAGGCCAAGGTCACAGAGAAAGAGCTTCTGGGGGGATGGGGTTGCAGGTGAGGCATGGGAAGGGGGCTGGGAGGGAGAGGTCTCGGAGGACTGCGGAGTGGTTGTGGATGACTGTGTGTGTGTCTGCAAACCAGCCCCTGTGAGTGTGGAATCAGTCCCCTGCGTTTGCTTGTGGGCACGTCTAGACCTTGGTTTGGGGGTTTCTGTGCTTGGGACAGGTAGGGTGCTAGGAATTGTGGGTGATGCAGGGGTAGGAGGGGTGCGGGACTGTTGGAGGAGGGATACTGCTGCCGTCAGGGAGGAGGCCATGGACTGATTGGTCCTCTGTAGGGCAGGCATGCCCGAGGAAATGCCCTCCATGAATGACACCAGTTGTGTCAACAGACCCGTGTGTGCATGGAGGACCTTCAGCATCGACGTCTGCCCTACATGGATCCGTCGAAGTAAGTCCACAGACTCCTCACTCAGGGCAGCAGGGGACACAGGGGCAGGGGTTGCGGTGCCTGGCACAAAGGAGACATGCTCACGAACACGGGAGCCCACAGGGACCTATGGGATGGGAGCCGATGGGAGGGGGGTGGTGGTGGTGGTGGCAGTGGTGGGGACAGCCTCACTAGCTGGGGTTTGGTGGCTGCTGACACCCGCCTCCACAAGGGAGTCATCCTCAGAGCTGCTGTGGCCCTAAGCTGGGGGTGATGGTGCTGACGACTCCTCAGTGTGGCTCCACTCGCCCTCCGTGCCACTGGGTCCACCCGACTCCTCCCCTTCTGTCCCTGTAAGGCTCTGTGGCTCCTCCTGGTCCGTGGAGCTGTCCCCTCCTGTGGCCGTGGATGTATCTGGATAGGAATAGGAAGTAAGAGAACAACATCAGTCACCTGCACCGACTGCATACATCACAGTGAGTACATCACATCACAGGGCAAGCCCTGGCATCATCAGCTGAACACAGCTCAAAGTGCCAACACTGTTTAGGATAAGACAATTGTCATTCGCAACATCAACCATGGCACACACATCTCTCCTTGACTTTCACACATATGTCCGTTGCATGTTGGATGCTAACACCCCAATGTGCCAACATGCACCACCCACACATTAGTTGTACATGCAAGTGAACATGTAGGAGTATGTCACTATACACACAGCACATCTCTTGCTACTGACTCAGTACAAGTGTCCGGATGAAGGGATGGGCAGAGACTCATTTCACTTGCTTGGGATGCATGCCAGCAACACACACTATGATGTACTCATGTCCTGATGGGCAATACCACAATGGGGTGCATGGTGCACACTTGAACACAATGCAGGATCACTCATAGCAAGTAAATGCCATGGCACTGGGATGCCCTGAAAGTCAGTCAACACTGTCTCCTGTCACAGGGGCAGGGCATCCAGACAACAACAATATGCACTGACTCACAATCCTAGCTCAGGGGTAAAGCTAACTCTGCAGATGACCGGCGCACTTGCCCATCCCATGCAAACAACATATCCAGGACCCAGAAGACCCCACATCATGCAAATCATACATATGAGTCTCTGCAAACACAAATCCTTGTACATTAACACATCACAGTCTGCCATGCATGTAACCCAGCTGCATGAAGGACACAGTTGCATACACCATTGTGCGCTGTCAGATGATCACACACCTATATGTGACACAGGTCTTGTCTCTCACAGTCACATCGCAGATGTCATGCTGAACCCCTGAATCATGGACACCCCAGTTGTACGTAACAACAAGCCACACCTTAATGACACAGAGGCAGACACCTGAGGGCACATGTCACTAAGCACAACCTGCAATTTCATACACAGGAGTGGGATTAACGAGTGTTTATAAATACCCTTGAGGAGGCATGACTGCCCAGGTCTACGTGAAACAGTGTTTGGCCCTGGACAGTAGTCAGGTGGCTAAGCAAGTGTGACATACTTGATATACATACTCCTGAGGCCCAAAAATTGGAGTCCCCTGCTGCTTGGGTTTGTTTGGAATACCCCAGCCACAGGTTGCGAGTCAGACCAGCTATTGGTACACATCTCAAGGGCACACACAGATCACATGTCAGATCTCAGGCATTGTGTAAACAATTGACTCACCCATGAAACACACAACAAAGTCACGGGAACAGATGCTGACCGATAGCTGAAGCATAGCTGACTGCAGGGACACAGTGCCCTAGTGACACAAGCAACAGACTGTAGGGGCCACACCTGTGGAACAGATGAGGAGGGTGCATCACACAATTGAGGGACCTGAGTATTGGACTACAAGACCTACGTAATGTGGAAGTGTGACCAGGCCAAAAGACTACTATTAGCATGTCAGACATAGTACACAGATCAGGCATGGACTTACGCCCTTCCTGCTGCTGTCTGACCTTCAGCTGCCTATCCAGGTCCGGGAAGACCACCGCCAGGATACGGAGCATGTGAGGAGTCAGGGTCCGGTGTCCGCCCCTCCTGCGTGGAGGTGACAGCTTCAGCTGGGCTCGAGCTATCCTCCCGGTCCAGCCCCGAAGGTCCTGCCACCTCTTCTGGCAGTTGCGGATCCGGCGCTTGTAGACCCCCACAGAACGAACAGCCCGGGCGATGGTCAGCCAGATCTCCTGTTTCTGGTGGGCACCAACCTGTGAGGATGACAAAGTGAAAAGTAAATTAACACACATGCCCCAGATTTGTGCAGCACACATTTGGATATACATGTCATCATCACAAAGGGAAATGAATTACACGGGTAGTGCAACCATGGGGAATGAAAAATCACCTGCATGTCTGACATGTTTACAATGCCTGGATAGTTTAAGCTTGCAATAATGCACTTTAGCAGCAGGAAAACTATTCATTACATGTACCTACACACTTTGGGGGATGAAAGTAGTCAGTGAGAATGCTTGCCACTGGTGTACACACTGCTAGTACTGCTAGTCAGACAACATGCATAATTAGGAAGGCAGTGGACTGCACAATCACCTGCTCCCCTGGTTTCCCATAGAGCTTGCTGTACTCTGGAAGGAGCCCGTTCAGCAGGGCCTGGTTCTCCTCCTCAGTGAAGGCTGGGACCCTCTCCAGAGTACGTGCCATAGCAGTAGCCAGAGGATGCAGAGACAGCAGCAGTGGTAGCAGGGATGTGGTCCAGTAGCATGTAGTGCAGGTAAGTGAGCTCCCTGGGGGCCAGCCAGCCTTATATCTGTGCTGCAGAGGCAGAATCTGTGCCATGTGTCCCAAGTGATAGGTCCAACACGGTTGCATTCTATGAATCTGGCCAATCCATTTAAAAGTACGACTCGTACACGCCTTCCGCATCGTTCAAATCTTAACCTTCATGGAACACTTGAAATTGCAACATTGTTGTAGGCATCCAACTGAATTTCCCGTGCACAACTCGTACACGTTTTGAATCCGCATCCGTCTCCATGACAGTCCGGAGCCAATGGGTGCGCCCGGCTCGTTCAACTGACTGTACAACGCGTATTTTGAATATACACATGCACCCGTCTCCATACGATTCAATGGCCAAGGCGTACGCCTGTCTTAGGCCATGCCTGTCCGACGCGTATGCATGATAGTCACCCGCGTCGGACCTCATTGCATTCAATGACAAAGTGTACACACGGCTCGGACATGACCCGTGCAATGCGTATGCATTGTCACCTGCGTCGGACCTCATTGCATTCAATGACAAAGCGTACGCACAGCTCGAACATGACCCGTGCAATGCGTACGCATTGTCATCCGCGTCGGACCTCATTGCATTCAATGATAAAACATACGCACGGCTCAGACATGACCCATGCAATGCGTACGCATTGTCACCCGCGTCGGACCTCATTGTATTCAATGACAAAGCGTACGCATGGCTCGGACATGACCCGTGCAATGCGTACGCATTGTCACCCGCGTCGGACCTCATTAGTGTGACTATTATGCGGATGCAACACACATATACTGGCCAGGGACACCTGTGCACACCTACCACACTAGAGCATTGGCCACACAGTGTCCCATGGCATGTAATGCTGCATTCCCTGGGTTTTGGGGGAGCAACATCTGTTTTTTTGGCTGGCACTTTGTGCAGCCACTCCCAGGCTGTGCACGTGTACATGGGGGCAGAATCCTCTGTGTGTTGTGCACATTACCACTGTGATGTGCAATTGGACAAGAATGGGCATGAGTCACGGACACAGTGTCAGGTTCGATATGTTTTGGACAGGTCACATACACCCTGAGTCCTGGGGGTGATGGCATGTACGTCACAGTGATACCTGTAGCCACAATACTGATGTGCACCCACAGTCTGTGTGCATGTTGTGTCTCATATGTGTCTGATCAAATGTTCCCAATGGGTTACAGTCTCCACATCCATGTGGTATATGCATCAACCTTGATGGGGTGTGTGTCTAAGAGACGTACATGTAGGGCCGGCAGGAACAACAGTGGCCACTACTTACTACTACTTACGCTTGCCTTGTGGTGTGTACATGCTACGCCATGTCCATTGCTGTGTTGATGTGGCAATACAGGGAGACTGGGTTTCTGCATGGCAAAGATCTGTGATGCTTGGGAGACATGAGGCCTCAATTGTCACTGTGGTGTGTGCCTGGAAGGTTGCAGCAGCACATAGGTTGGGTGACACAGCCAGATGATTGGCCATTGCACTACATGGGACTCATGTGGACATGTGGAATTGAGATGTGAGGTGGTGGTCTTGTGGGTGACATACGTGTCCATGACCAACAGCACACACCTCAGTACATTGTGTAATGTCATGAACTAGCATGTGATATTGATCGTGGTCATGGCCACATGAGTGGATGAACTGACAATCTTCCTTTGTGCATCTCTGTACTGCAGGGCACCAGCTGTCCATCGGCCGTTCCTAGACCTTGCAACCATGCAGGAACGCGACTGCATCAGACGGTACCGCTTCACCAGGCCACTGATTGCGGAGTTGGCGGAGCAGTTGGCGCCACATCTGCTACCTGGCTGGACATACCCTACAGCACTGACCCCAGAGGTGAAGGTGATGGCAGCCCTGCACTTCTTTGCTACTGGTACCTTCCAGTACACTGTGGCTACTGCTGGTGGGATGTCGCAATTGATGTTTAGTCATGTGCAACGCGATGTCTTGGAGGGGATGTTGCAATTCCTCAACCTGTATATCAAGTTCCCGAGCCCAGCTGAACTTCCTGAAATAAAGGATGCCTTTTATACACTGGGGAGAATGCCGAACGTCATCGGATCTATTGATGGGACACATGTTGCCCAGATACCACCACAGGCACATGAGCTGGCATACCGTAACAGGAAGCACTACCATTTGATCAATGCTCTGGTTGTCTGTCTTGCTGACATGTCAATCACACATGTGTGTCCACGGTTCCCTGGTTCTGCGCACGATGTCTACATTATGAGGAGTAGTCGCATTGCAACGCTGATGTCACAGATGCCAGCTCAGCATACCTGGCTTGTCGATGTGTACTGACTGTTACTCATTGTGTGTGTTTGTCAATGTTGTATTCTGCACTCCTACAAAACTCAGCTACTTGTTCATTGTTGTGTGTGTAGGTGACTCCGGATACCCCAACATGCCGTGGTTGCTGACACCCCTCAGGAACCCTGTGACACCAGCCGAGCTGCGCTACAATGAGGCACATGGTCGGAGTAGGAGGGTGATTGAGCGGACATTTGGCCACCTGAAAAGCCGCTTTCGCTGCCTCGACAAGACCGGAGGGGCCCTCCCATATGAGCCTGCAAAGGTGTGCAAAATAATCCTTGTCTGCTGCATGCTACATAGCATGGCGGTGCGGAAGGAGGTGCCTCTCATCCAGGATGACGATGACGATGACCAACGTCCGGCATCTGTGGAGGATTCCGGCCTGGGCCAAGATGCCAGTGATGATGAAGATGATGGTGACGTCCGCTCACAGCTTATCAACAACTTCTTCACCTGAATGTAAGTTTCCATGGTTCTTATGTGAATGTATGGAGGTAGCCTGGAATGTGTTGTGCCAGCTCTGTTGCTGTCTGAGTGTGTATGTGTGCCACTTGACTGGATGCGTGCTGTGATGTGTCCATTCAGGTGGTGTATACTCCACCATAGGGTTGTACTGCTGACTAGTGTTTGTGTAGGTGTCTTGCAACATGTTTTGTGCATGTGTATTGCATTTCTCTCCTGTTCTTCTGTGCTTTTGACTGTATTTTGTCTGTCCTTCCCAGGGTACTTTGCCTGGGGTGTGGTCAACACTGACCCCCAACACCCAGAAGCCAACACCAGTGTGGAAGTTGACAATTCCCATCAACTGATGTACCACACATCCCTGGACTTCCATTCTCCAACACTTTGAGAGCGTGTGTTCACTTATACTTAGTATTACCGTGCAACTGGTGTGGAATAAACGTGTTGCTGATGTGTAATGAACCTGTGAGACGCTTTGCTTTGTACGTTGTCTGTCTTCCCACATCTGAGTGACATCTGCTTACCTCACCTGTGGACTTGTTACCACTGACTGGGGTTGGTGTTGTGTCTGTGCATGCCAATGCGTTTCAGGTCAACATCATTGTGTGTGATGAGTAACATGGCCATGGTGAGTCTGTTTTGTGTTGCCATAGTGGTGTACCTCCCTCACTTGTGTCACATCCCCTTGACTCACCTTACGTTGGTCACATTGTTACAGTATTTGGCATGCACTGTGTTGTGTAGCAGATCGACATCTCCCTGAACATGACAAGTTGGAATCACAACAGAGGCAAGTATGGTGTACTGGTGAGTTTATTTACAAACATGTGTGAGGGAAGTGCACAGGATGGTGGGTGCTGTACAGTGGTTTGAGAATCCAAAGTTCACATTGGAGTTGGAAGTACTGGTAGATGTAATGTCCAGAGTAAAGTCCACAGTCGTCTGCTACATTGGCCCAACATGAACCCTCCATCTCATGTGGGCGACTTGTGTGTGATTGGACAAGGTGAACATTTTGCGCACAAAGAACATAGTCCAGAACAGGTTTAGAGGCCCTGGGGGATGTGCTGGGACATCTGCCTCTCTCATGTCCTTCTTCGGATGACCCGTTTTCTTCCGGGGGGGGGATCCTCATGTGCAGGCCTCTGTGGTGCAGGGGACTCTCCACCAGAGTCCTCCTCCCTCCCTGTGGTGCTGGCAGATGGTGTTGCGACAGATGTTGTGGGCACACAGGGGGGTGTAGACAGGTTGGTGTTGATCTCGCGGAGGCATTGTAGTATGTCCCGCTGCACCGTAGTAATGACATCCCACTTGGCCTCCATGCGGGCATGGTGGGCGACCTGCTTGTGTTGCATGTCCTTGAGGATCCCCACTACCTGGCCAAATCCTCCGGTGCTATCCTGGTACGCATCTAAGATGCGTGCCAGGTGGGGGTCATCATGCAGTCCAGACCCCTCTGCAAGGCGCGCCCTGTGCCTCTCACCCCTACCAGCACCCCTCTCCACACGGGCAGGACCAGCGGCGGGACGCACAGGTGACACTGGGACCCCTTGGGTGGTGTTGCTGGTGGTGTTTGTTGTAGCTTCCGGGGGGTCCTGTGTCCCTGTGCTGTGGTAGTTGATTTGCCTTGGTCTGTCCATGTTGGCGGGGGTGCCCTGTCGGTGTCCAGATGCTGGAGGCGTGGGTACAGGGGGGGCAGATGTTGATGCTGCTGGTGCTGCATGATGGCTCACACCGGAGGGGCCAGGTTGGTCGTCATCATCCAAAGAGGACAGCGAGAGAGTCAGACCAGAGAGCTCAGTGTCCACCAGAGTCTGGGACTGGGTATCCTCATCATTTGGTGCTGGGTGCCCAACACCACCTGTGTTTGGAACAGACACACAATGTGATTTATGTTTCTACATGCATCGTTGGTTCACAAACATGACATTTTCTACTTTTCGAACAGATGCCTGCCTGTACACTGCTTTTTCCCAGCTTGTCACGGACAGAGTTTGATATTGTTGCTGGCCATTTCCCAGCATGGCCTTGTGCTCCCCACAACAGAGCCCAGTGTCAGACATCTTGTCAGTCCCTACCCACTCCCTGTGAGGCAAGTATGGTTCAGTTTGATCTTGCTGGGCCAGGTGGGTGGGTGTAGGTTGTCTGTGACTGTGAGTCCCATCATACTCTTGGCTATACCCCCTTCCCAGCATGCCCATACTTCCTCCCTCTTGACTCTGCTTACCTGTGAGGGGGTGTGACAGCCATGGCAAGATGGCTGACTGTGAAGTCCTGATGTTTGTTGTTGGCCATTTCCCAGCATGGCCTTGTGTTCCCCACAACAGAGCCCAATGTCAGACATCTTGTCAGTCCCTACCCACTCCCTGTGAGGCAAGTATGGTTCAGTTTGATCTTGCTGGGCCATGTGGGTGGGTGTAGGTTGTCTGTGAATGCGAGTCCCTTCATGCTCTTGGCTACACCCCCTTTCCCAGCATGCCCATACTTCCTCCCTCTTGACTCTGCTTCCCTGTGAGAGGGTGTGACAGCAATGGCAAGATGGCTGACTGTACACTGCTTTTTCCCAGCTTGTCACGGACAGAGTTTGATATTGTTGCTGGCCATTTCCCAGCATGGCCTTGTGCTCCCCACAACAGAGCCCAGTGTCAGACATCTTGTCAGTCCCTACCCACTCCCTGTGAGGCAAGTATGGTTCAGTTTGATCTTGCTGGGCCATGTGGGTGGGTGTAGGTTGTCTGTGACTGTGAGTCCCATCATACTCTTGGCTATACCCCCTTCCCAGCATGCCCATACTTCCTCCCTCTTGACTCTGCTTCCCTGTGGGGGGGTGTGATAGCCATGGCAAGCTGGCTGACTGTGAAGTTCTGATGTTTGTTGTTGGCCATTTCCCAGCATGGCCTTGTGTTCCCCACAACAGAGCCCAATGTCAGACATCTTGTCAGTCCCTACCCACTCCCTGTGAGGCAAGTATGGTTCAGTTTGATCTTGCTGGGCCATGTGGGTGGGTGTAGGTTGTCTGTGAATGCGAGTCCCATCATGCTCTTGGCTACACCCCCTTTCCCAGCATGCCCATACTTCCTTCCTCTTGACTTTGCTTCCCTGTGAGGGGGTGTGACAGCAATGGCAAGATGGCTGACTGAGACATCCTGGTGTTTGTTTGGCTACATGTCCAAAGTGAGCCCCTGTGCTTCACACAGCAGCACCCAGTACGGGGTATCTTTTGCTGATATTTCAATGAGGTGTGTGTCAATACATTGTACCCGGTGAGTTGTGTGGAGTTTGTGTTGGGGGGGTCTCCCCATGCTGATTAGTATGGTCAGGGCTGTCAGTCCTCCTTCCCATCATGAAACGTGCTTCCATTGTAGGGCGTGCAAGTTGTCTTTCAGGATGTCAGTCAGTGGTGTCCTGCTTCTGATTTGCACACAAGCCCTAGCAGAGCCTTGTGCTCCTCACAGCAGGAGCCAGTGTCAGCCATCTTGTCAGTCATTTTCCACTCCCTGTGGTGTGGGCATGTTTCTGAGAGGTCTTGATGGGCCAATCAGGAGGGCGAGCATTATCTGTGACTACAGGCACCATCATGCTTTTGGCTAGACCCACTTCACCTGCATCCCCACTATTCCTTCCTGACAGTCAGCTGCACTGTGAGGTGGTGTGTTTGTGGTGTCAAACTGTCTGGCAGGGTCTATTTGGCTTAGTGCCACTGGCTTGCTCTATTTGTTTGTAGGTTGGTGCATGTCATGACACAGTTCCCAGTCACTATGAGATGGCAGGTATCGTGTTTGTCTGACTGGCATACACATCTTGGGATGATTATCTATTGGTTAGTGTAGCTTTGCTTGCGGTGCATGGTTTCACTGTCCCCTTGTAACACAAAGTTGGGTATATTGTTTGTGTACTCACCAGGCTCTGGGATGTCTGTTAGGCCATGGACGCTCTCTGGTGGTAGGATGTCCCGCACCTTCTCCTCCCAGGTGCTGAAGTAGACTGGTTTGGCAGGAGGGCCACCGCCGGTGCACTGACTC
The DNA here is from genome assembly GCF_964204655.1 of Triturus cristatus. Lineage (NCBI taxonomy): Eukaryota > Metazoa > Chordata > Amphibia > Caudata > Salamandridae > Triturus > Triturus cristatus. The sequence continues at coordinate 342,912,671 of NC_140592.1, read as the reverse complement.
AGGGCGTGATCTTTTTTGATGAGTTTCTTGACCCTCCTGCGCACGTCATACCACCTGTTCTGGATATCATCCTTTGTGTGCCTTGCTGGTGCTTGGGCGTTCACCTTGTCCACAATCCTCGCCCACATCTTGGTTTTCTGTGAGATGGGGGTCCTTTGGACCAATGTACCAAACAAATGTGGCTCTACTCTGATGATCTTGTCTACCAGCACTTCTAACTCACTATCTGTGAATTTTGGATTCTTCTTTGGAGGCATGGTGATGCTGGGTGGTGGTGAGGGATGTGTGTGTGAGGGTGCAAGTGATGGTGGGTTGGTGTTGGTTTTGCTGGGTGTATGTGTGTGTGCTTTTGTATGAGGTGCGGATGGTGTGTGAGTTGTGTGATGGGTGAGTTGTGAGTGTGTCTGTGGTTGCTGTGTACTAGTGTTTGCTGCTGGATGTGTCTCCTGTTTGCAAGGGATGATGGTAGTGATTGTAGTCCTTTATATAGTTGGAGTGGTGGGTGTGTCTTTGTCCCATTTTTTTGGGGGGGGTATTTATTGGCTTTGTCATTGATAGTTTGGTCCTTTTTTGTCTTTTTGCCTTTGTGTTTAGTAGGCATGAAGGAGATGTTCCTGTGATGGAAATGGACAATGCTGTTGTCTCGTGCGGTCTTCTCCACCTCGTTCACGCTGCCTATCTTCTGTGTTTGGTACGCGTCGTTCGCGGCGGTCTCTATTGCTTGTGTGCCGGGTTGTCTGTGCGTGTCGGTCGTGCGGCTTGTTCTCCGTGCGAGTCGGTCTGGTTTTACACGCATTGCATCGTACTGCGCAAATCGTACATCGCAGGTACGGGTCGGTCGGCTTTATTCCGGGTTCATGTCGGTCAGTGATATTCGCGTCGGTTTTCCATCCGGATCACTATTTTCTCTACGGCTCGGTCGTACGGCTTGTATTACGTATGTGTCGGTTGTAATTTACACGCGTTGCATCGTACTGCACAGGTCGTACGGCGCTGGTCCGTGTCGGTCAGTGTTCGGTCCGGGTCCGTGTCGGTCGGTTCGTTTTGTTGCCGGAATCGGCCCCAAAAGGTAGTCCTCCTGGCATTGAAATAAAGGATGACTTTGCGCACATAACGGATATCTTACTGTTAACAGAAACCTGATTAATATACGAATCCTCTCTGGATACCCTGGCGGCTCTCCTGGCAGACCAACCAATAAACTCACATAGGTATAATTGTGGTGCCCTAGGATTGGCTGTAATGGATCACATCGGCAGCATCGCCTGCTCAAAAGCGTCTCCTACAATGACGTTCATTCGTGGGATTGGTTGTTTTGTGACCCGATCGTGCTGAAATTACGGACTACTAATAACCTTAAAAGTCAGACAACGGACTGAGTTCACTGACCGTCCGTGTAAGTAGCGGACATGTGATCATGTTATTGGGAGAAAGGGTGGCGGGGAACGTGCATGCCAAATAGAATCAAGTCATTACTTGTGCCATCTGCGAGTCCTGGGTTTTTAGCTTATAGCAATGTACAAACTGTTCTTTTTCTAAACCACAAGTCACAGAATGCAAAGCACTACGCTTTAAAAAACGACGACTGGCCAAAGGTATTACATGTATTTGGCAGCTGTAGGGGTGGGAAAGGTGATATTGAAGTGCATTACCGGAACTGTGAGCGCATGTTAGTCCAGTGATGCTGAGTAGAGTGTGTGTTGCACGACCGGATGTTTCTTGCATTGTCTAAAAAGTACTGCAGAGATGGAAGCCCTCGGGGGAGGTAGGGAGAGGCGGTGAGATGTAAGGTGCTCATTGTAGAAGCAACAACAGATGCTTGGCCGCGTGCGAAAGTGAAAGCAGCGCGGCGGGGAGGGGCGTGAAAGAAAAAGTGATCAGACGCGCTCTGTGGTAATCACGCGAGCGGTGCGCGCGCAGCAGTGATCGCGCTGGAAGGGAGGCAGATGGCGGCTGCACGCGTGCACGCTCGCGTGAACGCAAGCGCTAGGCCGGCTGTAGCAGCACTTTGAAAACCCGTATACTAAATGTCTCTCCGACAATGCATGCGCTGGCTCAGGCGAGACCTGAAAATTACGATTTGCAACTTCTATGTGTGATGCGCAATGCAGCACACGTAGAAGTTCCAAATCATCATTACTGATTGTTTATGTGCAGGAAGGGGCACCTTCCTGCACATAAACAATCTTTCCCGGCAACGCAGGCACCCTTGCACAATGGTGCAAGAGTGTACAATGGTGCAAGAGTGCCTGTGATGGCGCTAGGCAGCTACATTTAGTGCCAGCGCTAAGGGAAAGGCAGGGGTGCACCATATTCTTGTGAATACGGCACATCCCTGCGTTTGACAAATGTCAGAGCGCGGGGTTAGCCTGCTTGACTTAACGCCATGGGCCGACTGTTTCCTAGTAAATATGCCCCAACGTTTGCTGAGATTATAGCATGAAAATTGAAAAGGAAAAACTCAATTTTCAAAAATGAAAATTGTGAATAAAATTTAGGAAATCAGTTCCCCCTGTTAGTAGTACATGAATCGTAAAATCTGTAAAGTCTTTAATATTAATTTTCTTTAAAGAGATATTTCTAGACTAGCATATCTGTATAAAAATATTTTGCACAACTAAAATGATTTAGAGGCAAGATAGAAAACAATTATCCCGCAATGCATTTTCTTCATTTTTGGCCTAGAGAAAATGCATTTCTTTATTATAAAATGAGTTAGAATTTGTTTGCTCTGTTTTGTATTACTCATGTGACAAACCATTGTAAACTTGTGTCCACTATTTTCTGCATCAGTACATTCATAAGGCGCGGGAAATTGCCCAGGACTCCCATCTTCTAAAGGGCCCCAGAGAAAGTGGACTTCAGCTCTCTCCTTCTCTGCCTATGTTTTCCTCTGACACTGAATCGATCTACCCAGTGTCGTCTTAAGGATTTTTGGGACACCAGGCAAGGCATAGTTGAACTGCTGGTGTGTGATCAGTTTCTGAAAGATTCATATATAATTCCGTACTGTTTGGCATCATGTGGGCCAACATTATTGGGAAATGGGTAATAAACTTGAAAGTTGTTCTGAAAAGAGACCTCCAAAATATGTTGTGCCCAAAGCCCTCAAAATCCTCAAGATGACACTGTTGGCACCTTCAATCTGTGTTCACAGACATGATTTTAATTCAAACCCTCAATAAGAAGTACTCAGTGAATCAGTGGAGTACAGCTAAGAACACTGGGCCACATGTACTAAACACAGGCCACAAAATACTGGTCCCAATTTGTGACCAGTTTGCTATTTTGTGAACCAACCTATGTATTAACAGGTCAGTTGGCAAATCAACAAATGATAGTGGGTCATAATTCATACTACTTTATGTATATTAATGAGGTAGGTTGTAATAGAGATGGTGACCTGCTGGGGTCAGTAGACCACAATGCCTTTAATTGCTTTGAAATAAAATAATCATTTTTCTTGCGCACATCCCATTTTCCCTATAGGGAAATGAGATATGTTTAAAAAAATTGACCACGGCATACTCTTAAAAAATGTTTTCGGGAACATTCACAAAAGCGAAGGGGTCACTTGGGGACCCCTTCCCGTTTGCAAATGGATTACCACTACCTTTGTGTAGTCTGAATATATTCATGTTTTGTGCCTGGAATTCTGTTGCAAAACATTATTACATCCCATTCCAAATTGCTTCATGGAAATGAGGTCCTCAACATGCCGCTTACCAATACCAATTATTATGTAGTTGCAAACTACAATTGCGATTTGGTAACGTGTTACGGAATTGCAATTTCGGTTTGGTACATACCAAAAGGCCATTTTGCGGTTGTAAATAATCCAGTTTTGCAAATCAGACCCTTTGCAATGCGAAATGCCTTCTTATGTCTGGCTCTATGTGTAGTAATCTTATAGTGATCACAAGTGGAAGAACCATGATCATTATACCAAAAACATTATAAGATTGCATTGTGCGTTGATTAGGTATATTGCAAGTACGCTGAATACATTATAAATGGTTAGGAGTAAAGTTAGAAGAGTAAACCTTTATAAATGGATTAAATAAAAGGCAAGTTAATGGTGAAGCCGTGGAGGGCATTGTTATGGCTAGGCTAAGGCTGTTAAAAAAAGACAAGCATTGGCAAAGCCATTTGGCCTCCACTTAGCCAAAGCTTTTGCCAATTGTATGCGAATGCATGCGTCAAAATGCATGAACACACATGGCCAGCAATCTTGCTGGTGTCAGAAACAACTCCTTTTCCGTAGCAGGCTGCCATTATCTTAGGTCATTAGCAGGTGCCCCGGGAGTCAGACACAATCTTTCTCTGTACCAGCCTGTAGTACTTTAGGTAGTTACCAGAGGTCTCCTTGTCAGAAAGGAAGCTTAGCTGTAATCAGGCTGCAGTACCTCCGGCCGTTCCTTGGTGGAGGCCCCACAGAATACCAGAGACTTATAACATTTCCACCAGCCCTGTGGGACCTTTTCTCAGTGAAGGCGCAGTATGGCACCAAGCTGCAAGAACACACGTACATCAGTAGCTGTCTGCAGTTCATTAACTAAATCTGTGGAATATGCCAAGATAGAAACGGAATATGAATGGATGGAAATGTATTTCCCTAGGATGACCCTGCAGCTGAGTGAAGATGACATGATGCCGTCAGTCAAGCAAGTGAAAGTTATTTGTCTTTGATGAGCATTTGTCAGCTCAAATTTAAGTACATTTGACCTGCAAATATCATACATGGAACTGTAAATAACCATCCGTTTAGAAAAAAAACTTGAAATAAACTTCTGATGCCCATTAAGTTAAAGATACAATAACTGATGATTGAAAACATTCAGGCTGATTAATCCTGTCACTATAGACCAGTGGTTCTTAACCTTTTTACTTCTATGGACCCCCAGTGAATCACTACTGGAAGCAGAGTACCCCTGCCTAAGCAATTTGTATGAATTGATCCTCAAACCAATATACAAAATACTAAAACATGCATACATCAAACACATATACAATTATGAAATATGTTGTTTTAATTCACAAACAAAACAAATTTGGAAAGTTAAAATTTGAATGGGAATGTTGGAGCATTTCAAAATTTTGATTTATTTCTAAAACAGGAAGTGATACACTAGAGTCAAGCATATCACTTTATTTTTTGCTCCAATGTGTGTTCTCTTTTTGCCGGTGCTTACCAGTGCTGCTTCAGTTGACAATCGGCCATACTAGATTTCATTTGCTGTACTTGCCTTGCTATAAAAAATCAAGATAAGGATGTGAACTTTATTTTTAGCTGCCAATTTCACATTCACAGAATGTTTTAAACGTTAAATTGTCATTTTTACTTTTTTTGTATATATGTACGTTTTTGACCTACTATATATTTAATTTTCTAAGCAATCCTGGATCCCTTGAGGAGGCATTGCAAACCCCTAGCGGTCCGCCACCATGCATAGCACTACTAAACTGAAACAAAGTGGCAGATTAAAATGAAACAGGAAACAGGAAACTTCAAGCTGAAGTCAATTCAGTGACCATCTGCTTTGGCACTGCAATGGCGCCCAAGGCGGCTGAAAAGTTTGTCTATGCCTAAGGTCAACCCTGTAAAGGGAGGAGTTGCCTGCTCCTAAAACCACAGGAATGATAACGTTTCAGTCTGATCTCCTAAATGGTCCAGCCAAATATGCACATTTCCTTCCCGGTACAACCTACAATTAATAAAAGAGGTTGAGTTTGCTCTTCATTTGCTCTTGGTGATCCTGTGCACCGTAAATCGTATTCCATAAGGGTGACATAAAAATCTACCAATTGGCTTCTTTCTTCCCACTTAGTTTGCTGCAGAAAGTGAGAAGTAGCAACCCATCTTGGTACTGCCTATGGATCCAACTCGCATGCCCATACTGACTTCAAACCTAATACTTGAGGTAAAAAGGAGAAGGAAATAAAGACAAAGCACCCTAATTAGAGAGTGTAGGCAAGGCCCTGTCCACATTCTAGGCACCAAGGGAGTAGAAGCATGGTTTTCCACAAATTTGTAATGCCTGCAGCTTGAGACGCTGTAACCTTTGTGGCATCCGGTGCCCATTAGAGCACTCTGTTCTCCCTCCCAGGCCCTTCAGTAACTCATTGGCCTTTACAGGAGATGTTGACACCTCTCTTGGTATCCAGTATGTATTTAAAGAATGTGTCAGCTATATTTCAAGATTGAATTTAAAATTATGTATATTTTATTTTATGTGGTTGAATAGGTGAAAACCTCTCGAACTCCAACTAGTGATCAGACGCGCTCTGTGGTAATCACGCGAGTGGTGCGCGCGCAGCAGTGATCGCGCTGGATGGGAGGCAGATGGCGGCTGCGAGCGTGCACGCTCGCGTGAACGCAAGCGCTAGGCCGGCTGTAGCAGCACTTTGAAAACCCGTATACTAAATGTCTCTCCAAGCAATGCATGCGCTGGCTCAGGCGAGACCTAAAAATGACGATTTGCAACTTCTATGTGTGATGCGCAATGCAGCACACGTAGAAGTTCCAAATCATCATTACTGATTGTTTATGTGCCGGAAGGGACACCTTCCTGCACATAAACAATCTTTCCTGGCAACGCAGGCACCCTTGCACAATGGTGCAAGAGTGTACAATGGTGCAAGAGTGCCTGTGTTGGCGCTAGCCAGCTACATTAAGTGCCAGCGCTAAGGGAAAGGCAGGGGTGCACCATATTCTTGTGAATACGGCACATCCCTGCGTTTGAAAACTGTCAGAGCGCGGGGTTAGCCTGCTTGACTTAACGCCATGGGCCGACAGTTTCCTAGTAAATATGCCCCAATGTTTGCTGAGAATGTAGCATGAAAATTGAAAAGGAAAAACTCAATTTTCAAAAATGAAAATCGTGAATAAAATTTAGGAAATGAGTTCCTTCGGTTAGTAGTACATGAATCGTAAAATCTGTAAAGTCTTTAATATTAATTTTCTTTATAGAGATATCTCTAGACTAGCATATCTTTATAAAAAATATTTTGCACAACTAAAATGATTTAGAGGCAACATAGAAAACAATTATCCCGCAATGCATTTTCTCCATTTTTGGCCTAGAGAAAATGCATTGCTTTATTATAAAATGAGTCAGAATCTGTTTGCTCTGTTTTGTATTACTCATGTGACAAACCATTGTAAACTTGTGTCCACTATATTCTCCATCAGTGCATTCATAAGGCGCGGGAAATTGCCCAGGACTCCCATCTTCTAAAGGGCCCCAGAGAAAGTGGACTTTCTCTCTATTTGACCTTTAGCTATTCTATTTATCTACCTACACCCCAGCTCTCTCCTTCTCTGCCTATGTTTTCCTCTGACACTGAATCGATCTATCCAGTGTCATCTTAAGGATTTTTGGGTCCCCAGGCAAGGCATAGTTGAACTGCTGGTGTGTGATCAGTTTCTGAAAGATTAATATATAATTCCGTACTGTTTGGCATCATGTGGGCCAACATTATTGAGAAATGGGTCATAAACTTGAAAGTTGTTCTCAAAAGGGACCTCCAAAATATGTTGTGCCCAAAGCTCTCAAAATCCTTAAAATGACACTGTTGGCACCTTCAATCTGTGTTCACAGACATGATTTTAATTCATACCCTTAATAAGAAGTACTCAGTAAATCAGTGGAATACAGCTAAGAACACTGGGCCACATGTACTAAACACAGGCCACAAAATACTGGTCCCAATTTGTGACCAATATGCTATTTTGTGAACTAACCTATGTATTAACAGGTCATTTGACAAATCAACAAATGATAGTGGGTCATAATTCACACTACTTTATGTGTATTAATGAGGTAGGTTGCAAAATGCGACCCACTATGATTCACAGACATTTTAGAGATGGTGGCCTGCTGGGGTCAGTAGACCACAATGACTTTAATTGCTTTGAAATAAAATAATCATTTTTCTTGAGCACAACCCATTTTCCCTATAGGGAAATGAGATATGTTTAAAAAAATTGACCACGGCATACTCTTAAATTTTTTTTTCGTAAACATTCACAAAAGGGAAGGGGTCACTTGGGGACCCCTTCCTGTTTGCAAATGGATTACCACTACCTTTGTGTAGTCTGAATATAGTCATGTTTTGTGCCTGGAATTCTGTTCCAAAACATTATTACATCCCATTCCAAATTGCTTCATGGAAATGAGGTCCTCAACATGCCGCTAACCAATACCAATTATTATGTAGTTGCAAACTACAATTGCGATTTGGTAACGTGTTACGGAATTGCAATTTCGGTTTGGTACATACCAAAAGGCCATTTTGCGGTTGTAAATAATCCAGTTTTGCAAATCAGACCCTTTGCAATGCGAAATGCTTTCTTATGTCTGGCTCTATGTGTAGTAATCTTACAGCGATCACAAGTGGAAGAACCATGATCATTATACCAAAAACATTATAAGATTGCATTGTGCGTTGATTAGGTATATTGCAAGTACGCTGAATACATTCAAAATGGTTAGGAGTAAAGTTAGAAGAGTAAACCTTCATAAGTGGATTAAATAAAAGGCAAGTTAATGGTGGAGCCGTGCAGGGCATTGTTATGGCTAGGCTAAGGTTGTTAAAAAAAAAAACAAGCATTGGCAAAGCCATTTGGCCTCCACTTAGCCAAAGCTTTTGCCAATTGTATGCAAATGCATGCGTCAAGATGCATGAACACACATGGCCAGCAATCTTGCTGGTGTCAGAAACAACTCCTTTTCCGTAGCAGGCTGGCATTATCTTAGGTCATTAGCAGGTGCCCCGGGAGTCAGACACAATCTTTCTCTGTACCAGCCTGTAGTACTTTAGGTAGTTACTAGAGGTCTCCTTGTCAGAAAGGAAGCTTCGCTGTAATCAGGCTGCAGTACCTCCGGCCGCTCCTTGGTGGAGGCCCCACAGGATACCAGAGAATTATAACATTTCCACCAGCCCTGTGGGACCTTTTCTCCGTGAAGAATCAGTATGGCACCAAGATGCAAGAACTCACGTACATCAGTAACTGTCTGCAGTTCATTAACTAAATCTGTGGACTATGCCAAGATAGAAACGGAATATGAATGGATGGAAATTTATTTCCCTAGGATGACCCTGCAGCTGAGTGAAGATGACATGATGCCGTCAGTCAAGCAAGTGAAAGTTATTTGTCTTTGATGAGCACTTGTCAGCTCAAATGTAAGTACATTTGACCCGCAAATATCATACATAGAACTGTAAATAACCATCCGTTTAGAAAAAAGCTTGAAATAAACTTCTGATGCTCATTAAGTTAAAGATACAATAACTGATGATTGAAAACATTCAGGCTGATTAATCCTGTCACTATAGACCAGTGGTTCTTAACATTTTTAGGTCTCGCATGCACGCTGCGTAGGAGGACCTTTAGCCGTCGCTCTGGTCATTTTCAAGCACACACTCGTGATGGTGGCGGCATCCACCTTGCGGGAGCGTGCAGGGGCGCGCCACAAGCACGAGGGCAGTGCTTGAAAATGAGTAGACTGCTAGCGCGCGCACCACTCGCGTGTGCACTCCACCGCCTCTTTAACTTTCAGCTCGAGGCGGGCACGTTTGTTTTCTCTATTTCTCACTTGTCAGCTCTCATTTTATTTCCAACCTCTCTCATTTCACCACCTACTTGTTTTTCCCACTTCTCCCTCTATTTCTTTCTCCTCCATACTCCTTTTGTTTATTTGTCACTTCTCTAGCTTCTGTCTAGATTTCCTCTTTCACACATTGTCTTCATTTGTTTTCTCCCACTTTCAACCTTTTAATCAAGACTTCATTTTTCATGTCCCCATAGCCGAATTCAACGCTGTTGTATAGCGCCAAACCCATGATAATCCATGGAAAGAGAGCGTCACGGGGCGAAAACAGCAAAATCACCCCTAGGATTACCTCCCAGAACCACATAAAATAAAGTGACGCAGAGAAACACAACATATGCCAGTGTAAACAAGTGCAAACAATGCGCATGCGTCAGGTTAAATGACATTGCGCTATTTTTCCAGGCGTGATACGTGTACTTTTTGATGAAGTTACATCTTTATTTTTGAGCCACTCTATAGCTTTGGTTTATATTCAATGGTTTTCTTTTTGATGACAGATGTAACACAAGAAAGCACTGAATTACGGCCTGTGCACCCTGGGATAGTGCTAAATCGGGCTTTTGTGGTTGCATCATCCATGATGTCATCAGCGGATGTTGATTTATAGATATGCTGCTGCACTATTCTTTCCCATTCACAAAAAAGTACAGTGCTGATTTGCACGCAGCATTGCAAAAATTTGAGTAAATCTGGGTCTTTCTCCAAGTCCATTCTAATTCTCTCATTCACACTTTCCTTATTTCTCACATTTGATCGGTCCTTTTATCTTATTCCTCTACTTTCACCACAGTCTTTCTTACTTCACATCAGTTTCCATGTCCATCTTATGTCTGCTGCCACATATTATTTTCTTTCACTTTTTCTATCTTCTCTCTGTTTTGCACTTTGTATTTTCAGTCTTTCTTAACTTTCTCTCATTTCGCTGTTTGTTTTTTTCATTTGCATTCTCCAGGTTCCAACAAAGGGGCTGATTCCGATCCGAGTCGGAAAGCACTCCGACCGAGTCGGATCCGGAGTGTTTTCCGACCAAGCCGGACCCCTACAGTCCGACCGAGCGAGTACGATGTGCACGTATGCTGTCGGACTCGGTTCGATCGGACTCCCATAGAAGTCAATGGGAGCCAATTGTACGACGCGTACATGCGCTCCCACTGACTAAATGGGTATGTCTCGAAAAAAGTGCGTCCCCTACAGTGGGTACGCGTCGGTGCCATCCGCACCGTACATGCCTGTGTTGGGGAGACCCATAGGTCTCCCCCTGTGCGCGAGACGTACGGCTGCAGGTGTCGGGGGGTCCGACTCAGGGAGCTTTTGCGAGCCGGACACTCCGGCTCGCACAGGCTGTCCGACGCGTGCATCGTACTGGCTCGGTCGTGAATCGCATCCATTGCACGCCACGGTTAGCTTACGACCAAGATGTACGGAGCGGTTCGGACCCGGAAACGACTTGGTCGGTGAATTTCATGTAGCTCGCATCAGACTGGCTCAATCGTACAGCTGTACGAGTTGGCCGGAAAACACGCGTACGGCTCGTAGTTTTTCCGTCCGGATCACGTTTGGTGACCTTCCGACCCGGATCGGAATCGGCCCCAAAATGTTTTCTCTCTTACTTTTTCTTTATCTAATTCGCACTCTGTTCATTCACCCCATGTTTTCTCTCACATAATTTTTCTATCATCTCTCTTATTTCACACCACATGTTTCCTCTGCCTCTTTTTCTCTGGTTTTACACCAGCTTTATTTTCTTTTTTTTGTTCCACCTTATCTCTCATCTCCTACCTTGATTTGTTTTCTCCTTCACCTTTAACATGTTCTGCATGCTCCACTTTTGTATTTTCTTTTTGTAGTTTTAGACCATTACTTTTCACTTTATTCTATCTTCTCTTGTTTAACACAAGATGCCCATTTTCCCATGCCATGTTATATTTCCTCTAATTTTGACATCTATTTTCTTTCCTTCCTGCTTCTTTCCCTCTTGCTTTTTATTTTACCCATTTACAGATTCTTTTCTTTGCCCTTTTTTTTTACATTCCCCTCATTGCTGAAAATGAAGTGGGTCCTTCAAGATTCAATGGAGCCAGATTTTGGCCGGCCTAGGGTCAATGTTCTGATTCTGTCTCTGTGCAGTTTGCCAAAACTGGGACACATACAGCGACATCTGCATTTTGCATGCTTTGTAGTCCAAGCAGCAACCTGCAAGAGGTGAGAGAGGCCTCTTACTTTCAGCTCTAGCTGGGTCCAACTCGCATGCCTCACTTAAAAGGCCATCAGCACATCTTTTGTTCAAGTCTCATCTTGGCTGGGTTCAGCGTGAGCTTAACACCTTGATTCCAGCGCCAACGATCAAACAAAGACATTCAGCTTATCACTTCACTAGTGCTTGAGCTGAACTATGAATTGGTGCCATGCTTTTTTGTTTTGCAAGCTCATTATATAAGAGCTATGCGTGCACTGTAACAAGGTCAGATACATCGGCTTAGTAATTACACTAGTAACCATGAAGACAGCACTTGTTAATACATCCTTATTATTGCCCAAAGGAACCCTTTCAGCAGCCTAAGAATAACGAAATATTGAGGAGAAACAGGTTCTACACTTGTGCCGGGCAGTTTTCATTTAGCTCCTTGTCCGCAGTTCGTAACTCACTGAGTTATATTACAAGGATTATAACTTGTGATCTGCAGGTAACAAAAAGAGCTCTGAAGCAAAAGCAGTAACCCACTGAGCTGTGTACATAAAATACAAATCTGCGACCTGTATATTACACATTGTGCTATGTAGCAGGCACATTAACCCTCTATGCAATTTTATGAATAGGCACATACATTTCTCCAGCAAGTGCATAAACCACCTGAGGTATCTTACTGTTATTATATCCAGACGATTGCTGGGTATACAAAGATCACTTCAATATCTTGCCTTAATGTGAAAGGCATTTGGAAATGAGGCAGAATAAAAAAGAATTTAAAAAAAATATGTAGGTTGACTACTGACCGGGTTGGAGGAAATGCTGCTCCCCATGTTCTGCCTCTCGCATCTCCACCCCTTTCTGCTGCTACCCTTTATCACCCCCCCCCCCCATTATGGGGTCCCAAAGTTTAGTTCTCGATTTCCAGCACTGGTTCCCTGCCTACTTTCACACCAAGTTTTACTTTTTCACTTTCCCATCTTGTTACACTTTCCTAATTTCTTTTTTTGCCTATGCCTTTTTTTCTAACTTTGTCCATCTTTGTTTCTCTCATCTCACCACCTAGTTCCCCTTTTCACTTCATGCATTGCTTCATACTTTGGGCCCCATTACAAGTGCCTTGTTAATACCAGGAGCTAATACAACCTATTGAACACTGATACCGCAGTGCTTGTTTTTTAGGTCTCGCCTACGCAGCGAGAATGCAATGCTTAGGAGGGCCTTTAGCCGTTGCTTTGGTCATTTTCAAGCACACACTCATGCTTGTGGTGGCATCCACCTTGCGGGAGCGAGCAGGGGCGCGCCACAAGCACGAGTGCAGTGCTTGAAAATGAGCAGACTGCGTGCGCATGCACGCACCACTCCCGGGCTCTCTCTCTCTCTCTCTCTCTCTCCTCTCGCTTTCTCTCTCTCTCTCTCTTTCTCTCTGTCTCTCCTGCTCTCTCTTTCTCTCTCTCTGTTTTTTTGTTTTCTTTTTTTGTTTAATGTATCTGTTTATTAAAGCTCATGTTTAACATACTTTTCTTATGTATAGTTGAGAAACATGTCCCATGTTATAAATTGTTTAGATCGGACCAATTAAAACTATAACCCAGAACATTTGGCACTCGTCGTGCATCAATATGGGCATAGGCTATTTTCCATACTGGGTTCCATTTCCTAGAAAAACACACCAGAATGTAGAACGTGCACTAGTACAGTGATGACGTAATAGCATTTTCTCTCGGAAGCAAATGTCCAAGAACATTGAATAAACTGTTGCAAAGTGGTGACGTTGCATTTTGTCTTCCTATATGCCTTTTTTTTTATTTTAAAGATGTTTTTATTAGGAAGTGCGCGTCAGGTCGCTAACAAGGCATCGCGAGGGCACATCAAATGCGGAGTCCGCATCCTATGGCATAGACCCAGTGGGTACCCGCTTGAATACCACTATCATCGTAGGGGTTACTTCGGTGTCTGACTCTGTAGTCCGTTTAGGTGCGCCATGTCTCCGGCAGCCATGTGTGTGACGGCATTGGTTACTATGGGAACGATCGACCATTTATACCACATGCGCGTGCTCTGCCCAGCCGCTACCAGCTAACAAGCATTGGCATAGCCAATAGGTCACGCCTTTGGGCCCTTATAAGTATTTAGTTATGCAGCACAATATCCTTACTGCTAAACTCTTATAAGGTCCCAAACGTGAGACCTATTGGCTATGCCAATGCTTGTAACTTCTATGGACCCCCAGTGAATCACTACTGGAAGCAGAGTACCCCTGCCTAAGCAATTTGTATGAATTGATCCTCAAACCAATATACAAAATACTAAATCATGCATACATCAAACACATATACAATTATGAAATATGTTGTTTAATTCACAAACAAAATAAATTTGCAAAAGTTAAAATTTTAATAGGAATGTTTTGAGCATTTCAAAAGTTTGATTCATTTCTAAAACAGGAAGTGATACACTAGAGTCAAGCATATAACTTTCTTTTTTGCTCCAATGTGTGTTCTCTTTTTGCCAGTGCTTACCAGTGCTGCTACAGTTGAGGCCGACAATCGGCCATAATAGATTCCATTTGCTGTACTTGACTTGCTCTAAAAAATTAAGATAAGGATGGAAACTTTATTTTTAGCTGCCAATTTCACATTCCTTCACATTCACAGAATGTTTTAAACTTTAAATTGTCAGTTTTGCTTTTTTTGTATATATGGACGTTTTTGACCTACTAATATTTAATTTTCTAAGCAATCTGGATCCCTTGAGGAGGCATTGCAAACCCCCAAGCGGTCCGCCACCATGCATGGCAGTACTAAACTGAAACAAAGTGGCAGATTAAAATGAAACAGGAAACAGGAAAATTCAAGCTGAAGTCAATTCAGTGACCATCTGCTTGGGCACTGCAATGGCGCCCAAGGCGGCTGAAAAGTTTGTCTATGCCTAAGGTCAACCCTGGAAAGGGAAGAGTTGCCTGCTCCTCAAACCACAGGAGGACGACGGCGGGACAACAGGTACAAGGCAGGCACTGACCAGAAAGACTGGTCATCCCCTTACCGCTTCCCTCCAGGAAGCCTTGGCTAATAACCCAAAGCGTATGCATGAGAAGGGAATCCCCCTCTCACATATAGAAAAACGCCTTAGTGAGTGTATCACATAGTCTGTACCACAACACTAAGTCTGTTTTATTTCACCACACCTTTTTAAAAAAACGGTCCTGAGGAAAGCCAGAATACTCTAAGGCACTGGCTGAAACATGTCGACCATCTGAAGGACGCAGGGGGCAGTAACTCGCCACCCTCACGCGTCCTGTAACCTTACTTTTAACCGCTGGTGACGGCCCAGTTATTAAAATTTAATTTACCCTCGGGTACTGGGACCACCACCAAGCCGTTTTAAATCACAACTCACCCAACCTCACTGCACTCTCAGCAATATACCAGCTCCGCTGTAATCAGGCGTCGTAGCACACCCGGGACATACTAGGTGTCACTGGGTGGGCCCGATGATGAAGCATGCCACCAACTAGGTTGGTGGGTGAGGGCTTCATGAATACACCAACAAGGTGCCTGTGACAGAACTAATTTGAGTACTGTAACACTTTGGTCAACTTCAGCTAGTCCTCTTTGTTTAATCGCAGATTAAAATGAAACAGGAAACAGGAAAATTCAAGCTGAAGTCAATTCAGTGACCATCTGCTTGGGCACTGCAATGGCGCCCAAGGCGGCTGAAAAGTTTGTCTATGCCTAAGGTCAACCCTGGAAAGGGAAGAGTTGCCTGCTCCTCAAACCACAGGAATGATAAAGTTTCAGTCAGTTCTCCTAAATGGTCCATCCAAATATGCACATTTCCTTCCCGGTACAACCTACAATTAATAAAAGAGGTTGAGTTCTCTCTTCATTTGCTCTTGGTGACCCTGTGCACCGTACATCGTATTCCATAAGGGTGACATAAAAATCTACCAATTGGCTTCTTTCTTCCCACTTAGTTTGCTGCAGAAAGTGAGAGGTAGCAACCCATCTTGGTACTGCCTATGGTTCCAACTCGCATGCCCATACTGACTTCAAACCTAATACTTGAGGTAAAAAGGAGAAGGAAATAAAGACAAAGCACCCGAATTAGAGAGTGTAGGCAAGGCCCTGTCCACATTCTAGGCACCAAGGGAGTAGAAGCATGGCTTTCCACAAATTTGCAATGTCTGGAACTTAAGACGCTGTAATCTTTGTGGCATCTGGTGCCCATTAGAGTACTCTGTTCTCCCTCCCAGGCCCTTCAGTAACTCATTGGCCTTTACAGAAGATGTTGACGCCTCTATTGGTATCCAGTATTTATTGAAAGAATGTGTCAATTATATTTCATGATTGACCTTAAAATATTGTATATTTTATTTTCTGTGGTTGAATAGGTGAAAATCTTTCCAACTCCAACTGATGCATCCTTTCTTGCAACATCGAACTACTCACACCCTCTCTTAAGTGATCATTGATGGAATAGTTGCCAGCAGAGTTTATGTCGCGAACAGTGCATCTCTTCAATATCCATCTTGGGAACTACATGGGGGTATGGGTGCAAGACTTTCTCCTATGCTTATGACACTCAGCTGAAATGTGAGTCCACTCCACATGGCAATATTGACAGACTCGAAGACTGCTCATCAGGGTGTCAGATGACTTTCTTAAAGAGCAAAACGGAGGTTCTAATCTTCGGAGAAGAATCATAGTGCTGGTTCGATAGCCTCTGGTCTTCTTCGATGGGTGACTTGCCGTCTCCAAATCCACAGGTGAAGACTTTTGGATTAGAGATGGATGATAAACTAAAATTTGGCTTACAAATCCCAAATGTTTGGTCAGTAAGATTTCTGTTGCTTCACTCCTGAAGGAAAATCCTGCCATTTCCAACGAACAGTGCACCTTGGTGGTAGGGATGCTAGCTATTTCTCAGCTGCAATATGGAAATGCATCAGATCTAGACCTACCTGAAACACAATTAAAAAAGCATTCAAAGCATGCCAGTTGCTTAGTGGGAGTCTTCCAAAACACTAACACATCTCAGAAGTCTGCAGAGCACTTGCCGGGTTTCCGATTAAACAAAGGACCCAAGAAAAGGCACTCAGTGTTATGCATAGGGCTGTGTATCAAACAAGCCCAAAATTCTTGTTGGACCTCATCATTCCTTATATGGCAGGCCTCCAAGATCTGCATCTCAGGTCCTACTGACAATTCCACACAGCGGGAAAGTCCAAAGCAGTCGAAGATCGTTATGAGTTCTAGGTCTCCAATTTTGGAATGCCCTTTCTCTGCCATTGTGCTTGATCCAAGATTATATAATCTTCAGGAAATATTTGAAAACTTTTCTTTTTTGCCTAATGGGCAGCTTCCTCTTCAGATATAGGGTTGTCATTCTCTCCTAATGCCAAGATGCAGCTGCTGGCTGTTGCTCTTTACTGGCAAATAAATACATAAAAAAACAAATAAAATAAACAAATTATGAAACTTTTGACATTCCAGCACACTGTTCCCATCCTCCAACCATGAGCTTCATCATGCTAGTGCACTTAAACAAGACACATGCATCTTGACAATTATTCTGCATAAATACACTGCATTTTATTACTTTCCTCCCACCTACCCCACTCATGAACAAAAAAGCACGAGATTGCCTTAAACTGCAGTGAACCGACAGCTGCTTTACCACAAACGATACTCAAACAAATGAAGCTAGTTCACCACAAATGGTCGACTTGTTTCTCCTGTGGTATGTTTCAAATGCTAGGTCTGCATAATTGACTGTTTGTGAAATGGCTGTAGGCGAAGTCAGGTTCCTTCCGGCTGCTAGTGGTAAAGTGAGTTGAAGATTTATCAGGCAAATGAAAAATAGTTTAATGAACTTTCTGCACTACAGCTAAAATCGATGTCATGCATTGTCATTTGTTTATATTTTTTGTTCAAAATTATGATTGGCAATTGATTGTATGTTATTCTGGGGGGAGAAAAGAACTCAAGGAAATCTATTGTGGAGAAACGTTCTCCAAAAATGTGTCTCCTTGATTGTTTCCAGGTGCATTTCATCCTCATGATGACAAAAACACTCTAGTGAATGCGCTTTGTGTTGAAAGCATCACTGCAGTCCTTTATTGCTGGATCACACAGATTTCTTGTTTCCCTTTTGCAGAGGTAAACCACTATTCCTTTCTTTTAGTACACCATGGATACACTCTAGCACTGTACCCTGGTTCCTCTAACCCTATATTTGTTCTGGTACCTGTACACTGCCCATTCCCTAGCGCCTCTAAGCCTGCCTATACCCTATTATTCTTAACCTCTTCCTGTATCCTAGTACTAGTACAGTCGTCTATGCCATAGTACCTCTACCCTTACAAATAATATAGTACCCTTGCCCTTCTTCATTACTCCCGCCTCTCTTTCTCCATACCTGTTTCAGGTGCTTTCTTTGTGCCCTCATGTTCACTTTTTATCTTTATTTGTTTAATTCTCTCAAATTGTTTTGAGAAAAAAGTTTTTCCTGTTAAAATTTAGTTTTACAAGTCTGGGTTCATCAGATTGTTTTACACCATTTTGTATTTTCTCTGAAATCAGGCGCAGCTTGACATTCAATGAAAAGACTGGATAAGCAGTTTTTCTTGACCAGAATCTTTGGGATGGGAATCCATGATTTTCCTGGGATACCCTTCAGATTCTTGTCTGAGACCTGGAGAATGACTCAGAGGCCTCTCCTCCAGTGTTCTAGAGTCTATACTGAGATTGGTGAGGAATCTAGGTGGCAGATTTACGAGGAAGTGCCGCAGCGCGGCAACGCAAGCCCTTTGGATGTGCCACACTGTGGCACTTCCAAAGCACAGAAATGCGACATATTTACAATAATATGTCGCATTCCTGTGCTCTCCCCTGCGCTGGCACACAAACAGCTGCCATGCGCCGGCGCAGGCACCCTTGCATCATGGTTCAAGGATGCCTGGGTCATAGGGAGATTGTTTTCGACAGGAAGGGGCACCTTCCTGCACACAAACAATCACTACATGCATTTTCCTCTTTCAATGCGTGCTGTAGAATGCAGCACGTATTGAAAGAGGAAAAAACGACCAGAATGAAAAGATTTCTCCTAGTTGCGCCTCCAAACGCCTCCTGGGGAGGTGTAGCATTCACACGCATTTCCAGATTTACGATTCCTTGTACATCTGGAAATGTGTCTTGTTCCATGGGTGTTGCGTGGGAACACCCACAGCAACAACCATGGAACGCCCCTTTCACGCAAAGTGCTGCATGTAAAGGGGCCATATTTACAAGGACAGGAAAAGCCACATAGCCACATAGGGTGGCTTTTCCTTTTCTTGTAAATATGGGGCAGAGAAATCCGCCACCAGTACATCACAAAAAGTGACGTACTGGTGGCACAGGGGGCTTGTAAATCTGCCCCCCAATGTCTTTATCTCAAGGATGATCCCTTCTGTGTTCTTCTTCCAAAGAGCCTTCCATAGGTCATTCCACCAATGAATTGTCCAGAGGGCCAGTTCAGTCGTCAAATACTAGATTATGGTTTGAAGATTCTGAATCTGAACTCTCTGAAAACTATTGCGACTGCTTCAAAAATTAGTCAGAACCATTCTGCTGCCTGGCAACAGCAATTTAAAAATGTAATCAATGGCTAACATTCAACAGAACCGTCAAATGGAAAAAATAAATCATTTCGGACCTGATTCACAAGCTGCACTTTGCTGTACTTGTTGTAGCACTTCAGTAGAGCTACATAACGTCCATAGATTGCTATTCACAAACTGCACTTTTGTTGTAACCTAAACTTTTGAGTACGTTTACCACTCTTCGATATTCATAATCGACAATTTTTGAATAACTTGCACTTTTGTAGTAATTTACACTTTTGCCGTAAGTCCCTATCACTGTTATTTTCTATAGGAGGTTGTTGCATTACCAGTCGTTGGCCATGTGTAGTGCTGTACTTATCAAAAAAGCGTAAGTTTACTGTAAAAGTGTACATTACTACAAAAGTGCAGTTTGTGAATACCGAAAAGAAGTAAACTTATTCAAAAGTATAAACATACTCAAAAGTGTAAGTTACTTTTTTTAATCAGACCCCTAGACTTTATGGATACCTGGCCCTCGAAATGGTTCATTAAAGCTTTCTTCAGTTCTCAACTGCACCATCAGAGCATTGAAATGCAGAGAAAACAAAAAACCTAAATCTATGCAGCAGAAAGGGATGCACCTGTAAACTATACAGCTACAGAGCAAACTTCAGAAAAGAAAAAAAAAGTAATACTATTCTTGTCTCTCCAATGCATCGTTCTCCTGCAAAGATAATATTCCAGCGATATCCAGGGAAATGGGCCAACATCGCTGGAAAACCAGCGATGTTGCACTCAAAACGGCGATGGCCTTGGTGATACGACCCTGTGGTCGTATCACCATAATCCACCCCCAACGTTATGGATACATAAGTCTGGATTTTACCAGACGTTCAAATCCAGCGATAATGGCCAGCTAGCCACTTTTTGCCCGATAACAGACACTAAAGCGGCGATAGGTTTATCGCCAGCCCTTGTTAATATGCCCGTGGATCGCTGGAGGGTACCCCCGGCTACTGGGTAGGTGGTAATGTTTAAAATGCTTACCCTGCCAAAATTCCTATATGTCCTCCAGACTACTTATTACAAGTTCCCAGAATAGATTTTTGCCAAGATAGACAAGGAGGTCCATAAACTGTGATGGAATGGGGAGCACTCCTGGGTGGTGCTGCGGACTCTGCAGCAAATCTAGTACAATGGGGGCATTATCGTTGGACATTTGAGTATATTACTGGGTGGCACAGTTAATAGTCATTAATGACTGGGGGTATATGACTGGGGGTATGTGCCCAGAGACCATCCCACTTATGTACTGGAGCAGCACCAGTTCCAATCCAGGCCATATTTACACTACTTACATGGGCGAAAGGTTACGAGGAAGTTATTGCCAGCAACGCAAATGATGATTGATGCTTGGAACAAGACTGCAAAATGCCTGGTTTGGGTGGCTATGTTCACCCGGGAGACCCCATTTTCGGTTGGGACGAGGCTGAAGAGGTTTCGGAGCTAAGGATCTCATTGGCATATCCAGGTTGGGTGAGCTTCTTGAGGATGCTGATCTTGTACCTATCAGTTCCCTTCAGCGAGACTCCCTACTTGGCAGTACACAATATTTTAAATCCATACAACTCAGGCACGCCTGGCACGCAGAGGGGCTGAAAGTGACTGATATTCCAGAATATGCACCATTAAAGGGGAGACTGCTCCAAGGGGAATTAGAAGTAAAGGCGGCCTCTTGTACCTACAGGACAGTAAACAGCAACATGCCTGACTCCCTGACGAAGCTTCGAGAGACGTGGGAGAGTGAAGTGGGAGACCTAGACGACATAGATTGGCGGCAGCCCTGATGCACCAGAGGGAAGTGGCGATTAATTTGAGACTACGACTGAAACAATTTAAGATTTTATATAAGGTCTGCTATGACAGAGTCTGGTTGCATAAATTTGGGAGAGCGGAGACTCCGGATTACCTGAGATGCAAGGACTCGTGTTCCTTCCTACACACACTCTGGAACTGCCCCAACATACAATCATACTGGAGCGAAGTACAGGGTGAAATAGGCAAGGTCCTGGGGGAGTCCTTTCAAGCTGACCCAAGTATGTTCTCCTTGGTATAACCTCAGATGTAGATGTTCCACAAGCCAAGCTTCCCTTCTGTAACCTGGGCCTGGTGTTGGCAAAATGAGATGTTTCCAAACATTGGGGAGCACCGAAGACACCTTCCCCTTGGGAGTGGGGGGAGGGGATGGACCTGTATATGGCGGCAGAAAAGGTCATGTATAAAGTTAGAGGTTGTCTGAAGAAAAATGTTAAGATCTGGGGTCCCTGACATAAAATAAAAGTCCTCATGATTTACTGTGGAAGACTGCTAATATGTATGTGTTATTTGGTGTATGTTGGACTGCCCTGTGGGGAATGTTTGTACACTGCAACACCGCTAATGTTGAACGATTGATCTTTGCTCCGATATAGTTATTGTTGTGGGTGCACGTTTGTGTACCTTTTTTTCTTTGTTGGAAAAAATAAAATAAAAAACTTTTTTTTTAAAGAGTGAATGGATCTCATGGTGGATGAAGTTTCCATGGCAGGACAGCAGGTTGTGTTTTTTGGGGTGTTCGTTTTGTTGGGTTGGAGGGCGGTGAGGGTGGATGGGTCCAGTTGGGGACAGAAGGTTTTGTCACTGACTTAGTCAGAGAAGTGGGTGCAGAGGTCCTGTGATGAGGTGATGGCCGTGGAGCTGGTGACAGAGATGGTGTTGTTCTTCACTATGGCAAAAAGGTCTTTGGCGTTGTGGGTGCCATTTTCAAAGTGTTTAGCCTCTGCTAATTGTTTGATGAATCTGAGTTTCTGATGGAAGAACTGGAGGGCTGATTTGTAAGTGCTTTTGTAATTTTTGTCATAGGTGTGGCTCCAGAACCACTGACAGAATATCGATAGTCAGAATATCGACCTTCAGAAATAGCGCCACATAAATATCGAAGTCAAGAATATCGACATCCTATCTACATTATAGTACAAAAATATCAAAAAAATAATATCGATGTCAAAAATATAGTTGTAAAAAATATTGTTTTTTTTTAAAGTTACAAAAATAATGTAAACAAAGTAAATAATACATATAATTCAAATAAACATAGTTAAAAATATTTTAAATGTTTAAAAATTATAACTAATATATATAATGTAAAATTAAATTAAACAGATACATATAATATATAATATATATACATAATAATATTTTTAATACATATTTTAATAACGTATAAATTATTAAAAAATATCTTATAAATTACAAATACATCTCTACACATAAAACAATAATATAAATACAAATTAAATAAATATATATATAACAAATTAAAAAAATTATTATTTTTAATATTTTTAAAATTAATTATATACTACATTAACTAAAATAATACAGAAAATATTAGATAGCGGAGGGAATAAAATTACTATTCCAACTCCAAACAGTGCAACAGTAGGGTATGTTGGATAGCGTAGGGGTAAAAATTACTATTCCCACACCAGTGAGTGCAACAGTGGGGAAAGTGTTGGATGGCGTGGGGTAAAAATTATTATTCCCATTCCAGTGAGTGCAACAGTAGGGAAAGTGTTGGATGGCGTAGGGGTTAAAATTACTATTTCCACTCCAGTGAGTACAACAGTAGCGAAAGTGTTGAATAGCGTGGGGGTTAAAATTACCGTTCCCACTCCAGTAAGTGCAACAGTAGGGAAAGTGTTGGATAGCGTAGGGGTAAAAATTACTATTCCCACTCCAGTGAGTGCAACAGTAGGGAAAGTGTTGGATAGCTTAGGGGTAAAAATGAGTATTCCCACTCCAGTGTATGCAACAGTAGGGAAAGTGTTGAATAGCGTTAAGGTTAAAATTACTATTCAAACTTCAGTGAGTGTAACCATGTGGAAAATGTAGGATAGCGTAGGGGTTAAATTAACATACTTATTAATTAAATAATTTTTTAAAATATATAACATATTAATATTTAATTAACAAACAAAAAAAAAAATACCAATAAAATTAAATATTTACTTAAATAACATTAAATTACTTCCCACCCTATTCCCCTATAAACGCACAACCCGCTACACATAACAACTACCACAATTAACTAAATAATCAATTAATCAATTAATAAAAATTAATTACCAATTAATAATTAAATGATAATAAATTAATAATCAATACCAATTATTAAAAATTACAATATACTTAATTATAATGAATTACTTCCCAACCTATTCCCTGATAAACCCACAACCCGCAACACATAAAAAATAACACATTTCATTTAATTATCAATTAATAAAAACTAATTACCAATTAATAATTAATCAACAAGAAATTAATTAGCAATAACAATACATTAAAAATAATAATACATTAATTATAATTAATAAAATTATAACTTAATCCATCAATAAAAATTCATTACAATTAATAATTAATTAACAGTATATTAATAATCAATAAAAATAAATAAAATATTAATTAATTAATTATAAATAAATTACTTCCCACCCTATTCTCCTATAAACCCACAACCCACTCTGATAATAAAACGCAAAATTTACTTTTAAAAAAATTACTAATTTCTAAACATTTAATACATATATTTAAAAATAAATCAAAAACATTACAAAAAATGTTAAACACATACATATAAAATACCTACTAAAATATATTACACTAATATAAATATCGATATTATTAACAACGATATTTTTGCTAACGATATTACTTACTTCGATATAAAAAAAACGATATTAATACCTTAAGGTCGATATTCTGGTCACCGATATTCTTTTTTTTTTTTTTTTTTTTATATTTTTATTTGCATTTTCAACACCGAAACATAACAAGCATGTCAGAATGAATCGTGCAACACCATCGACCTCCGTCACTACCCTCCTCCCTCCATCCCCAGCGCCCCGTAGTGCCTGACATTGCCATAATAGAGAGGAAAGCACCCTCCCTCCTGTGCCGAAGCCGCCTCCAACACCCTTCCACCCATCATGGAAGTGATCTAGCCGCTCCCCTCCCCCTTCAAAGCCCCCCATCCATGCTATGATATCGTCTCCACTTCCCCCACACTCTGGAGAATTTCTTCGGGCAGCCTCTCGCTGCATATGTCACTCGTTCAGCCGCCATATAGATGTCCATCCCCCTCCTCCAGTCAGCAAGCCTAGGGGGGCGAGGGGCTCCCCATTCCCGCGCCACGTCCCTCTTGGCCACCATTAATGCTAGCGTCAGGAAGATGAGGTGGGGCCGGGTCAGATCTATATCATTCGCTATCCCCAGTAGAACTAATTTAGGGTCCATGGGCAGTGGCTCTTCAAGAATGTCCCCCAGTTCTGTTATTATCCTTGCCCAGTACCTTTGGAGAACCTCACATTCCCAAATGGTGTGGTAGAAGTTGCCCTCGGTATGGCCACACCGTAAGCAACTAGGGTCGACGGTCCGCCCCATCCGGTGTCGGCGGAGTCTATCATAGTAGACTCTGTGGAGTATCTTGAGTTGGATAAGTCTGAGTCGAGATTTGATCGCCACCTCCCTAGGGTGCATTAGGGCAGTTTCCCAGTCGAGTGTGTCCATCTCCCCCACGTTCGCCTCCCAAACCATCCGCAATTTCACCAGTCCGTCCCGGATGTTATTAATAAGGGTTTTGTACGTCAGGGAGACCAGCTTGGCCTGCACCTGCTCCTGTAGCAGGCGGCCCTCCAGTGGGGCATATTCCGGCAGGGGGTCCGCTAACGCCCCCTCTGCCTGACATGCGTGCCGTATTTGCGCATATTTGAGGAACTGAGTGGCATGCAGGCCGAACTCTGCCTCCAGGTCCTGGAAGGACTTCAGGTCACCCCAGCGCTGGAGGTCTCTCAGCACCGAAATGCCGATATCGTCCCACCGTCGGAAGCCTTTTAGCTTATGCAGCTCCTTTAGCCACGTACACTGCCAGAGTGGGGTTTGTCGCGATGGTTTGTGCCACCACCCGATGCGTCTCGTCGCCCTATCCCAGCTTTCCACCGTCACTCTTGTTGCCGACAGAAGTGCTGCCCTCCCCTTCCCTCCATAGATATAGTGCAGGCAGGATCGGCCGGCTAGCTTCCCCCTCTCCAGCCTATACGTAGGGTGATCCGCCGGTGCATGTAACCAGTCATTGATGGGGGCTAGATGTTCCGCCCAGTAGTATGCCTCCACGTTGGGGAGGGAAATCCCGCCATCGTATTGGTTTCTCTGGAGGGTCTCCAGCGTGATCCTGGGCTGTTTCCCCAGCCAAAGCAGTTCCCTAAGGCCCTCATTTATTTCCTGGAAGACCTGACGCGGGAGGGGAAAGTATTCATTTTGGAGCGCATAGAGAAGCCGCGGCAGCGTGATCATTTTATACATCGCCGCACGCCCCAGCAGAGTAAGTGGGAGTGTCTTCCATCTACCTGCCTCCTCCTTAAAGTTCAGCAGGACCCTCTGGATGTTTTCTTTATAGGAGACAGCCCTGCTTTTCGTGATGTAGATTCCCAGGTAGAGAAACCCTTCCGCGGTCACCCGTAGAGCCTCAGGCAGAGCCGAGCCCAGGTCTCCCTCTCCGGGGTTGTACAATACCGACTTATGCCAATTTACCGTGTAGCCGGAGCGCGACGGGTCCAGCCGTGTGAAGAGGCGCGGCACCGAGGTTTCAGGGGAGGTAACATACAGTAGGATGTCATCCGCATACAGCGATATTTTCTCCTCACTCCCCGCTCCGTCGCGGATTTTAAATCCCGCGATCTGCGCATCCTGCCGCACCTCACACGCCAGCACCTCTATGGTAAGGGCAAATAGGAGCGGGGACAGGGGACAGCCCTGACGGGTCCCCCAACGTATCGGGAATTCCTCTGAAAACATACCATTGACTTTGACCCGCGCTCGCGGGTCTGCGTATAGAAGCGTAATCCATTGCCGAAACTTCGGGCCAAACCCAAACTTCAACAACACGCTATCCAAGAAGGGCCAATGCACTGCGTCAAATACCTTTTCCGCGTCTAGGGAGAGAAACACATGGGGTTCTTCTCGCGCGCACACCTCCAACAGCCAGTTGTGTGTCCTCCGTAAGTTGTGTCTAGTTGCCCTATCTGGCAGGAAACCGGTCTGGTCCAAATGAATTAGTCCAGGGACCACCCTGCGCAGTCGGAGGGAGAGTATTGTTGCCAGAAGTTTCACCTCTACATTCAACAGTGATATAGGGTGGTATGACGAGCACTCCTCCGGCGGTTTGCCCTGCTTATAGATAGGGACTATCGTGGCCGTACGGAGATCTAACGGAAGCATCCCTTCTTCCAGCGCCCCGTTGAATAGCGCCAGTACATGTGGGGCGAGGAGGTCTGCCGTTTTTTTAAAGAATTCCGCAGGGAACCCGTTAGGGCCTGGGGACTTTCCCGGGCGGAGCCTGGCGAGCGCCTCCCGCACCTCAGTCACCGTGAGCTCTGACTCAAGACTTTCCCGGTCTATCTCCTCTAACCTGGGAGTCTCAACCTCCTCCAGATATTGGCTGATTTCTGCTGTCGTACCTAGGTTTCGGGCCTCATAGAATGCTTCATAATAGTCTGCAAAGGTCTGTGCTATCCGGGCGTCGGTTCTACAGGGCCGGCCATCGGCCCCGAGCATCATGTCCACCCACCTCGCCTCCTGTTCACTGCGGCTCAACCACGCCAACAGTTTCCCGGATTTATCCCCTACATCGTATAGGCGATGCAGGGTAGCTAGCGCCTGGGTCCTGGCCTCATTACTCGTTAGGTCCTGATATCGCTGCTGTGCTTCTAGCAGCCTTCAGAGCGCGGGTTCCCCCCCCCCCCCCCCCCCTCCCTGACATATTGCTTTTCCAGGTCTAAAACACGCAGCTCAAGGACCATAGTGTCTTCCCGCTGCCTTCTTCTGTCCCCCGCTATCCTGCTTTGTATTGTATCTCGAAGCACTGCCTTCATGGCCTCCCAGATCGTCACCCTGGAGTCCACGGAGCCCAGATTATCCGCCAAATATACTTTCACGTCTGCCCTGAAGCCCTGCAATAACTCCTTGTTTTGTAAGTCCCAGGCCGCCAGCCTCCAATTCCCAGCCTGTGCCCCTCGTCCCACGCCCAACGTCACCATCAACGGTGAATGGTCCGAGATGCCCGCGCCAGAAAGTCAGCCCGGCTCGTCACCTCCAGCACATGGCGGGGTAAAAAGACGTAATCTAGTCTGGAGTGCACCTTGTGCGCCCCCGAAAAGTAGGAGAACTCCCTGGTCTCTGGGTGAAGCCATCTCTAGGCATCCGTCAGCTCCACCGTGTCAGTAAAGTGCGCCAGAGGGGAACATCCCAGGGGGGCCAGTCGCTCCCCCGACCTGTCCCTATCGGGGTGCATCACATCATTGAAATCTCCCCCCACTACATGCTGCGCGCCCGGCGTATTCAGGATGATATCCGTCACCCTTGCAAGTGTTCTCGCCTGTAGCCGAGGGGGTGCATAGACCGACATCACCGTCATCTTCCGGCGTCTCCACGTCCCCGCCACTCCGACATATGTACCTTGGGGATCTGACCATGTGTCTGTCACTATGAAAGGGGGGGACTTCCGCACCAGGATGGCCACGCCTCTGGAACCTGACATAAACCCTGCATGCGCTAGCACCTTGTACGCTCCTCTAGCCAAGAACCCACATCGTGTCCCCCGCAGGTGTGTCTCCTGTAACAGTACTATGTCCGGCGCCTGCCGCTTAACTGGTGCCATGACCAATCCCCTCTTTATCTTTGTACCTAGACCGTTGACATTCCATGTGAGGATTTTAATCGACCTACCATCACTTACCCCTCCCTCGGGGCCCTCCCTCCGTTCAGAAGACATCATACTGAGTCACCTCATGGCCGGGGAAGTCTCTTGTGTAGTGTCCATAGGTAGCAGTGTTCATTCCATGTGCGACATGCCTAACAACAGAAAACCAAACCTCGAACCCCCCCACCCTACCACCCTCTGGTCTCCCACAAACTTCCCTGTCCCCCCAACCAGTGGACCCCAAAGAACCCCCCCCACCCCACCCCCTCCTCCCGTCCAGCCCCATCGCCGTCCAAGTGACAGAGATACCGCTGTGCAGGGGAAGGAGGTCTGTCGCCCATCCACTAGGGACCTCGTCACACGCTCACCCGCTTCACCCCTCCGCAGGAGTTTCGTGCCAGTGCCCGTAAACCCTACCCAAGAACCGAACCAACAATACCCCAATAGAAACCCCTCCCACCACTGTTAAAGAAATCTTGCTGAGAACAAACCAGGAGGGGAGAGAAACACAACTATACAAAAAAAAGGGGGGGTAGACAACAACTTGCGTGCTCTCAGCGACAGTGTTCTCGACTGGCTGGCCTGTTCATCTCCGCATCAAGAGTTAGAGTCCTGCAGCTCCCCCCTCGAGTTCTCCGTGTCCTGCGTTTGTCCCTGCTCCAAGTCTTTTATGGCGGCCGCCAAGGGGTGCATCGATCTTTCCTCCAGGTCCTCCCCCTCTGAGGCCGTACCCCCCGGTTATTCTTCCCCCTCCGAACGCGCCTTCTCTGCCAGGCAGCGGTAGCGTGAGCCCGCCGTCTGCCTCGATGCCAGGGAGGATGTACTTTCCCGCCTCCTCCTCCGAGGACCCATGGTCCCGTACGGGGCCGCCGCCATGTCTCTACCGCTCCGGCCACGCCTTACACCTTGGAGCCTCTGTGTTCCGCCGGCGCCGCCCCCTGGGTGGTCTCTCTCCGGGGGTCCCGGGGCCCCTGTCAGCTGCCGGCCCACCGGCGGATGCTCTTCCAGCCACTGCCAGGCCTCTTCCGGGGAGAGAAAAAACAAGGACTTTTCTCCGTAGATCACCTTCAGTTTGGCCGGGAATAACAGCATGTACTGTATGTGAAGTGCTCTCAACTTGGCCTTAACTGCGTCAAAGGAGCATCGCTGCTTTTGCACCTCCTGACTATAGTCCGGAAAGATCATGATGTGGGCATTCTCATGGCGGATGACCCCCAGTTTCCGAGCTTCGCGCAGAATCATGTCGCGGTCCAGGAAGTTCAGAAAGCGTGCAATGACAGGCCTCGGTCGCGTCCCCACCGGCGGTTTCGCCATCAGTGCTCTGTGCGCCCGTTCAATTACGAAGCAAGAAGAGAATTTATCCTTCGGGAATGTGCGGAGTAGCCACGAGTGGAGGAACTCCGCCATGTTCGAGCCTTCAAGTCCTTCTCTAAAGCCTACAAAGCGGAGGCTGTTGCGTCGCACCCTATTTTCGGCGTCGTCCACTTTCCACTGGAGTTGCTTATGCGAGGCTTTCAGCTCTCCCAAATTGTTCTGCAGGACCTGCACCATGTCCTCGGTGTTCCCGATCCTGTTCTCAGTAGTCGTGACTCTTTCGGCTAAATTTCGAAAGTCCTGCCGCAGGAGCGTCACCTCTGACCCGACCTTCCCAATCTTGTGTTCCAGGGCCTCCCGGGACGCCTGTATAGCGTTCATTAATAGGGCCGTATCTGATGTCGTCCCGCTCTGTGCCGGCTCTCCCATCGAGGGGCCCATTGCGTATCTGTCCAATGTTCCCTGTTTGGGGGGCCTAGGGTCCAGGTTTTTCTTGCCCATTTTGGGCGACACCGCGACTGTCACTCCTTTGCGCTTCCTGGAGCGTTCTTGTGCCCCCACCGTGCCGTAGCACCTGCCGCCGTCCAGTTCACTGTCACCGGCGTGCCAACAGTGGAGAGCGCCGTCTCCGTCCTCGCCTCACCTCTTCGCCTCCCGCGACGTCCCTCGTGCTAGCTCCTGCCCCCTGAGGCCGACTCTGTCACCCCCCACGTTACTATTCTCCGGCCCCAGGCCCCCGGTACAGCACCCTCGGCGGAGGGAGGGGGGAGGGGGGGCACGGCACTAAGAACAGGGGCCCCCCGAAGATTGAGTACTCAGGCTCACCGCTCCCCAGCCAGGCTGCCCCTCCTTGAGCGTTCCGCCTCCTCCGTCACCGCCGCAGCCACCGGCCAGATCGCCCTCTGCGTGCAGTCCCGGTCCTCCGGCTCGCCTTCAGACGGACTTCTCCAGGACCGCACCACTCAGCGGGGGCTGCTCGTCGCGGTCACAGCCTCTCGCGGATCCCGGGACCCACCTCGCTGACCCGTCCGGGCTCTCCAGCGTCCCTCGTCGGCCCTCACTCCAGCGCCGTCCCGGTGTCCAGGGTGAGTTCGCACTGCTCCGCTCGGGTCCCGCAGGGACCGCAGTCTGCCCCCACCGCCCCCCCCGGGTACCGCCACCGATCACGCCGTCACTCTTCTCACGGCCTCCGAAGGAAACTCGCCAGGGCCACTGCTGCAGCGTTGCTCTCAGGAGCGATATACCGGCGCCATCTTGGGTCGCGCGCCCGCTCACAGTCACCGCCGGTTCCTGCCACCGGAGCGGGTCGTTAGTGCCTCGGTCGGGTGCCGGAGCCTCACTGGGGGGATGCCAATATTGCCTCGCGCAACTTCGCGTCGCTTTTGAGGATTCAGGCCACCGTTATGGTAGTCGGATCTATGTCGGTAGCCGGAGCCGAAGGAGCTCACGTCCTACTCGGCCATGCTGCTAGCCACGCCCCCCGGTCACCGATATTCTTGACCGATATTGTGTCCCTACGATATTTAAAACTCGATCTTAGTGTAGGTCGATAATAAAAACTCGATATTATGTCTGCATACTGTGGCTCCATAGGCATTTTAGTTGCTGCAGTGGCTTTTGGCAAGTCTCGGTTCTTCTGTGTACCAGCTGGCTTGTGTTCTGGTCATTAGAGCGATGGTGGTCTTGAGAAGGGCTAGGCTAGGGCATCGGCCCAGGAGATGATCTAGACTTTGAAGTTGGTGATGGAATGCAAACATTGTTGTGGTGCTGTAGATGGCAGCTTTGAAACTTCGTGGTCCATATTTCCAGTTGCTTCAGGTGGTTTTGGTGGCGGACGATCAGGTTGAAGCAAACCAAGGCGTAATTGGTCCATGTAAAAAGGATGGGCTTATCCACCAAGATGTTGGTGAAATTGGTGAAGCCTTGGTTGAGGAGCTTATGGTGATGGGGATTGGGTCCTTCACTCACTGCGTGAGTCGGAGTGTGTTCAGATCTTCCAGGAGGTTGTTGGTGTTAGGGTCTGTGTGGTCTTCCAGATGGTGTCGTCTTCTGAAGGTTGATGCCTTAGCTGAAGTTTCTCAGTGGCAGTTGGATTGGGAGGTCCAAGCCTTGACAGTCCTGGCCGGCCAGAGGTACGGGCAATCCCTTCTAGTAGCCACAATTCTGCTGACACAGAACAGTGCCAAAGCAGATAGTGCCTGCCAGAAAAAAACAATGTCTGGAGTTAAAAACCCAGTGGACAAAAACCTCCAAGTATGGTAGAGTAGAGCAGGAGTGGACTATAGTTTCCAGGAGCAGGTAAAGAATCTAGGGAACAGGCCAGCAACAAGGAGCAGGCAGAAGCACGCAGAAACACCAGGGAGAAGAATACCAATCAGGAACTAGGACTAACTGGAAATGAGTTGGGAGCGAAGATGCTACGACAGGGCTGCCAGGGTGTTGGGACGAAGGAAAAAACAATTATTCATTCCTTTTATACCCCAGACCCCAGGAAATGACATCAAAAGGATTTACACCATGATGGATTGGGAAGACCTAATGATAGTCTATGGGAAGCCGATATCTTGGATCGGGAAGCTATATCCCATGAATTCTCACTAGAGGATTCTGGGAAGAAGATTTACTCTGGTAATGGAGACCCTAGAGGAGCCTCCTAGACATTATGGGGCATTTTCACAAGGACTTATCTCCGATTTATCTCCACCTTAACGCATCAAAAGTGGAGATAGAGTTAACACCCCATTCACAAGCTGGTGCAAACTGCGGACTGCCAGTATTCCAGCAATAACTGCCACAAAATGTATCTCCACGGTGGCCACCACCAACTAACCGTAATGAGATGCAGAGTAGGTGTTCCCGTGCAAACACACATGAAAAAACCACACCACTTTCACAACGAACTGCCAGATCTGCGATGCGAGAGAAAACAACGCGATAAGCCGTGGTAGCCGCAGGTATTTAACACCTGCCTCTTGCTGATGTTTAGCAGGACGACTACCTGCAGCACGGAGGGAAACGCAGCCAAGAGCCACACCGGAAGACCCACAGATGCCATAGAGACAATGATCATGCAACACGGATACCCATGAGGGCCACAACACCCACCACAACCACCCCAGGCCCGCCACCACCCCCAGGACCCCCCCACCCTCCCACACGGGAACACCGCAGATGCAGCATACACAAGTGTGGGGGCTCGTCGGAGGGAGGAGCAGCTGTGTGGCAATGTAACACACAGTGAGGCTGCTCATATGCCCCGTGTTGGGCATATCATCCATGATTCCCAAGGTTGCAGACATCCCACCACACCCACGACAGGCCTCTGTCCATCTCCTGTATGCATGCATATGGTAGCACATCTGCAGATCCGAGCAGGAACTTGCATGTGGCCAGCACCCCCTGACAGATATGATAGCATTTGCTTGCGACTCCCACACTACGCACTGCCCGACGTGAGACCAACGTGTACACATTCCACACGCAGACGTCCTTGGTCGTAGTTACCATGCGTGAAATGGCCTTCACACGTACTCTCACCCCACCCCAGGCCTGCACCCGTTGCACACAGACACTGCTCATTGCACTGAGCTGTGCCATTTCATCCACAGGACTGGCGCTGGGCAAGCCTGTGCCGCTTCAAGCAGAGCCACTGATGCAATGGCAGACCATCCCGGACACATGCTCGACTCCAGTCACGTGGACCTGTACCGTGCACGTCTGCTGCATGTAATGGGAGCACTGCCGTTGGCAGTGCTGTGGATCAGTTACCAGCTGAGCTTCTGCCTTGCGGACGTCACCTGCGTTCAGCCTGTGTTGCATTGTCGCTCGTGCACATTCGAGTGGTCCATGGATGCCTGCCTCTCCAACGTAACGGTAGCTGACCTGGATTACGACGTGTGTGTGCACCCTCTGTTGGCCCATGACCAGGAGTGTCACCGTGATGCCCGTTTATGGCATGCATGGATGTTTGGCATGCAGGCTGTAAACTGAACCTGGGAGATTGCACAAGTCGTCGTGTGCAGTGAGCGCATTGAGCCACTACCCGATTGGGCTTTGGTGCACATTGGGTCCAGTGGTTGGAGTCAGCACATCTGTCCGGGACAGCTGATGGATTACATCGACGACATGTCAGATGTGGTGGACGACGATCGCTCATTGGAGATGTTGGCCTACGCAGCTGCACTCGCGTTCATGGACGAATGACAAGGTACCTGCAGCCACAACTGGATGTGACCCATTGCACGTGTCCCGACACCTGGTTGTGTGTTGGGAATCTGGTCACATGTCCCAAGACGACAGTGGATATGGCTGCATTGGCCTGGACTTATGTTCCCGGCGCGGACAACCAACGCGGGTTGGCACTGATTTGTGTTGATGATGGGCTCCCCCGATGTGGACATGGGCGCTTTCCTACGTTCCTCATTCAGTTCAGTTCAAATAACTTTATTCGCTTCATTACAATCATAAAAGTTTACACAATAAAACATCTAAAAACAATTACAAAATTCACACATATTCCCTTCCATAGATCTTAATAAACCAGCAAAAGTAATCAATTTAAAAATCATCATAGCTATCCCCACCTCAGTTTGTACAGTTGAGTAAAAAGAAAATTCTTAGTAAAATAAATAAAAGTAGATTCATTTTCACACTTCATAACGTTTCCTGATTATAAATGCAGTTCTAATAAAACTAAGTACTGCACTAGAGATTACAGCCGTAGATAGTGCCCTTAAATAGGCATAGCCCTCTTGATAAGAGCAGGGCCTAATAGTGTTCAATATAGGTTTAATAAAACGTGCTCTAGGGTATTTATACAACATAAAATGCATTGTTCTCTGTTTGGCCAGATTATTACAAGGACAGGGGGCTAGTCTCTCACATCAGCCAGCCTGTTTAGGATAGGCCACTAAAAAATGCAGTGTTCCCAATCGAAATCTGGTCAACAGAAAACGCGACTGTACCTGCAAAGGAAAAGACAAATAAAATTGCTGGGGACCTAATGCCCCATCACCTAATGTTCCCCTGCCCTGGTCTGACCTCCTTAATTCAGTGCGGTATGCATTTTTTATAATCATTTTCATATTAGACTCAATAGTATCTGGGTTATTATAACATTCCTCTAGGCAAATCTTATAAAAAGTATCCCTAACATAACGCAGCCAAGGGAGTGACATTGCAGTATCCAGATTCATACAATCTTTAAGGATACTCCTAGTGAATGTCAAAGTCTCTCTGACGACCAGATTTTCGCCCATAGGATAAGGGGTGCAATGTTTATCCTATCTTTCACGTATTCCAGGCCCACCTCTGAATGACAAAATGAGGTTGAAGTACTACTCGGAATCATTAAAAGCCTTTTTAAAAATGTATTCTCTAAAACCTGAATCTGATAACTCTTATGATAACACCATACTCCGGCCCCAAAAGTAGCTACTGATAAAGATTTGGATTTGTATAAAATTATAATTTCTGTAACCGGTTTATGTCCCAATTTACAGACAAAATTAAACAGCCCCTCGGTTATTCTACTGGTCAGTTGGGCCCTTGTCATAATTAGTTTATCCCAACTCAATTTGTTGTTAAAAACATTACCTAAATAGGTAAAATTGGGCACCTTCTCAATGATTTTTCCATTCACAATGAACTTCCTAGTTTTAGTTTTTCCTGGACCACAAACCATAATAAATGATTTACCAAAATGTACTTTGAGGTCCAGCCCTAACATAAAATCAGTGAAGGCGGTCAGGGCCCTTTGTAAACTATTGGCCGTCAGGGTCAATTTTATTTTATTTATTTTAGCGATTTCTAAAGCGCCTGGTGACCCAAGGGCATCCCCGCGCTATGTAACTTGAAATCCTAGTGAGGGGGAGAGAGGAGGGAAGGCGACCGAAGGGTGTTATTTAGGAAACAGATGGGTCTTTAGTTTTTTGCGAAAAGCAAGGTAGTTGGATTCTAGTCTGAGGGCGCGAGGGAGTGCGTTCCAGCCCTTAGCCGCTTGAACGGAGAATTGTCGACCTCCTGTGCGGGTTCTTTTGAATCTGGGGGTGCTGACTAAATTCTCATTTTGAGATCGTAGGGATCTGGTTGCTGTGTAAGGTGTGATCATTTTACTAAGGATCGCTGGACCAGATCCGTTGTAAAGCTTGTGTGTAGTACACATTGCTTTAAAGTGCACCCTTTGGCGCACGGGGAGCCAGTGCAGGGCTTTGAGGGCTGGCTTGGCGGACATTCTGGAGGGAGTGTTAGTAATCATGCGTGCTGCCGCGTTCTGTGTCCGCTGGAGTTTCGTGATAGTAGACTCGGGGGCTCCCAAGTAGACCAGGTTGCTGTAGTCCAGGCGGGACAGCACTAGTCCCTGGATAAGGAGCTTCCTGGACATAGGTGGGAGTAAGGGCAGGATTTTACGGGTCGTGCGCATAAGCCCGAAGCATGTGCCCGAGGTTTTGGTTGCTTGGGTTTTCATCGTGAGCTGTGGCTCAAGCCACACCCCGAGTGTCTTGATTTCGCGTTTTGGGGGGGGAATTTCTCCGAACACATCGGGCCATAGTGTAGGAGGGATAGTTGTCCATTGCTTGCCAAGTAGCATTACTTCTGTCTTTGTCCCATTCAATTTTAGTGATGAGTCATTCATCTAGTTGTGGATACCTATGAGGCAGTTAGTCAAATTTTCAGGATGGTCGATCAACTGGGACAAGGAGACGACTAGTTGGGTGTCGTCAGCGTAACTCACCATTTTTATGTTAAATGGTGTTACCACGTCCTCGAGGGGGGCCATATAGACATTAAAAAGCGTCGGGCTCAGGGAAGAGCCCTGGGGGACGCCGCTGGTGAGTGGGAGGGTGGATGAGTGATGGTTATCGTCCCACACTTGAAAAGTGCGTCCTGTAAGAAAGGATTCGATCCATTTGATTGCTGTCCCGGTAAGTCCTGCATTCGCCAGTCTATGCAGAAGGACACGGTGGTTGACCGTGTCAAAGGCTGCACTTAGATCCAGGAGGATCACTGCCACTGATCCTCCTGAATCCAGTAGGCCCCTTGCCTCTTCAATGACTGCGAGGAGTGCGGTGTCCGTTCCATGGCCCGGGCGAAATCCGGTTTGGGATTGTCGGAGCAGGTTATTAGTTTCAAGGAACTGGGATAGTTGGAAGTTTACCAGTTTCTCAGTGACTTTGCTAATGCCAGGGAGTAGGGATATTGGTCTGTAGTTGGACAGGTCCGATGGATCTAGCTGAGGTTTTTTTAAGAGTGCTTTGACCACAGCACTCTTCCAGCTGTCGGGAACAGTTCCGTGGGCGAACGAGCAGTTGATGAGATCCGTGATGGTAGGTACAATTACTGAGGCTACGGTCTTGAGGAACCTGATAGGGGCTGGGTCCAAGGGTGATCCACTTTTCATTTTTGTTAGGGTTCGCTCAACCTCTAGGGGGGTGACAGGTCGGAATGTCTGTAGCGTGGGGCGACAGATGCTTTCAGTCTGTTCGAGGGGAGTACGGCTTTCCGTGAGGCAGGGGGAGCTGGGGAGTGGGAGGGAGGCCAGGATGCGGGTGATTTTATCGTTGAAGAAGTTCGCTAGCTCATTACTTCTGTCAACTTTGGGGGTGTTGGAGGGGGAGGTGGTGGGGACCTTGATCAGCTCTTTGACGATTAAAAAGGATTCTCGGGCTGAATTAGATGCTTCTTGTATTCGCATATCATAGTATGAAGCTTTAGCTGATTTAATGGCCTCTTTATAGAGTTTGACCGTAGACTGGTAGGCTTCTTTGTTGGCATGTTGCCAATTTTTTCTCCAGAGTCGTTCGGCATTTTTGCAGTTTTTACGAAGTATTCTTAGATCTGCGGAATACCATGGTGCTGAGCCATGTTTGCCGTTTTTGTCTTCCCTGTTTCTGAGTGGGAGTACTAGGTCTAGGGAGGCGGTAATCCAGTCCCTGAATCTTCTGTCTGCCGTAGTTGGATCTCCATCGTGAGCAGGGATGTTTTTTTCAAGGGTCTTAGCCTTGAATAATACCGTATCATCGGCATAGGACAACACAGGGACTGGTCCACCTCCTACTCTTGGAAAATCCAGTTGCTGTTTAGTCAAGAATGACTCTAGACCATTAGCATATACAAGAAATAGGAAGGGGGCCAGGATACAACCCTGGCGCACCCCTTCCATGGAGGCAATGGGCCTGGTCTTCTCACCTCCTGGTCCACAGCGCACAGCCACAGTGGTGGGTTCATGTAGCCTGCGTAATAGGGTAATAAGGGACTCTTCAAAGCCCATTTCCCCCATCATTGTCCATAGCTTTCCCCTACAAACAGTGTCAAATGTGCTGGACAAGTCCATTAAGGCCAGGTGAATCGAGACCCCTTGGCCTTCATGTACTTGCCCATAATCAGGGACAGATTCAGACACTGTTCATTTGTGCCCATCCCCTTTCTAAAACCATTTTGGGTATCGGCTATTAATTCGGAAGCATTTGCCCATGACTCCAAACGTGCTAGAATCACCCTCCCCATAACCTTACATCTGGCATCTATTAAGGAAATTGGCCGGAAACATGTGGGGTCATTCCTATTTCCTTTTTTAAAAATAGGTACCACAACTGCTTCCTTCCATGAAGATGGGAGTTGACCAAGTATTGCTGCCTTAAAGACATTCAACAGCAAGGGTGCCCACAGGTGAAGATTAGTTTTGATCAAATCCAAGGGTACCCCATCTGGACCGGGCGCTTTCAGAGATATACCTTTATGTATTGCATCTTCCACCTCACTCACAGAAATACTTTGGCTTAATTCATGAGCAGTTTTAGAATTATTAACTGTCTCATCCCTTTGCTCTTGTATTGTTATTCCCCGTGGATTAAATATTTTTAAGAAATGGGCTTCCCAAACCTCGCCTGTTATGGTCGAAGCGATGGCCCTTGCATCATTAAAGAAAAGCGGACGATTTATAATCTCCCAAAAGCTCTTAGAGTCCTTGAGGGAGCTAGCTTTCTCCAAGTCCTCCCATGCTATACTTCTTAATTCATTTTTCCTACTGTAAATAGCTTGTTTATAAGACTGTCTCGCTATTTTTATCTCAGCCTTATTTCGGAGGACTACTTGCAGAGCTTTCATAAGATTTCTTTGCGCCCTGGAACACTCTGCATTAAACCACCTAATTTCGGGGGTATCCCCTTTCCTAATTGACTTATTTAGTTTTTTAGCCACATCGGCACAGATAAATTCAAAGGACTGTATTACTATGTCAGGGGGGGAGTCGACAGTTAGGCAGGTCATACATTTACCTAAATTTTCTTTAACAATGGCCTCCTCAAATTGCTTTGGATCCACTAGATTCCATTTAAGCAGCACTCCTTGATTATGATTATATTTTATCGGACACGCATCCCCCATAGCTTTCTGTGCTGTAACATTCATGGAGAGAATCAGAGGATTATGGTCACTTACAGGGTTTGGTTCAACTGCGAAATCAGCCAACCATGTATATTTACTAGTAATTAGTATAAAATCAATTGTGCTCACACTGACTCCCCCTGATAAGTTGGAAACTGTACTGAGGAAGTATTAACCAGGGTGTTCGCCATACAGAGATCATTCACCAGTATAATAGTATTCAGGGCATCACCCTGCGGCGTATTCTTAAAATGCGGGACAGAATGATTTTCTATATCAGCCACCCCACATACTCTGTGTGAGCTATATGGGCAGACGGTACAATTAAAATTTCCCGCCTATATTATACACAGAGGTTGGAATTTCGTGGCAACATTATCCTCATTCAGACATGCTGCTGCATTGGTCTGCATTTTGTGGCACTTCTCTTGGCTGTACTGACATGCACTTGTTGATAAAGTTTCCTCACTTTCACTTGTCTCCAACTGTGTTGTGTCATGATTTGTATGCCAATGTGTGTGTCACGGACCCTCTGGCTCCCTGCCATACGTGCATTGCTACCCCATCAGGACTGTGGGTTTGTACTTGTGCATTATCATGTCCCTATTTCATGCTTAACCAGATGAGTATGGCCGTTTACCGGCCACAGGCAGGTGCACTTGTGTCCTGTGTTAGGTTGTGCAGATGTTGGTGGTTGTACCACATTGTGTTCGATGTTGGGGTGCTCTGCTTCCTATGTGTGTGTGCTGCATTGTGTGTGAGCTGTCCCTTCAGCTCTGATTTGGTTTACCCTTCTCCCTTTCAGGCATTGTGGTTTTCACTTCTGTGCTTGTTCAGTGGTGTGATTTTGCCGGGTTGTGTGACTTGTGCTCCTGGTTGGTGTTGTTACTCTTGGGCATGGTTTGTCTGTAGTTGTGCTGTGCTTAATTGTGCATGTGTGCCATTGTGCCCATCTCCCCCCGTCCCCCGGTCCCTGCTGGTTCCTCTTCCTGTTGCTGTTGTGTCTGTTGTTTTGGGCAGTTTGAGGTCCCCGAGTCCTGCCACCATCTCCAGACAGATGTGGTGGACACCATTTCCTCCATGTCATCCAGTTCCTGGTGTGGCACTGGACTCCCACCTCCGGTGTGCATTGCTGCCTTCTTGTTGTTGGCATGTTTCTGCTTGTTTGTGCCTTTCACATCATTCCGGATGTTCTGGTTTTCTTACATTATCCTCCTCCGCTCTCAGGCTGCATTCACCTTGTCCAAGATAGCCTGCCATGTACGATGTTTTGTTGCCAATGGGGCTTGTGGGGTTGTCTGCTGGCTTAGGTTGCCGCCATTGTGCTTGGCTGTTGTTTCTGTGTGGTTTGTCTTTTGTTTCAGGCTTTTATTGTGCGTATTCCCGCCTTTCGTGTGTATCGCGGGCCTAACGGTGCTTATCCCTGCTTTCCAGATCGCGAATGGGCTCATCGCATGTTTTTCTCGTTGTGGTTTGTGTTTTTATCTCTGTCGAGGTGGTTGTATCGCGGACATTGTCCGTGGTGTCGGCAGACCATCGCATGGTGCCGCCTTGTTGTGAATTCCACGTTGACACAGGGTTATTTTCCTGCAATAGGCTGCGATGTGTGAAGTTGCGTTGACATTTTTTGGTGAAGTTTGTCACACATTCTTGTGAACATACCCCTGTGCCCCCAGGACAAGAGGGCAGATGCAAGGGGTTATACCGACGGTCCAGCCGCCGCCAGGTAAGTGTCTGAGAGGAACGCACCAGCTAGCCGAGATTCCCTGCACCTCCCCTGCATGCCCGCAAGTGTCATGGAAGCCGACGTTGGGCAAGGCAGTAGTGCAACAGATGGTAATTGAGGTTGCCGAGTAGGATAAATTTGTGGAGTCAAGGATTACTGTGACTATGAAGTCTGAGATGGGGTTATTGAAGGTGGCATAAGGTCCAGGCAGTTGGTAGAGGAGGACTCCTTCCAGGATGTTGTTGGTGGATATTCGTAGTTTGAAGGGTAGGTTTCCCAGGAAATTGCTGGAGTTTGCGGATGTGATTGAGTTGCAGATGTTTTCCTAATGATGATGGCTAGCCTTCCTCTTGGTTTGCAGATTCTGTCATGTCTTACTAATTTGAAGCAAAGGGAGGAATCTCTGCAATGATGGCAGCGGCTGACGTCAGCCACGTTTCGGTCTGGAAGAGGAGGTCCAGTGAGAGGTTGTGCAGGATGTCCCAGGTTTCAATGGCATGTCTGATGTGTGAGTGGGAGTTGAGAACCAGGGGCATCTTAAGGATTTTGGGGACCCTGGGCCAAATGTATTTTGGGGGGCCCTGTTCGAAACAACTTTGAATT
This sequence comes from Triturus cristatus, assembly GCF_964204655.1. Classification (NCBI taxonomy): domain Eukaryota; kingdom Metazoa; phylum Chordata; class Amphibia; order Caudata; family Salamandridae; genus Triturus; species Triturus cristatus. The sequence continues at coordinate 342,871,451 of NC_140592.1, read as the reverse complement.
TAGGCTCCAATTTGAGCTTTTTCATGCCCTCTTTGGCTAATTCACAGACAGTGCAAACAGGCACACTTGTCCCAATTTTAAATGTGTATACATCTAAAATTCAGAGAAAGTGATGTGTTTTTAATATTGTAACACAGCAGCAGCTCACTATTATTACTGCAAATGCTCTCTGTGACACCCTCCCATTTCTCATATGTGACGTCCTATTTTGATCTAAAAGAAACTTTTTTATGGATGTTGCATGAAACATAAGCACATTTTTCTGCAAAATATCTCTAATAGACTCTCACACATCACTCACATTAAAAAATAAATGAAAGGAAAACGGTATTTGAAACAAATCTGCTTAAGAATTATTCAAGGTCATCAGGGCAAGACTCTTCAGAGCAGAGCTGGCTCTGTCAGGGGGTCCCCTGAAAGGCTGGGGCCCTGGGCCAAAGCCCATTTTCCCCTTGTCTTAAAACGTCTCTGTTGAGAACAGGGCAGGTTGGGGGGTGTTGTGGGTGGGGGAGGTCATGTGGGGTTTAGTTGTGACGGTCGGGTGAAGAGGAGAGTTACGCATGGTGGCGCAACGTTAGAGAAGTGGTAGGTGGTGCATGAGAGAACACCTTCCGTGTTGGTGGTGAGGCGCACTAGCAGCGTGTAGAGGACATGTGGTGATCAGTGCACGGTGGTCAGTGGCCTGTTAGCATCTGGGACAGTAGAGGGTGGGGAGGGTGACAGTGTCACAATGCCACACTAGTGGCAGTTACTACTACACAAATGGCAGATAACATAACATACATTGAACAGATAAAACACATTTGCACAAACTCCTTTTAATTCCTTTCATTGAGAAATTCCACTATCATGATTCCAATATATATAATCCTATAATGCTGTAAACAATAACATACATTCACCATACAAATAGACGTGATAACACCACACTCACACACCAACACACGCATATACATCCCATATACACAACCATACCCATACCTTTAAGCAGGGGAATGTTGAACTCCTAACTTCAGCAGCTACAGTGGCAGTGGGGTTCTATTTTGGATTCTTCTATCTGTAATTTGGCAGATATAAGCTCATACTTAATTTTGCATGAAGAACGATGGGTTGATAGGAAATGGAAAGAAGGGTGTAGGATGAGTGGGTGGAAGCGTGGGTGAAAGGATGGGTGGCTGAAAGGATGTGTGGATGAATGGGTGAGTGAAAGGATGAATGGATGGATACGTGGGTGAAAGGATGGCTGGGTGAAATGATGGCTGGGTGGGTGAAAGGGTAAGTGGGTGAAAGGATGGGTGGAAGAATGGATGGGTGGGTGAAAGGATGGCTGAGTGATTGGAAATCTGAGAGGATGGATGGATTGATGGAAGGATGGCAGAGTAAATAAAAATCTGAAAAGATGGCTGTATGGATGGACAGAGGGATGGCAGAGTAAGAGAAAATCTGAGAGGATGAAAAGGTGGATGAAAAGCTGGCAGATTAAATAGAAATCTAAGAGGGTGGATGGGTGGACTGGGTGGGTGGGTGAAAAGGGTGGCAGGTTAAATGGAAATCTAAGAGGACGGATGGGTGGGTGAAAGGAGGGTAGAGTTAAAGGTAATCTAAGAAGATGGACTGATAAGTGGATGATGGATGGAGGGAGGGGTGGATGGATGGCAGAGTAAATGCAAATCTGAGTGGATGGATGGATGGCATAGTAAATGGAAATCCTAGAGGATGGATGGATGGCAAAGTGAACAGAAATCTGAGAAGCTGAAAGGATGGGCAAAAGGTCAATTGATGGATGAAAGGATTTATTGATGGATCGGTCAGTCAAATGATGGGTGGATGGATGTATGGATGGATGCATAGATGATGGATGTGTGAACGGATTGGTGGATGGAATAGCCAGTGGATGGAAGGAATGATGAAAGCCTGAATGATGGATGAAAGAATGCATGGGTGATAGAATGTAAAGGTGAAATGATAGATATCAGAGGTTGAATTGGAGGGTGAAAAGATAGATGCTTGGATGGAAGAGACAAGGAAGCATTTTTAGGGAGAGTCGAGCTCACTTGCTTTAGTTCAAAGTAGGAGGTATTTTACTTTTCTGGCTACTCCCTTACATTTAAGCACACTTAGGGGCCCATTACGATGGCCACCGTAACGGTAAAAGGGACCAACCGCAAGAGGTGCGGCGGTCCCACTGTGCCCATTAGGATGCGACCGCCACCCTTGCGGTGCCTGCCACCTTGTGAATGTCAATGTAGGGGGGTACCATGGGTACCCCCCAAGTGCAGCCCCCCAACCCCCACCCCCCGGGGACCCGTAACAGGACCCCAAAGTAAACTGTGCATGCCTTTCCATGGCGGAGTCTCCCCTATGGAAAGGCATTCCACCGCACACATCATAATATGGATGGCAGTGCCTGCAAGGCACAGCCACCATATTTTGGGCCTTTTCCGCCCGGTAGGCAATCGTGACGATTGCCTGCTGGCGGAAAAGCGGTTGACGGTCTTTCTGTCCGCTGCGGTACCCCCCCCCCCGCCATGCTAAGGTGGCGGGGTTAAATGGCCGTGCGGCAGGGAGTTTTGGCGGGCGAATCTCCACTGCCGGTCGGGCGGTGGAGATCCACCCGCCATGGTAATAGGCCCCTTAATTATTTACAATGGTTTGATAAACTGCTACATACGAAGCACAGATCTGCTTCAGTGCACTAGGGTGTAAGACCCCAGTCAAGTGTTTAGTCTACATAGACGAGGATGGAAAGGCAAGATGCTGCCACTCGATTGGAGCACTATTCGGTCGAAATGCTTGCCAAAAGAGAACAGTATTTCTCTGCTTTCAAAACATAGGGCCTTAGTTAGAGATTGGAGGAAGGGATACTTCATCACAAAGTGGTCAAAATACCATTCTTCGTATTACAAGTGTTAAAGGCTATAATACACTTATAGTGCAGCAGCTGGGACATTCACCACCTTTATGGTGGCGTATAATGCAGTTGCGGCCCGTATGGCTCGCGGGTGGGGGCCAGGTGCGAGAGGTCGCGCCAGGGGGAAAATCACGCGGGAGGGCGCAGAAGAAAAAAACGTACCGTGAGTCCGGGTCCCGCATCTTCCCTGCTCCTGCTCTCCTGCCTCTGACTTGTACAGGAACAGGAAGCAGGCAGCCAGGCTCCCTCCCCTAAACCACTCACAATGGTGCAATGCAACGCCGTGATTGGCCTGAACACCGTGACATGGCACTCAACCAGTGGCTGAAGGGGTAGGCATGTTCTCCATGCAGGCTGTAATGCAGCCTGCATGGAGAAGGGGAAAGTGCGCATGGCTGGTTTGGGCGGCCCGAACCAGTCCTTAGGAGTGGAAAAACCACTCCTCCCCTGCCCTGCTCTGTTAGCAGAGCAGCCCCACCCGCCTACAAAGGAAACATAAAATGGTAATAACTAAAAGTTATTACCGTTTTATGTTTTTGCTTCTCGCACTAGGAGAAAGCAGTGGGCGGAGGAGCTGCCTGCCACTGATTGCAAACTCTCAATAAAGCCCCTAACTTGCCTTGCTGACTTTACCTCGGATGTCCACACTCTACACCTGTCTAACACAGCAGCTGTTGCTCAAAGCCATAACTACACAGACATGCTCTCGCGCACTAAATGCATCTGTTCTGCTACAGACACCCACGTGCTGTAATGTAAGTGGGCAGAAGTGCGTACACGCAGCGAGCACATGCAGCCACAATGAGCTGTGTTCTTTTTTTTCCGTACTCAACTCTTTGAGACGCCTTTTCCTGCTCGTCGGTTGTAAGAGTCTTGCGGAGGCCAACCAAGACGGCGGACATAAAATAACACAGAGAAGAGAAGAAACGAACGGAAGCGGAAAGAAACTGCGTGAAAGTGAGATAGAGCGACAGCCAGAAACGAGAGAGAGAGAAAGGGTGGAGAAAGAGGCAAGAGCAGCAGCGCGTGGAAGAAAAAGTTGTGGGAAAATTGGGGAAAGCAGACAGCAAAACATAATACAAAAGCGGAGATAGTGGGGTAGCGACTAGCGAGAAGCAAATATTGGGGCTGGGGAAGAAAACGAGGGCATGAAAAAATGAAAGAAAGAACGCGGAAAGAAGACAGAGGGTAAGACATTCGGGAGGTGGACGAGCCAGAGTCTGAGGGAGGGAGGCAAGGCTGGACGTCTGAGCCAGACGGGGAGGCAACCCAGAGTAACCCGAGACGAAGAGCTGGCGAGAGGGGAGCGACGGGACAGCAAGAGAGACGGCAAAGAGAGCGCGATCCTAGAGAACAAAACTCGCTGAGAAGCAGGGAGTTACAGAGACAGAAAAGCGATGCGAGAGTCTAGGGATAAGGGAGAGTCAAAGAGGAAGATACGGAGAAGATGAGAGTTTGAGAGGGAAGGAAGCACGAACGGCAAGGAAAACAGTGAGATACCTAGGGAGGGACGCTGGCAGGAAAATGGAATTGATGCGATAGCATGCATTCGACTGCCAAGAAACTTTTTTTCCAATGGAAACAAAAACTCTGGACTTGACTCTTTGAAAATGCCTTCTTCCCGCGCCTTCATGCCCTCCTGAGGACTGCCGAACCAGTCAGCCGTGCACGCATGGCGCGAGCTCATTCGGTAAGCATCTTTGGGTGACTTGGCTCCGGGGCACCGGCCAGAGATGGAACTGATAGAGCTGCGAGACATGGGGCCCATCGACCTGGCAGCGGGACAGAGGACCCGGGGCAGCCGCCTGGAGCGAACCAATGCCCTGAGGATCGCCCCCAACAAGGCCCCGGACCTCTTGGCCAAGGTGCGGAGGCTGCGGCTGATGGGGGAGCAGAGCGACCCCCGGCTCACAAGAGACCTGGGCGAAGGCCACCACTTTCAGTCCTGCACCCACACCCAGCCGGCCTGGTGTGACCTCTGCGGGGAGTTCATCTGGGGCATTTACAAGAAGAGCCTCCGGTGCACAGGTGAGTGACCGGCCACTTGCATGACTACTGGTATCTGTGAGGGAACTGGTTGCAAGTTCTCAGCGAAGGCAACTGGATACCGTCGTTGACTGCACAGAAAGTACGAATTAAGATTCTGCTAGTAAGATTGCGATTGGAGGTTTAGAAATCCATTGAGGTGATCAGAAAAATGTTTTTTTAAATTACAATACATAACATGCCAACACGTTTCACTACAAAGACATTAAACATGATGCTTCATCAGGACCTAGTGCATTTTTTAAGCATTGCATTTGTGAACAAATACTCAATTAGATTAAACACGAGGTTTCAAATGAAAATCGCTTGTCTTCAAGGGGGACTAACTATCACGTTTATAAGGTGAATCAAAAGGGGTACATTTATGGTGATATTTTGCAAAGGGATTTCGTTTGTGCAGCATTATAACCCCCTCCCAAGTGTTTTCCTCCTTTCTGGTTCTGGTGTAGCAGCGAAGCTACCTTTCAATTCACCATACAAGCGATATAGATATTGAGGCTCTTTGTTGTGGTTTACACAAATTGGATTTCCTTCCAATGTGCTGATCTGCTGGTGAGTAGTTTCTCTCTAATTGGGTTGGCTCAAATACCCAGAATAAGTACTCACCGGAAGGTTATGTATTGGTAGATTGCACCGTTCTTATAGATGATGCCAATATTCTGTCTATATGTCTGAGGCATATACAAAAGAAATATCCGGTACTTCACAAAGATTGGTGTATTTTCAATTTTATTTACTGTTTTCTTTGTAATCTTGAGATTTAGGGCCTGATTTGGATGTCAGGCGGTCGGGTCACCGACAGGCCATCGGTGGCAGTCCGACCGCTGACATCCCTTCGGTCCGACCTTCCGCATTACGATGCTGGTGGTTGGACCAACTTCTGTAGAAAACGCAAGACTTTCGCCAGGATCCGAGATCCCAATGGGGCGGCGGTCTGAGCTGCGTTCCAGAATGGCGGCAGTGCTGGGGCAGGCCTGCCATCGGGATTGCAATCTCTCTTTCCGACAGCCATTTTATGATGGGAACACCGCCATGAAAAGGTTGTCGGATACAGATATGGGGCCTCAAACAGAGCCCCCGTCCATTGTGGGCCACTGAAAAGTGGCCCTGGGGGCACATGTAGTGCCCCCACACACCTCCGTGCACCGTCTGCCATGTGCATGGGATACAGTGCACAGAAGTGCAGGAGGTGTTGCCCAGTGGCGGCATGAGCTGCGGCCCTTTTACATGGCCGCAGCGTGCCCCCCTTAGCGCTTCTGACTGCCAATCCAGCGGTCACATCATAATGCAGCAGTCGGACCACCCACATGCATGTCAGCGGTCTCTTAACCGCCACAATAGCAGTAGGCAGTCCGACTGTCCGGCATCATAATGATGCGCTAAGTCACAAGGAATCGTATACCACCCACACAGGCACTCACCACCCACCCACAGAGTTGGAGTCAAACCTCAAGCACCAATGCTGTGGTCCACTCATCTCCTGACACCCCATGCATTCAGGCATCCTAACCTCCCTTTCCTACTTGAACGTATCTCCCATCCTTGTGGAATAAAACTCACAAATCAACCAAAGATGATCTTGGGAGGCACGCCACCACTCTTTTTACTTGCCCATACAGCACTGGTGAAAGTTGACCAGTTACAAACTTTGTACTAGATCGGTTTATAGTGCATAGGTTCTTCAAGGGCTTTACGTGGGTTGAAAAAAGTGGGAAATGCTAAAATGGGCGTGGTCTAAAAAGGGTATCTAGTAAACTAAAGTCTTGTGCTTTCTCTAGTGTGTCATTCGACCAGTATTTCGGGACCTCTCTATGGGCTTTCTGTTCCTGTATTGAAATATCAAACAGTGACAGACATGCACCTCCAATAAGCCAGAACAATTGGTTTTTCCAAAGCTTGTTTGCTGTATCGGAGAAATTAATAACAACAATTATTTTTTGCGCATAATTAGACTTGAAAATGTTTCAGTTCTGAAAATTTAAGACTGTGAATTACATGTTACTGAGGTCTGTGAAAAGGATAGGGATTTTAAGAGTTTCACAACCGATCCAGTTCTCTGCTTCACACTGCTTTGGTCTGTAGCCTCTTTGTTTGACACACCCTTTTCTTTCCCCCCCCTTTCCAAAATCATCAAACGGTATATTTCACACCTCATCTGATTCTTCTTCTTCACTCTCTTTCCACTCTCTCCTGCGTGCACATCCTTGTATTTTCTTCACTGCACCGTGCCCTGTACACACACTACTCACCCACTCACCTACGGGGACTGTATTGTCATTTGATTTCACACTGTAAATAATTTGAAAGCTCTGTACCACCTTCACACACTTTTATTTAGAATCACAATTACAATGGGGATTTGTGACTACTACTCTGTATGATCTGCAGAGAGGCCAGGGAATGGATGAGCATGTATCCGGAACACCTCTAAACCCCACTGACAGGCACTGTGAGAACCTCAATAAACGCTGCCTTTAACCTCAACCCCAGGGCTCTTAAACGTGCTGCGTTACCCACCCACAACCTGACTTACACAGACACTTACAGGCGACCCAGTTCACTGTACAGTGTAATGTTCTGATCAAAAAAGAAAACCACAGAAAACCAATATCCTGGAAAAAAACAAATACTATCTGGGAGCAAAATTAAATTAAACGTGTGAAATGTAAATATGAGCTACGCCTCTGACATGGTTTGTCCTCACGGTTAGTACAGGAATTGTCAGAAACCTATCAATGTTTTTCTCAGTAAAGTTAAGGACAGAACATAGGGCCCAATAGGGACTCGGTTTAATGTCAGCTTTAATACTGCCAGGTATCGATCCGGAGGGCCCTGCTCCACTTAAAGCTCGTGGTTTTTCTACCTTGAATCACAGCCTAAAAGAAAAAAATAGGAATTAAGGTTAACTCAAAAAAACTCAACTAAAAGCAGTAGACACCTTTGGACCCCAATGACAGTTTCCAAGATACAACCAAAATCAACTTGAATTTACTCGTTTCCATTTCACTATATGTCTGAACGCACGAGGTACTCTCGGATCGATGTATTGGGAACTATTTTGAAACCGTTCAACTAGAATTCCTTTTCTGGCTCACAATTCTTTTAGGATTTTTTTCTTTTGTATACGTGGCTGGTGTGTTTTGTCAGCAGGAAAAACTATGGTGTCCCCACGGGGACTATGATTGTGTCTTTGTGGAGTTTTTATATGTTGAAGTCTCTTTATATATATGTACCACATCTGTGTAGTTAGTTAGGTCAGAGTTTCCATAGGAAGAGCTTTTGTTTCGCTTGCGCTGTTTGATGAATCTCCACAAAACATTCCAGAAAAAAAGTTTATCCACCTCGGCTCCTTCTTGGAATGTCTTGTGCCGCTCCGTCAAGCAGGGCCAAGAAAAAGGAGTGGATGTGGTCTCAAAACATTAATTTCCCATGTTAATTCCCATAGGAAACTTTCCTCTTCGATATAGCTGAACGTAATTACACCAACTTTGGCAAAAAGTTAAAACTTTACTTAGAAGGTGTGCTTGTTTATGATTTGGTGTAAATCTGTTCAGCTGTTTTTGAGAAATTCACATTTCAAGAGGTGCTTGGGTTGGGATTGACGGGGTTAAAAAGTTTGGTGTATCTGGAAGGTTGGTCCCGCATGAATCATTCGCACTGAAAATTCAAAAATTAGGGCACTCTGATTGGCTGAGGGAGCTTTTCTTCTGTACACAATTTCCATATTTCAGTACCACAATCTGATTGGCTACCAGCAATAAAACCAGCCAGGCCCTGCAGCCTGCCCCACCCCACCCTCCCCTCCCTCGAAGGCCATGTGCAGCATGCCGGTGACCACCCTTCGCAGGGTCACTGCAGCTCCTGACCGGACGCCAGGCCATGTGGCCAACTACTCGATATGCATGACCAAAGGCTGTGCGCAGCAGGGATTTCTGGCTGAATATGATAAAAAAAACAGAATTTCACAAAAAACTGAAGATTGAAGTGACCTTATAGTTTGGTATGGTAATAACATCTTAGCATAAGTTTAAAAAAACGAGAAATTCACTGAAAACAACAAAGATTAAAGTGAAGTTATAGTTAGGTGTTAAATAAGATAAAAACTAATGTTAAAAAAGCAAAACAAACACTGACATTTACCAAATATAGTTTACTTAGCTAACTATAACTTATGCCTCTGCCATTCACTACTTATGACCTCACATATTACATCACTCATGGCACATTAGCTGACATCATTAATGACATCACTGATGATATCATACAGTCACTGTCCTAAAGAGTTTGTGGACTTGAAGTTATTCAACAAGATACATCTATGGCCAATTTTCTATTCATGTTAAAAAGATTACCTTTTCAAAAACTTCATATGACCCGCAATTTTAAGTCAAGAGATTAACAGGTATACATATGCCTCTGAAAAGACACCTTCTGCCAGCCCCAATGCACAACCCTACATAGTTTAGTAAAATAGACTACACCCATTCCTGAGATGGGCACAATGGTATACAGCCTTATACCCAAGTTTACAACACCAGCATGAGATAAACCACCTCTAAGGGGGGGCACTCCTACATTATACATTATTCAACAATCTACAATGCCTCAAAATCATCAGCGAAGTTCTGGAATTAAGCATCTACACCTTATAAACATCCTTCTTGCATAGAACTTGTCCATAGCACTGTATCACAACAATTTAACAGGGGCATGTGCCCAGATAGCCACCAATGGATAATCTATTGTCAGCAGAAGCTTGGGCCTTTATCAAAGAGTTTTTGGAACAGGTTTTGACTTTGAGCCTCAAAATACTTTCAAACATATATGTATGGGTCAGTATAGGAATGTGAGAGCAATATGGGTGAGTATGTGCTTGTATCAGTGACTGTATAGGCGACTGAGTACGTGTTAGTATATGTATGAGTAAGTAAGTGGGTGTGTATGTATCTGTATGGGTGAGTAAGTGGCTGTGTGATTAACTGTATGGGTGAGTTATCGGTTGTGTGAGTAGCTCTATGGGTGACTGACTCAGTGTGTCATTAGCTGTATGGGTGTAAGAGTGGATATGTCAGTGGCTGTATTAGTGAGTGAGTGGGTGTATGAGTGTCTGTATGGGTGAGGTGAGTGGATTTGTGTGTAGATCAATTAGTGAGTGGGTGTGTAAGAAATGATATGGGTTTGTGAATGGTTGTGTGGGAGTGGGTATATGAAAGGTTCTATGGGGGTGTGAGTGAGTGGGTTAGTGATTTTGTGGATTATGTCATCAGTGATATCATTTGAGAAGTCATCAGTGATGCCACTGACCAAGCCATGAGTGATGTAATATGTGAGGTCATAAGCAGGGCATTGCGGGGGCACAAGTTATAGTTAGCTCAGCTAACTATTACTGCTAAATTTCACTGGTTGTGTACGAGTGAAACCTGAGATTAACTATAACGTCCCTGTAACCTTTGTTTTTTTCAGTGAATTTCTTAGGTTTTTTTAATTCTATTTCCTATCTATAACATCCCTGTAACCTTTGTTTTTTTCAGTGAATTTCTATGTTTTTTAAATGATAATTGTTAGCTATAACGTTCCTGTAACCTTTGTTTTTTTCCAGTGAACTTCTATGGTTTTTTAAGTAGAATGGCGTTGGCAGAGTGGCTGAGAAAGAGGGCGAGGCCTCTGATCAACTCTGAGGAATCCCACTGTGAAGGACTTACAGAAAGTACAAGGAGGGCTTCTTGGGGGCCCTCACCATCCAAGAGGACTTAATTCTCCAACCAGTAGTGCACCAGGAGATGTGATTGCAGAGTTGTGGAGAAAGGGAGCGTTGCCTCCGAATACCTCACCCTGCTGTGTGGAACTTACTGGAGGTAACAGGAGAGGTAGTTGGCTCCAAAGGATGCCAACTACCCCTCCTTTTACCTCCAGTTAGTCCCATACAGCAGGATTGCTGAGTGGTTGTCAGAGGCCATGCCCCCTTTCTCCACCACTCCAAAAATGCGCCTACTGGTGCGCTGTTGGTTGAGGAATTAATTCCCCTTCACTCTTGACGGCCTCAGGACTAAAGTGGACTTCTTCCCCCAACCAGTAGTGCACCAGGTCGCGCGTTTGCAGAGTGGTGGAGAAAAGGGACGTGGCCTCAGACGACCTCTCAGCAATCCCACTGTTTGGGACTTACTGGAGGTAACAGGAGGGCTTGTAGGCCCCCAACTATGTCCTTGGGAGCCAACTAACCCTCCTGTTACATCCAGTAAGTCCCACACAGCAGGATTTCTAAGAGGTTGTGGGAGGCCATGCCCCCTTTCTCCACCACTCTGCAAATGCACCTCCTGGCGCACTACTAGCTGGAGGATGAAGTCCCCTTGGCTCTTGAGAGTCCTTGGGGGCCAACTGCCCCTCCTGTTACCTCCAGTATGTCCCACACAGCCTGATTACTGAGAGGACTTCGGAGGCAACACCCCATTTCTCCACCACTCTGCAAACGTGCCTCCTGACCACTACTGGTTGGGGGAAGATGTCCACTTTAGTCCTGAGGCCCTCAGGAGTAAAGTAAAGGGCCAGACAAACAGTCATGTGCACTAAGGGAGTGAAAACCACTCCTCCCCCTGCTCTTGCCCGCCTTGCCCATCACTGACTCCAATAGGAAAAATAAAATGATAATAATGATACCTAATCATTTTATTTTTCCTTTTAAGCAGTGGAGCGACGCTCCTCCACCTTAGCAGAGGAGCTGCCACTGATGTATTGGTGTTCAGAAACTGGAGTGCGGGAAAATGATCCTGTAGTATCTGTATGTTCACCATAATATCACATGCCTTGCTAATAACTTGTCTACAATACAGGTTTTCTAATCGATGTCTTCATTATTCGTGATCAGAGAGTTAGACATTAAAAACATAGGGGCAGATTTACAAGAACTGACGCATCTCTGCATTTTAGCAGAGATGCGTCAGTTTAATTGCGTCACACAAAAAAAACCTTGCGCCACCTTGGATGCATCGCATTTACAATGCGGCGCACCGTGGCACAAGGATTTACAGATGCATCACGCATCTGTTGGCGTAAAGGTAACACATTGCTGTAGTTGTGTTGCAAGCACGACGCAACTCCAGCAATGCTCAGGAATGCCTATTCCTATTGTGCTGCGTCACTTCTTACGCCTGCTTCAAGCAGGCGTAAGGTGTTGACGCAGTGGCTTCGTAGAAGTGGCGCAGTGAAATCTTGTAGATTTCACTGTGTCACTTTTATGAGGCTTTCTTGCTTCGGAATGCCCACCCTGCATACATTATACCTGACGCTGGGCTTTACAACGCAACATATCTCTCTAGATGTATCATGTTGTAAATGTGTTGCAATGTGGCGCATTGTTTACGATGTCGCTGTGCCACAAAAGTGATGCAACGGTGGCGTAAAAGTGCCGCAAGGGTCTTGTAAATCTGCCCCATAATTTTAGTATGGGTTAGTACTCAATATGTGATGCAATCTAACTCCTATAGAAGTACTGAACACTAATGGTGATCCATGAATAAACACATGTTTTTTAGCTAGAACAATGATTAAAGATACATTACGTTCATGAAGTTGCCATATTGATAGGGATGCACGTATATGAAAACGTCAACACATGAATAATCGCAATTTCACAGGCACTTTATGTTTGGCTCCAATAAATATGCTCTTAAACTTAGATTACACTCATGTGATTCAATGGATACCTTACGGTTTCCCCCGATAAATATGCATATAAGCCTAGAGTCTAAGTGCTCCGTAGCTATTGTCCATGTGTCCTAGTGCTATACAATGACTATAATAATATGAAATAAATCAAAAAGACACTGCTATTCTGACTGAAGCAAGTTAAGATAGAAGTTAACAAATTCACATTCATTTTTGAAATGGTAAGTGGAATTAGAAATCAAAGGAAGTCTTCAATACTCACTGGATTTTTTAGTTAAGGATGTCTGTGACCATTGAATTTTCTATTTAGCCACTCTGGCATGCCTTTGTGTAGCCACAATAACTGTGCCATCTTTTTTTTGCCCCCTGATAGCATATTTTTTTTAAAGTGCTGTCATCAAGTAGTTGTGTTGCTGTTGTGTATGGTACAGCACGAAGGGATACAACAGTTAACGCTTAAAACCTTTCAGCAGTTACAGTAATAGATCCACAATACAACACCTTGAAGGTCCATTTGTTGTGAGGATGTGCAGTTGTAACCTTGGTTCGATGGTGTTGTGTACTGGCCTAAATGGACATGGTCATGAGGCTCAATATAGTGCGTCAAGGGGGAGGTCACAGTATCTTCCTACACATCATTGTGTTGAGTGCCCTGGATGACTGAGTCGGGTTGGATCCACACTGAGTCAGTAGTCTCTCCTAAAGATCAAGTTGTCGTACATCAGGGAGTACCTAGCGGGATGGCTGTGGCAACATGTGAGGATCTTTTATGCCTACATTTACTACGAAGGATCAGATTATTAGCCAGATTACCATCTCTAAGTGCAATATTATAATTTCAGGTCACTATATGACAAAAACGTCACAGTTTCATCCTATCCATCAGTAGGTTTCCCACAGTCATTTCTCCATTTGTTGGGTTGTTGGTTCAGTGACAGTCTCCCTTGTGGCCCTCCAATCTGCTTTATTTGCTGTTTTGTTCATATAGCCTTCTCTGCCATTGGTGCCTTTTCCTTACGGGCCATCCCTGGAGTAGCCCCGAAATTATGGAACTCTGTAGCACTGTTCCTCCAGAAAGCACCTACTATCAGCATGTTTAAATATGAACTTAAGCATTTTTTGACAAAGAGAGTAGGTTCCTTGCTCTCTGTGCCACAGGATCTAAGCTATACTTCACTGATGAGGTCTACTGAGGTCAAAACCGGTCAGTGGTTGCTTAAGGCTGTGTCTTAAGTGTCCTCACCTAGCAGTTTATAAAGGAACTGTTCCCATAAAGTGGGCGTCAGCTTGGAGTGGTGCATTGGGCGAAAAACAATGGGTTGGAATGATACCTAAAGCAATTGCCAGTGATTGACTATTTGCAAGCAGTTCTCCCACCACCTTTTATGTGTTTGATATAACAGCTTAAGTGGCCTCTGATGTGGCCAGATGTGGGTCCCTTTCTCGCTGTTCCAGTGGATTCAAGCTACACCTCCCTTGACGAGGCCTTATAAGGCTGAAACAAGTCTGACGTTGATTGTGGTCCAGTCTGGAGTGACGGTCGCCTGGCAGTTTAGAATGGACTTCTCCCATGTGGAGCAGGGTTAGTATTGATTTGCAAAAGGAAGGGCTCTGGCGATAGTGGGTGAAAATCAGGGGATACAGATGCCTCCCAGAGTGATTGTCATTGGAAAGGCAGGTTGCAAGCATTCCTCCCATCACCTTTTGCATGTCTCATTTTCTGCGTGGCCGTTACTGCTTGACAGATTTTTATGAATTTCAGACCTGAATGTTAATTGCCTTTTCACTGTTATGCCCTGTCTTAGTCTTGCTCCATGTCTCTTTGATGAACAATCATATTTTCCATTGCTTTTATCTTTGGATAACATCAACCAATCACTTTACAACAAAGGCCACAACATGGTTACAAGTAGTTCCCAAGCACATATGTCTGAAGTGATGTAATTTGTAGATTTTTAGCATGGCTGCTCTTGAAGTAAGTAAAAAAAAATATCCTGTGCCTGGGTGAATGGCATTGAATCTTTCATTTCTATGTATCCATATATTTATTACCTTACTCCTACTGTAAAAGAAAGAAAGAAAAAAAGGAAAAACCTCCAACCCCTTCCAATGCACCAGTCTATGTCTCATCCTGTATTTCTCCCGATATATCCTCTACCTCCACTCTCTGAGTCATCCCAAACCTCCTTGTACTATGATTTTACTAAGATACTTTCTTGACCGCTCCCTTCTCTATCCCTTTTTAACTCACCCAAACCTCATTTTACTACCAGGGCCGTACTGGCCGTAGCGGGCACTGGGCGTTTCCCCGGTGGGCCCGAAGGGTGGGGGCCGGTTTTGCGGACGTTGGGTCGGTTTTCTCACTGGGGGCTGGTTTTGTAGCAGTGCTGCAATATCGGCCCCCTGTAACAAAATAAAAGCGGCAGCGGTGCTCGCCACTAGAGCTTCTCAGTGCCCCCACTCTCCCCGCCAGGGCCGGTTGAGTGGAATTGCCAGGGCTGGTCTCTCTTCCCAGTCTGGCCGTGTCTACTACTATAATCTCCCGTATAACCCTTTCTAGACTTTCCTCTATCCCACCTTGACTTACCCCAAATCTCATTTTACTACTATGGTCTCCAAAATAACACTTCCTAGACTCTTTCCTCCTGTATCCCTCGTCTGACTCGTCCCAGACCTCACTGTACTACTATGATGTTCCTAATAACATTATCTAGACTCTTCCCTCCTCTATCCCTCCTTTATCCTATTCAATCAAGCTAGTAGACTAACGTGTCCACCACTCAAATATACAACATATATTTCCCTACACTAACCCACCACTAATCCTTTGGGTTCCGGAGTAGCATGCTACTCGCTGAAAAGCGCTTTCATGCCTTGCCGCGGGTAGTAAGCGCTATGTAAATACTATTACAATTTTTATTTTGTAAATTACTCTTCTGTACAGCGCCCTTGATTGGCCCATGCTTTATAAAACTATTTAACTAAATAAAGTAAAAATAACCACCCCTTTATAGATTTCTTTTGTGTTTTTTAAATTGAGTTGGACTGTGTTTGTTATCCTGCTTTAATGTAACATGTGGTGCTTGACTTAGAAGCCTTTCTCCCCTTTGTTTCCAGGACTCGAAAATAAGTTTCTCACACCAAGAAGTCTGGGCTTGAAAGCAACATGGCAGTGTCTTTGTAGGGCTAAAAGACCAGTCACTGTAGGTCAAATCCTCGCGAGAGTATAGCCCCATGCTGATGAACAGGCTGCACCGGCCTAGACCTGCAGAGGCACATGACTCAGAGGAATGTCCCCAGGGCCATGTTCGGTCCTTCTAGCCATAATTGGTAAACCTTCGACGCGAGGGCCAGTCTCAGTGCCATAGAGGCCTCATGACGCCTGTTGGGCAGGGGGCGCTCTGCCCATCAGGCTTCAAGGGGCAGGGGCCACTCTGCCCATCAGGCTTCAAGGGGCAGGGGCCACTCTGCCCATCAGGCTTCAAGGGGAAGGGGCCACTCTGCCCATCAGGCTTCAAGGGGAAGGGGCACTGTATACAGCATAGAGACTGTGTATGTTGGAGGGAAACCTATTTCAGTGAAAGCAGAGAGCAAAGACCGTACAAAATTGCAGCTCATTCATGCTCACAAACTGTACAGCTGATTTTACAACAACAAAAACTCAAAATGACCGCTAATTTTTACACTCGAATAGTAGCACCAGACTCAGTTCTGCGTAGTAATTTGCTAAACATGGGAAACGAGGGAATGTGAAGCCATACCAGTGGCAGAAACAAAATATAACATAACGTAACATACGTGACAGCATAACATAGCAAAGCATAGCATAACATAACGTAGCATAGCAACACTTTGCATAGCATAACATACTATAACATACCACAAAGCAACGCAACACAACATAACATGTAGGCCAGCATCGCCAAAACCCACAAACTCAACATCATATCCTAAGCCAACTAAACACAACTCATCCTCACCCTCTCCGAAGAAACCACCAACGCCAACTTCCACAACTGCATGACACATCACCAACTGGATGAAGGACAACTGCCTGTAGCTCAACATGGACAAGACAGAGATACTGATTTTCAGAATCAAAAGCTTCCCATGGGACGCATCCTGGTGGCCATCTTAACTCAGAACCTGGGGTGGACAATTGATAGCCATGCTCTTGGATGCATTTTTAAAACTCTCAGATGAGATTCTGATTACCGGAGATGATTTTAACCTTGTTATGGATGAAAGAATAAATAGAGCCGAAAGGAGGATACTTCAAAGTGGAAATTGTTCACTTCAGTCTTCGGGCTGGTGGGCTTGTGGTGTGAGGAACACGGAACTGAGAACCAATTCTCGCTTTACTTTAATTCTCATTATTCGTTTTGGAGAATTTATGTTTTTTTTGTGACAGAGACTTTTCGATACATATTTACAGATACACAGTGTCTGGCAAAGTGAATTTCGAATCACCCCCATCTGATGTTTATCCTCCAGTCTAGGAATCATCAGAGAATTGATGGCTGGATGTTAGATGCCAAGGAGTTCAATGATAGAGAAATGAGGTCCTGCCTAACATTAGCCACTGACAAATATTTCAAAGATTATCTGATAATTGGTTTCGGAGAATGGGAGGAGGAGCTGCAAAGTACGTGAACACAGAAAAAAGAGGTATTTAAATGGTACTGGATTTTGGCAATGGCAACTCCTCCGCTATGGCAGAGGAGCTCCACACTGCTTTTAAGAAGTGCGAAGAAGAAGCATAAAATTATAATAACTTTAAGGTGTTATCATTTTATGCTTCCTGCTGCTTTGTTCAGGGCTGCTCTCGGCGCAGGGCAGGGGAGGAGTGGTTTATCCACTCCTTAGGGCTCAGTGACTGTTTGGTCGGCCGTTATGCGCAATTTCCCCGTTCTCCTTGCAGGTTCCCATTCCCTGGTTGAGCGTCCAACCATTACACTGAAAACCAACCACAACACTGCACTGAAGCGTTGGGATTGGTCACGGGAGCCTGAGTGACCACCAATAAGAATGCTGCATTGCAGCGCTGTGATTGGTCACAGGGGCCTGGCTGTGCTTCCATCCGAGATGGAGAAGAGCTGGAGTGGAGATGTGGAACCCGGCGCAATGGTATGTTTATTTTATTTTTAATGTTTTTTTAATAATATGCGCGACCTCCCCCCCCGTGCGACACACTCAGCCACATGCGAGTTATGCTGGCCGCCCCTGGATTTTGGTACAAGCTGAAAATGGCCCCCTCACAATGCCAGAGGAGATTTGGAAGGCGGACCTACCTTTGTCAGAAATAAGACACCTCTGGCAAGTATCTATGTCTACACTTTGGTCCTCTGTTAGATTTGCACCTCTGAGGAGAAAACTTTTGCTTACCATGTACCGGGCATTCTGGTCTCCTAAAAAGCTCTAACAATTGGGAGGGCAGAAGAGGAGGTGTTGCACGAAATGGAAATGTGCTCTTGAGAACGCAGACGACGTCCATCTACTTTGGTAGTGTTCAGATTTCCAGCTCTTCTGGCGAGAAGTGGGTAAGATTTTAACAGAAGTAATGAAAAGAGAGATAGAGGTAAGACTGATTCTGATTATTTTTGGGATTCTAGAAGGTGAAGGGCTAAAAGGAAAACTGGTGAAATCACAGTCACACTTACTCTTTATTCTAATAATAATTGCATTTAGGGGAATCCGTATTAAATGGATATCTAACATCTTACTGACCTGCACGGATTGGGTTCACTCAGTGAAGAGTATTTGCAGGATTAATTGTATAAATAGTCAGTAAAGAGGGTCAAGATGTGGGAACCTTTCCTTTCTCTTTCGTTAAGCAAGCACTTTAATGGGAAAGGAGGAAGTATTATGAGGCTGGATAACAAACTCTAGAAGTCCAAGGATTAAAGACAAACCTCAACACAACAGGAATTGAGGGCAGGCTGCCGCAACCCTTCTAATTAATGTTGAAGGAGGCTTGACTTAGCAGGTATAACCCTTAGTTGTTGTTGGCTATGCGTGGCTTTCTGAAAAGTATCTCCTGCCTAATGTTGCATATGAGGAGTAAAAAAAATAAAGACAGTATAAGTGGCCTGGCTATATCTCAGGTTTCTGGTAAGCATAAGGTCTGGCCACACCATGCTGCTAAAATAGGAAGGGAAGTAGTATTACTGGAGGGTCAATATATTATGCACCCATCAGTGGATACTAATCGCTGTCTAACGCTAAAGAATACAGACAGGGCCACTGGAATTATGCAGCAGGGGAAGGCCACATTATGTGGCAGAAAAGACTAATTATGCATCATAATGCGACACATTTTGTGATAGTAATGCTTCATTATTTTGCAATTTTTAAACTTATTAACATTGTCTGGGCATTGGCTGCACCTCATTAGTACCAGTTTAACAGCCAAATATAGCAATAAGCAACAGAAAGGTGACCAGGCAACTATTGCAAAGGGCAATCCACTGCGCATCAACATGTACTGCTGCATTATTAGTAAGTTTTCAACCGTTTGAGCTCGGAACACTCTTTTTCGTTAAAGTCTGCAGATTGTGGGGCAGATGATGTTTTATGTGACAAATGTGGCTAATCTATAATTATACGAAAATCGCCACAACATCGCATAATTTCAGTGGCCACGAATATAGAGCAAAAGACACACAAGTGATGGACGGAATGCAGAACAAATCAAAACATTCACCCCCAATTAAGAGATCTGGGTTAAATCCATCGTTCTCATGCTCACCATGCCACCCCAGTTTAGACCCAGCCATATGCAAATCAGTCCTGACCATGTTCCTCATGGTAACAGTCAAGCGTGAACTGCCAAGCCAGGTCCTCCCTGGACCGGGAACAAGCATCCTAGGACCGGTTTTGGGGTTTTACCCCTCATCAGCCAGGATAGCTTGAATCCAGTGGCACAGTGAGCCCAGGACCCACGTCAGGGCATACCCGGCGCACTTGGGGCCGGAAAGCGAAATCCACACAAGTGATGGATGGAATACTGAACAAATCAAAACATTTCACGCAACATGGAGCAACAAATCAGTGAATTTAGGTGCAGATCTCTACATTGTTCAACATTCTGTTCATCAATTGTTCTTTTTGCATTTGTCACCCTGAGTGGGACGGGTAGGCCGAGACGTGGGTCCCATGCACTCCATGCCACTGGAGTCAAGCTAGCCTGGCTGATAAGAGGTAAAACCCCAACACCGGTCCCAGGATGCTTGTTTCTGATCCAGGCAGGACCAGACCTGGCAGTTTGGCTCGACTGTTCCCATGGGGAACAGGGTCAAGACTGATTTGCATATGGCTGGGTCCAAACTAGAACGGCATGGGGAGAAAACAAAGCTGGATTTAGGCCCAGATCTCTGTACTGGAGTGAATATTTGACATTGTTTAACATTCTGTCCATCAATTGTTCTTTTTGTATTTGTCACCCGAGTGAGACCGATATGCCCAGACGTGGGTCCCGTGCTCTCCATGACACTGGAGTCAAGCTAGCCTGGCTAATGAGGGGTAAAACCCCAAAACCAGTCCCAGGATGCTTGTATCTGGTCCAGGGAGGAGCTGCCTTAGCAGTTTCGACTGGACTGTTCCCATGGGAACAGGGTCAAGACTGATTTGCATATGGCTGGATTCAAACTGGAATGGCATGGAGAGCAAAAAACGATGAATTTAGGCCCACTTATCTGTACTGGGGTAAATGTTTGACATTGTTCAACATTCTGTCCATTAATTGTCCTTTTTGTACATGAATATAGAGCAACAGTTAACAATGATATGAGCAAGATGGTGCCTGGGTGACCTCCCGCTTTCCCACTGCCCATGCCGCGAGCTCACTCGGATGTTGGCTATTCAGCCTGATCTGGAGACGCTGCTGTGCTGGGGTTTGCCGGCAGCGGTCAGCAGCAGCTACAGGTTCAGCTGCAGGAATTCTCGCTTTCTCCCGCCAAGACCGCACAGAACGCCGAGAAACCTGACGGCTTCGGGGGCCGGTCTGGGGTTCAGGAGTTGCAAAGCACAGAACGTTCCCACAAAATCAAGAGCATGGACTGCATTGTTCTTACTCCCCGGATGCTGGAGCAAGCTGGACTACCTCCTTTGGTCTTGTGCTGTTTGGCTGCTCTCTTTGGTGACTCTGTGTTTTCTTCTGCGGAGCTTGACCGGGCTGGGAGCTGCTCCCCCCATGGGTGAGTGGAGCATGGGGTTTCACAGAGTTAGGAGCACCAAAGGAAAAATACTCCTAACTCCGGTTTAGGCTCTCTTAACGCAGCGCCCCCCCCCCTCCTGATGCTGAACTGATCTTTAAAATTAGGCGAGAGACTGGGGTACTCAAAAAAGCAATTAAACCTGTTGGACGGGGGCTCCCTAAAAATGGAGGACGCTCCTAGTCTTCAGTAGCCAAATTGTTCTCTGCAGCTGGGATAGTGGCTAACTCTGCAGTTAGTAGTGGGGTGAAAGCCGCAAGCGGGTTTGAAGATGGTGGAGAAAGCGTTGTAACAGTTGCAACCCAGGACCAGCTCAACGTGGCGCTGCCAGATTTACAGCTTACTTTACTTTAACCTGACAAGTCCGATTCAGAGACTGGTACGGTATTTCAAGGGCAAGGGTCCCTAGCAGTCGACATGGCTGGCCCTAACAATAACACGGAACCCGTAGCTCCCGCAGCTCCCCCTAAGGAGATAGACTTGACGATTTGTGATGGCGCCACCCTAATGCCTGTTGTATGTGATCCTCGGGAGCACGAAATTTGTGGCCTTCCCATCACTGACGTGAAAGGAGCTAGCATACAATGGTCTCAAATCCCAGTTTCTCCTGATCCCGCGGGGGAGCACTTTTTTTCGGTGTCAGATGGATCCAACTCTCTGGCCTAGGAAAGCTCTTCCTCATCAAGTGACGGTGAATTTTTTTAGGCCAATTTTAGTAACGTTTCCAAAGGGAAAGGCACGGTTCAAAGACATAAGACCACCATGGCCATAAGTAAAGGTAAGCGGTCTGATAAGAAAAATCAGCTTAAATGGGACTATTTGGGGTCTGATCTTTCTTTTTTCTGCAGTGATGAACTCGACAAGACGGCGGGTGTAGAGAGTTCGAGTGCCCTACAAGATCCGCCTGAGGAGCCTTCTTTGGCCGTTATCTTGGCTTCAATTAAACAATTCCAGGAAGAGGTTCGTGTGGACAACCAACAGGTTAAAAGTGCTGCCAAAAAATTTGCAAGGGGGACTCAGAAAACTAAATAAATCGTGCCCAGACATCGGTGAAAGAGTGACCATGGTGGAAGGCCGTACCGAAAGCCTTGAAAAGGATGTTACCCTGCTCAAAACCCAGTGTTCTTCCCAAAGTGATCGCATGACGGATGTCATGTGGAAGCCCGAAGAGCAGGATAATAGGCAGCCCGAAATAACCCTCGCCTTCTTGGGATTTCCGAAGGGGTTGAGGGGGAAGATCCTTGGCGCTACATTATAAAACTCCTGAGGGAAGCCTTCCCAGAACAGTCTGAGTGGAATTGGGATCATGAGATCCAACGGGCCCACCGCTTTCCCTTTACACTAAAGAAGCAATCAGGCAACGTTAATGAAGCCGCAAAACCTTGTGCTTTCCTGGTGTTCTTTAGGAACTTTTTATTAAACAGATGATCTTTGACCAATCACGGCAAAACTCTCAGAAAAACTTTGAGGGGGTGTCACTCTTCACCAAGCCAGATTTCTGTCACACCACTGTGAAGCGAAGATGGCGCCTTCGTCAACTAATCGCCCCATTTCAACAGCAAGGAGCACAAGTCTTTCTTATGAATCCCGCCAAGTTGAAGGTCATTATGAATGGTTCCCCACGCACTTTTACCTCAGGAATTAAAGCCCAAGAATTTATTTCTGAAGTCAGGGCCAGAAAAGGGCTAAGCTAATGTTAATTTTGTTTGCTATGGTTAATTGCCCCAAGATGCTGTTCGACGGGTACCCCACTTGTGCTATTTTTTCTAAATTATCTCTCTCTCTAGAGGTTCGAGATGGAAGGGGACAAAACTTCAGAAAGGCATGTTTTATTATCTAATTGTAGTATAGTAATGTGGCTAGGACAGCGTCTAAGTAAGGTTTGCTTCCAGTAAGGGGCTAGCTGATTAAGAAATTTGGTATAGGGCCTGCCTTGAACCTTTTCTTCTTTTCTTGAGTCTTCCTTTTTTTTCTCTCTCCTCTATTTTCTAGGTTTCTTCTCCGTCCTTTCATGTCTTTCTTGGGGTAGTAGGTTTCAGGTGACCTTTTCACAGGCCCTTTTCTACAAAGGGTTGTAATGTTCTGATTGGTTATTGCCATCTAGCACATTGGCCCCTTCCTGTTATCTTATTGCGGGAATCTTAATATCAATTTGCCCTGCAACTGGGAGTCGTACCCACAAACCCAAGGTGCTGCAAGCCATAAAAAACCTACTACATATACCTGGGGTATTGGATGCCTGGTCTTACTTAAATTCAACCCAGCCAGGCTACACATTTTAGTCTGCACCTCGACAATCTTTCGCACGCCTGGATTATTTTCTGGACTCTCCTTCTTTGATTCATAACAGTGGAATGGACATTCTTCCCTGTGTTTTATCAGACCATAATCCCATATGCTTCAACATTTGAGGCCTAATTACCCGCAAGGAAATCTCATCATGGAGCATTGAGAGAGCGCTCTTGCTGGACATGGGTTATCAGAACCATATGAAACAGTGGATTCAGGTGTTTTTTAGACATCAATCTTGGCTCAGCTCCAGTGATGGTAGTGTGCCTGTGCCCGGGGAGAAACTTTACATTTTTCACTGGAGAAAAACAGGCAGGAGAAGGCTCGGCTGCTGGAGTTGCACTCAAAAATTAGCTAATGCAGAGGAAAACCTTATCACTGCAGTCCAGTCTAAGGGGGAGATAGAACCAGCACAACTGGCAGAGGCCGCATCCAAGGCTGAGATTTGTTCAATCCTGGCTGAGAAAGCCACATCCAAATGGGCTGCTGCTCGTGTAAAAACATATGAGTGCAGCGAGAAGATTGGTCATCAGTTGGCAATGAGATCCAGGCAACAGACCACCATTAGTGAGATTCATAGGATTAGAACTTTCTCTGGGACCATTAACAGCAATCCTGAAGATATTCGCACAGCCTTCTGTAAATGTTACCAGTGTTTATACTCTGAGGAAGATGCTGGTTCTTATGAAGATAGGCAACGTGTTCTCGATAACTATTTGGACCCAATTTTGTTGTCATTCCTTAGTAGGGAGGATCGGGAACAACTTGAGGATCCCCCTACATGGGAAGAAATTGCCAAGGCTCTGGCTAATCTACCCGACGGGAAAGCGTCTGGTCCCGACTGAATTCCAGTGAAATTTTCTAAAGTCTTTCTCTGCCAAATTAAAGATATCTTTAATACAGAGGTGAAGCAAATTTTTAATGGCGCAACTCTCCCTCAATCCTGGTCTGTAGCCAAGATTGTTGTCTTCCCTAAAAAATACAAATCACCAATAGAAATGGGTTCTTTCTGAGATAGGCAAGATGGCGGCCGTGTAACCGCTGCGGAGTCACCTCCCGACTGATCCCTGATAATGCTCGCATAAAACAGATATTTGCACAATCCCGAGCCTGGCTTTTTGATCATCTGCATAGGAATATAGCCTACCTTTCTCCGATGATCGTTTTTCATGAGCTGTCTCGACTCTCGCTGAACATTGTAGGGGTCAGACGCGGCATCTTACGCAGTCATCGGCTGTTACGGGAGTGGCTTGCTGGAAGTCTCTGGCGGTGGGCGGTGAGAATGGCTCCACGAAGAGGCGTGCAGAAGGAGAAGGAGACCGCTAACGGCAAGAGTTCCGTTCTTTCCAAGAAGCCTCTCAAGATGCTTGAAGTGACTCAAGCTGCCGATCAAGAAAGAGCAGCAGGCGGCAAGAACGGAACTCCAAGTGGTGCCCGATGTCCCTCCTCCGAGGCAGGAGCGAAACCGAAGACTCCGATGGTTCCGGGGATGTTCTCCGGCAAACCGGTAAGCGGGAAACAGATAAAAACGCCGCTCGGGGAAGCTGCGAGCAGCATGATTGATACAAGTAACACATGTATCGCGATGGACAATGCTGGCAATAATGTAACAAGGGGAGCTCCTATAGCTATTACACCTGATTTCTCCTACACACGAGAGACTGACAATCTGCAATCTGCTATCCCAAATTCCTCTATAGAGGTGGCTGAAACAATGCACGGGAGAGGACAAAATATGGGTGAGGGTAGCACACAATTACTTATTCGCAGTAAACGCGTCAGTGAGCTGGAGGTTAAGGGCCAAATACCCGGAACTCCTGATGGGGAAATTTTTTTCTCTCTTACAGAGGATTCCGACTTTAATAATGCCACTGACCTAGATAACACAGATATAGATGCCACCGGGGATGAAAGTGATAGCCCCCCCCCCCCGACGGCTGACACTTTGAGGAGATCTGCGAATAGACCCAAAAGGGGACGGAACATCTCTGAGGGTTTACGGCCTGAAAGCCTAGGAAACAATGAACAGCTACAGTGGGATTACTCTGCCTCTCCGGGAGCTATTGCTGCAGATGGATCCAGATTTCAAGACAGCGATTCCAGGGCTTCTGGCAGCCAAATAGAACCTGTTCCTTCTATAGGTCTAATATATGCCACACTCAAGGCAATGCAGGCAGAAACCCGTCAGGAGCATAAACGTACTCAGCTCGCGACTAAAAAAATACAATGTGCGATTCGTAAAACGATAAAAGCCTGCACTGAGATTGTTGTCAGAACTACTGCCCTGGAAGAACGTGTGGTAGGGCTAGAAGCTGGCTTGGAAAGCACGGAGCAGAAAACATCAGCGAATGATGTTAAAATGATCGACATTCTCTGGAAGCTGGAAGAATCCGAAAACCGACTACGGCGAAACAATCTACGCCTACTGGGTGTTGAAGAAAATGCTGAAGGGGGCGATGTGAGAGGGTTTGTGCTCAAACTCTTCAAGTCCGCTTTTCCCGAACTATCGCACTGGAATTGGGAGACAGAGATTCAGCGAGTACATAGATTCCCTTTGATGTTAAAAAATAATCCCGGTCCTAATGTACACCCCCGAGCAATTCTAATATTTTTTGGAAATTTTTTATTGAGACAGGCAATATTTGAAAAAGCAAGACCAGATGCCAAAAGATCCGCCGAAGGCCAGACCTTCTTTGTGCGGCCAGACTTTTGTCATACAACAGTTGAACGAAGGTGGCGGCTGCGACAGCTTATTAATCCCTTCCAAAAAATTGGCTGTGAAGTATATTTAATGAACCCTGCCAGATTGAAGGTTATCCATCAGGGGAAGGTTAGGCTGTTTACCTCCGAGATTTTGGCCGGGACTTATCTACAGGAGTTAACTGGGCGGGATCGTAACTGATTCTTTTTATTATTCCTGTTTCTGCTTGCTTTTTCAGAATGGGGAGTTGAACATTGAGCCGGGAGACATACTCTGGGATTGATGACATTTTCAGACATTCCTAGACGTATCTTTATGCTGGCTTTCAAACCGGCTCGAGGTTTTTTTTTCTTTTTTTTCAGGATCTTTTTTATGTGGGTTTTTCATTTTTCTTTTTTTTTTTTTCTTTTGCTTCGGTGTCGGGAGGTGATAGGGGCTGCAGATGGTACACAGGAGGCATCACCAGGGTCTGCGGACCTTTTTTGCCTTTGTTGTTGGGTTGGGGGGGTGGGGTGGGATGGGGGCTGTGGATCCTATCGGGAAGGTGAAGATTTCATGTGATATTTTTGAGTTGGTTAGATGTTATTTGGTTTTTTTCTCTATGGTGCTAGATGATATGGGATTCAATGTAATTCGATGTCTTCTTCATCTGTAAGGGGTTGTATTAGGATTGCTTCCATCAATATATGTGGCCTTAATGACCCGGCCAAAAGGCGCAGGATACGGGAGGACATTCGAATTTTGAGGGCAGATATTATCTGCCTTCAAGAAACTCATGTTCCAGTTACAAATAAACAAATAATAGAGTTTGATGGGTTTCAATTAATTTCATGGACACGGCAAGATGGTAAAACCAGAGGTGTCGCAATACTGGCACGTAGAGGTCTGGCGTGCTTTACGCGATCTCTTTCTGATCAACATGGCAGATGGGTTATTGTACAATGTTCAATTGATTCCAAAATGTTTACTTTATGCTCTGTTTACGGACCAGTTTTGGACGACCCCGAACTCTTCGATTGGTTAACTTTAGAACTAGTGGGCTGGCCCTCCCCAATTGTATTATGTGGGGACTTTAATATTAATGTGAGTTGTGCGGTATCCAATCACCCCGAAGTGGAATATCAAGGGCGGAAACCAAAAGTGTTTAAGTCTCTTTTGCATCTAAAAGAATTGCATGGCTTGATTGATATATGGGCACAAACGGAAGGAAACGACCCGGGCTTCACCTATTTCTCTGCTCCCCATAGAACTCATGCACGATTGGATTACTTTTTTGTTTCTGGAAATTTGGTTCAGGGCAGTAAGATCAGAAAATTTCCCAGAGTTATGTTGGACCATAACCCTCTGGTCCTTGAACTTAATATTAAATGCTCTAAACCAATATCTAGCTGGACTTTTAACAGGGCTCTGCTGAGTGATAAATCCTATATAGATCATATGGCAAAATGGATCACTCAGTTTTTAGAGTACAGTTTGGGAAGCACCGGGGTTCAAAATGTTTGGGATACTCTTAAGGCAGGGATCAGGGGTGAAACGACGAAGTATGGATGGGAGACTCAAAAGAAAGAGAGGGAAAAGATTAAGGAGATGTATGAAGAATTAAGGAAAGCTGAGATTAATCTTGTTAAAATACTTTCCGAAGGTGGGGCGGGTGAACTAGCACAATCTACAATTGTAAGTGTTAAATCAGCTATCACCCAAATTTCATTTGCTAAGTCTGCTGGTAGATACTTAGCCTGGAGGTCCAAACTTTATGAGTGTAGCGAAAAGGTAGGTCATATGTTAGCTGTCCGGACCAAAGAAAATGAGGTATCAACACGGATTGCAGGAGTTTCAGATCCAGACATCGGTTTGGTAACTGATACTGGTGCAATTCTTCTGGCTTTCCAGAAATTCTATCAGAAGTTATATTCGGAAGATATTGAAGATAATTGTTGGATTCAATCTGAAACCGACAGATATCTTAGGGAAGCTAAATTAAATAAATTGTCTACTTTAGATCAGGATATGTTGGATGCTTCGGTTCGGCCAGAAGAATTACAAGTTGCTATAGACTCACTTCCACCAGGCAAAGCTGTAGGCCCTGATTTTCTGCCTGGTGAATTTTATAAAGTTTTTCGAATTCAATTGGCTCCGATTATGTTGGAGATGTTTCATATGGTACAGAGCGGAAATACCCCTCCTGAATCTTGGAAAATGGCAAAGATTGTGATATTTTTAAAGAAAGGGAAAGCAGCAACAGATTTAGGGGCCTATAGGCCTATTACTTTGATTAACAGCGACATCAAAATTTACTCTAAGATATTGGCAAATAGACTCGCATCAGTTATTAAAAAAATTGTTTCCCCCCAGCAACATGGTTTTGTGCCTGGACGGGAGACTATAGATGATATACGCCGGACAATCGCATTATTTGATTATACTAAGGTTACAGGAGACCCTATGGCTTTAATACTGCTGGATGCTGAAAAGGCATTTGATAGGGTCTCCTGGCCTTTTTTATGGGCGGCTATGAAATATAATGGTATTGGTGAAAGATTTATAAGAGCTATTCAAATTATGTATAAAGATCCAAGTGCCAGAATTGCATCAATGGGAACCCAATCTGGGATAATCAATATATCACGGGGTACTAGGCAAGGATGCCCATGTTCCCCCCTGCTATTCGCCATTTATATTGACCCTTTAATTAGGAAGATTCTGGCAGATTCAAAAATACAACCTGTACCGGCAAGAGGGGGGAACGTCAAAATCTTGGCGTATGCCGATGATTTGGCTATTATCACAACTGACCCTCGCTCTACCCTTCTGGAAATAAATATTTTAACGCTGCAATTCGGCAATATCTCTGGCTATCATATGAATGAATCTAAAACTCAAATTGTCATCAATGAGAAAATTATATTAACCGACCCACGGATAACATCAAGTGCAAGATATTTAGGAATTGAAATAAGTTCTAAAATCCAGGATATAGTTGATATTAACTTGAAACCAGTAATAATGAAAATCAAATCCGATTCACAAAGAATGAATAAACTATATCTGACATTAATAGGGAGATGCAATATTATTAAGATGATATTTTTGCCCAAAATCTTATATATTTTTAGAGCAATTCCCTTAGATATAAATAAAATTTGGTTTCAGAAACTTGATCAGGTGGTCTCATGGTTTCTATGGGCGGGGCAATGCCCCAGAAGGGCTCTTAGATATATGACCTTACCTAGAGACAGGGGAGGGTGGGCTGTCCCCAACTTTCAAATTTACTATTGGGCAACTGCGTTGAAACAGATGGGGGAACTACTCAACTGGGGGAATCTTCAAGTTGGGGAAATATCAATTTATCATTTGATTTATGGAATAGAAGCCAGAGGACTTCTTATGCGACATATTGATTTTGCTTACTTCAAGAGGGTTAAGTTCAAGGTTTTGTTTGGTGCTTATAGGGTCTGGACTGCAGTTAGGAAAAAGGCTGGGATTGGGCGGCTGCATATATATTCCCCTTTAGTCAATAACTTCCTACTCCCAGATATATTTCAAGATGTTTATTTCAAACACTGGGTTGAGAAAGGTATTTTTTGTACAGGGGATTTTATTCGCGATGCTGAAATACTTCCTTTTGAGGCTTTAAAGGAGAAATTTATGATTAGGAATAATTTTTTCTTTAAGTATTTACAGATTAGGGATTTCTTTACCAAAAAAGTAACGTGTCGGAATAGAATTCCCCTATTAGATATGATCTTCGGGGGCCAAGCCACCACATCTTCGCTACATAAATTTTTAAATGGAACAATGGGCGATGATTTAGCTAAACATTTTGACAGATGGCAAACAGCTCTACAGGCCGGACAGGGAGAATGTGAAGATTCTCTCATGTATAGCCAAACGGTATGTGTTTCTGCAAGTTTACAGGCACAAGGCTATAAGACTTGGTGTAATTTATATATAACTCCGGCGCGTATTTATCGATGGGGGGGGTCCTCGGGGATACACTGCTCTCGATGTGGGCTTCTGGCAGCAGATAGCACACATATGTTTGCGACCTGCCCCAGTCTCTCTCAAGTATTGATTAAAATTGAATCGCGTTTAGAATCTATATTAGGCTATCGAGTCCCACTGTCCCCCCAGGTTATAATGCTAGGGATTTGTAATCAGGATATAGGGGAGGCCAACAGGAAACTGGTTCATATCACAATGGCTGTATTACGATTGTGTTTGGCTACTATGTGGTTTGATCAGGACCCTCCTACGTTACATATGTGGTTTAGTAAACTAATCTATGTTTATAACTGGGAGATATCTGTGTTTAGGAGACGAGGAAATCAGACAAGGGCCAAAGGGGAAAAAATATGGGAACCATTAACCAAGTGGTTAAATAAGGTTGAATAGCTACTGTGTTGTAATGTACCCCTTTGTCTGTATGTTTATAGTTTCTTTTAACTCATATATATATATATAGATTTTTTTTTTCGCTTTCTCTTCTTCCTTGTCGGATCCACCGGGGTGGGGGGATAAAAAAATTTAAATTGGACATCGGATATGGTTTTTTTTTAATGTATATTGTTTAATATTTATGTTATGTTTCTGATGCCCTAATAAAAATAAAATTAAAATAAAAAAAAAAAAGAAATGGGTTCATACCGCCCAATCACCCTCATCAACGGTGACTCAAAGATATATTCTAAAATATTTGCCTCACGACTCTCGGACAAAATTGAAAGTCTTGTTTCCAGGTGGCAGCATGGCTTCTTACCCTCTAAGGGTACCACAGAGCATATTCGGAGGGTCATTACTCTGCTTGACGCTGCACAGGTCTCAGGGGACCCGATGGATTCAATACTTCTCAATGCTGAAAAAGCATTCGATCGGGTCTCCTGGAACTTTCCCTGGAGCGTCATGCAGAGAATGAACTTCGGGCCTAAAGCCATCCAGACCATCAAGACACTATATTTCACTCCTACTGCTAGGGTGTCTATCAACGGGTCATTGACGGAGCAAATATAGATCACACATGGGACTCGACAAGGATGTCCTTGCTCTCCACTACTCTTTGCCATGTACATTGACCCGATCAAAAAACTTGAAAAAATCAGGCTGTACCGGCAGTTAGTAGCCTTAGCTTAGTAACTGAAATCATGGCCTATGCCGATGATTTAGCTCTGGTCACACCGGATCCCGAGAAAGCTATCCCTGCAATTGAGTCAGAGGCCCACCTATTTGGCGTTGTATCGGGGTATGCATTGAATAAGGGAAAAACCCAATTCTTAATAAACAAAAATGTCACCTAGATCCAAAAAAGAGTTGTTGCAAAAGCTAAATATCTAGGAGTAGACATATTGGCCGACACTGATCTGATTGTTGGCCAAAATATGGACCCTCTTGTGTCAGAGACAAAGAAAGCCTTGAGCCGCCTTAACAACTTACACCTGTCTATCATTGGCCGCTGCAACTAGCTCAAAAAAAAAAATTCCTAGAATTTTGTACTTTTTTAGAGCCATTCCTTTAGAATTTAATAAGGCAATGCTTTTAAGATTTGATCGGCTATTCCCTCAATTTGTGTGAGCATTTTCTCAACCAAGGAGGGCATATACATTTTTGTCTCTTCCTAGGGAAAGAAGGGGCTGGGCATTACCCAACTTAAAAATATACTATTGGGCTACTGTTTTGCAATCATGCCCAATAGTGTTGCAAGATTCACCTCCAAATCATGCTTCAGGGCTTTCCTCTCCCTTTGAGCTTTTACTCGGCCCGATGCCTGGGGTTGCTTATGGTGTCAGCTGGAATTTGGATATAACAGAAGGGTTAAATTCAAGACTCTTATGGGAGTTTTTAAGGTATTCTCTGCCGTTCGTAAAAACTTGGGAATTGGCAGATTGAATTGTTATACTCCTATTAAGAATAATCCCAATATACCGGATATTTTTGGACCATCCTACTTTCAAAACTGGGCAGACAACGGGGTTGAAAAATTAGGGGACCTCTGCTCGGCCGAAGGGGTCTCGTCTTTTGAGGAACTTCAATTCCTTTTTAGCTTGAATAGCAGTGACGCCTTTAAATATCATGCAATTAGGACTTTTATTTTATGTAAGACAGGGGGGCCCGCTGGCTTCGCCAAATGTGAACTGGTTGGGAAACTCTGGGCACCTACCCCCCGCGTATTGGTGTAATCTATGAATTCCTTAACAGTCTAATGCCTGACGATCTGGCAAAAGTTTCAGCCATGTGGCAGCAAAAACTGAATACAACTGATAATGTTTTTTACCTTGAACTTAAATCTGCCCAAAACGACTTGTTTTCGGCCAGCCTTCAGGCACAGTTTTACAAAACCTGTTTTTCCTATACTATATACTTAATAGGATAGCAAAATGGGCGACCTGTAAAGGCACACGCTGTCCCCGCTGTGCTGAATTCAGCGCCGACTCAGTCCATATGTTTTCTACATGTATGGAGCTGGGGCCACTTCTAACTAAGATACAGGCTTTCCCTGGGCGAGTTTTATCCCAAAACATACTTTGAACACCCACCACAATCTTACTTGGAATTCAGGACTCGATAGATAGAAAGAACGGGGGCTTTAATCTTTGTTGCTGTGGCAATTTACAGGTTATGTATAACGACAGCCTGGATACACCCTAATCCTCCATTGTTTACGCATTGGTTGGCTCGGCTCTATTCAAAATTTACTCTTGAAAGGGCAATCTACTCTAAAAAGGGTATCCGGGCTAAAAAGAAAGGGTTAGTCATTTGGAAACCTCTCTTTCGCTGGCTTAAACAACCAAACTTGGAATTAAGCGGGGCAAGTGCCTGAGCCCTGTCTCCCACCCAAATTAGTAAATTTTAACTATGATTTTTTTTTTTTGTATTGGTTTATTTATTAGTTGCTGATCTGCATTTAAATTCTTCCTCAGCAGATTACTATGATAAATTGATGCACTGGTCACTTTACCCCTTAAGGAATTATTCCTATACAGGCATTGCTTTTGCTGTCTGTAGACCTGCAGAAATTGATTTGCTATATCTCAGGACGAATTGTTTGCACTGATCACTTTATTATTTTAGAGAACTATGCTCATTCAATACTGTGTAATAATTTGGCCTTTGACGTGTTTCATTTAACGATGTACTGTCGCACTGGTTACTTTATCTTCTCTCCTCAGCTCTATTTAACATTTATAAAACGGTCTGTTTTTCGCACTATGCACTTTCTGTTGAGATTCTGGACTTTGTTAACCTGGTTCAAATGTGATGTCTTTTTATTGGCTTTTTAAGAATTGGCACCTGTTCGACTTTCTCAGCCTTAGGGAGGGTGCGGGTGGGTTTGCTACACTTCGTTACACTGTTTCTGTCTTCTTTGTCATGAACTCTTTGTTTATTGCAGTTTTGAAAATCAATAAAAAAAAGTTTTTTAAAAAACAGTTAACAATGATGTCAGGGCACTTTTTTGAGTTTGATAAAATCATCTGTACGAAGTGGGTAACAAGGATGGTATATTACATGCATGGCTCAGCTAGCAGAATGAAGGTGAGAGCTGAGGATGGCTATTTTGTTACAGGGGGTTCTGTCATTGAACATTTGCACAACACTATAGCTCATCATCTAGATCTAGGTGAACCAGGGGGGGGACATGAAGAGCATCTTAGACCACCTCCATATTCTGAGACTGAGCATGCAGAAAAGGGACTCCTGGAAGTTGACTTGATTATGGACAAGGTGTCAAGGGCTACATCCTTGCTCATGGATGGCTAGAAACCCTGGCTCTAACGGCTCTCTCTGTTTTTTCAGAAATGATCCAATAAATAAACACATTACATGGTCGAGTGATGATATGCAGCTCCCATTGGCCTCGTTCCAAGCAACAACAGTGTTGATCCATAAGTCTGAGAAAAACTAAGAGGAGTTTTTATTAGGCCTTTTTCCCTACTGAATGTGGAGACTAAGACCTTTATTTATAGTTTGTAAAAACCACAATGGTTCCA
This sequence comes from Triturus cristatus, assembly GCF_964204655.1. Classification (NCBI taxonomy): domain Eukaryota; kingdom Metazoa; phylum Chordata; class Amphibia; order Caudata; family Salamandridae; genus Triturus; species Triturus cristatus. The sequence goes on along the minus strand of NC_140592.1, from coordinate 342,837,650 downwards.
GGATAAGATTATAGAACAGACAGCGTACTCAACTTAATTAAATCAAAAATTTACAATTTAGATAAAAACACAGAAAACATAAAACAAGGTACTCACAAGAGAATTCTTCCAGTATAGAAACGTTTTTTTGTTATTTGAATTATTCTTTGTGAAACTAGCCAAACAATACAATACAGAGTTCAATAAATAAACAAACAGATAGTTTGTGCTCGCAAAGTTACACTAAACAAACATATACAACAAATTACAGTGGCAACAGAATAACAACTCAAATATTTGTCCGTATTAAATAAGAACGTAGTCCAATATTTGCTTCCTTTTGATTGGCGTTTCGACCTTAGAGATTTGATAGGTTATCATCAGGGCATATAAAAGTATTGACAGCAACCACAAGAATTAATCTGAAAACAAATAATAACATTCATTAATGTGCGCATACCAAGAAGACATTTTTACAAAAAGAAAAACATTTGAAAAACAAGGGAAAGACCCAAACCAAAGGCCGGGCACAATATAATTTAGCACTGGACAAACTACAAAAGAATGGAAATAGCACATCATGCATAGCCGAGTTACAGTGAAACAAAAAACCATCACCAACTTGGTCTCAGCAATACTGTGTTAGAAGTGACATTGACAACTAGAATGTGAGACACAATAAAGCATGAAAAATAAATTCAACCAACTTAAATACCTGGAAGCACATGCCAGATCTAAGACCCAAAATAAAGTGTGTCTCAGGCGTTAAATAAACCCCATCAGTGCCAAAAAAGACAAAAAAGTTATTCTAAAAAATTTGCTACCCACTTGTAGCATACAATAATTCGACTATCGATTCAAAAAATGATTCTCAATCATGGGTTTGGAAAATTCACGACCATCTTAGTTTTATTGTCTCGGTAAAGCAAAATGAAAAGTTTTTAAACTATAAAGGAGCCAAATGGGAAAAATGCTTAAATACGGATTGCTCCATATATGAAAAACTCACCAGGGAACCTCACCTCATGTATAGAAATTTACACTGGCTCAGAGGAATCAAAATGCCATCAATACATATAAGTATTGGGCCAGTTCACAAGTTTAAGCCCCTAAAAGAGTCAAAACATATAAACCAATTATTGCAAAGAATGAGCACTCAATAAAATTAACAGCACATACAGAGATTGCTGCCAGCCTTACTCGGGAAATTAATTCACCTCGAACTACCACACCGTATTACTGTCCAACCACCAAAAGAAATGCCAAGACCAAGACAGCATCTGAAATAGCACTGGTCACTATAGAAACTGAAAACAGACTGCCCATCAGTGGTGTCTTTCAACCTTATATCAATGAACTAGAGTGCTCATGTTGAAATTAAATAAAAGTAAAAAAATAAAAAAAATTGAAATTTTAAAATCGCAAAAATGCGATTTGAAAATAGATGACAAGAAAAATCGGGAAATAGAGCGCAGTTAGGTGCGCAAGCATGGACTTTAGGCACTTATTTGAAGAAAATATGATTATGTAGAGCAATAGCAAGCGTATGCTGCACAATAATGTCAGTGATTTAAAATTAGCAAATACCAGCCTAATACCACTATCTATTTATAGCTTGGTGGACAGGGTACTCCACCACAAGCGTGGTGGAGTACCCTGACTGCCACACTGATGGGCTGGGTGCTCTGTTTATAGGTGTGATGAATGATCATGTTTCCGGTTGTGATGCTTTAGCTGACTCTGCTGGAGGAAACCTATACCAAAGGCCTGATGGTCTCGAGGCTGTTGATGTAAGTGAATTATACCATTGCCCTTAGTTACAGCAGATGGCCTAAAGCATTTTTTCCCTTTTTAGAACCACCAGGAAAAGCCTTGCGGTCCCAAAAAGACAATGATCCGCCCACGCCCTGATAGAAAACTCCCAAGGGGTCAGGTTATTTTTTGTTTTACAAAAAAACATTCCCGCATTGGGAGTTTGTGTTTGTAAAACAAAACAAATTACTAAGCGACTGCCTTAAACATGGGAACCGCTCATCGAACTTTGAATTCCTTTAGAGGAGCTGGAGTGGTGGTGATTCCTCTTCAGCCATAGAGATCTCTTTCAGGCACTGGACCTCTAAATATGGTATGCGATTGGATACCTAAGCAGCCAAGGTCAATTCCCCAGCTTTGTAGTAGATGGCAGACAGTCTGCTGAAGTATATAGGACAGCCTAAAATACTAACCAAGATCCTGGCTAATTTCATGTATAATGTGAGGACCTCAGATGTGTACACTGCTGCTTAAAGTATGTTTGCAGATTTGCCAGTTCGGCAGTGATCATGTCTTTTCATGCTGAAACAGCATTTGGCCCCATGGGCTGTTGCCTGGGCCTGGGGTTTTGGAAGTCACATTTGTCTAGCTTATTTTATTGCTGGAAATGAGAACCACCATGTGCCCCATTGTTCTACCAGTCTATACAATAACCCCCATTTTGACAGGTCCTTAGGCAGACCACTTTTAATGGCCATGGGGGCGGATAACAGACAATTGTTCATAAATTACCAGCACACTCCAAAGCCAGACTAGAGGACTCATGAATCCCTGTTACAAGGTCACTGCAATCCAGTGACGCCGCTCAATGAACACTAGATGTTGCACCCGGGCATGAGAGCAGACCAGAAGTTCATAGCTGCCAAGACTCCAGTGCCTAGTTGTCAGGATTCTCAGGGTAGTTGAGATTTGAGGCAAGAGTTCAGCAGCAAATCCTCCAGTCCTCATCTCTGTGAAATCTGTGCAAGCCAGGAAATATAATATTTTTCAGATTCTTTTTTTCAAGAACACATCCCTGTAATAGGATTTGTAGTCACTTCGGTACTGAGGACTTTGTCAGTGTCACAACCTGAGACAGAAAACCAGATACACTGGAACCACCCACAACCCACTGGGTAAAACTTGATTGAGATGCATTTCGTGTAACAATTAATCCTGTGAAATAGCACTGGGATAGTTCGGGCAGAGGTCTCCAAAGTCGTCTGTAGTGAGAGCTAGTAATTCAATTTCCTTAGTTGTGTCATGGTTTGGGAAGGCTTAAGACTATTAAAGTAAAGTTACATATTAATGAAGATGTCTGTCCTGTTGCTCAGAGACATAGACGAGTTGCTTTTCATTTGCAAGAAGCTATTGAAAAAGAACTTGAATCATTGCTTAAGCATGATATTATTGTGCGTTCAACTGGTAGGACGCCAAGGACAGTGAAGGAGCTGTACACATATGCTTTGATATGTGTCAAACAAACAAGACAATTGAGCGAGAATTACATCCAGGTCCACTCATTGCTGACATGATAACGCAATTAAATGGTGCAAAGGTCTTCTTTCACTTTGATTTAAGTAAAGTTTATCATCAGTTGGAACTCAAAGAAGATTGCAGGTATATTACAACTGTTTCTACACATGTCGGTCTGTTTTGATATGAGTGTCAGTTTTGGTGTGTCATTGGCTACAGAACTTTTCCAAGACGTCATTCAACGTTATCAACCAGCCAGTTGTGAATTCATTCAATTATAACAATGACATATTGATCTTTGGAGCTACACAGAGGGAGCTCTCACCCAAGTATATCGTTTACTTGCTGATGTAGGCCTGACTTTGAATGCAGACAAGTGTGAGTTCGACAAGACAAAGTTAAAGTTCTTTGGTCCTGTCTTTTCAGATGGGGGTATGACATCTGATCCTTCCAAAGTACAAGCCCTATCAAATATTGATCCCCCACAAGCTGTTTCTATGTTAAGTTCATTTCTTACCATGGTCAGCTACTGTTCAAGATACATACAAGACTTTGCTACTATAAGTACTCCCTTATGAGAGTTAACAAAGAAAAATGGTTTATTCAAGTGGTCACAAGAATGTGAGAGATGCGTCAAGAAAACCAAACAAGCAATTGAAACTGCTGCTGAAATGGCTTACTTCAATTCAAAGCTTCATCCTGAGGTTGTTGTTGATGCTAGCCAAGTCGGGCTGGGTGCTATCCTTGCATAGCAAAGCGGGAACCCACATGCTAGAAGATTTATTGTGGCATATTTCAGTGTACGTTTGTACCAGATAGAACATGCTTACTCACATCCTGAGAAAGAAAGTTTGGCCATGGAATGGGCTTGTGAACATTTTCATGTATTCTTGTACGGAAAGACTTTTACGCTGATGACCGATCATCAGGCTGTACTGACTAACTTTGGCAATCCAAAAGCCAAGATGGCTCCTCGCATTGAGCGCTGGGGACTACGATTAGAAGAGTATTATTATTCCATTGTGCATCATCCAAGGAAGGATCAAAACTCTGCTGACTACTTTTCCAGAGTGCCTATACAAGGTCAGGGTACTCCATCTAAGACGGCTGAAGTCTACATTAATTTCATTGTAAAATCAAACACACCAGCTGCCATAGCGTTGGCCCACATAAAGAGTGCCACGAGCCATGATAGTGGCATGCTGAAGTTGAAAGATATAATTACACATCATTCATATACTATGAAGGTTGAGAATCCTAATTTCGGAGAGTTTGAGACAGAAAATAAATGAAGTGGCTCACGAAGGACATCGTGGTATACCTGCCACCAAAAGAGCTCTCTGAGACTGAGTTTGGTTTCCATATTTAGAAGAGATGATTGAAAAGGAACTCAAGGCCTGTCATCTATGTAATAGCCTTTCTACAAACATTACTCAACATACTCTTACCATTTCAGAACTCACTAAGCATGCATGGGAGAGAATAGTCATCGATTTCTTTGGTCCACTTGATGATGGACATCATCTAATGGTAATTGTGGATGAGTACTCACGGTTTCCACTAATAGAGGATCTCTCAGCCACAACTCATGAGCGAGTCATTGAGAGACTGGATGGCATCTTTGTGACATAGGGTGTTCCAGACATTTTGAAGTCTGATAATGGCCCACTGTTTAACAGTCAACAATTCAAGGATTTCCTGGAGCTTCTGAACATAAAGCATCATAACAGTACACCTTTGTGGCCATGAGGCCATCAGACTCGTTGAATGTTCTATGAGTACGCTAAAGAAAGCAGTACAGCATCCAACTCTTGAGAGGCTCAGTTTAAAAACTGTATTCCACCCTACGAGTCTGTAGGTGAAAGCCCTGTGACTTTGATGTTCGGGAGAGCAATGACAACCAAGTTACCTCAATGGATGAACAACAGAGAAGGAAATGAGAATCTAACTCGTATAAAGGACTTGGTTAGCAAGAAAAAAATGAAAGCCTATGCAGACAAGAGGCAACATGCAAAGCACATTGAGTTTAAGACAGCCGAGCTAGTGATTGCCCGACAAATGCGAAGGAAGAAATCTGATGCTCCATATGATGCTGAACCTTTCCATGCAGTGTCCACCAAGGGGTATACGGTGACTGCTCCACATCCTAGAAAGTTAATTACCAGAGACTCTTCTCACTTTCAGCATTTGATTCATCGGTCTTCTAATTGAGATGGTGAAGGAAAGATTGAACCTGAAAAGTCAGTGACTGCTGTTACTTCTTCACTGTCTTCAAAAATCTCTAACAGTGAAGATGACAGCTCCCAGCATCCAGTAACCAGACCAGGGTGAATAATTAAAGCGCCAAGAGGTTGATCGAAGAGCTGTAATTGTATGTATATGTATACTGATTGGTAATTAAAAAACAATTATTTAACAGAGGGGTAGATGTAGTGTCTTGCGATGTTTTATGACACAACCCTTTTGGCTTCCAACAGACTTCGTAGCGCTGTGACGCAGGTTTCAGAACGCAATGCCATGAAATCTTATTTTAGAATGTTGAGTTCACGGTTATATGCTGCAGGATAAAGATGTGTCATACTGAACTCCTTGTGTAGTGTAGTCATTGACGGGTACACAGGTTGGGGAAGGCGCAACAACGGTTAGTGCATTAATAAACCTGAAGCTCGTAACAAAGACTTCAATTTTCCGAGGACTAACGATAAGAGGTCTAGGCCCAATATCAAGAGTAATTTCAAAGTTGTTATTTTTAAAGTGTGATTTCTGGGGTTTTATATTTTTTTCAGGGATAGATATGTCTACTTTGAGTTTCTATACTGATTTAGTATTCATAGGTAACCTTAATTTGAGGAGCACTAAGTGTTCAAAGTCTCCCCCTGAAGAAAACAAAAGGATGTGAGCATTGCTCTCTTCTTAATGAAAACTTTCAATAATACCAAGGAGAAGCACCGTGCCCATCGCGCCAAGAAGTCGAGATCAGAGTCTAGGACTCAACAGCTCTCACAGCAGTGTCTTCTGGACCAAAATTACTGTGTATCCTTTCATTGACTATCAGTCCGGTAATAAACATGGCAACAATTGTAAACTCCTGAACCCATTTAGATGTCTTTAAAGCTGACCTTAAAGACTTGTATTGAGTAGGGTTAGTCTCTATAAATTTATAGTGGGGTAGTTTGGAGCCTTCCAACAGTAACTTCAGGTCTCCGTTTGACTATGGGTTCTTGGTCACATCTGGCAACCAGTGCTTAATTTGATCCAACAGTAAATTCAGGTCTCCATTTGACTATAGGTTCTTGGTCACGTCTGGCAACCAGTGTTTAATTTGAGCCAGTGTTTATTGTTGGGGTTCACTGGCACTCATTTTTGAGGACCAGCACTTATTTTTCCTCATTGGATTTTGACCCATTGCTAAAAAGAGAAAATCCCACAAGGGGGAAAGAGGGGGTAAGAGAAAATGGGGAAAAAACAAAGAGAGAAAGCAAGAACCTTAAAGAGTGAGCTAAAGGAGACAGAGAGTGACTGGTAATGGACTGAAGAGGTATTAGGTGGGAACAAGCCTACGCAGCTTTGGTGTTTGGCACGGTAACATTCAATAGCGCTGGCTACAAACTTCTGTGCAAAACTTTGGGTCACAGCCCTTATTCTTTTACAAATTAAGCACTGCTTGCAAACCTAAATGTGACATATGTTAGTCCCGATGGAACGAGTACTGAATGCCAGTTCTGGATGTGGATGATAATACTAAAGAGGTCAAGTATGTAATGACCATGACGTGTGCACTTGGTTGTTACATGCATGTGCTCATTGCATGGAATGCAAGAATGGGAAAGGCATGGAAATTGAAGGCTACCTCTACCAAACAGAAGCGATTTTTCCAAGGAGAGACCAAGAATTCAGTGGGGAAAATTTCTCCACCTCAAACAAGACTTCTTCCACAGACGGGCGAGATACTAAGTGAACAGGCAGCCTGATCTCCCAATCACCATCTATCCATATGCCGGTCCCCTACCCCATCAGCCCCTTCTCTATCCCTTCCCCAATCTCCTAAGTCCCTCAAGTATTTTGCCCCAGGGGCATCCCTGTGCCAGTGCCATAGGCCATTTCATCATAGTGGGGATTGTTTCTGCTGAAGCATTCAGATCTACATGTAAGTGTCAAAAATGGAACCACTTTCTTTGCTAAAAGTGAAAGGCATTGTAAACCAGCGCTATCTCCTGATCCATCATCTGGTTTCTTCTCATCTATGACTGAAGATTGATTGGCCAATTCGGCTGGAAACTTACGATGTCACTTCCTGGTTCAGTATCAGGTTGTACTTGGTGTTTATCATCATGCGTGACAGCCATGCTGCTTCTGCAGTGGGCAGAGAAGCTGAGGGGATTTACTGAGGCATGCATATCAGCTTCTCACAGGAAGTGGCTGAGTCAGCTTGTCTAACTGAAGTCATGCAAACAACTTCTGCAGGCGGAAGCTGAAGATGCACAGATTCCTTAAGTGGCTCTGAAGAAGGTTTTTTTGCAAGAGTTCTTATTGTGACCATTAACCAACAATAGACCACAAGCTTAACTGACTGGCAGAAATCCAGGCCCATACAATATTGAAGATGCAACCTTGATTTTTCTACCAACTATCTCAGCAGCGGAGACAGCTTCTCACGCCTGACATGCGGTAGTAAATGTTTGATGAATTCACCCATTGGCATCGCATGAGCTTTATGGTGCATATGTCGTCTTGGGTGCATCATGTTGAGATGTGTTATAAAAGGTAGTGCCTGGAGGAGAGGAATCAGGCACTACCTGAGTGAATTTGATGCAGGGAAGAGAGGTGGCTACTGGGATTTTTTTGCTGTCAGTTTCGACGTCTCCCCAACCCACTTGTTTCTTTTTTTGTGCGTAGGTAAAGGTCACCTTGAGGTCACTTGAGAGAGCTCTTGCTTACCTGATAGGTTCTGAGCAGGCAGGAAGTTGAGTTAAAGGGGAGATCAGTATTTGCTTTATGGGTCTGGTTAGTCACAGAGTGTGCAGAAAGTTATTCAAGTCCGTTCTTCTAGGGTGCCAGGACCCTGACTATATTCTTCTGCCTAAAAAAAGTAGGAAGCTTTGAGGAACAGACAATAAAAGAAACTGGGCAATTGCCTGGTCTTAACGGGAAGGCTTAAACTTGATCCGGTTCAGTTATGAGCCATGTCTACTGTGGTAAGGGTATATCGTCACCAGAACGTCACTTTTAGTGACGTTCTGGTGGCCTATGCCCTTCTTCATATATACAATGCAGCGTTAAGTCACTTTTTGTGGCTTAACGCCGCTTTGTAAATAAGGCCCCTTTACACGCATCACTTAGCGTGAAAGGCGTTTGCAATGGGTGTTCCTGTGGGTGTTCCGCCGCAACACCCATCGCTTTTGACGCTGCCCCAGATTTACAAGGAGGTGTAATTCTGAGGCAGCGCCAAAAACTAACCCTATGCAAGAGCAGGCGTTAGAATGGCGCACAAGGAGAAATGCTTTTATTTCTCCTTGTTTTTGCTTTTTCTATAAGTGCTGCATTCTGCAGCACACATAGAAAAAGCAAAATGCCATTAATGATTGTTTATATGAAGAAAGGTGTGCCTTCCTGCACATAATCAATGATTAAATAATGACGATTTGCTACTTCTACGTGTGCTTCATTCTGCAGCACACTTAGAAGTAACAAATCGCCATAAGTTATTGTTCATGTGCAGGAAGGGACACCTTCCTGCATATAAACTATCATTCCCTGCAACGCAGGCACCCTTGCACAGTGGTGCAAGGGTGCGTGCGTTTGTGCTAGGCAGCTAAGTTTAGCGCTAGGGAAAACACAGGGGTGCACTGTATTCTTCTGAATATGGCGCCAGTGGCGGCTCCTCCACTAAGGTGGAGGAGCATCGCCCCACTGATTTGCAGTAGTGAAATAAAGGAAACATAAAATGACAATAACTCAAAGTTATTATCATTTTATGTTTCCTTCTGCTGCAGCTTTGCATGGCGGAGCTGCTCCGTTGAAAGAGGAGGAGTGGTTTGCACACTCATAAGTGCACATGACTGTTTGGCTGGCCCTCTCTGGCCGGCCAAACTGGTGTGCGCACTTTACATGTTCTCCACCCAGACTGCATTACAGCCTAGGTGGAGAACATGCCCAGGCTCCCATTCTTTGGCTGAGCGCCGAACCACGGTGCTCAGACCAATTACAATGTTGCATTGCAGCATTGTGATTGGTCAGGGGAGCCTGGGAGAGAAGACGGAGGAGAGATGCAGTGAAAGGTAAGTTTTACTTTTTTTTTTTTACAACCCCTTACCCCCAACCGATCAGTCCCGGCCTTTACTATACGGCGCATACCTGCTGTTTGGACATGTCAGAGCGCGGTGCTGCCAAATTTGGTGCAGCTCCAAACTCCAACATTTACTTGTAAATATGCCCCAAAGTGTGATTGGGCAGGGCTAGACCTATTGCAATGACCTGACACTCCCTGCAAGAAAGATAAATATTGGAAACATCTTTCACTAAGTTTTAGTTAAGATGGACGGGACTTGACTAGTGCCTACACCACAAAATAAACTAGTTAAGGAAGCATGTTAGCCCCTTCATTTTCAACTCCTCCCTTGTCAATCCAGAGGGTTGAACGTTGATGTGTTCCTTTGCTTTTGATTGTCAGTTCTCTTTATTTGATTATAAGAAACACATAACAATGCTGCCGATAACATATAATATGCAGCCTAGTATGCAGGTGGGCGGTTATGTGTGTCATTAAATATACAACTTGAAATCATTAAGCGAGTGCTACAAGACCATAAAGGTGGAAGTCCCTCCAACAAGAGCATGAGGCAACATGCATTCCATCTGGTATGCACCATATATCTATGATTGTGGCAGTCTCACGGGTCCCATAACTTTCAGAACGTATGTGGTCTTCCTCTCCCGTCATATATACAACATTAATTAGCCATACTATATTGCGGCGGGCAACCACTAGTCCCAAATTCCAAAACGTACGTTGGCATCTAGTCTCTTCGGTGTCCCCCCATACATACACCTAACACACCGAACTTCCCTTCCGGGGCCAATGTAAGGCTTGTGACTCTCTCTAGGCATCACTTGTATCCAATATGGATGTATATCAGGGCAATTCCATAATGTATGCAGGAAAGTGCCATTGCGTCTGCATACCCTAAGACAATCATCACTCTCTGTACTCCCAATTCTAGTCAATAACACCGTGGTGTAGTAGGCTCAGTCAGGGCCAGACTGGGAACCAAAACTGACCCTGGCAAACTGGCAAGCGCCCCTGTGGGGCAGGGCGGGTGCGGCCGAGCTGCTTGCTAGGGCAGGTTTCGGCAGATTTTTTTACAGGAGGCCGATATTGACGGCCCCCGGTAACATAAATGGCCCCCAGGGGCCCAAAACCGGCCCCCACTCTGGGGGCCCACCGGGAAAACGTCCGGTGCTCACTACGGCCAGTCCAGCTCTGGGCTCAGTGAAGAATATTCAATTGTACAAGTCGGAACCCTGTCTTGATTGCCACCTCTCATGGCCCCCCGAGTGCCTCAATCCATTTGTCATCAGAGAGTTCTCCAAGATCATGTTCACAGATGTCCAAAGCACCTCAAGGCATCTGGCACATTATTTATGATCTTTTGAAGATAAGCAATACTGCTTTACATTTCAGGGGCTTCACCAGTATCCTATCCTCCAGTGGATTAGCTTCCTGTGCTACCCGCTATGTCTTTAGCTAGTGCATGCTGGTGGTGCAGATTGCCCAAAATCTCCCCCTTGGGCATCTGGTACTCTTTTCTAAGGGCCTGAAATTCCTTCATTGTCATGCCCACCTGGCTATCATGTACCGCGTTGATTCCTATAAGGTTCCAGCGCTGGAAACCAGATAGTCCCTGTGTCCCAGGCATCCTCCAGGAGTGCCACAGTGGGGTGCTGCTGGTGAGGGTCTCTAACCACTCAATCTGATGGAGAGCTTTATCACACACCTGAAGTACCACACTGATGTATATTATGTCCCCGCAAATGTCTACAATTGTCTGTGTGCCCCAGCACCACCGCAAGTAAATCTGTCAATGGTCTCGTCCGTCACCAAATTAATATTGCCCCCTAAATTCAGCTACCCATCCATTAATTGTAAGAGCCGAGCCCCAGATTTGCCAATCCCATCAGCTGCAGTTGGGGCGGCAAATAAACCGATTCAACTATCACCTGCAGTCCCTTCCACCTACCGATCATATGGACATAGCATCCCTCGTCGTCTTTCAATCATTCTCATCACTTCCATTGGGAATGTGCGTTGCAGCAATATGGCCACCCAATGAGAACCCGTGGTATATCCTGCATCTGCCACCAATCTGTAGCCTTCCCTTGTTAACATTGTGCAGTTGGTTCACATCAGGTGAGTCTTCTGTAGGAGCACCAGATCTGGAGACCTCCTCGTGAGGAATTGGCAAAAATGTCTCTTTTTATTTACAACCCATCCCATTACCATTCCAAGAAAGGACTGTGAATTGGCCTCTGTCCCATGGTCTCAGTATCTCCCATCAGGAATCACTAACAGTTGTAGATGTACTCCCGTCCACTTGTACCAAGAAGGATTGTCACACTGCCCATCACCACCACACTAATATGTCAGAAAAAGCAAGCATCAGCATCCAACAATCCCCCCAACTTGACCCCCAACCAATCCCTACCTACCAGCGTGCATGTCCAAACTACCTGACACCCCAATTCGCTATGAGTCTATAGCCCCCAAACATTCTAAACTTAACTCTATAAATTCCACAAATAATCAGAATACTCAGTCAGTAGTCGACCTTCATCATATTCTCCATTGAATAGGCTTAATACCAGCACCTATACTTGAGAAAAAAGGAGTGTATCCTAGAGTGTGTCTGTTTCTCCAGATTGCCGTCACTCAATAGCTGGTGTCATCACAGTGGAGTTGTCAGTTAAAGCTGACGGGTTGAGAGCCTCCCGAGTAGGGCAGTCCAACTCCACAGGGCGAGGCATAGGTTCAGAGCTGTGTGCAAGATCATCACTCCGATTCCATCTACTGGGACCCAGCCATCGGGCTCCCGCCATGCCTCTCTGTGGCAGCTGATGCTCCAATGGTCACCGTTCCTTGAACCAATCCCATGCCTTCTCCAGTATCAAGAAATTCCAGGTTTTCCCGTCCGCCACGACTCGCAATTTGTCTGGATACAGCATCGTTTATTTAAGCTCCTGCTTCCGCAAGCGACGTTTAGCAGAATTTAAGTAGTGTCCCTGTTTCTGTACGGAAGCAGCGAAGTCTGGAAATATACGAACAATGGATTTCTCAAACTTTAAGTCTCCTACCTGCAGTATGGTGTTCCGGTCCCCATAGTTGAATATTCAGGTGATTATTGTGCATGACAGGTGGCCAAGTCTTGGGTGGGGGACCAGGGCCCTGTTGGCATGTTCCACTGAAAAGAAGTTGGAGAGGCCTTTTGGTTTAAGGTGGTTTACGATCAAGTTCCCCATGAAAAGGTCCACACTGAGGCCTTCCGCCCTCTCCGACACCCAAACAATGCGGTGGTTGTTGCGTCATGAACAGCCCTCTTTGTCCTCCACCCGGGCCCGTATTAAAGCGGCATCCTGCTTGAGTGTAGAGATCGTACATTTGAGCACTATTACATCATGCTACACGGCGTTTCAGCTGATCATACTCTGTCGCTGACCTTACCAAGGTCCGCAAGTAGGAGAGCCATTCAACTGATACGCCATCAATTTTGGACTCCAAGGTGGCTTTGGCATCTTGCACCGCCTGCATCAAGGTGTCAAGCGTGGGCTCCCATTGCTCAGCCTGGGTTGCAGGCAGTGCATTCAATAATGCTGCTCAGTCACCCTCCACCATATGCAGTCTGAGGAAAGGATAATTTTCCAGTTTGTTGTGCTGCGGCTTTTTGCGCGATTTATCTTTACACATGAGGGGGCCACCAGGCATAGCCAGGACACAGTCAAGATGAAGGCACCACCACAGTCACTGAGTCTTCCCCCTCAGAGCCACCAGAGCAAGATAACACCTGCACTCACAGTTCTCTGCACAGTGATAGCACACAAGAATGTATCCCAAGGTCCAAGGGCCCCTCCTTGCCTCTCTGCCAAAGTAAGTTCCTGGCTTACACCCGGCCACTCGTACTGTCCACAATCAGGCAGGTGAGCTACTTCCCCGCTGTTCAAGGCTCCTCCGGGCTCCCATCGACAGTAGCAACAGAGGGCTGCCCCAAGCATTCCAGGCCATAGTATAGACAGCCACAATCTCCTAGGCAGCACGCAGGGCAGGCACACAAGAATACCTCTCAGAATCCACAACTGTTCACTCTGCAAGCAGGCGGTGTATCTTCCAGGATGCTTGTACCCAGCCCAGACCATCCGCTCCGCGGGCAGGGAAACAGGATCAGGCCTGCCCAAGTGCATCGGCTCTTCTCAGGTCCCAACTACCCCAGGGCCCTCACTTATAGCTCAGGCATTGGGACGCTCTAGCTCACCACAGGCCGTGGCCCAGCCGGTAACTATCTCCAGGGCTGCTCTTCAAATCTAACAGTGGCCCACCATTCGCTCTTCCAGTGAGGGGTATGATGGAGGGAGGCGTCAAGTGGGTCTCGCCAGTGCTTCCACCCCCTGCACGTACCGGAATTCCAGGCCGCTGCCACACCCACTGCTCAGCCTCCAGTACAGGCCGCCTCAGCTGCGTGAGGCCGCAACCGCCCTTCGAGAACATCCACAGTCTCTCTCTGGGATCCACAGGTGTTACCACCTCCCTGGTTCTCCACTTCAGCCATGCGACCCTGGTGGTAAACAGATTTTGAGCAGGATGGAGGGAGATCTCAGGAGTTTAATACGGGAGCTGCACTGGAACACTGCCATCTTGCTTGGCACGTAGCCACGCGGGCCCGGCTCCAGGAATTGTTATTTGGGTGGGCCAAGGGTGCATTTGGGTGGGCCACTACGGGCTCGATTTGTCGCATATATGTCTAGGCAGGCCTGCTTCAGGGCCCTCCTTTATCTCTTCTTAGTCTTACAAGGCCCAGTAAAACGCACTCTTTTCCAATTCTCTTTCTAAATATTATCACTCTCAAAATTTGTTTTTTCCATGTAATGTTCCTTTGATGGGAAGAGGAGGTTTCTGAGGTGGGAGTATCAGGCAAGTGACACTATTCAGGCTCCCTCTGTGCGAGCCTTCAGTGAGAATCCCTCTTCATTACTACCTCCACCTGACCCCGGACTCTGCAACGCACTCCCTTACAGCCCTGATTATCAACTTTTCTACCATCCATCTCCCGTGCACCTTATCTCGTAGCTGACCTTGGGCCCCGGCCCCAGCCCCATATCAGCCACCATCCGGTTCCACTTTCATTTTTTCCGGTAAAAAACATGAGTAAAATCACCATCAAACTTAAAACATTGAATATAGCAGTAAATATAATTAGCACACACTTTAAAGTATGTTCCACAGTAGCCCTTGTGACCCGACTGCTAATTAAATAAACAAAAACAGAAAGGCCATGACAGGGCTGGCTATAGCACTGATGCGAAAGTCTTTTTTGGCGCCGCACCAATAACCTCTTTCTCCGTAAATATCTTTACTATCACCTTCCACCAGTGCCCCTCATCCCTCCATGGCCCCCCTATTGACCTCTTCCTCGGATTCCCTTACTGCCACCCTCCAACAGTGCCCCTCATCGCTCCATAGCCCCACCCCCCATTGACCTCCTCCTCGGATTCCCTCACTGTCACCCTCCAACAGTGCCCCTCATCTTTACGTAGCCCCTCTCTCATATGCATTTCATTTGTTGTATAGCGCTACTCATATCAGTGTAGTGTGTGTCAGTACTTTACACCACGCACACATTATACAGAGACAATGAATCATACAAGTATGTAAATCAGTCTATAGGGAATGTCACATCAGCCAATGAGGATTACAAGGTGTATGAATCACGTCATCGATGCTGGTGGGCAGTATATTTTAAGAGGGTTTGGCCTGGGGAAACACAACCTTAGGATTTAAAGAGTATTCCATGGGGGTCAGCTTTACTGATACAAATGTATATCTGCCCAAACATACTCATTTTAGCAACATTAGAATTATGAAAGACTGAGGAAGTTCTAACTATATCACAAAACAAAAAAAGCAAAGTTCTAACTATACCATTCATGTTTGTATGCAGCTCTTTGATGACAGTTCATTGGTCACTGTCCTATGTTAGGATTGTAACTTCTGAACTGTAAGTAACACAAGGATGTCTGTGACAAAGGCGTAACCCACTGAGCTATCCACATAAAATACAGTTCATCTGCATTTAAAAACTACTAACAGACAAATGATTGCTCTCCAGCAGGATCATTAATCACCAGCGTTATCTGGGCATTTTGTATTGTTTTATTGTTGTCCTGCATCGGCCATGATAATGATAAAAACTGTTTAAATGAAGCGCACACGAAGTATGTGTCCTGCTGGGAATGCGCAGATTTTAAAAAGAAAAACAAATAGTAACACATTCTCTTACCTACTCCATCAGTCAACCTTTGTGTCACAGCCTGAAGTGATAAGCAGCTGCAGGGGTCAGGAAAGGTGCATAGGAATAAACAAGCTTATTTTCTCCTGCGCTGCATAGAAAAAGAAATATCCACGCAGCAGGCCAGTAGGCAAAGGTTACCAGTGCCAAAGAAAGGATGTGTCGCCTTTGCCATGTGGAGATGAAGGGCTTCCTGAAAGCTTGAAGTTTGATCTGTTTCTTTCCCAAGTTTGGTACAAATTTGTCAATTTTGCTATATTATTAAAAATGCAAAAATTGAACTTCCTATAAAGAGTTGTGTCTGCCTTAACTACAGAGTCCTTTGTGTGTATACAGGCTGAAAAGTACACCGTTAAAGTGGTCATTATTACAAAACCCTCTGAAATTCTCCAAATTTGGTTAGGTACTCTATAACTCAAGCTAACGACTGCATGTATGACTCCACCTACGATATCTCCAATGACATAATTGAAGACATTTCAGAGTTCATCATTGGTGACATCACTAATGACAGCTTGGTATACTTTTTTTTAACCAATTTGTATTCGTTTTCAAGTATGGTATACATATTACAAGATTGTAATAATTAAAATGCATTTGTATATAGAAGACGTTCTGGTAATGACAGTATTTGCTAATGAGCAGTCGGTTCATTAAAATGTAATAAGAACAATAACAACATCAACCATCAGATCACAATAGGGAGGTCCACACCTTGTCTGTACAAGTCGGCAAATCAGGTATCATCGTATTATTATCAGTATTAGTGCCTCCACATTATTCTTTCTTACTGAAATGGCAGGCAGTGAGCGAGTCCACCCCCCTCTGCCCCACAGCGCAAACTCACATAACTTCCTAGAGGGGTGAAGGACACCCCATCCCACTGAGCAGTGGGCCACAGAAGCCGAAAGTTGGGGACACAGGATACGGCTAGTGCACCAGTATTTGGAGGTGTCATTGTGCAGACACTGAAGGCTTCTTAGTTAGGCCTACAGAGAGTCTTTGGGCCCGATTCACATAACTAATTTAAGACAAAATCCTAAATTTACTACTTTTGGTATTCACATAAGTTAGGATTTTGTCTTAAGTTTGTCTTAAGACAGACTTAAGACAGACTTAAGACAGACTTAAGACTGTCTTAAGTCTGTCTTAAGTCTGGCTTAAGTCTGTCTTAAGTTTGTCTTAAGACAAACTTAAGACAAAATCCTAACTTCTGTGAATACCAAAAGTAGTAAGTTTAGGATTTTGTCTTAAGTTAGTTCTGTGAATCGACCCCTCTGAACTTTTGAAGCTCATGCAGCAAACCCTCCCATACTGCAATATGTGTCCTCCGTAACCCTCGGACTTCCTCCCTCCTCAGTGTTGCCGCCTAAGCTCTGTCCCACTTAATGGTTGCTGCACACCAGTGTTGTAAGGTCGAAAGGGTGATGGGGAGAGTCAAATCTAGGAATCTATTGGTTGCCATATGTGCTTTCTTCCATTTTAATGTGCCAATCAATGCCCCTTCCATGGTGAGGAACCCCTTGCGGGCGTCGCCTACGACAGTGCCTAGACATCTTGGTATACTTGCTGTCCATTATATGCACTACTATTATTATCCACAACAGAAATTATTTTTAATCATTGCAGACATTCCAAAGGAATCTAAACATTGGGGATCTCCGCTTGATTCAATTTTACAGAGTTTGCA
Organism: Triturus cristatus; assembly: GCF_964204655.1. Classification (NCBI taxonomy): domain Eukaryota; kingdom Metazoa; phylum Chordata; class Amphibia; order Caudata; family Salamandridae; genus Triturus; species Triturus cristatus. Next base: position 342,820,163 of record NC_140592.1, on the reverse strand, counting down.
AGTTACCTTCCTTGCATTCAATTCAATTCAATTGTCTTTATTCGATCTTCCAGAGGCAGTTCATAAAAGATACACACAATAAAATAATCATACAATATAACACATACGTTAAAAGAAACATCCACGGTTAAAAATAAGTGATCATTTGTTAATTTGCATTTGATAAAGTGACAGTGCATAAAAATTGATTCCAAAAACATCAAATCAAGTAAGACAGCATAGTGTGCGAGTGAGGAATGCAGGAAACAGTATACATTTTGTAGTACAGAGCCAGCAATACTTAATTAAAACAAATATAAAAGCTTGTTTTGTCAAAACAGCATACTCCTTCGTTTGGTTAAAGGGCATTTCAGAAAACTAGCAACTGTGTAGCATACGTTACAGTCATTAAGTTGCAAGAAGAAAAATAAAGCGCCTTTGCACGTAGAAAAATTTCTATCTACGCAGCAAACGCAATAAAAACTTCCTAGTGAACGTCAAGTAAAATTGGCATAAAAAGACAAAGTGCAAAATAGTTTGATTAGATTGCTCACCACAGGGACAGGTGCAAATAGAGGCTGGGGAGTACTGGACTAGGGGAAAACATATTAACCAACGTAAAGGACCTAGCCTAAATCTTGCCAACAATGTTCTCTCATGCACGTTGATCACATATAATCAATATGGAGCAATTGTTGGTACTGTTTGGATAATACAATAATCTCTGACTAAAGGCTTGGACACTTCCGTTATTTCCATCATCTCTTGTTTATACTTACGACAGCTATCCTGAACCCCTTTTTGTCCTTTTTTTGGATGGACTCGGGATGCTCGAACATCTGGACACAACTAAGGGCCAAATAACCATCTTTCATATTTTAGCCATGGAATAGCCAGACCGTGAGCACAGGATAAACAATCTCTAATGACTGCCCGATTAAAAGTGGCTTCTTTATTATACCAAATTTAGCACCAAAGAGCTAACAGGTAGCATTGATGATATCTTCGACATACTCCATAAATAGCTCCAGATGCAGTGGGAAGTGCAGGGCTAAAGGAGGAACGCCAAATAAGCGGTGACATAATCTAGTCTCCTCCATTTGCATTGCATCAAAAACCCAGCATCCACAAATACACATTCCATATGTTAAAATTGCGAGGCATTTCCGTTTATAAATCTCTAAAATTGGAGCAATAGTTTTTTTGTCAATAGACTTGGCAAGCGCAGAAGTGGTGCCTACAGCTTGAGTGTAACGAGTTATCCTATTTTTAGTACAAGTTGACCATTGTCATCCGTCATCGAAATCTAGGCCCTGGTAAGGAAAGGTGCTAACCCTATCTAGTATTTTACCATCAATATTTAAGGTACGGGTTTTCGTATTTCTGGGGCCACATACCATGGTGAAAGTTTTCTTAAGGTTGGTCTCCAGGTGCAGGTATTTCATAAAGCGAATATAACTAAAAATAGGCTTCTTGAGGCTGTTGGCCGTCCTTGCCAAGAGGACCGCATCGTCAGCATATAAAAGTGCAGGCACAACCTTTTTCTCCACATACGGAATGTCTGCCCCAACAGTTATCAATGTTTTCTCCGGATCGTTCGTATAAAGGAGAAATTGGATTGGAGCTAGGACACATCCCTGGCGCACCACACACTTAATGTTAAATGGCTATGTACATTCGCCAGCACTAACATGCCTAACTGATGCTGTGAGATCGTGATGTAAGTGTCTTAAAAATGAAACCAAACCCACATCAATATCCATACACTCTAAAATAGTCCACAGTTTTGATCTGGATACATTAAAAAAAGCACTAGACAAATCCATAAATGCCAAATGGGCAGATACTCCCTTGGCATATTTGTATTTTGCCACAATAAGATGGAGGTTGAGGCACTGTTCAATAGTCCCAAGTTCCTTTCTAAACCCTTACTGACTTTGGGCAAGTATACTTTTTTGATTACTCCAGTCAAGTAGATGGTCCAGGGCTACTCTCCCAATGATTTTAACTGTGGAATCTATGAGGGAAATCGGGCGATAACACTTGGCGTCAAGCACATTACCCTCTTTAGGTCTTGGCTAGCGAAGGCTGCGCTTGCGCAGTCTCGCTCGCGAGATTTAATGATTTCAGAAGTGGGGCCTGAACCCGCCCCTCTTCTTCCCTCTTCTCCATTGGCTGGCCTCTTAAATGCTGGTCAGCTATTGGAGAAGAGCTTTGTCTCTCCAAACAAGCCCCGTCTTTTTCGGAGTCGGGGCGTGTTTTTTACTTTCTTTCTCTCCTCTGGAATGTAAACATTCCAGCCAATGGGAAGAGGAGAGAAAGAAAAACACGCCCCCCAATCCGAAAATGCCACTGCTTTTCTCCGAGGCATTTCTGCTTGACCTCGGAGAAAGGCGGTGGTGTTCATGGCGTCATCCCCGTTGCTCCTCGGTCTAAACACGGTCCCTCCAGGGGCCCTTCAGATGCCCTTGTTAGCATGCTTCTGTTGCCTCTGACGTGGCTGGTATCACCCTCTTCCTTCTGCCCTCTTTTACAGCACCGTCCGTGCCTACCCACCAGCACCGCAACACAAACCAGTTTAATTTCCTTCCAACGATGTTGACCTTATGATAGAAATAAGTTACTGTCAAACTCAATCGAATACCGATTGAGCCTATAACTATATAAACAAAAAAGCATCGCCTTAAAAGGTTTAAATGAAAGCAATATTCGTGGTCGCTTTAATCTTACGAATGTTGTGCTTTGGAATGTACCATCATTGAACTAGTGGGGGGAGTTTTATTTATTTTACAGTGTAGGTAGGCACAAATGCGGGAACATACCGCTAGAGTTTCTACAAACTTATCTTTTAATAAATACATTCAGTGGCGCTAGTGAGTTTGCAATCTTGTGGAAGTGCGAGCCAGTTTTTCATGTGATGGCAGGCTAAACTTTGTAGTTCCACCCACGATTTGGTTTCATCCTGCCGAATGTTCTGCTTCCCTTGGGTTGGGAGCCGCTGCGCGTCATCCCAGGGTTGTTTGTACTCTGGGTTCTTAAAGGAAGCCTACTGGTCTTTTCTGCTTTAGGGAAAGTTTGAAGAGTTATTTTATTTTCTTTCATCATACAGCAATGTCTGCGCCGGCACGGAGAAGGCTAATGAGGGACTTCAAACGGTATGTGATCCGGATGATGAGACCGTTGCATTGTAAATGCTTTTTGGGTTTCGCGCAACTTAGTTGTGCAGGGTTCAGAGCATGCGGGTTTATAATGTGACTTATGCATCGAGCTTGCTTCCTGGGGCTTCATTAAAGCCAAGGGGCCTCGAGAATGCACGCTTTACTTGGAGCTGCTTAGCCAATCTTTTCCTCGCCTAGTTGAACTCGTGATCCTAACCCGCTAAACCTATCCGGTTTCCTCCGCGGGGAGGGGGAGGGGGGGAAGGCCGCAGTTTGATTTAAGCTTTGGTACAGACGCCACTTCTAGGACACGGGGCAGTCGCTGTGTTTGTGTGTGAGGGGGTGCACCCACCAGGTCCGCCTCAGCCCCCTGTGTAGAGCTGCCGCAGGGCGTCTGTCGAATCAAGAGTTAACGTCATGTGCACACGCCTTGTCATTACAATGCACTATAGTAGCGTTCTGCGGGCAAGAAAATATATATACCTCGCAGGTATTAACCGTCTGTATTCGTTAGACATCATATACACGCAGGAAGGTCAACTTCTGGTTTTAACCTATGGTGCCCATATCCATATGTCTCGCATAGTCGTTATGATCCGGGCAGCGTCAGCCTCACTCACTTTTATTTTTGTAGAGACTTTGGCAGTGTCTTTTTTCACTGTCTCCCAGTTTTGTGCCAGTTACCCTTTGCCCGGCCTGCAGACTTCCAGTAGCTGCCCCGGTGTCTACCCCCTGGGGATGTCGTTCATTTGTTGACCTCTCGTGTGCGCTGCGAGGGCGCCCCTCCATAAAACGCTTGAAGTTGTGGGGTACTGGATGTCATTATACCCATCTTTCATTATGCCCGTCTGTCAGAGCCTCAGCATCTCTTTGGCCACAAGGTAAACAAGGAACACCCCCCCCCCCACACACCCCCATAGGCATACATGCCAACATTTCAGAAGAGCAAAGTGGGAGATTAAAAAATATAAATCGGGAGAATGGGGCCTTGAATCGGGTTACTGTCATGTATGGGCTTTGGAAGTCTGCTGCTGCATGATTGGACATTTGAAACGTAAATGCACGTTTTTTCTTACCTTTCAGAAGCATGGAGCGCAATGGCAGGCAGAAAGAGGGTGATACAAGTGTTGTGCACTGGCCTGGCAAGTTGCTGGCAGTGCATTACTCCCCCCCCCTCCGTGTGTGGCAGCCCAGGCTGAAACAGCTTCCCGGGCACCCACACAGCCGCACCCGAGTACTTCACGGGTCTTTAAAAGACCATTCACTTGTTAATGAGGCTTTGTTGGTTTTTCACCCCTTCTAGAGACCCTGCATCGCCGCTCTGAGTATTGCTGGAAGAATTAGCACGTTACACAATACTATTTAACCACCCAGGAAACGCTTTCGCCATCGCAAGGAAGGGGGAAGCGCAATACAAATATAGCTCTGCCCAAAACCCTGACCCACTTACACAGCCTGTTTACTTTTTTTTTTGCACTGAACAGCACTCGTCATTGCACTGTTTCTCTGTGTGCTACCTCATTCCCTTGTGCACCACGTCAGACACCTCATTCTTCGATACACCGGGTGGCAGTGCTGCGTGTTGTGGTGTGCAGGGCACTATTCTTCCCTTGCTTTGCATCCAAAATGTCCCTGTGGCCTGCACTTCATACAGCCTTTTCACCCCGGATGTGGTCGTTTGTCGACATGGAGTTTCTGGCCACGCACCCTTTTCCCCGATATCCCCCTCGCTGGGTGCAGAGCATAGCTCTGTGTGTGTGGGTGGCTTTATGTGTGTGGGTGCAAATGCAATAGGTCTCGCATTTGAGAGTGATTAAGCTATTGACATTGTAAATAACAATGCCGTTTCTTTAAATGTTTTAAAAACAAAGACATAAACAAAAATAATGTCATGAGCAATGCCAATAGCTCTAACTTTAACAATGCCGAGACCATTGCATTGTAAATGCTTGTTTAAAAATGGGGACGATTATTGAAGTGCGCCACGACCTGGGCCCACCCAGGCTACAGACTGCATTAAATACTGATGTAAGAATCAGAGACCAAAACCCTGGAATCTCTCTAAATAAATCAAGAGGAACTCAATTTTCCTGTGAGTGGCTGTTTAGGCAGGGCCCAGTGCACTGCTTTGCCCGGGGGCCTATAATGCTGTCAAGACAGCCCTGCCTTAGATTAAAAAAAAGAAATGTAAGTAAATTTTGCTGCAGGGGTTATCGATAATGAAATGTGATTCGCGGATACCTGAGTGGCTCCAAAGTCCATGAATCAGGCCTCGTATGGGATCTGGACTGCCAACACATGATCGGGTCCAACATGGGTCCAAGAGTCTCTAATCGATCACAAACCCTTGGTTGGAGTCTGCGATTCTTGCGGCAAGAGTCTCTAAGGGTCTATGAACATGTGTTGGCTATGCTCGTATGGCTACAAAGAACTTAAGCAGTGACGTCTATTATGGAAGAAACTATTTTTTCTGATCCAGATGTACACTGGATATGAATTATGTTATAATAAATTAGATTTTATCATTGTCGATTGAGTGTTACATATTGGCAATTACCTAATAATGTAATTTTAATATTGTGGAAAGATTAAAGACTAAAAGATTTTTTTCTAAACTAATGTAATGACATTTATACTAGTACTACCCCCAAACCATAAAAGTCTCCGTAATCTTTTTTTTATGTGAACAGGGCAGCTGAAACGTGTCAGGGGAGCAAAAGAGCATTTAACAAAGTACATGTACTGCAACACTCCTAAGCGTTGGTGACCCTTGTTGGAGGTGAAGCGAGGAGTTAGATTTATGTTTGAGGATTGGCTAACTCCACTTTCATCGATGCGCCCTTCGGTCAGGTGCATGGCAGCGGCCAGCAGTGATAGATGTGAATATATATATATTCACTGAAAAAACCATAGGTTTCAGGGGCGTTATAGTTAGCTGGACTTTTCACTCGTACAAAACCATTGAAATGCCCCCGTTATAGTTAGCTGAACTAACTATAACTCGCGCTCCCGCAATGCACTGCTGATGACGTCACATATTACATCACTCATGACATGGTCAATGACATCACTCATGACATCACTGATGACATCTCAAATGACATCACTGATGACATCATCCAGTGAATGAGTGTTTTTCTGAAAATTACATATGTTTTATATATGTATATCTCAAGGTCGATGGAAGAATAAATGGGTATATAAGTGTCTAAAAGGATGATTTGTTTTTGAAAAATTTATTGTATAACTGACTGATTAAGTGTATCTTAGTGAATACATGGCTTAGTGAGTAATGTTTAAATGTGTAAATATCTGTATCAGTCTCTCACTTTGTGTATAAGTGGCTGCATGGGTTGGTGAGTAGCTACATGAGTGTCTATATAGGTTATTAGTTGGGTTTTTGAGTATCAGTATGAGTGTCTGAGTGTCTGTATGGTTCGGTGGGGGGTATTACGTAGTGCATAGGTGCATGAATGAGTGACTCACTGTTTGTATGTGTTGAAGACAGCATGTGTGCAGGACTGTATGGGTGGATGAGTGTGTGCATGGGTGTGTTAGTGAGTGATAGACTGTCTCAATAGTGTCTTTATGAATAACTACATATGTTTTAAACTAGTATATGTGACTATTGGTGTATATAAGTGAGTATATGTGAGAGTGAGAGATTGAAAGAGTTCCTGTATGAATAAGTATGTGTTTCTATAAGTGACTGTTTAAAAGACTAAGTATGTGTAAGATTCTGTAGAAGTAAGTGTGGTGGTGTGTGTATAACTGTATATGCAAGTAAATGGATGTTTGATTCTTTATTAGCATGAGTGACTATGTGTGTGAGTAACTCTATGGATGAGTGGCGTTGTGTAACAGGATGTATAGGTGTGTGAGTACATATGATGAGTGAGTACATGTATGAGTGATTGTATAGGACTGTTGGTGAATGAGTGGATGTGTATGTGGATCTTAGAATTACTGAAAAGGTTGTTGTAACTGGTATTGGTATGTCCATTGTTTTGAACATTGTAGTTTCTATTTTGGAATGTGTGTATCAAAGGTTATATTAGGGGAAGAGGAGGTCTGCCACTCTATCACAAGGATGATGTCATCAGTGATGTCATTAGTGATGTCATTTGAGATGTCATCAGTGATGTCCTGAGTGATGTCACTGACCATGTCATGAGTGATGTAATATGTGACGTCATCAGCAGTGCATTGCGGGCGCGTGAGTTATAGTTAGCTGAACTAACTATAACGGGGGAATTTCAATGGTTTTGTACAAGTGAAAAGTCCAGCTAACTATAACGCCCCTGAAACCTATGGTTTTTTCAGTGAATTTCTAAGGTTTTTTAAATGCTAATTCCTAACTATAACGTGCCTGAAACCTATGGTTTTTTCAGTGAATTTCAAAGGTTTTTTAAATGCTAATTTCTAACTATGCCTACAGAGAAAGGACATGTGAAGAAAGAAGAAAAAACGCACAGAAAGAAAAAAAAGAAATGCAGAAAGAAGCAACAGAAGTCCTCAAAGACGAAGAAAAGTGCAGGAAGAAGGATAACGTGCAGAAAGAACAAACAGAAAAGCAGAAAGAAGCCTTGTTGCAAAATCATCCTGTACCCTCAACTTTTTCAGACGGATACTGGTGGTAACTGAGTCTGACTAACCAGTCCTAGAGCCAGTGCTATGTTAAAAGACACTCAGAATACAGTGAAAACACCTACATACACTAGGGAACACTATGCGTTGGGGTCCCCCTGTGATCAGCATGACCTCCTCTGTAAGCCCCTAGTATATAATAGGGCAGGGGATTAAAACTACCTCTTAAAACGCGCCACAGGGCGTGTTTGCACATGTCACCTCAGGCCCCGTCCCCTCCCTTCACCACTGTGTAAACTCGCCCTGTGGCCGTTCTAAGTTGAGAGATTAAGTCCCCTTGAATCCTAAGGGTCCTTAGGGTCAAACTAGCCCACTAGGTACCTCCAGTAAGCGCCAGAGAGCTGCGTTGCATAGAGGTGTAAAAAGGGGCGTGGCCTCAGAACACCTGTCTGCAACGCAGCTCCCTGGCGCACACTGGAGATACCTGTTGGGCTAGTTGGCCCTCAGGGACCCTCAGTATTGAAGGGGAATCAATTCCCCAACTTACAACTGGCCAGGGGGCGCGTTTGCAGAGTGCTGCAAGGAGGGGGCGTGGCCTCCAGTGCGATGCCGGTCTTTTATTTATTCTATTTTTTTAAGAAGGAGGGCTGTGTGGCCCCCCTTCTTTTTCTAATTTACTGGCCCTGGGGACCCCATCCCCCAGGGCCTGCACCCTAATTGTTTTTTGTTGGAAAAAATAAATTTGGCCCTCCCAAGGCCTTAATCGGCCCCGGGGAGCCCAACCCCCGGGTCATGGCCTTTTTTTTTTTTTTTTTGAAAACCTTTATTGATATTTCAATCAATTACACGTATGGGCCTACAACCCCCGGGGCCGGCCGCTAAACAGTCAGAATAACAGAAAGCAAGTGTATCACAGTCAGCACCTCGGGGTGCAAAATCTCGACGCTAGCATACTCTCAGTCTCTGAACAGCCCAAGTAGGAGAACAGGATAATAAAGGTTTACATTTTATAATAGAAGAGGATGGAAGGATCAGGCGCCAAACAGTTTCCCTGCAGCGAAAAATGGCAGGCAGATTGATGAACGTAAACAATAAACAGCAGTCTATCTAGGCAATGGCGCTGAAACAGGAAGTTCAGGATGTGAAGGAATGACACGGCCATTTGCGCCTGCAACCCCCCTGCTCCAAGACCCAGGAAACTCCACGGAAATTATGGCACTCCAGAAACAGCAGTGATTAACAACAAAGGAGTTCTACCATGCTGATCCCAGAAAAAGACAAAGAAGAATAAGAGAAGAAAAGGAGGCCATAGAAAAAAGAGGTTAAAGACTAAAGAATCCCCCCCCCCAACCCCCCACCCTGCACCTCTGCAGATGAGTACGGCCCCCCCCCAGCAGTGTGCCTGTCGCCCCTGAACCAGACCCGAAATATAGAAGAAACAGAGAAAAAGAGTAGGAAAAGAGCCCCCACCAGACGGGGGGGTAGAAAGAGTATTAATAAACTGGAGGAGGGCCTGTAAAACACGCCCCCGGCTTCTCCCTCCCGCACCATACGTTTTCCCGCAAAGCATACAATACAGAACACGAAATCGACCCTGTCAAAGTGAAGTAAGGAGCATTACACACTTGGTACACTAACAGTTATGCCGTGAGAGCACACAACTCCCGAGCCCGCCCGCCTAGTAGATGACCACCTCTGAAGGGTCAGCCTCATCCTTGGCCACTCTTTGCAAACCCACCCATGCATACTCCTCGTCCCAGTGCCATGTCCAATGTTACCAGGAAGAGAAGCGTCCAATAAAGATCTGGAAACGACACACACAGGTAGGGTAGAGGGCTCTGAGGATCGAGACAATCAGCTCTATGGAGGGTCGTCTTTCCCAGTGCTGAGCCAGGATTTACACTGCACACCAGGCCCAGGAAGGCGGAATCAGGCAGAGCAGGCGACCGTTGCTTGGGTGTTGCCTGAGTCGTCGGAGGCCGCGCACGGGACAAGGCCACCACCCCCCACTCAGGTCCGAAACCTCCGGAACAGACCAGATCCACAGCCAGCTGATCGCACGTTAATATACTGTCCGGAGAGCCCAGGCGTGCACTATTCACAGGGGCGGCCACGACATCGTCCCCCCGTGCGCGGTGTAAGAAGTCCCAGTGTACCTGGGGATGGGCAGGCGGCAACTGTTCCAACGCTGATGTCACTCCATCGAGCTTGCTCCCCAACATCCAGGCGCCGTGGACCAAGGTGGAATGAAGGGCACCGAGAGCCTCGAGAAGGGCACCGTACCCCAGTACAGCCCCCGGCGCTCGCTACGCTACGCTCCTCAGAGTCGCACCCTCCCAATCCTGCTGCAAGCCAGTGTACAGGATGGTGGACACTGTCCTAACAAAATGGCCGCTGGGTAGATCCAACCCAGATCGGGACCGGGACTCAGGCCCAAGCGCCTCGGGGTCCATGTCGCTGGAAACAGGGTTCCGGGGGCAGGCAAATGATGTGTCCGGTGTGTGGTCACGGGCCACAGTCGTCCCCACCACGGACCAGCGCCCGCGAAAATCCGGGAGCAGCCCGCGAGAATCGGGGCGAGTTTCGGGCGGCGTCCGGGCGGCTCACCAGCGAAGGCTGAGGCAATCACCGGAGAGTCTTGGAGTTGCCACCTCGGGCACGCACTCGTTCCGCTACGCTTACTGGTAGGAACGACCACGGCGAAACGCAGGCCGACATTCGCACCACTCCGGCAGTCCGACTCCACTCAGTCACCGAAGGCCGCTGTTGTTGCACTGCCGCCCGGCCACGGCGTCCACTCGAGGTCCCGGCTCCAGGGCTGCACAGGCCGCAAACTTCAGACGGACATTTCTCCGGCGGTACCGCTGTCAGAAACTTCGGGGTCACACGATCGGTTGCCGCTCGCGTTCACCAACACGGGCAGATAGCGCAGGCTGAGGATCTCGTGCAGGATATCTGTGCGGGGTGCGGAGGTTCACGGAGCCGGGAGCCTACGCTGCCATCCCGGTCGCCATCTTGGCTCCTCCCCGTCATGGCCTTTTTTAATTTAAATTCTTTAGGAGGGGGCTGCGTTGCCCCCCTCCTCAGGCCACTTATGGCTCCGGGGACCCCATCCCCCGGGGCCGGCCTTTGTTTTTTATTATTTTAAAAATATATATATTTATAAAAACACCTAGGACATGCTGGACAAACCGTATGTACCTATCACCATGACGATTTGCGTGATATTCATTAAAAGGCGACTATGCATAGAATGAATCCACATGGAATGTATTTACACCGCTAGTGAAGCTCTGACGTGTCTGACGCCCTACCGTGCCTAATCCCGGCGCCCCTGCCGGTGGGTACTCTCCAAGTAGACACCCTTGTCGTTTATTTATACAAACATGGGTAGCTATTGACGGGCACATTTAATATACACGCACACCAAGCCATTCAAAGGGGATTCAACAAAAATTCGACAAAACTATGCAAGAAACCCCCCTCACGGTTAATAAAAAACACATCCACCGCCGGATGTATAATACTTTTATTTTACTCTCTGGAAAGGAGACGAACCTCACTTGAGAGTCACAGCGTGCTCCTGGCTGAGCCCAATGCTGTGTTACACCCACCAGTGCCCGCCGATTGCCTCACACCTCTGTGTTGTATTCCACCAGCTAGTGCGTATGCTATGACACTCTCTAGCCCATGTGCACTGTAACACCACCCGTGAATATGTAATGCCACACTTGCCTTCGCACGGGTTATATTGCCCCTTCTAATGTGCCTTCCTCGATGTGTATGTTATAACGCACAGCGCTATTCCATACATATTACAATCTGGGATCCATATCTTTGTCACAGTGCATATGCAAAGTTACACTCCCCAGCACATATTTTATATTACAACTTTAGAGACTAGTTATGTTACACAACACTGCTCTGTGCATATTACACTCCAAGGCGCATATCGCATAGCACGTGCTAGTGCCTGTGCTATCTCGCGCTCTCCAATGAATCTGTCATTGCGCACAATGTATTGCATATTATATTTCACGCCCCGGTTCATCTTATATCACACTTTTTGGTGCATAGTTTATACCATATACTACATCTAGTTTTCATTTTCAATCGTGCTCTCAGGACTATGTTCTATATAACACTGCGTCCACCTACCCTTTTCACGGGCATTACATTTTGCGATGGGGTGGAGGGTCAGGGGGTGTTTCTGCCAAGTGAGCCCGGAGTCACAAACGTCCTCTTCTTCCTGAATAAAAGTGAGATTATGCTGCATACTTGTTCATATTTTAAGTAGTTCGCACAGACACACATTTTAAAAACAATAAAGTTCCTAATACCCACCTTCTCTGTACAGTTAGCTTGCTGCCCCATCCACCTTCTCCCTATCCTCTGTTGTCTGAATCCATGGACTAGCCTCCTCCCTCCTGCCATGCATGGTCTGATGTGCTGCCACTGCCCTCCATTTAGCATGATGTACCAGTCCACTCCTCCTGCCCTCCATTGCCCAATTCTATGGCCCATCATTGACCTCCTACTTAGCCTCTGTGCTTAGCTTGCTGCCCCTATTCTCCTTCCCCCTGCCCTCCGATGTCTTTGTGCATGCCCCTGCTCCATCCTTTTTGCCCACTATGTTCCATGGACCTGCCACTCCTATCTACTCTGAGTGTTCTGTTGAGCTGCCACTCCCCTCCCACCTGCCTAGCATTGTCAGATGACTGTAACCTGTCCCTGCCACCTCCACCCTGCCTGTCCACATGCCATGCCCCTATCCCCTTCCTCCTGTCCTCCATTGGCCATTTTACTGCCACACCCTTCTGCCCTCCCTGATCTGTTGTGCTGCAACTGCTCCTCCTGCCTGCCCCGCGCGGTCTGTTGTGAGGCCCCTTCCCCTGAACTCTCTTGTCTGTGCCCAGGTCCTGACCCTCCCTTCTATCCTCCATGGTCCTTTGTGCATGCCCCTGCACCCTCCTTCTTGCCCATGATAGCCATTGTGCTGCCACTAACTCTCCCGCTTGCCATGCATGGTCTTCTGTGCTGCCCCTGACCCCCTCCCACCTTCCATCCATGGTCTGTGTGTATGCCACCATAGTCTCATTGTTGCTCTCCATGGTGTGTCTTGTTTCTAGTGCCCATCCTGCCTGACCTCCATTGTCATCTTGCTGCTCTTGCCCTGCCACCTTGCCCCCAGCCCTCTGTTTCCATGTGCAGACCCCCTATTCCCTCCCTCCTGGCTTGTCTGTTCCATTGTAATGCCCCTGATCCGTCCCTCCTGCCCTTTATGGTCTGTTATGCTGCAGCTTTCTCTCCTGTCTGTCCATTATGGTCAGCTAGCTACCATTGCCTCTTTCCCATCTGTTCTCTGTTGTCCATGTGCATGGTCCTGTCCCCTCCCTATTGCTTTCTATGGATTGTTGTGCTGCACTCCCGTCCCGCATGCGCTGTGTGGTGTATTGTGCTGCTGCAAACCCTGATGCCTGCCCTGTAGGGTCAGTTTGGTGCACCTCTCCATGTCCCTCCTGTCCTCTGTTATCCGAGTCCATGTCCCTACCCCAATTCCTCCTGCCTACCATGATTCAATGTACCATACTTGCGAACATTTTGAACTTGGTAAGAGGGAGATTTTGAAAAAAAAACTGGGGTATTGATTTTCCCCTTTGAGTTACATTGAAAAAGAGGAGATTGTAGACAGGAGACAGATCAAATAAAGCCCATTTGAGCTTAAAAACATTGGACGTTTCCTGGCTGAAACGGGTCTGTTGGCATGTATGGTTGTACTACCACTGCCTCTTCCTTCTGCCCACAATGGTCTATTATATTGCCACAGCCTCTCTTGCCAGTCCTGTATTGTTGGTTTGTTGCCCCTGCCCCCCTTTCCACTGCCCTCCATAGTCTGTTGTGCTGCCACTGCCTTTCCTGCCTGCCCAGTGTGGTCAAATTGTTGCCTCTGCACTCTCCTACCTACCTTCAATTTTCAGAGTCCGTGCCCCCGGCCTCTGCCTCTCAACAGTATCCCAATGAACAACTAGATTGCTGACATTCTATATTTATTACAAAAGTGTGGAACGCCTGACGTCATCTTGATGTAATCAAAACTGTAATACCTAGAGTATTTCCTTTAGAAATTACATATATGATAGGGTCTTATTTGCATCAAAATTATGGTTAGTGCTCTAAAAAACTAAAATGAGGAGTTTCTGCTTCAACTCAACATTCTGTGATTGTGGTCAAATCACTTAATCTCCCCATGTCTACAACCAAAATGAATTTGATCTTGTGTGATGTAACCAATGCTCATGTAAAGCATTCCAATACCTGACAAGTCTGCACTATATAAAACTGCAAATACACAAAAAATAAGTGTTTTGCACACTTCTGTCATTGGGCTACATGTGGGCTACATCTGGGTGATATTTGTGCTGCATTTAGGCTCTTTTGTGTCTGGTTGCCATCTTGGGAGATTTATTTGTTATGAAGTTTCCTAATTTCCTCATTTACTGCAGTCTCCTTAGTAGGAAATGCTTTCAGTTTTTTACTTTGATTCCATCAAGAAGGTATTCAGATATGTCACACATTTGCCATAGATTCTGAATGTTAGCACTCTAGTTGCTCATTAGATCACTGTAGTAAAGCTACTGCTCACCACGGAAGTCTGCTGCTGGTATTAAAAGTGCATGTTTCAGTCTGCATGTCAGAATTTTTTTAATGAAATAGAAGAGGATTTGAGAAGTCACTCAAAATGTGCCCGAATTTTTCTTTCTGCAGCACTAATCATACTTTCTATGGCAAAATGAACCCCCTCATTGTGTTCCTTTTTAAATTAAATGTTTTAAGATTTACCACTTTATTCCAACCAAGATGGCTTCAGGTGTGCCATACGTTTGTCATAAGTAGGACTGTTAGCGCTCTAGTTGTTCTTTAGAACACTCTGGGAAGCTGCAGTAGAACACAAAGGAATCAACTGACAGTCTCTGCCCTTGTTGGATGTACATGTTTTACTGAGAATGTCAGACTTCATTCTCACATGACTGAGAAAGATAATGTGAATTTACAGAAAATATGCTCTCAGTTAGCTTATAGATCACCTTCCAAACCTCTGTGGGAAAAGCATGAGAAAATAGTTTTCTCTCAAACATGATTCATGATATAACAGCAGAAGGTTTTTTCACATGGTAAAATCACCTTAGAACACACCACAATTCCTAAAATGAGTATGGTACCATCAACAAATGATTTATAATGTAACTAAAGTCTTAAAACCTTCTATTAACTGCAATGCTTTTTAATGAGGTGCTATCATGTATATTGGTCCCAAGATGGCTGCCAACACTTCTTGGATGAAGTGCTGACAGCCAATCAGATCTCACGATGAGATGTGTGGTTAGGCTCCGCCCAGATATACATGTGATTTTACTTTTTATTTTCTCAGGAACTACTGAACGGATTTACACCATTTAAGCAAAAGGCACATGCCTGACCTGAGGACTACCCCTTTGCCAAATTTCAAGTAATTCTGTTCAGCCGTTCGGGCTGTACCTTCGACTAAAGGTCCTATGGGAAAATGCATGGGGAAAACGCGTTTTGGGACCCCCCTTTTTTCTCAGCCCCCACTTGACGAATCACCCTGAGACTTTCAGGGTAGGAGCTGAGCAGAGCGCCCCATTAGTTTTTTAAAATTTCACGAAGATAAGTTAACCGGTGCCAAAGTTATTCAAAATAGAATTTTCAGATTTCCTATGGGAACTCGGTCCTAACTATAACTATCTACTGGTGACCGCCAGTGGACAATATGTATGTATATGTATGTATATATATACATATTCACTGAAAAAACCATAGGTTTCACACATGTTATAGTTAGCGGAAATTTTACTGATAAAAAACCAGTGAAATTGCCCCGTTATAGTTAGTGCTGGCAACTATAACTCACGCGACCGCAATCCTCTGCTGATGCTAATACTGTATTTAGACACTTATTTGCCCATGTCTTCTTCCATACATTTTTAGCTATACATATATTACAAATATTTTTTTTTCATAAAGACACATATGTCATCAGCAGAAGATTGCGGTAGCGTGAGTTATAGTTGCCAGCACTAACTATAACGGGGCAATTTCACTGGTTTTTTATCAGTAAAATTTCCGCTAACTATAACATGTGTGAAACCTATGGTTTTTTCAGTGAATTTGCAAGGTTTTTTAAATGCTAATTCCTAACTATAACGTGTGTGAAACCTATGGTTTTTTCAGTGAATTTGTACGGTTTTTTAAATGCTAAGTTACTTTACGCCATTCGAGGCGTGCGCGCCCACTTAACGCAGTTCGTTCCGTGCACGGTTTTTATCAACTTTAATAAGCCCTGTACATTTGGTGGCCTTCGGCCACCAAAAGCACAGGGGGTGGGGTCAATGTGGATAGTGTTTTTTTTATTTCGATTTTATAATTTCATGTTGCCAAAATTTAGTTTTTTTTACCTATTAATAAGCCCTGTACATTTGGTGGCCTACGGCCACCAAAAGCACAGGGGGTGGGGTAAGTGTGGATAGTGTTTTTTTTTTTTTTTTTTTTTTTACCGTACGCTTACGGTAAGCGTACGGTAAGCGTACTCGGCGAAATTGCCGAAAAAAAAATAAAACCGTTTTTGCTCTTGGGGGATGTTTGGGGACTCCCTCAACATGACTATGTGGGAGGGAGTTGTCAAAACAGCCCCGTAACATGTTTTTGGGCAACATGTTTGATAAACAACACTCAGTGCGAGAGACAAAATGGCGGACGCCGCTTCCTGGTTTCGGCCGATTCGAATGTTTACTAAGATCTAAGAGCCAATCAGAATCGCGCTCGCGCACGCCACCGTACGCGTACGGTAAGCGTACCGTAAGCGCACCGTAAGCTGGCTCAGATATATATATTGATTTAAAGGCTATTTTCTCAGAATCTACTGAACAGATTTACACCAAACCTACAAAAGGCACTTCCTTGACCTAGGGACTACCTCTCTGCCAAATTTCTAGTAATTCTGTTCAGCCGTTCGGGCTGTAGCTCGTTCTAAAGGTCCTATGGAAAAATGCATGGGAAAAACGCGTTTTGGGACCCCCCTTTTATCTCAGCCCCCGCTTGACGAATCCCCCCGAGACTTTCAGGGTAGGAGCGGAGCGTAGCGCCCCACCTATTTTGAGAAATTCGCGAGGATTCATCGACCGGCGCCAAAGTTATTCAAAATAGAATGTTGAGGTTTTCCTATGGAAAAGGGGTCCTAACTATAACTACCTACTGGCGACCGCCAGTAGGTAATATATATATATATATTTTACTGATAAAAAACCAGTGAAATTCCCCCGTTATAGTTAGTGCAGGCAACTATAACTCACGCGACCGCAATCTTCTGCTGATGCTAATACTGTATTTAGACACTTATTTGCCCATGTCTTCTTCCATACATTTTTAGCTATACATATATTACAAATATTTTTTTTTCATAAAGACACATATGTCATCAGCAGAAGATTGCGGTCGCGTGAGTTATAGTTGCCTGCACTAACTATAACGGGGGAATTTCATTGGTTTTTTATCAGTAAAATTTCCGCTAACTATAACATGTGTGAAACCTATGGTTTTTTCAGTGAATTTGCAAGGTTTCTTAAATGCTAATTCCTAACTATAACTATAACGCACCGCGTGCCCACGTTACGCTAGATGGGCCATGTACGCACGATGCGCTTCGCGCACCGTGCGCACATGGAGGACATATGATGCACTTCGTTTTGAAAGGTAATATTTTAATTTTTCGTATATATGTTATACGCCATGCACAAATGGTGCCCTTCGGGCACCATTTGCACACGGGGTGGAGAGAGTGTGGATAATTTTTTTTTTTATTATTTTTTTTTTCAATATTTTAGCTTAACTCATCTTTAATAAGCCATGCACTATTGGTACCCTTCGGGCACCAATTGCACACGGGGTGGGGAGAGTGTGTATAATTTTTTTTTTATATAATTTTTTACCGTACGCGTACGGTAAGCGTAATCGGCGAAATTAGCGAAAAAATAAAAATTCAGTTTTTGGCCTTGGGGGATCTTTGGGGACTCCCTCAACATTGCTATGTGTGTGGGAGCTGTCTAAACAGCCCCTTTACATGTTTTTGTGCTTTATATTTTAAACATCACTCTCAGTGCGAGAGAGAAAATGGCGGCCGCCGCTTCCTGGTTTCGGCCGATTCGAATGTTTACTAAGATCTAAGAGCCAATCAGAATCGCGCTCGCGCACGCCACCGTACGCGTACGGTAAGCGTACCGTAAGCGCACCGTAAGCTGGCTCAGATATATATATTGATTTAAAGGCTATTTTCTCAGAATCTACTGAACAGATTTACACCAAACCTACAAAAGGCACTTCCTTGACCTGAGGACTACCTCTCTGCCAAATTTCTAGTAATTCTGTTCAGCCGTTCGGGCTGTAGCCCTGTCTAAAGGTCCTATGGAAAAATGCATGGGAAAAACGCGTTTTGGGACCCCCCTTTTATCTCAGCCCCCGCTTGACGAATCCCCCCGAGACTTTCAGGGAAGGAGCGGAGCGTAGCGCCCCACCTATTTTGAAAAATTCGCGAGGATTCGTCGACCGGCGCCAAAGTTATTCAAAATAGAATGTTGCGGATTTCCTATGGAAACGTGGTCCTAACTATAACTACCTACTGGCGACCGCCAGTAGGTAATATATATATATATATATATATATATATATATATATATATATATATATATATATATATATATATATATCAAAACGCAAGGTTGTCCTTAGAGGATATCGCACACCTCGGGATTCCGCACAGTACATCGCAGGCGGCTTCACAGGAGAAAGTGCAGCACGCGCTTCAAAGCCATACGCGTTTCGGGCTCCCTCGAGCCCTTGATCACTGGCAGGTAAGGAGGCAGGAAGCAGTACTGGAAGAACATATCTTTATTAAATACAGTCCCGCCCCAGTGAGCGTCACCTGGGGCATCATGGTCCTGGTAGTCCTAATACTGTCCCCAAAGACTGAATAGTTCTCTATCCAAGTGGCGTGCTAGCTTCTGCCTGTTGGGAAACTCATCAAAGTGAAGGGCATGCCAGCACCCCTCTAATGTTGCCAAATCTTGCCTGCGGCAAAGGCTCCTTCGGTCCATATGAGCGTTTGTAGTCACAGCGCCCAGGAACGCCTGACCAGCGTCGGGATATCCTCGCGGCCGGACGAGCCGCTTAAAATTCAAAACGCAGGGTTGTCCTTAGAGGATATCGCACACCTCGGGATTCCGCACAGTACATCGCAGGCGGCTTCACAGGAGAAAGTGCAGCACGCGCTTCCAAGCCATACGCGTTTCGGGCTCCCTCGAGCCCTTGATCACTGGCAGGTAAGGAGGCAGGAAGTAGTACTGGAAGAACATATCTTTATTAAATACAGTCCCGCCCCAGTGGGCATCACCTGGGGCATCATGGTCCTGGTAGTCCTAATACTGTCCCCAAAGACTGAATAGTTCTCTATCCAAGTGGCGTGCTAGCTTCTGCCTGTTGGGAAACTCATCAAAGTGAAGGGCATGCCAGCACCCCTCTAATGTTGCCAAATCTTGCCTGCGGCGAAGGCTCCTTCGGTCCATATGAGTGTTTGTAGCCACAGCGCCCAGGAACGCCTGACCAGCGTCGGGATATCCTCGCGGCCGGACGAGCCGCTTAAAATTCAAAACGCAAGATTGTCCTTAGAGGATATCGCACACCTCAGGATTCCGAACAGTACATCGCAGGCGGCTTCACAGGAGAAAGTGCAGCATGCGCTTCAAAGCCATACGCGTTTCGGGCTCCCTCGAGCCCTTGATCACTGGCAGGTAAGGAGGCAGGAAGCAGTACTGAAAGAACATATCTTTATTAAATACAGTCCCGCCCCAGTGGGCGTCACCTGGGGCATCATGGTCCTGGTAGTCCTAATACTGTCCCCAAAGACTGAATAGTTCTCTATCCAAGTGGCGTGCTAGCTTCTGCCTGTTGGGAAACTCATCAAAGTGAAGGGCATGCCAGCACCCCTCTAATGTTGCCAAATCTTGCCTGCGGCAAAGGCTCCTTCGGTCCATATGAGCGTTTGTAGTCACAGCGCCCAGGATTGCCTGACCAGCGTCGGGATATCCTCGCGGCCGGACGAGCCACTTAAAATTCAAAACGCAAGGTTGTCCTTAGAGGATATCGCACACCTCGAGAATCCGCACAGTACATCGCAGGCGGCTTCACAGGAGAAAGTGCAGCACGCGCTTCAAAGCCATACACGTTTCGAGCTCCCTCGAGCCCTTGATCACTGGCAGGTAAGGAGGCAGGAAGCAGTACTGGAAGAACATATCTTTATTAAATACAGCCCCGCCCCAGTGCGCGTCACCTGGGGCATCATGGTCCTGGTAGTCCTAATACTGTCCCCAAAGACTGAATAGTTCTCTATCCAAAACCCGAGCCCGAAACGCGTATGGCTTTGAAGCGCGTGCTGCACTTTCTCTTGTGAAGCCGCCTGCGATGTACTGTGCGGAATCCCGAGGTGTGCGATATCCTCTAAGGACAACCTTGCGTTTTGAATATATATATATATATATATATATATATATATATATATATATATATATATATATATATATATATATATATATATATATTCAAAACGCACAAATCTCCACTTTGCCGGGCCCCCAACTCTGCAGGGCGGGTTCAGAGCAGGAATGGAGAATCCTGTTTAGTTAAACACAAGAAAAAGGAGAACCCACAGCTTCAGCGTCCTTTCAGGATGACAGCTTTATTGTGTCTGAATTACATGGCAGCTTAACAACTCATTTACGTCCTTACGCGTTACAGCGTTACAGCGCCTCGCGCCTTGATCACAGGTGAGTTGATTTTGAATCCCAATGGTCACGTGGCCTTTCCTTTAGACCACTATTCCCAGAATGCACTAGTATGCAAATTTCATCCTTGGCTCGACATAGTTTCTTATTTGGCATTAGTATCCTTATATTTTTGTCAAAGTCCAATCATTATCTTAATTTCTTGTGCTGCATTCCGGTAAAAACATTTAAGAAGCACAGTGCACTTAGCTGCCATGTAGCAAGTAATTTCCTGACAGAAAGACACGAAGACTGCTAGATAGAGGTTTTCTTGTCTTTTCTTATATATATATATATATATATCCACATATATATATATATATATTAAATAAAATAAAAGTTTTGATATCTATGGCCACGGTGGAGTTGCGACCCATCTCGACCACAAGCTTCATTTTAATTAACTCTCAACACTCCAAACCAGGAAGTGTTGGCAGCCATCTTGTGACTGGGTAGAAGCGAGTCACCAGAAAACAGAGAAACAAAGATATAAAACAAGAGAACCGGGCAGGGTAGAAACACCCTGACCCCCTAGGCCTGCTCAGGGGGTCCCAGAAGGACAGCAATTCACGAATCCCGCCGAAAAAAATAAATAAATGTAGATGTCATGTCACTGACCATGTCATTAATGATGTAATATGTGACGTCATCAGCAGTGCATTGCGGGGGCGTGAGTTATAGTTAGCTGAACTAACTATAACGCCGGAATTTCTATGGTTTTGTACCAATGAAATGTCCAACTAACTATACCGTGCCTTAAACCTATGTTTTTTTCAGTGAATATATATAGATATATATTTATGTATATATATATATATCAATCCAAGTTACTCCTTTCAATGCCCTCAATCCTTTAGGGGTGGCGAGACACCGGCGGAGAAAACCGGTAAATCATATCCTCACAAAACGGAATTCCACTTGCGCTCTCAGAGCTTCACTGACGCAGAAAAATAACTGCGTCAGTGAAGCTCTGAGAGCGTGAGTGGAATTCCGTTTTGTGAGGATATATATATATATATGTTTTCCTACTTGGACGAGATCCGAGAATTCCCAGATAAAAATCCAGCGGCACACCAAAGGACAGCACAATAATGAATGTTATTGTGTTATACAAACAGAACACAATAAAATTCATTATTGTGCTGTCCTTTGGTGTGCCGCTGGATTTTTATCTGGGAATTCTTGGATCTCGTCCAAGTAGGAAAACGTAATTAGCGGAGCTGCGACCGCTGCTGGCACCGGCGTCGAGAGGAGGTAGAGCGGTGATTTTGCAACAACCTTTTGGAACATATATATATGTATATATACATATATACACATACAGGTATGCAAGAAGGTACAGATACTATATATATATTATCTACTGGCGGTCGCCAGTAGATAGTTATAGTTAGGACCGAGTTCCCATAGGAAATCTGAAAATTCTATTTTGAATAACTTTGGCGCCGGTTGACTTATCTTCGTGAAATTTTCAAAAATAATGGGGCGCTCCGCTCAGCTCCTACCCTGAAAGTCTCGGGGTGATTCCTCAATCGGGGGCTGAGAAAAAAGGGGGGTCCCAAAACGCGTTTTCCCCATGCATTTTCCCATAGGACCTTTAGTCAAAGGTACAGCTCGAACAGCTGAACAGAATTACTTGAAATTTGGCAAAGAGGTAGTCCTCAGGTCAGGCATGTGCCTTTTGCTTAAATGGTGTAAATCCGTTCAGTAGTTCCTGAGAAAATCAAAAGTAAAATCACATATATATCTGGGCGGAGCCTAACCACACACCTCATCGTGAGATCTGATTGACTGTCAGCACTTCATCCAAGAAGTGTTGGCAGCCATCTTGGGACCAATATACATGATAGCACCTCATTAAAAAGCATTACAGTTAATAGAAGGTTTTAAGACTTTAGTACACATTATAAATCATTTGTTGATGGTACCATACTCATTTTAGGAATTGTGGTGTGTTCTAAGGTGATTTTACCACGTGAAAAAGCCTTCTGCTGTGATATCATGAATCATGTTTGAGAGAAAACTATTTTCTCATGCTTTTCCCACAGAGGTTTGGAAGGTGATCTATAAGCTAACTGAGAGCATATTTTCTGTAAATTCACATTATCTTTCTCAGTCATGTGAGAATGAAGTCTGACATTCTAAGTAAAACATGTACATCCAACAAGGGCAGAGACTGTCAGTTGATTCCTTTGTGTTCTACACTGCAGCTTCCCAGAGTGTTCTAAAGAACAACTAAAGCGCTAACAGTCCTACTTATGACAAACGTATGGCACACCTGAAGCCATCTTGGTTGGAATAAAGTGGTAACACTTAAAACATTTAATTTACAAAGGAACACAATGAGGGGGTTCATTTTGCCATAGAAATTATGATTAGTTCTGCAAAAAGAAAAATTAGGGTACATTTGACTTCTCAAATCCTCTTCTATTTCATAAACAAATTCTGACATGCAGGCTGAAACATGCACTTTGAATACCAGCAGCAGACTTCCCTGGTGAGCAGTAGTTTTACTACAGTGATCTAATGAGCAACTAGAGTGCTAACATTCAGAATTTATGGCAAATGTGTGACACATCTGAATGCCTTCTTGATGGAACCAAAATAAAAAACTGAAAGTATTCCCACTGAGGAGACTGCAGTAAATGAGGAAATTAGGAAACTTCATAACAAATAAATCTCCCAAGATGGCCACCAGAGACAAAAGAGCAAAAATGTAGCCCAAATATCACCCAGATGTAGCCCAAGTATAGCCTAATGACAGAATGTCCCAGAGTGTTCTTAAGAACAACTAGAGCGCTTACTGTCTTACTTATGACAAAAGTATGGCACACCTGAAGCCATCTTTATTGGAATAAACTGGTAACACTTAAAACATTTAATTTAAAAAGGAACACAATGAGGGGGTTCATTTTGCCATAGAAATTATGATTAGTGCTGAAGAAAGAAAAATTAGGGCACATTTTGAGTGACTTCTCAAATCCTCTTCTATTTCATTAAAAAATTCTGATATGCAGACTGAAACATGCACTTTTAATACCAGCAGCAGACCGTGGTGAGCAGTAGCTTTACTACAGTGATCTAATGAGCAACTAGAGTGCTAACATTAAGAATTTATGGCAAATGTGTGACATATCTGAATAAATTCTTGATGGAATCAAAGTAAAAAACTGAAAGCATTTCCTACTGAGGAGACTGCAGTAAATGAGGAAATTAGGAAACTTCATAACAAATAAATCTCCCAAGATGGCCACCAGACACAAAAGAGCCTAAATGCAGCACAAATATCACCCAGATGTAGCCCACATGTAGCCCAATGACAGAAGTGTGCAAAACACTTATTTTTTGTGTATTTGCAGTTTTATATAGTGCAGACTTGTCAGGTATTGGAATGCTTTACATAAGCATTGGTTACATCACACAAGATCAAATTCAGTTTGGTTGTAGACATGGGGAGATTAAGTGATTTGACCACAATCACAGAATGTTGAGCTGAAGCAGAAACTCCAACCTGGTTCCCCAGTTGCAAAGTCTGCAGCTCTGGAAGTAACACCACATCCTCTCGCCAAGGTGCAACATTTAATCAAGTGGTCAACTGGATAAAAAAACATAAAGATTACAAATAATTTAAAAGTTCTTTGTCGCTATTTGAAAACTCAGAAAATATGTCCTCATTTTAGTTTTTTAGAGCACTAACCATAATTTTGATGCAAATAAGACCCTCTCATATATGTAATTTCTAAAGGAAATACTCTAGGTATTACAGTTTTGATTACATCAAGATGACGCCAGGCGTTCCACACTTTTGTAATACATATAGAATGTTAGCAATCTAGTTGTTCATTGGGATACTGTTGAGAGGCAGAGGCCAGGGGCACGGACTCTGAAAATTGAAGGCAGGTAGGAGAGTGCAGAGGCAACAATTTGACCACACTGGGCAGGCAGGAAGGGCAGTGGCAGCACAACAGACTATGGAGGGCAGTGGAAAGGGGGGCAGGGGCAACAAACCAACAATACAGGACTGGCAAGAGAGGCTGTGGCAATATAATAGACCATTGTGGGCAGAAGGAAGAGGCAGTGGTAGTACAACCATACATGCCAACAGACCCGTTTCAGCCAGGAAACGTCCAATGTTTTTAAGCTCAAATGGGCTTTATTTGATCTGTCTCCTGTCTACAATCTCCTCTTTTTCAATGTAACTCAAAGGGGAAAATCAATACCCCAGTTTGTTTTCAAAATCTCCCTCTTACCAAGTTCAAAATGTTCGCAAGTATGGTACATTGAATCATGGTAGGCAGGAGGAATTGGGGTAGGGACATGGACTCGGATAACAGAGGACAGGAGGGACATGGAGAGGTGCACCAAACTGACCCTACAGGGCAGGCATCAGGGTTTGCAGCAGCACAATACACCACACAGCGCATGCGGGATGGGAGTGCAGCACAACAATCCATAGAAAGCATTAGGGAGGGGACAGGACCATGCACATGGACAACAGAGAACAGATGGGAAAGAGGCAATGGTAGCTAGCTGACCATAATGGACAGACCAGAGAGAAAGCTGCAGCATAACAGACCATGAGTGATGTCACTGACCATGTCATGAGTGATGTAATATGTGACGTCATCAGCAGTGCATTGCGGGCGCGCGAGTTATAGTTAACTGAACTAACTATAACCGGGGAATTTCAATGGTTTTCTACGAGTGAAAAGTCCAGCTAACTATAACGCCCCTGAAACCTATGGTTTTTTCAGTGAATATATATATATACAGGTATGCAAGAAGGAACATACAAGTATATATAGATGGAGTGTACATCTACAGATATGGAGCGCAGAATATGCTATTTTTTACCATTATTCAGGGAAGAGGGAAGCATCATGACTCGACTCGCTCAAATGTTTTGCCTCTCTCTCAAGACTCAACAATAGTAATTGACATATATTGCACTCTGCACACCTGCATGCATGGTTGGTGCTTTGCTGTGTTTTCATGTGCAGAAGTTTAATACATAAGAATCTAACTATAACCAGAGCACAAGAGTTTAAATTAGTGCAGTGAGATGAAATCATAGGATCAGATTTATTTACTTTTATCTCAACACAGATCAGTAACAAAAGTTGCTGTGCTGCTTTGCGTCAGAGGGTGAGGGGAAAAAACAGAACAATATCCACTAGGATCTGTCACGGTTTTCCTTTCCGCCACCACTGGTGCACTTTGGTCTGCCCTGCGCCAAGCACACAACCTTACTCTGTAGTGTGGAGGTGTTGTATTCTAGCATATGGTTTGAACTGGAAGGGACCAATACACTACAAAAGCTGTGCTTTAATACTTTTACCACTTTGTGACTGTTCTGTACAGTGTACCACACATGCAAAGTAGGACAAATATGGAGACCTTTAAAATTTGCTCGAGTGGGTGTAATTTTTCCGTGCAATGTGTGCATAATTAACCAATGTTAGTAGATAGAAAGTAAGAGTTGTTGCATGGGAACGCCATTATTTCACCCATAATGAATCATGATTTGTGTTGGAAACTAAATCCCACCACAACACTGCGCTGGGTTTGTGTCACTTTTGTGATACAAACCCGGGTAAAAATGTTAATAAATCTGAGCCACAGTGACAGCCTTGTGAGGATAAACTCAGTAGTTATTTTGTAGAGTGATTCGAGAATGAAATCTCTGAGGCATTAAACAGTATTTTCTCAACTAACGGCTCTACTGTGGTAAAAACAAGGACTTTGACATCTGTACTCTCCTAATGTTTGAATCTGTTTTTATTAAAATAGTTATTCAAAATAACGTGTTTTTGGGCCCACGTTTATTTTTACTGGCTTGGCAGTGTTAAAACTCGTGTTTATGGTAGGACTGTAAAGTCTGAAAAGTCTAGACTCAAATGTAATTCATCTTAAAATATAGTGGAAAGACTTTCCCTGGTGCTCTGGGCCTGCTCTTTGAAGACAATGCCTCATATTGTGCACAAGGAATGCCAGCCTGTGGATTTACCCCTCCCCTCTTCACTTAAAGGGAAATCCAGAGCATGGAAGCCAAGTTCCTAGAAGAATTTACTAGGTCTTGCCAACAGCAGCTGCAGCTACTGGTCTAGAGGTGAGCTGGGGATGTATAGCGCCACACACGAGTCATACTGCAGTCATATGTGCTTGGAGTGTGAGGCCAGGAGACTGTGCTCCTTTGTCTAACATGCTATTAAAGGAACATAGCAGAACCTCGTCTTCGTTGAATCTTGACTACAATCTCCGTTTCAGACATCAGATGTCATTGCATGGACAAAAAAAGCATAGCAGGGGTGGATTTCGTGATGAGCACAAAAGCCCTTTCATAAAGATTCTCCTTGATGTGAAAGGTCACAGGAGAAGATGAGCAATCGAAATAAGCAGGGACAAAGCCAATAGGGCTGGTTTTGATGTGTTAACATTGAGCAATCACGGGCATGCATAAATGCTGTCTGCATTCATTAGCCCATTAAAGACAGTCGTATTGGCTTTACAGTACTAGCTGTCTCGAAAGGGACAAGATTTCTAGGAGCCTAAAGTACATTATATTTTGTAGTTTGGTCACCCCTCCCCTCCACCCTTTCCATTTGCAATCAGGCATTTTTAGGACGTTTATCTTAATTCGACACCATTTTGGGCCACTTGTGGTGGCGATGGTAGGCACCTGGCCACGATTTATTGAAAATAGTACCTTGTCTGGGAGGTACATGTGCAGATAGCCGCAGCTTGCACAGGTAAATGCTGTGGGCGGTGGGGCGGGGTCGGGGTGTGGGGTAGTGGAGTCTGACATACAATGGCACTTTGAAAACAAAGTAAATAAATGTAAAAAAGCACTTTCCTTGCGCTCGCTGAATCGCAGACTTCAGCGATTCGGCGAGCGCAAGGACAGTGCCTTTATTTATTTATTTAGTTAGTTTTCAAAGTGCTGTTGTGTGTCGGACTCCACTATCCCCTACGCCTCAACGCCCCACACCATTTACCTGTGTGAGCCGCGGTTGTGTGCAGATGAAGTGCGGTGCAGGCACAGCACTCAGTGAAGGAAAAACTCAACTAGTATCAAAAATGGCAGATGTGTAAACCTACAGCATCCTTTCCTGAGTCTTGTCTACATTCTGGGGTCCCCTGTAGGCACCCACAATTTGCATTCTAGAGATGCAAAACCAGCTACACTGACAGTGACACACATACCTGGTTGCTCATTGTTTTCTTTACCTTCCTTTTTAGGTCGAGCCTGGGCAGCACATGCGCTGCTCTGCGAGGCATGCTGTATTGAGGTAGGGACTTGAAGCTCCTCCCCGCCCACATTTTTCATTGGCTTGTGTCATTGTCCATTGTAAATTGTGGCTGTTCATTTGGTTATTAGGCTTAGTAGTCTCTCCTTAGTACTGCCGTGACTCGTTTTGTAAACTCCCATGACGACACCCCCTGTTAAGTGTGTTGTTGCTCGGTAGGCTTTAATTATAACTTCCGAGCATTATTTTCTCAAATAGCTATGTCCTGCCTGCTGACACGCTCTCTCCTAACGCTTTTTTAAAATTTTATAGCACGCATTTTCAATGCAATAGGTCTGCGAGAGTTTAAGCTATTGGCAGTGTAAATGACAATGCCTTTTATTTATCTGTTTTAAAAACAACTCACAAATAAAAGGCATTGCCATTTACAATGCCAATAGCTCAAAATCTCATTAATGCAAGACCTATTGCATAGCCAATGCTTGTTTCAATGTGTTACTAACGTGATACAGGCTTCCACTGTTGTTTGCCGATGTGTTTGTTCTTGTGTTAACTTACACTGCTATCGCTTGTGCTGTACCTCGGTTGTGCTTGTGAAGGAAATATTACACTGCCTGAGCTACACTTGAACTGTCTGCTGCAGTTTAAAAACAAAACAAAAAAAATATTGATTTCTGTAAATAATGTCTGAGACAAATAATGTATGATTAATAAAGGTACTTCTCAGATGTAAAATACTCTCTCATGTATTGCAATGCAAGCACTCCTCGAGGCATAAATGGTGCAGCAAATTGCCAATTGCATCAGATGAGAAAGAGTTACTCCTGTCGATGAAGCCAGTCTACTTTTTTTATTATTTTTTTTTAATTCTTTTTATTGGCATTTGTTGATATAAGCATACAGACATCACATTCCGTACAGGTGACTGTGATACATAAGTAGCAGAGTAGACCAACATCAATATAGAGAGTACGTTTGCGTCTTATTCTGCGTAGATGCGGCCTGTGTTGTAGCAGGTCTTCGCCAGTAAGAAAAACTGGGGGGGAGAACTAGACTGGGAGGTGCCATGGGGTTCTTAGTAGTTGGGCCAGGCGTATGCTGTGAGTCCGCCAATGCCTACTCAATAGTGCAGCTGCCTCTCGCTTAGGAGGGGATGAGTGCGCGGGTAAGCCAGAGTCTATTTAATGTATATTTTAGGTTGAAATCGGTTTCACGATGCCATTCTAGAATTCAAGGTAGGGTAGGTTGTCAATTAAACATCAAACAAATGCATATCACTACTCCACCACAGTAGGTGAAATGGAGTTATAACAAGTAAGATGCCACCTCCAACTTACTACATCGTAGAGTTCATGCTTAATTGTAATCACGCTCTGGACTTAGTTTTTTTGGTACTGAATTCTTGTGAGCTCAAAGGATGGAGTGGAGTTTGCAGGGTGCTGTTCAGGCGCATTTCTTTAGATGGAGTATTAGAAATCTTTCTCTTCATTTTTTTATGTCTCTCCTGTAATAGTCGATGAATGTTGACCCCTTCAAACACATTTTGATAGGACTTCCTCAGGACTGGACTCCCTTGTATATGATGAGGCGATATTTTTGCTGTAAAGACAGATACTCACTCTATTTCAGTGTGATTTCATATATGTTTCAAAATGTGTTAGGTGTTTGTCAAATAAAGAACGAATATTTGCATAAT
Organism: Triturus cristatus; assembly: GCF_964204655.1. Lineage (NCBI taxonomy): Eukaryota > Metazoa > Chordata > Amphibia > Caudata > Salamandridae > Triturus > Triturus cristatus. The sequence goes on along the minus strand of NC_140592.1, from coordinate 342,790,609 downwards.
GGTCTGATTTCCTTACAATAAATAATGTTTATTTAAATCCCTGTGAGATTAAAAAGAGTAGCCTAAAACCTGCCCATTGAGAGCCCCATGTGAGTGTCATTGTTTTATTGCAGTGTTCTTAATCGCAGAATGTTTGCATATGTGTAGATGGTTTCTAAAACTGCGACTAATTCAGTACATCAAAATTGTAGTATTATAGGTATGAGTGCGCAAACGAAAAAGGTCGCTGAAGCCTCAACAAGAAAGAATTTGTACGTGCATAAAGGACACTTCACGAACAAGAGGTTTACATGATTTATCCATGTTTATTTATAATTAAAATGACATCAGCATAAGAGGGAAAAGGAGTGGAGCAGAGAGACAAACACCAGACACAATAATTAACTATCATTAAATAATTCACTAGTACTTATAACCCCGCTCCTTGTGGGTTAGACTCTTGCCTTGTATATCTAGAAGCTGCCACCAAAGACACAGAGAGATCCTCAGCCCTTAACTACAGTCCTATGTCTCAGTTCTATCCATTGCCATTAGAAAAGCCACTTAGGAGGATCACAGTAGAGTACACTTGGGAGAAGGTGACACGCTTCTCTTTTGTTCCACTCTCAAACTTGCTGAATGCACCCCTGAAGCACGCCGCTGTGGTCTTCCTAAGTGACTTACCTGGAACAATTGCTTTCTTTATGTCCATCAATACTCCATTCCTTTTCAACATGTCAGGGCTGAAGTCAGAAAAGGATAGGAGATGGCTGTCCCCCATCTGCCCTTCCTTTTTCTTGATCATTGCCTTCAAAATGTTGTCCTGGCTGACTGAAGTATCAGCATGTCAGTGCTGCCTCCCAAAACATTCCCTCATTGATGCTCGAGTGACGTCTATACACTTATCTCAACATGACATGTTCTAGGTCCACAAATTTGCCAATTGTATGGGTTCTTTATGAGGCAGTTCCTGCACCTGCACCGTGGTGGGAACCCCTAGGATTCACAAAAGGGACCCTCTCTGCAGATTATCCAGCCTTTTGATCTGGGTGGCCACCAATAGAGTCTCCTCCATTGCATTGCCTTTGAAGGACATCACCTACATAGTAATATTAACCTCAGTGGGTCTCCAGGGAGGGGAACCTCTGTCGCTTGCCCTGCTCACATTCCACCTCCTGTAGTTACCCGTGAGGCCCTCCAGTTTACCCTCCAGTGTCTGTACAGCGGTCTCAATGGCCGCTATCCTGTCAGCAGCCTCAAAAGCTATGCAGCTATAACTCACATGAGGGCTTTCTTTCCAGGCGTAAGTTCATCCTCATCATGCCTTCCCCTTCACTTTTTGCCCCTTATTGAAATCCCCTCCCTGGAACGCAAAAAAGTCATCCTTGCATCTTCTGTCCATCAACATGCTCGATGTTTTCATAGAGCTGTTTGCTAAAACGTTGAAATAGACATGCATTGCCCTACGGAAGCCTCAAGTTGGTAGGGGCCTATTGATTGCCATCCTTCCAGAATGGGTATGCCCAGATGTGGATCCCGTGCTCCCCATACCATTGGAGTCAAGCTAGCCTGGCTGATGAGGGGTGATACCCTGAAACCGGTGCCAGGATGCCTGTTTCCGGTCCAGTGAGGACCTGGCTTGGCAGTTCAGGCTGGACAGTTCCTATGGGGAGCAGGGTCAAGACTGATTTGCATATGGCTGAGTCTAAACTGGAATGGCGTGGTGAGCAAAAAAATGACGGATTTAGGCCCAGATCTCTGTACTGGAGTGAATGTTTGAGATTGTTCAGCATTCTGTCCATCAATTGTTCTTTTTGCAACCTTCCAGATCCCGGCAGGAATACAAAGCCTCTCCTACCACAGTTGTATTGTATTGAAGTATGTTGTAACATTTATATAGTGCCTCACACCCCTCACAGTGACATGTGGAGTTCCCCAGGGCTCTCCCTTATTCCCAAGCCTCTTTACTGTTTACATACATACTCTTCGTCAATTCCTGTTGGAAAGAGGCGTGTGGATAGAGTTGGATCAGGACTCCAAATGGGCCACGATTATTTCATATAAAATTCAATTGGTGAGAGCAGGCTGACAATTAGGGCTATTAAAACAGAATCTTAATTATAGCTGGATACGGTTTTGTAAGCTACCACCACGCGCAACAAGCACAACCAAGACAACAGTGGCAGTTTTCATCACACACGAAAGGCACAAAAAAGGTTTCCAAAATACATGTCTCCTAGGCACACAGACCTGGAACAATGTAGTCTACAAAGTACTTTAGCAGCATAGACCCCTAATAGTTTAATATAAATAATAAAAAAATGCAACTGTTAGCAATGCAATGTCATATTCTGTGTTTGTTACACTCACCATCATTCTAACAAAACTTTGGTATCCTATAGTCACAACCCTTAAACCTTTAATGTATTCGAAATCTTTATCACAGAGGGAACTGAAATAGGAAGTGGTGCAGGAGATAATATCAAAGTTCATGCTTAATTGTCATCAAGCTCTGGACTTTGTTTATTTGGTACTGAATTCTTGTGAGCTCAAAAGGATGGAGTGGAGTTTACAGGGTGCTGTTCAGGGGCATATCTTTAGATGGAGTATTAAAAATATTTTTCTTCATTTTTTATGTCTCTCCTGTAATAGTCGATGAATGTTGACCCCTTCTAACACATTTTGATAGGACTTCCTCAGGAAAGAACTCCCTAGTATATGATGAGGCGATATTTTTGCTGTAAAGACAGATACTCACTCTATTTCAGTGTGATTTCATATGTGTTTCAAAATGTGTTAGGTGTTTGTCAATTAAAGAAGGAATATTTGCATAATGGTCTGATTTCCTTACAATAAATAATGTTTATTTAAATCCATTTGAGATTAAAATGAGTAGTTTAAAACCTGCCCAGTGAGAGGCCCATGTGAGTGTCATTGTTTTATTGCAGTGGTCTTAATCGCAGAATGTTTGCATATGTGTAGATGGTTTCTAAAACTGCGACTAATTCAGTACATCAAAATTGTAGTATTATAGTTACGAGTGCGCAAACGAAAAAGGTCGCTGAAGCCTCAACAAGAAAGAATTTGTACATGTATAAAAGACACTTCACGAACAAGAGGTTTCAATGATTTATCCATGTTTATTTATAATTAAAATTACATCAGCATCATCACTATCATGCATAAAATGCATTAAAATAAATATATATATATTGTTTTGATTTTCAAACAACCAACAAAAATAGGATAGTACAGCGTTCCAACAGTTCGAGTGATCAGGTTCTCAAATACAATGTTATAAAATATATGGCGCATATATGACAAGTTTCCACTTTCCATTAACTTTAAACCATCAAGTGTTATATAAGTAAATCTTAGTTTACAGGCCAAGTCAAGTCAAGAAGAACGGTTTATCTGAACCATAAAAGTTTAAAATAAAATGATCACAGTGGATTTAACAATTACAAAAAATAAATCAAAAGATGAATAATTCATAAAATGCCAAGAAAATAAAAAATGTTTTACATACAGTAATTACAGTAGAACAACATGGTAATATATGCGTCATATAAATTCAGAAAAACGTCTCGAGCTATAATAGTAATTTTAAGGCAACGTACTATAAAAACCTTTCATTATGCAGGAGCACTTATATCATTACATTTTCTGATAGCCGAATAAACTTTTATGTAATTGGCTACCGCAATAGAAATATTAGGGGTAGCCAGTGCGTGTAAAAAGTCTAGCGCGGCCCTCTCATCCAACCTGAACCAGCTGACCCATTCTAAATCGATATTTCATAACACAAAATCTGCTCTCCTAAAGTTTGATAGAATCCTAGAATTCAACATCAGAGGCTCACGTTGGGAATCCCTCTGGGACAACCGTACCATTTTGTACAAGGGTAAGCCCATGCACAACGAGGCATGGATCAAAAAAGGCATACTGTTCCCACACCAGCTGTACGCGGGGGAATACCCTATTCCCTTCAGAGACCTACAAATCAAATACGATCTTGCACCAATTGAATTCTATAACTTCCTCAATGTAAAAACGGCTTTATCCAAACTCAAACTCTCCCCGACGCCGCCCTCACTCCCACCATACCTTGCCAGACTAAACAGACTAGGACACCAGGTTTCCTTTCTCTATAAACTCAGCCGTCCCCAACAATCGGGCCTTACTGCCCCAATCACACAATTCTGGAATAACCTCTCGTCTAGGCCAATCACAGACTCGGATTGGACCAATGCATGGATATCCTGCACGCGACACAAAATCAGCCCCACACTATCACAGACAAAATACTGGCTCTTGCACAAAGCCTTCTGGACCCCTGCACGTTTATTCGCACACAACCTCTCCCAAGATGCCTTTTGCTGGAATTGCAAACACGCGGAGGGTGACTTATCACACATCATCCTAGACTGCGACTGCGTGGCGCACTTCTGGGAGAATATATTCGACTTGATCTCAAAGCTATTCCACATCTCACCGGTGAAAGAGCTCCCCTACCTAGTTTTCGGTTTCACCCAGAACCCATCCCTTGATGCAGATGATAAGGCATTACTTGACCTCCTCCTCTCGGCTGCAGTTAAGACAGTCCTCAGCAACTGGAAAGATACCAGCAAGGCTAACTACGCAGGGTGGTTGAATTGGATAATTAGTTTACGTGGAGCAGACAATATTACACTCCGTCAGACACCGTGGCGACCTGCCACGAGAAAACTATGGTCGACTCTTGATAACTACTTCACGACACGTAAGCCACCTTAGATGGGCCCACACACCGCCCACGACTCACCAACACAGGCTGCCCGACTGCCTTCATTGCACTCCTAGCCACCATAAATACTTGTCCTTAATGAATGAGTAAAATGCTGTTGAAATACAATGTCTGTTACTGAATTGTCGTGAGTATGTTATACGTACTCTACTGTTGTACTTTTGTACTATCATTTACTATGATGTACTGTAGCGTACAGTAATTTTGATTCGTAAATCTATGACTCATATTACACTACTGGACTTGCTTTATATATGTCTATGCTGTAACAACCAATAAAAAACTTTTGAAATAAAAACCATCAACATAAGTGCAGGGGCGGATTTTCCTTAATAATTGGACTAAAAAAGTCCTCCTCGCCGTTTCATATAAAGTGCAGAATAGAATAAGGTGCATAGTGCTTTGGCTCGTTAAGTTATCATACAGACAAGGTGTGAGCTTATCAGCCCACCCTCTTTGGCGTGGAAATGCCAATAAAAAGTGCACAGTGCATAGATGGAATCTAGTTAAGTAAAATCTAGTCTGCAAATCGGTAGTAAAAGTTAAATAGTATTGCAGCGGGGAAGGGGCAATTGTGGTGGGCCCATCTTGTCTTGAGCAAGATGGCGTGAATTGGCCCTAGAAAAGAGCGCCTCTTTAATAACGGGTTTGGCATTTGATGGAATGTTTCCCGGGTTATCACAATAATGCCCCAGTCCTATCTCATGGTAAGTGTCCCTCACAAAGCGAAACCATGGTATTTTTTTGCCATTAGCCAAATTTTGACAATCTGTGATTACTTCATGTGAGAACATTAACTCTTCTGAGAGACAGATTTTTGCGCATAAAAACATGGGAGCACTAGATATATGATCCTCTACAAACTCTAGACCCAGTTCCTGGTGGCATAGGCGATTGGAAGCACTATTCGGGGTCATCAGTAATCTTTTGGTAAGTTTATTTTCCAGTGTTTGTAGCTGGCAGCTTTTGTGGTGTCCCCACATCCCTGCCCCGTAGCTTGCAGGCATTTCAAGCTAAATTCACGGCAGGAGAGTGTCAAGTGAGAATAGTATGGTGCACGACTCTGCACGCGGCTGTTCCAGGTTCTTCCCATACTTTGCAGGCGTAATGTTCATCTCTCTTGCAAAGTCCCACATCTCTATACCACAAATCAACATGTAGCCTGGGAGGACTCTGCCGATCAATGTCAATTCCTCTTGTAGCCAGATTCAAATATAGAGCTGCAAATCTGTGGCATATTTTGCCTTTTCGTCGCAGTATATGCATACCTAACATGCAATGCTCAATTTAATGTGTTTCGCAACCCCCATACATAGGCTGTCAATCACTGTCTTCCAGTATACATGAATAATATGATAGCACATGTGAGAATCCCGCCATCCTCTCCCTAAACCTAGAACAGGCATCGGTGTGGGCGGGATAAATCCTGTGCCACCAGAGATGGTGAGCTTGTCAGACATTTAAGCGGGGGTGCTGGACGTGATGGCTTTGTAGATGATGCAGCTGGCCTTGAAGAAGATGCTGGCTGGCAAGGAGAGTCAGTGGGCATACATCACAGTAGCGATCATGTGGTCATATTTCGCAACGTCACACGTTGAATCTGCAGCCCACAAAGCTCTAACCTGGCAACTAGTAGCAGACCGCATCCATTTAAAAACGTCATGCCTTTTTGTGCCACTTTACCTTGCTTCAGGGCCGAAGCTCCATACACCAATGTGTGACCTTTGAAGCAAGAACCTAGCTTTATTACAAGTACCTAAATTCTTTCTTTATTTCACACAGCAGACGAGACTTTTAGGTTTAGGCAAGGATATCGCTCTCACTCATTTCCTTCAGGAAGCACATGAAGGCTGGTCTGTTTCTGTTTGCAGGATTTATAAGGGCAGTGCCAAGAGATCCAGCAGGGTTGCGTGTACTTTACAAATGCTAATAAGCCAGTGCAGGGAAACCTTATTCCAACTTAGCATCTTTTGATTGGCCTCTCAAATTAGGACTATCCCTACCTGCTGCACTGAAAGTAAAGAAATTGGGGGTACCCCTTTCCTCTGAATTCTTCTTTTTTTAATGAGTCAAAGCAGTGGACAGGGGCACAAATCTAACACATCGTTCTTATTCTTTGGTTCCTCGGATTCGTAGGAACCAACCACTGGGTGGAGCTGATAAGAGCCTGGGGATGGCACAATTAGGCAACTGTCCCCTTGCCTGAACAAGGCTCACAAAGAAACTGTGGGCCATATGTACAAGCCCCTGTCGCCATTGAAGCATTTCTTTTTTTGATGCTCCGGTGGCAGAGTGCCATTTCTCATATTTACAAGGTGGCGTTGAGCCACTTACAGTGGCTCAACAACACCTTGTAAATATGCTCCTTTCCACTGCAGTCCTCTGTGACAAAGGGGTGTACAAAGGGTTTTGCTGTGGGCATTCCACCGCAACACCCTTTTGCTTTTTGACGCTGTCCCAGATTTACAAGGCTGAGGCAGCGCCAAACATTAACGCCAAGGACTACCAGGCGTTAGAATGGCGATACGAGGAGAAATGATTAATTTCTCTTCATTTTTTGCTCTTTCCATGTGTGCTGCATTCTGCAGCACACATAGAGAGAGCAAATCGCCATTATTGATTGTTTATGTGCAGGAAGGTGTCCTTCCTGCACATTAAGAATCATCCCTGCAGAACAGGCTCATTTGCAACATGCAGCAGGGTGCCTGCCTGGCGCTAGCCAGCTTTTTTTGTGCCAGCGCTAGGGGAAGCACAGGGGTGCGCTGTATTCTTGTGAATATGGCGCATCCCTGCTTTCTAAAGATGCCAAAGGGCGGCACTGCCAAATTTGGCATAGCTCCGCGCTCCAACATCTTTTTGTAAATATTCCCCCCAGTGAGACGAAGCAAAGGCTTAGAGATCAAATGACTAGAATATGGCTAAAATGTGCTTGCCCCTATGGATGTTCCACCACTCTAGACCAGACATGAAACTGCTCATTGGCTCACAGACGGCGTGGAAATCGAGTTTAAGTTCCTTTGCACAGATACCAAGGCCTTTTCGGGCAAAGGCCAGGATACCCGCAGAAGCAGCTCCCCACTACATGCCCTCAGCAAGGGCACAACTCATCGCTGAATGTGCCTTCAGCTAAAACATTGGGGGAAGGAGCCTTTTGGAGTCCAGGGTGCTAGGCTCTGCAATACTTTAAAACTGAGTCTTAGCGTAGCCTCAAACTGCATCCATTTCAGGAAAGACTGTTCGTCCCTGCCCCTGCTTGCAACAGAAGTCCACTGTTCTAACAGTGCTCTAACTCTCACATGCTACAAGCATCTTTACTGTTAGCTTAGCTAATCATATCAAGTGATCTGAAAGTGATGCAAAGTAGTATGAACAACATGTCATTTAAAATAAATATTAAAGCTGGGATGAACTGGGACAGAGTGTCCAGTGGAAAACTCTGCATTGCCCACAGCTTCCAGCTAAGGAGTGCAACGGTTTGGGACTTGCTCTGTGGGAAAAGCAACATCCCATATGTTTCCCCTTAAACATCTAGAAGTACAAAGATGATGTTTCTGACTCCCAGGATGCGACTCTTGCTGTAGTCACTGGCATTTACAAGGTTCTCTTTCCGAGAACATGCGGGTAAAGGCCAGCGGGGCGCACATCCAGCCGCCTAATCAGAATGCTACGGAAATTCATTAAATAACATCTTGTATCCTCTTCCTCCCCATCGCCTCCTCCCCCTCTTTTCTCTAGCCTCTCCCTCCCTGCTGAGGAGCAGAAACAAGGACCTAACTGTTTCTCCCATGGAAATGTGACCTTTGCTGAGCTCATAGATAGATATTATAGCAACCCCGGCAATTAGGGAGGAGTGAGCGTTCCGAATCTAAACAGAGGAGAGGAAAGGGCGATACATAAAAGGGAAGGAGCAGAAATGATAAGTAAAAATGAGAAGATGAAAGAGTAAAAAAAAGCAAGGAAGAGGACAAATGAGAAAGAAAGAAAGATAGCAGTGATGAAGGGGTTCACAGAGAGAAATAAAGTGAGCGAAAGAGAGTGTGAAAAGAGAAGGAGGAAGAACATTTGTGAGAAATGACTGGAGCGGTTTCAGACACATAGGGAGGAAGAGAGTTTGGGAGAAATGAGGAAAGTATCACCTAGAGGATAGACAAATGTAACATTAGAGAAAGGCGAGAGTGTAAATTGTAGGAAGTGGCGAAGAGGAAGAAAAGAGAGATAAGAGAGGCATTGAAGAGGAACCGAGCATGATTGAAACAGCAACAAAGAAGAACATGTATCTGCAATGCAATAGATCTCGCATTGACGCAGTTGTGAGCTATTGGCATTTTAAATGACAATGCCTTTTATTTATGTTTTGGTTTTAAAAACGTAAATAAAAGGTATTGTCCTTTACAATGCCGATAGCTTAAACTCTCGCAAATGCGGGACCAATTGCATTGCAAATGCTTGACGGCATCGCTGAGTTGCCCCCTTCTGTCTCCCATGGGCCCATGAAGAGCTCCTCGTTGGCTACGAGTTAAATAAACAATCCGGTGGTCACAACTGTGCATGCGAGACCCTCCTGCCTTCCTGCAGTAAGAGAAACTCATTAAAGAAGATAGTGCTTACAGACTAAAGAAGACCTACAGTGTAACAACTGAAGTAAAAGGGCCAGTCCTCATGGGAGGTTACAAATGAAGACAAGGCTGTACTAAGGAGAAACTAACAAGCCTAATAACGAATCAGAAGCCAGCATTTACGAAGGACAATGACACAAGCCAATGGCAAATATGGGCGGAGAGTATGCGGGGCTTCAAGTACATACTTCAGTACAGCATGGCTCGCAGAGCAGCGCATGCACTGCCCAGGCTCGACCAAAAAATGAGACAGAGAAGAAAGGTAAACAAAAGAGCGTAGAGGGGGATGTTGAAGTGGAATAAAGTGGAAAAGAGGCAGACATCTCATTAGCATCAGAGTGTTGTGTGAATCTCATTACCTCATTATCGTAGTCTTCTTCAAAGTCCTTACAAGTGTACACAACTCTGAGACAGACCACCCCATGTCCCAGCAATAACCCCTTCAGTTTTCCCCTTCAATTCCTGCCAACCTGTTCCCACTGCAGAGTGAAGGGTGTGTCCCGATAGGACGACTCCACCCCTCTCAAATAATAATCTATTTGCTATGGCTTTGGGAGACAGGTAGTCCAGTCCCTGGTAGGGCAGGGTTTCCTAGAACAAAAGGACCCTTGTCAGTATACAAACTTGGTTGGATGATATAATGAAATGTGTTTTGCCCACCCAGCTCTGGCTATTCTGTCAGTGCCGTCTTATCGCATGGGCATGCTGGGCAGTTGCCCGAGGGGCCCCACAAGCATAGGGGACCCATGCAGATCAGAATTTAACATCAATTTTCCATTAAACATTTTTATTCTTGTGAGTGGTTGTGTATGCAGGCCCCAGTGCACTGCTTTGCCAAGGGGCCTATAATGCTGTTAAGACAGCCCTGAGGATGAGGTGGATTGATGTGGAAGGTGAGGCATAATCTGTGGGCCCCAGAGAATCAATATTTACTTAGCAGTTTCTGAGGTATGTCCTATTGTTTACCATCGCAGGCACAGTTGGGCTTTAATTTGATAACCAAATAACTACCTTTGTACACTCTGCTCTGCAGAGATAATGAGCCAAGCAGCCAAGTATTTTTCCAGCCGTCACCATTGGGTTTTGAATTCAAAACACTGGAAGGTGCTTAAAAGCCATTGTGCAATATTGGCACTATACTTTAAACAGCTTACATTCTAGTTAATTGGAAATGTTCTGTTAATAGCGTTCACAATAAGGTTTGTTGGCTCCATTCAGTGAATGGGGGAGAGGTTACAGTGTATCAGGTTTGCTATGATACATCTGCTGAGTATCCTGGCGGTCCAGTGTGCTAGGCTTGAAACCTCAGTGGGTTTGACCTCAGTGTGTCAAGAGTTTAGGAGTTGGGCACCGTGAGAACAGTTAGGAATTTGTAGATCAGGCCAGCGTCACTACTTCAGGATAAGTAAACCCCTACATGGAAGAAACTAGAAATTGTAGAAGAAGGGTTACTGGAAATTAAGGAAGCTAGGCCACTAACCACCTCAGTGGTAGGACCTCCAGGTTGCACTTACTCAAGGTGGATTGGTATTCAGCAGTTTCCCTTATGAAGTCAACTTGCTTAACGATGATTCATGGTTGGGTAAGGTTCCCGCTTCGTTAGTTCACCCACTGATTTTCCTTCCTTGTTCCCTTGTTGGCTTGTGTTGTTTTTCTTGTATGGTGACCAGGAGTGTGGCTACCTGCTGTTCCATGGGGGTGTCTGACGCCTGAGTGTAGTGGGTGCAATGCCAGTATCCAAGTTGATAATTGCTCTCAGGACCACTACTACCGCTACGTATTTGGGTAAGCTTTCTATGCATTGGGATGGATTGAACATGAGTGCAATCTCATATTATTTTGGTTTAATGACCTGTCCATTTCTCACACCACTTCAGCTCACTTCTTTGATTCTTATAGAGTGAGCGTTGAGTCCTTCCATCAACCACTTCTGGTCCAATAGTAGTTTTGCTATCTACAACTGACCACAGTAAGCGCTCTTGTGTTTACTGTCTCTCTTCCCTATTTTCCCAATTTCTCTCTTGTAAGATATCTGGCTGTCTAAAACCTCCAGAGAGGACAAGGACTCAGCTGATTCATGTCTTTGGCCAGAGTTTGATAGTGAAGTCACTTTGCCTGTTTTCCCCTGCTGGAACCCTGTGCCTACCTTTTGGCTTTCCTTGTTTGGCGTCATTGCTGCAGCTCCCGTTGGCTTTACCCTCCCGCCGCCGCGTTTGTGACTCTCGCGGCCGAAGTGAGGAGGGAGGGAGACAACTACTACTCCCAGGCTCCCCGGCTGTCCAACACCGGAAGCAGCGTCACCACCTCCCACGCTTGGAGGCGCTTTAAAACCGGATCCATTCCCGGTGGAGCGGGTGTCACTTTGCCTGTTTGCCCCTGCTGGAACCCTGTGCCTACCTTTTGGCTTTCCTTGTTTGGCGTCATTGCTGCAGCTCCCGTTGGCTTTACCCTCCCGCCGCCGCGTTTGTGACTCTCGCGGCCGCAGTGAGGAGGGAGGGAGACAACTACTACTCCCAGGCTCCCCGGCTGTCCAACACCGGAAGCAGCGTCACCACCTCCCGCGCTTGGAGGCACTTTAAAACCGGATCCATTCCCGGTGGAGCGGGTGTCACTTTGCCTGTTTGCCCCTGCTGAAAGCCCTGTGCCTACCTTTTGGCTTTCCTTGTTTGGCGTCATTGCTGCAGCTCCCGTTGGCTTTACCCTCCCGCCGCCGCGTTTGTGACTCTCGCGGCCGCAGTGAGGAGGGAGGGAGACAACTACTACTCCCAGGCTCCCTGGCCGTCCAACACCGGAAGCAGCGTCACCACCTCCCGCGCTTGGAGGCGCTTTAAAACCGGATCCATTCCCTGCGTCGCGGGCCCGGGCGCGGACGGCGCCGGGCTAAGCCCGGGCAAAGGGCGGGCCCTCTGTGGCCCTCAGAGGCCTGAGGAGCCTGGGCTGGGTCAGAGACCTTGGTTGTGCAGGGATTGTTCACATGTTGCGATCTGTGAGTTTATACTCTAACACTTATGTGGGTAAAAAGTGCTGACTGTTGTAGGACAGTACCACCGTAGCTATTTTTATACAATTTTTAGATAGTGGGTAGAAAATAAGTTAACTTGATGACTAAAGGAAAAAGTGATAAAATTTTGTCCGGGGTGGGCACAATGGATAATTATCTGATCAGGAAGGTAAATCAGATCAATAACGATAGAAGGGCATCCCTAGGACAGGAGACCCCTATAACGATACAGGAAGAGGCGCCTCTCTTAGTGGTGGATACACTTGTGCCCAGTAACCCCATTACTGGCGTAAGGAAAGTTGTAATGGCTATAGCCCAGGTGTATGATGAGAGGTATGAAGATCGGCCAGACAACTCTAGGGCTGAAATAGAGCATGCCTTGTCGCCCTTAAGATTGGTAAGAAAATATAAAAAAGTACAACGGAGATGTAGGGGGAAGTATAACCAAAAAAGAGTAGCCACATCCAATCATAAAAGGGGCTTTTTCCTGGAGTCATTAACGGGAAAAAGTTCTGCTCTGGGGCAAATAGGGTCTGTGTCATCGCCAACGACAAATCCAACAAACATCTTAGTAGAACATACTGGGTTATTAAATACTGGAGATACAGAGGATAAAGGAGAAGTGCCGGTTAGCCTCTGCACTGATGATTCTCTGTTAAGCACGCCTGTTAATACTTGAGTCTTTGCCGAGTTTCTATAGTAGCAATGATGATGAAGTGTTATTATATCTCCCTAGATTTTCCTCTGTATCTCCCTCAAACTCAAATGATATGTTATCACCTAAGGTTAAAAGCAAAAAAAGAGGGAGTGGTCCATTAAAAAAGCGGCAAGCTGAAAAACAAAAGAGGAGTTCAACCTCAATTTTGAGGGATGTGGTTGATCCACTGGCTCCTCCCACGGTCCCCTTAAAGGCAACCCACTGTTCTATTAGTGAGGGTGGTTTGTTGGTTAAAATTGAAAACTTGGTAAAATTATTATTGCAGCCCCTTTTAGAAAAGACGATGTTGATCAACACGCACTTGAACCTGATCAAGAAAAAGGTAGAAGTCAATACACTCTTACTATCTGACCTGGCGAAAGGGTTAATTAATATAAACCCCAGTAAAATACCTGTAAAAATGACGACAGCAATAACACAAGCCCCACTATGTCCTACTTCCTCTTCAAAATTTAACCAGGACGGAAAAAAGCCAACTTGTCCTCCCCCAATTAAAGTACAGACACCTCCTTTGCTGAAGAAGAAGCCTGCTTCTAGGGTGCAACTCCAAAGTAAAGTAGGTGACCAAACGGGGGATAACTTGATCTTAGAAGAAAAAGCAGTACCATCGCAAAACAAGGTCAATAAGGATAATGAGGCCGGGAATTTTAATAACAAAAATTGGCAATCACACAGAATAGTAGATTTACCGCCAGAAGCTGCTCCTTATGCGATTGTTATGGCGGGTGTCCCCGAGCTCCCTTTTGGGAATAGGAAAGATTATCAAGCCCTAAGGAACAAAGTCATTCATTGGCTTTGTAACAATAGACCCTTGCCTGCCTACATAAATGGGGAAATCTTAAATGTTAGGCGTTCTAATTGGGTGGGGTCACGACCTAAAGATAAGAAAGGGGATGTAATCATCGTAAACTTTAAAGACCATAGAGCTGTTAGGCATATTGGGGAATGGTATGACTCAAGTAGTAGTGACTCCATCTCTACACATTATCTTAGTTACTTCTATCCATACTCTCCAGCTCAACATCCTATAAATCAGGAGGTAAGAAGGCAGACTGTAAATAGGCTTGGTTTTAACCATCATGGACATAGTCGGACTCCTTTCTCGCAACCACAGAGTTCTTTTAATTTCCATCCTAGGCAGTTTTATCCTTCCACCCCAGGCTCTAATTATGGAAATAATTATTTGTGGGACAATAGAGGCATGGCTCTACCTGCTTATAACATACTAACTCACAATCGGTTTGATGCTCTTTCAGGCCTTGAATATGTGGATTGACACAAGAAGGATACTCGTTATAGTAAAATATTAGGACTAGGTGGGCACATTGACAAAATTAATGGGAATGTAAAAGAACAGAGGCTTTGGTATGGTAATGAGGATATCATACAAGTACAATCTTCCCAAAGAGTGATTCATGCTGATATTGGGGAGGACAGTTGCAATATCTTGAGCAACCTTGGCTTAAAAGAGGGGGGAAATAATGGAGGAGTTAGTTACCTGCGATATGAAAAGGTGTTGGGCAATGCCTCCTTGGGTGATTTTGGAGCAAATGAAACAAGGAAATCCTGTACACTTCTATTTTGGAATGTGGCAGGATTAAGGGAGAGAATTAAAAATCCATCTCGGGAAACTGTTATAGATGGACATGACATTTTGGCGCTCCAAGAAACCTGGTCTATTGAACCAGTGTATATAAGTGGCTATAGAAGTTTTTTTACTCCGGCCGTGGGGGGCCAATATGGGAGAGCAAAGGGAGGTTTAATCACGTTTCTCTCAAACCAGCTCAAATGTGAGCAGGTTTGTTTTACGCCAAAATCTAGTTTTTATCAATTAATAACCTTAAGCAACAAGAAGGGAGTTAATGTTAATGTTGTTGTTATACATTTTTATAATAATATTCCGAGAAATGAAATTCCTAGCATCTTAAAAATGCTGAGGGAGGACATACAACATGAAATAGATAAAACTGACAGGGAATTAATAATTTTATGGGGGGGGGGATTTTAATTGCCCACTCTGTACAAAGGGCAAACAGGGTATTTGTGGCTTAATGTTAGAGCAGGAGATAAACCTAACCCATTTTGATCATTCACTGACCGGGGACCTATTAAATGATATATTGTTCATGTATGATTTGGGTTATGCAAATGAAATAGCCCAAAAACCTACTACCTTTGTGCCCACATTTATTGGTAGAGGAGCATTGTCTACCATTGACTTCATCATTGCCTCAAATAGTTGCAGCCATAAGATTAATAGGATAAAAATTATGGAGCTGCCATTAAGTGACCATCTGCCTCAAATAATGGAGGTCGAAAACCCATTTTTTGATTGGCATGAGGATGTGCCCTCTATGTGCACAGTTCCTGATGTGGCCCTTGGGAGACAGAACGGGTACACTTTAAAATGGGGTAAGGTTGTCCCAGAAATGTTTTTAGGTAAATTGTTGAATGTTTGCTCAAATAGTTTTGATATCTGCCTGGAAGAAAAGTCTAACAATGAGCTGATAATAGAGCATTTTAATATAATAGCTTCCACAATTAAGAAGAGTCTGTGGGTGGAGGTAAAGAATAGGGCAAAGGGTAATAAAAGTTGGTTTGATAATGCCTGCACAAGGGCATTGACTGACTTGAAACATGCTATTCATAGGACACCCCCGAGATCTCATAGAAATAAGAGGTTGTAGGAAAAAATATAATGAGGTTTTAAAAAATATAAAAAATGCCATAAAAAAGGAGGCCCTAGAAGTTCTATGTGAAGCATCACAGTTTAAGGATGCATCTGCATTCTGGAGGGCCGTAAATACCCCGTTCCTCTATGACAAGTCTAAAGCGTGCATAGAGATTGCAATTGCTGAGGAGGACTGGGTGGAGCATTTCTCAAAACTTTATAGGTCTCAAGATGAAAGCAATATTATAGATTCTGTTGTAAGGGGTAATATAGGTGCAGGGGCTGAAAAACTGGTAATAATTCTGGAGGAAGTTACGATGGGTCTGAAAGCAATGAAGGGTGGCAAGGCCGCAGGGCCTGATGGGATCCCAGCAGACTTGTACAAAGCAAACATAGAGATCTGGGGACCCATGCTGGTACAATTTTTTAATGCAGCACTGGCAAGGGGTTTAAACCCGTCTTCGTTTACCTCGGTCATTGTACCTATATATAAGAAGGGAGATAGACAAAGTTGTGTATGTTATAGACCAATCTCCCTTCTAGACTCATCTGTAAAAATCCTTGGGAGAATCATCCTGGCAAGACTACAAAGCTGGGCTGAGGAGAATGAGATAATGAGTGATCTACAGTATGGATTTCAAAAGGGCATTGGTACTGTCGAACAATGTTTAAATTTAATGATTTTGCAATCTAAGTACACGAGGATAAAAGGTGAACGTCTGTATCTCACGTTTGTTGATTTCACGTCGGCGTTCGACTGTGTGTCACATGTTAAATTATGGGCAATCCTGAGAGAGCTGGGTGTGGAAGATTCCATTATTTGCTTTCTGAGAGAATTATACTCAGGAGCCACAGCATCGGTCCGTTATGGTAGGGGGGGCCAATGTACCAGAAAATTTGGGGTGGGCCGTGGTGTACGCCAAGGGTGCGTCCTGGCCCCATTCTTATTTTTGGTGTACATAAATGGACTTGAGCATCGCCTGCTGCAGGAGTGCAGGGATATGCCTAGGGTTGGGAAGAGATCTATCCCTGCACTCTTGTATGCGGACGATGCAGTCCTAATGGCCCGCACCCCCTTGGCCCTACAAAACTTGATAATATCTTTTGAAAAGTTCATGTCAAGTTTAGACTTAAAAGTTAATTGTAGTAAAACCTTCTCCATGAACTGTGGCACAAGATCTGGAAAGCAGACAAAAAGAATGTTTATAAACAATGTCCCATTGGAAAATTCTTCTACTTTCCCTTATCTTGGTATTTTGTTCCATGAATCTGGGACGTGGACTAGTGCTGTAAAGGCCAGAACCCTTTTGTTCCTAAAAACCATAATGGCCGTAAAGAATTTTATTAAAAAGCTGGGCAAGAAACCGATAAAAGAAATTTTAACAATATATAAAGCCACGTGTACATCGGTAGCTTTGTATGGCTCGGGTCTTTGGGGGTATTCCAATATAGACTCAATTCAAATAGCCGAGAATACGTTTTTGAGGGATGTCCTGACAGTACCACAAAGTGTTGCGACTTACATCTGCCATACTGAACTTGGACAACCCCATATATCAGACTTAATTAGAATACAACCCATCCTCTTGTGGCATAGGGTATGGATAACAAATGAGTGTGTCATGAACCAGGCTATATTGCAGGATGTATTAAAACTGGAAAATGTGGGTAGATTTGATTGGCTAAATTATGTTAAACATTTCCTTATTGAAATTGGCTGCCAACAATATTTTGATGACCCACTCTCAATGGGTAATATATCCAGAAAACTGCTGAAAAAGCTATGTATGGAATACCTCGAGGAAAAGAGAAGGCGAGAGGAAATGAAGAAAAAGACAGTAACCTCAAATCTCTTGTTGTTAACTGGCAATAAAGTACAGCCATACTTAACCCTGCCGATGACAAATTATGATCGATTTCTTTTGACCCGTTTTAGATTAAATATTGTTTTTAGACTCTTGTCCTTCCCAGAAATGAATTCATGGTTGCGAAATTTGCCTATGTGTCCGTGTGATGATTCCTCGTCCCAATCTGACATCCATATTTTATTTTTTTGTAAATTTTATATTTTACCACGTAGGAAATTCATCATCCCACTCCTCAAAGAATTGAAAATAAATAAATGTCGCCCAGCTTTTTTAGAATTTCAGAGAATGGACACTGTTTTAACTGTTACTGTAGTTTTAAGCTTTTTTAGAAAATGTCTGTAAATTACGGAAAAAAATGGGTATTGGTGAAATATAATAGATCTGTTCTTTTTATATTTTCCCTGTGTAAACTGTAAATTGATGTTGTTGCTTTCATGGTTATTGTCTTTTAACCGAATAAAGTACTTTTTGAATTTTGATAGTGAAGATTAGTTTCTAGGAAAACAGTCCGAAAACAGTAAGCCCAAAACCCACTTTCCAAACTGGAGCAAGGATTGAACCCAAGTCCACAAATGTTGAATATCAGGAGGTCTTAACCTTTTGACTTCTGTGGACCCCCATTGAATCATTACTTGAATCCGGAGACCCCCACTAAGTAATTATTGGAAATTGGGGACCCCCAACCCAATCAATTTCTATGATTTGAACCTCAAAACAGAACACAGTAAAACAAAAACAAGTAAACAAATGCTCAAACATATTTTGTTTTATTCACAATCAAATATAGAAAATGTTTTCACATTTTCAATTTTACTTGTTTAATTGTATATAACATATTAATTTTAATATATTAATTTAAAAATTATTTCATTTTGTTAAACAGTCGTGTGCCCCTTGAGTACGCCAGACGGACCACTAGGGGTCTTTGGACCACATATTAAGAACCACTGTTGTATGTGATGCCAAAGGTCAATTCACAAACATCTCTGTGTTTAGGTAATGGAACCACTGCCGATCAGGTTGTTGGTATTCATGTAGATTCAGCTCTTATGGAGACTATTTGATGGCATAACTGGTCTCAGTGCTGGACTGGGTGCTGGAATGCATGTAGCACCCACAATGTACTTTTAATCTAACATAGGCTGGTTGAGATGAAAATTCCAGATTAGGTGCTACCAAATGGACTCACCCATTGCACCAATTAGACTTCTAAACTGGGATTTAGAGTTAGGACCCATTAGTGATGGAACAATGAAATATAAACAGACCCAGTAGAGCTGTAGCAAATATTCCAAGGTTTCTAGAATTAGGGCAATTGGCTTCATCCACCAGAGCACTATTATAATCTTGTGTGGGAGAATAAACCTATGTATCATTCTGGGATATAAACAGGTAAATAAGTGGTCCCTGAGGTAAGGGATGGTTTTAGGTGGGTCAGCAATACTGCAGTCTCATCACATTTATAAACTAGCAATGCTTATCTGTAAGTTGTTCCTTGTGTTGATGGCCATCCAATCCTATCCTATCCTCTCCACTCCTCTCCTCTCCTCTCCTCTCCTCTCCTCTCCTCTAATAATGGAGGAGTTAGTTACCTGCGATATGAAAAGGTGTTGGGCAATGCCTCCTTGGGTGATTTTGGAGCAAATGAAACAAGGAAATCCTGTACACTTCTATTTTGGAATGTGGCAGGATTAAGGGAGAGAATTAAAAATCCATCTCTGGAAACTGTTATAGATGGACATGACATTTTGGCGCTCCAAGAAACCTGGTCTATTGAACCAGTGTATATAAGTGGCTATAGAAGTTTTTTTTCTCCGGCCGTGGGGGGCCAATATGGGAGAGCAACGGGAGGTTTAATCACGTTTCTCTCAAACCAGCTCAAATGTGAGCAGGTTTGTTTTACGCCAAAATCTAGTTTTTATCAATTAATAACCTTAAGCAACAAGAAGGGAGTTAATGTTAATGTTGTTGTTATAAATTTTTATAATAATATTCCGAGAAATGAAATTCCTAGCATCTTAAAAATGCTGAGGGAGGACATACAACATGAAATAGATAAAACTGACAGGGAATTAATAATTTTATGGGGGGGGGGGATTTTAATTGCCCACTCTGTACAAAGGGCAAACAGGGTATTTGTGGCTTAATGTTAGAGCAGGAGATAAACCTAACCCATTTTGATCATTCACTGACCGGGGACCTATTAAATGATATATTGTTCATGTATGATTTGGGTTATGCAAATGAAATAGCCCAAAAACCTACTACCTTTGTGCCCACATTTATTGGTAGAGGAGCATTGTCTACCATTGACTTCATCATTGCCTCAAATAGTTGCAGCCATAAGATTAATAGGATAAAAATTATGGAGCTGCCATTAAGTGACCATCTGCCTCAAATAATGGAGGTCGAAAACCCATTTTTTGATTGGCATGAGGATATGCCCTCTATGTGCACAGTTCCTGATGTGGCCCTTGGGAGACAGAACGGGTACACTTTAAAATGGGGTAAGGTTGTCCCAGAAATGTTTTTAGGTAAATTGTTGAATGTTTGCTCAAATAGTTTTGATATCTGCCTGGAAGAAAAGTCTAACAATGAGCTGATAATAGAGCATTTTAATATAATAGCTTCCACAATTAAGAAGAGTCTGTGGGTGGAGGTAAAGAATAGGGCAAAGGGTAATAAAAGTTGGTTTGATAATGCCTGCACAAGGGCATTGACTGACTTGAAACATGCTATTCATAGGACACCCCCGAGATCTCATAGAAATAAGAGGTTGTAGGAAAAAATATAATGAGATTTTAAAAAATAGAAAAAATGCCATAAAAAAGGAGGCCCTAGAAGTTCTATGTGAAGCATCACAGTTTAAGGATGCATCTGCATTCTGGAGGGCCGTAAATACCCCGTTCCTCTATGACAAGTCTAAAGCGTGCATAGAGATTGCAATTGCTGAGGAGGACTGGGTGGAGCATTTCTCAAACCTTTATAGGTCTCAAGATGAAAGCCATATTATAGATTCTGTTGTAAGGGGTAATATAGGTGCAGGGGCTGAAAAACTGGTAATAACTCTGGAGGAAGTTACGATGGGTCTGAAAGCAATGAAGGGTGGCAAGGCCGCAGGGCCTGATGGGATCCCAGCAGACTTGTACAAAGCAAACATAGAGATCTGGGGACCCATGCTGGTACAATTTTTTAATGCAGCACTGGCAAGGGGTTTAAACCCGTCTTCGTTTACCTCGGTCATTGTACCTATATATAAGAAGGGAGATAGACAAAGTTGTGTATGTTATAGACCAATCTCCCTTCTAGACTCATCTGTAAAAATCCTTGGGAGAATCATCCTGGCAAGACTACAAAGCTGGGCTGAGGAGAATGAGATAATGAGTGATCTACAGTATGGATTTCAAAAGGGCATTGGTACTGTCGAACAATGTTTAAATTTAATGATTTTGCAATCTAAGTACACGAGGATAAAAGGTGAACGTCTGTATCTCACGTTTGTTGATTTCACGTCGGCGTTCGACTGTGTGTCACATGTTAAATTATGGGCAATCCTGAGAGAGCTGGGTGTGGAAGATTCCATTATTTGCTTTCTGAGAGAATTATACTCAGGAGCCACAGCATTGGTCCGTTATGGTAGGGGGGGCCAATGTACCAGAAAATTTGGGGTGGGTCGTGGTGTACGCCAAGGGTGCGTCCTGGCCCCATTCTTATTTTTGGTGTACATAAATGGACTTGAGCATCGCCTGCTGCAGGAGTGCAGGGATATGCCTAGGGTTGGGAAGAGATCTATCCCTGCACTCTTGTATGCGGACGATGCAGTCCTAATGGCCCGCACCCCCTTGGCCCTACAAAACTTGATAATATCTTTTGAAAAGTTCATGTCAAGTTTAGACTTAAAAGTTAATTGTAGTAAAACCTTCTCCATGAACTGTGGCACAAGATCTGGAAAGCAGACAAAAAGAATGTTTATAAATAATGTCCCATTGGAAAATTCTTCTACTTTCCCTTATCTTGGTATTTTGTTCCATGAATCTGGGACGTGGACTAGTGCTGTAAAGGCCAGAACCCTTTTGTTCCTAAAAACCATAATGGCCGTAAAGAATTTTATTAAAAAGCTGGGCAAGAAACCGATAAAATAAATTTTAACAATATATAAAGCCACGTGTACGTCGGTAGCTTTGTATGGCTCGGGTCTTTGGGGGTATTCCAATATAGACTCAATTCAAATAGCCGAGAATACGTTTTTGAGGGATGTCCTGACAGTACCACAAAGTGTTGCGACTTACATCTGCCATACTGAACTTGGACAACCCCATATATCAGACTTAATTAGAATACAACCCATCCTCTTGTGGCATAGGGTATGGATAACAAATGAGTGTGTCATGAACCGGGCTATATTGCAGGATGTATTAAAACTGGAAAATGTGGGTAGATTTGATTGGCTAAATTATGTTAAACATTTCCTTATTGAAATTGGCTGCCAACAATATTTTGATGACCCACTCTCAATGGGTAATATATCCAGAAAACTGCTGAAAAAGCTATGTATGGAATACCTCGAGGAAAAGAGAAGGCGAGAGGAAATGAAGAAAAAGACAGTAACCTCAAATCTCTTGTTGTTAACTGGCAATAAAGTACAGCCATACTTAACCCTGCCGATGACAAATTATGATCGATTTCTTTTGACCCGTTTTAGATTAAATATTGTTTTTAGACTCTTGTCCTTCCCAGAAATGAATTCATGGTTGCGAAATTTGCCTATGTGTCCGTGTGATGATTCCTCGTCCCAATCTGACATCCATATTTTATTTTTTTGTAAATTTTATATTTTACCACGTAGGAAATTCATCATCCCACTCCTCAAAGAATTGAAAATAAATAAATGTCGCCCAGCTTTTTTAGAATTTCAGAGAATGGACACTGTTTTAACTGTTACTGTAGTTTTAAGCTTTTTTAGAAAATGTCTGTAAATTACGGAAAAAAATGGGTATTGGTGAAATATAATAGATCTGTTCTTTTTATATTTCCCCTGTGTAAACTGTAAATTGATGTTGTTGCTTTCATGGTTATTGTCTTTTAACCGAATAAAGTACTTTTTGAATTTTGATAGTGAAGATTAGTTTCTAGGAAAACAGTCCGAAAACAGTAAGCCCAAAACCCACTTTCCAAACTGGAGCAAGGATTGAACCCAAGTCCACAAATGTTGAATATCAGGAGGTCTTAACCTTTTGACTTCTGTGGACCCCCATTGAATCATTACTTGAATCCGGAGACCCCCACTAAGTAATTATTGGAAATTGGGGACCCCCAACCCAATCAATTTCTATGATTTGAACCTCAAAACAGAACACAGTAAAACAAAAACAAGTAAACAAATGCTCAAACATATTTTGTTTTATTCACAATCAAATATAGAAAATGTTTTCACATTTTCAATTTTACTTGTTTAATTGTATATAACATATTAATTTTAATATATTAATTTAAAAATTATTTCATTTTGTTAAACAGTCGTGTGCCCCTTGAGTACGCCAGACGGACCACTAGGGGTCTTTGGACCACATATTAAGAACCACTGTTGTATGTGATGCCAAAGGTCAATTCACAAACATCTCTGTGTTTAGGTAATGGAACCACTGCCGATCAGGTTGTTGGTATTCATGTAGATTCAGCTCTTATGGAGACTATTTGATGGCATAACTGGTCTCAGTGCTGGACTGGGTGCTGGAATGCATGTAGCACCCACAATGTACTTTTAATCTAACATAGGCTGGTTGAGATGAAAATTCCAGATTAGGTGCTACCAAATGGACTCACCCATTGCACCAATTAGACTTCTAAACTGGGATTTAGAGTTGGACCCATTAGTGATGGAACAATGAAATATAAACAGACCCAGTAGAGCTGTAGCAAATATTCCAAGGTTTCTAGAATTAGGGCAATTGGCTTCATCCACCAGAGCACTATTATAATCTTGTGTGGGAGAATAAACCTATGTATCATTCTGGGATATAAACAGGTAAATAAGTGGTCCCTGAGGTAAGGGATGGTTTTAGGTGGGTCAGCAATACTGCAGTCTCATCACATTTATAAACTAGCAATGCTTATCTGTAAGTTGTTCCTTGTGTTGATGGCCATCCAATCCTCTCCTCTCCACTCCTCTCCTCTCCTCTCCTCTCCTCTCCTCTCCTCTCCTCCCCTCTCCTCTCTTCTCCCCTCCGCTCCGACTTATGTTTGCGCTTATTGTTGTTTTTCCTACTTATAGAGAATTTTTTATGTGGTTTTTGGATTATATTCCTCAACACATTTTCAGGTGTTGCCTGGATAGAGCTTGTGCTGTGCCTTCAAAATCTCTTGTAAATCAAAAAAAGTCTTAAAAGGGGCATACTTACCATTTGTTGGCGTCCATGTCACTCTCATTTCCTTGCTTCTGATTGGTCAGCACCTCCTTTTTCTTCTTGCTTCCTCCCAGGGCTTCAGCGTGGTGTCTGCCATGGAGCATGAAATTGAAATTGATATTGAAATTGAAATAACATTTGTATAGCGTTTGGCTACCCGGAGCCATCCCAGCGCTAGCAGTAGCAGCAATGGAGGGTTCACCCATTTAGGGAAAAAGCAATGTTTTTAGGGATCTGCGAAAGGAAAGGTGGTTGGGTTCTGCTTGCAAGTGGGGAAGAGGGAATTCCACAATCTGGCCGCATTAAAAGAGAATTGCCGGCCCCCACTTCTGACCTTCCTGATCCTAGGGATAATGGCCAGGTTCATGGTTTTGGAGCGAAGGCTTCTATTGGGTTGATAAGACTGGATAATGCTATGAAGAATGGGGGGGGCCTGTTCTGAGTAAAGATTTATGGATAATACAAAGGGACCTAAACTTAACTCTCTCCTGGACTGGCAGCCAATAGAGTGATTTCAAGGCAGGTTTGGCTGAATGATGTTTAGGGATGCCCAGTAAGAGTCTTGCTGCCCAGTTTTGGATGGTCTGTAGCTTGGAAAGGGTGGCAACGGGGGCACCCAGATACAGAGCGTTCGCATAATCCAGCTGGGACAAAACAAGGGCCTGGACCATAATTTTCTTTGCCTGAAAAGGAAGAAGAGGAAGAACCTTCCGAATCATTTTAGGGACACCATAGCATGAGGCGGCCGTCTTTCGTGCCTGGGTTTTAAATGTGAGGTCTGGGTCGATCCATACACCCAGACTCTTTAGCTGGGTCTTGGGATGGGGGCTGAGCTAAGGGAGGTTGGCCATATTGCCTTTAGGTCGAGGGGAGAACGATTGCCCAGGATCATGATTTCGCTCTTTTCCCCATTCAATTTAAGAAAGGAGTCGTTCATCCAGCTCGCGATTTCTTCCAAGCAAGATCGCAGGCAGGGAGAGGAGCTTTCCACTCTATTGAACCCAATCACCAATTGCGTGTCATCTGCATAGGTGACTATGTGTATTCCAAAGGGTAGCAGTGCCTCTGCCAGGGTGCAGGTGTATACCTTAAATAAGGTGGGGCTCAGGGAGGAACCCTGAGGCACTCCACAGCAGAGGGGTGTCTGCTAATAGGTCAATTCATTATCAAAGACTTGGAAGGATCTGTTGTTCAGGAAGGATTGTAGCCATGCTAGGGCGATTCCGGTGATACCTAGTTTCCTGAGCCTATGGATCAGGATACAATGGTTTATGGTATCAAATGCCACGCTGAGGTCAAGAAGAAGGACCACAGGGGTGCCACCGGAGTCAACTATCTTTTTTGACTCCTCCACTACTGAGAGCAGGGCCGTTTCTGTTCCCTGTGATGGGCGGAAACCTATCTGGGTCCGATGGAGGAGTTTATGAGTCTCTAGAAATGATTACAATATTGAATTGAAGTATTTTTCAGTGATTTTACTAACCCCTGGGAGCAAAGATGTGGGGCGGTAATTTCCCAGGTTGGAGGGATCAAGACTGTGTTTTTTTAGAAGAGCCTTCACCATGGCTTCCTTCCATGAGGGGGGGTCCACTCCCGAGGAAAGTGAGATGTTGATCAGGTCTAAAATCACAGGGGAGACCACACCTGCCACCTGTCTCAATATCCATAAAGGTGCAGGGTCTTTGGGTGATCCACGTTTTAGCTTAGATAGAAGGCTTTCTAACACAGGCATATCCATCGCCGGAATTGTGTCCAAGGTGGGCTGATTACTGCAGAGTTGAGGGGCTAGGGAGCCATTTTTGATGGGAGGAAATGAGGAGAAAATTGTTTACATTTTATTTGAAATGAACTCTGCTAATTTGTTGCACTTTGCTCCCGAGGTATCAGGGATAGCTGGTGGAGGGAGAACTTTGGAAAGAGTTTTAGCAATGCTGAAGATCTCACGGGCTGAGTTGGATGCTGCTAAAATTTTATTTTCCTAGTAGGCTGCCTGTGCTGTCCTAATTTCAGCTTTGTAAAGATTAATACTTTCTCTATATATTTTTTTCTTGTCCATTGAGAAGCTTTTCCTCTAGTCTCTTTTGAGTTTTTTGCAATTTTGTTTTAAGCCCCGTAGTGTAGCTGAGTACCAAGGTTTTAGGATGTTTCCTATTTTGACTTTGATTCTTTTTACGGGGACAAGGACATCTAAAGATATTTGGAGCCAGTTGTTGAAGTTGTCATTGGCCGTGACTGCATCTAAAGAAGATGCAGGTTTAGTTTCTTTTAATACTGTGGCCCAGTGTTCAGTTGAAAGTTTGGACCAAGGGCATGTTTTTTAATAGATGGGGATCGTATGTGGAACTTTATGAGGTGGTGGTGACCAGGTAAAAGGGATAAGGAAGTGGTCTGACCATGGGACAGGGATGGGTTTCCCTCCTAATAAGTCCTCCGAATTTGAGAAGATGGGGTCTAATAAATGACCCCTTATATGGGTGGGCTCACTAATTTTTTGGATGAGTTGGAAGGCTGCTAGGTCCATGGTGAGTTTGGTTGCCGATGCCTGTAGGGGGTCGTCGAAATGAAGATTGAAGTCCCCCAGTAGAGTAAAATTAGCCAATGTACTAGCTAGGTTTGCAGCCAGGTCTGGTAATGAATTACAGTATTCTACTGAGGGGCCCGGGGTTCGGTATATTAAAATACCTGAGAAAGCAAGGGCTGGGGAGAATTCAATAGAGAAGGCAGCGTTCTCACAGTCTGGGACAGGGCTATCAGTCATTCGGCAGGTTAAACCGTGTTTGTAGATAATAGCTATCCCGCCCCCTTTCCCTATAGGACGGTCCAGCCTCAGAATGGAATAGCTGCTTGGACCTAGTACAGCTTCTGGTCTGCAGCCAGTGACCTTCTACTGGCCACAGGCGCTGCATGTACTTACAAAAAAAACATTTTGACATGCATTATCAAAGAGTGCGTCTCTTCACTCTATGTCTCGCCCCCTTCTCCCGCTCCCGCGTGTTGCCTACCCAACAATCCTTTCACTTTCTATTGCTGGTGCTCCCTCCCACCTCTCCCCTCCCGCTGTCAGTCGTTGCTTCCTGCACCTCCCTCATGTTCATTTTGCTGTCTGTTCTTAATGCTCCCTCCCTTCTCCCCTTCACCTTCCTCGTGTGGCCCTTATGTCCGCCACAAAAAAACCACAATCAAAGCTTTCCAAAAGCTAGCATTAATTAGCACTAGATGATTTTATTACAATAAAATACAGTTGCATAAAAATGTCAGTAAAAAAAAATATCCCTACTTCCTTTCAAGAACAAGCATTTACAATGCAATAGGTCTCGCATTGACGTTGTTTTGAGCTATTGGCATTGAATTTTTTTTTTCCCCTTCATGAAGCATTAATCAAGTAATGGCGTTGTAAATGACAATGTCTTTTACCCCCTGTTGACCCCCGCAAAGCTCATCAGCATGTGCCCTTCATAAAAAGGAATATCTGACAATCGCATCTTAAGCATTTTGCAACAATTCTATAGTATCACCGCGGTTCTAAATTAAATTGTAAAATAAAATGTATATTCTCATAATATTAGCACAATGAATGCATTCAAATAAGATTTACAATACAAAGCAAAATTAGCCACCGGTTCGGAACTCTTGCTAGTGTATTAGTATAAATTCACATCAAGCATGATTTTTAGATACACGAAGATAAAAAGTTGTATTTGCTAGAAAATAGTTTGATAAAACAGTGAGAACAAAAAAAAAACATTTTAAACAGTGCTTAAACATTGCTTCCCAGGGGCTCCCAGGAAGGGGCTTCACAAATGCACCATCTGTTACACGCTGAGCCCCGAGCAGCGCACACAGGGTCTGTGAGGTGGCCTTTGTGTGTGGGGTGCGGGATGAGGGGCGCAGGGGGCGCAGGGGGCGCAGGAGCACACGGGCCACGGACTGGGGAGGCTGCGTGCGAACATGAGGCGCTTCCGGTTCGGTGACCGAGAGATCGGAGATGTCTGCCCCACAATAAGAGCTAACAAGGGACTCACACCCTAACTCTGCCCCGTAGTGTTTCTTTAGGTGGGCATGGCAGTGCCGTCAACCAAGTCAGCATGGCAACTACTCTTCAGAGACTGTTTCTCTTTGAAGTTGAACAGATAGATTTTCTCAACTTGATAAAAACGTTTCCGCTCTCTTCACTGCAAGAAAAATAGCTAAATGCGAACTCCGCATTTCAACCTTTACCCCTCTTATATTTATCGGCACGGTGGCATGAGTATGGCATATATCGGTGCGCCCGGGGCAGCAACTGCAAGCGGGAAGAGTTTGCAAACAGCATTAACTGCGGCCGAGGCACAAACATCTCTCATGGGAACTGCAAGCATCCCCCCTGGAGTGGAAGGAGCTATAGTGCCTAGGTGCGATGCCTGCACCCGCAATGTGCCTCGCCCTTGCACCAGGCAAAGCCAGTTTTAAGCTGCAGACATTCTGAACAGTGGGGGGGCGTTGTTATTTACAGCGCTTGAAAACTACAGCACTTATATACAGTGCTATATAAAATTCGTCAATGTATGCCTGGTAAGTCTCAGAATAAGCTCTCAATCAGGCTTCGTTGCCAGTCCAGGCATTAAGCCACAGTGGGCAGGGATGCTGCGCATCCCTCGCACACACAGGAATCCGGGCGCAGGTGGGCGGCGGCGGGTTTAATTAATCACAGAAACTCCAATTATTCACCTCACCAGTCTGAAGCAGTAAAGGAAAGAGACACAAAACCAGCTGAAAGGTCAAATAAATATGAATACCCAATGCTTAAATCTGACCCAGGGAGTCCTCTCCGCTAACCCGCCAGACGCTTTCACGGAATGACGGGACTTAAGTGCGCACTTTAAGTGAAACGTTTTCTAAAATGTGTGGATGAAAAAATACTCAGTCCGGGGAGTGGTGAGGTGCGTTTGGGCTGAGTTACTCTCTCTAATCGGCGGGACAACCCTGGCCATATCTGTGAAAGGTGTTATTCAAATGATGTTGTTAGAGGTATCTGCTACAGGGGTGACAGATAAGGTGAGTCATGGCAGGTTGCTCAGTGCCAGCGGGGTGCTGGGATGCACCCATGTCCTGCCACAAGTAGGACAAGCCTATCTGCAATTTCCTTTCCTTCCCTTCACTTTCTTTCCTTCCCTTTTCTTTCCAAGCATAACAGTGGGAATTTGCCCGCTTGTTCCCGCCGTGCTCCATTCCAGTGGCAGCTGTTGTGAGGTGAAGGTGGCCCGGACCCGGGCTCTGTCCTCTGACCCCTCCTCTCCCAATCCCTAAAGCCTGCCTCCCCAGGGGTTAGTCTGGCACACGAATTCCCATTGTCCTGGAGGCAGGCACATTACCCAGTGTTGTGTGCGCCTCACTGCCTCGCGCTCCCCAGCATGCAAAGCCTCCGAGATGCCCCAGCATTTCCAAACTATTGAATGTATTGAATAATCTGGTCTGAATGCATTATGGGACGGCTGCCCTGTCCGCCCCGGCCACTCGAGCAGGTTGTAGCGATCTGCAATCATTTGAAAAGCTCCCCACTTGTTAATAAACAGGGGGTACTTAACCGAGGCGCCCCCCGGAGCTCTGATACAGAAACAAACACCGCATGGTTGTGTTTAAGCTGGCACCACCCCCATAATCAACACAGCCACCTAGAAATAAGAGTGATGGTGCCACATACCCTAGTGACATTTACGTGGCAGGCGGTGTGTTGAAAACAAACCTGTCGCATGAGAATGTGCACTACTTGCGCCCGTAACTAAAAACGTGAACATAATACTCCTATATCACTGATGCTACTCAGCGGCGGCACGTTGTCACTATATGATATAAATACAGATCAGAATTATCCGGGTATTTGTTCAAAACACAATAACTCTTGGTTATGGTGGTTGGAAGGAACAAAGTTAGTCCTGTTTTTGCCTATGCACATTATCGCTCAGGTTGTCCTCAGATTTTGCGTTTAATTCACATATTTTTAAGGGGTGAAGTATGAGTGTTAATTCACATGCCAGTCAAACCAGTTATAAGCGTAGTAACGGTAATGATTTTAGTACCGTTTATTTTTCTATTCATTTTGCTTTTATAGTGCTACGAGGTGGCCTTGTGGTGGCGCATGCCACTATATAAAGCCCCACATATCATGAGAACACTAAGTTGCTGAAACTGCACTTTTATACGCTTTAGCTTCAGATATATACGTTCTTAAGTATGCATGTATGTAAGAATGTGTGTTGCCACAAAGCTCCCAGACGACCCTGCCTGGTTTCGTGTGAGCGCTATATTAAACATACAAATAAATAGAGCAATAACATGTTTTCTTCAGATAAAAGCCTAAAAGTAAAATACGTTTCTTAAAAGCAATTAGAAAATTCGGACTTTTCAAGAACTCAGCTTCTTCTTAGACTGTTTACAAATAGCAGTGGTTGACTCGCACTAGGAGCTCAGGAGGAGCAGATTTCCTCTCAGCCCTGCTTGGTGAGCTTTGGTTTCGTCTTCGATCTCTTATCTTTATGGGGCCATGTATTTCTAATTGCGTGGAGGCGCGCACTGCCCGACCTCTCAAAGGAAAAAAATCTTGACGAAACCAAGATTTTTTGTGCCGTGAAGCAGATGAGCCTGTTCGAATTGCCCGTCTGAAAAGGAGAAAGGGTAGCAACTACAAAACCCCATTTCCAATGGCAGGCCACCGTTTAGCATAAACGGTGTCGCAAGCCATTGGAAATGAGGGGCGGGGTTTCGAGCCCCCTTCTAAAATCTCCTTTCTAACTATAGCTCTCGCCTAGCGTTCCAGCGCATGCGCTGCAACGCTAGGCGAGACCTAAAAACTGAATTGGAACTAACTGGGACTGCAGGAAATATCACTTTATCGAAAAGAGACATCTCGGAATACTCCTGATTCGGTGAAACCCCTGTCAGATAGGGAGTTTTAAAATATTAACTATTTGCCTGCTATCTCTGCCTAGTCACTTCCTCTCGTTATTGTACTTTTCAATGAACAGGAATGACTATATTCCTATAAATGTCTCGGTCAGCGTGCATTATTTTGGACAACCAGGGGTATTCCATGTTGCGCCAGCAGGTACAGTAACAGGGAACCTGGCCTGTCCACTTGGTGGCGAAGCCCGCTGTTTCGTGAAGCAGAACAAACGATTTCACAGAAGGCAAAATATCATCATGACCCGAATACATTGTTGCAAACGATCACATTCTTGTCTTTACATACTATTTCAAAAAAATAGATCTAGCTTTAAAAAGCTATCCCATGGAAATATTGTTTGTGTTTACTGGCTTTACCACTTTCAAGCCAGGCACAGTGTCTTTGGCAATGCTTGTTATTCAGGTGGACCAACCTCAACAAAAAATGTACAATGTAAATTAAATAAATCTATTAATGATTTGAACCCTTACTTAATATCTTGCATTACAGGAGACACGAGGGAGAGTGACAAACAGAATTTTTCAATGATGCATTAATTTATATCTAAGAAAAAAAACAATTAACATACAAATACACTATATGTATCCCCTTACAGTGGAATTATCACACCTTCTTTTTAAAAAACATGACTAACACACAACATGTGGACAAAATTAAAAACCCCACAACAAAGAAGCAAGCTCAAGGGCCAAAGGATCAGATGTAAAGGAAGTAAGGCCCTCTTGGAGTTTCAGAGTGAGGATCTAATATCTTTCTTTATCCCAGTTCAATGCTGCCCTTTAGAGATCTTCTACGCTTCCCAGCGTATTTCGAGATCATCCTCAGGAATTGATGGCTGTTCAATAATTATAGGGTACTTTTCACATCTGAGCTTATCCCTTCCACAAAATACACATTAATAATGGCGTCACACACTCCTACTGCAAAAGTGCTCCTCATGGACTAAATGTGCTATCAGTTGGTTTGAGCGAGGATGAAGTCCTTCAGGTATACGGTGCCGCACGCAACTGCATGGAGCAGCTACTGGAGGGAGGATGCTATTGCTGATATTTCTGAGGCCACGAATCTGACTGGTGAACGGAGGGGAATTGGATTCCCATGTTTGTGACTACTTACAGTATGCAGCACCCTATGGCTGAAGAACTTCAGCCTTGCTCGCTTCCTGGCACCAGTGTCCTTCCACTGGCTACAGGTACTCTTTTTTTTATTTTCCATATGCACTCTTATGCATATGCCTTCAGTCCCTCTCCTTCACCCCTGCCGTACACTGTTGCTTTTAACCCTCCTCCGCTTGTTTTTACATTGTTTTAAAGTTTAAAAAAGCTATAATGTGGTCAATGCTGTCCGCGTTGTCCTGCTTTTATTTATTTTTTCAACATGTGTAACATGTATAAAAAACCATTGACAAAGGCAATAGATTTCCCAACATTTATTGGCTTTGCCAATTATTGTGTTAGACTACATTCCGGTCCATGGCAGCTTTGACAATCGTTGTGTTAGACTACATTCCGGTCCATGGCACTGTAGTGTTGTTAAACACACATGGCCACAAAACTTGCTGAGCTTCAAGAGTGCACATATTATAGCTTGTCATTGTTTGCACGCTGGCCTTCACCGACAAGGAACATAGACGACTGTGCCTTTGTTGCCAGGTAGAATAGATAGATAGAATCATTTGTTACTAGACAGAAGCAGGTTGAGACAATGTCCATATAATAAAAGGATCAACAATGCAGTAGTATTAAGATTGCGAACAAAGGGCCAGATGTACAAACATTAGGAATACCGATTTCCTAATTGCGATTCTCTTGGAATCCAATTGTATGAAACTCATTGAGTTTCCTTTAGCGATTCATTGTGGGTTACAAAAATTGACCTACCTCATGAATATTAATGTGGTAGGTCGCAGTTTGTGACCCTTTACAATTCACAGCTATCACAGGGATTGTGGCCTGCTGAGGTCAGCAGACAACCATGTCTGTGATTGCTTTTTAATAAAGCATTCTTTTTTTCCATTTGATGGCTGCTCAGCCACGGAGTGCATTTCTCTCCTCTTTGAGCCTCCAATTAGTAAGGTCAAATAGCTAGCCAGTTAGCATCAGGAGAGATGTATTGTAAGGCTTTACTTGGCAGTGTCTTACCGGGCTATCATTGACTCTTGCCGAGAACCACTGCAGTAATCGTTTCTCTTTTCCTGACACAATACTCACCAAACAGTATCGATATTTCATTTTACACTGCGTGGCTTTTTATTAATTGGCGTGCTTCTTATCAGATTCTTCAAGATTGCAGGGTGTAGTACCCTATGCGTCCCTTTAGAACTCCAGAGTGACACCTAGTAACAACCTGTGGTACTGCACCGTTTCCCTGCTTCATGGATTTTCTATTATTGCTTCTGCTTCTGCTGGAAGTCCGAGCCTCCCTTATATCCGGCACAGTAGAACACCCTGACAATATTGCTTTGGTGCCACAAGACTTCAACCTACAGAAGAAAAGGACTAATGCCTAAACGTGCAGCCTTAGAAAAAGAAGCATAATGGGAGAGCTTGTTTTATTTTTGCTTGCCAGGAACAACTGAGGTAAGCATTTCTTTTTTCCTGACACAATGCTCACCAAACAGGATCAGTATTTAGTTTTATACTGCGTGGACAATGTGTGGCTGATAGAGAACATCAAAATATTAAACTCCGGTCTCAGATGAGCTAAGGCACGGATACTTTACATTATTTCGCATTTGAGCAGGTTCGCAATTTTATGGGTTTTTTTACTCATCGGTGTGCATCCGATTGGATTCTTCAGGATTGCAGGATGCAGTAACTTCTGTGGCTAACAGAGGTCCAGCAGGACACCTAGTAACAGTCTGTGGTACTGCAACTTTTACCTGCTTCATGGATTTTTTTTTATTTAATACTTATGCTACTACTGGTAGTCTGAGACTTCCTTCTGTCTGGCACAGTAGAACAGTTAGAAACTTATGCACCACTTTTTTTTCAGAATGTTCCCTTTTTTTGGTATAGCGTGCACTTATTTTTTCAATAATCACCCCACTCCAAACAAAAAAACTGAAAACATTGTCATTTACAATGCCAATAACTCTAACCTTCACAAATGTGAGATCAACTGCACTGCAAATGTTTGCATTTAAATACAGCCTGTTTTCCTTTAAAGAAAATGGTATGCATTTAAAAAGAAAAAAAGAAACCTTGAAGTTTAACATTTTTAGACAGCAGCGGTGGCCGGTTCGTTAGAATAGAGGAGCGTTGCCCCCACCGCCACCAGCAGCAAATAAAATAATAAAACGGGGTTTAAACCCGTTTTATTATCGTTTTAGTTTTATCCTCTAGACCCACCCCCAGGACTCTGACGAGTCTTGAGGGTGGTTCCAGGGGATGACACTGCTGGTGGGGGAGTGGTGGGCACTCCTTTCACTGCGCAAGAGGGTTTGGCTGGCTGTCTGAGGCTGGCCAAACCCTCATGCGCAGTGAACTCTCTCCAGCCCCAGCTGTATTGCTGGGGTTGGAGAGAGCAGGCATAGGCTCCGAGTCTGCCTTGGAGCGTAAGTTGCCGGTGCTCAGGCCAATCCTGAAGCTTCTCTCATGCGAGAGCAGCCTCAGGATTGGCCGCAGGGCAGGCTGGGAGCCTGTGCCCAAGGCCAGAAGCAGGAAGAGCGTGATGCAGCATGAGACGGCGGCGGCATTAAGGTATGTTTATTTAGTTTTATTTTTTTGTCCCCGAACCCTCTCCACAGCCCTCCTCCGGCCCGCCCCCCCCCCCACTTTGGCAGGTGGTGGACCACTACTGGTAGACAGTGGCTTGTGGGGCTGCTGTCTGCTCTTTAAAGTATTTTTAGTTATATTCTCAAAAGCCCCCTTCTCCTTTGTGAATGGGTTACCACCAGTTTTAGATTGGAGGTAAAGTATTACTCTTCTGCGACCATAATTCGGTCTCAAAACAGTAATATATACCATACCGATTAGGTATTTGGAAGGGGCACCCTAAACATGCCCCTTGAAAATACTGAGTCGCAAATGCAAAATGCCGGTATGCGGCTTTCAAAACACCTCAAGGAGGTATTACCTCAGAAAAGGTATAAAGATACTGGAAGCTGCCTAAAAGTGACCCACTCTCCCTTGAGCAAGAGAGTTGTGCGGGTGTGTCGCAAACGAAGGACAGTGTGTAAGCCAAGAGCATGGAATCGAAAGCAGTAATTGGTATAGACATCCCTTAATCTCCCCATGCCTAAAAACAAAATGTCACAACTGGTTCTCATGTAAAGTGCTCTAATTCCCTTAGGACAAGTTTGCGCTATATAAAGCTGCAAAAAATAAAAGGCAAACATAATATATGCCAAACAGGAAGCAAATAAGTAAAAAATGTCCTGAACATTATAAAGGGTAAAAGGGAAGGTCACATACCAAAATAGATCAAGCAAAACATGTGAAAAAATAAGAAACGAGGTGGAAGTAAAGCAAGAAACCTCTTTAAAGGCCTCTCAGGGAGTGTTGACTACCACCAGGCTCTTAAATGCTTTAGCAATCTTCCCAGTTATGCAAGTAGCACAGACCAGAGGTAGGAATCCCAGGATACTGGATCAGAAATTCTTGAATTTGAACAAGGTGGTACCAGCCCCCCCAACTCGCATTAAAATTTTCCCCATGGCACCCTACACTGCTGCCCTCTATGTCATTAGACATGTGCCATTCATTTTGTCAGAGGCGTAGCTATCATTGGAGTAGCAGGTGCAGTGGCACCTTTGCCCACAGGACATTAGTGCCCCAATTAACCTTGATTATTCCTGTACTTGACTACATGACTAGTTGTCCTGGGCCCATTTTCCATTCTTGCACTAGGGCCTGTGGCACACTTGCTGCACCACTGCAGTGTCACACCTTTCAGATTTAGCCCCCTCTGTTCACCTCACCCACTCACTGAATCTATCCATATACCTGCATTAGCATTTTCCTTCTTGTAGATAATCCAACATTCATTGTATTATGAAGGCGATTGTTTCCACTTCCGTAGTATGTTTCAGTCTAATTACCATTGTAACTCGGTGCTTAAATAATCTCCTTGGTTGCAGTTTGTTATATTTTCAGGTAGTGCTTAGTTTATAAAATAATTAGTGCCGGTGTCCAAAGATTTCACTGAAGCCTGAATACCAAGGCTTTAGAGTCTTGATTCCACTTCATGCCTCTTTCATCCATCATCAGACACTCCCTACCCCTTTATCTACCTCTTGCAGGTTTCTTTTAACCCTGCGTTTTCCCTTTATTATTGTTTTCTCATCCTTCTCTTCATCCTTCGCTCCTCTTTTTGTGTTTTTCTCTCCATTGCTCTGGATCAAAGTCTGTTGAAGAAAAATAAGTAGTTAGACAAAAATCGAGTATATCAAAGAAAACCTGCCCTTAGGGAATTAGAGCGGATACAGCAAGAATTCGTTGTAATCCCTTGTCTAGAAAAAAACACTTTTTTCTAGAGACCCCTCACCCACCAGGGTTGCCCCTAGGTGGCATGCTTCATCATTGGGGTTCCTCTCAATCCTCTCGGGGTTGAGGCGTGCTGCGACTTGCGAATTACGTAGGAGCACTTTTTTGTAGACTATGTGCAGTGCAGTGATGTGGAGTGGAAGGGGAAAGAAAATCTAAAAATACCTAACTAGTTGGCCACTCTTTTATTTCCGCCCCTAGTTGGTATGGTTAAAGATCAGGAGCCGTTTACTGAGAAGAAGCTTGACCTTAATGAGTCTGGTTGTCTCAGTAATGTGTTTTTGTCAACATGTTTCGAGCTGTTCCCCCAACAGCTCTTCATCAGGACTCCACGGGGTCCAGTCCTCTGTGTACCACTCCTACTGAATAATAATAAGGACACAAACCATGCACACCTAATGCGCACTATATACATAAGGTTCTAGTGATTAATCTGTGTTTCTGTAGATGCTATATTATAGCATTATGGTCAAAGCCAGGGGCTTGTAGTCACACATTCGTCAAAGCCGCCTCTGGTACAGCAACCTACTTCTCTCCCTGGAGACCGCATATGAATAATAAGTGCCGAGCCCCATAAATTAGTGCCTGTGGAACCCACCTGCAACCACCTGCTCAAATTAAGCACTGTCAGGTAAGCAGCAAATTTCCGCCAGACCAGGAGACAGTAGCCACCCCTAGAGGGACAGCGGCTACCCCTTCCCCCGTGGGCAGTGACAAGGGGGCCAGGTAGCTGGGAGGCACAAAACAAATGTGTGCCAAACACTGGTGAGGTGTACATTCAAAAGCCCCAATGAGGTGAAGGGGCCTGGCCACAAACTCAGACTAAAGGCGACCAGGATGAGAGGTCCCCAGCATTGTCGTCATCAGGATTCAGCCCAGCCACCCACATCAAATTTTGTGGGCGTCGCAGATGCATAGAGGAGTAGGTTCAGGGGAGCTACAAGGATTTATGAATAAATATTATCACGCAAGGACATAAAAAGACAATTGCCCAACCAAGGTTCTCGGGATGCCTCACAGCAGGGACACTTGAGGGCAAACATAAGAGTAAGACATTGTCAGCGTAGGGTAGACACAGGACATGCAGCCCAGGCTTGGCCACTGGGCTGCGAACGCCAGACATTCGTTAGCAAGGGAAGCCTTGAAGCCACAACCCCGCTGTACCAAGTAATCAACATAAGTAGCTGTCACAACAGTTGATAAAAGTGATTTATGGCAACCATTAAAGAAATAAATATACAATAAAAGTAAGCATGTTCCTTGTATGACCGATTATGAACAGAATACATGGCATTGAAATGCAAAATTTCCACAAGAGCCGAGTATATTATTGACCGATGCTATCGTGATAACTTATGTATCAGCCTAAAAATACTAATAAACTGCGGCCATTCTCACACCACAGACATCTTGGTGCCCATGATCATTGGTAAAAGGTGATGGCGAGAGGGGCCCATAGTTAGCTCATACATTTGGGGGGCGTCATTGTAACAGAGAGAATTGGATGCAAATAGTGTCATTTTGTATGCACTTCTGAAAGCGTGGCAAGTGAGAAATTGGGAGAGGGTAAAGTAGATATGGAAGCTACTGTGAATCCCTTAACATGCGGAATCAACCTCTTACTGTTAACTGCCCACTTTGGCCAGCTTGACCTTTATATCAGTCCTCAGGCTCCCCGGGTAATGTACTCGATTGCCTTCAGAGAGAAGGGGGCAGCTCTGTACCATCCCAAGCTGAAGCCCACCTGGCGTCATGATCAGTCGTGACCGGCATGACTTGAAGGTGGGGGGGTGGGTAGTCATGCGGGGAGGGGATCGCGCAGTAGGGGGTTAATTTAAAATATATATAAAAAAGTTAACTTACCTTCGCTGGCCCGGTCCGGCCCTGTGTCTTCCTGAGTCGTCTCTGCTCCTTACAGGAAGCAGAAAGCCTCCCAACCCTCCCCTAAGCCAATCACAACGCTGCAATGGCAGCGTTGTGATTGGCTGGGCCGCCGACCACACAGGCGTGTATGGGGAGGTCATTTTCTCCATGTAGGCTGCTACATGGAGAAAAGGGAGAGTGCGTATGACTGGTTTGGTGGGCCCTGGGGCCCACCAAACAGTCAGCGCCCTCACAGTTGAACGCCACTCCCGACTGGAACTGACTCCCGGGTATAGCGAAGAAGTTGAGGACGAGTCACAGCCTTCGAGACAAAATGCTACAGCATCACCTCAAGAGACAACCTTCAGAGAAGAAAAACCACAAGCTCGTGATGACACAGACCCCGCATTTTTGACGGACTTTTTACCCCCACTGGTTCCCTAACATATGCTTAAGAATTAATATGCCATAAACGTTTGTCCTACACTAAAGTCCCCCCAGCCCTGAGGAAGACCGTCTGAGAAAAGCCCCACGGTCTCATCATGAAGGTCGAAACACGTTGGCACGCCCTGCATTGAGGCCAAGAGCAACCCCCCTTTGAAAGAGTGGTTCTAAGGACAGAAAGACTAATCCAAAACAACCCGGTATAGACACTGACTAATTGAATTGCACTCTGACCTCACTTGGACCCTCAATTAAGATAGTATTGAGGAGATATAGGAGAATGATCCCAATACACCAGAGAATAGTAGGACAGATCAAATTCATACAAGCCCATAGAATTCATGTATGACTTGTTTGATGTATTTATTTATTTTCATTTATTTATTTGTCGGATTTGTATAGCGCATAGCTGCCCCAGCGATGGGGCGTCCCAGCACGACCAAAGACAATGAGGGTGGCTGGCAGGAAGGCAGTTATGCGAGAGTCGAGAAAAACCAGGTATTGATAGCTTTTCGGAAAACCAAATTACTCTGGATCTCTCTGATCGAAACAGGAAGCAGATTCCAGAGTTGCGCCGCAAGACAACGGAACGAGCGGCCCCCAGCTTTCGCTCTCACAACACGGGGGACACTCACTAACGCCCGATTGGCCGATCTAAGAGACCGCCGAGGCACATAAAGCTGAAGCAACTTAGACAAACCCAGGGGAGCCTGTTGAGTAAGGATCTTATGCGAAACACAAAGAGTTTTAACTTGGATTCGTTTCTCAACAGGCAACCAATGTAATTTGGGCATGACATGGGAGACAGAAGCAGATCTCGGTAGTGCCACCAGAATGCGTGCCGCAGCATTCTGGATGTATTAGTTGTATGTATGTATGTATTGTCTACAAT
Organism: Triturus cristatus; assembly: GCF_964204655.1. Taxonomy (NCBI): domain Eukaryota; kingdom Metazoa; phylum Chordata; class Amphibia; order Caudata; family Salamandridae; genus Triturus; species Triturus cristatus. Next base: position 342,750,941 of record NC_140592.1, on the reverse strand, counting down.
GTCTTACGTTTAGAATTTGTTAACCAGTCATTTTGCGTATGGGTTATACCCTCACTAATGCATTAGTTGTTTTGTCATTTATGTAAATTCATTGTTGTGCTTCTACCAATGTCTGTTTTAAGTATATAAATGTTTGCTACAGTAAATGTATATGAAATATAAGTAAATTTGATACAAGCTTAATTCGCTGCACATTTGAATCTAGCAATGGAAAAACAATAGCATGATGGCATAAAAACCATAGAAGTAATTCAAGTTCATTAATTGAACAGACTCGGAGGTACGAGCGGGAGACCTCCAAGTACAAAAGTCTGAGAATCTATGGACTGAGAGGCATCCACTAGATGTAACTCACACTGGGCAAGCCACTCCTCCCCTGCCATAGAGCAGTACCGCCCACCCCCAACCAAACCCTTCTACTTTCTGACAGTGCGAGAAGCAGAAACATAAAATGGTATTAATAATACCATTTTATGTTTCTGCTCCTCGCAGTGCGAGAAAGCAGTGGAGCGACGCTCCGCCGTCCACATTGAGGAGCCGCCCTGGGTGATGGATCCTCCTCAAACCATCAACAGACTCGGACGGGTTCCAGGTGGGCACTGCAGCCGCCTTGACATGGCAAGCTGTCGCTAGCCGGGACAGAGATTGGCTGAAAGGGCTCCTTCCTACTACATGTTTGGCCAGACCACCACTACACTCTGTGTTGACTGGCCCGGGTCTCAGGTGTCCGGTTCTCTCTTCCTTGCTGATATGGACTTCTGCATCTCTTCTCTATGTAGCAACCACCTGCCTGTAACCAGTAATTAAAAGTGAGAGAGATTGTAATGTTATTGCCTCTTCCAACCCAGTTGAATTTGATTTTTGAAGAAAGTCAATGTCGTGTATGGGAGTAATTTTTTTTTTAAGTCATTTGAGGGAGTAATGTCCTTTTTGGTATTTTTTTTGAGTGGGCTATTAAAACTCTTATGTAAGCTACAATGGTAATTCGAAATACTGCGTAACCAATCTCGCTCCTGGAAATCACTGCTGTTACATATTTAAAGCCTGGCAATATTACTCCAATATAGTAACTGGCATGGGTATTTCCTATTATTTTAAAGTTCTTTACCAATATTTGAATCTAGGAGACTGTCCCAAGATTATACTGACACTGAAATATAGAAGCACATGCAACCTCCTATTAAAACGATAGAAAGAACCAAAAGAAAGTGCCGAGACATGCTACTGACAGCAGTCCTTACAACAAGAGTTTATGTAGGAGTTTATTTTTGACTTTTTGCACATAACCACCATTTTATTGCTCTTGGCCTCCATTAACCACCGCCATTTTGTATCATTCACTACAGTGCAGGAAAGTGTCAGGGTACTGACGTCATAAGCATGCTGTCCTGCCAATGTGTAATAAAACCCTTACTGAAACAGCAACATTATTTGCACCTGTTTTATTGCACATTTTATCAATTCTTTTTTGGTACTCAAGAAATACTGGGGTGTTACTCGAACTCATGAATCCGGATCAGGCTATTCTTCTCAGACTTAGCACCAAACGCTAAACTGAGGGCTCAAATATTTTGGGGGGATAACCCACCAAAGCTGCCCTGATACAGCACACCAAGGGGCATATGTATCAAATTCCGTTTTTGCAATTCTCAAATAGCGATTTTTAGGGAATCGCTATTTGAGAATTGCAAAACGGGATGTAATAAAAAAATTCGCAAATGTTTTGCGATTCCTTGGCATTCCTTAATTGCGATTCGCAAATTGCTAATCGCAATTAAGGAAAACCTTCCCATACATTCCTATGGGCTAGGAGGCCCATAGGAATGAATGGGAAGACATTCTCATTTTGCGATTCGCAATTTGAGAATCGCAAAATGAGAATGCAATTTCAAGGGTGCTAGGGTGTCAAAAGGACACCCTGTTGCACCCCTGAAATATGTATGTATGCACATGTGGCGCACAGACATGCCCACATGGCACTTTGAAAAATGCCAAAAGGTGCATTTTTCAATGAAATCGCAAATTAACACCAACTTGAAGTTGGTGGTAATTTGCGATTTCTTACGGCTTCATACATTGCATTTAAGGAATCGCAATTTGCGATTCCTTAAATGCAATCGCAAAATAGAGAATCGAAAATTTACGATTCTCTATTTTGCGATGTCCTTTTGGGATGATACATCCCAAAAGGCCTTTTCCCGTTCGCATACGGGCCGATTCTGAGAATCGGCCCGTTTGCGAACGGGAAAAGGGTTTGATACATATGCCCCTAAGTGTGGAGTTTAGATCAGTGCTTTAGTAGGGAACTTCTGATATTGTATCAGAAAGTGTGTTTAAAAGTAATGTTAAATAAAGCTGCATGTTAAACTTTAAGTTTTGGTAAGTGATTTGTATTCTTAATGATATATATGTTTTAACCCATAGTTATAGTTCCATTTATGTTGTACAGATGTATGACAGAATGTTCTGATTCTGGCTACCTATAAATTCTGCGTTTTTAAAAAACATCTGTAAAGTTTATCTCTTCACTTTGCCGTGAGTCCAGTTGGTTTCCTGGTCTGCACTGCAAAGTAGGCTTTGTAGTTAACCCTGGGCGGAGTTTGCGGACTCCGCAAGTGGCGGAGTTTGTTGAATAAATGCCGCTCGCACTGTGCAATTATCGCGAACTGCACCGTGCACAGCGCAAGCGGGCGCTGGCTTTCCTTTCTGCCGCTCGAGTAGATTTTTACTAGAGCGGCAGCTTTCTCAACGCGAACGGGCAGTTTCTCAACGTGAGCGGTTGCGAGCATACGTGACCACTGGGGCTGCATCAGACTCTCTGTCCAATCTACGCACTGCTCTGCAGCGCGGGGATTCATCTGAGCAGGCTAGAAAGACGCCCTGCTCAGACCAGGGAGTCTGTGGGGTTTCTCAAGCCTGGCTGCTCAATGCAGCCGGGCTGGAGAAACCTAAGTGCGCATGTGTGTTTGGGTCGGCCTGAGGCGGCCGGCCAAACACACATAGCACTTCTCCTACTACCCCCTCCCATGCCCCGTCCCGCCCCTCCCTGTACACGCTTTCTGAGCCAGCTGCTTAAAAATAAAACGATAATCAAATATTGTTTTATTTTTAAGCTCCTGGCTCTGCCAGTGGGGCGACGCTCCTCCGCCACTCTGAAGGAGCCTCTCATGCTAAACAGATGGATATTCGACAGGTATGGGGTCAAGCGTGTTGGTTTTTTACACTTGATGTGCACACGTGGGTGTCTTAATTCTGTGCAGAAGACTATCCTACAGTGTTGTCGGTGTGTATTCTGTGAGAGTTAGATTTGGGGAGTGATGTCATGTGTGAGCGTGAATAGTGCATGAATGAGGGTTTACGGTGCGACTGTGTTCTAGGAGTACCTCACATGTCATGAGTAACTGAGTGCTGCACAGTTCTTTTATAAAACGGTGATCTTGAATGGTTGTGTGTTGTATTGTGCTTGACTGGCGTGCACAAGTGGTTTAGTCTTGTATTCAGGGAGTGACGCACGTGCCAATGTCTCTATTCTGCATGGACATGCATTGAGGCTTGTGGCCTGTCTGGCACTGAGGATGTGTATTCATTCCATAGGTATGAGTGTGCTGTTTGGAACATTTCACGACTGAAGTGCATGCGTGAGTGTCTGAATTCTACATGTGAGTATATTCAAATATCATAGGTTGGTATGCTATTTTGTTATATTTAGTTAATGGTCTGCATGCATATGTGATGATATGTGTTCCAAGGGTCAATGGGAGTGTACAAATGTTGCACAATGGGTATTATGCTTCATAACAAGCACTGGCCAAGTCAATAGGTCTGATGTTGGGTGCCAACCTTTTTACTTTGTCAATGCTTGGTTTGTTTTGTCATTGTTTTTGATAAAACTTGATTGTTGTGGAGCTATCTGGACATATAAAAAGAAAGCAGGGGCTCTAGAGCCGCAGTGTTTTCCACATTATTATGGATTTGCACATCTGCCACATAGTGCATCATCCGTTGCATAATTCATAGATTTTAGCACAAAAAACAATAGTTTCTAGCTCAAGCGGTGAAAAAAAAGCTCAAATCATGATGACACGTGTTGAACTGTGGGACGCCCTATGCAAAAGTTGACTGGTCACCTTTCCGGTGCATTTAATGCTTTTGGATGCTAAATTGGTACTAACGAGGTGAAATATTAGCTCAGGCAGTGTTAACATGTGTAAACAATGACATTCTGAAGTAATACTATCTTATAATGTGCCTCATTCAATGACATAATTTGCCTTTTCTTGCCATATAATTCAGTCAACCATGCCATATAATTTAGTCCTCCCCTGCCGCATAATTTTTGCGGCCCTGCATATAATATATGGGCTGAGTAGACATGGTTGAGGTTGGAATTTGCATATGTTCTATAAACATTTTAGATTTATTATGAGAATCATTCTATATATTCTCGAACTAACTGAAAAAATCAGATTTAGCCTAACTAAACTATTGACAATAGCATATAGGAAATAATAGTATCCTTCTGATTAAGAAAACCCTTTTTCAGGTACCTTCTAAATGTGTTGATGTTTGAGGTACATTTTATGCTATTATTACTGTGAAAGATGCCCCATATATTGCAGTTATCTATGTTGATTTTTTTTCTCTTGTTGGACTTTGACACACAATTTTACCTTTATCACCTTTCCTCTGAAAGTTTGAGAAAGTCTGTTTCTCCCCCAATTCTGAAATCTGGACAGTGCAGGAGGAATATGCATAAGGTTTTTATTTCTCCCCAGATACATTGGCTGTGGAGTTCCTCTTCTGTTCATCTGCGTCACTGTGTCTCCCTCCTCTACGTGACCTCGTCAATCTATCTCTGACGTCAGGTTCTGTTCCTGGCAGCTGGAAACAGGCCCAGGTGATGCGTATTTTAAAAAAACCTGCCCTGGATCCATTAAAGCTGGAGAACTACCGTCCCATATCTCTTCTTCCGTGGGTGGCAAAGTTGACCGAGGCCCACGTCAACGCTATCCTTTCCACTCATCTCCACTCTGCTAACATTTTAGATCCTTCACAGAACGGCTTTCGATCTGGCCATAGTACTGAGACTGCGCTGCTTTCAATGGTCGATCATCTACGTACTCTGGTCGACTCCGGTCAAACGGCGGCTTTGGTGCTTTTGGATCTCAGCGCCGCGTTCGACACCGTCTCCCACGCCATTTTATTAAATCGTCTGGTTGAGGCTGGTGTCGACAACATGGCTCTTGAATGGTTTCGATCGTTTCTATCTGGTCGTACTTTTAGGGTTGTCACTCCTCCTTTCCAATCTAAACCCTATCCTATTGCACAGGGCGTTCCACAGGGGTCGGCTCTCAGCCCCACACTTTTCAATCTCTATGTGCAGCCGCTGTCTGCTGTCGCCAAGCGTTGAAACCTGACTATGGTGTCCTACGCTGACGACACGCAGCTGGCGGTTGCAATAAGTGGGGCATCCGACCTTGAGGCTGCTAAGTTTCGTGAGGGAATTAGCTCAGTGGCCCGGTGGATGACTGATAACTGCCTACAATTGAATGCCAAAAAAACTGAGGTTCTCATTGTTGGCAGGCAGAGTCATCTTTGGGGTGATCATTGGTGGCCGTCTGAGCTTGGCCCAACTCCTCTTCCTGACACCGAGGTAAAAAATCTAGGGGTTTGGCTGGATTCAAAACTTAGTTTTGTCTCCCACACGAAGAAAACCGCTGCCATGTGTTTTGGGACTCTTCGTAGACTTAGACCCATTCTCAAATTTTTTGATGCTCCAAACAGACAGCTTATTGTACAAGCCACAATCTTGTCTAGGTTGGATTATGCGAGTTCTCTTTTGCTGGGAGCCAATGTGGCCGAACTTTCCAGACTCCAACGTGTTCAAAACGCTGCCGCCAGGGCTCTGGTTGGTTTGCCGAGATTTTGTTCGGCCAAAAAAACTATCCATAAACGTCATTGGCTCCCCGTTGTTCAGAGGATTCAGTTCAAATCTCTTTGTCTTTCGTTTAAAATCTTGAAGCATTCTTCTCCCCAGATATTGGATCATTTTATTTTACCGTGTGTACCTCCACGGTCTCTAAGATCTTCAGGGCTTCACCTGGTCACAGTTCTGCGTTTTCAGAGGGCCAGAGCCGGTGGCCGCTCTTTTAGAGTACTTGCTGCTAGGCTATGGAACTCTCTTCCTGTTCATATCCGTGCCATTGATGAACTGATAGTCTTCAGGAAGGCCATCAAAACCTTCCTCTTTCCTTTGGACTTGTAAGAGCTGTTATGGCCGTGTTCCCTGATACTGCTTGTTGTCCGGTTTCTTTTGTCCATTATAGCGCCGGGACGCCCCTTTGCTGGGGCAGCTGTGCGCTCTACAAATCCGGATAACATAACATAACATGTCATCTGCCTGTCGAACTTGTGTCTGTAGTCAATATTCCTGGCAAGTAGGTTAGTTTGTGTGGGAAATTTTTATAACCTAGTCGAGCTTAGTATTTGTCAGTAGCTGCCCCTCGAGGCGTGTGATATGCTGGTTTCCTAAAGTTTTCTCTAGTTTTTCTGGTCTGTCCTTCTTGTGAGCTGAGTTAGTGACTAATATTTGCAATCATATTGTCTCGTATTGTGATGCTGTGTTGTTTTCTCTGTTTTAATTCAGATTGAATTCTTTGAAGAGGTGGGTTTTTGCTACATGTGACATCAAGCTATCCATGCCTTTGTAATTATCATCGTACTAGTTCCTCTGTTCAACAAGTGTAGGGGGGACGGGGGAGTGGATTTCTGTGTATACGTATGACGTCAAGAAAAGATTCATTCGTTAGTAATTCGTTTCTTCCCTCTGGCAAACTGTGTTAAAGTGTTGCAGTCTTCCTTCAGCCACTAGATGGAGTAAGCGTCCCTCAAAACTGACGTTACCCTTCCAAGTCCCCGGTTCAAAGGAAAGAAGAACCTTAATGACTATAAAGAAAAGGTTGAAATTGTCTACAACGAGTGCTTAGAATCCCTACCCCTCATAGGGGAATATTTACAAGTGAATGTTGAAGCGGGAATAGTGCAAAATTTGGCAGCACTGCGCTCTAATATTTCCAAAACGTAAGGATGCGTGTGACGTATTTACAAATATATGGCGCACACCTGTGTTTTCCCTAGCGCTGGCGCTAAAATTAGCTGCCTAGCGCCAATGAAGTTCCCCTTGCACCACAGTGTAAGGGAGCCTACGCTGCAGGGAATGGCTTTTGCTCTTTCTATATGCAGCACACATAGAAAAAGCAAAAATATGGAGAAATAAAAGTATTTCTCCTCGTTTGGCCATTCTAACTCCTGCTTGTGCATGGCATTCGTTTTTTGGAGCTGCCTCAAATTTACAGGTCCTTGTAAATCAGGGGCAGCGTCAAAAAGCAATTGGTGTTGCAGTGGAATACCAAAAGCAACACCCATTGCACACTCCTTTTATGCAGCTACCTGCTTAACGCCTCTTTGTAAATATGGAGCAGGGCATTGCGCCACAGGAAAGTCATTAAAAGTGATGATCTTGTGGGGCAATGCCGTTGTAAATATGCCCCAAAGAAAGAGCAAAATGCCATGAATGATTGTTTATGTGCAGAAAGATGTCTGTTTATGTGCAGAAAGGTGTCCCTTCCTGCACATAAACAATCATTAAATAATGATGATTTGATACTTCTAGGTGTGCTGCACAGATAGAAGTAACAAATTGCCATTATTGATTGTTTATTTGCAGGAAGGGACAGCTTCCTGCACATAAAAAATCATTCCCTGCAACGCAGGCACCCTTGCCCTATGGATCAAGGGTGTCTATGTAAGCGCTAGGCAGTTATTTTTAGCACTAGCGCTAGGGAAAACACAAGGGTGTACCGTATTGTAAATACGGCACATCCCTACATTTTGGAAATGGTGGAGTGCAGCGCTGCAAAATTTCCCGCAGCGCTGCACTCTGCCATTTTCCTTGTAAATATGCCACCCTGTTTTTTTAGCTTAGCTACACTAGCATACATGCCTACATTTTAGAAGAAGAAAGAGGGACATTCTACAAAAATAATCTTTTATTGAAGGAGAGGTAATTTCAGGTGAAAGACAGCCTAACTAAAGTCATTTGGGGCTTGAAAAAGCGAGGGTCTCCTGCCTGAATCGGGTCTATTGGATTATATGCACTAGGCCCAGAATCCATCTTGTATTTCATATGTGACCATGTTTTATTTTGTCAATAACTCCATGAACAGCAAAATGTGCACTGAAACATTATTGAATATAATACATTTTATAACCATGCATGGTCTCTATAAATCAAAAATATTGTCTTTGTAAGCCCTAGAGGATATGTGGGTGATACCCGGACCACCTTCATGTGAGGCATTATCTACAGATGGGGACATAAATGCGGAGGAGGAGGATGACTGGAGGAGTAACGCTTGGAGAAGGCATTAAATTAAACACAGTTTGTTCAAAAGCAGGTCCATCAGCATCAAGAGTCCCTGGGTTGAGGGAAACATCCTGAAAGTCATCTGTCATTACCAACTCACATTCTTCCCCATGTGGCATCTTGAAATAGGATGAGTTATGTGTGATAGACTGCTCACATAGGGTTAAGGGTCTAAATTCGAATCATCCTCCCAGTAAACTTTAGACTTGGCAGCTGCCAGATCACCTTTCTGTAGATTTGCAGTCTTGGCTGTGCTATGATTGACAGCATAGTGCTGCATTTTGTTTTTTGCATCCTCATCCTTCCGTTGGGCATGGCGAGATATGCTAGATTTTGGCCCTTCTATGGGGTGAGGAATGGCTGCGCAGATCTTTCTCCAAAACATTAGTTCAGCCAAGGATAATGAGGTGGTGCTGTGTGAGGTGACACAATAGACACGTGTCTGACAGAGTACGTCCGATAGGAGTTGGTTTGTGATCTTTGCGACTGTAGAGCCTTCTTGAAGGTGGCCATGAAGCGCTCAACTAAGCCATTTCCTTGAGGCCATAAACATCTGATTTTACGGTGTTTGAACCCCAGTTTCCTTGCAAAGTCATTGGACTCTTTTCCAGAAAATGCAGGGTCTTTATCCATTTTTACAGTGGTAGGAATGCCAAAAGATGACAATATCTGTTTCGCTACAGGAATGATCACTTTAAAAGATGTGCTTGGTATTGCCATCACCTCCGGAACTCTAGAGTCTTCGATGATGGCTACAAGTAATGATGACCAGTTGCCGGGGGACCAAAAATGTCAACAGCCACTTCTCTCCACACCTGGTTGTAATTTGGGACATTAGAAGTGGTTCAGACGTGCTGTCTTTACTCTTTATTCTGTATCCTTTGTGTGCAAGTTCCATTACTTGACCTTGAAACATTCTTGGCATGATTAAGCGGGTTTCTCGTAATATTGGCCTTATGAGTGCCAAGTTAACTCATATTTTTTAGGGCTGTGAGGTTTTGCAGATACTCTTTTGATGCACTTTGAGCATCCTTTCAAGCTCATTCCATCTCTGCACTTTGATGAGGTCGGTCACTGCCCACAGGATGGGTTCCTGCTTAGAAGCCTGTAAAAGATCACGCTTTATGAGGGCACACAGACAGGATTGTCTGACAATGTATGTCAGGTATTCCTCCACAGGAAAGCAAGACATGAAACCATCAGGTTTCTTATCCTTTCCGAGTCTGTGTATTATCTTGAATGTGTAATCTTGAAAATGCAGTCCACTCCTCCGATGCGGCGGGCGCATCTTGGCTTTGGAATTACCAAACATAGTGATGATGGCTTGATGGTCAGTCACAACTGTAAAGGATTTTCCATACAAGAAAAGATGAAAATGCTCACAGGCCCACACAACTGCTAGTCACTCTTTTTTCCACCTGGGACAAGCCATTTCTAGCTTAGTGAGACTGCAACTCGTATACACAATTATGGGCCTTGGTGCTTCAGGGTTGACAGTTTGTTGTGCTAAGATAGCTCCAAGCCCCACAGGGTTGGCATGAACAGTTAGTACAGTGTGGGAAGAAGTGTCATAATAGGGCAGATTAGCAGCTGGTGCAATTTGATTATGTATATCATGAAATGATGCTTGGCACTGGGAGGACCAAGTGAAAACAGAGTCCTTCTTCGTAAAGTTCAAGTGGTGCTCTTATGGAAGCAAAATTAGGTATGGATCGTAGGTATGGATCTGGAGCAATACTTTTGCAAGCACCAAAAATTAACTAAGGACAGATACGATGTCTGGGACGGTGTCACCGTCATGCAATAATTTTTCAGAGGATCAGGCCTCAGGCTATCTGCTGAAAATATGTGTCCAAAGAACTAGGGAGGATTTGGTCTGAGGGTGCCCTTATCTTTGTTGAGGATTAGATTGGTGTTTTGCAACGCCTGACATACCTTGATGAGGGCTCCATTGTGCTCCTCGACAGTCTACAATCTTCCTGAACACAAACATGTTACTGGTGTAACTTAGACAATTTGTGTCCTCCTTATGACCATATGCATTTCCTCTTGGAAGATCCTGGCAGTAGATGAGATACAAAAACGGAGTCTTTTGTACCTATATAGTACCTATATAATCCAGAGTGAGTAGCAAACGTTATATATTGAGATCCCTTTGCCAGGTCCAACGGGTGATAACCTTTGTTCACGTCACAATTTGAGAAGTCAGGTGTGCCAGTCAGCTAATGTACCATGTCATGTATCCATGGAGTGAGCTGTTTTTCTATTTGAATAGCTTGATTCGACTGGCGAACGTCAACGCACAGACGGATGCTTCCTCATGCCTGCTTCTTAGGGTAAGGAGCTATGGATAATACCCATGGTGTGGAGCCTTGTACATTTCCAATGACCTCCATTTCTATCAACTTTTTTAGTTCATCCTTCACTTGTTTTTGAATTCTGAATGTAGTGTTACCTCTGTAGTGTTGAGTGACTGGCTTTACTTCAGTGTCAATGTGAATCTGAATCTGTCAATCCTTGATTTTTCCTTAACCAATAAAAAGCTTTGGAAAGAGTTCATCAAGGTGTTTGCACTCATTGTCAATCACCTTATCTCCAATGTAGCACAGAAACTTAAGGAGACCCAACTTAACTGCTGAGTGATAACTGGGCAAACAACCCATAGACTGCCTTACCGCATACTCATCTGTCTGTATTGACTGGTTGTCATGTTTGAGACATTGGCAGAAGATGCCCAGACTTTTGAGGGGTTGCTGTGACCCAAATACATATATGCATACACCAGTGTCATTTAGAAGAGGCAAGTGCGACAAGGGACCACCCACCTCTCTAACATGTTGTTGAGTACGAGGTGCGCGTGTTGATTTGTCTCTATGGGCGGCTTGTCTTCCGAGTCCTGGGGTACCCGTGAGTCTGATCTTTTCCCATCTCTGATCCAACACACTGACAGAAAGTGACCCTTCTTGGGACAGGGGTGACATGTGCCGCTACACGCTGGGCGGAATCTAGGAAATGGAAACCACCTTGTGAGCACACAGATTCTAGCCACAGGGAATTTGCCTTCAAGATTGTTTTGATTTTAGTAAGGGTTTCTGTATGAAAACTGCTGACATAGAAACAGTGCTGCCTGTGTACTTTCTTGACATAAATGCATCAGTTATCTCTTCAAGGTTCTGTATTGTCGAATGAAACAGATGCCTTTCATAATCAACATTTCACTTATGTAAAGGGTATCGGTTTCATTCGACAATATAAAACCATGCGGAGATAACTGATGCATTTATGGCAAGATTAAAGTACACATCCGACAAGATCCACCGAGGTCTATTTTTATTTCACAACAGTCATTTCACAGTGTAATCGTTCTTTGCAACGATGCCTCAAATGAAGTAAGGTTGAGTGTCCAAAGCTCAACAGCCGCTGTCGACAGGAAAGCTGTTGACAGGAAAGCTCCGCCATCCGTTGCAGTGAAGGTGCTTTTTGCACGCGACGCGCTGAGACCCTGAGAACATGAGCACTTCCCGGCACGGCGCTCCTGCGTGCGTCACCGCGCAGGGGAAAGGACCTGCCACGGCCCCTGGCACCTAGAACGCTCACGATCCTACTCTGGGTACCAAGAAATCCAGATGAACAAAACAACTGTTTCCAATAATAAGGAATATAAAATTAAACTAGGCGAATAGCATTCTCCACCGCCTTCCTTAATTGTAAAAAAAATCACAAATTGCCCCTGGAGGGACAACATTGCTTAAAAGATTAACAGGCACATGCATCAAAGGAAAAACCGGTCGCAAACGGGCAGATTCTCAGAATCTGCCTCTTTGCGACCGGTATTTTTGCATTTGGGATGCATCATCCCAAATGCAAAAATCGCAATTTAAGGAATCTCTAAATTGCGATTACTTAAATTGCGATTGCATTTAAGGAATCCCAAATTGAGATTCCTTAAATGCAATGCATTAAAGTAAAAAAAAATGCGATTTCGCTAATAAGGGGAGCAAGTTACCATGAAGTTGGACTTCATGGTAATTTGCTAAAACTTTGAAAAATGCACTTTTGTGCATTTTTCAAAGTTTCATGTTGCGCACACACATGCCCTTAGGGCATGTGTGTGTGCAACATATGTGCACAGATCAATTTCAGGGGTGCAATAGGGTGTCATTTTGACACCCTTGCACCCTTGAAATTGCATGAGCAATTTGCGAGTACCTACTGGTACTCGCAAATTGCTCATGCAATCTCCAATTCATTCCTATGGGCCTAGAGGCCCATAGGAATTAATGGGACGGCATTCCTTAATTGCGACTCGCAATTTGCGAGTCGCAATTAAGGAATGTGTAGGAATCGCTATTTCTTTACCGATTCCTACATGCATAGGCTTTTGCAATTCCTTAATTGCGATTCCTTAATAATCGCAAATAAGGAATCGCAAAAGCCTACGTTGATGCATGTGCCAGATAACTCCTATGTATATTGCTCATGACTATCACCTGCACCTTTGGAAGGTTAGGTTCGTTATTTATGTTCAATAATTAGCTAAGAATGAATACATGAATGAGCATTGAGTGTGCTCAATTGAATTCTGAAAGAAAATTTAAATTTTCTCAGTAATTTAAAGGATAGCCTTCATTTCATTAAAGACACGAAGTGAAGTATCATGCTGGCTCTTAACTTGCTTTATTGAATAGTAGCCTAAAAACTACCTGTCGTGTGAGGCGCAAAAGCAACTGGCCAGTGGGAAAGAAGAACAGTAGTAGTACAGCGCACCATTCAGGACTAAGAAATAGTCTATTGTACCTAAACGACTGATAGCAGGCCTCTTTTCTTGTGCGAGAAGTCATGAATAAGTATTGAAGATAGGAAATGTACAAAACACAATACAAATAGCTAAGATGAAAGCAAAAACATATTGAACAGAGGCTATCCAAATAGATCCAGAGTGCAGGGAAGAAATCGTAGCAGGGCAGGACCAGGTAGGAGTTGTTTCCTTTGTGGGATCCGTGTCCGAGACAAAATCCTAACTTTACGACTTTTGTGGTATTCACGGAAGGCATTTAGGAGTACTAAGGTTAGGATTTTGTCTCAGTTAAACCTAAGTTTTGGTCTAAAGTTAAACTTAAGACAAACTTAAATTTAACTGAGACAAAATCCTAGTCGTAAGTTAGGATTTTTTCTCAGTTAAACTTAAGTTTGTCTTAAGTTTAACTTAAGACCAAAAATGTAAGATTGACTGAAACAAAATCCTAACTTTAGTACTCCTAAATGCCTTCCGTGAATACTGAAAGTCGTAAAGTTAGGATTTTGTCTCCGATTACTTTTGTGAATCGGGCCCGGTGAGTCATCGAAGACCACCAGCTTCCTATGAGGAAGTAGATGTTTGAGTAGACGAAACTTAGGGCGGGAAAACAGAATTAACACAGTGTTGTGGATGGATAATACTTGCCTCAGTGTCTTTAATAAAATTAAGACTCTCCTTCATGAGTTACAAGGAAAAGCTACATTTTATGGCACGACCAGAGGCTCATATTATGCTCGTTCAAAGCATATTAACTACTACAGAAGATGCAGTATTAACAGGTTTACAATAAAAGGTGCAAACAATAACATCATTAGATCAGTCGGTCAATCTCAGAATGTTCTCTAACCGGGAACCTGCCCAGTAGGCCTTGGAAGCCGTGGCTCCACGTGAAGAATAGGCTCCAAATATGGAGGTGTCAATGGCAGCCAGGCACATAATCCATGTAACCCAGCGAGCAAGGGTGGGGAAAAGACGGGTTTGTGAGGTTTCCTGAAGGAAATATGGAGTTGGGTGTGAGAGGACGTTCTGAGAAAGATTGCTTTTTGTTCGTAAATGTTCCCATACATAACTTGTTTTTTTAAAAACTTTATTACATAACAATACATAGCGATACATTATACAGTGAGTCACAGTGCAGTCCCCATGTTCCACACAGGTAGGTATCACATGTGCAAACGAATGCAGCAGAGTCAATCTTTGAACCAATCCGTACAATCAAAAGGTATACATGATACATAGAGATGAAGCATTGTGCGCATACAGGTAGGGATTCACCAATCGGGAAGCAGTCAAGGGGCCGGTGACCCGAGCCTCTGGCGACAATGCTCAATGGGCATGCGGCGTCCAACCTCGACGGCCCCAGTGAGGATGAAATCATCAACAAATACATATCCAACAAAACACCTCCTATCAGCATTTAGGCAGTTACATTTGGAGCAGAGTCTCCATCTGCGGATCTAAGGAATAGTAAGTACCCCTGGAGAGGTTTCCATATATCTCTGGGCCTGGAGGTGGTTGGCACCGTCTCAGCATATATAGCGGTCTGTTCTTGGCAATATGTTAAGTCTGTCAACCTGTCTTTGAATTTCGGGGCCCGGCCCTGTCCCCACCTACATGCCACTCTCCATTTGGCTAATAACAGTGAGATAGCAAGAAATTTCCTATGGGCGCTAGGTATCTGTGCCGTGTACCCCAAAAGTGCCATCAGAGGATCTCTCTTGAGTTCTCTGCCAGTCATCTTTTCTAGTGCCACTAACACCTGACCTGTGCCCAGTACTCTTGTATTTTCGGGCACTCCCACGCCAAGTGTAGGAACCCCGCTCCTGGATGGTGACATCTCTCACACCTATTAGTTGTAGCCAATTTAAATTTATATTTCTTCAGTGGTGTATAGTAAAGGCGATGCAGGTATTTATAGTGTATCACTCGCAGCCTACAGCTCGCTGAGATCTGTGCGTTCTGTAGACAGCAATATTTCCACTGTTCGTCCGTGATTTCCCGCCCGATATCTTCCCCCCACTGCACTCGCGCCGAGCTGTGAACTCCTTCCCTGTTGGTTCGTATGGCAGTGTATAGGGCTGATACAAGATGTTTTACCATCTTTGGAGCCTAGCATGTTATGAAGCGGCACTAGACTTAAGGGTTCCCGCGGTAAATCCGGAATGATTGAACGCATTCCCTGCCTTAAACGTACAGAAAGGAATGCATCCAATGGTGTATGTTGCGTATTCTGTAAAAACTGCTCTAGTGTGCGAAACTTCCCAGCATTAAACAAGTCTCCCCACGTGGAAACTTCTGCTCGTTGGCAATGCTCCAAGAATCCCTTCTCCTGCAGCAATGACAACTTGGGATGATATGTCAGCGGTAGCCTAGGGGAGTAAAGGACAGGCACAGCCAGCAAAGCCATTATCTTGTTCCACGCGTCTACCGTGCCTGTGATGGTAGTGGGTGGCGTCGTGCGTGAGCGCGTAGATCCATGTATCAAGCCACTCAGTGGCACCGGCTCTGCCAGCCAGTCCTCCACAGCTATTTGCAGCATATATTTGGGGGGATGTATCCAATAGTATGCATAATGTGCCTGTGCACTTAGAAAATAAAGTTCAAAATCAGGAATATCAAAACCCCCCTGATCGTACGGTCATATTAAAGTCGACCATTTAAGTCTTGCTTGTTTCCCTCCCCATACTAGTCTGATCAATTCAGAGCGCAACGTCTGAAAGAAATGCTGTCCAGGATGGTATGGAATATTGAGAAATAGATAAAGCAATTTCGGTAATATAATCATCTTTATGAGGGATGCCCTTCCCTGCCAACGAGAGCGGTAACGAGACCCAACGTGTAATGTTTGCTGTGAGTTGTGTGATAGCCGTACCATAATTTGCCCGTATTGTTTCTTCTTTATACCTGGTGATCTGTATGCCAAGATATCGCAAGGCACTATCACACCAGTCCAGTGGGAAGGCCAGCGGAAATCTAGGCACTGCTGGCGTGAGAGGGAAGAAATGCGACTTCCCCCAGTTAATATTGATGACAAACCGGCCCTGCGGATCCACCTCCACACCCGCCATCTCGAAAGGAGTTTGTTTTTTAAACAGGATGGTAGTGCCACGAGCATATGTGGAGTAGGATGAAAATAAGCGACAGCTTGCCCATTTACTGGCGAAGGTGTTAGTCGCTGTTGGGCTGATATGTGTTTCCTGCAGCAAGGCCATTTGTATCTGCTGCCGATCCAGATATGCTAGAATTTGCCTCCGCTTTCTCGGGTCTCCCAGGCCCCTGACATTCCACGACAGCACCTTCAGTACGGCTCTATCCTCCTGTGCCATCACACCCCTGCGTCACCACCCGACCTGCGCATCGTGTACGCCCGCACAGTAGCAAACCCACATCTGTATAGATATTGTTACCATCATGTGATCGCATTACTTCCTCACCGCAAATATTAAGTTCTCCCCTCCATCCCTCCCCCTCCCACTGAAACATCCCAAACATGTCAGCCACAATGAACCCACCCCCCACCCCTACACCCCTTTGCTCCTGTATCATATTCTCAAAACCTGTGGTTTCCCACTGAGAACTTAAGAAGCAATTTAAAGAAAACAAAAAACATACAAAAAACAACAAGAGGGATCTCCCAATTGGGGGATGCATCTGGGTGACCCACGAAAACCTCTTCTCAGTCCAAATGGGACAAAGCAACTTGTTTGTACCTGGGCAGAGTTCGAGGGTGTCCGGTTTCAAAATTATTTGGCATTCCCTACGGAGCACACGGCTTCACTCAAATAATCCCAGTTCCACACTTCCTCTGTGATGACATGCTCATGCTGAATTAACCCTCGGTCGGAGCTATAGTCATCCTCCATGAGTCATGTCTTGGCAATGGCGATTTGCGAGTAACGGCATGAATAAATGTATGGACTACAAGGGATATCAGGGGGAGTCCTCCTGCGTCTCCGTGTGCCGTCTTGACCTCTGGAGTCGCTTCAGAAATTCTTCAACCTGTTGAGGCTTTGTGAAAAAAGTTTGGGCTCCTTGATGCGTGATGCGCAGGCGAGCTGGGTATAATAAGGCGTAGTCAATCTGAGCTTGCTTCAGCTTCTGCTTCACAGCCATGAACTTGCGGCGTTCCTCCTGCACATGCAACATGAAGTCTGGGTACATAGTAAATGACACTCCCTCATAGGTCAGCTGTTTCTTCTCCCTGGCCACCCTCAATGCCGTATCCCTGTCCCTATAGTTCAGCAAACAAGCAATTATGGGCCTGGGTGTATTTCCAGGGGGCGGCCGCGGACCAAGTGACCGATGAGCCCTTTCCGCTATGAAATGAGGAGATAGGAGTTCAGGCCCTACCACTGCCACCAGTAATTTCTAAATATATTCTTCCATCTTGCCCGTATTTGTACTCTCTGGTATACCCAAAACGCGTATGTTATTCCGTCTACTGCGCGCTTTAATGTCCTCATTCTTAGCCGCTATAACTTTAAACAGCATATCCAGTTGCGCCGTCGTTTTTTGTACTTGAGTCGCGGTGTCCTCTGCGTCTGAAATGCGGCGTTCCGCCTCCTTAAGGCACGTTTCGTGCCCCTCTATTGTACGGGCTATCGCATCCATGCGGGTGCTTATCGTGTCCACTTTATCCGCGATGGTCGCAAATCCCTTCCGCATTTCTAGCAGAATTGAGTTCAGGTCTACCCCCGATGGCGGCTGGGAATCCATCTGTTGTGTGTCCGTCGCCCCAGCTCGTTCCGGCGAGTGCTGCTTCGTGGGCTTCCTGCTTTCAAATGGCAGTCGGGACTGATGGGCATCCGTCTTCCCCATCTTGGCTCTGCCTCCCACGCCGTCTAGCCCCTCCAGTCCGGGCACTATGCCCCCCCCCAGAAGGGAAGCAGGCAACAGGCGGTATCACCTCCTCTCCTCTTCCACACTACTGCACAGATCCGTCTCGCACTGTTCCACTGCCGCGATTCACAGGCCCGCATTCACAGCACGCTCATTCCATAGAACTGTCCACAGGGAGGGGGGGGGATATCAGTGATGAACACGACAGTTCCGGTGGCCACAGTATGGTGTCCTCCAATGCCGTTGTCCCTCGGTCCGCGCTGTAGGTTTGCAGTCTTGGCTGTGCTATGATTGTCAGTATAGTGTTGCATTTAGTTTTTTGCATACACATCCTTCCGTTGGGCATGGCGAGATATGCTAGACTTTGGCCCTTCTATGGGGTGAGGAATGGCTGCGCAGATCTTTCTCCAAAACATTAGTTCAGCCAAGGATAATGAGGTGGTGCTGTGTGAGGTGACATGATAGACACAAAGTGTCTGACAGAGTACGTTGGATAGAAGTTGGTTTGTGATCTTTGCGACTGTAGAGCCTTCTTGAAGGTAGTCATGAAGCGCTCAACTAAGCCAGTTCCTCGAGGCCATAAACATCTGATTTTACGGTGCTTGAACACCAGTTTCCTTGCAAAGTATTT
Organism: Triturus cristatus; assembly: GCF_964204655.1. Taxonomy (NCBI): domain Eukaryota; kingdom Metazoa; phylum Chordata; class Amphibia; order Caudata; family Salamandridae; genus Triturus; species Triturus cristatus. Next base: position 342,732,248 of record NC_140592.1, on the reverse strand, counting down.
GGACTCTTTTCCAGAGAATGCAGGGTCTTTATCCATTTTTACAGTGGTAGGAATGCCAAAAGATGAAAATATCTGTTTCGCTACAGGAATGATCACTTTAAAAGATGTGCTTGGTATTGCCATCACCTCCGGAAATCTAGAGTCTTCGTTGATGGCTATAAGTAATGATCATTAACGATAATGGGGCAACCCAGTAACCCTCAGAACCTGGGCGTAATAGTGTATGCAAGAACAATGGTTCTGTCGGAGAATGAACGAAATAACTTAATATGTGCTGAATACACTTTTTCAATTATCAAGGACACACACAAAACCAAAGAAACAGGACAGAATCCAAGTCACTTGATAGAATGATATTAATTAATGTATCTAGAGCACCAGAATATTTACAGGGTAAACCAACCAAAAAACACATTCATAGTGAAACAATTGGTGAAACAGTGATAATTTACACAAAGCACATCACATATAACGAATATGTACAATGGACAATACATAAACATAATCAACAAACAGGGTCCTATTAACAATGCATAAGCCACTTTAGGGTTCAATTTTCTTGCTGCATAAGTGGATTTGCATGAGACACATAGGACATGTAACGTCGACGTTTCGACCCAAAGAAAGTGTGCCAATTAGTACGCATCAAAGAGGGTCTTCATCAGGACAAGCGAGGTTGGGTACCTGTAAGCGCAAAGAGTTTGGTGTCAGGGCAGTGTGTGCGTCACATGTAAAGGGAATAATTAATTTCCCAAATACGGTCAATTAGCTCACCTGGGGAACCGACTTAATTATGAGGAAAAGGATTCCTGTTGTCTCTAATGCAGATGGCCAACATCAAATGTGAGAAAAATATTTAACTCCTGCAAGAAATTAAAGAGGAGGAGCTGTAGTAAGGACTCAACAGGCTGCGTGTGGAGATATTTAAAACATACCTGTTTGCAAGCAAGAAGCACGTACCTGTGAGGCGGTGATATATGATTTAGAAGGGAAAGTGGTGCTGTCTCTACAATCGCCACGTACTGTGAACATAAAGGATAGGGGCGTTGTTGAGAAATTGAACAAGGTAATCATCACATAACAAGATGCCTTTGTATGCATCAACTTAATATAGAGAAAAGTGTTACTAAAATATAAGGCAATCAAAGGCCCGTTGTCCTTAAATAAGATCTTGCCAACCGCAAGGCATATTAACCATCCAATGCACGGAGATATAAATTACTGGTTGTGCCGGGCGCGAAAGCGCGACATTAAACATATGTGGTATTGCCGCATATTAGTGTCACTACGTTCTAGTAGACCAAAAAACCATATGCGAGTGAAATCAATTTGATTAAGGGTATCGTGTATTGTTATCATAACGTTCAAGAGGACCAAATGCGAGTAAAATCAATTTGATTAAAGGTATTGCCGTGTATTGTTATCTTAAGGTTCAAATGCAAGTAGAGTGACATTAATAGCAAGTCTTGTTACGGCTACTAAGGTTCAAGCGGTGAACGTGACGGCGGGACGCCGACTTACTTCAAGTCCGTGAATGGACAACTTGTTCCGTCAAAGGCTCAGCTGCAACTGACAGCGAGCGAACGCCAGAGCTGACTATATGACGTAGTGGAGCAGCCGTGGACGTGCGGCAGCCGGAATGAATCAGCAAAAAAGGGGGGAAGACCTGGGATGGATTTTTGAGAGGGCTCGCACGGATTACTTAAGAACAGAGAGAATCTGTGTGTTTTAAAGGAATAACAGAGGTATTATACACGCGAACATGTTCGATACGATTGCGGTGAATGCGGATGTGCTTCCAAAAACCCGGCTTGCCAGATATAGGAATTTACATGTTTCAGTGTTCACAAACATTGGCAGATATAGGAATTTACATGTTTCAGTGTTCACAAACATTTCATATATTACGAGCTAGGTGTGCAGACATTATGAATGGCATTAACCAACATAACATAACAATGATCATGGCATACGGCATATTGAGCCCTATATGTATAATAAGGTGGAAAACCAAAAAAATGTTTTTTTAAAAAACCTACAGAACACTAAAGTTACAGATATTATACACATAAATATCACAATTAAAGCCAAATCCACATCTCACGTAAATAATGCTGGCATAAGGCACAAATGTTTACGCTGAACAAAGGGGGAAACATACTCAGGACAAGATTACTAGATGAATACCCAGTAATACATCTACTAGAGAATCTTCAAACAGATCAACAATGAAGTTTAGAGTTTGCTCATTTGTAAGTAAGTCTCCTCATGTTCATTCTGCACACCTAGCTCGTAATATATGAAATGTTTGTGAACACTGAAACATGTAAATTCCTATATCTGCCAATGTTTGTGAACACTGAAACATGTAAATTCCTATATCTGGCAAGCCGGGTTTTTGGAAGCACATCCGCATTCACCGCAATCGTATCGAACATGTTCGCGTGTATAATACCTCTGTTATTCCTTTAAAACACACAGATTCTCTCTGTTCTTAAGTAATCCGTGCGAGCCCTCTCAAAAATCCATCCCAGGTCTTCCCCCCTTTTTTGCTGATTCATTCCGGCTGCCGCACGTCCACGGCTGCTCCACTACGTCATATAGTCAGCTCTGGCGTTCGCTCGCTGTCAGTTGCAGCTGAGCCTTTGACGGAACAAGTTGTCCATTCACGGACTTGAAGTAAGTCGGCGTCCCGCCGTCACGTTCACCGCTTGAACCTTAGTAGCCGTAACAAGACTTGCTATTAATGTCACTCTACTTGCATTTGAACCTTAAGATAACAATACACGGCAATACCTTTAATCAAATTGATTTTACTCGCATTTGGTCCTCTTGAACGTTATGATAACAATACACGATACCCTTAATCAAATTGATTTCACTCGCATATGGTTTTTTGGTCTACTAGAACGTAGTGACACTAATATGCGGCAATACCACATATGTTTAATGTCGCGCTTTCGCGCCCGGCACAACCAGTAATTTATATCTCCGTGCATTGGATGGTTAATATGCCTTGCGGTTGGCAAGATCTTATTTAAGGACAACGGGCCTTTGATTGCCTTATATTTTAGTAACACTTTTCTCTATATTAAGTTGATGCATACAAAGGCATCTTGTTATGTGATGATTACCTTGTTCAATTTCTCAACAACGCCCCTATCCTTTATGTTCACAGTACGTGGCGATTGTAGAGACAGCACCACTTTCCCTTCTAAATCATATATCACCGCCTCACAGGTACGTGCTTCTTGCTTGCAAACAGGTATGTTTTAAATATCTCCACACGCAGCCTGTTGAGTCCTTACTACAGCTCCTCCTCTTTAATTTCTTGCAGGAGTTAAATATTTTTCTCACATTTGATGTTGGCCATCTGCATTAGAGACAACAGGAATCCTTTTCCTCATAATTAAGTCGGTTCCCCAGGTGAGCTAATTGACCGTATTTGGGAAATTAATTATTCCCTTTACATGTTACGCACACACTGCCCTGACACCAAACTCTTTGCGCTTACAGGTCCCCAACCTCACTTGTCCTGATGAAGACCCTCTTTGATGCGTACTAATTGGCACACTTTCTTTGGGTCGAAACGTCGACGTTACATGTCCTATGTGTCTCATGCAAATCCACTTATGCAGCAAGAAAATTGAACCCTAAAGTGGCTTATGCATTGTTAATAGGACCCTGTTTGTTGATTATGTTTATGTATTGTCCATTGTACATATTCATTATATGTGATGTGCTTTGTGTAAATTATCACTGTTTCACCAATTGTTTCACTATGAATGTGTTTTTTGGTTGGTTTACCCTGTAAATATTCTGGTGCTCTAGATACATTAATTAATATCATTCTATCAAGTGACTTGGATTCTGTCCTGTTTCTTAGGTTTTGTGTGTGTCCTTGATAATTGAAAAAGTGTATAAGTAATGATGACAAGTTGCCGGGGGACCTAAAATGTCAACAGCCACTTCTCTCCACACCTGGTTGTAATTTGGGACATTAGAAGTGGTTCAGACATGCTGTCTTTACTCTTTATTCTGTATCCTTTGTGTTCAAGTTCCATTACTTGACCTTGAAACATTCTTGGGATGATTAAGCAGGTTTCTCGTAATAGTGGCCTTATGAGTGATAAGTTAACTCATATTTTTGAGGGTTCTGATGTTTTGCAGATACTCTTTTGATGCACTTTGTACCTCATTTCAAGCTAATTCCATCTCTGCAATTTGATGAGGTCGGTCACTGCCCGCAGGATGGGTTCCTGCTTAGAAGCCTGTAAAAGATCACGCTTAATGAGGGCACACAGACAGGATTGTCTGACAATGTATGTCAGGTATTCCTCCACAGGAAAGCAAGACATGAAACCATCAGGTTTCTTATCCTTTCCGAGTCTGTGTATTATCTTGAATGTGTAATCTTGAAAATGCAGTCCACTCCTCCGATGCGGCGGGCGCATCTTGGCTTTGGAATTACCAAACATAGTGATGATGGCTTGATGGTCAGTCACAACTGTAAAGGATTTTCCATACAAGAAAAGATGAAAATGCTCACAGGCCCACACAACTGCTAGTCACTCTTTTTTCCACCTGGGACAAGCCATTTCTAGCTTGGTGAGACTGCAACTCGTATACACTATTATGGGCCTTGGTGATATACGGTTGACAGTTTGTTGTGCTAAGATGGCTCCAAGCCCCACAGGGTTGGCATGAACAGTCAGTGCAGTGGGGGTAGAAGCGTCATAATAGGGCAGATTGGCAGCTGGTGTAATTTGATTATGTATCTCATGAAATGCTGCTTGGCACTGGGAGGACCAAGTGAAAACAGAGTCCTTATTCGTAAAGTTCAAGTGGTGCTCTTATGGAAGCAAAATTAGGTATGGATCTGGAGCAATAATTTTGCAAAAACCAAAAATTATCTAAGGACAGATACGATGTCTGGGACAGTGCCACCGCCATGCAATAATTTTTCAGAGGATCAGGCCTCAGGCTATCTGCTGAAAGTATGTGTCCAAAGAACTTCGGAGGATTTGGTCTGAGGGTGCCCTTGTCTTTGTTGAGGATTAGATTGGTGTTTTGCAATGCCTGACATACCTTGATGAGGGCTCCATCGTGCTCTTCGACAGTCTACAATCTTCCTGAACACAAACATGTTACTGGTGTAACTTAGACAATTTGTGTCCTCCTTATGACCATATGCATTTCCTCTTGGAAGATCCTGGCAGTAGATGAGACACAAAAACGGAGCCTTTTGTACATATATAGTACCTATATAATCCAGAGTGAGTAGCAAACGTTATATATTGAGATCCCTTTGCCAGGTCCAACGGGTGATAACCTTTGTTCACGTCACAATTTGAGAAGTCAGGTGTGCCAGTCAGCTAATGTACCATGTCATGTATCCATGGAGTGAGCTGTTTTTCTATTTGAATAGCTTGATTCGACTGGCGAACGTCAACGCACAGACGGATGCTTCCTCATGCCTGCTTCTTAGGGTAAGGAGCTATGGATAATACCCATGGTGTGGAGCCTTGTACATTTCCAATGACCTCCATTTCTATCAACTTTTTTAGTTCATCCTTCACTTGTTTTTGAATTCTGAATGTAGTGTTACCTCTGTAGTGTTGAGTGACTGGCTTTACTTCAGTGTCAATGTGAATCTGAATCTGTCAATCCTTGATTTTTCCTTAACCAATAAAAAGCTTTGGAAAGAGTTCATCAAGGTGTTTGCACTCATTGTCAATCACCTTATGTCCAATGTAGCACAGAAACTTAAGGAGACCCAACTTAACTGCTGAGCGAAAAATGGCCAAACACCCCATAGACTGCCTTACCGCATACTCATCTGTCTGTATTGACTGGTTGTCATGTTTGAGACAAGGGCAGAAGATGCCCAGACTTTTGAAGGGTTGCTGTGACCCAAATACATATATGCATACGTCAGTGGCATTTACAAGAGGCAAGTGCGACAAGGGATCACCCACCTTTCTAACATGTTGGTGAGTACGAGATGCGTGTTTTGATTTGTGTCAATGGGCGGCTTGCCTTCTGAGTCCTGGGGTACCTGCGAGTCTGATCTTTTCCCATCTCTGCTCCAACACACTGGCAGAAAGTGACCCTTCTTGGTACAGGGGTGACACTTGCCCCTACCCGCTGGGCGGAATGTAGGAAATGGAAACCACCTTGTGAGCACACAGATTCTAGCCACAGGTAATTTGCCTTCAAGATTGCTTTGATTTTAGTAAGGTTTTCTGTGTGAAAACTGCTGACATAGAAACAGTGCTGCCTGTGTACTTTTTTAATCTTGACATAAATGCATCAGTTATCTCTTCATGGTTCTGTATTGTCGAATGAAACAGATGCCTTTCATAATCAACATTTCACTTATATAAAGGGTATCGGTTTCATTCGACAATATAAAACCATGGGGAGATAACTGATGCATTTATGCAAGATTAAAGTACACATCCGACAAGATCCACCGAGCTTTATGTTTATTTCACAACAGTCATTTCACAGTGTAATCGTTCTTTACAACGATGCCTCAAATGAAGTAAGGTTGAGTGTCCAAAGCTCAACAGCCGCTGTCGTCAGGAAAGCTGTTGACAGGAAAGCTCCGCCATCCGGTGCGGTGAAAGTGCTTTTTGCACGCGACGCGCTGTGCTTGTGAGACCCTGGGAACCTGAGCTCTTCCCGGCACGGCGCTCGTGCGTGCGTCACCGCGCAGGGGAAAGGACGTACCAAGGGCCTAGAACGCTCATGGGTACCAAGAAATCCAAAGAACAAAACAACTGTTTCCAATAATAAGGAATATAAAATTAAACTAGGCGAATAGCATTCTCCACTGCCTTCCCTAATTGTAAAAAAATTCGCAAATTGTCCCTAGACTAGAGGGACTACACTGCTTAAATAAGATATAACTCCTATGTATATTGCCCATGACTTTCACCTGCATCTTTGGAAGGTTAGGTTCGTTATTTATGTTCAATAATTAGCTAAGAATGAATACATGAATGTGCATTGAGTGTGCTCAATTGAATTCTGAAAGAAAATGTAAATTTTCTCAGTAATATATGAAGGATAGTCTTCATTTCATTAAAGACACGAAGTAAAGTATTATGCTGTCTCTTAACTTGCTTTATTGAATAGTAGCCTGAAAACTACATGTTGCATGAGGCGCAAAAGCAACTGGCCAGTGGGAAAGAAGAACAGTAGTAGTACAGCGCACCATTCAGGATTAAGAAATAGTCTATTGTACCTAAACGACTGATAGCAGGCCTCTTTTCTTGTGCGAGAAGTCATGAATAAGTATTGAAGATAGGAAATGTACAAAACACAATACAAATAGCTAAGATGAAAGCAAAAACATATTGAACAGAGGCTATCCAAATAGATCCAGAGTGCAGGGAAGAAATCGTAGCAGGGCAGGACCATGTAGGAGTTGTTTCCTTTGTGGGATCCGTGTCCGAGACAAAATCCTAACTTTACGACTTTTGTGGTATTCACAGAAGGCATTTAGGAGTACTAAGGTTAGGATTTTGTCTCAGTTAAACCTAAGTTTTGGTCTAAAGTTAAACTTAAGACAAACTTAAATTTAACTGAGACAAAATCCTAGTCGTAAAGTTAGGATTTTTCTCACTTAAACTTAAGTTTGTCTTAAGTTTAACTTAAGACCAAAAATGTAAGATTGACTGAGATAAAATCCTAACTTTAGTACTCCTAAATGCCTTCCGTGAATACTGAAAGTCGTAAAGTTAGGATTTTGTCTCAGATTACTTTTGTGAATTGGGCCCGGTGAGTCATCGAAGACCACCAGCTTCCTATGAGGAAGTAGATGTTTGAGTAGACGAAACTTAGGGCGGGAAAACAGAATTTTATGTCAAGACCGGAGGCTAGTATTATGCTTACTTTTCTTGCTTTATTCCAATAGCAGCAAGATAAAACTACGACTCCCAGAAGGCTTGGTGAAAGAACTACCAGCCAATGGGAAACAAAGAAACAAATACTGACCAATCACAACCAAGGTAATAGTATAAGGTCTATCGTGACTGCGAACAGCCCTCTTTTCTTGCTGCTCGCAGTCAAGATAAGTACCTTTTACTGTCATTACCATTAATTGTGACTTAAGTTTATTGAATTGTGCTCTGTGTATTGTATTGCTGAGCTTTACAGCGTATCTTCGCTGCTTCTGTTTACCTCGCGCACCTACGCGAGTTTATGCCTTTGACTTTACCGCCCCCCCCACGCGCTCTACTCGCTTTCTCTGCCCCACGCGCGCCTCTCTCACCGCTCGCTCTCTCAAACGGTGGCGCAGCGCTCCGGAACTTCTCCTCAGCTCGACGCAGCTGGTATCGGCTCACACGCTTTGCTTCCTCAGTTCTTCTGGTTTCCTGTTCCCTGGCTTACACGCCCCCAGAGGGAGGGGTTTTCCTCCTTTTCACACGCCCATTATTTTTTCCTCACAATTAACCCTTTCTCTTCGGGTTTGTGCAGCTTTCTCAATATATTTCACCATGCAAGTCTCAAATGAGCCTAATGACAATGAAGGTGATGAGTTTAAAGAGGATTTAAGTTATTTTATTAATTCCTCAGTGGAAACTGCTGTTGAGGCTTCTATGAAGCGTTTTTCCAAGACTATGGAGAATTCTCTCTTGAGTTTAATGACCAAAGCAATGGCCCAATCTGCGGGGGATAGCAGAAAACTTACAGTGGTACACTCCAAGGTTTCTTCTTTGGCGTCAAAAGTGGTTGGTGGGTCTTCCTCACATATGACAGAGGACGTGGTTCCTCCCAGGCCTCCTACTCAGGAGGGGTTAAAAAGTCTAGCTGGCAAGCGTAAGGCCAAGTCCAACAACCCGGAGGTACCACAGAAATTGGTCATTTCTACTATTTACGATACAGATGACGATATGGGTGACGCCACTGACCTTGATGATGTTTTTGACATTGTAAACCCGTCGTCCCCTCCTAAGAAATTAAAATTGGATGCTTTTGCATCGGAGCAGGTGCTTGACCCAGAGGGTACGCCTCTTTTTGACCCTGCTTCAATCAGACACCCTAATTCTACCGAATGGTTCCCTATTGACCACGTGGGAGAGTATATCACCTCTAGACTTCGTCTTCCTTTAGACAAAACTGTAAGAGCTAAATTAAAGTCCGAGTGTCCGAAGCCCTCTCTCCCTTCTCATATAACTTCTACCCCTGCTATTGATCAGCCTCTCCTCACTTTCTTTTCAAAGTTTGGCAAGGACCCACGCAAAGGGGTGGACAAGGCTTGGTCTTCCTGCCAAGACAAACTGCTTGATTTAGTGGGACCGTTGGCCCGCATTTTCGATTTGGCTGAATCAGCTCGCCTGGATGGCTCAGAACTTAATCCAGAAGAGATTTCACGGTGGGTCCAACGCGCTTTTTGTCTCTTGGGCAACACTAATGCGGCCTTAACTCATGAGCGCCGCAAGGGCCTCTTAATCAAGTTAGACCCCAAGCTGGCCAACCTTGCCCCCCTTGATCCCGGTGTCAAGGCCGATGGTCTTCTGTTTGGAGATTCGTTAGTGAGAGACTTAAGTCGGTTCGTCACCACCTTTGCCTCCTTGGATAAGGCGCAGCAGTCCATCAAAAAGGTCTTCCCGTCTCGGGTTTTTGGCAGGGCCGGAAGAGGCAGGAGCCGCTCTACCGGCCGTGGGTTCCAGTCCCAAGGCTCCCGTGGTGCCTTCAACTCCAACCAACAGGATTTCAAGCCCCAATTTTACCCCCAAAGAGGTCGGGGCTACAGAGGCAGGGGCCAACGTGGTTTCCGCCACAACAGCACCAACTCTCAACAAGGTGAGTGTAGTTCTTCCTGTTGGGGGTCGTTTAGCTCTTTTCCTTCACAGGTGGCAGACTCTCACTGCAGATCCATGGGTTCTCGACACCGTCCAAGGTTATCGTATCGAGCTTTACGCTCCTCCTTTTCAACACGTTCTTCCTGCCCCTCTAGTGTTCTCAACAGAAATGTCCCTTCTGGTCTCCTCGGAAATACAGGCCCTTCTCTCCAAAAGAGCTATTCTCGTTTCCCCCTTCGATCCCTCAGGCTTCCTCAGCACCCTTTTTCTTGTTCAGAAGAAGAACAAAAAGATGAGACCGGTGATCAATCTCAGATTTTTCAATCAGTTTGTGGTTTATCGCCACTTCAAAATGGAGACAATTCTTCATTTACGAGACACCTTGCGTCAAAACGATTGGATGGTCCGCATCGATCTCCAAGACGCTTATCTTTCTATTCCTATTCACGAATCCCACACGAAATTCCTCCAATTTCAATGGCAAAACGTCACTTATCGTTTTCGATCTCTACCCTTCGGTCTTTCTTCAGCACCCTGGTGCTTCACAAAGGTAATGAGACCCGTTGTGGCTTATCTAAGATCTCTGGGGATCAGACTCATCATTTATCTCGACGACATTCTTCTCATGAACCTAGACAAACTGGCATTATTGCACGATCTCAACACTACCCACTCTCTTCTATTGGAGTTGGGCTTTCTTCTCAATTTAGAGAAGTCCTCCCTCATCCCGTCTCAGAGTATGGAGTTTCTGGGGTTCCGCATAGACTCTCCCTTGGCTTCTCTGTTTCTTCCACAGTCCAAGATCTCCACGATTCAAACGGAGATTTCCCAGGTTCTGCGCCGTCCACTCATTTCTCTCAGGACCCTTGCGAGAATAGTCGGCCTGCTATCGGCTTCCATTCAGGCTATCTTCCCAGGTCCCCTTCATTATCGCGCTCTTCAACGCCTAAAGATCAGGCATCTTCGACAAGGTCTCGCGTATTCCGATCACATAGAATTAGATCTCGAATCTCACCTGGAACTGCAATGGTGGTTAAACCATTTGGAGGCCTGGAACGGTCGAACCATTTTCGCTTCCGCCCCAGATCTTGTATTAGAATCCGATGCAAGCCTGACGGGTTGGGGCGCCCGTTGTGGACCAATATCGACTGGCGGTACATGGTCAAAAGAGGAGTCCAAATTGCACATCAACTGTTTAGAGATGCTTGCAGGTTCCTTTGCAATCCAGAGTCTGGCAAAAGACAAAGTAAGTTGTACCATCCTTCTTCGCATGGACAATGTTTCTGCGGTTCGCTATATAAACCATCTCGGTGGCACAAAATCGAAGGCTCTAGCAGATCTAGCAAAAAGTCTTTGGGAATTTTGCCTTTCCAACAAACTATCGCTCTCTGCGGAATACCTCCCAGGGGACCTCAACGCTGTGGCCGATTGGCATTCTCGCTTCCTCCGGGATTCCAGCGATTGGAAACTTCTTCCCTCCGTGTTTCTCTCCCTCTCTCAGTTGTGGGGTCCTTTCTCAATAGACCTCTTTGCTTCCCGACTCAATTCCCAGTTGCCCCATTTCTTCAGCTGGCGTCCGGATCCTTTGGCTCTGGCGACCGACGCCTTCCTCCAAGATTGGTCCCTTCACCTCAATTATGCCTTTCCTCCTTTTCTGTTGATCAACAGAGTCCTATCGCAAGTGCGTCGCCAAATGACGTCTCTGGTGATAGTAGCTCCCTTTTGGCAGTCCCAGATTTGGTTCCCGTCACTCCTGGAATTGGCGGTAGACTTTCCCGTCCTTCTTTCTCCTTTTCCCAATCTTCTCTCGGATCCTCAGGGCAACCCCCATTCTTTGGTGGTCGACCAGTCTCTGACGTTGTCCGCCTGGAAAATCTCCAGCCTTCCTCTTCTGATTTCATCATTTCACAGGAAGCTTCAGTCTTTATTAGTCGGGCATGGGCCCCAGGCACCTCCAAGGCTTACAAGTCCGCCTGGTCTCTTTGGTCAAGCTGGTGTCTACAAAAATCTGTCGATCCCGTTTCAGCCTCTTTAAATTTTATGGTTAATTTCTTAGCCTCTGAGGCTAGCTCCGGCAAATCCTATCGTACCATCAACCTATACAGATCTGCCATTTCTCTCAATCATGCCCACATTGATGGAAAACCTGCGGGGGCTCATCCCTTGGTATGCAGATTGCTAAGAGGAATTCGTTTTTCAAAACCGCCTTTGGCTAAGTATTCTAGTTTATGGGATGTCAATTTGGTTTTGCAGTTGTTTTCTGACTGGCCTGACAATTCTGCTCTTTCCTTGAAAATGATTTCAGCTAAACTTACTATGTTATTATGTTTAATTTCCATTAAACGAGTATCTGATGTGAAAGCCTTAGATGTTTCTTCTAGACAGTTTACTCCTACCGGTGTGATGTTTCATATTCACAAACGTACCAAGACCAATTTACATTCTGTGTTCTATCCCTATTTTCCCTCCAATCCCAAGTTGTGTGTAGGTCAATGTTTAAAAGTTTATGAAAGTAAGACCTCTGCTCTCAGGACTTCCTCCAGCTCCCAACTCCTGATTTCTTTTCGTAAACCCTTTCATCCTGTTTCTGCTGCTACTTTGGCCCGTTGGGTTCGTTGGGTCATGTCCCTGGCCGGTATTGACGTCTCCGTTTTCGGAGCTCATTCCGCTAGAGGAGCCATGGCTTCTAAAGCCTTTTGGGCTGGCTCCCGTCTGGAGGATATCCTGAAGGCAGCAGATTGGTCTAATGATACAGTGTTCCGTACATTTTATTGCAAACCTGTTATTACTGCTTCTTCTTTGGTGGTTGATATGCTTTAAACAAGCATAATAGGAGCCTCCGGTCTTGACATAAAATGTAGATTTTCCTAATAGATTATGACGGAAAGTCTTAATTTTATTAAAGACACGGAGGCGAGTATTATCCCGCCACAACACTTCTAACTGGTGTTCTCCCTCCCCACAGGAACTCCTGCGCTGCCACCGGCATCATCCTGAGGTCATCATGAATTCTACCAAGATCGTTCCTTCTGTAACGTCACCTTCCGTCCTTGGATTTGACCTTCTCTCCGAGTCTCCTCTGGTGGTCTTCGGAAAAGAACTTTTTACGTGGACTTTGACTTTATGCATTTTGTTCTCTGTTTCTCCTTTATTTTTGCATTCTCTGTAATTGCTCGCATAAGAAAAGAGGGCTGTTCGCAGTCACGATAGACCTTATACTATTACCTTGGTTGTGATTGGTCAGTATTTGTTTCTTTGTTTCCCATTGGCTGGTAGTTCTTTCACCAAGCCTTCTGGGAGTCGTAGTTTTATCTTGCTGCTATTGGAATAAAGCAAGAAAAGTAAGCATAATACTCGCCTCCGTGTCTTTAATAAAATTAAGACTTTCCGTCATAATCTATTAGGAAAATCTACATTAACACAGTGTTGTGGATGGATAATACTTGCCTCAGTGTCTTTAATAAAATTAAGACTCTCCTTCATGAGTTACAAGGAAAAGCTACATTTTATGGCACGACCAGAGGCTCATATTATGCTCGTTCAAAGCATATTAACTACTACAGAAGATGCAGTATTAACAGGTTTACAATAAAAGGTGCAAACAATAACATCATTAGATCAGTCGGTCAATCTCAGAATGTTCTCTAACCGGGAAACCTGCCCAGAAGGCCTTGGAAGCCATGGCTCCACGTGAAGAATAGGCTCCAAATATGGAGGTGTCAATACCAGCCAGGCACATAATCCATGTAACCCAGCGAGCAAGGGTGGGGAAAAGACGGGTTTGTGAGGTTTCCTGAAGGAAATATGGAGTTGGGTGTGAGAGGACGTTCTGAGAAAGATTGTTTTTTGTTCGTAAATGTTCCCATACATAACTTGTGTTTTTTTTTTCCTAAAAACTTTATTACATAACGATACATAGCGATGCATTATGCAGTGAGTCACAGTGCAGTCCCCATGTTCCACACAGGTAGGTATCACATGTGCAAACAAATGCAGCAGAGTCAATCTTTGAACCAATCCGTACAATCAAAAGGTATACATGACACATGGAGATGAAGCATTGTGCGCATACAGGTAGTGATTCACCAATCAGGAAGCAGTCAAGGGTTGGTTCTGAAAGTAGGGGTAAAATGCAGAAGTCAGATTGGTTTTGGTATGTCTTCTGATGAGGAAGAGTACTCTTGTGGGAGTGAAAGGGCGAGATTAAATATGTAATACTTTTACATTGGATAAACACTAGATGGAAATATTATTGTAGGTGTATCCGGGCGAGAGTATAAGTTTTAAGTTGATTAGGATAAAATATCCAATTGATGCAAGTAGATCAGATGATGATAGTAAGATATTTGTGCTTTTATTTGTCTGCTAGAAAAGAAAAGAGATGGCACAGCCAACACGTGTTTCGCCCTCTAACTGGCCGTCAGGCCTAGGGCTTCCTCAGGGCTGTACATAGGCAGTGTTACAGCAAGGGTTAATTACACAGAGTCGGGTAAGTCATGTGTACAGGATATACAATCTTCGGGTTCACAAACCCTTCCGTTTACTAAGATACCCCATTACGTGACTACCCGGTAAGGGATTCTCGATCTCATTGTGCACTTCATGCGTTTTTGCTCACTTTATCTGTCAAGTGCACTTGTATGTCTTAAATTTCCCAAACACTCCACAAATATATCCGAATTCCGCTAAGGTTTGGCATTCACGTCCTACTTCACGACTTACGTATGTCGAGCGTCTATGAGCACTTTCCACCCTCTGGGATAGCTCCACTTCTCAAACCACGTTTTCTTGTGTGCTCTAGACCGCACCTACCAATGTATTCTTGACCTCACAATAACATTTACAATTGGTTTTTGCATGTTACTACATTCATCCAACCCTAAAAAATCACGATGTATCTTGATCGATGACGCGCTTCTCCCGCGGCTCACAATAATCACCGACTCATTAATTTTGGCGCCACACACCCATACCAGCGTTTCTCGCTAAACCACCCGTACAAGATGTAACTAATGTCAATTTCCTTTCCTTCATTTCATATCTGACCCGACCACCTTGACGCTGCAATCCCATTCATACTGTAAATATACGCTCACTTCTTACTACTGTCTGTCGATTTGACACTTTGCCTCTGACTTAACGTATACTCGTAACGTTGGATCCAATTGTGATTACTTGTGTTTTTTTCACTAATGTCTAATTAATTTGTTTCCTGCGTCTCATGATCGCGTCATCACTATATTACTTTTGAAACCCAATATGAATTGTCCCAAAACTGTTGATTCTCTCGACTAACCTGCTCTCTTATGACATGCAATTCCTTTTCTCTCCCTCCCTAAATGACCACTTGACTTATAACTCAAAAAATATTTTGTTATTATGATGTTTTCGTAAATATGCACCTTGTCAACCGGTACCTTTTTTGATTTTGTCCTGCATACGCGCGCTGCCCTGAATTTCGTAATTATGATGCTTTCGCAAATATGTACCTTGTCAACCGGTAACTGTTTTGATTTTTTCCTGCATACGCGCGCTGCCCTTAATTGGGGCTCTTTGACAATTTACACTATATTACTTTTGTTCAATTTCTGTTGTCATTATGTCTCAAATTAACTGTGCTTAAAATATCGTGTTAATGACAAAATTGTTTTTTATGACATGGATTCCTGTAAATGCCAACCTCCCCGCCTAATATAACTATCTACCTTCTTCTTCACCTTCAAACTGTTCAAAATATCCGAATCACATCCCCTATTCTTTCCATACTATTTAACTACTTTTTGCACATCCGTTCTAATATACTCCTTTTAACCTCCACCTAACCTCCCTCTATCCACCCACCTATATACTCTTCCTTTTAAGCACACCTAAACTTCATGTAACTACCTTTGTTAATTCCTCGCACCTCAACTCTGTTCCCTTTCCTCTTTCTTTTCCCGCTCCCTTCCCTTATTTCTTTTGACTTACCCTTTTTCTTCTGTTCCCACCGACCACATCCTTGTATATCCTGTACACATGACTTACCCGACTCTGTGTAATTAACCCTTGCTGTAACACTGCCTATGTACAGCCCTGAGGAAGCCCTAGGCCTGACGGCCAGTTAGAGGGCGAAACACGTGTTGGCTGTGCCATCTCTTTTCTTTTCTAGCAGACAAATAAAAGCACAAATATCTTACTATCATCATCTGATCTACTTGCATCAATTGGATATTTTATCCTAATCAACTTAAAACTTATACTCTCGCCCGGATACACCTACAAAATCCTACTTCAAATTAGGGGGATAGGGGCCTCTCCCCCTGTTTCTGGGCCAGAAACAGTACAAGAAAGATACATGCTTATTACATGACTAGTAAGGCATGAGGATCTTTTTCCCCTCACCTACATGCAACAACACTAGATGGAAATATACAGTAACATAGTCAACTTGGAAGAAAGCATTTTGAGGGAAGGAGAAACATTTTCTGGCCAAGAAATGAACAATTACAAAACCAGGTTAATGTCCCATAAGTCACTGTATTTCGGAATAGGTGGATTAGAAAATGTTACTCCTTTAGTGTACGACATAAGAGAGGATGTTCTCCGATGGGTTTTCCGTTGCGTGGATGATTCATGCAGATTGCAGAATGTTAAAGGCTTACCGTATGGTAGGTTTTTATCTGAGCTAGCTTGAGATGATAAGAAATTAGCTATGAAAGTGATGTCTGTTGAAAATGGATTAACAGATTTTCCCACGCTCCAGCTAGACCAAAGAGACCATGCTGACTTGTAAGCTTTGGTAGTGCCTGGGGCCCATGATTTGCTGATATAGTCTGAAGCTTGAGCAGAAATGTCTGGATAAGCTTGGGAAGGCCCGCTACCTTCCAGACTGTTAGGGAAAGAGTGTTGTTCAGAATTAAATTGTGGGCGTGGCTCTCTGGGTCCAGAAGGAGGTCGTGAAAAGAGGGTAGAAGAATGTGGAAATCTATTGCAAGTTCTAAGTGGGAAGGATACCATATCTGTGATTGTCAGAAGGGGATGACTATTATTAGAGTGGCATTCTAATGGCGAGCCTGGGCTAGGACTCTGTTGCTCATGAGGAAGAGGGAAAAGGTGTAATTGGTTGCTTAGGACCTTTTCAGCCATTTCCGGTTTGTGCCTCTACTTCCGGGTGGGGTGGGGTGGGGTGCATTCTAGTCCTCACCGCAGCCCCCCCTTATTTAACCTGATGCAGAAGCAGATGCACAGTGGATGCATGCAGCGGGCGCGCTCCTGGTGCACCGATGTGCAACATTCCGTCCATCATCTTGTGTGTTTTCCTGGTGCACCGAAGGCATACCTAAGGCAAGCCTGCCACGCCCGTCCGCGTCGGGCCGTGGCCAAAACCCCTGGTCCGCCGCAGTCAGCCCCTAGTTTCTATTCCTCCCTTATGCTGCTCAATCTTAGACCTACTCTTAACACATTTTGCCAGGTCTTTATTCCGGATTTCCTTCCTTTTCACTGTTCTTTCTGCCAGTTTGAGTGTACTTCTAATTCCCAGCTGGGGCCTGTTCATGACCCTCAGACTGGCATGGATGCACCCTGTTCATTTTCCAAAGCATTGACTGATTCTTCCTCACCTTGTGAATTTCGATGCTTCAGCCTAAACCGTCGTTCGCTACCTAAACATCAGCTCTACCTCTTTAACTTCCTTGTCGATGTAGACCCTGATGCGGTCTTTTTAATAGAAACCTGGCTTCAGATGTTATATCGGCACTTCCTGACAATTTTTCCTTGTTGGGAATTAATAGAACTCTTAAAGTAGGTAAAGGTATCACCATTATTTCTTACAAAATCTATATCTGTAAATTTGTGGACCTCCAGATTCCCAACTGTGAAGCCTTGTTTTTCTCTGTTCCCTTTTTTCCTAAATTTACATTTTCAGGCCTCCTACAACTGGTGCATAGCTCTTTCTGACTTTTTGCTCCCCCCCCCCCCCCTATATTCTTCGGGTAGCCACTTTTTCTGTGCTCTCAACCTCCACCATGAGAACTCCAATGATAAACCAGCATCTGCACTTATAGAGGATTTGAACACTCTTAATCTTTAGCTCCTCAACTTATTTCCCACTCACATTGCAGGGTACCGTCTGAACCCTATTTTTACTAACCTTTCTTCCTTATCTGTTGCGCCACCCATCCAACTTTGCTAGATGGGCCATTTTGCAGTTCCTTTTACTATTAAGTTTCTCTCAGTTTCTTCTACCCGGCTGACTTCACTGCCTAAAACTAGGAATTGGTCCAAACTTAATATGCCAGTGCTTAACAAACTGCTTCTTGATAAACCCCCTTCCTTAGTATCCTTACCTGATCGAGACCAACTTTCCATGCATCAATGGCTTACAGAGGCCATTAATTCTGCCCTACCTCTTTCAGTTAAGCCACAGCCCAAAATGCATCCTCCCGCCTCCTTGTTTACGGACTCTCTAAAAAAGGAGAAAAAATGCTGTAAAGCCTTAGAAAGACAATGGAGAAAACACTATTTACCTGATGCAAAGTCTGAATATTTGGTAGTATTAAAGAAATACCATGCTCTTTGCAGATCAGCTCGCGCAACCTTCTTCATAGAGAAGATCTCGGGTTCCCAAAGCTGCTACAAAACTTTGTTTAAAGTTTTGAACAAACTTTCGGCAGCCAGTACTTTTCTGCCCCCTTCCTCACTTTCTCAACATCAATGCGATGAGCTTGCGACGTTCTATTACAATAAAGTCAAATCCATCCATTGCCAACTTGATGCTGATGCCTAACATTTCCCATAATCCAAACTGAGGGGCACCCTGATTGTTCTCCCTAGGTTTCTGAATCTGTAAAATCCACACAGACCAGGTCATGGCACCCTTTGGATTTGTCTACTTTGTCTACTTTGCAGCTGTTACTGACCTCTATTAAGTCCGGTTCACCGCTTGATCCCCTTCCTCCCTCTAAACGTAGTCTTTTGGACGAGGCAGCCCTCGCGGTGATCTTCGACCTTCTAGACACTTCCTTAGCACAGGACTTGTACCTCAGAGCTGGAAACATGCACTTGTCATTCCCCTATTAAAAAAGGAAGGTCTTGATCTTCTCTCTTGGGCAAATTTTCACTCAATATCTCTTTTGTCTGTTTTTCTAAAATTCTGGAAAGGCATATTAATGTTCAACTTTTCTCTTTTGTCCCAACTCGCAATTTGCTGCACCTTTCACAGTCTTCCCTAATCGGGGTCCTTTTTAAAACACCAAACCTTCCAGGTCTTTTCGAATGACATTAGATCGAACATTTTTAGCCTTAACCTTTGGAGTGCATCAAAGTTTAATTTTGAGCCCTTTGCTTTTTAGGTCTCGCTAGCGTAGGCTGCGCGCATGCGCAGTCTCGCTGGTGAGATTTAATGATATGGGGGATTTTCAGTAAAGGGCTTTAAGCCCCGCCCCTCTTTTCCATTGGCTGGAGGTCACCGTTTTTGCTAAACGGTGGCCAGCCATTGGAAAAGAGCTTGTTGTGACATTTTCGCCTGGCTTTTTCTGCCGTCCCACTTGGACGGCCTCGCCTGCTTTCCTTCTGAAGTAAAAGGTTTCTTATCTTTATGGGGCCAAACACATGGCCCCATAAAGATAAGAAACCTTTTAGCAGGTGAGGCTATGGCAGAAAAAGCCGAACAAAAACGTCATGGCAGCTCTTGTTTCATGTCGGCTGCCCAGGATTTGGGCTTGCTCTTTGAACCATTGATCTCAACTTAACACCACAGGGTCTCCCGCAGCTCTGACCGATGTAGACAGACTGTCCGAGAGGCTGACGTCTAGCTTGGTCGTCCTCATCTCAGGCTCAACATTCTTTCCCTCGCGTAGCCTTAAATGTGTCAATTACGCAGAGGGGGCGTAACATTATCATGGTTCAGGGGCAGGCAGCGGGCGTAAACAAAAGGCCGCCCCTTTCACGTTTGGTTGGCCAGGGGTCAGGAGGTCTGCACCACTGTCAGTCACAGCGGACGGAAAGTGTGGGCATGTTTCACGCTGTCAGACGAAGATACCCGCACACGAGTCTAAAGAAGCCGTGAAGGTGGTAGGTCACGGGAGGACCAGCTCGAGCTACGCATCCTAAGTGGATGAGCCCAATTCCTGTAAGTGCAACCGAGAGTTAGAGTGCGGCGCCCTCAAGCACACACCATCATGTTGGAAACCACGCGGCTGCAGGACAAGTCTTCGGAGGCCAGGGGGTCACAAGGGGACACGGGCACTTGAAGACCACGTGTCCGGTGCTGCGATGATTGATTTTTACATGCCGGCCCTTGAGCGATCCCATGCCAGGCCCCCAGAACATCTTCTGCCTCCCAAGCTCCCCATAGCCTCATGCCCAGACGTCTCCCTTCGCTCTGGTTGCAACCCTTGTACATCTGTTTTGGCAAAGAAAAGGAACACGTTTATACCATTCGCATTGGGTGTTATAAGCCTACCGTCTCCAAGCACATGAAAGGTCCTTAGTGTAGTGTCCAACGTTTATATCCATCGTGCGTGTGTGTTCGGCATCAAAACAAAAATAGTTTAAAAAAAAAATGTAATTACACTGAACACAAGTAGAAACTTATTGAGTTTTTATGGGTCCATGACGTCAAGATCACGGTCAGGAGGAAGAGTACAGAGATATCCCGGGTTTGAACGGGCCTTTAGAAAGTGCTTAATAAACAAGGCAGGAGGTACTTTATTCAGTCCAGTATTTCACTGAGTCCCAGATGTGCCCACTATAAAATGTCCCCATCACCGTCTGTCTGCTGTCCTTCCCCTGCAGGCTCTTATCTAGCTGTCTCTGGGGGGCAATGTTAAGAATACTTTATAAAACAAGTATTTACAATGCAATAGGTCTCACACTGACATTATTTTGAGCTAGTGGCATTGTAACTGTTATTGTTTTTTTTCCCTTTGTGAAGCATTAATTAAATGGTGTGATGCAAAATGGCAATAGTTCACTTTGTTGTAATTGCGAAATCTATTGCATTGCATTTGTACTAGTGTGAGTTTTGTATTGTAAATGGTAGTGGCTTTTAGTAAAACAAAATTCATCACATTAATCTAATGCTTTAAAAAAGTTAATACCTACTCATTTTTTAATAAGTACTGTGAGTGGATAGTACAGTAAGTGCAGATATACATGTTATATTAGTATCACTGCATATATAGGTGGGAGATTAGTATTCCTGCAGATATAGGTGTGTGATATTTTTTTGTTTAGATAGGTGTGAGATTACAATCACTGCAGATACAGGTGTGAGATTACCATTATTGCAGTTATAGGTGTGAGATTACTGTCACTGCAGCTATAGGTGTGATGTTACCATTACTTTTGGATAGGTGTGAGATTAATATCACTACAGATCCCGGCTCTTAATTGGACCTATGATGTTTCCGAGGCTATCATGATAAGTTGCATTGTGTGGTGCAATTGTTACGCCCACTGTTTGTAGTGGGCGCTACTAAGAGCTTCTTGAATTGCACGAGCCAGGAAAGAGGTGAGGCCAGGCTGATGCGGGAAAGGGTTCTTCGTGTAGGAAATGTGAGGGAGGGGGGACGGGGAGGGACAACAGGCACCCATGGAGATGTTTATTGAGAGGGGTTTGCAGGAAGGACTGAGGGGGGCTCGGTGAGTAAGCCCCACCCCTGGACACCAAAGTATGAAATTCGAATGGAATGTGGTAAATGAGCGGGAGGTAAAGAGGGCAGCAGCGAAGCAGGTTTGTGGCCATGAATAACTGCCGTAGACCACTCAAACCAGGTAATTTCCCACCGAAAAATGTTGCCAGGTTCAAAGTTTTACAGATCCTACTGTTTGCCATTCCTCTCTTTAACGTGCTCCGGCTGATTCAGTTACCTACTGTTTGCCATTCCTCTCTTTAACATACTCCGGCTGATTCAATTAGAGCCGCAGCAGTAATTAAAATAATACTAATCGAAAGACCACACTCTTTATGAGAATATCCCTTGTCTGCTCTTCAAAAGAAAAACAACGCTGTCTGGGGTTCGGATAAAAAGATATCCGCGACATACAAGACTTTGGACTGGAAAACTGCGCGCGCGAGTGTCGAGGAGTGATAAACAACAATCTGCCGCGCTGCCTACCCAAAAAAAAGCTGTCACCAATGCGGCAGGAAACTGAAAGCGAATTAAATAAGTTACAAATGGAAGAAGGCCACTGCTATAACCTACTGTTTGCCATTCCTCTCTTTAACGTGCTCCGGCTGATTCAATTACCTACTGTTTGCGATGCCTCTCTTTAACGTGCTCCGGCTGATTCAATTAGAGCCGCAGCAGTAATTAAAACTATACTAAACGCAAGAACGCACTCTTTATGAGAATATCCCTTGTCTGCGCGAGTGTCGAGGAGTAATAAATAACAAGCTGCGGCGCTGCCTACCAATAAAAAAGCTGTCACCAATGCGGCCGGAAACCGAAAGCAAATTAAATAAGTTACAAATGGAAGAAGGCCACTGCTATAACCTACTGTTTGCCATTCCTCTCTTTAACGTGCTCCGGCTGATTCAATTACCTACTGTTTGCCGTTCCTCTCTTTAACGTGCTCCGGTTGATTAAATTACCGACTGTTTGCCATTCCTCTGTTTAACGTGCTCCGGCTGATTCAATTAGAGCCGCAGCAGTAATTAAAACAACACTAATCAGGACACAGTTTCCTCCCCTAAAACCGTCGTCATATCTGCGCGCCTCCGCCTTGTACAGTTGAAAATCCTCCACCGAGTGTACATTACGGGGCCCCAACTGGTACACATGGGTAGTTCAGTAGACGATTATTGTAGAAGGGGATGTACACAACAGGGCACATTCACCCATATTACTTGGCACTGCGACCCTATACAGGCCTATTGGCGAGACATCCATACCATTATGAGCCAGGTACTCGCCCTAGACATACACCCGGAAGCGCCTAGATGCCTCCTAAATATCTGGGAACCTACTGACCTGAGTTCGCATGCAACACAATGGGTCACACTGGGTTGCATGATTGCCAAAAGGAACATAGCTCAATTCTGGGGGGACGCACAAGTCCCGCGGGTCAGGGATTGGGAAACCGACCTCGATTGGGGTATGCTTAGAGAGAAGACGGTATACGCAGCTAGGGGCTGCCCCCGAAAGTGGGCCAAGATCTGGTCACCCTGGAACGCGTACCGTGGTTACATATGTACCCCTCCAGATGAGCCTGAGGGCGAGGGTCCCCCCTCACCATAACCTCCTCCTCTCATCCTTCTTTATATTGTATGATTTGTCCTGTTGTTCACGCTGTCAGTGTTTTGATGGAACTGTACCCACACTGTATATCTTGCATAAAGTCAATAAAAAGAGTTAAAAAAAAAAAAAACAACACTAATCGTAAGGGTGCACTCTTTATGAGAATATCCCTTGTCCTGCTCTTCCGAAGAAAAGCAACGCTGTCTGGGGTTTGGGCGCGCGAGTGTCGATGAGTGATAAATTACAAGCTGCCGCGCTGCCTACCCAAAACAAGCATTAGACGGACACGAAAAAACAGATGGCCCCTGCACGCGCATCGAAAACAAGACAAGTAACCTGATACTGCTAATTAGAAACAGATGCCCCCCTAAAGATAAGAAATTGTTTCGTGACAGCCGCAAAGCAGACGATCCTGACAGGATCGTCTGCTTTGCGGCTGTCACGAAACAATTTCTTATCTTTAGGGGGGCATCTGTTTCTAATTAGCAGTATCAGGTTACTTGTCTTGTTTTCGATGCGCGTGCAGGGGCCATCTGTTTTTTCGATCGGCCGGACAAAAAGGGGAAAGGGCGGCAACAAAAAACCTCATTTCCAATGCCAGGCCACCGTTTAGCATAAACGGTGACGCCAGCCAATAAAAAAGAGGGGCAGGGCTTCAAGTCCCCTTCTAACATCTCCTCATTAACAATATTTCTTGCCGAGCGAGCAGCGCATGCGCGCTGAAATGCAAGGTGAGACCTAAAAACAAGCAGAAAATAGAACTACATTCTCTATTATTCTGGACAGATGATATTTTAAAACAAATCATTTGCAATGCAATAGGTCTCGCATTTACGCGGGTTTAAGCTATTGGCATTGTAAATCACAATGCCTTTCATTTATGTTTTAAAAACTAAAACATTAATAAAAGGCATTGTCATTTGCAAGGTCAATAGCTCAAACTGTGGTAAATGCGAGGCCTATTGCATTGCAAATGCTTGTTAACATTTATGTTTGCCCTATGGCAGACATTGCTGAGAAGTTGGAATTGATAATCTTTTCTTATGCTGACGATACACAGATTATCTTTTCACTCTCTACCGCTCAGCATCAAGATCCCTCCCTGCTTCAGCTTGGACTAAGTAATGTCTCCTCGTGGATGACCAGAAATGCCCTGAAAGCAAATGGCACTAAAACAGAGGTGCTCGTTCAGGGTAATAACCCTGAGCTTTGGGGAATGAAACATTGGCCTGACACCCTGGCCCTTTGCCTGTCTCTGTTACTAAAGTAAAAAACCTGAGCTTTATTATTGATAAAAATCTTTCCCTCAAATCTCAGGTGTCTAGGGTCATGGCGACCTGCTTTGCTATTCTCAAATGGATTACAAAAATGCTCTGGCTAATTCCACTGGCAGCTCAGAGAACTGTTTTGTAGGCTCTGGTAATATCCAGGCTAGACATGATATATCAGGGAGCAGATAAATCCTCAGTCCATCGGCTGCAGGTTATTCAGAATGCGGCTGTGCGTCTTCTTTTTCATCTGTGTAGATGCGCTTCTGCTTCACCTCTGCTCTGTCAATACATTGGCTCAAAGTGAACAAGCGGATCGAGTTTAAGGCTCGATGTTACATTTATCAGGCCAAATTTGGCCTGGCTTCCTCTTATATCCAAAGATTGGTAACACCTTATGGGCCGACTCTCAACAGTTGAGATCTCCTAGCCTCTCATTGTTCTCAGTTCCCAGGTTTCATCTTGTCCGTATGTGCGGCTGCTCTTTCTCCTACCTGGGCCCTAAACTCTGGAATGCTCTCCTAATCGATCTTAGGAACTGTCACTCTCTGCTAGCTTTCCGCAAGAACTTAAAGACTTTTCATTTTATCGACTAAGCTTGATTCTTATTTTGGCCTGTTGCCTAGCTCTTGTGTGGCTCCGCCTATGCCTTGTCCAGCGCCAGGAGACCCTGTTGGGTAGCTGTGCGCAATATAATTTAACCCAAAAAAATTATTAAATTGGTACCAATCCTGAAGAAAAGAGTCTGTCGCCAATGCTAAAGTATACGGATGCCAGCTGAAGAACTGGGGAAGATGAGAGTTCAGTTGGGACGCAAAGAGATTTATTTGAAATGGTCCCCATTTGCGATACAGCATATCAAAGACTTAAGGATGGAGTCACCAATAGCTGTAATTGTGAAGATAGTGAGAATACCAGTCTGCTACGGAATTGAGATTGCCTGGTAAATATTCTGCACCAACAGAAAGTTTGCGAAGAAGACAAAATTCTGTGAAGCTTCTCGCCAGTTCCACTAAGGGATTTGATTTGGTGCCGCCTAGGTGGTTTATGTATAGCCCGGCTGAAAGATTGTCCATCCAGAGAAGGATGGAACATTGAACCCTGTGTTTTGCCAAACTTTTGATCACAAAGGAGCCGGTAAGTATCTCTAAACAGTTGATGTACAATGAGAACTCGAGATTTGACCACACAGGCGTCCCAACATGTCAGGCTTGCATCAGTTTCTAACACAAGATATGGGGCCAAAGCAAAAAATAGTTCTGACATTCCAGACATCTAAATGGTCTAACCACCAATTAGAGTTCTAACCTGGATTTATGGTCTAGAAGGACAGGGTCAGCGTAAGCAAGAGCATTGCAAAGATGGCACTTTTTTGTCTCTGGAGAGATTGATAATGAAGTGGACCCGGGAATATTGCCTGAATCGATGAAGAAAGCAGACTGACAATCCTTGCAAGAGATCTGAGGGAGATGGTCCAGATTTGTAGCATTTAGAACATTTCTGCTTTTATTGCTTTTATTTTAGATTGGGGTAAGCAGAAAGTTGCGTTTGTTGAATTTATGAGGAAGCTGAGAAATGCCATCTGTTAGGGATTAAGACTGACACCTCTTTGTTTATGAGGAACCCCAAACCTGAGAGGAGAGAACAAGTGATGTGAATTTGGAAATTGAAGAATTTGCACGTTTTGACACATTAGAAGAATGTCGTCTAGTTAGATAACTTATCTGCTATCATTGGACAAGAGGAATGAAATAACAGGTTTCATTGGATTGGTAAAACACCATGGTGTGGAGGAAAGTCCAAAAGGAAGAGATGAAAACTGATAGGTTTTGCCCAGCCATTGGAATTGAAGAAATTTCCTATGATCATGGTGGATCGGGATAGTGAGGTATGCATCCTGAAGATCCAAATGTACCATCCAATCGCATTGAAGTAAGGCATCTTGGAGATATAAGATAATTTCCATTTTGTCAGTCAGTCAAAGATTCTTTATTCGGTGGATAAAGGCCTTAAAAAGCATGTGAGTTAAAACAAGTGTATCAAAGACACATATAAATACAAAAATCTTAAAAGAATCCATGAGTACGTAAGCAAATCCAGTTAACATGAATAAAAACATCTAAGACTAATGATGCAAAAGTGCAGGAATAAGACTCAATGTTAAAAAAAGGGAATACAAAGCCCAAAATGGGGGGTAGAAAATTGAGCGAATAAAATTCAGGTGTGTCAGTGCATTTACAAGAATATACCTCCGTAAAATAAACACTGATATTGCCCATGGAGATATAATCAAATTCAGGCTTACTGGTCCTTGTGCAAATTCTTCTTGAGTCTTCGAGCTCCTGAAAAGAAACTTGCAACCCGAAGCAAACCATGGGGGTGGAAAGCTTTTGCAGATACGATAGTGCAGGCCTTACTTGGACATATTGACCATTTCTTAGCAGCAGAAGGATCATTTGTTTACGCAAGGTGCCATAGAACTCGCAGAAAAATGTAAAGTGCAAAGTGTCCTGCTCTGAGAAATTGTCACAAGGACATGACTTTAAGGCACCTGGCTTCGAGAAGCCTTTAGGAAAGGCTAATAAACACTGTATAAAGTTGAATCTGAATCTGGTTAACAGGAAGCAATAGTGAACGTTGTTAACAAGTGACAAAAAAGACTGCGCCTACGAGCTTGAGCTGAGTGATATATATTTTCTCACTGAGGGCTTAGCAAGTTCTATGCCCTCCCTTTCCGCTTCCTGCCTAGCCAGAAACAAGTGTTTAATGTTTCTCATATCACTAGGGCATAATGGCCTAGGGTTCGTAAACAAATCAGGACAGCCTAGCATCCTCAGCTGCTCCATGACATACCTTAAATAGGGAATACGCAAGGCCCCCTCAAGTGCAATACAGTCCACTAATACAAGTTGGTTTAAGGTGGGAGCTGGACTTGACCAGATTCTTAGCTAGCGCATTAATGGTGTGGCTGCCATAAGATCTGAAATGTAACCAAGACCAATCTCCTCATGCATCATGAAGGCAGGGATACAGGGGAAGGGACAGCAAGGAGTCTGCACAAAAATGAATTCTCCACCACCTGCAAGTCTCTTACATCCTTGTACCGCCACACATCACATCCATAAGTGGCCATTGGGATACATTTATCTCTATAAACCTTTATTAGGGCGGGTACAGGCTTAGCCCCAATCTCTTTGCGAAGTCCATGGTTACCGCCACTGCCTTTGCCAGGACGTTTTTTTTTGTGCTCTTTGCCCAACCCACGACCCTCTGTCATCAAACAACACACCCATATAGGGAAAAGTTGAAACTTTAGTAAGTTCTACCCCCCTGCAGAAGAACTTATGACTGGTAGCCTTCTGGGTAACGATCATCATGGTGTGAGATTTGGAGAAATTGGTTGCAAGGTCTAGGGAGTCCATGAAATCTATAAAAGCATTTAAAAGACTTTAGAGACCTACAGCTTTCCTGGCACACAAGATAGCGTCATCTGCATAGAGTAATGCGGGAATACGTTTTGAGCCTGCCCTAGGAATGTTTTTACTGGATGCTGAGAGTACGAACCCTAGCATGTTGATGTAGAGCATTTTGAAATGTCGATAAATAACAAATTGATTAAAGTGTCTGAGGTTTATGACCGATCTCATCTTTTTGTTTTTATTTTGAACTAAGAAAAGCGAGCTTAAAAAACCTGAAGGATAAGGGTAAGAGAGCTGGATTGCTTGTTTGTGTAAGAGAGTGAGGATTTTCAGGGAAATCAGTGCCGGTATTTCAATTGAAAATTTTAGAGGAGGAGGGCGGCAAGTTTGAAAAGGAGTTTCATACAGTTCTGTGGAATAACCCTGAACAGTGTTTAATACCCAAGGGTCCAAAAGTGATAGACAGTCATTTGTTTAGGAAACACCTTAAGCGACCCCCTACAGAAGGTGGGCTAGAAGGAAGACTTACTTGCTGGGTGTGAAGAGCTGGCATTTCTTTGGTTGTGGCTGCCATAACCTCTTGAATGTTGGGGATAGAACTGCGGTCGGAAGCCTTGGTAACTTGAATTGTAGAATTCTTTGTGTCCTTGACTTGTGGGGGTTCAGCCGGTAAATCGGCTCCTGCCTCTACTGGCCCTGGCAAAAACACGGTTAGATACCAAAAATTAAGTGATTGTTGGACCTTATCTTGGAAAACAAAGGTGGTGACATATTTACTGAGTTCCTTCATAATGGAATCGCTGAAGAGTAAACCATCTGTCTTGATGCCGCGGTCCATTGTTGCAGGATTTGCCAACTTGGGGTCTAGTTTGAGCAATAAACATTTACATCGTTCATGCGTTATTACAGAATTGCAACTCCCCAGAAGACAGAAGGCTCTTTATGTGTTTTGAGCCATTTCGGCTATATCAAAAATACGTTATAAAGAGCCGACAATGTCTAGCCTTTTGTCCTGACAGGTAGAAGATGCCTTATCGACTCCTTTACGAGGATCTTTGCAGAATTTGGAGAAAAGGGTTAGGATATTGGAGTCTATTGAAGATGTAGAGGTAATATTAAAAGGAAGAGAAGGTCTAGGGCACTTAGACTTCAATTGTGCTCTTGTTTGTTTGTCTACGGGAAAATGAAGTTTGGCAGAAATATATTCCCGCACATGCTCTGAAGGGAACCACCCCATGGAATTAGGCTGAATTATTAATTTGGGATCGAACATGGTTTGGCCTTCGGCATCTAATATTGTCTTGTCATTGAAGGCATCATGAGACAAAGGGGGTAATTTATTTTTCTTTGCCTATTTACCAGACAAAAAGTGTGAGTCATCCCCCACATCTGTGTCATTGTCAGTATCAAGATCAGCTATGTCATCATCTGTATTCTGGATATTGAATATAATAATCTGAGGGTTACTGTTCTCAAAATGTTTTGCTTTATTTTTGTGTTTAAAGCTAGAAAATGTCCCTCCTTAGAAGGAGGCCCTGGAGGAACATCATCCTCAATTCTATGTGAGGAATCCTCAACAGCCAATAGCGCAGTAATATTTTTTGAAGTACTTGTTTGTTACTGAGCTGATGGTTGGGCCACTATGGCCTTGCCCTTTATTGTTTTTCCCTGCAGATAGGGCCAGCTTGGACTGGGACATCCAATTGAGAACAATGTTTTCAAATGTTTTTGTTACTTTGGTCATGGAAGCTGAAACAGCTTGAGCCACAGAGGATTTAATTAAGTCATTTAAATTATTCTTGAAATCCTCTTCATTGTCATATTGAAATCTGTATAAATATGTAGTGCAAATAGCAGGGATTGAAAGGGTAAAATTGGGATTTCAGGCTTGAAACGGTGGCCTCCCTGAGGGTGGAGACTCCCTTAAATGACTGTTGTATCAGCGTCTCGCCGCCTTCAAGTTACCCGCCAAGGCACAGCAACAACACCTTCCACACTGTATCCCAAATTCTTTAACCTGGTCCTGATGATGGCCGAAACGCCGTGGACCCCCACAGCGTAATTCAAGGTGCCTCCTCTGTGATTGCCTAGAAGAATTACTTATCCACAAATGTACCAACTGTATGGGTATCATAGATGACCTTATTGTATATATACCTTGTTTGCGCCCCTTTTTTCCACTGTAAATATCCCTTCACTTGTCACCAGCGCCGTTCCCTTCTCACGAGCACTTGTGCACGTTACCACAGGTTACATGACATTTAATGTAACACCGTGTATTTATGATTATTTCATTATTTATATGTTTGACCATACAATCAAATATATGTGGAAAGCAATTCCTTAAATCTTTTCGCTTTATAGTCCTTTGTTTCCCTGAGCCCCTTCCCCCTTTCTCGACAAATTCATTGTGCTCTTTAATGATTTCCGTACCAAATGATACCCCTTGAATTTTCACATGTCAGCCTCAAATGCAAAAAGGGGGCTGCCCCTACTTCAGATCATTGAAATAAATTGCCATCCTATCCATTGACCTCACACAGCGACCTTAATTAAGTACAAGATTGTTCGTAAGGCATCAAAGCACCAGTTACATTACACAAGGGAACTTTTTTTTTTAAAGGCACAGATTGAATAAGTGATTTGCCCAGAATCACAGGATGTTGAGACGACGCCCAGAGTCAAACCTGGTGCCCCTGTCCCTTATTCTGCAGCTCTGTCTGTTTTGCCACATCCTCTCCCAGCACAGGAAGCCTCCAGACCAAACATGCCCGTTTGCAGCAGCAGATGTCCATGTCCCGGGGGCAAAAGTAATGAATGTTTGATTGTGAAAATACTGTCCGCATGCTGGTGTAGAGCACGGCGCAGCAACTCTGGTGTGGAGGGAGGCAATTAAAAGCTGCAATTTGCAACGGGGTAAGTCTGCTTAACCTCTTCTGTGCCCATGACGAGATAGTCTCGTCATGGAGCACGGTCGCGCTGTGCCCATGACGAGACTATCTCGTCATGAACCCCACCCACTAATGTAACGCCCGGCACAGGAGGGGGAAAGGGCGTGGCACTGAAGGGGTTAACAGAAATGGTAGAATATATTCTTGAAATAAAAAGAGGTAAACCTGCGCATAGGAATTGGGGCAGGTTAGCTAAGGTAGTACGGGTGGCACGCTAACATGCAGCACCACAGAGAGGAGCACAGGCACATATCAAAAACATTGAACATGTGTAACGAACAAGCAATGTCCTTCCCTGTAACACCTCTAACATGGCGGACGGCAACATCAATGATGGACTAATATAATTATTTAGACATTGCGGATGCAGTGTACGAAATTCCGTCTACGTTGGCCACCTCACCTAACAAAAAAAGTCACTTCATCTCTTCGTGCATACAAAATAAATATGACCTTGTGTAATGCATCTGGTGTTCATGTAAAGCGCTTGGATACCTACTTTGCTCTTAACTAATGTGCATTAAAAACCCGGTTCAAGAAAAAAG
Organism: Triturus cristatus; assembly: GCF_964204655.1. Lineage (NCBI taxonomy): Eukaryota > Metazoa > Chordata > Amphibia > Caudata > Salamandridae > Triturus > Triturus cristatus. The sequence continues at coordinate 342,701,030 of NC_140592.1, read as the reverse complement.
AGAAATGTGGAGAGGGGGGCGGGGGGGGGGGCAAGAGGGAAACAACCAGAGGGGAAAAAAGGAGAAATATGAAAAAGTGGGAGGAATATGAAGCAGGAGGTGATAAGAGAGAGTAATATAGGTGCGGGTGGGGGTTTCACGGAAGCACACAGCAGTGCTGAGAGGGAAAACAAGAAAACAGACTGCAATGAAAAATAACGCGGGTCAACACCACCACATTTAATCTCCTAAAAGCAGCTAAACCACCTTTCAGAAGGGGTTGGTCTGCCCCTAAACAGCACTCCAATTTTCAGCACTTGTAGGAGTTCTAAAACAAGCAGGCGCTGTGCAGAAGAAAAGAAAGGCGTGGAGCCGCCATGTATTTAAAAACAAGCAACGAGGTGGGGACCTGGGAAGAGGCAGTAAGACCACAGAGGGTGGCCAGGGCGGTGCAAAGTACTTGTATGTGTTCTAAAACAAGAGGGTGTCATGTAAAAGAAAAGAAAGGTGTGTGGCAGCCATGCTGAAATAGGAAGCGTGGCAGCCGTAATACAAAATACAGACCAGAGCACAGAAAACATGCAGGAAAGTAATTTTAAAAAAATAGCACCCTTAGGGAAAGAAAACAGTTGACAGGCAGGTATAGTGCAAGTGGAGTTCACAAAACAAGCAAGAAACAAACCAAAACAAGTGGTGTTTGGATCATGAGAAATAAACTAACCAAACAGGTGGTGTTCGGAACACGAGAAGGAAACTAATCAAAACAATAGTGCACAAAATGAACAGGTAAGGACTACAGTGCAACAATACCAGTAGCTCCGTGGGAGGAAACAAATGAGCACAAGGAGGGCCAAATAGGCAAGATTACCCACTAGTAAGCAAGCCTTTTTGAAGGACAGTCGAAGTAACAAATAAAAAGCCAATGGGTGGCTTGTAAGCCCACAGAGTGAATACAGCATATCTCGAAGAGACAGTGCATGCCCTGCCTAGAATCAACCTAAAAAGGTCATTCAAAACATCCAGTACACTGAGAAATAGACACCCTGGTAAAAGGGGAAATATTCAATGCTGCCTTATCTTTTGCTTAGAAAACAATGGCCTCTTTACCACAAAGTAGGCCCCGGGAAAGCCAGTGAAAGAGGGGCCACATGAACGTTCAAGTAAATGATGTCAGCACTTAGAAATACTAAAAATTACTTACACAAGTATGAGAGCTCACTTTTGAGCTCTGTGTGATCTGTAACATGCCGCAGGTTCCAGTCCTAGTAACTCAGCCTTTCATCCTTCTGTTTTTGAAATGAGTATCAATTTGGATTGGGAAATAATATATTTATATGAAAATCTTCTAGTTAAAGGTCTTTTGATAAATGAGCTCTATAAAGACACATTATTATTGATACTATTATCATTATTCTCCCCTTTCGTTTTCCTTTTGCTGTTTCTCTTGCCTCTTTCTTTTTCAGAGTTACACACTCATCCCTCATTGCATTCCCCTCTTTGTCCCCAGAATGCAGATTTACCTGCCACTATCGCTGTCGCTCCCAGATACGGTTGGACTGCAGTGGCTCCTATTACCGGGATCTGACTCCATCTGAGGCCAATGAGCAACCGAGTGTACGAGACACCAATGTGGTAAGAAGTAGAATTAAGAAGCATATTTTTCTTTGAAACCTTTGTGTGATCAGCTCCTGAACCAGCGCCCTAACACTTTCTACTGCAGCCAGCGTCTTTACACAGCACTCCAGAGAATGCACTCCTTCAGTGTTCCCATCAACACATTCTGTTCTGTACAACATCCCCAGTGCACACAAAGCACATTTACATCATCAGTCACATCCAGCAATCTTGAACCATGCCCATTCTTGCAACCAGTGCTCTTACTCTGTCCACTGCAACCAGCGTCTTTACACTGTACACCAGAGCATGCACCCCTTAAGTGTTTCCATCCTGCTCTACACCATCTTCAGCCACACAGCCAGCACGTTTACACCATCAACCAATTACAACTGTCTCACATCCTGTCCAGTCTTACAACCACTGCTCTTACACTATGCACTGCAATCAGCGACTTTACATTGCATTCCACAGCAGGCATTTAATGTAATGTAAGGTGGATTTGTAGAGCACTGCTTGTTACCCGTGAGGGCATCCTGGTGCTGATTAGGTGAGGGTAGGCGTGTGGTGGGACTGCACCTGAGTACAGACAGTCTTGATAGGTCCTCAAAAAGACTAATTGACAAGCCATTTTTTTCAGATTTTTGCTGAATTCAAGAAGTGAGGAGGAGGCCCTGAAGTGATGGGAGAGGTCATTTCAAGATTTGGCATCTTGGTAGGAGAATGGTCGACCTCCGGTTCTGCTCCTGTGGATGCGGTGTGTGTGTGCAAGTGAGAGTGATGCCTGGCAAAGTTGTCTGGTGGGTTGGTGGAAGTGAAGTTGTTGAGTGAGGTATGCGGGTCCCGTGTTTTGTATTCACTAGAAATGCATGTGTGAGAAGTTTGAACTAGCAACGCTTCTGGGTGGGAAGCCAGTGGAGCTCTCTGAGGAGTGGAGTGGGGTGAGATCGGCGCAGAACGTTAAGGACTACTCCGGCAGTGGCATTTCTGATGGTTTGAAGTCTGCAAAGAATGTGGGTTGGGATGCCGCATTGAGCTTCTTGCTGTAGTACAATCTGCTTGTGATTAGGGCCTGTGTAATGGTACGTCTGGTGTACAGTGGAAGCCACTGAAAGATTCTACGTAACAGGCGTTGACCTGCAACTTCATGGTGAGGTTGGTGTCCAGGATAAGGCTTAGGTTCCTAGCATGGTCAGTTGGGGTGGGTGTGGCTTTGAGTTCGGCAGACCACAAGGTGGAGTCCCAAAGTGAGCTCTTATTCACGAAGATCAGCACTTCAGTTTTTTCGGTGTTGAGCTTGAGGCAGTTCTCTTTCATCCAATTGACCACGCTGGTCATGCATTGTTTGAAATTTGTCTTGATGGTTATGGTTTCGTCTTAGAGGGAAAAACTGAGATGGGTGTCATCAGTGTAGGAGATGATGTTGATTCCATGGGATTTGATGATGTTAGGTAGAGGAGTTATGTGGATGTGAAAAGTGTGAGGCTGAGTGATGATCCCTGTGGGACTCTGCAGATGTGGTCATTGGGTTCTGATGTGAATGGCATGAGCGTGACTCATTGTGTTCTTCCGGAGAGGAAGAAAGATATCCATTTGAGTTCTGGTCCTTATATTCCAGCTGTGTGTAGTCTGGCGATAAGCCTGTGGTGGGAGAAGGTGTCCAAACTGGTGGAGATTTCGAGGAAGATGAGGGCAGCGGTCTGTCCATGATCGACTATTGTGCGTATGTCAACTGTGGCAGGATGAGGGCTGTTTCAGTGCGGTGGTTGTTACAGAATCCTGATTTTGTGTCATCTAGGAGTTTGTGGTGTTCTATGAGGTCAGGGAGTTTTTCTGTTGATGGTCTTCTCTATGACCTTGGGTGGGAAGGGGAGTAGTGAGATGGGTCAGAAGTTGCAGAGTACTTTGGGGTCGGCTGAGGGTTTTTTGAGGAGGGCGGTAACTTTGGCATGCTTCCAGCTATCTAGGAAGGTGGATGTCTTGAGGGAGGTGTTAATGATAAAAAAAATAGTGCAAAGCTGGTTGTGGCTTTTCTCAAGTTGTAGATATGGTGGGGAGAGGGGTCTGTGGGCACCCATGAGTGGACTGTCTTCATTACTGTTGAGTCCTCGATGGATAGAGGGTTCCATGTTGTCAGTTGGTAGTCTTTGGTTGAAGAGGTTAGCAGGCTGGGAAAGACAATGGGGGGATTGGGGTTCAATGTTGCTTAAGATCTTGGTGATTTTTTCATGGAAAAAGTCAGAGAGGTTGTTGCAGAGTTCTTGTGTGGGGGTGATAGTATTGGTTGAGGCTGTTGGGTTGTTGAATTCCTTGACAATGGCAACATTTTCCTTGAAGTTGTTGCAACTAGATTCAATTCAAAGGGTCCAGGCATTTTTCTTGATCTTTTTCACTTGATGGTGATAATGTCTAAGTGCAGCCTTGTAGGTTTTTTTTGCAGTGGGTCCTCGTGTGGTTCTCCATTTCCTTTCGAGTTTGTTTGTTGGATCTGTTGGGTTTTGTGTTTTTCAGGGGTGCCAGGGTACTCGAGCAGGTGATGATCCAGTCATTGAAGTTGTTTGTGTCATTGATGAGGTTGTTGGGTCTGGGTAGTGTAGTTGGAAGGCGTTGAGCCATTCTTTTTCTGTAACTTACTTCCGGCAGTGGCTTGGGGTGTTGGTAGACTTTGTAGGAGTGGTTAGTGATCCTGTTATGTTGAAGTGGATGATGGAGTGGTCCACCCATGTAAGTAGGGTGGACGATGGAGTGGTCCGCCCATGTGAGTGGGGTGATGTGGCTGACTTTGACCTGGTACCTGGAGTAGAAGATGGGGTTCAGGGTGTGTCTGTGATGTGAGTGGTCCTTGTACAAGCTCGGTGAGGCCGATGTTCTGTAGACTTTCAACCATGTCCGTGGAGTTGGAGTCCGTGGGGTTGTCGCAATGAAAGTTGAGATTGCTTAGGAGTATGAAGTCCTTAGTGCCCATGGTGAGGTGAGGTGGGTGAGGTTGCTGAAGTGAGTGTGATGTCTTGGAGGCCGGTAGGCAGGCGCGCCTTTGATAGTGGTTTTACTGTCTGTCTGAAGCTTGAAGTACATGGGTTCCATAAAAGTGGCTTTTGGGTCAGTGTAAGAGATACACTTGATGTTGTCTATGTGGATGATAGCGAGTCCTCCTACTGGTCTATGGGGTCAGTCCTGGTGCAGGAGTTTGTATCCATTAGGGATGGCTGCAGCGATGTTCGATGCAGATGTGAGGTTGAGCAAGATTTCGATAAGGAAGAGGACGTCCGGTGCTTTGGAATCAATGAGTTCCCAAATTTCAGTGGAGTGCTTGCCGAGTGAGCATGAGTTGAGGAGCATGTATGCGAGTAAGTGTTGTTGTGTGGGGTCGGTGTGTGGTGCTGTGTACGTGCGGGTCTTGAGTTCTGGCTTGGTGATAGTGAGGTGTGTATGTGGGTGGTGGAAGCATGTGTGTGGAGGAATGTGAAGTGACAATGTGAGCAGGCAAAGGGGCCCACTGTGGACTGAGGTGCGGCTCAGGGTGGTGCAGGTGGAGTTTGTCAGTGGTTTAGCTGAGTGAGGTCCTTGAACCAAGGTTCCAGGCACTGGGCACGGATTGGGGCAGATGGGCTTACCTTTGGCGCATTAACGGTACACCCGCTGCACAGCTGCACTGCAGCCTCCATTAAGTAGGGTCTTGGAGAGTGGAAGCAGCAGGGTAGGCGGTGGGTGGGCTCAAGAAGAGCGGGAAAGCCCAACGGGGAGAGCGAGAAAGTCTGGCAGGAATGGCAAGGTGGGAAATACCAATTAGCAGAGCAAGTCGGCAAGGCAAGGCAAAAACTGACAGAAGAGACCAAGATTCAAAATGGAGCAGTATGAGGAGCAAAAGTTGCACAATTGGGCAGATGAGAGGAATAAGGATGCAAAAAAAGCAGTTAAACAGAGACAGGAGGCAGATAGTACAGACGGCACAAACAAAAAAAGAGCAGGTACTGAGTTGGGGGCAGAACAAGCAGCTAACATGAAAAATAACAGGAAACAGACTCCAACACGAGTCAAAAGGGCAAGGCGAGGTCAAGGTCTCACTGAAGCAGAAAAGAGATGTCTGGGCATGCACTCCAAAAGTATTTCCATCAATGCAGCCTACCTTCTACAACATCCTCAGCAGCACAGTCAGCGCGTTTATATAATTCGCCACTTCCAACAGTTTCACACCATGCCCGATCTTACAACCATCGCTCTTACACCATCTACTGCAAATATGGATTGCACATCATAGCGTGCTTTCCATAGACTCCTGAACCATCTCATACATCCAGAGAGCTGAATCTGGTCCTAAGAGCCATCTTTCTCCACCATTCATAATCAAACTCTTATACCTGGACAACAAATAGGAGTTGCCAGGGGCAGCAGTTGGTATCCGTGGTGCTCCTATTACTACCCCTGGATTTAGACATTTGTGAAAGCAGCTGCAAGAACAGAAAGTAAGAAGATCTAGGAGTCCTTCTTACCATTAGTTGTTTACACTCCGTGAACTTTATACATCCCCTTATCAGGAAATATGAGACTGTCGAGGTGCTAAGAGTTGAACTGTAGGTTGTCAACCCAGTGCTCTCTGTGGGGGTCAAAGCGTGCCTAAGCTCACATATGCTACTCCTAGAAATTTGCTGAAATGATGCCTATGCTCTTACATCATCAGCCCCAGCTAGTGTTGTTGCGCCCCACACACCAAGCACTCATACACAATGCCCATCAGCTATTCCCTACACTTGCTTCATATCAAGTCTTACATCATTATATATAGATAATGTTGTACTCCGCAAAGAGACATTGTGTTGCAACCCATTACAGAGGGCCACGGGCATGCAGGCACTACTGGACCCAACCATGGTGGTTGAGGGCTTTTACTCCTGAAGTCCCGGGGCTCGACATGTTATGGATACTGAGCAACATTGCCAAGTATCACTTCTGCACTTGACTCTCAGTGCTAGCTGTGGACAAGCATTCAAAGGCTCCATCAGGGGAGGAAGTGTAAATACTGGTAAAGAACATGACTCATAACTCAAAGTGCAAACAGTATGAACAATGAATCTATGTCCAATCAAATACTTACTTTTAAAAGAAGAAGACGTACTTTATTTCTAACTCTACATATGCAAAGAAATAACGATATGCACAACCAGTAACACAGTCCCCTTGAGGGCAGGGCTCTAGTAGTTGTCAGCCAAATCCATGTTCCTTGTAATGTGCTCAGGGTTATTCCCCATTTATTAGTAGCTGAATCCAGGGAATGCTCACTGTTAGGCTGGACTCAAGAGTTACCCTTTGACTCTTCTGGAATTAGTCAAAAGCATCTAAGGTGCCATAGCACCCTTAGAAGCGAGTCTCCCGGGGCCCAACAGGCTCAGCTCATGTCCTAGCCATTTCTGCATCATGAGAACATTCAGCGTTGCAGTGGTGACCTCAGTACAGGCATCTACGAGTTCTGATCCTGCTTGGAGAAGCCGGGCTGCTCGCAGCCCACGCAGCAGTACCCAGAGCAGAGCTGCCAGATTTACAGTTATCGGAGCTGCTCCCAGCTCTGCAAAACACACAAGGACACATACATCCAGCACATGCTTTCACTGCACAGCACTACATCTCTCATGTTATGTATTCCTCGCAGGCATACATACACCCAGTACATGCACTAACCACACATGCATTGCACAGTACTGTTCTATCCCAGTACTGTACCCTCCACAGCCTCATATACATCCAGCACAGTCACTACTCCTGAGATACACATTACTCCACATCTACTTGATGTAGGCCAAGAGTGAGTTAAACACACAGCAGCTAAACTTTTGAAAAGGTGAGTGAACCTGTAGGCCTCACTTCAGTGACACAGGGTAAAAGGTCCTGTTCACTGCTACTGATCACTAAATGGTATGCTACCCCCACTGCGCTTGTGCTGGTTTACTCTTGGAGAGGGCTCCAAGGCCTCCCGGTCCAACAAGAACACAATCCATGAGACAGGCCTATGTCGTTGTCTACACAGATGATCCATGTTTACCTGTAACAAAAAATCGGCATTGGCGATCCAGACAACAGTACAGTTGGGGACTCAGGGCAGGGGTACACATTTTTAACCGTGTAGAGGACTTTTCTGTTCCAACACAGTTCTTCTCCTCAGTGAGTATTCATAAGCAATGCCCACATGCCAAAGGTGTTACACATGTGCCACTCACTGCAAGACATCCAATGCGCTTACTCTACTATAAACACTAGTACAATTCCCAACTACAGCCAACATTCCCCACTCATCTGCCATGATGTTTACATTGTCTTTCCACAGTCGCTATGTTCACGCCATTCACCTCTACACAGCACTTCTTACCTACAAAGGTATCTCCCTTTACTTTCTTCTACTTACAGAGTCTCTCTATGTGGGTTTGTCACCCTGTATATGATGGGCTATCTATTGTTCTGTGCATTTCCTTCTCATGTGTTCGGACAACAACCCACATCCCATAGGCTTTGATTTGCTTTTACTTGCCATCAGAAACAAACATTACCTTTTTTATGGATGCTTTCGCCTATGTTTTATCAACTTTAAAATATGTTTTGCAGTAGTGTTAGCTGTTCTACCCCGAAAGCAGTTTTATTTTCAAGATGTTTTATTATTGTCTTGAGTTTCTCCTGTTCAATTCAATTCAATTCAAAAGACCTTTATTCGAATTTCATAAAATCCATAAAAGTACAACAAAGAAAACAACACATTTATACAATAATACAATCCATAAAAAACACCACAATCACAGTAATTCATTTACAGGTATACAACTAGCATAAATAGTTTTCAGGGATTTTCCATCGTTTTGCGTGCGTATACTATTAATCTCAGAAAAGTGCTTGTGCGAAAAATTAGTTCATCTGTATCCAGGGAAAATAATAATGAACATGATTCCCCCAGTGAAAGGGGTCTTAATTTCCTAAAATAGGGAGTTAAAAACCAGTTAATATATTTTAAATAAAATTTGCAGAAGAATAGGAAGTGAATGTCATTCTGTTTGCTAATTCCATCACATGGGCAGGGATTGTATTCTACTGTGTGATGATACCCCAAAGGGAAGGCCAGCAAGGTTTTTACAGAACCTGCCCTTAAACGAAAGAGCAGCGATCGTTCCCAATTGGACATGGGGAGAGTTAGATAAGATGGTAGTGGGTGTCTACACAAATCGTACCCCATGTATGTAGCAACAGAAGATTTAGATAGCTCCTTTCCCATTCTTTCTGAGTTAAAAAGTGCATAAAGTGCTTGTTTGACTACGACCTTATCATTCATCTCAATTCCTGTGGGTTCTAAGAAAAGATTGCCTTTATCCACTGCACATAATGTTTTAGAGACCTCAGCTAACCAGGGTATTGACATATGGTGGTCACACTTTAGGCAATCCAATATAATGTTTTTGGTTAAGGTCGCAAAATTATTTGTCCAAATCCTAATCCAAAATAGGGCTGGTCTGGCTCTAATAAAATCACATACATAGGGGAGATTTAGTTCTTTATGGCAGATGAATTCAGAGGCTGAAAAGGGAGCACCCAATATTTTTCTACAAAAACGATTTTCCTCCCGTTGAATCCCTGAATTTCTCCCTGAGCCCCAGACCTCAGCCCCATACGTTGCCACAGGGATGCACTGTAATTTAAAAAAATTTAAAATAGCCCTAGTGGCGCCTATTTTCTTCGGGCGTTGGAGGCTCAATATAGAATTAGTGGCTTTCGAGAACTTGCCCATGGCGTGGGCAGAATGCCCACTCCATGAGCCGTTCGCAGCGAAAACCAATCCTAGGTATGGAAAGGAGGTTACGGATTCTAATTTATCCGAACCAACATTTATCGTATTGAGCTTCCTTTTCCCGGGTCCGCTAGACATGATAAAAGATTTTTTAAAATTCACACGCAGATCAAGTGCCTCCATATGCTGAACGAATGCTCTAATAAGCAAGCGAAGAGCATTAGGGGTGCGGCCCATAATGACCGCATCATCTGCGTATAATAAAACTGGTAGTGGATTCCCCTGGATAATTGGAACATCTCTCGTCACTTGTCTCAGGGCTTTGGCAAGACCATTAATATAAATAATAAATAGCAGAGGTGCCAGGACGCACCCCTGCCTCACCCCCCTACCTATTTTTATGGGTCCGGACATATCACCACCAGACCCGATCCTAACTTGTGCTTTAAGGTCCGTGTGGAGATAGGCCAGAAAATTAACAAGACTTGCGTCCAGACCATAGTTAGAAAGCATAAGCCATAATTTGGATCTATTAACTAGAATGCAGATGACAGATCCATAAATGCGAGGTAGATTGGACTAGAGCGAGCAACATTGTACTTATCGATAATCAATTTCAAATTTAGGCACTGCTCCACCGTGCCTACGCCACTCCTGAATCCCAACTGGCACGTATCCAGTAGGTCAGTGTCTTCAGTCCACTCTATCATCCTATTATAGATAACTCGTCCAAGGATTTTTAAAGTATTGTCCAATAGCGAGATTGGACGATAGTTGGCTGGGTCTGACCTATCTCCCTTCTTAAAAATGGGAACTATGGTGCTGGTCGCCCAAGTATCAGGCATTGGCGCCATAGGTAGACTATTGAAAACATTAAGAAGAATTGGTGCCCATAGATCCGTATTATACTTAATAATGTCTATAGGAAGCCCATCGGGGCCAGGGGCCTTGTTACCAAGGCTTTCTTTAATGGCTGTGACTATCTCAGGGAGGTCAATCTTGAGATTGCATGTCACCCTCAAAGAAGGAATGGTTACTTCCTTAGAGGGGGTAGCATATATTTTGGCAAAATGAGCCTCCCAGCTACTACTAGTAATATTGCAGCTAATTGGGGACAATTGTTTCCCCATATCTCGCGTCTTCCTAACGGCTGACCAGAAGGGGCCGCTGCTCTTCAAATTTGCACTCGCGACCAATGTTTCCCACTGTTCTGTCAGCAGCGCAGCCTTCCTTTCAGTTGTTTTTAACTTGTAGTTTTTCCTGGCCAGCTGTACCTCTAGTATACACCTTGGGTTAGAAGACAATGCTTTACGTAGATCCCTATTTGCCTTAGAACAAGTCGAGTCAAACCATCTCGGTTCTTTCGCTATTTTAGGAAGTGGGACTGACAGCAATTTTTTAATCACTAGACACAATTTGCCAAAGTCAGAGATTATTCTATTATTATCTCCGTTTAATAATAGACAGGAATTGATTAAATTGGAATGATCATTCTGCACATTTTCTAAAATAGCTCCGCTATCAATCCCCCTCCATTTCAGCCGCAGACCGTCACCTGATGGTGTAATGTCACTTGCACCAATAGATTTCGAATATACAGGGCGGGAGCCTAAGTGCAAAGTAACTGTGAGGGGGTTATGATCACCAAAAGATGTTTTTATCACCTTGGTTTCTAATACACGGTCCAGCAAATCGGGGGACATAAAAATAAAATCAATGGTTGAGCAACAATCGCGCCCCCTAAACGTGGGTACATAGTCCATGTCAGATGTTAAAGATAATTCCATGGCATTTCCAAGGGTGTGTTCACTCAATAATTTTGCCATTTCAAGGCCCCTTTTGTCAGCTTGGTCCGTGATATTGTTAGTGTCCTCGGTCCAAGACTTCTTTGATAATTTAGCATTAAAATCTCCGCCGATTAGGATCCCTATCCCCCCCTCTGATTCCAGATTTGTTTCCAATTTTCTTAGAGTCTTAGAGAAGGCTATGTAGTTTGTGTTGGGTGTGGAATAAAAGTCATTATTATAAAAATTAATTATAAAAATCCTGGGTTTAAGTTTCAACTCAAGGACCTGAATGTTCGGATTTCCTTCTGATAGGTCTTTAATGGTACCTCCCACCAATGTACTAACACCTATAAATAATCCTCCCACTGCACGGCCAAAAATGGGCTTCTTTGAGGTTACACTGAAACAGTGGTAGCCCTCGATAAATAGATTGCTGACAGCCCATGTCTCCTGGAACATAACAATATCTTTGTTATCCAATAGCTTGATCCATTGGGGGTCAAGCAATCTTGGTTCCAACCCAGCAACGTTCCAACTAAGGATGGACAATTTGGGGCGTTTTAGGGCACAAAAGGTATTATAGCCGCTAGGCTGCTTAGGTTGAGTTGATGGAGTAGTTATGTTCTCATGTGTAACTGGGGACGTAGTCAAAACAATGCGTGGCACCATTGTCACAATCTCATTGCATAGTGCATCAGAGGGATTTTCCTTAACAGTAGTTAGTACATCCTCACACCCTCTATTTCTTTTCCCCAGTCAATCTTGACATTCCAAGTTGGAGAGTGCGTGTTCAAAACGATTGTGCGTTGGTATATTGTATATATACCTTGGCTCGTTCTGGGGCATGTTAAAGTTTCGTTTAGGCCTTACGTAAGGTCTCTCCCTTGGATTGGGATAGGAGGGAGTGAGGAGAGGTGAATATGGCGATTGATATGGTGGGGGTATAATCCGATGGCGTAATGAACGACCGTTCCTAAAATTAGTACTAAACTCTTGGTAGGGGTGTTCATAGCCATTGGCAATGTTACGATTCATGCCCGGTTGATCTGTTAAAAAGTTAATCCCGGGATTGGAATGAAGGTCAATTAAATGTCTATAAAAGTACCCAAGAGGAAGCAGAGTAGTGTTAAATTCCCAGGGTGAGGGCAGAGGGGCTTTTGAGAGTGTAGATTGCACCCATTGTGGAGATCTAAAATTTATAATGATGCAATCTCCTTCAAAATTTTTCCTCAATGGGCCCACCCACCCTACTCTCTGTGTATGAATAATATCCCCTGCTCCTTCCATTGGGAAATTACAGTTTGCAGAAAGCCAGTGGAGAGTTCTGTTTCTTAAGCTTGTGTAATTTTCCTCTTTGGTTTCCTCCAATTTTGGGACATTAGCTAAAATCAAAACATATGGGCCGCAATCTGGGGGCAAACTAATACGGGCCGGGATCTGTCTCTTACTAATCACTTCAATTATATCAGGCTTATCTGTTGGGTAATCTTGGTTAGCATCCTGCACTTGCCTCGTTACTGGCCTGTTGGTTGTGTCAGTGGGTTTCTCCCTACCTCCTGAACTAACTGTTGTGGTGGTTTTGGTGTCTAATGCCTGTCTGGATAGGGATTCTGTGTTTGATTGACCTTTACTTCTACTTTGTTTGGATGTGGATGTGGAGGGAGAGGCATTAGTCTCCACTACACTTTTCTTATTGGCCATAGTGTGTTGTAGTTTTTGTGTATTAGTGTTAGATGCAACATGGTGTGTTGAAATTATAGAATTACACCCTGTGCCTAATTTCAACACATGGTCATCTAATGCCTTCAACCTCTTGTCAATATTAAGGACTTGTTGACTAATAGGTCCTAAGAGAGTAGTTATTAAGGTCTCCAGTCTCCCCCAAAAATCTTCATTACCTGGCGTTGTATTAGTTAATGAGCTTTGTGCATTATTTTTGCCCTGGTACACCTCTCTTTGAGTGTGGTTTTGTACTACAGGAGAAAAAGGCCTACTCAATTGAGAGCGTCCACCATTCTCTCTACATTTATCTGCTAGTGACTCTAAGTGTTTCTGTTTCCGCTTTGCTTTTTGTTTTCTTGCTTTTTGACCCCTAGTTCGTGCTGGTGTACTATCACTTTTTTCTTTATCTGTGGTTGATACGTCCGTGTCTGGGCATAGTTCTATCCCTTCCTGCTCGTTAATCAGGGATGTATCAGTGATTCTATTAACACTTGATCGTGACATGGACGGTGTTTGTGATAGTCTATTTTCCATTGTACGATGATTAGGGGATACACTGTCCAAGATCATGCAGTTCACATTTGAGTCAATGCCTGGTAGCCCCGCGAAAGATGTTATGTCCGATGTGGCCACCAGGGAATCCAATGCATTGTCCTGCAGCAAAGGTAATTGCGAGCTTGGTGGGAACGAGAGGCGTCTTTCGGTGCTTTGGATGGCAGAAGCCACAACGCCGATCGTCCTCTGCAGCATTTTATCAATTGCAGTCAAACTAGGCAACGGGGCGGGGACAGTAGCAGTTGAGGGGGATGTTAGTTGCTTACGACTAGGTTTAAGCACAGGTGGAGCTTTTTTCCCCATTTTCTGATAAATGATTTGAGTATACTGAACAACAATGAATAATTAAATCCCAGGCACAACGTATACTTTACTCACGAAATTAACGATGACTTCCGATTGGGCACCAACTTTAGAGAGGCCAAGAGGGGTTGCCCGGCCCGACCTCCAGCGACCCCGGACGGCCACAGACGGCCCGCCCTCTGCCCGGGCTCAGCCCGGCGACGCCCGCGCGCGTCCCGCGACGCGGAGGGAGCCTTGCTCTAAGTAGCGCCTCCGTGCGCGATGTCCGGCGGATGTGGGCGTGGCTGGGAGGGATGCTGGATCCTGTAGTTGTCTCCCTGTTCCCAACTGCGGCCTCGAGTGTTAGAAGGAGGCGGCGGGAATGCTGGCGTCCAAGGGAGTATGCGGGCTGCTCACATGAGCCCAGGTAGGAGCTGCGCTGTCTTTCCGTTAGATTGGTTTGCTCCGGATTGACCCCCCGCTCCACCGAGGGTGCCTTGCTCTAAGTAGCGCCTCCGTGCGCGATGTCCGGCGGATGTGGGCGTGGCTGGGAGGGATGCTGGATCCTGTAGTTGTCTCCCTGTTCCCAACTGCGGCCTCGAGTGTTAGAAGGAGGCGGCGGGAATGCTGGCGTCCAAGGGAGTATGCGGGCTGCTCACATGAGCCCAGGTAGGAGCTGCGCTGTCTTTCCGTTAGATTGGTTTGCTCCGGATTGACCCCCCGCTCCACCGAGGGAGCCTTGCTCTAAGTAGCGCCTCCGTGCGCGATGTCCGGCGGATGTGGGCGTGGCTGGGAGGGATGCTGGATCCTGTAGTTGTCTCCCTGTTCCCAACTGCGGCCTCGAGTGTTAGAAGGAGGCGGCGGGAATGCTGGCGTCCAAGGGAGTATGCGGGCTGCTCACATGAGCCCAGGTAGGAGCTGCGCTGTCTTTCCGTTAGATTGGTTTGCTCCGGATTGACCCCCCGCTCCACCGAGGGAGCCTTGCTCTAAGTAGCGCCTCCGTGCGCGATGTCCGGCGGATGTGGGCGTGGCTGGGAGGGATGCTGGATCCTGTAGTTGTCTCCCTGTTCCCAACTGCGGCCTCGAGTGTTAGAAGGAGGCGGCGGGAATGCTGGCGTCCAAGGGAGTATGCGGGCTGCTCACATGAGCCCAGGTAGGAGCTGCGCTGTCTTTCCGTTAGATTGGTTTGCTCCGGATTGACCCCCCGCTCCACCGAGGGAGCCTTGCTCTAAGTAGCGCCTCCGTGCGCGATGTCCGGCGGATGTGGGCGTGGCTGGGAGGGATGCTGGATCCTGTAGTTGTCTCCCTGTTCCCAACTGCGGCCTCGAGTGTTAGAAGGAGGCGGCGGGAATGCTGGCGTCCAAGGGAGTATGCGGGCTGCTCACATGAGCCCAGGTAGGAGCTGCGCTGTCTTTCCGTTAGATTGGTTTGCTCCGGATTGACCCCCCGCTCCACCGAGGGAGCCTTGCTCTAAGTAGCGCCTCCGTGCGCGATGTCCGGCGGATGTGGGCGTGGCTGGGAGGGATGCTGGATCCTGTAGTTGTCTCCCTGTTCCCAACTGCGGCCTCGAGTGTTAGAAGGAGGCGGCGGGAATGCTGGCGTCCAAGGGAGTATGCGGGCTGCTCACATGAGCCCAGGTAGGAGCTGCGCTGTCTTTCCGTTAGATTGGTTTGCTCCGGATTGACCCCCCGCTCCACCGAGGGAGCCTTGCTCTAAGTAGCGCCTCCGTGCGCGATGTCCGGCGGATGTGGGCGTGGCTGGGAGGGATGCTGGATCCTGTAGTTGTCTCCCTGTTCCCAACTGCGGCCTCGAGTGTTAGAAGGAGGCGGCGGGAATGCTGGCGTCCAAGGGAGTATGCGGGCTGCTCACATGAGCCCAGGTAGGAGCTGCGCTGTCTTTCCGTTAGATTGGTTTGCTCCGGATTGACCCCCCGCTCCACCGAGGGAGCCTTGCTCTAAGTAGCGCCTCCGTGCGCGATGTCCGGCGGATGTGGGCGTGGCTGGGAGGGATGCTGGATCCTGTAGTTGTCTCCCTGTTCCCAACTGCGGCCTCGAGTGTTAGAAGGAGGCGGCGGGAATGCTGGCGTCCAAGGGAGTATGCGGGCTGCTCACATGAGCCCAGGTAGGAGCTGCGCTGTCTTTCCGTTAGATTGGTTTGCTCCGGATTGACCCCCCGCTCCACCGAGGGAGCCTTGCTCTAAGTAGCGCCTCCGTGCGCGATGTCCGGCGGATGTGGGCGTGGCTGGGAGGGATGCTGGATCCTGTAGTTGTCTCCCTGTTCCCAACTGCGGCCTCGAGTGTTAGAAGGAGGCGGCGGGAATGCTGGCGTCCAAGGGAGTATGCGGGCTGCTCACATGAGCCCAGGTAGGAGCTGCGCTGTCTTTCCGTTAGATTGGTTTGCTCCGGATTGACCCCCCGCTCCACCGAGGGAGCCTTGCTCTAAGTAGCGCCTCCGTGCGCGATGTCCGGCGGATGTGGGCGTGGCTGGGAGGGATGCTGGATCCTGTAGTTGTCTCCCTGTTCCCAACTGCGGCCTCGAGTGTTAGAAGGAGGCGGCGGGAATGCTGGCGTCCAAGGGAGTATGCGGGCTGCTCACATGAGCCCAGGTAGGAGCTGCGCTGTCTTTCCGTTAGATTGGTTTGCTCCGGATTGACCCAATATAGCATGATT
The DNA here is from genome assembly GCF_964204655.1 of Triturus cristatus. NCBI lineage: Eukaryota > Metazoa > Chordata > Amphibia > Caudata > Salamandridae > Triturus > Triturus cristatus. The sequence continues at coordinate 342,684,663 of NC_140592.1, read as the reverse complement.
GATGAGCGCTCATAGGAGAAATTTCCTTTCAGTAAGAACAAGCAATAATTTAAATGTCTAATTGACACCAAGATAAGTTCATGTGGAACATATTTATTGCTCCCTCCTGCTACTGAAGCAAACTGTGTGAGGGCCAAAACAGTTGTAAAAAGGAGGAAGGTGTCAGAACCCCTTTCAGAGTGCCACGGGGCAGGCAGGGGTTACTGTGCCTAACCGTGGGGGCCTTTTACTCCTGATGTCCCGGGGCCCATTCTATTTTGCATTCCGAGCAACTGGGCCAAGTACCACTTCAGCACTTGACTATCAGGGTTAACGTGGTCCGAGCAGTCCATGGCTCCCTTGGGGTAGAGGTGTGGGTACAGGGGAGTGAACACAGGCTCACAACTCAAAATATACGTAGAAGCAACAGTAGATCATTTTCCAATCCAAATACTCACTTTTATGAAAAAAGAGAAGTATTTTATTTCTGCAGTTACTAAAACAAAGGAAAATATGACATTTACTAACTACTGAGGTTGGAGCTATAGTGTTTTCTTGGCAGCTCTCTGCCCCCCTTCCTCCTCACTCTAGCGATAGTGGTTATTCCCCATTTACTATTCCCAACATCCAGAGTGTGCCCCACAACTAGTCCAACTCTCAAGAGTCTCCTCCGGCTCTGTTCTAAAGGCAAAACTGTTCCAGCTCTTATTTGCTATCTAGCCAGCAATGTCCCCTGGGGCTGAATGCCCATAGTTCTGTCATACTGTCATCTGCTGGCTCAGATGGTTCACACGTAGTCGAACTCCTGCTGTGACTCAAGGTTCCTCACAGCTCCTCATTCCAGGCAAGTCTTTTGGTCTCTCCATCGATGGTTGGAAGATGATGAGACGTTCACGGTACTGATCCCTTGTCTTGGGGTAGAATGGCGGCGGGGGGGTTCCCACAGCGGACTTACTCCTCCGATGATGCTCTGGGTCAATACATAGTTTTGGTTAGTTCCGGTGACCCCCTCTGCCATGCAGGGTCACCGCATCCCTATAGTACACAGGCATTGACCTGCTCAGCACAGCATGCCCTCCTGGTTATGCTGATCTTCAGCTGCACGGGGCTCCTACCTAATTGACACAGCATTCAGCAAACTTCGGGTGTTACACCCCCACTTGCCATATAGAGTTACAGATCCTTAACTGCACAAGATCTTTGGCCCAATCGGCACAGTGTTCACCATGGCTCACTTCATGATGGCCCTCCCATGGCATACGGGGGTCGCCGACTTTGTCTTGCACACTGGAAATGACCTGATCGGTGCAGGAGCCACTTCCTCACACCTTGCAACAGGAGTCCACTCAGCAGGATTCTCCTCTCGACCACGCTCCTTCCAATGCTCTACTCTTCCTCACAGGGCACACTGTTCTTGGCAAGGAGGCAGGCGATGGTGGTCTAGGCTCCAGGACAGGTGGTCTTGGATTTGCATGGTGATGTCTCCTCACCCAGCAGGAAGACCAGCAGGCCTTTGCCCCCAGTCCTGGTCACAGGCATAAGTCTTGCAGAGCTTCCCCTCCTCACACAGCTCATCTGACTGCCTGGCAGACAGCAATTTTTGGGTCTCAAACTCCCCTTCTTACAGTCCATTTCCAGACACCAAATGTGGTATAGAGTCTTTGAAGTTTATGTTGGGGGTCTGCTTCTTTTGAATTTCCTGCTCATCTCTACCTCTTGAAAGCAGTCTGTCACATAGCCCCACATCACAGGCCAAGGGAGCAACTAGAGTTCACACCTGGATGCCAGCCACAGTGATATGTGTATTTAGCCCAGAGCCCCGGTTGCACTCTATGTTTCTCTTCTCAGCCCCATCTCTTTCCTGAGATGTGCCCAGGCCCCTTCCTAGTGGCCTCTTTCTGAATCAAAGAGCACCCTTTGAAGTCTGAAGGGAAAGCCTGGCTCTCGCCTCTCCAGGGTGTGTCATGTCCAGCTTACAGGAATGCAGCAATCCACAAATCTGCTGGCGAGTATTCCTCTACCTCCTCTTCATGTTTCACCATGCAGGCCTGGGTCTCTCCAAATGGAACCCAGTGCCCTACATGAATTGTACCATTCACAGGCACACATACATCCAGTGCATGTTTACATCCTACACACACTGCACAGCACTGTATCCTTAATGTACTGTACAACTCATAGACACACATAAACCCAGCATGTTATTTTAACAGGCACACACTGCACAGCACTACATTCTTCATGTACTGTACCACTCATGGGCACACATACATCCAGCACATGCATTTGCCATGCATGCACTGCACAGTACTGCATTATTCCTGTCTTGCACCCTTACCAGGCACAGGTACACCCACCACAGACACACCACTCATGCGCAGCGCAGCCCAGCCCTACACACCAAACCGATGTAGGCCAAGGGTGAGTTAAGCACACTGCAGCAGAACTTTAAAAAGGTGAGTGAGCCTGCAGGTCTCACTTCAGTGGCACAGGGTCCAGTTTACTGCTACTCATCACTACACGGTCTGCTGCACCCACTGAGTTCGTTCTGCTAAACTCTTAGTGAAGGCAGTAGCCTCTATGGGTGTAGCGCTTTGGGTGCCCCTCCTGGTCCATCAAGAATACAATCCATGAGACAGGCTTATGTCATGGTGCATACGTATGATCCGGGTTTGCCTATGACAACCGAAATCAGCATTTGGGATCCAGCATCAGTACAGTTGGGCACTCAGGCCAGGGGTGCACGTCCATTACGACGCAGAAGATCTTTCCGTCCCAGCAGAAGGGTAGACTTCAGCCTGTTAAGTCGCACTTCCCTACTCTCACAGGTAGAGATCATTTGACCATTACAAATGTCAAAGCTTAATGTACAGTAGGCGAGACCTCAACATAGATATTAGTTATGAACAAGAGGGTAAACGCTGACTAAGCCACAGCTGTGACAGGCACGGAAAGCTGCACATTCAGCCAGGAAACAACAGAGGAACCTGAAACTAGCATGTGACAGTGCCAGTGAACCTATGACTGAGGGTACAGAGGATGGACTTGAAACTGACCCACGGCGGACAGGATTTACCGAAATTGAGCAAGCCAGATTTAGGGCCGGATGGTCACTTCTGCACCATCTGTTGTGAGGAGTGAACATGATGATCTTGCGAGGAATGGATGGAAACTGAGTTTGGGAGGAAAGAACAGTGTGCACAAGGGAACAACATGTGGTACCCACACCAGCCCAATTTTCATCACCTCTTAAGAACTCATGAAAGTGTGTGAGCTGCATACTAACAGCTCATCAATGCTGGCCATCATCACAGCCCATTTGGGATGGGGGGAATAGGAAATACATCTTGTAACCATATATGTCCGAATGCCAACTTCCATTTTAGTAAATTCACAACTTTGGTCCTCAACAGAGGCCTGTCGTTTTGATAAAGTGCTTTTGTTTTCTAAGAGCCTACAGTGACAGATTCTCCTTCACATATACAAGTATCACAACAAGATGTAAAAAGTGCCCACTTTGTGCCAGAAGTGCCAAAAAATAGCACTTGATGTCAGAGCCACAATTATGTCAAAGAAAAGCCACCATTATGCAACAAAGTATCCTCATATCACAGGGTCACCATTTTGTCAGATGCAGGCCACCATTATATCAAGAAAGATTACAGTCTAGGGAAGGAACTGTACCAATCAATCATAGCATTTGTAAAGCGCACTACATACCCGTGAGGGTCTCAAGATGCTACGGCAGGGGGGGGGGTGGAAGCTGCTACTGTTCGAAGAGCCAGGTCTTGAGAAGTCTTCTGAAGGTCAGAAGGTCTTGGATCTGCCGTAGGCGGATGGGGAGGGTGTTCAATGTCGTGGCGGCGAGGTGGGAGAATGATCTGCCGCCAGCGGTCACACTTCGGATGCGGGGGACAGTGGCGAGGGCGCGGTCTGCGGAGCGGAGTTGGCGGGTGGGGGTGTAGAAGCTGAGTCGGCTGTTGAGGTACCCAGGACCGGTGTTGTGGAGTGCCTTGTGAGCATGGATGAGGAGCTTGAAGGTTATCCTCTTGTTGACAGGGAGCCAGTGCGGGTTTCTGAGGTGGGGTGTGATGTGGCTGCGGCGAGGGATGTCGAGGATCAGGCTTGCAGAGACGTTCTGGATGCGTTGGAACCGTTTCAGGAGTTTGGCCGAGGCTCTTGCATAGAGGGCCATCAGGCCTAATGGTGCAATCTTGAGGACATGGAGCCCCTGCGGCGTGCCCAAGAGATCAGAGCACAAGAGAAGATGAAGACCATGAAGTCCACAAATGCATCCTGCTAACCAGAGAGATAGCACTTGTGATGGTATGCAGTAAGAATGCCCTAGCCGCAGTCAATGGTCCCATTAGAAAGAACCAGAGCACCTTAAGAGCCTTGGTGCTTGAACCAGACCAGTGACCGCAAACAGCAATGACATTGACATTAGTTGGATCACCTAATATCACCCGTGGTGGGTCCTCCACTTTGTTTAGGTTGCAGGTTTTTTTATGGAACGGAGGAAGATTACCCTTCCCCAGGGTAGACTAACTTGACTACGGCCTGATCCAGCAGAGTGAGTCCTCATCCTTCTCCAGTGGCTTCCTCACTTTTCCCCTTTCATCACAGGCACACACATGCACAGCAGAGAACGCTGCACTATTGGTGGATCCAGAGGCGCAGTTGGTGCTCTCCCACTTGGTGTGCCAGACATACCACTTGGAGCGGACACAGCCCCAACCCTAGCCGGCAATGGCAAGCTTGGCTTATAGAGACTGAAAGACATCCAGAAAGGTACAGTGCATGAACAGGACAAGGGGAGTTCTGTTTTTGTTACTCATTATGCTGCAGTCAGCTGTAGTCCTTTCAGAAAAGAGTTGATGGAAAACCCCAGGAACAACCAGGACGCTTTGATGTGGAAGGTCACATATCGGGAACTGGACTGAATGTAGTAATACCTGTCTCATGTGGGCAGCTTAATCAGCCCTGACTGCCCCTAACCACAGTAAGAAATTACCCTACTGACTGTACAGTATAATCAGGGACAGGCTGGTCGTAGTGGGCACCGGGCATTTCCCCGGGTGAGCTGGAGAGGCAGGGGTCCGTTTTGCGGCAATGGGGGCCGGTTTTGTCACTGGGCTGTTTTTGCAGCTGTGCTGCAATATCGGCCCCAATGACAAAATAAAAGCAGCAGCGGTGCTTGACACTAGAGCTACTCGGTGCCACAACCCCCCAAAAACCCCCTCAGTTGAGTAGAATTGCCAGGGCTGGTTTCTCTTTCCAGTCTGGCCATGTGTATACTACTACCCTCCGACCTTTACGTACAGTATTGTGCTGTAGGGTCAGACTAGCCTATAGGGCAATCAGGCAGTGCCCAATGGGCTGGGTTGACAGATCAGTGTGTGGGATGGTTTCTCAGCAGTTATTGGCCGGTTTTATGGCCAGTTGGCCCAGGTTTTTACTGTTGATTTCCGTATTACCGCTTTTTTAGCAATCTGCTTTCGATGATGGGGTCCACTTTTATTTTGTCCCAGTCTGACCCTGTTGTGCTGTGTGTGAAAAGTAAAGTGCAAGAAATTGATGGGGAATAATTTATTGACTGCTATCAACTTTTTCATTGAGTTCTGAGCCTCTAACCTCACAACACCTCCCTGAATAAGTGTTTGATTGCTCAACTTTGCTACTCTGGGAGTCGGGGTGTTAAAGAGGAGTACCCATTGCTTAATTTGAGCCGGCACTTGATTGGTTTCCAGTGCTGGCACCAGCACTTAGTTGTTAACACCGCAACGATGACAGTCTGCCACATGGTGGCGCTACTCATCTAATTTAGAGACGAGCAGACACAACGGTTGTTTATTAATACAATATACTTAAAAAATTACTAATACCTGCCTCACCTGCCATTCTCTTAGCTTTGGGGACCTGGAATAATCTGAACTGTCACATTTACATGCGAGAGAGATTGTTAGTAGTTGTTTTGGTAACGCCATTGACAGTGATGACAGGGGCGACGGGTGTTGCAAGCTGCAGTGGCCTCCTGGTCAGGGCCCTGGCACCTATTATTTTACAGATTAATACCTGGGTGTATCTGGTGCTCAATAGTAAGGTAAAGCTTCAGAACATCACAGAAAAAATGCTTTGATTGTTTTTGTATGGGACCATTAACACCAGGTTGCCCTGAGACTCCTGAAATAAATGCCCACGCTTGCCCTTTCATCCAGCATAGGTTGGTCATGGGATGCTGGCAGAACTTTCACATTATATGAGTAATCCATACAAACCTGCTCTCACTAAGCTGCCCTAAGACTGCAGAATCACTCCCTGGAGTGGTGAATCATTAACAGAATGGCACAACATCCGATTTACAAATACGATTTAAATCACTATTGATTATTCTGAATGCTTTGATTAGAAAACATAATACCCAGACACAAATAACATTATATGATACAAGTATCATATTGTAATATACTTGTTTGCACTGAAGTTATGTAGTGGCTTTACTAACAATTTCTCCCATTGCCCACTTCAAAACTGCTCATTTTATCAACATCAGAATGATAAAGGAAACCTGAACCTGCAAATATGCAAAGCTTTACCCTGCAGGTTATGTAGGCAGATCCCTTCAGAAGGTGCATTGACCTCTGAGCTATCACTGTAGGTTATTAAGAGAGCAATATGTTCTGCCACACCTTGCAAGTTGTGCAGAACTTAAAGCTGAGCTGCGGAGGTACAGGAAAGGGAAGGAGGTGTTACTAGAAGCGAGAGGCCGGCGAACAAGGAAGACAGAACAAAGAAACCGGATGTGATCATGCTGTTTGGTTGTACAGCACTTAACGCCACCCTTAGCTCACTTCAAAGCGCTGAGGGGAAACAGGAAAGTGAAGGAGGGGACATGAGCGCCGATAAGGAAACAGCACTGCGCTGCGGCGTGGTTTCCCTTTCTGGGGAGATTACTGGCGTTTTTAGTAACATAATTGAGAGATTAGAGTGTATTATGGAGATAAGGCTTCTCGGAAGAGGTGTGGCGCCGCGGCCAGGGCGACTGAGACTGGAATCTGGGGATCACGGTTCGATCCCCAGCGCCGGTGGCAGATTAACCCAGCACCATGTAACTCTGGCCAATAACTTGTTTAATCTTCCCGATGGCCCCAAGCGCCTAGAGACCCTTACGGGTGATTGTTCGTGCTTTACAAATGTGGATTTATATTATAATATTTATTTATGCATTTTTATATAGCACATACTTTACCCAGAGGTGTCAGAGCGCTTTACAATAGAGCGAAGTAAATTACATAAGGAAAGAGACAGTGACGTAGCTAGCCCTTTGGGCGTCCAGGCGGTCCCTGTGTTTGCTGCCCCGCGGCAGCATTGAGGTGGGGTGCTGGTGAGATTCAGCCAACGATTGCCGTCCGGCACCGCCTTGGCTTGCAGCAGAACCTTCTCCGCGGGCACTCGTAGTTTAACCTGAGGGACTCAGGGCACGACCGCTGGCTTGGAGACGTCCGCTGCCTACCGTCCGTTCGCTGACAATGACGGGTCTTGCATGGCTTCCTCTTGGCTGACGTCGGTGATGGTCTGTGGTGAGATCTACTAGTTCTTTTGGTGGGCTGCGTCATGATCATGGACGGGGTCTAATGTGAGAGTTCACGGAGGTGTTGCTGGACCGACTGTCCCTGTGGAACGCTTGGCTGTGATCGGTACCCTGTCGGTGGGGCAATGTCTCTTCTCGCTCTCCCGCCTGGGGAGGCCCGTCGTCGGGGTTGCTGCGGGACTATAGGAAGGCTGCGCTGGAGCCGCTGCTTGTGTGCCGTCTGGGGCAGCTGCAGGACCGCCGAGGAGCCGTTGCTTGGTCGCACGCACAACCCTCACGGGTGGATGAGTCTTGGCCAAGACTTGCACTCATTGCCGCGGTTCCGGTGTAGGCCAGGTTCACAGGAGGTTTTGGGTTCCCTTTAGTCGGCTGGTGTGGCAACGGTTAAGGACTCCAGTCCATCGGTACTCAGGGAGTGGTGCTTGACGCATGTGCCGATGGCTGGCGTGGGTGACGGTTGCCAGCCATGTGGTGATTCGGAATGACAGGTGTTGGTGATTTGCTGGGAGAGTTCGGATGTTAGGATGGACCTGGGCAGCCACGTGCTTCCGCCTTGCTGATGTTGAGTGTCCATGGCGGCTTAACACGTAGAGTGTGTTGATCCTCTCTTGCCTGGCTTGGGGGCCACTGCCGACTCCATCTTGAGGCGGTGTGAGGACGGACACTCAGGGCAGATCTTCACCCATGGCATCTGCGGACAGGAGCAGGGATGCCCCTTGACTTGGACAGCCGACGCTTGGGGAGTGGCCGTTCACCTGGAGACGTGTTGTGGAGAGACGCGGTTTGCAACTGCTGCGGCTTACGTTCGGTTCTCCTGTGAGGCAGTGCCCAGGGACGGTGATCCGCCTTGGTGGCTGTCAGATGTGTCAGGGTGAGCTCTTGGCTTGCTGTGAGTCCCCGGTCTTCCCCTTTTTCCGGTCTATTCAGTCTTCCTGTGTCTTCCGGTTTTTCAGGGTGACAGGGCTGTCACTCTTCTTTCTTCGAGGGCGTTGTGCTTGGACCTCGAGGCGGCGCTGTCATGGCGCCGGCTTCTGCCTTCGCTCCGGCGCGCTCCTTGCTTGCTGGGCGGCGTGACGTCCAGTCGCGTGTCGCTGGCGTTGGAGCGCCTGTTGCTGTGGCGGCCGCCACGTGGAGTGTGCAACTCCTTCCTTGCCTGTCGTGGGTCACCGCCGACTCCATCTTGAGGCTGTGTTGAGGAGGACACTGTGTCACGGACACTGTGACGCTTTCGGGCCGCTGCGGGTGCGACTCCTCTTTTGCCTGTTGTGGGTCACCGCCGACTCCATCTTGAGGCAGTGTTGAGGAGGACCCTGTGTTGCTTTTCTGCCCTCTGCGGGGCTTCGCTGGTGCAGTGGGGACATGGTCGCTCTCTGTGCTGCGCTCAGCTGTGTGTCGTTGCGGAGATGCTTCTATCTCCCGGGTGCCTGCCCGCGTTGTCGGATTCACTGGTGTGGTCTTCTACGTGCTCCGGACCACGTTTGCTCCGTCTTTGCCTTGCGTGCTCTCTTCCAGCACTGGGGTGCCTGTGGTGTGGTTGGCGGTTGTGCCTGTTCACCACAAAGGGGCAGGTGATGCGACCTCTTCCTTGGCGGTGGCGTTGGACAGCCACGTGTTGTGCGTGCACTGCACCAGTTTTCCTTGTGCTATTGCGGGAGGCAGCTCCCTTGGGACGTTGCTGTTTCGGCTGGTCGTCCGCTCTTGTGGCTTGTGTCGCAGCGTATTTGGTGTTGCTGCTTGAGCTTGATCGGCGCGTGCCTGGGCTGGAGAAGGTTACGGGCTTCCAAAGAGTACTCAGTGTTGCGTAACAGTATTTTCTTGCCAAAGTCTAAACAGCCTGTCAGGGTGTTGCGCTTCGCACCCCGCCGCCGTATGCTTCTCTTGGGGTTTGCTGTCTCGTGCGTCTCGGTACTTCCTCGTGCTGTCGTAGTCCTGGGCCTCTGGTTGTATCTCGGCCATGCGGTGACTGCATGTGCCAGCAAATCCTAGCAGATGGCTTGCCCCTTCTTCATTGACGTGCAGTGAGCGGCTGACGTGTGTTGAGGCTTGGTGCTTCTGTGAAGGGGCAGCACGTCCTTCTTCACTCCTGTCTGCGGGGAGGCGTGGTCACTGCAGGAGACCCCGGTCAATCCTTCTTGCGGTTGCCAGCGAGGTAAGTCTTGGCTTTTGTCTTGCGGGAGTGGTGGAAGCTTAACGCTTCCTCAGCTGGCTTCTCTTCCTTCCTCAGCAGCCTCAGCTGTGTCCGCCTGGCGAAGGAAAACAGGTCGGGGTCCTGCAGCCTGCTAGTTTTCTGTGCGATGCGGCCAGACGACCGCTCGGGCGTGCTGTGGACAATCACTGTGAGACAGGGTATAGGGGTGCGGTTCCCTTCCTGCAGTACTGCACACCATCATTAGGGGGCACTGCCCTTGTCTGCAAAGGCTGTTGCAGTTGATGCTTGCTGGCCTGTGTGCTTGGAGAGGCATATGAGGCAACCCTCTTTCGCGGTACTGGCTTCTTGGGCCTCAGGGTAAATCTGTCCTTGGACTGTGGGATTCTGCTGGTATAGGCGATGCCGGTACCGGCTTGTGTTGCTTCAACGCACTGTGACCGGGATTATGCACTGGCAAGCGCTTGTAGAGAGGCCACTGCCGTTTGACTTCGTGCTTCCAGGCCATACATACTGCTCATGCTGGCAGATCCGCTCATGCGCCGTGCGGTGCACAACATGCACGGTGGGGCAGTGGGTGCGGGAGCCGTGCTCTGTGGATGTCAAAGGAGGCCAAAGTTTTTTCCCTCTCCTACCATCTTCCTTGGCATTAGCGCGGTGACTCTGTGGCACTCTGGATACACTCACCGCCTCCCAGCACACGAGGGACAAACTCTACTACTGGCAGGTGCGGCTCTGCAGGAGAGAGGAGCGCAGTCAGTCGATAGCGCGGGAGGCTTCCAAGGTACGCGGGGGTATTGCAGGCTGTGCAGCAGTGCTTGGGGCAGAGTTGGCTTGACCCTCACGAGTGTCTTTGCGCGTCGAGGCCCCCTATTCCTTTCCAGCACTTTACGGGCTTTGGTGTGTGCATTGAGTTTGCGGGACAATCGGGGCATTTCCTGTGTGCTGCTTCTTGTGGGACGCTGCGGTATTCCCAGGCAACCGCCAGGTGGCGCTGCGCGCCGCTCTTTCAGCCGCCGTAGCCGTTTTGTCGATCACGAGCGTGATGTCGGAGTTAGGCGGGCTTCTCCTTTTTGTGGGCCGCATCCAGGTGTGGGAGACAGAGGCATTTGCCGGGTCATTTCGCGGCGCTGGATCGGAGCCTTCTGCTGTGACGCGGCTTTGCTGGGCAGCCGGCGGCAGACAAGATGGACTACCCCCTCCTGAGCAGGTAAGGGGGGCACGGACTCATTCCCCGCAATGCCGCCTCACTGTCACTTCCTCCCCCGGCGCTCACTGAGCAGTCGCTGAGTGGGGGTGCAGCGCGTCCTCCCTGGGCAATTTCAGTCCTACCTCAGGTGCTACAGCCGCTCTGGTGCATCGGCGTCCACTGGTGCTCTCCTGTGTCAGGGCTCACAGATGCCTGCGCTCTGCAGGGGTGCCGTAGGGTGGCCCACTTTCCCTCCGGTGTAGGTGCTTCAGGAGGCGTTCAGCTGCGCCGCGACGGTCGCCAGTCGGCGGACGCTGAGGTGGCCCGCTACTGCCCTCGGGGGGAATTCAAGCATCGCAGTGGGGCGGTAGGCTTATCACCCTCACACCTGAGCTGGGCATCGGCGTCTTCTCTCCGCTGCACCGTAGCTGATGAGGGTGGGAGGCAGCCAGTCTCCGGTCGACACACCGTGACGCTGTCAAACTCGCTTCACGGGCTGCGGGAAATTCACATCTCTGGCATGTTCCCTCCCCTCGAGGGACGATGAAGCGCCGAGACGCAGGCACACGGGGTCAGACCCGCCTCGTCGCCAGTGTAATGTTGGGCCTCAGGCCCACATGAAGGTGAAGGAGCGACACGGACACAAGGATATGTCGGGTAGCAACTGGCCACGAGCACGTGCACTCGGGCCCTTTTATTGACGGGGCCACGTCACTCGTGACACCCGTGATGGATGGGTGGGGGGGTGCAGTGTGTCCAGCCCTCGAGGGAGTGGCTGGGATTACAACTTCCTGTTGAAACACTAGAACGTGTCTCGCAGGACACTACAGGGGGGTTGGCGAGGAATTCCCGCCCCGGGACTGCAAGTAAGCATGGGAGGAAGCTGCCGCCCCAGAAACACGTGCTGCCTGGGGCGGATCGCCCCTTCCTTGCTACGTCACTGGAAAGAGAGTAATATGGTAGTAGGTATCATTACTTATATGTACAACAGTTACTTGTGGTGAGAGTTACAGATTAACAAATTACATATTTACTCAAGATTACATATTAAGAAAAGGTGGAGTGATTAGGGTTTCACAAATGCATAATACATATTACAAAATTGAGACAGAGGGTCGTAGTAGCTCTCATGAGTGGCATGTGACAATCAGGGTCATAAACTGGGATTAGGGGGCGTGTGCCTGGGAGAGGTGGGCCTTGGCGAGGAGAATTATTGATCGAAGTGTCTTTGGAAGTGAAGAGTTTTAAGATCTGATTTGAAAGTCCAGAAAGAGGCAGTGGTGAGTAGGTTTGGAGGCAGCAAGTTCCAAAGTCTAGACTTATTACCTGAGAGGGATTGCGCCATAAGTCTATGTTCCACAGTCTGGGACAAGAGATGTCAGACCTCTTCTCTCTTCCCAGTCCTGTTACTTCTTTGTAGAACTCAACTCTGGCTAGAATACAAGCAACACAGGAGTCCTTACTATGTCCTCCCCCGATTTTCATGCTTGTTCTGGTTGCTCTGATGAGTGGATCTCCGGTGATGTCCCTTCAAAAACAGTGGATGCCATTTACGATCCCACTCTCCAATCGCACATGAAGGATCAGGTTCTAAACATCGGTTAGCGGGTGGGTCTAACAACAATCCAGAGTGTGGTGCTTGGTCTGTCGGTCTGATGAGGCTCTTGGCTGGATGTTTGGCATCCGAATGGACACCAACCTCTTGAATGTTTAGAGAGAGCTGCTCAGTGCTATACATCTAGGCCAGTAAAGATTGCCAAACCTCTCCACATTTTTAATACCATGATCCACAATCTACTCTGATACCGTTTTGTAAATATAAAGTAATGTAAAATAGACTTTTTCAGTGCACTGATACCGTGGCGCAAGGTAATAAGAACAACTGGAGTGCGGTCAGCAGACTACAGTGCTCTAGGTTTGGCACTAATAGTTTTATTGTTTTATTGATGTTCCTGTTCTCAGCAAGACAATTTAATTGCTTGATGGTGAATAATATTTCAATAGGATCTGAGGTATATATATTCTTTTGATTTTTTAAGAAACCTTTGTGTTTTCCCTTTGTATCAATTTGTGTTAAAATGGCAAAATAGTGTGACAACTCTACCACTGACTGCGTTGCTTAGTTACACACACTTTTATTGCTGCTTAATTTAGTCAGTCTTGACGCATACTTTAGTCAACCTTCCCAAATAATTTGGTCCTCCATTGCTCTCTATTCTCTCTAATCCCTGGACCAAGGCGGGCTCGCTGGCCTTTTTTAAGTGACATATGTAATGCAAGTGTAAATTGAGGAAGATTGCAAGCAACACCATCAGCAATCAGCAATCTCACGGGAGGGTCACCAGTGAATAGGTCATTTTGTAGTAGGGTGACAAAGTTGAGAACTTATTGAACCTGAGATCACAATTGGCACTGTATCTCTCCTACCAACAACCGGTCTCCCGTGTTTCAGCACAAAACCCATGGTCACCTGTAGGACTTCTACCTCACACTCTGGAGGCAAGACCTAATGGAGCGGTGAACAATCTTTAGGTAGAATACTATCAGGGACCTCACTAGTAACCTGCTTCTTGCGTAGCGATCTCGCAGAGACGACATGAGCTATCGCCCCCACGCCCACCCTACCCCACTCGGGATTGTACAACAAACTAGGATAGGGATGGAGGTGGGGAAGGTAGCCTATAACAGCAGGACGGTGTCAGGAAGATGGTAGCGGATGTCCCTCTAGTTGGAAACGCCTTGGACCCCAACTGGACAGGGAGACAAAGGAACAACGGTTACACTCAGCACCACAGTCGTACACCATTTACTATCATGCACTCATGCGGGAGCCAGTAGTTACCTCAAGGAAGAACATCACAGGTTTATCCCCATCGAGAACAGAGAACGGAAGTCTTGCCATAACCATCAGAGTTTCGGCGCAGCTGATAAGTTCATCAACCAGCGCTCCTGCGCTTTAACACAAAAGGAAATCCAAAGCAAATAAGCGCCCCTGCGCAATCTGGCAAGCAAAAGTTAAAGGAAAATAACTAGAACCCCAGCACTTGGGGCTTGGCAGCAATGGTGTAAGGATAATCCAGATAGAGACCACTCAAGACGTGAACAGCAAAACAAATGCGCTCCAGCGCTGTGAAGAACGGAAAACAAAGTCTAGCAACTGAGAAGCGCTCCAGCGAGGCAAGCTTACCACCACGAGGAAGCGCTCCCGCGCGGAAAGCTATGATCTATGAAGCACTCCAGCGTGGGAAAGCTATGTTCAAGGAAGCGCTCCAGCGCGGTCAACGCGCTAAGAAGCGCTCCAGTGCGGCCAAACAACAAGCAGGAAGCGCTCCTGCGCGGGGAGATACCAGCAAGGATTCAGGAAGCAAGTCCGGCTTCCGACATAGATGCGAAGCGCCGCACCGGGGGGAATCCGCTGTTAAAATGCGCAATCCTCCCGGAAGCACTGATGACGTCAGGGCAGTTCCGGCTAGAACGCTGGACCGCCAACCGCTAGAGGCCGGAAGTGAGGGGATCGCGTCCCGCATGAGGCATCACACCAGCGCTCACAGGCACTCAGTAAGGAGACGGGGAGGGGCCAGCAGACTAACCATGACAGATACATGTTTGGTAATAGATTGCAGGTATTTAGTGCATTCTTCAGGCACTCTTAGGCCCTGATTACAAGTCCCTGGAGTTTGCAGAGGGATCAAAATTGGAAGTGTTGTGTGATGATTATCATATCTTTCTTTGGTAGATTCTGAAAGGCCAAACCTGCCAACATTCATTGGGGGGAAATGGCATGGAGAAATCTTGCAGAATTCTGTGTCTTAAACACCAGTTTTACTTGATAAGCCTCATTCCCAAGTGAATACTTATAATAAGAGGTATGTGCCATACCCAGTACCTGCATCACTCTAGGGTAATGGTATTTACCATGTGTGGTAAAACCCCACCGTATTCTATACAGCTTTGATTCAAAGCCTTTATCCATAGTCCATAGGGGAAGAGTTCTTCTGTACAGTTATTAAGTCTCGCCTGAGGCACCGCACATGCACTGTCACTTGCAACAATCTGTTGTTTCTAAACAAAAAAATTCTAAAAAGGGGCTTCTAGCCCACCCATTACTTACCATTGGTTGGCTTCATTGTCACTCTTATTTTCTTTTGTCTGCTTCACTTTGTCTCTGCTTTTTTGTTTTCTTCCTAGGAGCATGACCCAAGTACTGATTGAGTTTATGATTAGTCTTCTTTCGCACTGCTTGCTCTTGGAGTGTGGTACTTTTTGGTGAGTGTGTATTATTCATGTTTATGTTCTTTTTGCTCACACCTATGCTGCTCTATCTCGTTTTTTAGCTGTTTTTATGCCTCTTCTTTTCTGCTTTTTCGTCTTGGGCCCTCTGCTTCCCTCGCTCGTTTTCCTGATTTTTCAAAACTTCATTTCCTACTAAGCTGCTTTTCTCTGGCCAGTCTTGTCAAAGATGCATAACAAAACAACACCGCAATTTAATAAATGTTAATAAAGTTAGGTAGTAGTATTCATGAAGAGTGTGATTGTTTATGACTCATCCTTGACCTTGTTTAAGCCGCATTCTGTGGAATGCTGCCTGTGAGAAGCTGGCTTAGTATATGGTGCACACTTATGTAAGTGGGCACCCTGCACTAATCCTGACAACCCTTATGGTGATTTTAGTGGTCTTCGACAACCTTAGAAAGCTCTCTAAGTGGTAGCTGTTGAGAGCAGCCTTCAGGCTTAGTCCAGAAGGAGTGTAAAACAACTTGTTTTACCAGAGCATAATCTTATTGGTTTAGATTAAGTGAAAAAAGAACCACACAGTGTATTTATAAAAATATGTATTTATTATAAGACACTCGCTAACACATACAAATATCTCCTACCCAGAGATATATACAATGCACACAATACTTTGCAAATAAACAGGTAAGTAGCACAAATACACAGTGGTCGCCAGGGGGAGACCAAACCATATACTAAAATTGTGGTATGTGAACCACCACTCAAGTCAAGACTATACCCAGAAGACGTAGAAGTGATGGGGACTCAAGGAAGCACCCAAGGTAAGTAACCAGGAACCACACGGAGGCCGTATGCAGAGAGGGAATACGATCGCGGGGCTCAATACAAGTCAATGGGTAAGTCGCGGTTGCAATTTTAAAGAAGAAGGAACCTTCCCAGTGGATCCTGAAGAAACTCCGTGAAAGACAGAAGGTTGGAGAGCCACCCCACCCACGGATACCCTAGGAACCAGGATACCTACACCAGGGAAGCCGGGTGCATAGGTGTGTAATGGCATTGGAAACCGTCGTCGAACTCAGTGGAGGACTTCAGGAAGATGCCGCTGCTGGAGAAGGTGAAAGTGTCCAGTGGAACCCAAAGCTGGATTCAAGATGAGAAGTACCTGCAAGCAGAGGGGATAGAGTCGATGCCACTCAGGAGTGACCAGGAGGCACGGTAGACGAATGCCCACCGATGTCGGGTGTTGCAGGAGAGCTGACGGTGGCCTTGGAGCTGTGTGGACAAGAAGATGCTGTGAAAGACCAGGAGCCATTCACGAGCTGTCCCATGTCAGATGTCAAGAGTTGAGGGGTCGTTGTCTGTCGGGGGCACCAACAAGCCTTGGCAACTGCAACCAACGTGGAAAGCGAAAAAGGTGCAGTGTCTGGACCAGCAAAGTCCACGTGACTCGCCACAAGCATGTGAGTCAGAGCAGGCCCGAGCAATCAGGGGAACCTGCTGAATTCAAAGAAGACCCTCAAGAGGACCCACAGGCCGGAGGCACTAGAGTCGTAAGAGGACCTTGAGCAGCTCGCCAAAGATGCAGGCCCACGATGCAAATGATGCGGTGAGTATGAAGATCTTTGTCACAGAAGATGCTTGAAGTTGGGGCTACTTGGAGCCTGAAGATCTTAGTGGAAGGCAGCCAACAAGCCTTTGCAACGGCAAGTCAACACGGTGCACAGGGGCTCGGCCCCTTCGGCTCTGAAGAGGGATACTGGCCTCAAACTTGGTGAGAGGACAGGGAAGGCCTCGAGGGATGTTAAGAACCACTACCTGTGTTGCTGAGCCTCTCGGAGTCCGTGGGAGCCCACAATCAGCAGACCGGTCAGCTTTGTTGTGGTGCCTGCAGATTCAGGGAAGTGACTCCTTTACTTCAAGGGAGATTCCTTCAGGTATCTTGGATCTCCACAGGCCTTATAATGTTCCTATATGGAACACAGGCACGGACTTTGCAGCAGACGAGCAGGGCGACGAGACCAGGAGCAGCAGGAGTCTTCCCAGTTGCAGTCTCGATAACCAGAGCCAAGTCCAGTCAAGTCCAGAGTGACCAGACGGTCGAAGAAGAAGTTGTGTCTTGATATGAGTCTTGTCCCACGACGAATCTAGGACCCACCAACAAATAAGCCCTTAAGTACCCTAAGAAAGGGTTGGGATGATTCAGGGTTCCCTCCCAGGGGAGAGGTCGGACAGTGGGGAGGATACTCCCATGTCCTTTGTCCAGTTTCTCACCAGAGCTGATTTGAACTGGACTATGCAAAGCGGGCACCAAATGTGACCCTCAAGCAGACTGAGTGGCGCTGGCAGGTGCTTCCATCCGGCCTCAATACACTAAACCCTGTCTGGGAGGTGGTCACACCTCCCTGTGACAGGATAGCTATTGTTCTGCCTTCCCCTGTTTGATCTTGGCTCAGCAGCAGGAGGGCAGAATCGTGTCTCTGGTCGGCAGCAGCCATGTTGTGCTTTCCGGGTGTAGAAGACTGGTACCGCGAGCACTGAGGGACTCCTGGAGGAGCTTTACAGTGCATGTAATCATACCCCCACACCGTAATACCAAACATGACAGGGTTCATTACAGCCATTTTAGACACGGTCATTGCATAATGATGCATGGCCACTCTATGTATCATAATGGCTGATGCACTTACAACCCATTAAAATGTACTATGAAGGTTGTAGGGGTGTCCTGCTCATGCAGGGGCACCCTCACACTTAGAACTGGGGATCCTGTCTTCAGGATTGAAAGGCATGCTTTAGGGGTGACTTATAGGTTTTAAGTGCAGTGACCTTAGAAGTAGGGAAACCTATATCTGTCGTAAGTGATGCAAGCACCAGCTTACACAGGCTGCAATTGCAGGCCTGTAGTTACAGTTTGAGTGGTCTCCCATGGGTGGCATAATACATGCTTCAGCCCAATGGGGGATCCCTGGTGT
Source organism: Triturus cristatus (assembly GCF_964204655.1). Taxonomy (NCBI): domain Eukaryota; kingdom Metazoa; phylum Chordata; class Amphibia; order Caudata; family Salamandridae; genus Triturus; species Triturus cristatus. The sequence continues at coordinate 342,666,550 of NC_140592.1, read as the reverse complement.
ACCAATGCCCTGGGTACCTCATTACCATATATTAGGGACTTATAAGGGTACACCAGTATCCAATCTGGGATGTACCCAAGTACTTAAGATGACCACTTTAGGGGGAGAAAGCACAGAGATTGGGGTCCTGATTAGCAGGCTCCCAGTCAGACTAGTCAGAAACAGCATAGCACCAGGCAAAAAGTGGGGGTAACCATAAAAACCATAAAAGCGGATCCTACTTTTCTCCACTGCCCTCCTATCCAATTTGGGAAAATCAACATAAGTTACATGTTTTTCAATTGCATTATCAGGCTATGATGGCGCTTGCCTGAATGCATGTGTTTGCGTGCGGTTAGAGGTTAAGATGTTGAATGCATCAATGCCATGCCATACCATACTCCCACCATAATATACTGTACAATAACAGGCCATGACATTCCACACCATTCTATAAGGAACAGACCATAACATACCAAATACACAATAACAAACCATACCATACCATACTATACTATACAATAAGGGGCCATACCGTAACATACCATAATATAACAGCTCATACCATATCATATTATAAAATGACAGGTTAAAAGCATACCGTAATACAACATACTCTACAATAACATGTGTTACCATGTCATACTACCCATCATCATCATCATTAAGTCTTTATTTTGATTAAAATAATCATAAAAGACAGCACAAACAGTATTAAGTAAAAATGCTTAAGATAAGAACACAGCCGTAAATAGCAATCATAAGAAATATCGCTAAAAACCTTAATTAGTACTAAAATTTGTATCATATAAAAAGGCTCAAGAGTACAAAAACCACAATAAAGCCATAGAAATACATCGATAAAATGTGTGAGACAAAATAATTCAACACCATTGTAAGTTCATTAACAGGGCCACGCTAAAATAACTTTACGTAAGAGTAGTTATAACTAGACTTGGGTTTCTCTTAGTTTTTTGGAACGGATAAGCCAAGCCCATTTAAAACATTTCGCCATAGCAATAACTATTGGGTCGTTAGTGGATGTCTGCAGAATCCTTAGTGCCTCCGTGGCAGATCTAGTACCTAGGTTCATACAGATAGGTTTCAACCATTTAGTCCTGGGTAACTTATAGGCCGGACACACAAAGAGAACATGAGATATGGATTCCGTCTGGGCCAGGCAAACAGGACAGTGATCTGGCCCATGCAGAAGCCATTTACTTGTAAAGGTGTTGATCAGAAGAGAGCCAACCCTAAACTGGGGGTTTAGTTTCCTATCCATTGGTTTTAGGATGACATCCCAGTAAGCTTCAAGCACAAAGTCCTGTTTGTGCGTCAAAAAGTCCCTCGACAGGGTGGGCCTAATAGTAGAGGAAAAATAATTACTCTTAATCATGTCCCAATAGGCAGTCTTAAACTCCCTTTTTGTTGGGAATGGGTTTTCTTCAGGGTGCTCCCATAGACCACTCATCCCCATCCCACACAGGGTGTTTTTTACATTCTGTAGCCATTTGATCTTACCCAAACAACCAACCCCCCTGAAATCCAGAAGAGATTTGGCATATTGGGAAAGCTCGGGAGTGACCCAGAGCCGTCTCCAGAATGCTACTGGTCTATATCGGGCTAAATCCTCAATACGTAAGCAACCCAAATCCATAAAGAGGGGCAACAGTGGTGAAGATTGCGGAAGGCTCGTGATAGCTCTGACAAATTTATTCTGGGCTCGTACCAAGATGGAGATGTTCTCATAACCCCATAATTCGGCACCATATAGGATTGAAGTGATGACCTTGGTGGTATATATTTTAAGAACAGGGGCTATGGGCTTGGTAAACGAGCGGCTATGTTCTTTCACAAGAGCTACTGCCAGCAGTGCGTGTTTTAAAGCTAGCAAATCAATGTGAGGTTTCCAGTTAAGCTTCCTGCCTAAGGTAGTCCCTAGGTACGCGAATGCATCTGTCTGTTCTAAAAGGGCATTGTTCATGTACACACTGCTTTTAATGATCTTGTGTTTGTGAAAAACCATGAACTTTGTCTTGTCCACATTTACCACCAGCCCATGATCTTGACTGAACACCTCAAACCTAGATAAAGCAGCCTGCAGCCCCTTCTGTGTCTTAGATAGGATCAAGGTGTTGTCTGCGAACATGAGCAGTGGTATCCTCAGCCCCGCCAAACTCGGGGCATCAGTATGACATGTGGAGTAATAGTAGACCACCCTGTCAATAAACAGGGAAAACAATGTGAGCGCCAGGACACATCCCTGGCACACCCCCTTTAGGACAGGAAATTTATCGGTGACCTCACCCTTTGAGCCCCACCTAACCTGTGCATAGTTCGATGTGTGCAATTTGATTAACATGGCTAATAGCTCCTGTGGCATCCCTGCGTCCGAGAGGACGCTCCACATTTTATTACGAGGGACCAAGTCGAATGCAGACTTAAGGTCGATAAAAGCTGCATAAAGAGATCCTCCCCCTATATTAACTACTTTCCAGTAAATCACAACGAACCTAAAGACTTGGTCGATGGTGCTAGTAAAGGGGCGAAAGCCGGCCTGCAATGGTGATAAAATCTCATACTCCTCAATCCACACTTGGACTCTACTGAGGACCAACCTGGCAAATAGTTTCTGCATTGAATCAATAAGGCGGATAGGCCTGTAATTGCCAGGTAGCGAACCGTCGCCCTTTTTAAAAATCAGAATATTGACTGCTCCAGACCATGTATCAGGGATTGGTTCACCACTAGCTATGATGTTGGCTAAAAAAGTGATGTAGGTGACCCATTTCTCTTTGTCATGCTGAAACAAGTCTGCTGGTATACAATCCGGACCTGGTGCCCTTCCTTTCGGTATCAGTGGGAGAACCTTCTCTACCTCAGAGCTGTCAAACGATAAAATGGTAAGGGTGAAACCAAGTTGGGGGTGAGTCGAGACATTATTTGAATCAGAAAATTGTGCTTCAAAGTACGCAACCCATGATTCTGGTGCTACATGGTTAACTAGTATGTGTGGTGTTCCATTGCTTCCCCAATCAAGTCACCCTCACCCACCCTTACCTCCACCCAACCCTGAACCCGCAAGTCACTCTCATCTCTATTTACCTTCTACTCATTCAGGAGCCCTCCAGTCACTCTAACCTCTCTTTACCTCTACCCAGTCCCTGAACCCTGAAGTCACTCTCACCGCCCTTCATCTCTACTGACCCTGAGCCCTCAAGACCCCCTCACCTCCCCTTACTTCTGCCCACCCCTGAACCGTCAGATCATGCTCACCAGTCTTTAACTCTACCAACCCCCAAGTCAACCTCACCTCCATTTACCTCTACCCACCCTCGAACCCTCAAGTCACCCTCTCCCCCCTTTATCTCTTCCCCACCCTTGAACCTTCAAGCCACCCTCAACCCCCTTTAACTCTCCTCCCCCTGAGGCCTCAAATTACCCTCACCTCCATTTACCTCTGCCCAACACTGAGCCCAAGCCCTCAAGTCACCCTCACCTTCATCTACCTCTACCCACCCCTGAGTCCTTAAGTCACCCTCATCTCCCTTTACCTCTACCCACACCGAACCCTCAAGTCACCCTAACCTTGCTTTACCTCTCCCCACCACTGAACGCTCAAGTCTCCCTCACTTGCCTTTTTCTCACGAACCCCTAAACCCTAACGTGCCCCTTACCTCCCGTTAACTCTACACATTCATAAACCCTAAGATCACCTTTTTAAATAACATTAATTTATGCTCTTCATATGTTTGGCAGACACCTTTACCTCTTTAACAGTCTGCCACTTTCTTGCCCCCTCCCCTGTACTTTATGTCTCACCTAAGACAGCGTATGTACGCTTGCGAGACATTTTATTAACTTAGGGGGCTTAGAGCCTGCCCATTAGTTACCATTGCTTGGCTTCATTGTTAGTCCCGTTTCCTTGCATCTCTTTGGCCAGCAAGTGCCAGCTTTATGTTTGTCCCTACCCTGGAGTATGGCCCAAGTACTACTTTCCTTACCTAGCATCCTTACACTCCTCACGTCTTTCAGAGGTACTTTTGTTTCATTTTACTTGCACCCCTTTCTTCTTTCCCACTCCTGTATTGTATGCCTTGCCCCCACCCTACTCCTGCATTGTTGCTTGTCTAGTCCATCACTTGCTCGTTGTTGCTTACCCCATCCACCCACCCCCTTAATTGCTTGACCCCTCCTGATAATTAAGCTTTTTTGTGAAGTCAGAGCATAATCCCACACTAAGAAAACAGATCACTACCCCTCGCAGTCAGTGCTGGCCGTATGTCGTATCACATTTTTTCTAACATTTAGCTGCGCTGCTGTACAACATGGTTAAAAGAAATTAACCAAGCCAATAGTTCTCTCGATAAGCAAGACCTATTGGTTTCCCAATGCTTGTTAACCTTGCTGCTAAATAGCAAATTACTCATATGATCCGACCCATAGAGGGCCATATGTGTGAATAAAATGTTATTGAAATAGCCAACGATGTTCTTCTTTGCATGCTGTGACACTGAATGTCAGAATAGTTAGAAAAGGCACCAGGATGGTATTAATTCTAAGATATTATCCATTGACATATAAGAAAGAGATTCAAAGGGGAGAATTCAGTATTTAGCCCAACCATTCACATAGCTCTCAAGAAGCCCTGTGTCGTGGGCTGTATAGTCAGCCTGTGCTGACATTGCTTTTGCATGCTGAAATGTTTCACCGATGCTACAATGTTGAAAGCAAAACAACAAGTCCCAGAATCCAGTGTACTATTGGTTACAAAGATAGGTCTGACTGGAGCTGTCACACATGACAATACCACTTAGCAGCTCCACTTAGTGTGAGAGAGAATGGAAGGAAATGTGCGTGAGAATGTCCATTCTTTCATGCACTGAGGTAAAAATGCATGACGATATTCCAAATCCAATCAGAGATACATGGAAATAAACGTCAAACAAATTAATGTAAATGTATCTAACCCATGAATTGCTTCTATGTTGTGGGAGCATTTGCTGGGCATATTGTTTACTTTGTAGTGTCGGAAAAACACTTAGGAATTATTTTTGAAGTCTGGCATTATCCAAGACCTTATGATTTTACAAAAATATGTCTAATATACTTACATATAGGGGTTGTTAGAAATGGGGGTTTCTAGTTGGCAATTTAGATCCCTGTCCAAGTAGGGACCCTTCTTCCTAGTTAGAATAAGGGGGATACACTTCTAAAATAACCCCTGCTCACCCCCTTGGTAGCTTGGCACAAGCAGTCAGGCTTATCTCAGAGAAAGTGTGTAAAGCATTTGCACGTAACCAACAGTAATAGAGTGAAAACACTAGAAAAGGACACCACACCAGTTTTCGAAAAATATCCAATATTTTATCTATGTAAAAAAGACCAAAAACAATAAAATCCACAATACAGTTCTTAGAAATATCAATAACAAAGAATAGACTTAAAATACAGTTTCTTGAAGTCAATAGCTCCCCCTGGGCCTATTACGGTGTCAACAAATTCAAACAGTTCTGGCTGACTGCGGTGTCGCGGGCCAGCTATGGTGTCGGGAAGACCCAAGAAACAGTACCTTTAGTACCTTTAGAAATGTAGGGCAGCAGGGACCTTGCGATGAGCTCCGAAGAGCCGGCATCGGCAGGCGTCGGTTCCAGAGGTCGGTGCAGGAGTTGTCGGGCCCTTGAAGTCTCACGCGTTGCTGATTGAACTCCGTGCGATCGAAGTCCGGAGCGCTGGTATCGCCGGGCGTCAGGACTGAGGTGTGAAGTGCAGCGGTGCAGTGTGCGGTGCCCTCAGGTCGTGGTGCAGGCAGCAACTTGGTAACGGTTATCCAGCGGCATCGGTGAGACCAGGGCTGCGGTGCGAAATGGTGCGGTGCTTGTCGAAGTGCTGGCAGGTAACGGTGCAGGCAGCGCCGTCGTCATTGCTGAAGCGTTGTCGTCAGCTGACAAACCGCAGTCGATGGCGCTGGTGTCTGTAGGCCATGGCTGCGGTGTGGGACAGGGCAGTGCGTCATGTAACTTATGAGTAGTGCCTTAAAATCACAGTGCAAGCAGTGGCATCGATGTCAGCGTGGAGCATCGTCGTCGGGGATACCAGGTTGGCTGTATGAGGGAGGCGGTGCAATGTGCAGTGCCCACAGGTCACGGTGCAAGCAGTGGCTCAGTGGCGGCGTCGGGCGGTGGTGAGACCATGGTTGCAGTGCGAAGTGCAGCAGTGCCCACTGCAGTGCCTTCAGGACACGGAGCCAGCAGCGGCATCGTTGATGGCGTTGGGTTGCTTTTTCTTCTGTTGCAGCACAAAACACACAGTTCCCAGGTCTGGTAGCAGATGAGTTTGAGGTCTTTGCTGTTCCTGAGACTTCTTGAACAAGGGGCAAACTCTACTTCAAGCCCTTGGAGAAACTCAATCAAAGAAGTTGCAGAAAGTTTAGTCCAGCCCTTTCTCTTCCCAAGACAGAAACAGCCACTGCAGGCCAACACAGCAAAGCACACAGCAAAGTGGTAGTTCCTCCTCACAGCTTCTCCAGCTCTTTGCAGGTGGTTCTTTGATCCCAAAGACTTCTAAAGTCCTGGGGTCTGGGCCATAATACTTATGCCACATTTTCTCTTTGTAGCAAGGGTCTCTGAGCCCAGTCCAACCCAGTTCTGCCCTCTCTGGTCCTTCTTCACTACAGGAGTTGGAGACAGCATTGTGCAGAGGAGACACTGCCTATTCAGGTGCTAGTGAAAACTCCTCCCACCACTCTAAATACAGACCAGGCCTATTCAGCCCTAATATGAGTCACCCAGGAAAAGCAGGACACACCTCACCCCCCCCCCCCTTGTGACTGTGTACAGTGAATGCACATCCTCAGCCCCGTCTAACCAAAACGAGAAAGTCAATACACAGAACAGCAGAGGTACACAGAATGGTTAGGCAAGAAAATACCCGCTTTCTAAAAGTGGTATTTTCAGACACATAATATAAAAATCATCTTTACTAAAAGATGTATTTTTGAACACTAAAGGCACACTAAACTCTATTTCTCTATCTTGTCCCAAAAGAATTACAAAGCAACTCCCATGTTAGCATATGGGACAGATAGCCTTTCAATAGTGAAAAACGAAATTGGCAGTATTTCACGTCACACACCCCAGGACATGTCCTACCTTTCACATAAACTGCACCCTGCCCATGGGGGTAACTTGGGCCTACCCAAGAGGTGCCTTACATGTAGGAATAGTGAAGGACAGGGCCTGGCCAGTTGGGGCACTTCCCAGGTCGACATGGCAGCAAACACTGCTCGCACTGAAGTGTCTGAGACACCTTTGAAAGGCTGCTTGTGTTGGTGGCACAATCGGTGCTGCAGTCCTACTAACAGCATTTGATTTACAAGCCCTGGTCACACACAGCACTGTACTAGGGCCTTAGTAACTGAAATAAGCCAAACATGGAAACACCAATCCATAAACACCATTTACAGTAGGAGCACTTGCACTTTAACACTGAACAGCAGTGAGAAAGTGCGCAGAGGCGCAAAACGAAGTCCAACATACCATTGAAAACAGGAGGCCAGAAAGCAAAAAGACAGGGGAAACACGCCGAAGGATGCCAGGTCTAACAGGGGTTTTAAGTCATCTCTCTTGATCCATTGTTCTGTTGTTGTATCATTCACATTTTGCTACCACCGATTCAAGCATATAGCATGGGTCAGCTTACTCAAGCCACTGGGTAACTTCACTTTGAGTGACTTCATTTCGCTCTCATACAAGGAACACATCCACACACAAGCTAGTTCCCTTCGGTGCTAGTGTTTTTGTTCTTACTTTATAACTATTTTAGGATGGCCTTCGTGTTTAGAGCCTGATGGGATAACAGGACGTTTCTGATGCACATTCCATCTTTATCAGACCCCATCTCCCCCTAGTGCTGTAAATTCCTTTTGGAATGTTTTGCTTTTCTGACTGCATCTATTTCACAGCATATCAGAATGTATCCATTTGAAACTTTTCTGTATTGCTATCCTCTTTTTACTTTATCCTTTCTTTCCTTCTTTTCTTCTCTTTCATTTCTTCTCTTTCTTCCCTTCTCGCTTTCCTTCTATCTTCTTTCTTTCCTCTCTTTCTATTTTCCCTTCTTTCTTTCCTTCCTTCTTGCCTTTACTTGCCTTTTTCATTGTCTTCTTTCTTTATTTATTTCTTTCATTTCCTTTTATATTTCTCTTTCCTTCTTTCTTGCTTGTTTTTCTTGCCTGCTTTCTTTCTTAAAGGCAAGAGGCTTGCAGCCAATGACAGACTGATTGACTTTTTTAGGTCTGTGTTAGCCAAGACCTTGTGAGGTTACCACAACTATGTCTCTAACATAGTTACTTATATGGATTTCAGCCAGGCTTCATAAATTAGTCTGTGGTTCGTGTCACTCACATTTTTCTAACAGCCGCTCCTGCATGCATTAAGGGGCGACTGCACTACGCGTTATGGCATGCAGCCCTTTCACAAGGAACACAACCACACACAAAGTATTCCCCTTCAGTGCCAACACCATTGTGGTAATTAGTGTTTTTTAGACAAATAAACTGTTTTGCCTGTAGCCAATTAATGTTTTTAGATTGATGAGGGCCCAGCATATTCACAAACAATAAAGTTTTGCTAAACAAAAGAACTGCCAGAAGGCTGGTGGCCAATGCCAGACCTACTGGCCTTGCCATTGTCTGTTTTATTTTTGTGTAGCGGTACAGCGAAACCGAAAGGATTTTGCTACATTTTTATTCTGTGTACCGATAAAGTAATACTTGGTGATCCTGTTTATCCATGCAGTGATACTATGAGAGGTACATTCATAGGGCTGCTATATGTTTTGTACATTGAGAATAAAATAAGGATTTCTTTTATTCTGTGCAATGATAGAGTGACACAGGAAAAGCTGGTATGCTGGTTTTTCTGTGCAGAGGTAAAATAATAGTCGGAATTGTTGGTTATTCCGTTCAATGTGGCAGACATAGTTGGGGATACTGGTTATTCTGTCCATTGAGAACTACATGGGGATACTAGTTATTCTTTGAAGTGTTACAGAACTAGTTGTGGTTACTAGTTACCCTTTGAAGTGTTAAATAACTAGTTAGGTACACTAGTTATCCTTTGAAGTATTACAGAACTAGTTGGGTATACTAGTTATCATTTGCAGTGTATCAGAACTAGTTAGGGGTGCTAGTTATCCAGTGAAGTGTTACAAAACTAGTTTGGTATACTAGTTATCCTTTGCAGTGTTACAGAGTTAGTTGGGGATACTAGTCACCCTTTGAAGTGTTACAGAACTAGTTAGGGATACTAGTTATCCTTTGAAGTGTTTCAGAACTATTTGGGTAAATGAACTATTGTTTGGAGTGATACAGAAATAGCAAGGAGTAATACGGAACGAGTTTGGGTAGCAGGTTATCTGTTCAGTGACTCAGAAGTAGTCGGAGATGCTAAATATTCTGTGCAGTGATACAGAACAAGTTGGGGACGCAGTTTATATCCGGCAATGATTCAGAAACACTAGGTGATGCTGGTTATTGTGTGCAGTGACCCAGAGCTAGTAGTGATTGCTGGGTACTCTGTGCGGTGATGCAGAAATACTTGGGGATGCTTGTTGTTCTGTACAGTGATAAAATAACTACTTGGGGATACTAGTTATTCTGCGCAGTGATACAGAACTAGTTGAGGATGCTGGTGATTGTGTGCAATGACAGACCTAGTAGGTGTCGCTGGTTACTCTGTGCAATGATACAGAACTAGTTGTGGGTGCTAATTAGTCTGTGCATTGATACAGAAATAGTTGGAGGGGAATGCTGGTTATTCTGTAGTGACAAGGAAATAGTTTGTTTAGAAGCTGGTTTTTCAGTGCAGTGAAAAATGAGTGTGTCTCTGAAGGTTGGTTATTCTGTGCAGTGATACAGAAATATGTAGGAGTGTTGGTTATTCTGTGCAATAATCCAGTGAGATTTAAATATTTCTCTCTTCTGCATGCCGATGACGTAGGTGCCACGTGGCGGTCCCATGTGATTATTTAGCAGGGAGGCATGCCCACCCCCTCCACTTGTCTGCTTGCCTCACCGAGGTCCCTGCCTCTGCTCTTTGGATGTTTGGAATTTCTGCCGATTTCCGCTTTAAAGTGATGGTGGTCTGCAGAGCAGTTGTTGCTGGCTCCCATTGCGTCTGCAGAGGGACACGCGAGGAATCCCCCTGCCTTTTGAAACTCCACAGCTGTCCAGAATTCCATGGCAGCCATAGCGTCCTTCTTCTTCCACTGTTTTAGAATGCCCCTCCCCAATCCTGCCTCGATGGGGGTTTCAAGTGCCGCGCACAATTCATAGATGAGATCTTAACTACTCTCGTTTGAGAACACAACATCTTATTGGAAGCATAAAATAACCTGATGCAGCGCTCTCAAGTTTACCTGGAACCTGTATATGTAGAACAGACAACCTGGGTTCTTTCTTTGCATTCTGGGGCTTGTAGTCCTGATTTGATAATGGACTGGGACGGCAATCAATCAATCAAGTTTCTTGTAAAGCGCGACTACTCACCCGTTAGGGTCTTAAGGCGCTGAGTGGGAGGATATGGGGGGGTCTGCGGTTCAGTCGAAGAGCCAGGTCTTGAGGTCCTTCCTGAATTGCGGCAGCTATGGTGATTGCCTGAGGTGCAGAGGCAGGGAGTGCCAGGTCTTCGCAGCGAGGTAGGAGAAGGATATTCCTCAGCCATAGTTTTGCGGATCCGTGGGATGGAGCTCAGAATCCACATAAATCATGCACTGAAAGTGCCAAGAGGCTTGACCCTGACAAATTGTTGCAGTGTTTTTTTAAATCTCTTTACAGCATTTAATCCCGCACAGAAAACATGTTAAAAAAGTCACACAAAAAAAAACAAAAAACATGCTGCCACCTAAATGTGTGTTTTATATGAATGAAATGGTAAATTAAAATAAAAAATAGCTCTTGCTGATAATTGTAATAGAACAGTGTGTGTGCTTCCTGTCAGGTAGGTGCACTGAGAACAGGTCTAGAAACCCTGTCTAGTTGTAATGAATATCACAGGGAAATATGATTCTTATTGCTGTGGTCCTATTAGATTTCAATTCCTGTGAACGTAAATACATAGTTTATGGACACAAGAATGACAAAAAAATAAAAAGAAGATAATGAATAGAAAGAAAAGCATTGGCAAAGTAAAGCATTGGCCGCAGCCCTTGCGCTGAAGTGCAATTCCTTGTACTCTGATTAGAAAAATGCATTCACTCACTGCGCAAGAGAGCCGAGGGTTGAACAGGGCTGACCCAAAGCCCCTCCCTGCATGTCTATTTATGCTTTTTCATTTATAATTTTTGTGATTAGAGGAGGCTGCTAAAATAGCTAAAGCTGTCTGTAGGCCAGATCTAAAAACATGGACTGGATGAGCGACTCGCTCATCCAGCATGGAAAATTGAGACCTCTGCATATAGGGGCAGCTCCTCTGTAATGGCGGAGGAGCGTCGCCCCACTCGGCAGAGTCAGTCACAGAAAAATAAAATGATAATAAAACAATAATCTCATTTCATTTTTCTGTGACCTGCTCTGGCTTAGACATGCTGTGTAGTGTGGGCCGGGCAATGTCAGGGAGGAGTGGTGGGCACTTAGCAGTGCGCATGTCAATTTGGCCAGCCACCTTAGGCCGGCCAAAACAGACATGCGCACTTCTATTTCTCTAACCCAGCTGTGTTAGAGAAAAGCCAAAGGCTCCCAGGCACTGTCTGAATGGCAGACCAGGCTGCTCAGACCAATACTGGCACTTCTCTCACAGCATGAGAGCAGCATCTGGATTGGGTGAGGAGCCTGTGATTTTCCAGTGACTGCCACGAGAGAAGCACCAAGGCAGACAGCGGCATCAATGGGAGTGGCAGGTAAGTTTGTTAGGTCTTGCCTACGTAGCGCAAATGCGCTGCATAGGAGACCTTTAGCAGTCATACAGCTCTTTTTCCAAGCACATACTTGTGGTGTCAAACAGCTTGCGGAAGTGCGCAGCGGCGCGCCACAAGCACAAGTGTGTGCTTGGAAAAAGAGCAAACAGCTCTCCGAAGCGCGCGCGCGCCTCTCTCCTCGCCCACACGTTTTTGCTCGCGCTTCTTGTTACAATCGCAATCGCTTTCACTTTCGATCGCTTTCACTTTCACGGCCGCTTGTTATCTAGGTATTCGGGTAGACGCAGTTGTTTTTTCTATCATAAATGCAGGAATTCAGTTCTAGAGTGCAAAAAAACATAACATGTGCTACAGGGACAAACTGGAATGTGTATTACCTCTTTCTTGAGCTTGCTAAAACGTGTTGAACAAAGTAAACACTCAAAACCGTCAGCTGTTCTGGTCTTGCGCATGTAGTCTGCTTTACAGTACGATGTAATATGGCATTGCAGGTCTCCTTCTTTGCTAATTTTCTGATTATAGTCCTACCAATATTGCCGACATCATTTTGCCCCACTTCTAGGTCTGCAGCCTTTCTCGGTTTTTGGTTTTGAAAATATGGTCACGCTTCAGAAAGGTTTTTATTTTACAAAGAAAAGCAAATAAATCTGAACCTTCCACTAAAGAGCGAATGAATGTCCTACAACTACTGCTGCTAGAGCTGCAGCGCTCTTAGGGTTTTACTACTGTAATACTGTGAAATAGCACATTTTTCAAATCTGATGACACAACTGTTCTCATGGGTTTGGCAGCCTTTGCTTCCTAGATGCACGTTGTGACTGGGGTCTTCGACAAGATGGAAAACATTATAAACGGTTTCCAAATTCCGAGGCCATAGTCGTCTGTTGATCACCTCACAGGCATTCTTACCAGAGCAACTACGACTATATGGATATTAATCTTGCGGTATTATGTAACACCGTAACGAAGAGAAGTTAATGTGCTATTCTATAGAGAATTACACAGACCGTAAGCACAGAGCTATGTAATGGAAAAACGTATTTCACTTTTACTTTAGGCATACATTTATGTGCTTATCTGCACAGCAGAATTGAAATTGAAATTAAGAGGTTTTATCATATTATGGCTCAAAGTACCCGTTTCTCTCTCTCTATCATGACTCATAAATAGCTTAAGAACATTTTGTCTGTAAACATCTGACTGGGACAAAGGTTAAAACAGAGTCAGATGAACTTTGAATGAAACTTGACAGATGGAACCCACATTTCCTAACACAGAACTTCATTATATCTGGTTTGCAGCATCTACAGGATATTCAACCTCCTAGAAACCTCATTGAACATTTGAACCTGCTTACCTCACTGGAATTATTCTTCTACCAGAAAACTTCCAAACTCTGAATTTAAAAATGTTGGCTGGACCAAACCACCACGTACAGACTCGCTGCACTCTTCAGCACATCAGCCAAAAAGTACACTTAGCTCGTGGTCTACCATGTCCCTTAGGCTTACATTGAATTTATATTTACCATTGTTTCCTATGGAATACTTATCCTTTTCACCATAAACTTTCATCCCTATTTCCAATTTTCTTCATTATTGTATATTCTTATTAAATTATTTTATCCATGTAATTGTTTTGGGAATTTTAATATCTTTATTGGGTCTGTTATTTGGGTCAGTTTACTATACACCTCACACATTTTCTGTGGAGACGTCTGATATGGTAATTGCTGACAAAGCGAGCATATTCTAACCTCACGGAAACCCGTTTAGGTTTATTGGACTTTCTCTGTGTGGTTTTTCTCTCCCTCGCAGCCCTGCAGCTAGATCCCCACGACTATACTTAGCTTCCTACAACAGAGTAAGGGCTCAGGTTTGGAAGACAGCTCTCAAGGCTGGTAGATTTGCTGACATGTGTTTGAGCTCATTCTCAGAAGATGCTATGTTGATTTACCACCACAATATCTTGTGCATTCGTTTTCCATCACATCGTATCACACTAATTTCGGCTAGTGTGACAGTTTTTGCAAGCATTGGCATAGCCAATAGGTCTCGCCTTTGGGACCTTATAAGTGTTTAACCATGCAACAGTTAATGTTGGTGCACCAAGAATATTGTGCTGCATAACGTAATACTTATAAGGTCCCAAAAACAAGACCTATTGGCTAGTCCAATGCTTGTTTTGTATTATTATGTTTCCCCTAAATTCTCCCCCGCCCCCATTTTCGTTTTGCGGCAGCCACCACTGTCTGCATATAGATCGAGGCTTCACCTACTTCTTCCTGAGCTTGCTTTTCTTTCACAAACTAATGCGTTCCATACATTTTAGTATTTTTGTTTACTTTGTTAGACCCTCATGTTGTATTCTCTGTTGAAGGCTTATGAAAGAAGCATGAGCTCTTGGACGTTTCAAAAATTGGATCACTACAATCATAGCGTCCATCCAGTCCAAACGAATTGGATTAGACATGATCCTCAACATAGTTTGTAAAAACTAAAACACAAATTTTGAAAATAAAATGTAGGATATTGGATTACATGACTTATCATAGCTAACATGATTATATACCACTCCCAGCTGTAAGTAGTCAGGATATTTCAAGTCACCAAGGAGTTTTGTGATCAAGTGGAGGTACAAGGCTGTAGCAGTGACTATGCTTATAAGGTCAATGTAATCTTATAGTCAGTGTTTGCAAGTTTTACATTGGCTATGAATTTGTATCCTTTCTGCGTGGTACAGGATGAAGGTGAACATTCCGCATGCTACTGTGAGTATACAAATAAAGTTTTGATCTAGGCTGTGACTCATCTCTCACGAGTTCTAAGCACAAAAAGATAAATGAGCTTCTATGAGGAAGCTTTCACTCACATTTGCTAACTGGCTGAAGTAGCAAGGCCTTCTTCAGAGAACGGTGTATTGTATGTTTGCAAAAACCTGTCATACAGCTGTGGTCGTGTGGAACCTAGACATTTTAGACACCCCAAACCTTTACCTCAACCAGACCTCCCAAATTCATTAAATTGGAGATGGTGTTGAACCACAATTTCATGAAACAATGTTTCCCCGCGTTAAGGCATCTCCCATAACATCAAAATCAGTAAAATACAATAAAATGAATGGGCTTCTTATTTGTACCCTTTGTCCAATAATACCCAGACAAATAGTTAATTAATTGATTGTAAATGCATTCGTCTAGGTAAAGCCCAAAACCTAAAATTCCAATTTGTATACACAGATTAAATGTAAATAAATTACAAATAAAATAACTGGTATGATTTGCTCTATTTCCCAAAATATTTCCAGCTCTACTATGCTCATTCAGTTGTTCATTGAGTTTTCATTAAAACACGTGTTGGCTGAGTGTTCATAATTACAATTGAGTATACAAAGTACACTTTGAATGAACAGTTAAATCTCACATGGACTTTCGTATTGGAGGTCGTGCTACTGAAGAATGATGTAATTTTCTTTAATAAACCAAAATCAAGAATCATGGAATTATTTAGGAAACAGAGCAAATCATACCAGTTATTTTATTTGTAATGTATTTGCATTTAATCTGTGTATACAATCAAATTAATAAATGGACTGGAATTGACTGGGCCCGCACAATAACTGAGTTCCAGATCAAAGGAAAAGATAAAGATTTTGATTACAGAATTAAAAATTCACTGGTACTTACTCAGTGGCATGAAGGCTCTCGATGAAAGTTATACAAAGGATTGCAAAATCAGAAATTATTGTAAGTCTCAAGTGGGCGACAAGTACAGGAAAGAAATGGGCAGAATCCCTAGTGGGGTCACCTCCAGAACTGAAAGTTTTACATATGAAATTACATTATCTGCAGACTTACTGTTGTGAGTAAAAGTAGCATTTCATCAGCAAATCAGAGCACATGAAAAATAAATGTCACGTTGCTTTAGCACCCATGCACTATCACACTACATGAATTATTACTCAGTACCCCCTATGCTGATGTCATCCGGGGATGCTAGAAAAAAACTAAATAAATTAACAATAATGTTTTATACAAATGAATAGGCACAGTGAACCATCTGAAGGACCTAGGTAATATATTAGGATATAAATGAAAGTTCATGGGAGCAGAATGACAATAAGAGTGGAAATAAACCATCACAGCTTGAGTGCGTGCTGCAGAATTTGCGAGGAAAGAAGTGGGCGAGGGAAGAGACCTGAGTGACAGGGATGGCTTCCATCTTGGACAAGGTGGCGTTTAAATGTTTAAACTATTGCCAAGTTAACGTATAGCAGAAAAACACTGTTCTAAACGTCATAGAGATTTTGTTTCAAAAGCAACAGTACTATTTCAGTGTATAAATATTGTAATTGTATTGTAATTGCATTTGTATAGCGCCTACTACCCCTGACGAGGCGTCGAAGCGCTTTTTTCGGTGAGTAGCACACTACTCCAGGACCCATAGAGGATTAGTGTTGAATTAGTATGAAACATGCAAGTACATTTTAAGTGGTGGATAGCTTTGTCAATTTTTGGGGATTTGGAAGGATAGCAGAAGGATAGAAGAGGAAAAAAGGTTTGTATTTAAATAGCGTGTGGTAATTTGTCCAGGGACAGAGCCGTTTTCTTGTTTCACGACTTCTTTATTAGACAAAAGAAAAGTCCAAGACACAACATAAAGTTCAGGTCAGTTCTTTTGATGTCACGCTCCCTTCTTCGTTTGGAATGCAGCCTGAGCCCCCAATGGTTGGTCCTCCGCTTCGGGTTGAGGGAGCCGGATACCGTATGTAGAAAAAAAAAACAAATGACAGAAAACAACCGTCACTCTAGCCTCTTGTAGGTTCTCAGAGGTTGAAAGGGAAGGGAGTGGGGGGGGAGATCACCCGAACCGCCACCAACGCCGTATACAAACAAAAAAAACGGTGATGTGTGAAACAAACACAAGAGAATTCACACGACACTCGTTGCGGAAGGTTCTGGGGTTTACAGCTCCCCTCCCTCCCCTAGGTTATGGCCGCCTGCTGGGGACCCCTTTTTAAACCAGCCCCACACTCGGGAATGTACCTCTGGGAGCCACGCTCCCCGGTGAGCGTGGCTTGTCGTCTCGCGGTACCGGATCGGGTCCGGCTCCCGTTCTTGGTCCCGTGGATGGTGGCTCTGGAATTTCGGCGTCTCCGGAATTCGGTCGGCGTCTTCTTCTGGGTCGGCGATGTCTCTCCAGCTCCTCCTGGCCTCACAACTTCCGTGGTTCCAATACGCAACGTCCTCCTCTGGTCCCGTATTGGCTAAAAAGGCTGCATCCTTGTCCTCCAGCTCTCTCATTGGCACAGGAGACCAGGTCACATGAGATGGTTGTTCCTCCCGGAAGAAGAAGGATGTTGAATTAAAGGGACCGCTGCAAGTTGGGTGTCGCGTGTTCCCCGCTGACTGTGAAAGAAACACAGGCGAGACATAAGGAGGCAGTTGGTCATCCTCCCCTTCGTTTAACGTGTCCCCGGTGAGAGTTTTCTGACATAGCGCTTGTTACCCCTGATAGGGTGTTGAAGCACGCTACTCCGGAAACCCATAAAGGATTAGTGATGAATTAGTATGGTGAAATATGAAAGTAATTTGAGTGTTGGATATTAGTCAGTTATTTGGAGTGAGAAGGATAGGGGAGGGATAGAAGGGGAAGAAAGGTTTGCATTCATATAGCACCTGTTACCCCTGATGGGTGTTGAAGCTCTTTTCTGGCGAGTAGCACGCTACTCCGGAACCCATAAAGGATTAGTGTTGAAAATTAGTAATAGTGAAATATGAAGTAATTTGAGTGGTGAATATGTTATTCAGTTATTTGGATAGAGATGGGTAGGTGGCGGAACAGAAGAGGGAAAGAGGTTTGCATTTATATAGTGCTTGCTGCCCCTGATGGGGTTTTGAAGCGCTGCTTTTTTGGCAAGTAGCACGCTACTCTGGAACCCATAAGGATTAGTGTTGAATTAGTATGGTGAAACATGAAATTAATTTGAGTGGTGGATATTTTAGTCAGTTATTTGGATTGAGAGGGGTAGAAAAGGGAAAAAAGGTTCACATTTATATAGCGCTTGTAACCCTGATGGGGTGTTGAAATGCTTTATTGGTGAGTAGCACACTACTCTGGAACACATAAAGGATTAGTGGTGAGTTAGTATAGTGGAATTTAATCAAGCGTGGAAATACATTCTGTTCATTGTTAATAATGCACAAAACATACACACATAAAAATCTTCCCTATAGTCGGGTCACAGTTTTTATCTTTGGGCTTAGAAACGCTTGTGAAGTTAAATTATGTCCAGTGGGGTGCTCCCGGCGAGGGCTCCAAAGGGTCATATATATGACAATGTACTAGTACAACTCAACTATAATTTTAGAAGCTACCAGTTGAAAAAACATACATTTTGAGCCCATCAATGTTGCATCGTTTCCAGTGCATGTTGTGTCAGCAGAAAGCTGACACCATCCAGAGGTAAATCAGGAAGCAGTGGACAGCCGTCTTTGGTAGTCTTTGGCAAGCAGGAACAAACTATTAAGAGCAACAACCAGGGAAGTCTCGGTCATGCTTGATTTCAATGCAGAGTCTACCCTTGGAGTGGGTCATGCATGGTATTTTGTGTTAATGGGTTTTTATTAGTGGACGTCTGGGAAAACGGCCATTTACGAAAACCTAACACTGTAAAAAATACCACTTCCTGTCTAAGACCCACTTTAAGCTGGCCGAAAAACAATAATTTAGGTTTCTTCTGCCACAATCACAATTCAACACTCTTCTGTTCTAGCATGGCTCTAAATGAGCTGCAGAAGCCAAAAGCAAGGCCATCAGCATCTACAGTACAGACTGGGAATTGTTTCCTGCTTTCAGCAATAATGAGCTGACTGAAAAAGCACCTGATGTTTTCCATGTGTCAATTTGTGCCATATTGGGCAATAAAGATATGATGGCATTCCCAGGGGGGAACAAGACTTTATGAACCTCCAGCATGCCCCATATTGGTGGTTTGATTCCCCGCACTAATGCCCAGGAGCAGAACAAATGTTTTTATTTCTGGGGAGTTTTATATAGTGCGAACTCGGCCCGAAGGTATCAGAGCACTTTACATGAGCACCAGTTGCGTTACAGACGGACACACTCATTATGTTAGGCACGGGGAAATTAAGTGATTTGCCCAGAATTACAGGGTGTTGAGCGTCCCTGCCGAGACATGAACCCGGTTCCTGAGCTTCGAGGTTGACCGCTCAAGCAGTTAGGCCACATCTTCTCCCTTGAACTTTACTTTTTCCATGGCGCTGCAAGTCAGACTTAAGTGAGGTTGCGTTGCACTACACCGCATCTCTCCAATCAGGAGTGACCAACACCACAACGATAGTCCCACCGTTCCTGGAGGTCTCAGGGTTAGATGATATGGAAGGAGACATGTAATTCCTTCTCACCAGTGCTGGGGCTACTTGCTTCATAGAAGTAATAATAAAAAATAAAAATAGGGCCTGCATCATCACAGTTCATCCACACTGGGGAACCAAAAACACTTATCTGTGACATGCTCCTCACGTTTTCTAGCGCCTCACTTTTAGTGTTTGAATGTAACAGAGCTCCAGGTGCATTCTGGTGATTAGCCGGCTGGGCTTGCGCCACTGTCTCCACAGCAGAGGTGCAGCCCTCCACATATGACATCTGAACTACCACCTTTGCAGAACCTATTTTTATTGCCATTTTGCTAGGTGTAACTCAACTGTGGCAGTCGATTTTTCCTCTGTACCAGGTGTTTTACCAATCACCTCTACCCCTTAAAATATCTGCTTATATTATTTTCTGAAGCCCCAGCTGCCTCATCCCCAACCTCCTTGCCCATAACACCATGGTTTCATCTGGTTTAAGGCTACAAGAAATCATGCTTTTCCTTTTTCACGAGTTTCTATATCATTGTTCACCTTTTGGCACCACTGTCTCAGAGACCACCGGATCTCCATCGCAGCCGGCAGCACCCGCTGCGTGCCATAGGATTCCACCATGGATGAAAGAATCTGTGTGGGCACCAGCATTCCCATAAAGGATCCAATTGGCCAGGGAACATGATTAGCGACCAGAGTTCACAAAGGAACAGCCATTGTGGGTGCCCTCAGCTCCATCTCCCATGCAGGGTATTTTGAAGAGTAACCTCTCAGTCATTGGTGGTGAGATCTAGCCAATCATAATAATAATCTCCTGATTGAGGTGGAAACAGCGATGGGAAAGATGCTTCCCAACAAGGCTCCCGGCCTTGATAAATTGCCTGGAGACCTGTTTAGGGCACATCCAAAGATATGGGCCCCCTATTTGGTTACCCTATTTAACTGCATCTTACATGGGGACAATGTGCCCCCAACTTGGCTTGGAGCTGAAATTGTCCCTATCCTAAAAAAGGGTTGCCCATTGACCCCTTCCAACTACAGGCCCATTAGTCTAATCGATACTTCCCAAAAATTAATGGGGAGGATTTTGTTGGATAGGGTCCTGGAGTGGATTGAAGAGAAAGGGATCCTTTCCACCTTCCAGGCAGGTTTTAGGGCTGGCATTTCTACTGTCGATCAGATTTTTCGCCTGCAGGTCCTGTATTGGAAAACAGCCAAGGTGGAGGGTGGCAGCCTCTACCTTGTGTTTGTGGACCTGCGGGCAGCTTTCGACTTAGTCCCACGAGTTAAATTGTGGCAGGTTCTAGCCGATCTGGGCCATCCGCCCTATTTGTTAGCAGTCTTACTTAGGCTTCATGAAAATAACTTTGCCCAGGTGAGATGTGGCAAGCATGGTGACCTTACTGATCGATTTCCTGTTCACAAAGGTGTCCGCCAGGGGTGTGTGTTGGCTCCCACACTATTTAGTCTTTACATCAATAGTCTTGTGGACCATCTGAATAGTGTGATAAACAATGATGCCCCAAAACTGGCAACAGGTCGAGTGCCCGCTCTGATGTTCGCAGACGACACTCTGTTGTCGTCTAGAACATCATCGGGCATTCAAAACACACTCGATGGTTTTGTAAAGTTCTGCGAGCAGCGGGGATTGGAAATCAACCTTGGGAAAACAAAATTTATGATTTTCAACCCCCCTAAGCGGGTACGCCCAAACCCAGTTTTATACGGCACTCCCCTTGAAAGGGTTAAAACTTTTGTCTACCTGGGTCTTACTCTAACTGAGAATTTTAACTGGGATAAGCAGATAGCCAAGTCGACGCTTAAGCTTTCCCAGTTGGTGGGGGGTCTCAATAAAGTTTTCAAAAAATCGACTTATAAACCAGTGTCACCTGTTTTGGAGATTTTTTGTCGACAGGCCAGAGCGGCCGTAATTTATGGGGCTGATTTGTGGGGACATAAGCAAATAGAGACCCTTACCAAGGTTGAGCAGTCCTTTTTAAGAACACTTGTAGGGCTCCCCTCTAGCACGCCTCTGACTCCCTTGAAATTTGATTTTGGCCTAGTCTCAATAGATGAGATTGTAAGTGCCAGACCAATCTTGTATTGGAAAAGGTTGTGGTCGGTTCCCGAATTGGCCTCATACAGAGCTGAATTCACTGAGATCTGGTCTCTCCTTAAATCTAAAAAGATCCCCTGGCTCCAACATATCAAAGCAGCTAGCGCCTGTCTAGGACTCCCGGAACTCTGGGCTTCCCCAGAAACATTTTGTACCGGGCTAACAAAGAAAGAATTATATTCCCTGATATGTATACGGAATTTCCAAATACTTTCGAGCTCTACAATGGTGGGTAGATTGACTTCTGAGTTCCTCACAGTTAAATCTGACTCAAAATTCGAGGAATTCATGGACCTAATCGAACCCCCGCTTGCTCGAAAATTATACATCCAGCTTAGACATGGTACTTTACCAGTTAGGTCCTTTTCAGCTAAGTGGCAAGTGCAGAACCAGGAAAGTTGTCCCGCATGTAATTACAAATTGGAGACCGTTTCACATGTGTTGTTCTTCTGCCCTGTATACTCTGCAATTAGAAAATGTTGGTTAATTCCCATTTGTAGGAATTTGGGATTTCGCCACCTTAAGCAGGCCCTTAGGTCCCTAACTTATGACACCCACCCCCCTATTGTATTTGCAGTATCTCGCTATTTATATGGCATGTGGAGCAGGAGACGAATCTTTTTAAATTAATTTTTGTATTCACTTTCCTCATGATAACTTGTTGTTTAATTCCTTTTTAAAATGTAACATTATTTATTTTTTTACTGTACTTGACGATGTACTTATGTGCACTTTTATGGTCTTATGGCCGAAATAAAGTTATCACTGACTGACATAATAATAATCTCAGGCATACCATTCCCAGCTTTTTCAGCACAGTGATGCACTTCCTTAAACAGTCACTTACTTTATGTTATCAAAAGTCACCCCAGAGTACCATGCCTCAGAAATGGCGAATTCTTGTCGCAACAATGCTGACCTTTCCTGTGCCTTCCACCCCCATTAGGGACCTCTGAGCCTTGTCAACCTTCAAAAGAAATCTCCTTTCACTACATAGGTGTGTTCCACTGAGTCACCCTAATGGCAAAAAGGAAACTGGAATCCTGTGATTAAATGCCAATAAACCCTGAAGACTGAACTAGCAGAATTATCCCTAAAGAGGGTACAAATCTGATAAGCAACATAGCGATTTTGCACAATACAAACTGTACTAGAAAAGAAATGCACTTTTTCAAATACTGGTATCGGTAAAAAGGAAGTTACATCCCTGTAATGTGTTTTATCAGGGACATATCGTGGTGATTAGCTTAGTATTTTAACGAGGAATCCTAGATTTATAAAATGAATAATATGTTTTTGTGCTTAAATGTACTGGTTTTAATAAATATCTGTTTTATTATATGTGGATTTTTTTTAATAAGTATACATTGTATGATTTTAAATAATCAAACAATAAACTTAATTACTTACTTACTATGTCTTAATGGCAAACTGTGCTTGAAATTCTGTTTAGGAGCAGATGTTCCACTTGGCCGGGCACAGTACTCTTCCCTGCCATCCTGTGTACTTAGTGGCCAGTACTTTAAAACTGCAATAAGAAAGTAGGGTGATCACAAGTTGTCACAGGAGGGTGACTCCAAGCAGATATGTGTATGTTATTTGACTCACCGTGGTTAAACTCAGGCAGAGTATATTACAAATCTCATAAACGCTACAAGAGATGTGTACAAAGAAGTCAAACTTCACCCCTGATCTTTTCAGCCCATGTTGCCTATATACTGTGAATTTTGTTTTGATAGGATTTTTCAAACACAATAGATATCATCATCATCAAAACCACTTTATTCGATTATTTAAAATCATAAAAGTATACAATACATGATTAAACAATTTAAAAACGATCTAACAATTTCATAATTAAAAAAATAATTTATCTCGGTGAATCATTTTGTAAAAACTAATTCATTTCCTCCAATATGGCTACCTGTCTGTTCCTCCTTGACCTAATAGATGCAACGAGGAAGCTAGAAACGCCAAACATAGTTACAGGGGATTCCATTAGTTGTAAAAACAATAGTGCAGGTTTAATTTGTACAAATGCTTAGTCTCTCAGAATAGGGACAATAAACCTTTTCCTAGCTTCAAGGTACAAGGGACAGAAGAACATGAAATGCATGGTATCTTGGGGAGAAAAGTCATCACATTTACACAATAGATACCATATTATATTTTAAATAGTAAAGATATATCCTGCACCCGAGGCTGCCAGGACAGCTATGCAATCTAGAATTAAGCTTAGAAGCGGGTGGCAGAGCTATATCCATCTGACCACTTTCCATAGCTATAATCAGTGACTTTGTACAGGGGATCTGCAAAGACTGCAGTTTTACCAGAGTAACACTTAGGAAAATTTGGACAACAAATGCCTATTCTTTAAAACAGAGCACATGCAGCGGGTCCTCGTTTGCAGGCTCCAGCACAACAGAGGTCAAAATATCACGGGGGAAAATATGGATTTAATTACATTGTGTATAAGTACCATGTTTCAGGATATACGTATATCTACATGCTGATATTTAGGCTGGTGGAATTCTCGTGCAGTGTTTAAACTGTTTACGTAATGTGCAGTGAGGCTGGTGTTCATGGCAAAAGCAACTTCAAGGTTGATAAGAGTGTCAGATGTTGCTGTGTTCCAGTTGTGTGCCATTGAGGGTAGGATCATGTTAGGAACTGTTTCTAGCGATTAGAGTGAAGCAATGTGTACAAGTCCCACTGATGGTGATGTTCATACTATATGCCCCTTCAGATGGTTAACATGCAGTAGTGGTTAACTACTAGGCTGTCTATGTGGATCATGGAGAGGGTCACAGTTTACGTTCTGTGATTTATGTATGATAATTCTGCTGTATGATTTTTTGCTTTTGAATACCATTCACATGCATCAGTTTTCCACTTTGTTACTAGTTGGAGTTTATTATTTTTAGTAAGTAGACTGATATCTCTAGGTGTTTTTGAAGCATATGACTATGTCGCTGTCTGAGGCTATGTAGTAAGTACATGTGCGAGGATTTGATGCTGGTTTGTTGGCATGTGCCCACAATTAGGCCTGGGTGGTGAACTCCGCTCTGTTTGCGGAGTTTTCCGCAAACAGAGGTCAAAGGTAGCCAGGTCCTCCGGGGTTTTTGAGGTTGCTGGCCACAAGAGATGCCGCGCTGGAGCAGGAGCAGGTTCGAGGGTCGACAGGCCGGTAGGGCTGGGGCCAAAGCAGTTGGTGTCTTCCTCTTTTTAGCAGCTGCAGGGCAGGTCTTTTTTCTTCTTGCTCTTCTTGTAGGTTTCTATCTGGAATCTCGGGAAGGAAGGTTCAGGGGGCCCCTAAATACTAGATTTAGGGGCGTTACAGGTAGGTGAAGGCCAGGGACCAATGGGTCCTTGTCCTGGGGTGGGTACACCCCCTATCCTGCCTCTCTCCTGTGGGAGGAGGGCAGTAGCCTAATCCTGATAGGGTAGGGCCTCCCATCTTCAAGATGGCGAGAGCCCGGAGATGTGCTTCACCTCGCCTCCCCCACCTGAGGGGTGGGGTGGGCAGGCTGGCACATCCCCTGTCCTTGTATGGGGTTTCCGGCCAAGCTTCCTGCCAGAGTGGGGGGTTGCAGTGGCCTGGGGAAACTCCAACTGGCGGCATGCCTTTGAAGCTTCCCTTTGCTCATCCTGGGGGAGGAGATTTCTCACCTCACCCAGGATGTGCATTGTTGCAGGCCCGGGAGAGCAGGGGCTCTCCCACCCAGGGGTCCAGCAACGTGTCTGCTGTGTGGCAGCCTGGGCAGCCTCAGAGCAGACGTGGATTGTAGGTTAGCTGTAAGGGGGCATCTCTAAGATGCCCTCTGGGGTGCTTAGTACATTAAATCCCACACTGGCATCAGTGTGGGTTTAATGTGCTGAGAAGTTTGATACCAAACTTCCCAGTCTTCAGTGTTGCCATTATGGTGCTGTGGAGTTCGTGTTTGACGAGCTCTCAGCACCATGTACTTGTAAAAGGCAGCACTGTACTTACAGTGCCCAGGAATGGACCTGGGTACTGTAGGGGCACAGGGCTCCTGCTCCTGTGCCCACACCATAGGCATAAGGCACCCAGCCAGAGGGGTGGCTGACATATGCCTTGGCAGTATAGGTAATGGGCATGGCACACAGAGATGTGTGCCATGTCGACTCTTTGTTTTGTCCTGCACCCAGACACTCAGCCTGCAAAGGCAGTGTGTGTGTGTAAGGGTACAGGGCCTCTAAGGGTGGCACAAGGAGTGCTGCAGCCCTTAGAGGCCTTCCCTGGTCACAAGGCCCTGGGTACCTAGGGTACCATTTACCAGGGGCTGACATGTGGCCAGGGTTTGCCAATTGGGAGTTTGTGTGTTTTAAGGAAGGAACATAGGCCCTGGGCACCTGATTGGCAGGAGCCCAGGGCACAACAAGGAAAAGTGCATCAGCTATTAGGCAAAAAAAGGGGGGGTTACTGCAACAGAAACCCACTTTCTCACACATGTTAGGAACTGTTTCTAGCGATTAGAGTGAAGCAATGTGTACAAGTCCCACTGATGGTGATGTTCATACTATATGCCCCTTCAGATGGTTAACATGCAGTAGTGGTTAACTACTAGGCTGTCTATGTGGATCATGGAGAGGGTCACAGTTTACGTTCTGTGATTTATGTATGATAATTCTGCTGTATGATTTTTTGCTTTTGAATACCATTCACATGCATCAGTTTTCCACTTTGTTACTAGTTGGAGTTTATTATTTTTAGTAAGTAGACTGATATCTCTAGGTGTTTTTGAAGCATATGACTATGTCGCTGTCTGAGGCTATGTAGTAAGTACATGTGCGAGGATTTGATGCTGGTTTGTTGGCATGTGCCCACAATTAGGCCTGGGTGGTGAACTCCGCTCTGTTTGCGGAGTTTTCCGCCCCTGCGCTCCGTGGAGCACACGGAGTTCCGGAAAACTCTGCTCTGCTACTTTTTTCCTCGATTGCGCTCGCCAGTTTCAAGTTGGCAAGTACGAGCAAGGAAAATCCACATCCCGGCAAGATTTCTCAACACGGGCGGTTGCAGATGGTCGCGACCGCACGCGTTGCGAAACCTTCCATTTGCATTGAGAAAGCTACCGCTCGAATAGAAAATCTACTTGAGCGGCAGAAAAGATCTAGCACCCTCTTGCGCTGTGCATGGTGCTGTTTGTGCTGATTTTACAGTGCGGAACAAACAGCCGGCACTAAAAATCTATGCGAACGGTGTGACCAAATGCACTCCTCTGCTTGTGGAACTCCACATATTGTGGTGGAGTTTTACGCGGAGCTCCATGAACTCCGCCCAGGCCTAGCCACAATGCAGGTTTTTATTGGATTTTATATGATTTGTTGGTGCAGTCATTTAGAGCATAGAGCAGAACAGGGAGAACACCAATACTCCTGGTGGTCCACTGCATGTATCTAATTTGTGTTCAAGAGTAATTGGATTGAAAATGTTCCTAAGAATGCAGCCTATCTCCAGTCATCTTCTCAGTGTGCTATCCTCAAAGTAGCAAATGACTTCAGAGAGGGAAGTCCTAGACTGGAAACATGGTTTCTGTGTGTTGGAAACAACTTTATTGTGTAGTTAATTAAAACCATTACAATTTAGCATAACATACACCAAGTACAACAACGTTCTTATTTACACTTTGAGATTGCGCTTACTTAGCATCGCATGAGACGTTATTTCCTTATGTTGTGGCATGCCACACCGTTATAAAAATGGAAACGACAGATAGTGTAGTACGGGCCAATACTAAAATATTTTTAAGCCAATATCTTTAAAGAAGGCTTTATACATGTTTCGACTGGTTTCTGAGTGACAGCGAGCCATTTTCCCACTTTGACAATACTGTCCACTGAATTAGTAGGTTCCTCGCTTTCTTAGGGTCAGGAGAGGCAGTAGAGCATTCACGGTCAGAGCTGCGAAGCTTTGGAATGCTATGCCTCTCCATCTCTGCATGACGGAGCCAGAACCAACCGTCAGGAAATCTCTAAAAACCTGTCTCTTTAACCTTCCGTAGTTCTTCTCCTGTTGTTCCCGCTATGAATCTGCAACCCAGCGCCGGGACACCTCTGCTGGAGGTAGCCATGCACTTTATACATTTCTTCTTATTATTATTATTATTAGACTCTTTTAAATGGAAAAACAGCATCATTTTGTACAACTAAATACAGTTTGTACCTTTTTCTCAGAATGCCGAAAAAAGAATAATTGTTATCTCTGAGTGTGAATGTAAAAAAGGAATGTTTATTCCCTACCTGTGGGTGGGGAAGTGTCAAAGAAAAGAAAGGAAGTGGATAGAATGGGATAAAGAAAAAGCATTAGAAATTGGGCCAAGAAAATAGAATTGCAGAGTAAAAGTTATTGTGGACTGACTATAAGAAGAGGGATGATAGACAGAAGGGAAACAATATCAAGCAAAAGAGATGCAATACAAAATAAGGCTTGGAAACAAAAGGGTAATAATAAGCATTGAAAAAGCCAACTGATCTTATCTTTATAATGAGTGCCGAGCTACTGTCTTTGCCAATGCTTGTTTATAATTCATTGTTTAAAAAAAGTAAAAGAAAACAAATTTCAGTACTGGAAGAAAAGCAAACACATATCTTGGGATATCAAAAAACTGTTCATGAAATTCAATATTTTTAATCTTTATAAACAGCATGGTTTAGTTTTCAAGTTCAAATACTTTTCATGCAAGAGACTGTAAGAATTAAAAAGGAACACAGTAGTGTCTGAATTTAAAGGAATACACTTTTTTTTTGCATATTTATATAGCGCAAAGTCGACCTGAAGGTATTGGAGCGCTTTACATGAGCACCGTATTTATATTACACATTCAGGCACGGGGAGATTAAGTGATTTGCCCAGAATCACAGGATGTGGACGCGACCTCGAGGCTCGAACCCTGGTTTCCTGCACCAAAGTCGGCAGTTTAAACCAACGTTTAGGCCTAACTTACTTTAGAAGGACTCTGAACTAAAACACATGCTCGGGCCATTTGGTGCTTTGCAGCAGCCCACAGGGCAGATTTACCAGCAGAATACAGCATCCCAGCCCTCCCTCAGTGTAATAAATGCTGCTTTTATGTGGAAAGACATTGGAATTCATGCAACATGTGGAAGACATGCGATCAAACAAAACCAACCCAATAAAGTTTGCTCTTTAGTCAAACCCTGGCAAAAATATACCTGTTGGTGTGCTTTTACTTACAAACTGTGAGGGGTTGGGCACATTATCGCGAGCACTGTGGGGCACGGATGTGAGGTGGAAGCAGCACTTTGAAAAGAGCAAGAAAACACATGCATTTTCAAGGAATAGTCAAATAAAAAGAAAGCAGTTGATTGGTGTGAGCTGAACAAGGAAACAAACCATCCAATCAAAAGGAGGGTAACAAAGCTAAGCTGCAGGTACGGGACAAACACAAGAATCAATCAATCAATCAGTTACATTTATAAAGCGTGCTACTCACCCATAAGGGTCTCAAGGCGCTGGGGGGGAGGGGGGGTCAGTGCTCGTAGAGCCAGGTCTTGAGCTGCCTTCTGAAGGAGAGGTGGTCCTGTATGGCGCGAAGGTGGCTGGGAAGGGAGTTCCAGGTCTTCGCTGCCAGAAAAGAGAAAGATCTTCCTCCGGCGGTGGCTTTGCGGATGCGGGGTACGGCTGCCAGGGCTTGTCCGGTCCAGCGTAGGGTGCGCGGAGGAGTGTAGAAGGAGACGCGGTGGTTGATGAGTTTTGGTCCGAGGTTGTGCAGGGCTTTGTGTGCGTGGGTGAGGAGTCTGAAGGTGATCCTCTTGTTGACTTGTTGAGGAAGGAAAGCCCCGTATTAAGAAGCAAGCGAAAGAGATTGATAAGAAAGCGATCTAATAGTAAGCAATGCACTGACTCTTAGCTCACAACACGTTTTGGTACTTTCCACATTGGATTTTCAATGACAGAAAGCTGACTTTGGCAGAGACCTGAAAGGGAATACAATAGGGGGAAAAGAGCATGATTGGAATAAATTCAGAAAGGGAGACAAGTGCATAAATAAAAGAACTCTTATAAAGAAAGGAAGTCCGTGATGGAAATAATGCAAGGGAGGGAAAGGAAAAAGGGTGGATGAAATAAAGGGATGATATTAATTAAAGGAATGCATTGAAAGTAAAGACAGAAGTTACAGGAAAAGCGATGTAAGTCAGATTAGAAACCACAGGTTCCTTAGAACCTCGACTTGAAGGGTTAAGCGTCCTCCCAGCCCTCTGGCGGCTGGCTCAAGGATGAATCACTGCCCGGGAGGAGGAGGGGGAGGATGTTTTAGGGAGAGGAAGAGGGCGGGAATGCCTCTAAGAATGAAGTCATCCAGCCTAGGACCCCGCCTCTTCCTTCCTCTCCTTTGACCAATCAGGGCCCGGCCGAGCCGGCTGTGTACCTTCCAACTACCCAACGGCAGGCGGGAGGGGCGGAGCGGAGCTGCCGAGGGATATGCGCGGATGCTGACTGGGCTCCAGCTAGTACACTAGAGCGCTCGGTACTGAGGTAGAAACCGCGGAGGAAGCAGGCAGGGTGCTGTGCGGCGCGGAGACGGTGCTTAGGAAGCGCGAGACACTCACGCAGGCTCTAGTACAGGGAGTGTTGATTGGGGTACCGGGGTGCGCAGAGACTGCTCCGGGGTGCGCTGAGGTCACCTGCAGTGCGGGTTCCAGAGTGAGTCCGCGGCGTGGCAGGGCTGAGGGGAGAAAAAAAGAGACTCCAGCCTATTAGCTACCTCTTTGAGGCGGTTCCAGCATTCGCGTGCCGGGGAGAGAGTACGGACTGAGGAGGAGTGACAAGAGGGAGGGAGCGAGAGAGCGGGGCATTCCGAGGAGGCACCCATATCCTGACTGCATCTAGCGGGTCCCTGGCCTTATTTGGTGTGGTTAGGAATCAGATACCGTGGGCACAGTGAGGGTGCGGGGACCTGGTATAGCGCACACCGCAAGCTTTACTGCTTCAGTGCGGTAAGTAGCGTTGATATATTGTGTGGAGCTGACTCCGAGGGTGTCGAGCTGCGCCCTGCCTCCTGACGCACACTCTTGAAGCCCCGGTGTGTGGTGACAGGGGAGCCCCGCTCGTGGCATCAGGAACAGAGGGGTGTTCGGAAAAGGAGATGGGGGAGTGCGAAGCCGGCACGACGCCCTCCTTCGAGATGACCTGGAGCAGCACCACCAGCAGCGGCTACTGCAGCCAGGAGGACTCTGACTCGGAGCTGGAACAGTACTTCACTGCCAGAACCTCGTTCATACGGAGGCCGCGCAAGGACAAGGTGAGGCCCGGAGGGCGAAGGACCACTTCAAGGGGAGATCAAGTGGGACTGGATGGGCCGCGGGATAAAAAGAACGGTGGGCGGATCAAACGGCGAAAACCTAGGTAACACGTGAGTTAGGGGGTCGAGTAAAAGTTTGAGGTTCACAGGTGAGGTATTAGGGGCTGTGGGGGGACACAAAGATGCGAGTACAGGTGATCAGGGTACCATGTAGAAGTAAGTATATGTGAGAAATGGGCAAAGACCATGGAAGACCTGTTGAGAAAGAAGCAAAAGAATATGAAGGGACAGTTATGAGAATCTGAGACCCAACAGGCGGTTGTCACCATGCCGCCAGGAGGGTACCGGTACTTTCTGAACAAACCTTTAACATGTATGGTAACCCAATAGTGAGTGGAAGCAGCCCATGACTACCACTCCTAAAATGTACTATGCTGTTACAAAAAAGCTGATTACTGGAAACCTTCTGTTATGTTAACACAGAGCTTAGTGACAAATGGGACATGGAAACCAAATGAGAACACAATATTATGAGGCATTGACGATAGATGGTGAGATCAGCTGACAGGATTGGCAAAAATGTGAGACACTGTGGAAAGTGAGACACATAGGAAGCATGTGTGGTGTGGGAACAAAGGTGTTCCAAGATGTGCTGGCCGAAGTAAGACTTGGGGTGTGAATTGAGGCATAGTAATATGTGTAAAGGACGTGTGAGGTGCGGGCCCCTTGTGTGGCACTGCAGAGAGGATGCTGACATCTCCTTCTGGCATCTTGAGGTGATAACTGAAAGCAGTGATGAAAATGTGAAATTGAAAGGGAAATTATAAGTAAGGCATATTATGGGGAAAGAGAGTGAAAATTGTTATTTAAGAGATTAAACTAGTCAGAAGGTATGCCAGACAAGGTAATTGGATCCTAGTGAACATTGCGAGCAAAGGTGGTGCTCTCAAGACCAGAGCAAGAATGTTATTAAGGCTTAAAGAATTGGAAAAGAGGCAAGATATGAATCTTGGTTCTTGGGAGTCTCTCTAGGATTATTTGTTCTTCTAAGGGTATTAGAGGATACAAGGTAAGGATATTTGCTTCTCTGTTAAATTAGATGATGCTATGAAATTGTGTGATGCTTGTCCCAGGGAGGCGGGCAGTACAATTTAACCAAGATTAGTTTAATGACATGGTGTAACTTAACAAAAAAAGGGGACAATTGTAAAGTAAGAATAAGAGAGGTCCTGTTAAATGACATAATGGCATATCTTTGAGTCTCTTGGGTGGTTTGAAAATATGAGATCTCTTCAATTTCCAAGTGGGAGGTTTGGTTGTGAACATAATTTTAAGATCAATTAATTTTTCTGTTCTGCTTATTTACAGTAGTGTAAGTATGCATACATGTATTGCTGTTTTCTTGGATGTATGTAATTGGGTTCATTCAGTGTCTCACTATGGTTCGGTTTTCCCCCCAATGACAGGATTTCGTTTTTTTGTCAAAGATGAGGTGAAATTCTGGGCACCCTGTTGTCTTGGATTCAGTCTGACATGGGTAAATGTTGGATCTTTTACACTGTGTGATTAATGGACTTTAAGAAGCACTTAGACCACCATGATTTCCAAGGTCACCAAGCCCATATAGCCTCTTTGCTCTCACTCTATCTAGAAGGGACAAATTGATGTTGTAGTGTAAAGCTGTTTGGGGAATGCAAAAACAACAGTTGATGGACAGAATGCAGAACAATGTCATACATTCACCCCAGTACAGAGATCTGGGCCTAAATCCTTTTTTTTCTTCTTTTTTTTTTGCTCACCACGCAATTCCAGTTTGAACCCAGCCATATGCAAATCAGTCTTGACCCTGTGCCTCATGGGAACATTCCAGCCCGAACTGCCAAGCTAGGTCCTCCCTGGACTGGAAACAAGCATCCTAGGACCGGTTTTGGGGTTTCACCCCTCTTCAGCCAGGATAGCTTGATCCCAGTGGCATGGAGAGCACGGGACACACGTCTGGGCATACCCTTCCCACTCGGGGTGACAAATGCAAAAACAGTTGATGGACAGAATGCAGAACAATGTCATACATTCACCCCCGTACAGAGATCTGGGCCTAAATCCATTGGGGAAAGCGCACTGCATGGTATCAATAAAGGTCTGGATGATCCTTTATGTAGGAGACATTCTGCAGGAATCCTGGCGACACAGTGACTCTTAACTTGTAGGCATCACAGAAGGCCATCTGCTTCCTCAAGGCAGAAGATGCCATTCTTGGACCATATGGGCTACTCCAGATGAAATGCGATTGATACTGGAAGGTGGTTGGAAGTGATGTTGGGGCAGAATAGACTTGCATGCTGCAGTTTGTTTTCCTGGGTCTATGTTTGATGCTCTTGTATCATCCAAACCAGGAATACTTCTGTATTACTCCAGTAAACATGGGTGGGGTTCTTTTTCGTATTTTGTGGCAGATTACAATTTGCACTATTTATTGGTTTACAACTGCCCCAGTTATTTTCCCATGGTGCCGGAGGGCCCAAGGGCTCTTTGTGACTAACGATTAGCGTGGTTCAGTAGACAACGGAAACATCTATTACAACGCAGGCATTACATCTTAGTGCCTTTACAACGCAGTCAGTACCAAGACTGTTAAATTACCTTGAGTTCCATGACCACGCAAGTCATTACAACGACTTGCTTTAGGGAATGTGGTGTTGGACTGGTGTTGGATTTTAAGTCCAACACCTTCCCTACTTATACACCGACTGGAGTTGCAATAGTAATTTAAACTATTCCAAATTCTCCTTACTTCCCTAAAGCAAGTCGTTGTAATGGCTTGCGTTGTAATGGAACTCATGGTAACCACACCGTCATTGTATTGACTGCGTTAAGCCACGTGTGTCGTAACAGATGCTATTCATAGACAACACTGCTGGTTTCGGGTACGAATTGTCTGCCGGCTATCCATTGCGTCCACCTCAGGCATTCCACTGAACCTCAGGATTTAACATGACTTGGATATGAGTCCACCTCAGACCGCACCCCAGGGAGTTAACATGACGGTTTTGTTACAATAAAAACTTGAAGTGCGAGTTCCCTTTTATGAGTTACATCAGCTTGACGCATGTATCAGAGGGAGAAAAATTGGGCATTGGGGGTTATGATTAAGAAATCCTATCCGAGACACTGCTGGGTAGATAAAACGATGTGTTAATTAGAGCAAAACAGGAAGCAGTGAATATGGCGGGATAACCTAATGAAAGGTGGTGCACAGCCGTCGAGAAAAAAGAAAATTAAGGAGAGATGGGCTTAGCTTCTAGGAACGGCAATTAGACGTGACTAGATTTGACATTGTTTGGTATTTGGGGGCGGGGCCAGGAGGTACAACCTGAGCTCCGCCAGACACAGCAAATGTTTGCATTGCGACCATCTCTGGTAATTAACCCCTTCCATGCTGGACGGATTCCCCTGCTGTGCTGATCTTTTCCTGCGCGGGCGTGGTCATGACGGAACGGTTCCGTCATGAGCACAGCTCAACCGTGGCTCATGACGGAACCGTTCCGTCATGAGCACCGAAGGGGTTAAAGCTCCCAACCACGAAAGGTGTTTTTCTTGCCAGACTGGTTTCCTCGTTATCCTGCATGTGCCCAGCTGCAGGCAGTGGACGCTGTAACCTCCGCCTCTTATTCAGAACAACTGCATAGCCTAGAGGTGGGGGGGAGCCAACAAATTCTGTGCGCCCTTAACATGATCCCCATGTAAATCTTAAACAAACATCATGTGGAATATAAAGACTGTTCAAAATTCAAAAAAAGTTCATTTCTTCAACATGTGGAAGCTTTGTTTTCTTATTTTACTCAGTACAAATCGGCCATGGAATGGGGATCTATTTTCCACTCCTTTTAACCTCCGATGTTAATACTTAGTTTTTACCTCTGCATGAGGGTTGAGCGAGGCTGACGGGCAGAAGCCACATGAAAACGCTAAGCTTGGTATGGGCTCGAGGCTCCAGCAGCACCTTGAGCTGACACAGGGACGGCTTCGGGTCGAGCTTTCTGTGTCTCGCCCACAGTGGCAGCAAGTAATCTTACCAGGGTGGGGGAGAAGGTACACACACTCACTCTCTCACTCACGCATACCCATTCACAACACTCGCTAGCAAATACACATACATAAAGCGCGCAGCGCAGTGTAAAATAAAATACTCGCGAATCACACAATTTGGTCAAGTGAGGATCCCTGGGTGTAGCTCAGTTTTTCTGTCACATTGTTTAATTTAGCCACTAGATCGTTTTATTTCTCCAGCTTTACATCGAACGCTGATGTCTTTTTATTTCTTGGCACGCTGATGTCTTTTTATTTCTTGGCACGTGAGGTTGAAGCGGGACGCAGGCATAAGAAAGCTCGGCTCGTTATGGGCTCAAGGACCAAGATGACCTCGAGCAGAGCCATTAATCTGACCCACCTTTATGCACCGTTCTCCACGTTTACCTAATGTGGTTGATTTCTATGCGCTTGTTTGACTTGGGCTTTTTGTAAGCGCTACTCAACTGCCGATAACCTTTTAGATATGAAGGGTGCAATACGTACATTCCATATACCTAAAGTAGGTCATAATGCTCAGAGAGGGAGGGGTTCCTACCACATCTGGCCTACCTCTCAGCTGGACGGCTACATACACTACATGCAGTGCTTTAAATGAGCCGGTACTGAGTACCGGCACTCTTTTATTTTGAGGGGGAGAGTACCGTCACTTTGTAAGAGAAGTGTAATACTTTTAATTGGAGAGTACCGGCGCTTCTCAGAAACAAGCAGGTACTCTGGACAGAGTACCTGCGCTTCTATTTTTCCATTTCGAGCACTGACTACATGCCTGGGTAGTTGTCTTTCTTTTCACGATTTTTTTTTTGTTTCTTAAAGAAGTTACTCCAAAATGAAACGAGTCTGAACATTAAGCATGCAAAGGCTCTAGGTACCAGGAAACGAGGAAGTGTGGGTGGGTGTGTGTGTGTGTGTGTGTATGTGTATATATATATATATATAAGCAGACAAAGTTAGTGGAAATCCCTCCCCCGGCTGAGGAACCTTCCAAAGGAGATGTCGCAATTAATGCCAATAGAGCCCCCCCCAGAAGCATGCCATCTGCTCCCCCTCTGCAACCCCCTATGGCCATTCAAATTCAGGCACGGCACAACAACCAAAGCCCCAGACCTACTCATCATGCGGCTTTAATCCCACATAGCTCACAATTAGAGCCTTCTGGAATGCATCAAGGCCAGGTCAATGTTCCCCCACTCACGCCCGTTTGTCCAACTCCCAGACCCCGGAGACCAGACCTTCCACCTGAGGCCAATAGATTAATGGTGGTTCTAGCGGGTGCCCCTCACTTAAGATCAGGGGAAAACGAGGATTACCAGTCACTTAAGAAAAAGGTAATCAAATGGCTCAATTGGAACCGACCTTTGCCTCCCCAGTACAATAACGAAATCATCATGGTGAGAAGGGTCCCATGGCTAGGGAAGACCAGGAAAACTATAGTGGGGGACTGTATCATGGTAACCTTTAAGGATCCAGGCACGGTTCGACATATTTGCAGAGGAATGAACCGTTCCCTGGACTCCACCATACAGACCCTCCCAGTATCTTTTTTCTTTCCCCCGATTCCTAAGCGTCAGGCCCCAATATACGATGACTGGACAAGGGTGGAACATAGACATAATCACAAAGGCTCTGTACAACCCCCGTATTTCCAACCACCGGATACACCTTTTTGCGATTTCAATCGCTTCAACTGTCTGGACGGCTTGGATGGGGTTGACTGACTTACTGCCTGTAAGACAGCGTCAGGGGTTTTGGGTTCTCGTGGGTCGTTGGAGCATTTCACTTTGTCCTCCGGCCCAAGTTTTGGCCTATTGAATGACTCGCCTGCCATAGATCATGGCAGAATCGAATTCTCTCACCTAGCCACTGATGGAGTAGTTGCTGCCGACGGAATAACTTTGGTTCCCCTCCCTGTTGGCGAGGGGGAGAGGGGAGCCATGGCGCCATATGAAACTTACGCTGCTCTCGCTCCAGGCTTTGCAACACAAGAGGAGCCAGGACCTACCTCTTCCAACCCTTGCGTTTTGACACCTCCCACTTCTGAACATCTGAGGATAATCTCCTGGAACATTGCTGGATTAGCAAACAAATTGGAAGAGCCGACTTGGGAAAAGTATATAGAAACTGGCGACATATGCATGTTCCAGGAAACCTGGGCTAGAGAGGACCATGGGCACCAAGGCTACATATCATTCTTTATTCCAGCTAGGTGGGAAGGCAAAGGCCGCCCTTCAGGGGGCCTTGTGATATGGGTTGCTGTCCATCTGGGCTGTGTGGCATCACGGCTCCCATGTAACACTGATGACATCCTGGTGGTCTCATTAACATGGCCAAACAAAGCAAACCTCTTGTTGGTTAACATCTATTCCAGGCCGATGGGAAAGGCAAAAGAATCACCGACTTTTAATGAACTCTCGAACTTTTTATCTGAACTGTCGACTGATTCATACTATGTGGTGGGTGGGGATTTTAATTCTCACTTTGAGCCACTCCCCGGCCTTCAGGAAGGGTTTTTATCAGATGAAGAAGCTAGGTGGGCATTACCAGGGGTTGATGTTCCATCTCCGAAAGCTTGGACCCCATTAGCGTTGCAAATCACTGCTCTTACCTTAAGGTATGGACTTAGAGCGTGTAATGGGAGAGTTAAATCGGACACACCAGGCAAAAATACTTACAACCGCCGGGGAAGAGAGTCACACTTGGACTACATTCTGGTCCAACTAGCGAGGTGGTCAACTATACAGGATTTTAGGGTAATAGATAGGTTGGATAGTGACCATAATGCCCTCGAGTTAGATCTTGTTCATCCAGCACCTCAGGGCTTAGTGACCCAGGAAGAAGGGAACCACCCCACGCTCCTTATAGACAACAGTAGGAGAAGAATTAGGTGGGAGCACCTGGTCACAAAAAAGGACAAACTCCCACTGCTCTATGCAGAGATTACCCCTATCCTGGAAATTGTTGGGGACCTTGATAGTGTAGCAAGAAAAATAGACATAAGGAGCAAATTGTCTGATGCCCACAAGGAACTTATAAAAGTTGCGGCACCCCACTTCACATGTAAGGTACGAAAGCCAAGAGAGAGGTGCCAAGGCAAAACCCAATGGTACAATGTGGCCTGTAGACGGGCCAAAACAGAACTCCTCGGAGTAATAAAGGAGGGCAAAGGAGGGGAACGCCTCAAGCAACATAGGCAAGCCTATAAGAAACTTCTCGCCCAGGCTAAAATAGAATGGGAGGAAAACCAGTGGGAAGAACTCACTAAGGCCCTAGCAGTGCAAGATCAACGCCTGTTCTGGAGAATGGTGAATGGGGGATCAGGGAGTTTACATTCGGCAGTGGAGCCTAACATAGCTCCTGGAGCGTGGCAGGCCCACTTCCAGTCCTTATACAGCGCTGAGTCCGGAGAACTTCCTGTGTCAATTGAACCAGAAAGGCAGGGCTCTCAGGTGGACCAAATAACACTGAGTGAGGTCACTGCTGCCATTTCAGGCCTGGCTTCGGGGAAGGCCCCTGGGCTGGATGGGCTACCGGGAGACCTGTACAAGCAGGAGCCCACCGTCTGGGCGCCCTACCTCGCTGCTCTTTTTAATGGTATCCTCGGTGGGATGGAAATCCCTAGTACTTGGCTGGGGGCTGAGGTGGTCCCGATTTTCAAAAAGGGATCCCCCCTCCTCCCAGCCAACTACAGACCGATCAGCCTGATAGATGTAGCGCAGAAGTTGTTCGGCAGGGTTCTCCTGAATAGGCTTCAGGAATGGATTGAGGAGGCAGGCGCCCTCAGTCCATACCAGGCAGGTTTTAGGAAAGGGGTATCGACTGTGGACCAGGTCTTTAGATTGAACCTGGTGTACTGGAAGACAGTGAGGTTCGAGGGTGGCAGTTTGTACACGATTTTCGTGGACCTACGAGCCGCCTTCGACCTCGTGCCCAGGGGAAAACTCTGGGCCATTCTGGCAGGGATGGGCGTACCACCAGACATCTTATTGACCTTGCAGAGGCTGCACCATAACAATTATGCCCAGGTGAGGTGTGGGAGGTCGGGGGAGCTGACTGACAGATTCCCCGTGGGCAGAGGGGTAAGACAGGGCTGTGTGCTGGCGCCGACCCTGTTTTGCCTCTTCGTCAACGGGGTAATCGCTCATCTGAACGCCACCGACTACACAGATGCCCCCAAACTAAATGGCAACAGTGTGCCCGCAATAATGTTTGCGGACGACACACTGTTGGTATCTAAAACTCCCATGGGCATCCAAAGGATACTTGATGCCTTTGTGGCCTTCTGTCAGGACAGAGGACTGGAAATCAATGCCGCAAAAACCAAATATATGGTATTGAATCCAAGCCCCAAACAGCGCCCGAATCCCCTGCTGGGAGCAGCACGGCTGGAAAGAGTAGCCACGTTTGAATATCTCGGCGTGACACTCAACGAAAATATGACCTGGGGGACTCATCAAACCAGGGCTAACCTTAAACTAGTACAAATTACCGGGGGTATCTCCCGGATGATGACCGGTTCGACCTATCGTCCATTGGGGGCCCTAATTCAGATATATAAAGCACAGGCCAGGGGGGCGATCCTGTATGGGGCTGAACTGTGGGGCCATACCCCATGTCGGAATCTGTCATCCACGGAAAACAGATTCATAAGACAAATTACCGCACTTCCTTCTAGCACCCCACTTCTCCCTTTGAGGCTTGATCTAGGGCTACGGCCTCTCGCCGACGAGATAAGTCTAAGACCCATTGCCTTCTGGCGCAGGCTTTGGAGCAGCGACGATCTCGCCGACTATATGGCGGAACTGGTCGAACTATTAAAACACCCCAAGGCGCTCAGTATCCCCTGGGTCCAAAATATCCAGTCAACCTGCACAGATCTGGGGCTCCCCGAACTGTGGACTAAACCAGCAGATACAGCACCTAGAATCTCTAAGAGATTTTTGGCGAATCTGTATCATGAACACAAAAGGGTAAGGGCTTTAGCTACCCAGACAGAGGGGTCCCTTTCTTCTAAATTCCTGCAAAATAAGGATCTCTATGCACTTGAAAAGGCTTTTGATCCCATATATCCCGTACTCACTAGAAAGTTATTTCTCCAGTGGAGATACGGTACATTGCCTTTGCGCTCCTTTTCTAGCACCTGGTCTCAAGTCCCTTCCACTAAGTATTGCCCCCTTTGCGTTGACAAAGAGGAAAATGACTTACATGTGATCTTTTTCTGCCCAGCATATAAGGCAGCCAGAAAGTACTGGCTGCTGCCTCTGATTAAGAACTTGGGTGGCAGGGAATATATACCTATGTACAGGATTTTAAAATGTGATGTTTCCGGCCCAATCGTTTTTGCGCTTGCCAAATTTTTTACAAATGTATGGCATATGCGTAATCGTCTTTTAAAAAATGCTGGGTAGTCTGCAGATTGCTCTATTTTTAACATTGTTAATAATGTTTGAAGTGGATTTTTAAATCACGCACTGATGTTTTATCAAATGTGACAGAATTTTTGTGATTTTAATGTATGTGTATCTTTTATGACCAAATGGTCGAAATAAAGATTGAAACTGAACTGATATATATATATATATATATATATATATATTTGTGTGTGTGTATATATATATACACAACTTTTTTTTTAAAAAAATTTATTTGATGCACCTGCTCAGGAGATGGAGTTTCAAGAAGTCGAAGCCACCAAACCAAAAATCATGTAAATTATAGAAATACATTATGTTGCCTTCTGATTGTGCATGTGGGAAAATTTTTAAGTGTAAGAAACCGTTAGTGCTGTTAAGCCACCCCCAGAAGAACACATCTAGTTCTATAGGGAACCCGCGTTCGCAGTGGGCGGGACGGGTATGGACGCACGCTAAACACTGGTGCAGAAGCCTCTGAAAAACCCAGGATGCTTCAGACTGGGATGCTCGGGGTTCGAGAAGGAAACACTTCCCTTATTTTTGAGGACATGGATATAATG
Source organism: Triturus cristatus (assembly GCF_964204655.1). NCBI lineage: Eukaryota > Metazoa > Chordata > Amphibia > Caudata > Salamandridae > Triturus > Triturus cristatus. Next base: position 342,625,814 of record NC_140592.1, on the reverse strand, counting down.
TGAGGCTAAACACCCGCAGTAAAAGGCGGGTGCGAGGCTGAGTAGCGAATCCCATTTAGTCCAGGGAAGCCTGAATCGGCTTCCTTGACTCGCCTCTCTTTCCTGAAGGGGAGGGTGTGCTCATCTTGAGTGTTACTGATGTCATGGCGGGAGCGAATGTAGATTATGCGTAGAAGTAATGGAGTAACTAGTGCCTTAGGGCGGAATACATTACGTCGAAATATGTATGTAAATGGCGGAGGTTAGGACCCGGGTTACCCCAGAGGGTAGTGCTTCATTTGAACCTCTTATGACAGAGGAGGTGTGCTTGGCGGGCTGGGTAGGGGTTTTCATCTAGCTGGTGCTTGGGTGCATAGATAGGACTCGACGTAGGTAGGAATTTCGGACAATTAATTAAAAAGTTTTGTGGCGTGTGCACGTAACCCCCAATTTACTTTGCTACGGCGTTATTTCAAAGCTGTGGTATCATGGGGCCGGGAGAAACGCATTATTTTTGTCAGATGCGTTGCACTGTTTTCAGAGGACGGAAGCGTGCGTGCGTTGCGGCGGGGGAAGGGTTCCAGTTTGCCTCTAAAGTCTAAACGGTGACGCCATCCGTAGCACCAACGCACGCAGATGGAAGCTAAGAGGAAATGGGGGAAGGAGCTCGTAGCGGATGTGGTGTTGCTGAGGCAGCGCGGTGCAAGATTCATTTCTGCCATGTGATTCACTCCTGCCGGGGGGAGTGGAAATGCTGCTTTTACAAGCTGTGCAATACTTGGCTGCGTTTATTTCGCAGGAACAACATTTCAGCCAGCACAAGTGAACAATTTGCGTATGCATTGTAAACCGTTGCTGTTCTCATACACGAAACGGTGTGTGACATGTGGCCTGTGGATAACTTTGTGGGAGGGTGAATAGTCAAGGGTTTTACATATGTATACGTGGTATCAGAAACTAGGGGGGGGGGTCAGGATGACGTCCTTTAGTTGTGCTGGTGAGCCCATCTTTTACATCGTGTGTTTTAAAGACTTTTCTTGAAAGTGGTTAGGCTGGCAACAACTGAGCTCTAGGGAGAAGGTCAAATACAAAGAATAAGGAAAGGTGGGATTGAATTGATTTGAGTGATCGCAGCGATCCATTTGAGGGTTTGCTATAGCAGGCCATTCATTTTTTGCCGACCAAAGCTGAAAGCCTTAATATCCTGATTCTGTTGTGAGGGAGTTCAATCTCAATAGGGAATTCATTTTCTTTTTAATATTGTACCTGTGAAGGAGGGAGGATGTCTGGGGGGGGGGGGGGGATCTAAGGGGCTCAGTGGGAAGGTTGTTTGAAGCAGGAAAGTAGAAGATTTTAGTTTTCTGCGCAGAGCATGGTCTTATAACTGATATGAGCAGCCGAAAGCGGAGATGGTAGCACCCAGAGTACAGAGCGAGAATAATTGGGAACCAAGAATGAAGCCACCTTGGACGGCACCCACAAGGGGATGTGGAGTGATCACAGCACCCAGAGCCTGAAAAGGAGTGGTTACAGAGGTCGGAGGTAGCCTACTTGAGCAGTCTACAGTGGCAAGGCAGGCATAATAGAATAGTCTCCATTATGAATGCAGCTGATTGGTCAAGGAATGTGCTTCTTGTTGCTGTCACGAGGTAGAAATCAATCTTCTAGTGTCTGGCTCGCCTGTGCCGGATTCCTGCTCAGGGGCAGGTATACCCCTCGCAGCAGGCCAGGCATGCAGCAGTTTTGTCGTCCTATAAGATGTAGTGAGGTACACAGCATGCTGGGGTGATATGACCCTAAACCTTCTTTCTCCATCAAACAAAAGCTCCACAAGACAAAGAAACCTAATATGAATTGCACACTAGTTTTTGAATGTGGCTTGATTGGTCCAGTGCAACTGCAGCTCTCTCTCCTCATCCGGGCCAAAGCTTGTATTCACATCTGCGGAATAGTAACCTCGTCTTAGAGGGGTGTTTCGCAGTTGGCAGGCATTTGATGCAGATCAGGCTCTAGCAGAGCAGTCTGTTCAGCTTGGTCTCTATGTACTGTGATGGGCAGCGCCAAGGAAGACATTCTAGCTGAATGAGCCAATTTCTACTTCTGTGTCGGGGAGAATGGGAAAGGTACTAGTCGGTGATCTGTAGTACAGTGAATGTGTGGACCGACCACAGTATGAATAGATTGAGATGATGCAGGGCTGGAATTGGGTAGATTACCATATTCGTCACAGTTAGGACAAATTGTGAAGCTCCACAGTGAAATAGTATTAGGTGCATCTGTAAATTGCTTTGTGTCTTGGCTGTTTTACTTTGCCTTCTCCTGCAGGACCTTTACCTGCGGATGGCCTCTATATATAGAAGTATAGTGACTGTGTGGGGAATGGAAATGGCTGGACTTCCCACTGTCAGACACTGTCAATAATGATCTTGCTCTAGCTCAGGGACTAGTGCTTAATTTGAGCAGGTGGGGCCCACTATCACAAATTTTTGGTGACTGGTACTTACTTTTCCTCATCAGACTTTGACCGAGAGCAAGGGAGGAAAGCAAACACAAAAGGGGTGAAGGAGGAGGAAGCAAAAGATGAAAGAACAGAAATGGGGAGAGATGGGTGGAAAAAACCCACAAGAGTGAAATAAAGAGGCAGTGAGTGTTTGGTGGTGGATGAAAGTGGCATGAGGTGGAATCAAGACTATGCAACCTTGTACTTTGGCACCAGACCTTCAGTAGTGCCGGCCATGGGCTTCTAAGCAAAACTTAGGGTTCTGGCATATATTATTTGACAAATGGATCTCTTACATGGGCTCCTGCCTAGCTCCCTGTCCCCCTCGATATGGCTTCTTCCAGTTCTATTTTCATTTAGTAAAAGGACGAGTCTGTATCGCCAGTTTGGTTGCAAGCTTGGGAAGCTCTGGTTACAGCACCATCTCTCTGTTGTCCTGACTAGAGGTGATGTCACCTGCTGGCAAACATGAAGTCCCAGAGCTCCACACAAAGAACCTTTGTTTGCTCAGGTGTTAGAAACCAGAGTCCCATAAGCAAGTTGTATAGGAAGGGACTTCCCACCTGTTACCAATGGGAGTGTAGTGAGCATGCAGTTCACATGGAGTGGAGCTAAACACCACATGATTGTACAGTCAGTCCCAGCTCCTCCTCCCGTCTAACTTTCAAGTCAATAGAGCTGTATGCACACAGCCCTTCTATCAAAACTGCATAACACCTGCCAGCAGCGCGCATCAAGTAATATTTTACAATGCTTTCAATTTTTGTATTTTATTGTACGAATGGTAACTACCCTGTCTGAATTGTGTATTTGCGAAGGAGATGACCCAGTTTTCTCCCCACGTATTAAATAACCACCAAACGCACACTTACTATGCAGAAACATTTGACATAGTGTAACAAATTATAGAAATGGGACCAATTAATTGAAGAAAAAAATAAGTTTATACTTAAACTTGGTAATCGGCTGCCTACAAATAATCATTAAAGTAATTATTATAACATTTAACACAGAACTTTGTTGCCTCCCCTTTCTGTAACTTTGCTCCTTAACTCTTCCCTTCTTCTCTTACTCCTTCTCTAGCCAGTTTTCATCTACTTTTTCTTTACATTCACTTCTCTCCTCCCACGTCTTGGACCTTTCAATTCTCCTTTCTCTCTCCTTACCCCCTATCCCTTCTTTTTTCGTCTTGTACTGTTATTTGGTCCCTTCTTTGCCACAATAAGCCGACTTCTTCAGTTTTTAAATAGCAGAAGAACAGTTCCCCAACTTGGGACCTAATGTTGCTGGGTCTGCCCAGCAAGTCACATTTGACTCGGGTCGGTCTAGTTAGTACGGACCCCAGGCGTTTTGTAGTGGTGTACACTACACTTTACTTTTTAAGAGCTGGCACTTCAGTCCTGATGAGGACCGTCCACCAACCAAAGCGAGCCCAATGGCCCTTCTAAAGACCCACACCCTGATTTTCCAAGTAAGTAACACTTCCCACGTGGAATTATTGAGCCAGTAGGCTCTGGTTTGGGTAGGCTCGGTAAGGCACAGCCTCCGGAGCCCTACTCTTTGCATCTCGTTATCAGTGCGGGAATTCTTATGTTAGTTCGGAGGAAAACAAGCCTTGTGAAACCTCTCACATCAACCCCCTATTTCCTTGTAGTAGTTTCCTCCTATTTTTCACAATAAATGGCATTCCTTAGGCAGACAAAGAGCCTTGGATATGCCTTTCTTTGTTAAGCATTTATATTGTCAGGTTTGCTTTTCCAGATTCTATTAGAACCCTTTTCACCCCATACCTTTTTCTTCCTGCACCACCCTTGTCCTCACAATGATCCATTTTATTAATTTTTTGGTCTAACTTTAAGACCGCACATGCACTTCCTGTTGCAAATACCTTTTGTTCACCTACCGTGGGCTTAGAGAACGCCCATTACTGCTTGGCTTCATTGTCACTCTTTGGCTTGGTTTGAATGTGTTGGTGCGTGTGCTTCACTTCCTCTTCTTGGGTCTGTCCCTCCCCTGGAGTATGTCCCCATTACTTGTCCTTCTACTGCTCTATTTTGAGGCGCAATTTTTGATGGGATTAAGCACTTTACTGGAGTGTGTGTGTTCCTGCTGTCCAACGATTTTGCTTCACCACCCCCTCCGCTGTGCTTGCTGCCTGTGTGCTCCCCCCCTTCAGCTTATCCCACCACATTGTTTTCTTCACCTCGATGCTTCTCCACTACCTCTGCGTTGTGCACTCTAGTTTATTTGCACCCCCACGTTCCTATCTATTTGCCCCCTCTGTATTCTTTCCCCACACCCTTTGTGTGCCCCCACCAGTGCCCCCCCCCCCCACCCCCTTTTTTTGGTTTGTGCACCACCGCCTGTTGCTACCTCCTTCGTGCTGCTGTTGCTAGCTTCTCCCACTGTCAAAAGCCAACAGGTCCCAAAGGCGAGACCTATTAGCTTTGATAACTGCTGTTTTCTATGTTGGAGGTTTGGGGAGTGGGTTGATTAAAAAAATATATGTTTTAATGTATTTATTTTCTTCTGTCCAGACACTTTGTATACCTGCTTTAGATTCTTTCATCCCCTCTTACTGTTTATTTTTAAATCTAGCCTACTGGTTCTTTACCAGCCTCCAGGTAAAAAAAAAAAAAATACAAAAAAGACCTACTGGATAAAAATGAATGCATACTTCGAGGGTCTTTGGATTAACCCTCTTTTGGTCTGTTGAGCTGTCACTCACATTTTGCTTCTGTCAACCACTGGAGTCAAGCTAGCCTGGCTGATGAGGGGTGATGTCCTGAAACCGGTCCCAAGATGTTTGTTTCGGGTCCAGGGAGGACCTGGCTTGGCTGTTAGGGCTGTTCCCATGAGAAACAGGGTAAAACATTGATTTGCATAGGGCTGGGTGTAAACTGGAATCGCTTGGGGAGCAAATAAACATTGGATTTAGGCCAAGATCTCTGTACTGAGGTGAATGTTTGACATTTATCAGCATTCTGTCCATGAATTGTTCTTTTTGCATCTGTCAGCCACAGCATGCAGCATGGGACAATGGATCGGCCCACTTCAACCATTGACATTTTTGCACTTTTGTTTGACAGCATTTCAAGGAAAAGGGGGTTGTTGAGCGTTTTCACACAGCTTGTTTTCCTCTGAATTAACATAAGAATTCCTGCTTTGATAACTAGAAGCAAAGAGAAGGGACTCGGAGGCTATGTACCTTACCGAGCCTACCCAAACTAGAGCCTGGTGGCTCAAGAATTCAACGTGGGAAGTGTCACTGACTTGGAAAATCAGGGTGTGGGCCTTTAGAAGGGCCATTGGGCTCACTTTGGTTGGTGGACGGTCGTTATCAGGACTGATGTGCCTGCTCTTAAAAAGGAAAGTCTAGTGTGAACCACTACAAAAAAGCAAGGATCATATTGTGAATTTTCCCAAACAGAAGTGAACTTCTGTACCAGGGCTCGTGGGGCCATGCTATACTTAGCTGGAATGTTTCCCTCCTTTTATTTTTTTAGTGCTCATTGTGTGTTTGAGCTATGCTTTCAGGTCACAGTAATTAAAAGCCAGTAATAAGTTTTCTTTGTGTGGGTAAGTATCCTGTTTTCTGGTGATGACGGTGATGTTCATTAGGACTAAAAAAAGGTTTCTATACCTGTGCTAATGACACCTGCCTGCTCAAACACCTGCACTGCTCTGTTAAAAGTATATGCACCAGATAATTTTTTTTTTGCGTTTTTTAATTTCAATTATATGGCTACTGCGTTTAGGCGGTGCAATTTTTTTTTTCCCCTTAATTTTATTTTTGCGACATTTGCATGACTATTATTTAGGCAATAAGAGAAGTTAGTTTTGGGGTGCACAATCTAAGAATTCAGTATTATTTGTTCGTGTCAGTGCTACTTGTGGCTGCTTAATCTCCCAGGCCCCCTCTGTTAGTGACCAATTATCTTGTAAGTTTTAAATGACAGGTTGTTATTGGGCGAAACAGGTGGCCAGTGTTGCCAAAGTGCTGGTCTGTTCCCGGTAGCTGTCTCTCAGCAGAGAGGGGAAGTTTGCTTGTTGGCAGCCCTCCATTCCCTTCTGGCAGAAATCATCTACCCTGGTTCTTCAAGTGAGAGACAGCTGGGCGTCCGTGAGAAGGATGTGTAAAGATGGACCGGTGGGGCAAGAGAGAAAGTTAAAGCGCAGAAAAACGAGGTGGAGCAAATGAAGGGAAAGAAGAAGCATTTGGAAAAAAGAGTTATGGGTGCACTGCCCATGATCAGGCTGGTTATAGTGCCTGAAAGGCAGTGTGCCTGGAAACGGGACCAAAGGGCAAAGAGGTGGTTGTTCACGGGGGTAAAGCAAGTGTGCCAGGCGGCGATGGACCAGAAGTGGGGTACGTGGGAAGGAGTTGGGACACAGGGCCATAAAGGCAGGTTAGTGTTGTGGACAGAGGCGGGCTTTGATGGGAGGGAAGAGAGATGGGTGAACGGGGAGGGATTGGTGAACAAATGGGAAAAGAGAAAATGGAGGACGAAGGAATGGCGAGAGATGTGGGTCACATGAGGGGTGCATGTCGATGAAACCCAGCAGTTGGAAATGAGGCAGAAGGATGGGGAGCCAATGTGAGGCAAGGTAGACACGTTGGGACTTGCAGAGACCAAGGCCTCGTGAGAGATGTTTGGGTGTGCGAGAGGTAGACATGGTGAGTACGGGACATGATAGATGGAAATGTGAAAAATGTCTGGGAGGGATGGCATCCAATGAGAACCCAATGGGACGAATGATTGGAGGGGGAACCTTTGACAGCCCCTCCCTGGATGGATATTGAGTTTGGATCGGTAGTTGGGTGATGAAGAGGGATTTTAGAAGACTTGGGATGAGGGTGGCCTTGGAGAAGAGGTATAGAGTTTGGCTTGCTCATGGAGGGGGAGTCCGTAAGAGGTGTTATGCACTGCTTCCTTCGAATGGGCAGGTAGTGAGTACCTGCACTCCTTGAATTTACAAGGGAGAGTACCAGCACTGCTCACGTGTAATGGGGGTGTTGATTACCTACACTTCCAGCAGGGGTGCGTTCTCCCCGGAATTGCCACAGGGGGGGTTGGCCTGTGCCTCTGCATGCTGTTACGGGACTCGCCGCTTGGAGCGGCCGAACCTCCATGCCTGAATCCGGGAGAGTTAATCCCTGGCCTGGGAAGGCCCGGCATCCTGAGGAAGTGCGCAGGGTGGGACCGGCAACCACTCTCAGAACACCGGCAGGAAAGGGCGCCCCTCCGCCCGGGGCCGAGGGCGGGCGTCCAGCCAGCGCTCTCCGCAGCACTCAGAAGGGAACGAGCCCTGTCCCTGGACAGTCTGTTCTGGGAAAAGACCCACCTCCCCTTCCCTTTGACTTATGTGCCTCGTCCTTGGGATCCGCAGGGTACCGGGACACCGAGGGGGAGGGGGGAGCGAGAGAGTGCGTGTGGGTGGGAACGATGCAAAGAACCGAGCAGAAGTAAAATCAAGTGTAAACAGAAAAGGCGCTACACATAAGAGGTGCAGGCTTCGAGACACTTGTCAAACTACGAGAAAGGAATGGCGTGCAGTTAGGAAAACCCCACAGCTGATGAAATTGCCATGCAGCCTAAAGTTAAAAACATACCGGCAGGCTTGCGGCCAACGGCTTGGACGAGTCTTCCCAAGTGCCACGTACGCGTGGGCTCTGCCCGTTGTTAAAATAACACTTTCGCGTTGGTTCATTTACAATGACCGCTTTCTACTTTATCGTTGTCAAAAGGTTTTCACCCAGCATATGTTTTTCTACTTTCGTTGGTTATAACGCTGAACTGTTTTGTCGGTCACTACACTTGAGTATAGGAGTCAGAGGCGCAACTAGAGCCAAATTTCGGGGGAGGGGGGGGGGCTGAATGTTTAAACAATAGGCAGAGTGGAGCTGCAGGGGCTCTTAGAAGGGGTGAAACAACAGCAAGGCCTCATTAATATGCAAATGGTCTTTTAAAGAGCTGTGAAGTGCTGGGGTGCGGCTGTGTGTGTACCCGAGAGGCTGTCTCATCCCGGGCTGTCACACACACGGGGGAGGGTGGCTGAAGCCCTTTGAGTCCAATGGGTGTTGCGCGCCTGATAGGAGTCCCTAACAGACATTAATAGCAGCTGCCCCATGCTTTATTTATCTCACGTACTGATCGATGCAGTACTATTGCAATGAGACAAGCAGGCGCCTGATGCAAGTCTGTAGAGGACAAGGAAGGTCATCCCATAACTGCAGGCTGCGAGGCAGTTCCAAACAGAGTACCCAGGTGCACCGCCCCTCTGCTGCTTTATGAACCCCAGTGACATGGCTGCCCGCAGAGAGCTCCGCAAGCAGAGTCCGAACAAGCCTTGGCCACTCTGAGCATCACTCCAGACAATGTTCGAGATCAAAGGACTGCAGGTAGACCACTTCATGCTAACGAGTGGTCCCTCTTCCTCTCCTTGGTGAGGTGTCAGACTGTGCTAAAGAAATCACCAACATTTCCCCCTCATGTACAGTAGAACGGCCCTACTGTGGACTGAGCAAGGGTGTCTTGCGCTTTCTTCGGTTATTGATAGGAATGGAACACCACTTCTGTGCTAGGCATAAACAGCAGGTTTTCACACGCACAAATGCTGTGACATGGCGATGCTAGACTGGTAGCAGAATGCTTGCTTTATAAACATGCAAAACAGCCATTTCCCACTCTCCAAGTGGCCGATCCACAGAGCCATAGACTGGTAAACTTATGTACTCGTGTATTATGCATGTGTCCATGCATCCTGCTGCTGCAGTGTATAAGGTGACTACGAAGTTTAAGAGCTTATGTGTAACGTGCTTCGAAGTCCCCATTGCCAACACGTTGTATTCTAAACGGATCTACGTTTTGTAAGTGGTGCTACCATCTTATTCCAGCATGCTGCGGGCAACCATTAAAATGCATGCATTTCAAGCAAGTCCTTTGCTTTCACGACCCGCTTGATAAGTCTGGTGCTCCTCTTTAAAAATATAATATTTAGGATAAAAATGGACTACATTTATACCGATGTTATTGCAATACAGTTGCCAAGGGCGTCTTAGGTCACAAACTGTCAGGCAAGATGGCCGTGCTGATAAAGGAACCATTAACCACTGAAGAGGCAGTCTGTGTGATATCTTGAGCCTGGGGCAATTAGATCAGCACCGTCTTCAGATATGAAGTTCTTCGCAATGCCGAGGGTTTCATTGCATGAATATATGATTGTACCATTGACTTCCTGCGCTCATGGTCTTGTGGTAGAGCCTAAAGTCCTGAAATGTCACATGCTACTCCATTTGCAAAGTCACATGAAGAATTTTAACAGTTCACACGGGTGATCTCATTGTAGAATGGTTACGTTACATCACCCCCGGCACCCCTTATAGTTGACTGTGACTTGATGAAAGCAGATAAATGAGGAGTATTCCTTTTCCAAATGGATGAATGCTCAGTGTGTAGGCTAAAGCTGTCTCAAATTATTTTTTATGTTGGTAGCACTGATTCCAGGGTTGTTCGTGTGCTGGGCTGCAATTCCCTGTGACTGGACAGAGTTTTGATTCTGCAACTAGACATGGTCTCCTACCACAGTTTAACTTTTTGTGAAGGTACCGTCTGACTCGCAGTCATATCAGATGTCAGCAGGGAGTACTTAACTCGCTGAGCCCCCATGTTAGAAGAAAATATAAGTTTTGATTATAGAAATGGCAGTATCAACAGCTTCCCCTTGCCTTGAGTTGCTGCGATATAAGTAGTTAATCAGCAAAATTGCTCCAGAGTGAGTTGGCATACCAGAAGCTACTTTGTGATTGCTTGTGACACTATAAGAAATGCGCCATAAATACATATAGTGGTTTTAAATCGGTGAGTAAGAAAGAGGACTGAAATGAAGCATGGGACTGAACACCACCTTTCTTTAGGGGGAATCACATTTTATATTTTATTTTTGGAACTATGCATTGTAACAACCGGCCGTGGATGTGGCTCCATGGAGTGTGCTGACTTTGAGTGATCTATATACACCCGTTCTTGGTAACGCACACACGCCACATTGCTTTGATATGTGATTTAGAATTTTTAGGCTAAAAATATTACTTAGTGATGGGAAAATGACCTCTGTCAAATGAAGTCCTGAGCCTGTTCTTGCAAGACGCTGTAAGCAGACACGCATTTCAAATCAAAGCAGTAGTTGGATAAAGTGAATATTGTGCATTACTAGAAGTGATGCTTTCTTCATTGTTCCCTGATTAGGTCTCGGCTTCACATCTGAGTCACAAAAAATGAAAGAAAAAAACAACTGTTAGGAGCCATTAGTTCAGTAATGTATGGGTACCTTTTTGCTCACAGGTATTTGTGGGCAGAATTAATATTTTCCAAATTCTTCCTAAGCATGTAGCTCAGAGCGACTATTTTTTTTTTCTTTACATCTCCAGAGTATTAAAAACTCACTGTTCCTGAAAGGTAAGAACCTTGCAGAACTGTCAGAGGTATTCAAACCCCCACCAATAGATTTTTTTATTTTTTATACTAAACTTATGGTCTAGTACAAATGGGGGGTTTTCACGATGTTTTTTTTTGTTCATCATTCAGTGTTTTGTGGTAGCACTTATTGCCAATCCCATTTCAACGAATTTTGGATCTGATTCAAATGAATGTAAACAATAGTTCACAGCTAGATCCACTTTTGGAAGTTTATACTCCTAACATTGTATTAAAATTGGGTTTGAAGGATGTCCCTCCCCAAAAATGAGGCACTAAAAAACATAGAGCCAGAATTTATGATATACATCTTCACATTTTATATAGAAGGAAACACATTTTGGACTCTACGATACGTTTCCATCAACCCAGCGGTCAAATTACATATAATTCAAATGAAAATAATACACCATCTGACAGTGTAATATTGGACTCAACATATTAGTTGAGATGTCTAATCTAGATGGGGTTTTATGAATTAAAACTGTTTTTGCCTTTGTGTGTAATTGGTTCACTTGCGGATTATCACCATATTTAGACAAAAACAAGCTCGGGACAAATTTCTGATTTCCTGCTTTATTCTGCTGACCCAAAGAAACTCTGGGCTGAAAATCAGTATCCGGGTTTGGAGCGCTGTCTCACTATTTAGAAATTCCAGTTTTAAAATGTGCTCTTAGTTTCTCCTATATGGGTAACCTCGTCAGATCCCCAGAATTGCTTCTTTGATTGTAGTACTGAAATCTTTTACACTGATTCAGATCTGTTAAACCTCTTAGCAAGGCGGATGTCACAAGATGAGGTGGTACCGGCTGTGACAGATGGGGGTATAAGTAAGAATGGTGCAGCTTTTATATTTATACACTTTTGTATTTTTTCAGACATACACAATAGCTCTTGTGTAGGGCAGCATTTTTCATGTTGCAGCTAGGAGTTTTCCCTGAGAACATAAGTGGTAGCTGCATGTGGCAACTGCTGCTGCGTAACCACTACCTGGGCCCCTGGGCTTTGGAATGATGTCAGCACAGAAAGGAATCCTGCATGGGTGGATTGTGGAAATGTTGAGTGTGTTGGTCTCTGGGTTTGCCCTGATCAGACAAAGCAGTTTCGCCCTAGCCATCAGGTAAGCACACCCATGCTTGCCTAATACTGGTGAAAGAGGTAGGAAAACCAGTGAACTGAGTCATAGATGGACGTTAGCCAAATGGATCGTCTCCAGACACGTGTTAATTTTTAAAAGTGGTCTACTGAAATGAACCCTTGTTACTGTTTAAAGTAGAACTGACAATCAGTACTTGCACTGCCATATCTGATTTTTAGTCTCCCATGGCTTTCATATCCAGCACTCTAGCCCTACATGATAAAGCGTTCGAGAAAGCTGACCAACGTTCACCTAGAAAAGTGGAGGGGAATTTCCGCTTCATACAATCACTCATTCAGCATGCTTTTTTGCCTGCTACCTCAAGGTCGCATTAGAGTTGTTTCGTTGGAAATGTCGCAATAAATAAACAAGCAATGGCAAAGGTAAAAAGTCTTGTCTTTGTGACCAATTGGCTTTTAAAACCAAAAAAAGGGAAAAAAGTCTGCAACGCAACCCAGTGTCATTAGGTCTCGGCTAGCGAAGGCTGCGCTTGCGCAGTCTCGCTCGCGAGATTTAATGACTTTGAGTGACTTTTAGAAGAGGGGCTTGCTCCCGCCCCTCTTCTCTCCTGTTCTCCATTGGCTGGCCTAGTAAATGCTGGCCAGCCATTGGAGAAGAGGTCCCGTCACTCCGATCCTGCCCCGTCCTTTTCGGATCGGGGGGCGTGTTTTTTGCGAGAAGTCTCAGGGAGGAGACAACAGCAAAACACGCCCCCCAATCCGAAAACGAGGCTGCGTTTCTCCGAGGCATATCTTCTCTGCCTCGGAGAAAGGCGGTGGTGTCCCGGCGTTGCTCCCTCACCTGATCGCCTTGTGTAGGACTTGTTCATTTTCTTTTCTGTCAGTCAAACGCTTCCTTATTCTCCCTAAATTCGGACTCGGGTCTCAGTCTTACTCACTCGCTCTCTGTCCTGACTCTGAGGCCCTAAACCCCCCCCTCCCTCTCCCCGTTTCCGGGAGTTCGGCGCGTGCTTCCTGTTTTCCGTGCTGTGTCAGTCTGACCCCACTCCCCTCCCCTCACCCCCATGTGAACACTCGGCTCTGGAGCAATCTCAAACTCAAAGGCAGCTATCAGCAACTTTTGTTCAAGCGTCACGTGACAGCCGGGGAAGGTATAAAATCATAGCAGCGGACTGAGCGAGCAGAGACTGAGGCTGCAGCTGGGAGCTTTGAGCGAGACAAGAGCATCGCATCCTACAGTGAGAGCAGTGACCCGCTGTCTGCAGTGACCTGGAAACACTAGTGTGAACACTGGCCAAGGAAGTCTGTAGTTAGCAGCCTGCAGTGACCAGAACCGTCTGCGGCGAGAGAAGGGAACCGACCAGAGAGCACGTGAATAGGTGATCGCGACCGCCCGGAGAGTTTGCCACTGGAGAGAAAGAGACGGCTGTCGACATGACCACCACACAGAGCCCCCGCACTCACAGGTGAGTGACAATGAGCGAAAGCCAAGACGGCACTCACTCTTCACTCTAAATCGGCCCTCCTGACCCCTTCCTTCCACGCCTAACGCTTTCCTTTGTCTTTTTTTTAATCATCACGCTTCTTTGTTAGTAGAGACGCCCTTCCCTGGTAAGTGTCCTGACCTCGTAGCAGGGCATCCATTGCGTTTGCCCTAGCTCTGGTCTATACAATGCATGATGAGGGGCAGTTGTTACTAGGCTGTCTGTGGTATATTGTCAATCCGTGATTGAAGGAGATGTGATGGGCGATGTAGAACCCGAGCTACTTGGTAGAATGACGTCAGCAAAGGGGTCCATCCTTCCTGGTCGGTCGCAGACTGCCCTGTCTGCGTGTGGGCGGTAGTGTCGCATCTCATGCAGCGTTAGGATGTAGACTCATTAGAGGTACATGAACCATCGCCTTTGAAGTGCACGCGGGGGGTGGGGCTTAGTATCACAAGCAGCCTCGCAGAGCACGTGCACTAGGGACAGTGCTACATGCACGCTCCAGAGGACAGTATAATTTCAGACGGGGCCTCACACTTCACGCACCAAAGCACAGTGTAGTAACACAAGCAGCCTCGCAGAGCACGTGCACTAGGGACAGTGTAACACTACATGCTCCCTCACAGTGTACACGCTCCAGAGGACAGTATAATTTCAGACGGGGCCTCACACTTAACGCACAGTGTAGTATCACAACCAGCCTCGCAGAGCACGTGCACTAGGGACAGTGTAACACTACATGCTCCCTCGCAGTGTACACGCTCCATAGGACAGTATCATTTCAGACGTGGCCTCACACTTCACGCACCAACGCACAGTGTAGTATCACAAGCAGCCTCGCAGAGCACGTGCACTAGGGACAATGTAACACTACATGCTCCCTCACAGTGTACACGCTCCAGAGGACAGTATCATTTCAGACGTGGCCTCACACTTCACGCACCAACGCACAGTGTAGTATCACAAGCAGCCTCGCAGAGCACGTGCACTAGGGACAGTGTAACACTACATGCTCCCTCACAGTGTCTACGCCCCAGAGGACAGTATCATTTCAGACGGGGCGTCGCACTTCACGCACCAAAGCATAGTGTAGTATCTCAAGCTGCCTCCCAGGTAACAGCACTAAAGGACAGTGAAATATCACGTGCACGTTCCAAAAATGTATGTAAATGTGTCAAAGGACAGTGTAGTGTCACGTGCTGTCTCACAGGCTACGTGCACCAGAGGCAGTGAAATATCACCAACACGCAGCCTCACAGTGTCCATGCACCCTCAGTGTGTATGCACCTGAGGCCAGTCTAACACCACAAACATGCTGGCAGTACAGTTTCACCAGGGGGCAGTGTCATATCCCGCGCAGACTTGCAGTGTGTGTACATGCACCCGGAAGCAGTGTAGCATCACATGCTACCCCAGTGAATACATGCACTAGGGACTTTGTAATAGAACACACAGCCTCACGTGGCTTGTGCATTAAGGGACACTAACACCACATTCAGGTGTACAATGCATATGCATAAGGGAGCGGTGTATTATAACGCACCTGGTGCTCATGTAAAGCCAGTGCTTAATTTGTGCCGGTGCTTAGCACCGGCACTAATTTCTTAGGGCCGGGTCTACAAAGTACATTTCATGCAATCATGACGTATGCTCTGTAGTGTGAGTTAACGGTCTCTCTCTGCATACAGACCACCAGAAACGGCTGTTGAGGTGATGTGACGTCCCTGCCTCCGCTGAGCATAATTAACTAACATTCTAACACAGGCAGCAATTAAATTATCCCGGGTGCACTACGGCCGCAACCAATTAACTGCTGTAGTCTTGCTTAATTAATTATTAGCGTGGCCCCGGGCGTCGTCCCTCCTTGACGTTGAATCGTCAAGTTTTAGGGTTTTTTCCCGGGTCGGCCTGACCAATGCAGATCAAGATTCCGACTTTTTGCCCGCCCCAGCGTACTGCGCAGCTGCAGCGCCAGTCATTCGAAGAAGCAACTGCGTGTCAAGCATCAGCAGGCATATAACTAAACAAGCATTTACAATGCAATGGTCTCGGCATTGGTAAAGTTAGAGCTATTGGCATTGCTCATGACATTATTTTTGTTTATGTTTTTGTTTTTAAAACATTTAAAGAAACGGCATTGTCATGAGCAATGCCAATAGCTCTAACTTTAACAATGCCGAGACCGTTGCATTGTAAATGCTTGTTTTTATTGTTGCATGCGCAAAGCATGCAAATGTCTACAAAATGATGCACATTCTTTTTCTCCTTGTTTTTGCCGATCTGAGTTTGGTTAAAAGAAGCAAAAAAAGTAGGGCGCATAGGGGAAGCAACACAGGAGTAGACCATGAAGGCAGGCTGGGAGAGGACTGTTAAACAGAGGGCTGGGAGGTGGAGTTCGAAGTAACACATGGGGAGGGTAGGGTCTAAGCAATATTGAGGGAAGGCATGCGGGGTGCAAAGTAACAGATAGCGAAGCAACATGGAGGATTGGGCGTTAGAAGCAACACTGAGGAAGAGAACATGTGGGATACTGCAGCAAAAGACATCCACACTAGTAGAGTGTTTAAAAAAAAAAAAAAAAAAGCAGAGCCCAATTAGGAAAGCAGTGGAAGAACACCAGTATTTTGTCTGCGACTCAGGGGAGAGACACACAAAAGAAGCAGAAGTGAATGCTGCACTCACCAGCATATGCAAATCAAGCAAATGAGTAACAAACAAACCAACCAGTGGTAAGCAATGGGCGGCCTCTAAGCCCCCTGCCAGTAACAAAATGTATTTTGCTAGTGGCAGCACATACGCTGTCTCAGGCAAGACCTAAAAAAGGACCAGACTGGTCATGCTAAAACACTTCACATGCTTTCTTCTAATCACTTTTACTAGGGCGTCTCAAATTTTTTTTGTTTATTTTTCAAAGATTTCTTTTGAATGCCAATAAGTTTTATTACCCTCTCTCCTATCATGTTCTTACCCGCAGAGAGTTCTGACTTTTAGAGGATGATACTGCTCTTTGAATGTTGAATTTTTACCCTCACAAGGTCGGTGCAGAATATGATGCTTTTCCACAGAAATTACATCATGTTGACAAAAATACCATCCACAATTATTTGCTACATCCAAATCCTCCATACCGATTTGTTGGAGCCTCAGTAATTTGTTGGAGCTAGCTTCTTGGGATTCCCAAGCCATTTGACTTGACCCCGGCCAGGAGCCCCATGTCTAGCGTCTAGACGCAATTAAGACTTGCAGATTTACGAACTGTATTATGAAATCTGGCAGTTAAATTGTCTAGTCTCCTAGTGAGAAGGATACATTCTCACTTAGTGGGTACCCTGTGTTTTCTTTTGTACTTCGATTGTGACGCAGGTCGTTTGTTTCATCAGAACTTCGGTTCAGCCAGAATAGCTACATGCAGACAGCAGTGGTTAGAGCAAACATCTTTAAGCGACCTGGCCACATAAGAATTCACAACTGTACACTGCCTCTTAAGTGCATATGGGCTCATGTAGATTTGCTCATATAAACCGACTTACCTAGCCTGTCTTTCCCTTAGCCTGACCAATCATTATAGACCCTGAGCCCTTTGGGAAAGCCCTTGATTTCTCCATATGTCAGTCTAACGTCCCAATGTTCAGGCGTGTTTGTGTTCCTGTAGCTGCAAAATATTTAAACCTGGTAGGGTGCTCATGGTACCGAGTTCAAATGCCTTGTCTCCTTCTGCAGGATGAAAAGGTGGAGCGCGAGCAGCCGGTGCTGTCCCGGAGTGAAATTGAACACAAGATAAAGGAGTACAACGGGCAGATGAAGAGCAACTTGTTCATGAGTCTGGTGAGTGCGGCGGCGCGGGTGCTAGTCGTATGGGCGGGAAGCTGGGAGTCGTGAGTGTGAGTGATTTGAGTTCTGGCAGGAGCTAAGGAGGTGACCATGGGTGAGCTTGTTGTATGGGTGAGCTCCAGGGATCTCTCCGAGGGGAGGTGATGTCCTAGAGAAGCTATGAAGGGGGTGATTTCATTGGCTGATCCTTGAGGGCTGTGACCTCCTAGGAGGAGATCTCTAAAAATAGAGGGGGGAAAAACTGAACTGGCAGTTAAAGACCGAGGGAGCTGCAGGCAGGCATCGATTTTGCTGATCCAGACATGCTCGTAGTTTCCCCACACTTGCAGAGATGGCGGGAGACCTAGATTGAGATTCACTTTTTCTGCATGGCTGGGACAGCGGCTCATGAAGCGCATTTCGAGGTGTGTGTGTGTGTGTGTGTGTGTGTGTGTGTGTTGCTCACCCCATTTAACTAATGCACTGGAGGTGATCTTGCCTGATGCAACCTCGCACCTCTGCTCTCCATTCAATAGTACTCGCAGCTGTGTAGTATAGTACTTCTTTAAGTTAGTAGAACTTTAGAGTGTAAGAGCGTCATGACGTTATATGGAATGGATATTTAAGATGGAATGTAGAATGTAGGTGGGCAGATGAAACAAGAAGAGTTGTGACCAGCACCCTTGTATTTTACCTCTTTACAACTTTAATAAATCTTTATTAATGTGCACCAAGTGTTGGAGGATTCACTACAAATTTGGCGACAGGATGAGTACACGGTGTCTACGATCGTGAAGTGACAATTGCCACAAGAAGCGGAATCAGATTTTGACGGTTAACATCCAGAAATCTCCACGATCAAGACTTCGATGGCGAATATGTCACTCTACGCGGCACTGCACAGTTCGCACGACGAAGAAGCAAGTAATTAATATAAAGAAGGTGAGCCACAAAGTGTTCAGTGCTTACCGTTAACTGTGCCTAATTTGAATCCTGCACGTGAACCTTCGAGATCAGCGCGTTCATCTTACCCGGTGAGTGTGACGCGAGGAGGTTTATTTAGCGTTCCAATGCCCCAACGTCAGCGCGTCCTATTGCCTTAACGTCATGCGTGGAGCCAGGCATTTGATCAACACTGACGTGCCAACGTAACGCGCAAAGGGCAAAACACCACAGCGGCCATCTTGATTAATAACGTTACCATAACAACGCGTTTACGAGGCGCTGGAAGCATCGGAACAATTTGTTTTTCTTGTGTTTTGTGAAGGCGAACACGAAGATGTTTACAAGTAAGACGGAATATTATTCCTAACGTACATTTCAAGGGGTTTTTTTTAGAATACAAGGGTGTTTGGTTAATTTTACACGTTGTGGAACGTTTATAAAAAAAAAAAAAAGGAAACCTTTTTGAAGATTGTACCCGGAACACATTCAAATTAATCGCAAGTTCCACGAGCCAACTTTCAACATGCCTATGGCGGCTAATACAGCCACTGCTAGCCTGGAGCCTGTCATCACCTCAAATCCCATGCACATCAACTCGCCTAGAGAATTTCTCACTGTACCAGGAGATCCACCAGTTCCTTGGACAGACTGGAAAGAGTACTTTATAAATTATATTGCGAACATGGAAGACTCTAATGGCGTATTTTCACCTGAAAGAAAGAAAAGGATGTTATTGTATAGTTTAGGACCTGAGGGTTTGAGAATATACAATGAGAATCAAAAGCAAGAGAGGGAAGGTGGAGATATAGACGTTTTCAAAGCAGCAATTGTTGATTTAGATGAATATTTTTCTCCCACTGTATGTATTGCTGTAACCAGGCATAGTTTCTTCCAAAGGAAACAGGAGAAACACGAGAGTGTTGAGGAATATGTTTCTGCCCTAAAGAAAATTGCAAGCAAATGCAAATTTGCTCAATTACATGACGAATTGATTAGAGATCAAATCGTCATGTACGCAAAAAATAAGGCGTTACAACACAAATTGTGGGTTGAAGGCGAAAGCAGTCTCAAAGACATTATAGTAATGGTTAAAGCAGAACTTTCCGAAAGATGTGCAAAAGTGAGTTTATCGGTTGAGAAAAAAGACACCGAAGTAGTAAATAAAATTTCGGAGGGTAAAACAGTTCAAAAATCTTACAGAGATCCCAAAACTGAAGTTAAAAAGAAAGATAGGTTTGAACAAAGGAAGTATGGGAATGTAATTTGTTACAGATGTGGTAGTGGTCTTCATGCGGCAAATTTTGATAGATGCCCTGCAAGATCCGCTAAATGTCTGGAATGTGGTATTGTCGGTCATTTTGCAAAAGCCTGCCGGAGAAGGCCCAAAAAGAAAAGCAAGAGCAAAGTTGCTTGTATACACGATTCTGAACAATATGATGATTCAGCATCTTCAGACGAAGAGCTTCAAATTCAATTAAAAAAAAAAAATGTTGTGTTAAACATTACTGATGATTGTTCCTCTAAACCTATATGCACAATGTCACTGGGTGGAGTTGATGTCCAGTTAGCTGCCGACTCGGGGTCTCCATACACAATTGTAAACAAACATGTATGGGAAGAATTGTTTGTTTCCCACATTGGAACAAATTTGGAGCCAAGTGACATTGCCCCAGAAAGCTACACTGGGGAAAAAATTGATATACTAGGTTTCAGAGTTTTGATCTTTAGATACAAGGGAAGACATGCTACTGGAAAATTATATGTTTCCAAGGATGGACCTTCCGTTTTGGGGTGGAGGGATCAGAAAAACCTCAATATTATACTTGACCCGAACAGTAAAGAGCAGGTATTGGTAGCCTGTGAAAGTGAACACACAAAAATGGGTGTTGGAAGACTTTCCAAAGGTCTTTTCATCCCAGATGGGGGAACTTAAAGGTTTCACACACAAAATCATTTTAAAAAATGGAGCGGTACCCAAAATACACAAGGCTCGGAATATACCGTTCATTGTTAGGGAAGAGGTGAAACAAGAGCTGGAAAAATTACTAGAGAATGGGGTTATTGAAAGAGTGGAGGCTGCTGAATGGGTTTCTCCATTGGTCGTTGCTCGCAAGGCCAATGGAAAGGCCCGTTTATGTGTTGATTTGAGATATTTGAATAATAATATTTTAGTCGACCAATTTCCACTCCCCAGAATTGATGAAATGTTATCCCTCACCCGTGGTGCTAAAGTATTTTCTACCCTAGATCTATCGGCTGCCTACCATCAGGTGGTGCTTGATCCTGATAGTAGACATCTGACTACGTTTTGTACCCCTTTTGGTTGTTTTAGATTTACACGAATGCCATTCGGGTTAGCATCAGCAGCGGCCGTTTTTCAAAGATTGATGTCTAACTTACTAGGTCATATACCAGAGGTAATTTTCTTTCAGGATGACATTTTAATCATGGGTAAAGACAAACTCCATCATGATTCTAAGTTGAGACAGGTGTTAAAAATATTAGAGTCAAATGGACTAGTCGCTGAAGGTAGTAAATGCAAATTTGCGGAAAGTAAAGTCACTTATTTAGGACATGAGATTTGTGATTCTGGCATTAAACCCAAACAAAAACTAGTTGAAGCCATCACTAATTCGCCGGCACCCAAATCCAAGGATGATCTTAGATCATTCTTAGGATTAGCTGAATATTATTCAAAATTTGTCAACCATTTTTCACATAAAACTTTTGAAATGCGACAATTAATGAAAAACAAAACACCGTTCGTATGGAACACAGCCTGTCAGAAAGCGTTTTTAGAAATTAAACATGCTATTACAACTGCACCCACTTTGCAAGGTTTTGATCCTTTTGCTGAAACATTGGTAACTACGGACGCCAGTGGCACGGGACTTGGGGGTGTTCTCTCCCAAGTGACAAAGCAGGGTGTAGAAGTTGTAATATCGTTTGCCTCACGGTCTTTGTCTCCTTGTGAAGAGAAATATTCGGTAATTGAGAGAGAGACGTTAGCTTGTGTGTGGGCAATGGAACACTTCAGAAAGTTTATTTGGGGTAAAAAATTCACACTTCGTTCGGACCACAAGCCGTTAACTAAACTTCTCACCACGGAGGGTCTTTGCAGAGCGTCAGCTAGAATAGCTAGGCTTTCCATGAGACTCCAAGATTTTGTATACGAAGTACAGTATGTGCCGGGTGTTAAAAACATCATAGCAGATTTTTTAAGTAGAATGTCTTTGCCACTTAAGGAAGTGGATCAAAGCAGCTGGAATGACTATTGTGTTGCAGGAGTTTTTTCAGAGTCTTGTGGGCTACACATTAATGAATGGAAGCATGAAGTGGATAAGGATCATTTACTCATAGAAGTTGCAAAGAAAATTTCTAATGGATGGTTAACTACAGACAAAAGTAATCCTCAACTCAGAGCGTTTTGGGAAGTAAGAGATGAGTTAAGTCTGGATGGTGAATTTGTCTGTCGAGGCGAAAGAATTATCCCTCCTGTGGGAATTAGACTAAAGATCATCACAGTAGGTCATGAGGGCCATCCAGGAGTATCTAGAACAAAAAAGAATATAAAAGCACTGTACTGGTGGCCTAAAATTGATTTAGATATCGAAAGACAGGTCCGGAATTGTGTAAATTGCGATGGCGCTGACAAAAGTCAGAAAACACTCAATCCTCCAATGTCATCCTTAGGATGTCCGAAACTACCTTGGGAGAATTTAGCCTTAGACATTATGGGTCCTATATTGTGGCAGGATGGGTTGTGCAAATATTTATTAGTACTAGTAGATCTGTTCTCCAGATGGATTGAAGTCAAGGTGGTAGAATCCATTAGTACTAATGTTGTAATCAAATTCCTGGATGAATGCTTTATCAGAGAGGGAGTACCTGCGACAATCCTAACTGACAACGGAGTACAATTTAAGTCAGAAGCAGTGAAACGTTTTATGTGTGCCACTGGCATAGAACAGAAATTCACGGCATTGTACCATCCCAGGGGAAATTCAGTGGTAGAAAGAGTAAACAGAGTAATTAAAGGGGCTTTACAAATGGCTAATAAAGGAAGAAAAAATTGGTATCTAGAACTAGATAAATTAATTTGGTCGTACAGAATTACTAAACATGACACTTGCGGTGAAAGCCCATTTGGGCTTATGAGAGGAAGATTTCCTTATTGCAATATTAACCCAACATGGATGGGTAGGAGTAAAAAATATGTGTGGGAATGCGATAGAGTAAGAGATTGCATCGTGAAGTCGCAAGAAAAGAACAAAATGTATTTTGATGCTAAACATGGTACTAAAGAGGTGTATTTGCATGTTGGACAATTAGTCAGGATAAAGGAGGGGAGAAAGGTGGGAAAACTCCAACCACGTTTTTCTGCACCCAGAAGAATTTCCAAAGTAATGCGGAACACAGTTATGCTAGAAGATGGTACTGTTCATCATATGAACAGGGTTGCAATTGCAAGAAGTCAACTCCATGACTTTAATGATGACATTGAAGAAAGAGGTATGGGTGATGACTTTTGGTGGTTAAGCCCAGAAGTGAGTTTGAATTCTAGTACTACTCATGATAGCTCACATAACAGCAACCCTAATAACAACACTCTTAGTAATGACATGGGTATGGAAATGTCGAATGAACAGTGTGGAGTTTCTGAACACCAAGCTGAGGGAATAAACCTTGAGCCGTCCCAGGGAAACTCTTGTACCAACTCTGATGGTGGGGTTCAATCCGAACAAACCAGTGATGTGGATAACAATCTTGTTGTCACTAGGTTTGGCAGAAGAGTTATAAAACCCAAAATGTTAAATGAATATGTATGCAGTAATTTAGAATGAAATTATTTTGTGTTCTTAAAGGTATAAAGTATGTACGGTATCAAGTTATGTCACGTGATAATAATATGCTTGTTTATAATTTATTTTATTGTTTTGATTTATTAAGAAAGAGGATGTGTAGTATAGTACTTCTTTAAGTTAGTAGAACTTTAGAGAGTAAGAGCGTCATGACGTTATATGGAATGGATATTTAAGATGGAATGTAGAATGTAGGTGGGCAGATGAAACAAGAAGAGTTGTGACCAGCACCCTTGTATTTTACCTCTTTACAACTTTAATAAATCTTTATTAATGTGCACCAAGTGTTGGAGGATTCACTACAAGCTGTCTTCATCTGACTGTTCCAACAGTAGCCGCAGCAAACTTCTATTCCTGTCTCCTTATTACACCCTTGTAGCTGCACTCACCCGCTTGTTCAGTATCTGCCTTTTTCAGCCATTCATTCCACCAACAGCATCACTCAGCCTCTCCTACTGTCCTTGGTTACCTTCTGCAGCAGCATGCATTTGATTCCTCTGCCTGCTCCACTCAAGGTCTTCTTTCTCCACAGAGTAAGGATGGCTCCTACACTGGTTTCATCCGGGTGCAGCTGAAGCTGATCCGCCCTGTCTCTGTGCCTGCCTCCAAAAAGCCGCAGTCCATCCATGATGCCAAGAAACCGGCCTCATCGCGCTCCCAGGCTGTGAAGCGGAGGACGTCCTTCTACCTACCAAAAGACACTGCCAAGCACCTGCACATCAGCTCCCGCACCAAAGCCAGCGAGGTGATCGAGGCCCTACTCAAGAAGTTCATGGTGGTCGACAATCCCAGGAAATTCGCCCTTTTCGAGAGAGCAGAGAAAGAGGACCAAGGTATTTCGAGTTTCTAAAATTTGGCTTGAGATAATACCACAGATTTAAGCTACGGCATAGTCCAGTGAAGGGTATGTATGGTTCTCGATAATTATTTGTGAGGACTGAGATCCTGCACAGTCTGTGAGCAAGAGTAAAATTCCCTTCTAGGCCTGTGAACTCATACAGTGCATATTTAGTAATGTCTTGCAAGTATAATAAACTATTGTGTTACACCTTGTAGGAATTGCAAGCTGCAACTTGTACCTTTATTAGCATGATCGCTAATGAGATACCTTGAAGGGGTTGTGAGCTCCGGCTGCACGTCAGCAACTGCATACATTCCTTACAGAGTACGAGTTAAGCCATCTTATGGAGAGTTCACGGGAGGGTCTCTGAGAAGGTGTACAGTTCTGTGCTGGAAAAGCTCTTATATAATCCACAGAGCTTTTCCTACAAGGGCTATTTACTAATGCACCATCCGGTGTAACCCTGAAAGACATTGTGTGGGACACTAAGGACGTGCAAAGCCCAAATAAGTACTCTGATCTCAGTTATCACAGGAACTGTTGCTTTTGGCTTCATCCCGTCTCCCCGTCAGAGGTCCCTGCAGGTTGATAAGCTCTGGCGTGTAGCCGTGCTCCTTCCAAATCAATAGCTTGGATTCAGTAGCAGCCTGTCCCCGCCAAAGTGGCGGCGGGGGAGGGTTTGGGGGGGGATAAATGACTGAAAATAACTTACCTTTAACGCCGCCGTTTAACGCATCGCGCTCTTTCTTATGGGTACAGGCTCCCAGACTGCACTGCGGCCAATCCTGACACTGCATGAAAGCAGCATCTGGATTGGCCTGAGCGCTGGTTACTTACGATCCAAAGCTGACTGGGAGCCTGCGCCTGCGCTCTCCAGCCCCACCAACCAGCTGGGACTGGAGAGAGCTTCACTGCGCATGACGGTTTGGCCAGCCTGAGAGGGCTGGCCAAACCGTCATGTGCTGCACACTAGTGCCCTACCATTCCCCCACCTGCAGTGTCCCCCGTCCCGTCCTCCCCCCCCCGTCCCGTCCTCCCCCCCCCCCCCCCCCCCCCCCCCCCCCGCCACTCCGACCTGCCCCTAAGGGACTCATCCGAGTCCTGGCGACTGGTCCAGGGGGATTAATATAAACTATATTCAAACAGATTCAAAACCAGTTTTATTTGACGGTGGTGGTGGGAGGGGAAGCCGCTGTTTGGATTCCAAGATCATTTAGCCCCACCTTCAGACTTCTGTGAGGAGAGAGAATCTACGCCAGTTCATTCAGATTCTGAGTTGGGGCATCACCCTCTGTACCATGGAGAAGCATTGGGCATCTGCTGTGCCAGCTATTGGGATTGTTGCCTATTGCTATCTGCTTGATGGTCATTTTGGTATTGGTGAAAGCCCTTAAACGGATTTATATTTTATTTGCAGTTTTCCTCCGCAAGCTGCCAGACGAAGAACAGCCCTTACAACTGAGACTGCTGGCTGGACCCAACGAGAAGATCCTGAGTTTTGTTCTGAGGGAAAATGAGACGGGAGAAGTCAATGTGAGTACAGACTGGCAGTTGCATGTGTAACGTATTCTTTGTGCGCAATAAGCCCCTGAACTCTGTGGAAAGGGTCTATGCACTGTTGCACGTCCTAAGCAGGAAAGCTTCGATCTAGTGTCCTTCCAGACATGGTCATTGTTTTGCTTAACTTGTGCAGATCTCAGTGGAAAGATCTGACACTGTTCCACCCCTATCCTGGCCTTTCTTTAAAAAAATGCGTGGGGAACACAGCAAATGTGGATACTGGGACCTGGCCAGCATAATCACTTTGGTGTACTAAAAGTGAACCGTGATTGATCAAGAGGGGAACCTCACCATTGGCCATGAAAGCAATGGCATTTACATTGCTTATGACTGGGTGGCACGGCACCTTTCTGCATCTAGAACTTTCAAAGCATCAGCTTCCTCAGCTCAAGATGTATCTGATTTCTTTTGAGGCAAAAGTATAATTCCTCCAAGTTTACCTATTCCCTGCATTATTGCCACTGCTCTTTCAGCGCGCGTTGCTTAGATCTTTGACTATTTGTTTGCGATTTATTTATTTTGTTAGTATATGGTACACTTCCAGTGCACTTCACTCAATAACTCTGAGGGTTCTTTAGGCTGATTTGAGAAGTGAGATGGAAAAGCAATCTGGGTGTTGCTAACATTATGCTGTGGTGAGGAGGGAAGAGATCATATGTAAGTGATGCACATCCTTCTCAATTTTCCCCCAAACAAATCCTCAAACAGAGGCCTAGCTTCTAAGTGTCTGAGCCTGGATCCCGGCGATGCATTTTAATGAGGTCTTCAGCATTTAAATAAAACCAATGTGATTCTAGGCCAGTCACTTTGTATTGATGCCTCAAAGTGAAAAAAAAATATTTGGAATGTGAATAGGCACACATGAAGTTTGAGGTCCTAGGAGCTCTTGAGGGTGGCTAATGTTGTCCAGAGATGTTAGCCCCATCCTTGCTGTCCTGTAGAATCTAAGCTTCACCTCATTGATGGCTAGCAAGCCTGACACCGGACGCGAGTTCTTCGTTATCTGTTTTCAGATGGGGCACCTATTGATGCTTCAGGCTGGACTCTTCCTATTGACCAAGACTGATTTGAATATGGTAGCCCCCTGTCTCCAGTGGGCAAAACGATTGCCTGGAATGCGACCCAAGCCAGAGGCTGAGACCTATGCAAGCCTCCAGTCCATAAACTCTTGTTCTTTTAATGTGACCCAGTGGTGGTGTGGCAGCAGTGGCAAGGGATGAAGTCAGGATTTCCATTTAAATGGATGTGTCTAAGGTGGTGGCTTGCCAATTGTTATTTATGTTCATCTCAATTCAAGCTCCATTTTAGATGGCACCTTTGTAGGCTCAGTGTAAATGTCATTATGCCAGAGTTTTAGAGCTGGTGTATTGACATTTACAATGACTGAACAAAGGTACAGAGTGGAGTGTGGCGTCTGAGTTTAAATTTGTGTGCTATGGGCAACTGCAAATATATAAATATATATATCCCCAGTTGGAGGCGGGATGATGAGGCTCCTTGGAGTATGTATGGTAATACGCAGAGTGTTTTTTTTTCCACTCCTGCCCCTCCCCTCATAAGAGGCGGTGGTAAAGTAGAGCGAGATAAATGTAGGTTACAGGAATTTAGTCCTTTGTGGTAGTCTACCGACCAAATGCAAAAGAGGAGGTGAGGCTAAAAATGCCTGTGGGGCAGCATTGGTTTAAAGGAAGTATGAATGAATAGTGGGTGAATGAATGAATACTTTTAAAGCGCAAACTGCTACCAGAAAGGGGCTGTCTCGTGCAAAAAAAATGCAAAAAGAAAGCATCAACAGATAAACTAGGCATATTTCAACAGGCAAGACTTACGGGTTTTATAAGTTTCAGAGGTATCGTTGTAGTCCTGAAGGAAAAGAACGGCCACCAACAGGGCTTCTGTTAACTGCAGAGACCTGCAGAAGATCATCAGAGAACTCGAGCAGTCTAGCATGGGCCCATTTTTCTTTTGAGATGGAGAGCCCTATAAACGAAACCTAGGACCTGAGAAAGATTCAACATTAGCCGTGCAGCACCTTTCTGTACGATTTGAAGCTTATTTAGTTGATAAACCGGGAGGCCTAGATAGAGTTGCCTTAGTCCGAACCGGTTGTAACTAAAGCGTGTGTTACTGTTTTCAAAGCTGACACGAGAAGAAATTGGAGAACTTTGCAAACCGATCATAACCGAGCAAAGCACTTTGACGCCACTCCCTGAGATCTGAGGAGCAAAAGATTTGAGTAAATGGTTTCAACAAATTGATTGAAATGTCATACTTGCACAAATTCATGAAATCCATGCAGATTTCTGAACCTTCGCTTTCTTTCATGCATACTTTGCTCTGCAAACCTCCCGGATATGACAATGGTTTGCTGTTTACATCACTGCCCTCTGGTCTTCCGGTGTTACTAAAATAGGCTTGAGAAGAGGATGGACAAAGGCCGACAGTTCCTGACTTCTAGAATCAGAGCGGGGCAGAGAGCACGGCGGAGCCGCGGGTTAGGCAGGAGGGGCTCTGTGTGCATACCGGAGCTTAAAACAGAAAAACACTTTTGCTAAAGAATTAATATTTTTGTTGAAATAGTAAATTATCTAACCGGATGCGCAGTAATAGAAAAATATCTCATTGCCCTACTGGGCCAGTTGCATTCATCAGAACTATTTGTTTATTTTATACAGTTATTTGGTGGGGGGTGGGGGGGGGGGGGGGGCTGGGGGGGGGCGCGGGAGATATGACCTCTCTAGATAGTTATTTTTAAAAAATTTCAATTTGAGTCTTTCGGATAAGAACAAAAATGTTCTGTGGTCCACTTGTTAGGTCCAGCCCACCAGACAGCCTCTTGCCCCCCAGACCGCTTCTCTCGCCCCACCACTTTGTACACTCCATTGCTCTTTCACACCCGTCCGCTTCTCCCCACACATGCACTCATTTTGCTCTGCTCACCAGTCTTCTTCGCTGTGTTCAGTGTTGCTCTCTTTCTCCCCCTTACGCTATCGCCCTGTGGTGGATCTGCCTCATTTACTTAAACTGTCCGCCCTTGGTGTTGCTTGTGCCCGCTCCTCCTTCCTCAGTGTTGCTTGCGCCCGCCTGCGTGCTCCTCCTTCCTCAGTGCTGCTTGCGCCCACCTGCCCGCTCCTCCTTCCTCAGTGTGGCTTGCTATCTCAGTTATTGAAAAAAAAATTCAATTCTGAGTCTTTCGGATAAGAACAAAAATGTTCTGTGGTCCACTTGTTAGGTCCAGCCCACCAGACAGCCTCTCTTGCCCACCAGACCGCTTCCCTCGCCCTACCACTTTGTACACTCCATTGCTCTTTCACACCAGTCTGCTTCTCCCCACACATGCACTCATTTTGCTCTGCTCACCAGTCTGCTTCGCTGTGTTCAGTGTTAATCTCTTTCTCCCCCTGTGGTGGATCTGCCTCATTTACTTAAACTGTCCGCCCTTGGTGTTGCTTGTGCCCGCTCCTCCTTCCTCAGTGTTGCTTGCGCCCGCCTGCCCGCTCCTCCTTCCTCAGTGCTGCTTGCGCCCGCCTGCCCGCTCCTCCTTCCTCAGTGTGGCTTGCTATCTCAGTCATCCTTGAACTCCCTCCCTCTGTGTTGCTCGCCCTTTCCTCCCTCCAATAGCCGGTGTTAATTGCCCACCCTCCCTTTGTTACATGCAGGCCCACTTCCCCCAAACCCCTACTCAGTTTAAATATACTGATCCATTCCTACTCCTTACTGATCCATCTCGGCTCAGTAAATAAAAAAAGTGCACTTTTTTTGCCATACTGCACAGCATTAGCATTGCCAAAACCTATTGGCAAAGGCCAATAGAATCTGGGAGGTTAGTAACTTTTTTTCACGTGTTGGGCCTTTCGGCATTGGATCTTTGAGTTTCAAGGTAAGCCTTGTGCAAAGATGAGCTTCATGCTATGTGCACTGACAGGGGTTCAGTGGTTCCCAGTGCTAGATGGAGGGGCCTCACGATGCAGCATGCAAGTAGGTGGGTGAAGGCCCTGCACCTTCTCTTCATGTTGTGCAAGTTTTATATGGTTGTGGTTAATCAAGGTCTGGCTAGTCTGCTTTAGGCACCTGTTGTCTTTCTTGATATGATGGTTGATGTTAGTTTGTTATTAATGTTAGTGGGGATGTGACGGCCTTTCCCTCTTGCTCTATACCTCCCTATATTTGTGATTTGGTTATGTAGAGAATGGCATGGCCACAGGGGTAATCGTTCATGGATACATCTCTGCAATTGGATTACTGCATGTGACTCAGCTGGAGGGGCCTGCAGTTTAAACCTGTGACAGGGGTCACTGTATGGTCACACTGCTACAGGAGAGTTTTGTGGCGGTGGAATCGAATCAGTGAGTCGCCTACTCCTCTAAACCAGAGGCCTCTAAATTTCCTTGTAACGAGGTGCTTATGTTCCGTGAAAATCATCCAGACCTACTCATATTAGTGATGTAATAGTGACCACATAAGACAAGATTGCAAGTAGTGATCACCTTAGCCTTGGTATGTTTGCCAGCAGTAATGTACAAAAGGCTTTGTCAAATTGGAATGCCTCTACCTGAATAATACATAACCATAGCTGTAATGCATCCGACACCAAGGTAGCAGTAATAGTAATCCTTCTTCCCAACGTTGCATGATTTATTGTTCAAATATCAGCTTTAAATATATTTTGGATTTTCATCAATTTTTTTCCAAACATCAGCTTAGGGTTTCTGGAAGTACGCACATTCTTTTTGAATACACACTTCTCAATTTTGGTACGTACATTAGTTAAACCAAGCAACATTTTCTGATTTAGTAGGCTGGGCTTCCCACAGAAGAGCTACTTGGAGGCAGCTGGAGAAGCTACCAGTAGCTCACGAGCTACTAGTTGGAGAAGCCAGCTCTAAGCCTTAGGCAAAATTATTTTGCCTGAAGGGAAGGACGTAGCAGGCAGTGTTTAGCCATCAGAGTTCACTTTTGTGTCTTCTGTAGCGACATTCTGCGTTTCTATGTCTTAAAGGTCCGTGTAGAGGTTGTATTGGTCGGAAAGAATGGCGTAGGCAGACTAAAACTTGCTTCTCTGCAAAATGGCCACCCTAACTGTTCTGTATGATGTGTGGAAATGGGGTATGTATTCTACTTCTTTGGCATCATTGAGGCACCTCTGATATTGGAGAAAAAGAAAGCAAGAGATGGCGCCCTAGGAGGGAAAGTTCCTATAACTCTTGAAGGTCATTTGGTACCCCAGATGCTAGTTATGCACAATGGCGGCTAGGACCTGAAACCTTATGTGGAGAAAAACCTTTTGAATTTGAGATCCTCGTCTGAAGTAATGTTCTGTCTTTTGCAGTGGGACGCCTTCAGTATGCCAGAGCTCCAGAACTTCCTGCGCATCCTCCAAAGGGAGGAAGAGGAGCATGTCAAGCAGATCCTTCAGAAGTATGCCCGATGCCGGGAGAAGATGCAGGAGCAGCTGACCACCCGCCCTCCAGGCTGAGTGCGCCTCCCTTAAGGGCCTACCGAATGGACCCAATAAAGGCTTCTTGGATGCGGCGATGGAACGAAAGGGTGAAAGGCGGAGTTTGCGAGGTCCCCAGAGCTGTATGCAGGATCCCATTTGTTTGAAAGATGGGAGTTTTGTGGCTGTGGGACTATGAAGGCACGCCAGGAGATGGCAGGGTTTGTCTGTGTGCGTGTGCGCCCTGCATCTGGGGCAGGGACCAGTGGCGACGTGACGAGTGCAAGACAGACTGAAGAGCCTGCATAAGTGAGTGTACTGATTCCCAGGACTGAGAGTAAGCCTCCGTGAGCAGAAGTATGACCAAAAAACCCGTAGTGACTGAAAGCAGAAGTGTGTGTGGGTGGGGGAACCCCACAATTCAGGCCGACTCTTGGCCAATTCAAACAGTATTTGTGTAATCTGTTTTTGCCTTCCTTGGCAAATTCTGTCTGACCTTTTTATTTCCAAATTCTTACTGTGATACACGTTTGATATTTGCTCATTTCTAAATCATTCCACACTCCTCTCAATAAAGTCCCCTTTTTACATAAGAGTGTGGGTGTTTCTCGAATCTGGTTCTTTGTTTTGACATTTTTTTATTGAATTTTATCATGAAATACAGTGTATCACAGAAATAATAACAATGAATTATTGATAATAAATACATATGTTTGATAAATATGAACGAATAAATAAGAAATCCTATTATATATAAATATTAAAATGAATAAATAAGTGAGTAGATATATGGTATAAAGAACATGAATAAGAACTGGATATTATACATATTATAATATATGAATAAATCTAAATATAAAAGAGAATGACTGTGCAAGAAAATTAAAATTAGTTAAAAAGAAGAGGAGAAAATTGATATGAAAAGTGGAAGAAAGAAGAGAAAAGAGAGAAACTGTAAAGAAGAGAATAAGAGAACAGTGAGGGATAATAAAGCCAGAGGAAAGGAGGGAGGAGAAGGAGAACGGGAGTGGGGGAAATAAATTGATGAAGGATAAAGGAAAGGGAAAAAGCAAACAAATGCACAAAATATAAAATAATGAATTTGTTAATTCAAGTGTTTGCATTAGAAGAGAGAGTGGAGTTGGCATCAGTGTTACTTTCAGTTTTAAAAAAAGACCAGGTCTGGAGAAATACATTAACTTGATATTGAAGGTTATAAATTGTGCGCTCATGTAGGGCGGTTTGCATCATTGCCACCAGCCATTCTTCCTGAGAGGGTGGAGAAAGAGACTTCCAATGACGCAAAATACAGATTTTAGCTGTATCCAATGCAGTGTGTAGAAGATGTATTTGTGATTTAGAAAGTTTTGGAAAGTGTCAAATCATGTAGAAGGATTGTGGCAGGTGTAAATGGTAAGAATAATGGTATTGTGGAATGTAAAGTCTTGCCAACAAAGGACCTTGTTGCTGGGCAATTGCAAATGATATGAACTATGTCACAACCAGAGATGGAACATCTCCAGCAATTAGTGTGTGATAGCAATCCAGCTTTATGTAACTTAGTTGGTGACCAGTGCCATTCATGAAGGATTTTAAATCTACAAAATGTAAGCCTTGCTTCACGAACGCCTTTATGTAATCCCTCCAGTATCTTATCCCATTCAGAAGCCGTATATGAAATAGATAAACTAGATTGCCATTTATTTTGAAGAGCATACGAGCGAGATTGTGAAAATAAAGGAGACATAAAGGTTTTATAAAGACCAGAGGTCACTCCTCTAAACTTTCCCCACAGATTTAGGTAAGATAGTATTGGGGACACCTGCAACACCCAAGGGGGAGATCCCAAGTGTTTCCTCAGACATTGTTGAAGTTGAGTGTCTAGAGGAGTGTTGTATAGGAAGATTAAATTCCTCACATAATTGAGAAAATGATTTAAAATTTCCATCATGAAGAAGTTGATCTGGGGAGTAAATACCAGCTGCTTGCCATAAAGGCCAGGATAAAGTGTGACCATTGATACGGATAGCTGAATTGTTCCAAAGAGGAGCCTTAACATGAATACGTGCGTTTGAGTCTAGTATACGATGCCCCATTTGCCAAGATTTGTGCATGACTGATAAGATCGGATTCTTGGGATCAGAAGAACTAGTGCCACTACCATATAAAAGAGAAAGATCTGAGTTCTTGGATAAAAGATGACGCTCGATGGAAACCCATTGTGGGACATCTTTAGTTCCTGGCAACAAATAAGAATATTGGGAGATGTGTAGAGCAAGGGAATAGTGTTCAATGGATGGAAGACCCATGCCTCCACATAACTGATGGGCCTTTAATTTTGTTATAGCAAGACGTGGTTTAGCTGAGCCCCATATAAAAATCTTAATCTTAGAATCTATTAATCTAAGGGTAGCTAAAGGAATCTGGAGGGAAGCATACCTAAAACATAGATGAAACGAGGAAGGGTGACCATTTTGATAGATTGTACTCTACCCCAAAGAGATAAACCCAGAGCTTTCCACTTATCAAAATCCCTCTGCATTTGAGAAAGTAAAAAAGCTAAGTTATCTGCAACCATATCTTCCAAACCTTTGTTGACCAAAATTCCTAGATATTTAAGATGTGAGGGCTGCCAATGAAAAGGGAATCCATGAATCACTGCCCTTGTAGTGCCATTCGAAATGGGTAACGCTTCACTTTTGTCCCAATTTATTTTATAACCCGAAAAGGAGGAGAAATCATTAATAATTTGAAGGGATGGAAGAGATCGAGAAAGACGAGTAAGAAGAATATCATCTGCATATAAATAGATTTTAGAATGTCCAGTTGGGAGAGGTACACCTATAATATCATCCGATTGACGGATAGCAGCAGCAAGTGGTTCCATAGCTAAAAGAAAAAGAAGGGGGGACAAGGGGCAACCCTGACGTGTTCCCCCTCCGTATTGGAAATGCATTGGACATAAAACCACCGCAATTAACCTGAACTGAGGGATTGTCATATAATAAACGCACTTTATTGATGAATTGATCACCCAAACCAAATCTATGCATAATAGTAAAAAGGTATTCCCACTCAATGCGGTCAAACGCTTTTTCTGCATCAAGCGAAAGGGCCAGGGTATCTTCTGAAAGATGTTTAGCAGACCACAAGGTGTGGGCCAGGGTGCGGAGATGGTTCCGAGAAGAACGCCCTGGTACAAAACCTACTTGAGTGAAATGTATTAAAGAAGGCAGTACTTTGCGGAGTTGAGATGCCAAGATGCTAGCCAAGATTTTAATATCACAATTTAATAAAGAAATGGGACGATCGCTACCGCACAAAAGAGGGTCTTTGCCAGGTTTAAGTAGTACAGCTAGAACTGCTTTATTAGAGAGAGGGCCTAATGATGATTCTTTATCAGCCTCAAGAAATGCAGCATGTAACGTATCAATCATACTATGACCTGCCCATCTATAAAATTCAGCAGGGAAGCCATCTTCCCCAGGAGCTTTATGATAAGGCAGAGCAGTAATGGCTTTAGATATCTCATCTCTTGTGATTTCACCATCAAGCAGAGCTCTACCAAAAAGAGGACATCTTACCTAGGTCTATTTGACTACCTGGAGTATATAAGGATTGATAAAAGGAGGCACATTCATGAACTATCTCTTGGGGCCTTGTAAGTATGTCACCTTGAGTCGATCGAATAGCTGGAATAGCCATTGCTGCTTCCCTTTGACGTAATTGTGCAGCTAACAACCTCCCGGCCTTCTCCCCTTGCTCGTAATGTCTTCCTTTCATCCTTTGTAAAGCAAATTTAGCTTTGGATGTAAAGAGAGTATTAAGAGACATACGTGCTTGCTCCAATAACTTGCGATTATGTAAGGTAGGATCCGACGTATATAACTTGGAATAGAGTTGAATATCTCGTTCTAATTCTGTCTGCTTTGCAATATTATTCTTATTGGCAAGTGCTGCATCGCGCATTAGTTGCCCTCTAATAGTGGCTTTAGCCGCCGCCCAAACAGTTCTGCTGGAGGTGACAGAACCCTGGTTAATAGAGAGATAGTCCTGTAGATGGGATTGTAACTGAAGTTTACCCTTGGGCGTCCTGTGTCTTTGAATGCTCATACGCCATGGTTTGCGCCCTGGCCGGGATAGACCTAAATCTAAAGATAAAAGGACAGGAGAATGATCAGACAAGGCTGCTTCTAGGATACGTGATTCCGTGACTAATTCAACCGCTTAGTGCGATATCATAAAATAGTCTAAGCGAGAAAATGTACAGTGTGAGGATGAGAAGAACGTATATTCTTTGTCTTGTGGATGACTCAGACGCCAATGATCAACCAAACCGTTATCCGAAAATGTCATTTAATACCGCTCTATCCGCTGCATTGGCCTTAACAAATGAACCAGTTTTATCTAAAATAGGATCTTGTACCAAATTCCAATCCCCACCAATGAGGTATTGCGAGGCATCAATTTCTGTGAGGAGGCGATTCAATTGAAGGAAAAAAGACTTTTTAGTGCCAATCGGAGCATAAATAGACCCAACGCAGATGTAAGAATTCCCGATACGTAATTTGGCAAATACATATCGACCATCAGGATCTGACCAAGTCTTGAAGATTGTGACTGGAAGTGATCTGCGGATAAGAATTGCAACTCCACATTTGCGGACAGGATTAGTATCTGTGGGGTCATTTTTAGGTCTCGCCTAGCTATTGCGTTTACGCAATCGCTATGCGAGACTCTAGTAAGAGTGCTCCCAAAAGTGGATTGCATGGCGAGCACGCGCACAATCACGTGCATCGTGCCGCCATGCAATCCACTTCAAAGGGTCCGCTCCCCCGCCTGGAATGCGCTCCCCCGCCACAGCA
This sequence comes from Triturus cristatus, assembly GCF_964204655.1. Taxonomy (NCBI): domain Eukaryota; kingdom Metazoa; phylum Chordata; class Amphibia; order Caudata; family Salamandridae; genus Triturus; species Triturus cristatus. The sequence goes on along the minus strand of NC_140592.1, from coordinate 342,589,953 downwards.
TGCCGAGAGATTGTTTCCTCATGGTGCCTCTCACAACTGTCCCTCCCCCACCACAGGGCTAGTCTCACGGACGCATTGCCATCCATCGATTTCACTTTCGCCCAACTCGTTTTACTTGTGCTCCGACTGCCTATAATCCAGTTCTCTACTTTTCATAAGGCATACATCTATGACAGATGTGCAGCATACAAATAGCCACCGTATGCGATTTATGCTGTTATTTACTGATATAAGAGAAGATTTTGGCAATGCAGGTTATAACTTAAATTCTATCCATTTTTTTTGTTGATTTTCCTATATTGCTATTCCCTGTTAATATACATGTCAAGCTAACCAGTTGCTGCACAACTACCTAATATTTACCCTTTTCAAATGTTATTCTCTGCAAATCTTCAATTTCCGCACTTTAAAAAGTAATGCCCAATTGCCCATCATATATACAAATGTATTGAGCTCCTATGTAATTCACTAACGGAAGCTGTATTGTAAATGTTTGCGTTTTTATGTCCTCATTCAACAAATGAGTGATTCCTGCCTGGTGTTCTCACATTGTTTTTTTGTACTGCGCTCTGAAACCCTGCTGGGTAAAGTTTGCATTAAACAAAAGAAATAAACTAAAAAATGAATAAATACGGCAACTTTTCAACGAGTGCTTCATCCAGAGCTGAATGAGCTACCAACCAAGGCGAATGAGAATGATGGAAGTTAACCATACAGACAGAGGAGACATATATACCGAAAAACTCTTTAAAGCAAAGCTCAAAAAATATTCCAAGCATGTGCAGCAGTGAAGTGACAGTTCCACTGCACGTGTCCAGCTGTGAAGTGGCAGCTGCACAACATATGTTTTGCACTATTTAGACCTAAACTAAGGACGCGGTTTAAATATTTGCCTATTGTGATGGGTAGTCGCTAAGAGTTTGTTTTCCTCTTGTTTTCTAAGTTCCTGCATCCTTCCTAGTCTAAACCTAGAGCCTGGAGTTAACCTGCAGTTCGATTTCTGTCCGTAGGTTCAGCTTTTGCACCCATTTGTTCCAGTCTGAGATCCTAAGATGCCTGATGTCCGGAGAAAGTACATAATTCACTACCGCAATGATGGTGGGGAAGGCAACACTTGAAGTGTAACAATGCAAACAAGCATTGGCATAGCCAATAGGTCTCGCCTTTGGGGCCTTATATGTGTTTAGCCAGAGATATTGACTTGGCCAATGTCTTTAAGCTGTGCCGTAGACCAGTGTGGCTGCTGTGCAGCTTGCTGAAAAGTTTTAATAAAAAAGTGTCAGAAGCGTTTTTGTTACCTTATATATGACCAAGAAGGCATTATGTACAACTGAACGACCATATTGAAACAAGCATTGGCATAGTCAATAGGTCTCGCCTTTGGGATCTTTATAAGTGTTTAGCCATGCAACAGTTGTTGCACCAAGGATATTGTGCTGCATAACTAAATACTTATAAGGTCCCAAAAGCGAGACCTATTGGCTATGCCAATGCTGGTTGTGAATGCTGCTGTGAATGACCGTCCCCACCCAATCTCTGCAAAGTTGGTCAGATTCAATCTCCTCGAGGTGAGTTTCTTGTAATAAAGCGGTCTACATGTTTGGACTGTAAATAAGAAAGTACCTTCTTCCGTTTAATGTAATGAGTGAGGCCATGGACATTCCAAGTAATGGTAGATAAAGGATGAATATTAGCCATGATGGGATACAATCAAAAGGGATTGGGAATCAATGTATTAGTCAAAAATGGGAAAAATAAGAGTTAGGAATACACTGGAAGTGAAGTGGGCTGTATGGGAAGGGAGAGTACTCTGGTTGATAAGAAATAGAAAAGTGTAAGAAAATAAGAGTTTTACAGGTTAAGAAAGTTTAGTATATGAAAAGAAAAAGACTTATGGAGGACAAACGTGATAAAGAAGCAAATAAAGAATATAATAAAGTATTGTATAGAACAATAGAGAAAGATATAAGAAAATGTAAAAGAAGGTTCTTATTGATTTATATTAGAGGGATCAAAATGTTCTATGTAATCCAGTATAATTCTGGCTCTTAAAATATAAAAGAATCAAAAAAATTGATATAGATTCGTTACCTACAACTTTTAACCGCGGGTCTGGGCTCACTGGAGCACCACTACGAGTACAGACACCTTAAGGAGGGTGGACAATTAAAATGAATATCAGCCAGGACAATAAATTAGAAAAGCTGTAAAGCGAGTGAAGACTCCTGCGACCCAAATACATATAATAGTATGCGTTAGGAGGATAAGCACATTTCATTAAGAAACATAGATAAGCATTAAACGGGTCTAAAAGCAATAAATGAATGAGAATGAATACCAGAAGTTAAAGTAAACTTAAAATTATCATTCATAAATACAAGTTCGAGGCATATGAGCTGCAGATTACACGCTTTTGCATAGATCGCCATATGGTGTTGGGCCTGGATGTTTGCGGTTTGTTTTTCCTCTTGGAAAGTCTTTGGAAGTCACGAGGTCGGTGACTCCTCCTTTGGATCGTATTGTGCATGGGCTTCGGCTCCATCCTCAGATTGTTTTTTTCCGCCATCGGGCTCGGATGTAATCTTCGCGCTCCGGTTCCGAACAGTTTCCAGTTCGACGATCTAAGCGGAATCCTCACCCCAAATCGCGGTATTGTTTCGATCGCAATCTCCTCAATCAACGCACCTTCTCATCGGCAAACCTTCGGTTCCAGTCGTCGACGGCGGCCTTCGGGCCTACCCAAGCTCCAGTCCCGGCTGATGGAAAGAACTCCATTCAAGAAGTGCCCTCGATGTGGGGCCAAATTCCCCCACCCTCCGATCTTCATGAGGTATGCAACCTCTGCCTCTCCCCTGAACACGAGGCTTGAGACTGTCCGGCCTGTAAGTCTTTCCGATCGACAAAGACTATTCGGGACTGAAGAGCCAGAAGAAACATGGCACACTCCTCGACCTCCGTTTCAGTCGATATCTTCGGAGACGACATCGAAGATCCGGTACAGCAGCACACCGAAGAGGACCTCGTCAGTGCTTCCGTGGCCGACGAGTCAGATGTGGAAGACATCACTCCGGTGCAGCGGGTTGTGAGTACTATTACCCCCCCCCCCACACCCGCGCCAACACCCAAAAAGGCTTCGGTCACGCCTTCGCCTCTGGGCCTAAGCAAGACCAGAGACACTGCTTCACACACCCCACCTTCGGGCCCGGTGAAGAAGCCAAGTAAGCCTTCCGGCAGCTCGGGCTCGAGCCAGCCTACCAGCGGTGCCGAGAAACACTCTTCAGCACCGAAAAAGAAACCGGCCTTGACACCGAGCTCCGCACCGAAGCCCTCGGGGTCGAAACCCAGCCCTTCCGTACCGACTCCATCTTCGGTACTGACCAAACCCCATAAGGCATTCGGCATCGACACTTCCAAGCCGAAGCCCATCTCTGCGCCAACCAAGAAATCGGAGGTTCCCAAGCCCGGTGCTAAGCAAACTGGCACGGACAAGCCTAAAAAGACATCGGCCCCGATGCCTTCGGCGCCGACGGACCAAACACTTTAACAGGAACTATTTACACCGGATCCCTTGCAAAAAACTCTCACCAAGGATCCAAAAACTGGACATCTGGCACTCTCTTCCAAAAAGAGACATTTGGATAAACCGGCTCCACCTCCAAAGAGGAAGGATTCTGCTACCTCTCCTTTCAGAATACCTCCTCCACCCTCTCCACCTCCGCCTTCTCCACCCCCACCTCATCGCTCTCCGACCCCGTCTCCAGACGATGATGATCAGGGGGACCCATATCAGGATATAGGGGATGTGCCCCAAGACCCCACCCCTACAGGAGCCCCAGACCCATGGGACGACTACAATAACCCAGATATCCCCGACGTCCCACAAGATGACCTTTACCCTTCCAGGCCATCTCCACCGGAAGACTCATTAGGGTTCCACCATCTACTTCAAAGGGCGGCACACTATCACGAGGTAGACTTGCACACTGACCCAGTGGAGGAGGATTTCCTCCTAGACACATTTGATACCACACATAGGTCTACCTCCATATTACCTATGCTTAAGGGGGTGGTAAAGCATGCGCCAGAGGTTTTTAAAGACCCAGTTAGGGCCAGGGTCATTAACCCACGCATAGAAAAAAATACAAAACTGCCCGCACAGATCCCTCCTATATCAAAGGGCCAGCGCCACTAGATTCCCTAGTGGTTTCCACTGCACGTAAAAGAACAAATTTCCAGGTGTCGGGCGAAGCACCACCACCTGACAAAGAGTCAAAGCTACTGGACGCATCAGGAAAGCGCACTGCGTCACAGGCAGCCAATATATGGCGTATCGCCAACACCCAAGCGCTATTGGCCAGATATGATAGGGCACATTATGATGAATTAGAAAACATAATGCACCACCTCCCTGAAAAATATAAAACTAGGGCCAATGAATTAATTCAAGAGGGTAAGACAATCACTAACACCTCTATATGCTGTGCCTTAGATGCAGCAGACACAGCCTCCAGGGCCATTAATACTAGCGTCCTCCTCCGTCGCCATGCTTGGCTAAGAATATCAGGATTTAAACCAGAGGTACAAGCCTCCATCCTTAATCATCCCTTTGACCAGGAACACCTATTCGGCCCAAAGGTAGATGAGGCCCTCGAAAAAATGAAGGACACGGATACGGCGAAGTCCATGGGAGCCCTACAGTCACACCCTCCTAGGTGCTCTTTTCGCCGCTCTTCCTTTCGGAGTACATCTAGAGGCTACTCCTCAGATAACGCGTCCACTTCCTACAAATCCCCCACTCAGTCCACCTTCACAAGGGGTTATCAAAGAGGCGGCTATAGGGGCAACAATAATAAAGGCAGAGGCAAAACAAATACCGCCCGCTCTGCCACACCACCTACCCAATGACTTCCCCCCCGCCCCCCCCCCCCCCCCCCCCCCCCCGCTCCCTCCAGACCATCCCACTCCGGTCGGGGGCAGACTTCAAAATTTCCTTCATGTCTGGGAGACCATCACCTCAGACAAATGGGTGACCCAAATTATTTGGTCAGGATACTGCCTGGAATTAACATCTACCCCCCAAACATTCCACCCAGGCAATGCCCAATGTCACAAGAACATTCCACATTACTAAAGCAGGAGGTAATCTCCCTCCTACAAAAACAGGCAATAGAACACGTTCCTGTCAATCAACAAAATTTAGGGGTCTACTCCCTATATTTTCTAATACGAAAAAGGGACGAGACTCTACGACCTATTCTAGATCTCCGGCCCCTAAACACATACATACACTCAGACCATTTTCACATGGTAACGCTTCAGCAGGTACTTCCGCTCCTTTCCCAGGATGACTTTCTCACCACACTGGACTTGAAAGACGCATACTTCCACATTCCAGTACACCATGCTCACAGAAAGTACCTCAGATTTGTAGTGGACGGACAACACTACCAGTTCAAGGTGCTCCCATTTGGAGTCACAACAGCACCACGGGTATTCACCAAGTGCCTAGCGGTAGTGGCGGCACACCTCAGAAGACCGCACATTCACGTCTTCCCATACTTGGACGACTGGCTGATAAAAGCCACTTCATACAACCAATGTTTACACCACACCGCCACCACAATCCAACTACTTCACCAACTAGGCTTCACGGTGAACCACCAAAAGTCCCAGCTAACACCATCCCACATAAAACAATACCTCGGTGCCACCATAGACACCTCAAAAGCAATAGCCTACCCCAATCCGGCCAGGATTGCAAGCATTCAGGCTTTGTGACAAAAATTCATACTTCAACACTCCCTTCCAGCAAGAGTGTTTATGCAACTGATAGGGAGGATGGCCTCTTGCATTTTCATAGTGCCTCAAGCAAGACTCCAGATGCGTCCACTCCAAGAGTGCTTATCGCGCCAATGGAACCAGGCCCAGGGGCGACTGACAGATCTGGTGTTGGTAGACGGTCGCACCCATCGCTCTCTGCAGTGGTGGAACACCACAAACCTTTCCAAAGGTCGACCGTTCCTGGACCCGGTTCCCCAAATAATACTAACAACGGACGCATCGCTCTCCGGCTGGGGAGCTCACCTATTACACCTCACAGTGCAGGGCACATGGACGCCTCAACAAAAGGTACTCCATATCAACCATCTGGAGTTACTAGCAATCTTTCTAGCCCTAAAATCCTTTCAACCACGGATTTCAGGCAAGGCAGTCCTCATTCGCACAGACAACATGACGGCCATGTATTATATTCAAAAACAAGGCGGCACACACTCCACAGCTCTCTCAATTAGCACAGAGCATATGGAGATGAGCAATTCCACATAAAATCTTTTTCAACATGTCCCAGGAGTCCAAAACACCATGGCAGATCTGCTCAGCAGACAGATACAACAGATCCACGAGTGGGAACTTCACCCGTAGGTTCTTCATCCGTTCTTTCAAATGTGGGGGCATCCACAGATGGACGTCTTCGCCACCCACGAAAACAAAAAATGCCCAAGCTTCGCCGCCAGATACCCACACCCATTGTCCAAAGGAAATGCGATATGGATGAACTGGTCAGGCAAATTTGCGTACGCTTTTCCACCTCTCCCACTCATTCCATTAGTGGTGCGAAAGCTACAACAGCATTCCCTCACACTGATCCTAGTAGCTCCAATGTGGGTCAGACAACCGTAGTACACCACGCTGCTGAAACTCTCGGTAGTACCACACCAAAAGCTACACCTCTCACCATGCCTCCTAACCCAGAACCATGGAGAGATCAGGCACCCGGACCCAGCTCAGCTCAACCTTGCGATCTGGCTCCTGAAATCCTAGAATTCGGGTACCTAAACCTTCCCCCTGGCCGTATGAACGTCATCAAAGAAGCTAGACTCCCTACCACTAGAGCCTGCTACGCTGCCAAGTGGAAAAGATTTGTTGTTTATTGCCATAACAACACAATCAATCCTCTAGACGTGTCTATACAACACATCATATGCTACTTACTCCACCTACAAAGGTGTAATCTAGCCTATACCTCCATTCGGCTACACCTCGCAGCAATTGCAGCTTACCTACAAAATAGGCAGCACCTATCACTTTTCAGAGTACCTGCCATTAAAGCCTTCATGGAAGGCCTCAAAAGAATAATTCCCCCCAGAGTACCACCCTCACCTGTGTGGAACTTAAATATCGTTCTCGCAAGGTTAATGGGGCCTCCCTTCGAACCTTTGCATAAATGCGAACTGCAATTCCTCACATGGAAAACAGCTTTCCTTGTAGCCATCACTTCCCTTAGAAGGGTCAGTGAGATACAAGCACTTACCATACAAGAACCTTTTCTTCAAATGCACCATAACAAGGTTGTTCTCCGTACCAACCCAAAACTCCTACCTAAAGTCATTTCCCCTTTTCACCTAAACCAATGTGTAGAATTACCAGAATTTTTCTCGCAACCTCAGACTGTTGCAGAAAGGGCTCTGCACACGCTAGATGTCAAACGAGCCTTACTTTACTATATCCAAAGAACACAACCTTTCTCTTTCTCTCCACTACACAAGGGCAACCCCATCTCAAAATCAGGGATAGCTAGGTGGATTGTAAAATGCATCCAGATTTGCTACCACAAAGCAAAACGAACGCTATCCGTTCCCCCCTAAAGCCCATTCTACACGGAAGATAGGGGCTTCCATGGCTTTTCTAGGGAACATCCCATTAGATGATATCTGCAAAGCAGCTACATGGTCAACACCGCACACTTTCACTAAACACTATTGTGTAGATGTGCAAACCAAGCAACAAGCTAGTGTGGGCCAGGCTGTACTAAAAACCTTATTTCAAACCACTGCAACAGATACCGGTGGTCGCCGCTAAGGTTGGGAACTGCTATATAGTCTATGCAAAAGTGTGTAATCTGCAGCTCATATGCCTCAAACGGAATATGCTACTTACCAGTATGCATCTGTTGGCATGTAGAGCTGCAGATCTAGACACGCCTCCCCGGCTACCTGTATCTGGTCCAGTCTATCTTATTTAGATACAACACACATGGGTTTCTTCACTGTTGTTACTACGCTCCATCTTTTCCTTCTGGCGAAAAACAATCTGAGGATGGAGCCGAAGCCCATGCGCAATACGATCCAAAGGAGGAGTCACCGACCTCGTGACTTCCAAAGACTTTCCAAGAGGAAAAACAAACTGCAAACATCCGGGCCCAACACCAGATGGCGATCTATGCAAAAGAGTGTAGATCTGCAGCTCTACATGCCAAGAACAGATGCATACTGGTAAGTAGCATATTCCTTCTCATATATACATAATAAACAACATTTGATAACTTAAATTCATAAATAACTATAAGAAAAAACATTGGTATTATTTAAGAAAGAATGGCAGCATTGTAAAGAGCCTGTTCTTAAAAAGTGAGATAGTAATACATTAAAAGCACATATCATAGCGTATAACATATGACCAATGTGAAATAAAATTATAAATAATGTTTAGAATAAAATTCTTTTGATAAAGGGACTGAAATAAGATACATATTAAAATACATAGTAATTATATCCATAAGGAAAAACACTCAGTAATATATTATAATCATCTATAATAAAAATAAGTAGAACTTATTCATCTTTCTGGCTGAAGAGTAAGATGTAAGTAAACACAAGGAGTAAGCATTAACTGAACTTAAAGAGTCGGGTAAGTTGATGAAACGATATTAACTAAGACCGTAACTATGAGGATAATAAATAGGGACTCAACTCATTCTCCATCTGGTGCAGATTTTAAGGGAGATTTGAACTTATCTCTACGTTGATCATGTGTGGTAGTAATTACAGACTGCAAGGCGGACGCTCGATCCTCGTGTGTACGAAAAGGTCGCTCTGTTTCTCTACCTCGAGGACGCACATCCCCCAAGGTTGCGACGCCTTTTATCTGTCGACTGTTGAGGTTGTGTAGAACTTTGACCAGACTGCTCATGAGAAATATGTTGTACATCCATATACTGAACTGTTAAACTGTCTAGAAAATGCTGTAAGTCTTCAGGGTTGTAAAAGTCTTGTGATTCACCATTTTTAGTAAGGCGGAAGCGAGCTCGGTCAAACAGGCCATACTTGATATTCAACTTCCGCAGTTGTGGTCGCATAGCTAAGAATAGTTTCCTCCTTTCGTTGGTTTCTCTCGAAGTCAGCTGCCATATGTATTTGATGACCATCATAGATGTAAGATCTTTGCGTGCAAGCTGATATTAGTATCTGTCTGACTTGCTCATGTCTCAGAAAACAAGCAATTAGAGGCCTTGGTCGAGAATCCATGTTTGGTCGTGGAGGACCAATACGATAAGCACGTTGGATTTCCAATGGTGGTTCAAAAGTAGTACCAAGTAATTTGGGAAGAATTTTACATAGAAATAACCGAGCATTTTGGCCTCAATTTTCTCCGGAAATCCAAAGAAGCGAACATTGTCTCTTCTATTGCGATCTTCCAAGTCAACAAGCTTACTGCGAAGAAGTAGAAAATCCTGGTCGCTGTTTTGTACTGAGTCAAGCCTGTTTTCCACTACAGTTAATCGCCGATCCAGCCCATCAGTTTTTTGATGAAATTGCACAATATCCGCTCTAACGGATTTGGTTTCTGTTGTGAGGGAGGAAATGTTATTATCCATTTCTGTCAGACTGCAACTAATCGTTGAAATTTCCTGCAAAATACGATTCATAGTTGCTGCTGACTCAGCGGTTGAGTTGACCAAAGATGAAGTAGGTGGTGATGCGGGTGAACCTTTAGTAGGCATAGTGCACAGTTGCTTATGTGTGTCTACAGGAGGAGACAATTTAGAATTTTTATTGTAATTTTTGTGATTAGACATCTGTAAAATGTGTCCGCAGAGTGTTGAAAAAACCAGACACAAATGAAGCGATTAACAATCAGATGCAAACAATTAGAGCACGTAGGGGTTAATATGAGGGTGAAAGAGTAAACTTATCACACTTAATCCTGTAGGCTCACGTAAATAAATATTTTAGTCTCTTACCGATAATAATGACAAAAATAATCAGTAACAAATGACAATGTATGACATCCTATGACATAAAATATTTAGCGTTTGTCACTGAAAAACAACACCAGCATAAGAAACTAGTAAGATATAAATTATAAGAAAAAAGAGCTCAATCTTCTACTGCATTGTGTATAAAATCATTAGACCTTCATAACATGCAATATAAAGCTGACAATGTGTTCACATCATTGAGCGAAAAAACACATAATATGCCATAGAAATTCCTCATAAGTAATACTTCATAGGCGGAAAGATGTTTCCACTGGACAGTGAGGTGGTATTAAGTGAAGATATTGCGCATTACCAGCATGAAAGGGCGCTTTGAAATGAAGAGTAACAATCTATCTGAAAGCATGTTGGAAATGAATATGTCACAGGAGAGAAAAAAGTATTAGTTGACCTGTGAACTCCATTCTTGAATTTTACTCTCTGTAGGTGTTGGCAGATGAAGGTTGGAGAATATAAAAAAAAGAAAAAACAGTGAAGAACTTTAACATTTCACACATTAATCGAAGCGCAAAAGGTTGTGTGTGAAGTTGCAATAGAACAGCTGAGTTCTGATACTTCAGAAGTATTTGGTGAAAGAATAATTGTTCCAGTCAGAGATAACCTTGAAAAGGGTCATGTCATTGCAGGAATTAATCACAGAAGCAGAAGGCAGAGATACTTCTTACCTATACCCAGTAATAAAACCCTCTCAGGAATGCAGCCAGAGGGGCTCTCCGGTTACCGAGGCTTCTGAGGCCTAGGATGTGCTTGCCGGAGCAGAAAGTATTTCAGTCAGAATTAACCCTAAAAAGGGTTGTTCGACTCTGAAATTCAGCCACAAGTAAAAGCGCTGCTGTAGGAAGGCATAGCTGTCACAGGGGTGATCCTAGCTGAGGTGTATAGTGTGTCGCCTCTGTCAAGGGTCTGTCTCTCAGTGGAGCCTCCCATTCAGGCGGCCATCTTCCTTCATGGCCAGACCACGCCCCCTCGAATCTGGTTCTTAACACTTCTCAACTCTGTGGTGTTTTCCTGAGCATCTCAGCACCTTCAAACAACATTGGATACTAGCTTTTAACTTCATCGAACCACAAGGGTACACCTGGAAAACATCTCCAAGCCAGTTTACTTGGTTAGTTTCTCTATATGGATGTACCAGATGGCCACTGCCTTCCCTCCACTTTCTGTCAATTGCAAGTTGTATGATACCCGAGAACATGTGTTTGCTGCTCCCTGATACTTCATATGCGGTATTTTTCTGTATTTTATTTATTGCTGAGAATCTAGTCTATCAGTGTACATAGTTTACTCAAGTGAACAGTTAGGCAACTTCATTCAGGTAAGCCTTCTTGGTGTGGAGAGGTGGTTGCTTCGAGCTCCTGAATATGAAAAGCATGTGTCAAAATTTAGACAAGGGAAAACTCGTTTTAGTGAAATAAATTCGATCATCGCTCAATATTGGTGCTGACACCACCAGTTTGTCAAAGCTTCGCCCTCAATGCCAATGATTATGGCTGCTGTTTTGTGCTGTAGTGCAGAAGCATCAGGACATGTTATAAACTTTTTTTATTTTAATCAGGGGATAGCACCCATAAAAGGTGCTAAAATGAAACACTGGTGGTATCTTTATGAACGCGGCATTGACAAAGCCAATTGGTCTTGCGTATGCAAGAGCTATTGGATTTACCAATGTCTTATAGCCATGTTGTAGAGCAGTGTGACTACTTTGCCGCTTGGCATGTCATTTTTTTTTCTTACTGCGAGTGATAGGAAATGGGCAACACGAACAACCGGAGGGTGTGTCGGATGTAACAGGCAATGGGGCAGTATAAAATGGTCTATGAAGCAGCCAGCTCTGGCTGCGTCATATTGCTTTTTTTCTCCTTATGGAGGATGAGGGGGCAAACTGACAAGGTGAGGGGTGGAATGAAAGAAGCAACAGGCACGAAGGGAGAGTGTTACAGAGAAGAAGCAACATGGACAATGGGAGGGTGGGGGCAGAGGTAAAATCAACACTGGGTGGGAGGAGAAGAACCAACATGGACAACCAGGGGTGGGAGGGTTATAAGCCACACTGACAAGGACGACAGGAGCGGTAGAAATACAAATACTACCTCAATCACAGAGTGAGCAGTGGAAGGACACTAATCAAGATGAAGCAATCAACACTTGGTCAATTCTTCCGCACGAAATGAGGAAAAGCGAAGCAGGCTGGTTAGGAGGCAGCAAATTGGAGTGACTAAGAAGCCAACAAATGGTACGCAATGGGTGGGCTCTAAGCCTCTTGTTGGTTACAACGCAAGCGGCATCGCATGCGCGGTGTCTTGGGTGAAACTTAGACACTGTTGCTGTTCGTTTCTTGCTGGAATCAAAATCTTGCCCTTTATGCACCAGTGCAAATTGAATTGCTTTCCTGATCAGCATATGGTTCGATGCCGAATTGTTTGGGTTACAAGGATTCCTTACATCACCACGTTTCCTGTACGGAACCCTACAGGTCGTGCATATGCTAAAAAGGAGAATGTATTTTGATTCTGACATTTACTGACTCTGCTTTGCACCCTTTCTTTTTCAATTCCATCCTCCCCTTTAATCTTCAGTCTGATTCAACTTGGATACAGCGTGCCAGATTCACAAAGTATTTGTGGCAAACATGCCTTCAGTTTAAACTTAGTTACCTAAAAAAGGACACTACTCTATTTTAATGGGTGTGACTTCCATAATTGTACACAATGACTGTGTATAATTAACACTTGTAAATCCCACGATGCAATTGGAAGGTCTAAAGTCCGGTTTGCATTCGAAGTGTGTGAATGTTCGCTTTCACAAACTCCTCTAAACCAGTGGAGATTTACTCTAGCACATGGTTAGAGAAACAGTCCTGCTTCATGATTAATGTCCCAAGAAATATGCATGATGATGTTATGTAACCACATATTAGACATTCAATCTCGATTGAGTAGGCTTCAGCATTAACTCTATAGATAAGTGGTTCATGTAAACTTGGACTCGCTTTGTAAATGAAGGAACATAGAACGTGCAGTTTCTTAATTGCAATGGTCACCCACCTTCTCTTGTACATTGTATTAGCTAAATTAGAAATTACAGCCCTGCTATAGAAGGACTTTGTGTGGTATAAACATCCTGCTGTAATAGCGGGTATGTAGTATTTAGCAGCTGCGCACAAATTCTGATAGACTTCTAACAGCAGTTTTCTGATCTTGTTATATTCCCCAGGCTTCCGACTGCACCCGTGAAATCTTGAACAGCATCTCTGCAAATGTGTCAGTGGTGTTGATCTGCTCCGCATTGGTAGTGACGTCACAGTGCCCATATAAGCACCACCCTGGTGCAATGACATCAGTTTTTTCTTTCAGTGCCCGTAGCGCAAATCCGAAGACCTACCTCGATCTCTTTTTGACCACTTTTTTTCACATTTTTGTTTACCCTTTTTTGAACAAATTGCTCCCAGTGTGCTTGAGATATGTCCCCTACTAAACCTACTGGGTTTAAACCTAGCGTAGAATGTCGCAGGGAGATGTCTGTGTCTGATCCCCTCCCAGTATGTCTTATGTGCCTGGGGTCAAGTCACTACTCCAAGGTCTGTACCAAGTGCAAGTTGATGTACCCCATAGCAATTTGCAAGTGGCTGATGAAGGTCATGGCACGGCAAAAGGCTACATGCCGTTCTGTCCCATTCTCTGGGCTTTTCTTGGAGCCATTTTCACAAGTGGTAATGTTCGAACTGTAGGATCTCTTCTTCCAAGGCAGGTAGTTGAAGAAGCACAAGGAAATGAAGTTGAAGCATTCTTCGACTTCCTCTTCCATACGCCATGCTTCTAGGCCCCACTGTCACACTTCACCTACGGAGCCGGCGTTGGTCCTGCTCCGTGTTACCCCATGTTCCCCAGAGCGAAGCATGACCTGCTAAAAGAATTTAGCGACAGCATGCACGCAGTCTTTGGTCTATTCGATCCTTCTGGCGGTACTTCGGCCCCATGGATCCGCAAGGTGCCCCAGCTGGTTAACCATGGGGTCTGCTCCTGACAAGAGCCAGGCCCAGTGGATCCGCCCAAGGATCCGGACTGACCCTGACACAGGTGCCTCCTCCCCCACCTTGGCTCTTTCCCTTCTGGCACTGCTGTATGACAACAAGCCTATTCTTATCGCAATCTACATGCCAACACTGCCTCAATGCTGCTGCTGGAGCCGTCCAAGACCTACTATCCCCTGGACTTTCCGCCATTAGTAGTCTCTTCCACCCTGCAGGTGGAGCGGAGGAGAAAGGGTTTGTTCCTATGGGGAAGGACCCCAAACCAACTGAGATCTGGTATGAGAAGCTGGGTGACTGGACACCTCCCTAGACTCTTCTTTTCCCTCCTGGGCCAGCTTTGGAGGAAGTCTCTTCTTTTGCTACTGTGATGTGCAGGGCAACGGAGGTTCTCGACCTACTGCTGCTGGCAGTTAAGGTCCAGTCCAACGTCTTGACTGAGGTGCTCTACCCAGGAGCTGGTTCAGCTGAATCCTTGCTCCCTTTTAATGAAGCCCTTACCGACGTTCTCCTGGGTGCCTGGACGAAACCTACACTGGGGCTCCTGTGCACCTCATGATTGTCCTGTGGAAATGTGCCGATGAGAACCCACGTGTTGGGCGCCAACTGTGGAAATGTGCCTTTTAATGAGCACACCGGTGCATGGGTCACTCTTCTCTGTCCACGGGTCCTTAGACCAACAAAATAGAGATTGGCACTGAAGCTGGAATTCAAATAAGTTTATTAATCACTCATGAGTGGGACTACGTCCACACAGCACTCCCAAGTGCTGCCTGAGGTAGTACATTGAAGTCACAGGCCTTATATACAGCTTTTTCTGCACTGGTAAGCATGTAGTTACAAATAGAAGGTACAGGCCTACTCAGGAATAGTTACCGACAAACCTGGGCAGATGGTAAATCACTTTGTCTGCAAAGTGAGAGGGGGTGCAGGAGTGCTTATGGCAGCAGTAAGAGATTGACAGTTGAGACTGAGGCCAGGTGTTCTGGCAGCTACAAACTCTTAGCATGCAGATTGCTTTTAGCTGAGTCAGAAAGTCAACTAAAATAGACAGCACAGGCAGGGAAAAAGACGAGCGGCAGAGGATGGGAGGATTACAAAGCCAACAAAATGGATGCCACAACCAAGATGGCTTCAGCCAATGCTACCAGAAATTATTTCAGATGTCCACAGTCCAACACTATTGTCCTGCTCCAGGAGACCCAGCCTTCCTCTCCCAGCACTCCTCCCCTGAGAGCCTAGATGTGCAGGCCTCAATATCTAAGGTCAACCCTAATTGTTCCCATCCAATCCACCAGACAGGGAATTCAAGAGGCTTGCCACCCTTGGGAAGCACATCTTTTCTTACAGCAGCATAGCGGTCTGTGAGCACTGCTTGCCACTTGAGACATTACTCCTATTCTCTACAGGACTCTGTTGCACAGCTGCATCCTAAGCTTCGCAAGGAGGGCCATGCCATCTTCAACCAGAACCTTGTGGCTGGTCGAGAAGCAGAAAAGTTTGCGATCAGATGTGGACTGGACATGGCACGCTCTGGCAGAGCCATGTCCTCCACAGTGGTGCTGTCGTCGTCATGCCTGGTTGGGGTCCACTGGGTTTCCAGGAGAGTATCGAGGCTTCCCTGATCAACATGCCTTTCATTAGCTCCCACCTATTTGGTGACCATGTTGACCCGGCGCTTGAGCCCTTTCGAGAGTACTGGGCCATCGTCAAATCTTATGCTTTCTGTAATTGCCCAGTCTCATCAGCATTCTCATCTATCGCAGCCCTGGTCAGGGCTTCTATAGGTGTCCACAGTATCGGCTGTATCTGCTGGTACAGCAACCTGCCCAGTTCTGCCCTGGACGAGGTTGCGGATCCCAAAGAGGACTCGGGAGGCAGACCCAGTGAGCTGTCCAGTCCACCAGCCTCCAGCAAGCACAGGCTCTGCCTCTAAGCAGTTACACTTCACCACTTATCTGATGTTTGTACAGAGCATCTATTTACCTGCAACTATTGTATCTGGTTAAGACTGCCGCCATTGACCATCTATTTAAAAAGCAATCTAGTTCTTGAATCCTCACCAACTAATACCCAGTCTCACTTCTATTTTCTCTTGGATCTTACTGAAACTCATCCCATTCAGGTATTCAAAGCCCACCACAATCACCTCTACCTTTTGTTTTTCTGCCATTTTTTTAGACGTCTGGTCACAACATTTTACTCACATAGGTATATTGCAATGCATGAAGGCCTTCTGCTACAGATTTGATACCACAGATTCCTCACCTTTTAATATTTCACAGGCGTCGGAGGATCTAGAAACTTTACAGCAGTACCTCTACATGTTGGAAGGTGGCGCTTTGTGGTTCCGCACTGATGCCGTTCCACTCTGGAAATTACGTGCCGCACATTTATGTAGGCAACTCTCTAGAGTGCTGACATCCGTTTCTTTCTCTCCATGCTACTAGATAGATAATTTGAGAATTGTGCCTCAAAAAATTCCAGTATGCAAGGGATGTTGTCACAAAACTACATATAACAAAACAACAACGTCTCAACTGGGTATCATTTAAAAAAACAAGTTTTTTAGTGATAAAAATCACAGAGGGAGGGGGGAAGGAAAAAGGGGAGACCACAAGAAAAATAGAAAGGAAGAATATATTGTAGGTAGTTTTTACAGCACTGCAGTACAATAAAAGTACAAATGACCAAAAACACACAAAGGTGAGCACTGAGCGTGCTAGTGATAGTGAACGGCGCAGTGACACAATGGGTGAAAAACAGCGTGAACGGCGCAAATTAATATAATAACAATGTGGTCACAAAACTACAGGCTTCAAGCTCTGTAAGGACTGTTGCAAAGATATTTTTGACAGATCCCACCAGGTATGCTTGTGGTACCTGTGTTTGAGCTACAACTCCAAGGCCTACACCAACTGTGAATCAATGAACCCAAGGACATCCGGGAACATGAGACAAAACTCTATCATTAAGCATAAGAAGATTGTGTCTGGGTTGCTCCAAGGCGCGGACCATGATTTATTCCTGATCATGGAATTGTCAGAGCTGCTCGAGAGGTTGACCTTCATTTTGCTCCAAACTTCAAGTACATTTTTTAAAAAACATGTTGAAACAGGATGATTCCGCTCCCTTGCACCACTCTTATTTGCCTGAGAAGGCATGGGAGGGCACCAAGGAGGGCACCAATCTTATGGATTTTGCACTCAAAGTCTGCCGACTTCGGAGCTGATCCTGCACCTTATGCAGACACAACCTGGGTTTCTGGGGAAGGATACCACATCAAATCGAAGATTTCTGCATGGCTATGCTTCGACCCATCGAAAACCCTTTCAACCCCCCCCCCTGGTTTGCCTTCGGCCCCAAGAAGCTGCAAGGTCCTCCCTCTGGAATAATGCTGGCGGGTTTGCCCTCTGCACCATTTGTAGGCTAGTGCATTGACACTTCTGCAGAGACTGCCCTTTTTTGTCTTTCTCGACTTGTCACTGAGGAATCTGCTTTCTACGCTGTGGTTATACATAGGGAAGCTATCGCTCTTGACCTCCAGCTCCCCACCATAGTGGTCAAAACAAATGTTTTGACTGAGGTCCTAGACACTGGACAGACTTCTGCTGAGCCTCTTCTCCCATCTAATGAGGCTTTGATAGGCACTTTATTACGGGCCTGGTCCAAACTTGCCCTGAGCGCCCTACCAGTTGACAAATTGAAATGCGCCATTGTCCTGCTCTGGATGACCCTGTTTTTCTCTTGGAGCAACCTTCACCAGACAGCCTTGTTTTTCAGGCCTCCACAAGTCGCTTTAATCTTAACACGTTTCCCACCAATCCCTCTGACAGGGAATCTAAACATGGGAAAACATTTGGTAAGCGGGCTTTTGCCCATGGTACACATGTCGAATAGAGGAGATCCCCTCCGAGTGATGTTATGGAACGTCAACGGGCTGCTTGACAGTCAAGCGGACCGCAGTCCTTCGCTATGCCCGGAGACATGCCCCCAACATACTTCTACTCCAGGAAACCCACCTCACGGGCAAACTCTGTCCCTTACTCGCAAGATATGGGTTTGACAGGGCCTGGCACTCTGGCTTCGAACGGGGTTTGCATGGGGTAGCAAACCTTTTGAGGCGAAACCTTCCTTTAGTGCCTGAGCGAGCCACCAGAGATCACCATGGGCGCTTTGTGGCCCTTTCTGGAATGCTGGGAGGGAATGCACTCAACTTAATGTCCATATATATTCTGAACGCCACGCTCACGCAAACCTTGAGACCGATCAGTGAGGTGGTGGGTTCCCTACCCCCGGGCGAGACTGTGATGGGGGGGCAACTTAAATGCGGTCATGCAGTCCAACCTCGACACCACAGGAATCCCCTCTGTCACAAGGACACTACGCGCCAAACATTTGATAAATTGGGCGAAAACCTGGGGTATTTGTGACATGTGGAGGACATGGAACCCCTGGGGCACTCAAACACTCACATACACCTATGCGGCACATCACATGCATGCATGCATAGACATGATATTTATGCCCGCCCCCAAGTACCGCAGGGTCAGAGACATAGCTATCCTCCCCCGAGGCATCTCCAATCACTCACCTCTGCTCCTAACCTTAGGTGACCCCTCTGGCACACTCCGCCCCATGTGGAGGATGAATGCCTGGTTTCTCCAAGATAAGACATTCAAGAAGGGAATCGCTGTGGAACTCCGACACTATTTCCTCACCAATCAAGAATATGTCTCTTCCCTGGGTATTCAATGGGAGGCGGGTAAAGCCACCATCTGCGGTTTCGCTAAGGGCCAACTCAAAACCAAACGCCAAGCCCAAGACAGCCGGCTTGCCCTCCTCGAAGCACATCGACTCAGCTGGATGGAAGTTCACCAAAAGCTGCGGAATGCCCCCAGGCATGTCCGCTTGCTCTAGTAAGGGCTGAGACTAAACAAATCTCACTAGATTCTGCTAAACTACTATGGCGGTCCTCCATAGCCCGGGTGTATGGATGGGGAGATAAAAATGGGCGGATACTACACAGATTGGTGTCGTACCCTTTGACCAACCGTATAATTCCAGAAATTCGTGGCTCCGGAGGGGTCATCCACCGCACGCCTAAGGCAATAGCCCAAGTTTTCACAGACTACTACTCCAGACTCTACTCAGCCCAGAGACCTGAAGCCTCACTTTCAGATATGATTGACCTGAAGGGACTTTACCTTCCCCGCCTCAACGCAGTTGAGTCGGCTGGAGCAGACCTTCCCATCACATGAGGAGATAAATGAAGCCATATCTCGAATCACGGTCGGGAAAACTCCAGGTCCCGATGGCTTCCCACAGGAGTATTAT
This sequence comes from Triturus cristatus, assembly GCF_964204655.1. Lineage (NCBI taxonomy): Eukaryota > Metazoa > Chordata > Amphibia > Caudata > Salamandridae > Triturus > Triturus cristatus. Next base: position 342,570,532 of record NC_140592.1, on the reverse strand, counting down.
GCTGCCTATCGAGACATACTTGTTCCTCACCTCTCTTCCCTGTTTGCAGAAGCGGTGGAATCTGGTTCATTCCCTCCAGAGACTAATGCGTCCACTATAGTTGTCATCCCTAAGACACGACCGCCCTCACCAGCCTGCACTGACTACCGCCCAATATCTCTTATCAATACAGAGATCAAAATCTACGCTACGATTCTGGCCCAACGCCTTAGACCATACCTCAACAAATTGACCCACCCTGACCAATGTGGCTTCATGCCGGCACGAAGCATTAGACACTGTCTCCGGTGCCTTCACTTGGCCTTAGCTAACTGCCAGTCACTAACCCCCTACTTGGCACTCCTCCTAATCGACTTTGAGAAGGCCTTTGACTCGGTTGACTGGAAGTATTTAGATGACGTTTTGGCCGCCATGGGCCTGGGACACCCCTTCCGCTGCTTTGTCCGGGTCCTTTATTCCAAACCTAACGCAAGGTGCTCATAAACGGAGTGCTGTCAGACGTATTCCCGATCAGGAGAGGTACGAGACAGGGGTGTCCGATCTCGCCCCTCCTCTTTGCCCCGGCGATGGAACCCTTAGCTTGCCTTGTCCGAGCCGATGATCAGATCCAAGGGTGGAAATGGAGGGGCTCTCATGAGGACAAGATCGCCCTATACACGGACGACGTCCTGCTCTTCCTCGCAGAGCCGGCTCAGTCCGGACCCAGATGCCTTCAAGTGCTCCACACCTTTGAACAGTTCTCGGGCCTGCACCTAAACCCAGCTAAATCAACCTTGGTACCCTTGCACCTATCAAGAGACTGCTTTGATTGGCATTCTACTATACCCATCAGGCGGCAGTCGTTCAAATATTTGGGGATCTGGATAACTCTACTCCCCGACTTTGCATGGTTGCTCAATGTTACACCGTTGGTCAAGAGAATGAAGCAAGATTTCCGGAAGTGGCAAACTTTGCCGCTTAACCCATTAGGAAGAGTTGCCCTCTTTAAAATGATGATTCTTCCCTGATTCCCGTATATTGTCCAAAATACCCTATTCCACCTCCCCCGGACTTGGTTCAATGAGCTAGACAGATTTTCTACAAGGTTCCTCTGGAATGGCTTGAGGCCACGAATGGCCCTCACCCGCTGCCAGATCCCGCCCTTTGATGGAGGCATGGGCATAACAAATCTATACCTATATTTCCTGGCAACTGTCTGCTCACCTTACACGACTGGTTCAACGGGGGGCTGGTCAGACCCCGCCTACAGGATCGAAATGACAGAGCTGGGTCTCCAACGAATCCAAACAATGATGTACAGAGGCCCTATACCCAAGACCCTACCCACAGTGACTTGTGTGGTTCTACTGGCTTGGCGCACTTCCCTGCGACATACACGATGGGAGAACAAACTGACCTTGGTAACACCCCTTTGGCAAGGCGGCTGGCAAAGAGACGTGGGGAAACTGGAGGGATTCCGGGGCTGGGACCTCATCGGCATCTTGCAACTAGGTGATGAATGGACTGGGGACCACATACGCTCATTGCAAGACCTACAAACCAGATACTCGCTCCAGTCTTTGCAGTTTTACAAATACCTGCAGATCCGTCACGCCATCAATATACATATACCGACTGGCACAACACTCCCAGAACACAGCCCCTTAGAAGCACAAACTATGATGGGTGATCTGGGGATAGGAGGGGTATCGCGAATTTATCATTCCTTGACTAACAATGGCCCAGCCACCCTAGACTTGCTTAGACACCGCTGGGAGACTTGGTTGGGTCCTATTGAAGACGATGATTGGAGGGACGCCCTGATTGCTCCCACAACCATCACTGCTTCAGCCAGACTCTGCTTGGTCCAACTGTACTATCTCCATACCTCCTATCTTACCCCGGATTGCCATCACAGGGCAGGCCTAAAACCAGACCCATCTTGTACGCATTGTGGGTTAGAGCCGGTGGACTTTTATCATATGGTGTGGTCATGCCCCATTCTCGTCCCATACTGGACTGCACTGGAGAGGGAGCTAACTGAGGTCCTGGGCTGGGATGTCCCCCACAACCCTCTGAACATGCTCCTGAGGGTCATGGATGGGTTGGATGGGTCGAGAGCAGACAAACCATTATGATGGTCAAGCGAGACATCGCTGCAGCTTGGAAGAATCCGGTGTACCCAAGTACAACTAAGGGGCGCAGGGGGAGGATTGGTGAGCAGCGCAGGAGAAACCGCTATACAAATCCAGGGGGTGTCCAGCGAAACACTGCAGGGTATGTGGCAAATGGTTGAACCTGATTGGGTAGAGGAGGCTCATCTCATCTGGGACCAAGCCCGCACACAATAACGTGGGATTATGGATAGTATTGCATGTTTATGTGCTAAAGATTCATCATTCTTTGTGGTCTGTAACTGCTTTGCTGAAATGTGCTGTATTTTTCTTTGTTTCCTCAAAATCAATAAAATTGTGTATTAAAAAAAGGGCTTTTTCCTCCACTACCCTACCCTCTGCCCTGTTAGCACCAGGTGCTGGTACCATTACTCCCATGCCCTTTGGGATTCGGTGGCTCAAGTCCTCCCAGGTGTTCCTGATGACCGACCTTGTGGAAGGAGTTTTATTTTGTAAACAACTGTTCATCCATTTTATAAGTTGTGTGTCATTTTGCAGTTCATGTTATATTGATCTTTTGCTCTTCGTCTGTGGAGAGACTGTGTACGTGCTGTTGGTGACATGCAAACACTGGGTACAGGATGTTTTTATCTTATGGGCTGGCAGGCAGGGTTGGTGCACCGTTAGTGCGCCTCCTGAATTAGCCTCCTGATTATCACCTGACCACAATGATTTATTTTTTGTCAACTTTCTTCAGTGTAATTTTCTCTTGCGTGGCTCAAAATGTATAAAAGGTTGTGGATTGTATCTCTCAGTGGAACAGTGCGTTTGGTAGCTGGTTGTTCTCGTTTGAGTTAAAGCAAATTAACTTTGCTTTCTGACTGCTTACAACTGTTTGTCCGTGCTTTATTTAGAATGAGAAATTTGCTTTGATAACCTAAGAACTGTCCCGCCCAGGCGATTCAAGATGGTCGTGCTGCAGCCAAATTCACAATCCTTTGTAGCTGGGACACCACTGTTTCCATCGGGGGAGCTATTAACGCCAGTGTTGCCATTCATTGCCGCACGTGGCTGGAATCTATTGGGTTCTCTAGCAATGTCCAGTGCCTGTTTGGGGACATGGCTGACTCCTTTCTTGAGCAGAGCTATGACTTGCTGTTTGGGCCGTCTTGCCCCTCCTCGGCGACCACACCAGTTTCAGCATGCCTATTGCGTTTTGGATGAGGTACCTCTTATCCCAGCCTGCCTAATCTCCTCAGGGGAGCAAGCAATTTTGTGGTCCTGTCCGAGGTGCTCTCCGCCCATGAAACCACGGCCAACGTGCTGCCCAGTTTGCAAAACCGCCCCCCCCCCCTCCCAACCCCTTCTGGCCCTACCTGCCAAACCTCTTTAGCATGCCCTCGACGGAGCACAGCCACCCAGTGGGAGGCAGAATAAGACTATTCATTCTAGGTTGGAAGGAGATCATGTCAAACAGGTGGATGCTGCAGATAATTTGCTGTGGGTATGCTCTCCCATTCCTTTCTTCCCCGCTACACCTTCTACCATCCCCCTTCTGGCCTATATTTGTTATGTGCTCTCTCAATGCCTTCCTCTGAAAGGAGAATTTCAAAATGATCACCCTGGCCCAGGTCTTGTCTTCCCGCAGCCCTGGAGGGTGGCGGTGGACCTGCAGGACGCCTATTTTTATATTCCCGTTCTGCTTGCCCTTTGACTCTACCTGCTGTTTGTTATAGGGCAGGAGCATTTACAGTTTGCTGTGCTCCCCTTTGGTCTCAACAGTGCCCCTCTGGTGCCGAACAAAAAGTAATGATGGTAGTGGCAGCTCATGTTCAGATTTTGGGGGATATCTGTCTTTCCCTACCTTGATGACTGGCTGTTAAAGGTCGGCTCGCCTCAGGCAGTCGTCAGCCACCTCCAGACTATAGCGAACCTCTTGTCATCTTTGAGGTTCACTATCAATGTGCCAAAGGCACACCTTACTCTTTCTCAGATGCGCCCTTTCATTTGTGCCATTCTGGACGCCGTTTGGTTTTGTGTCTTTTCCCCAGATAATAGAGCCTGGGACATTCAGGCTGTGATTCTGATCTTTCAACCTTGGTTGTGAATTTGAAGTTGACTCAGAAGCTTCTGGGACTGCTGGCCTCCTGCATCCTGCTGGTCGAGCACACCAAGTGGCATATGCAGGCTCTGCAGTGGGATCTGAAGTCCCAGTGGGCCCAACATCTAGAAGATCTCTCTGACCACTGTCCAAATTAGTGTGAGACTGCAAAAAAACTGCAGTAGTCATTACCGGGCTGCAATTGGGTGAGAAGCAGACCCCTCTTCCCTTCCCCACCCAGAGCTAACACTGGTGACTGATGGGTCACTTCTGGGATGGGGCGGTTATCTGGAAGAGGCGGAGTTCAGAGGTCTCTGGTCTCCTGCAGAGTCCTGGCTTCACATTAATCTTCTGGAGCTGAGGGCCATCCACTTGGCACTGAAAGCCTTCCTGCCGCCCATCAAAGGGAGGCTGGTACAGGTGCTCATGGACAGCATCACCGCCATGTGGCATTGCAATAAACAGGGCAGGTTGGGGGTCAGTGGGGGGGTCGGGCCACAGACCCTGTGCCAGTAGGCCGTCCTCCTCTGGAAATGGATAGATTACCAAGGAATTTTCCTAGTAGTGAACCACCTGGCTGGATCATTATCCAGGGCGTACAAGCTCAGCCGTCGCTGCTTACCAGATCACAAGTGGCAGTTAAACCCAGAGGTGGCGCGAGGTCTCTCCTGTGAATAGGGAGAACCATGGCTCGATGGGTTCACCATGGCTGAGAGTGCGCAATGTCAGCATTTCTGCTCATTGGAGTTTTCAAAGGATCTCGCTCTGAGGCTCATTCAACCTTGAGTTGAATTCAGGACTCCTATATGCCTTTCCGCTGATACTACTTTTGCCCCGAGTTCTCAAGAAGATCAGGCCAGACTGGTCCCAAGTCTCCCTAGTGGCTTCGGATTGGGCACAATGAGTATGGTATCCAGAACTCCAGGGCTTGAGCATATGTCCTCTGATCACGCTGCACCTCTCGGAAGACCTGCTGTCGCAGCAACAGGGGAGGGTTGTGCACCCAAGCTTTCAAATCGTCACATTCATGATTGTGGAATGAGCGGTGACAGCTGAAGACAATCTATCTTCTACAGAGGTGGTTGATGTCATCTTGGATGCCAGTCATTCTTCGACGAAAACTGTATATGCTGGTCGTTGGGACAGTTTTGTGGTTTAGTGTGGCACAACCCAGTGTCCAGGTTATCCCATATCCTGTTTATTCCATCTTTTGCCCAAAAAGGCTTTGTTAAGACACAGTTAAGGGTTATCCTTCCACCTTCTCTTGGTTGCCAGATCAGCCCTCACTAGATGCTGTTTTTTAAAAGGCTACATCATATTTGACCCCTTCTCCTTTTGTAATGCCCCAGTGGGGATCTTAATCTGGTCCTGACATCTGATGTGCTCTCCGTTCGAACCACTTCCCAGCTGTCCCTTTCTGCTCCTTACTATTAAGACTGTGTTCTTAGTTGGCAGCATACCTGCACAGCAAGTGAGTGAGCCTCAGGTTGTTTGTGTTAATCCACCTTACGCTACCTTTTCCCAGACACACTGGTTCTGTGGACTCTTCCTGCCGAAAGTTGTAACGCCGTTCCACATCGGTCAAACCATCACCCTGCCTCCATTCAATGCTCTGGCCCAACCCTCTAAGGAGGAGAAGAGGCTCTACCCCAGAGAAAGTTCAGCCTCTATAAAGATCTTACCAGAGACCACCGGGTGGACGATCAGCTCTTTGTGGAGTTCTCTGGAGAAAACAAATGGGCAAGGCAGTGCAGAAGAGAACCATCTCCCGCTGGATCGTGCTCTACATAAAGATCGGCTACACACTGCCTAGAAAGAAGGCTCCAGAAGGACTGTGTGCCCATTTGACCAGGGCCAAAGCTGCTACCACTGTGTTAGCACGTAGAGTATCTGTCCTAGACATCTCCCAGGCAGCTCCGTGAGCATCCCTCCATATGCTCACAAAGCACTATTGTCTGAACAGTCAGGTTTGCACAGAGGGGCATTGTGCCAGCTTTGTCCTGCAGGACTCTTTGGTTCATGTCCTCTAACAGGCCCACCTCCAAATCGATACTGCTTTGGTATCTTTTCAAAAGTTAAGGAATCTGCAACTAGAAGTCTTTATCAGAAGAACAAGTTACTTACCTTTGGTAACACTCTTTATGGTAGAGACTCTATCTAGCTGCAGCTTCCTCACAGATCCTCCCCGTTCTGTGATTGGACTCTATCCTTTAATAAGATTCCAAATATAGGAATCTGCACACTGTCTACCAATTTGCTTTTGGGGCTCTGCCGGCATTGAGAGTCTTGAAAGCAACAGACATCAGCGTGCTGGAGTGGCGCCCACGTGGACCCCTCACGTTATACTTAGAGTGGAAAGGTGTCAGTGCGGATCTGCAAGGCGCCACCTACCTTTAGGCTGCTGAAAAGTTTCCGGATCCAGTCTGACGCCATGGGAATATTCAAAAGGTAACAAATCTGCTGCTAGATAAAGTCTCTACGAGGACGAACGTTATTGAAGGTAAGTAACTTGTTCTTCTGGAAGAGCAGGAGCCAAAAACAGGGGGGGTTGAGGTGGGGTGTTTTGGCGGAGCAATAAACTATTTTAAAGCACTCCTCTCAAAGAGGTGGGCTTAAGCCTGTGCACATCTCTGTGGGAGTTGCATTCTCAATGTGTTTTTCTCTAATTGGTGTTCTGTGTATTTCCAAAAATATCTGAGGCAGAAATGTGGATGGCAGATGTGTCAGAGCAGTCAGGAAACAGGGACACTACAGAATCCAGGAGAGAAGTGAGACCTGGACCCAGAGCTGCAGTTACTTCAGGAAAGGGGAGATTGTCAGGATGCACGCAGTCGTGGCTGGGGGGTGAAGGGATTGGGGGGGGGGGGGGTTTCGTGCGGGGAGGAGGGGTGGGTAATTTAATGAAATTTTAAAAAAAATAAAGATAATTAAATTTACCTTTCCGGCGGCCGGGTCCCGCCTCTTCTCTACTCTCCTGCTCTCCAGGAACAGGAAGCAGAAGCAGACAGCCAGGCTCCCTCCCTCCTTCCTCTGAACCAATCACAACGCTGCTCAAGCATACAGCCTACATGGAGAAAAGGCACAGTGCGCATGACTGGTTTGGACAGCCCCAGGGTGCCAACCAAACAGTCTTTGCGCACTCTGGAGTGGGCAGGCACCCCACTCCACCCCTGCTTTCAGAGTAGCCCACCCACCCACCCATCCACCCACATCCAAACATAAAATGGTAATAAATGAAAGTTTTTACCATCTTGTGTTTCTGCTTTTCACACTGCGAGAAGCAGTGGGGCGATGCTCCTCCGCCCTAGTGGAGGAGCCGCCCCTGTACGTAGTTTGGTAAAATGGTTCAGAGACACAGTTAGGGAAGCAGAGGAATGATTGTATTACTGTTTCCTGTTGACCGAGTGGATGCTGGCTTATCCCATCATCTGGGACAAAGAAGGTTATGTGTTGCGCTACCGGCAGACCAAATATTTTTTGAAAAACTGCCCGGAGGCAAGGAGGTGAAGGCGGGATTCAAATACTACAGCAATCTCATCTTTCTAGCAGACTTTAAACTACATTTATAGAACTTAGTCGACAAAGGAATCAACGTGGCGGATTTGCAGACAGAGTGAGCTAAGAGACTCGTTTCTCCTTGTTCAAAGAGCAACAGCACCAACCAAACAGGGTATGTTTGGACCCTACTAGAAGTGCCCCCTGCCTTCAGTCTGTCTCGGTGAGGGAGGTTGCATTCGAAGTACGTAATAAACTGTAAAACCATAATCGTAAACCAAGCAGATACTGGTATGCATGGTTATGAGGCGTTTGACTGGACCAACGCTGCCCTCTGCTGGACAGAAGCACTAAAAGATAGCATAACGAGAGCACAGTGTGTGGAGAGCCATGCAGGTGATGGCATCGTCTATGACAGTGGCTTATTGCAGACCGAGCTACCTTTACGTAGAAGCATTGTACATAAACAAGGCAGCGATCTTCTGAATGATGCATGCTGACAAGTAAAGTCCAGGCTAAGTCTTTTCCAAATGAGCACCACTGCACAGATCACACGTTGAACATTTTGATGTGTAACTGTGTTTTGCTTTGCTGTTAATTATTTATTTTATTTAGTGAGCAGTTTTCTATAGCACAAACTACAACCGAGACAACTGAGCATATTTTTTCATTTGCTTTTAATAATACCACCCCAAAGACAAAATGTTTGCGACTTCACTCAAGCTGAGATAAGGATGCATGCTTCAACGTGGAGTCGAACATGATTCGTAGAGCAAGATTTATGATCATAGCCGCTAACTGCTGCTTGATGTTCGCTATAACATAGCGGTGGCGATATTCGATCTCCGATTGATCAATAACTTGCGATTTCAGATACTGAAGCAGTCTCTTTGCTTAAACATAGTATTTTGAGACTCAGCCGTGATTGGCACCTTTATTTTGTTTCATTTCGCTTTTTTTTAAAAAAATATATTTTTCTAAATTTACAGATTTAAATTATTACGAATTGCTGTGATTTGTTATTATTTTATTGCACGTGATAGGAATTTTATATAAAAATAATGACTACTGTTGTGCAAACCAGACCGAGTTTACGGCACGAAAGCACAATATGTGTTATTGCGATCTAAGCATGTACACACTACTCTGTTGGCAAATGGGACAAATTTGGATATACATGTTTATCTTAATAAGTTACCAAACAATTTTTTTCTTTCAGACGTTTGGCTTTGTCATAGTTTTTGTAAAGCGTTACAGTTGGGGGAACCGCCCAGCAGGCCTCACCAATGTGTAGGATAAAAGTAAAATAATTTTTGGGTCTCCAAAAGCAGTCATTGTCATAGTAGTCCATTGTACTGAAGGAGACTACTTTGTGTGCTTCTTGTGGTAGAACTGAATGCCAACACTCACGATGAAGGCAACATTTACTATATTTTATTTAATATTTCTATTTCTAATTTCTGAGATGCATTCTCCTAGAAATTACAAACACCCCAATATTGAATAGGTATTCAGTAACTTCAGAATGAAATAGTGAGCAAATGGAATGAAGTCACATAACAGCGATTCGACAAAGAACATTATAAAATGTCGAAAATTGATAAGTCTGTTGCATTGGTCAAATTTTTTCTATATAAAAAAGTACAATTCTGATTGATACTTCGAACTGCAAATTCCTCGCCTTATAATGCTCCCCGGGTGAGACTGGATCTGGAAACTTTTTTCGGACAACGCTCCCGTGTGCCGATAAGTGGCGCTGTGCGGCTCTGCTTAGGCTCTGTGCTACCCTGGAAGAGATGGAGTGCGCTGCATATGAGCGCCACCCCGGCATACTGATGTCAGTTTCTTTCTTTCGGCACCTTCCGATGTAGATCCGGAGCACTAATGTCAAATTCTTCAGCTTTTGACTCCTAAAAATGAAATCCGGTACCCTATGGAATGATGTCCCACCCTCCTATAAAACTAAAGGTTTCAAACCATGCTGTGACTGTAGAAAACAGATGTCTGCCATGGACCCACACAAGGTGTGTCTCAGATGTTTGGGCTCGGGACACTGCCCCTAAAATGAGTGTGCCCTTATGTACCCATAGGTGATCCACGACCAAAATGTGAAGCTGTACTTCGCCAAACATCTTAAGATGTTGAGGCTTGCTTGCAAGTCCCGCTCCAGGCCATGGACTCGTTCTCCCTCCCGGTGCCATTCCTGTGACACGTCAATCCCTCGGTCGAAGTTTTCTGGTAAGTCTAAATGAAAGTCCATGTGGAAGTATAAAAAAAGCAAAGCAGGACTCAACCTTATTATTCCACTCCGTATCCGAGGAGCGGGTGTGAAGTCGTCACAATGTTAGCTTTCCTCTGGGTCGCCAATTGCGGAGTCGATTACTCACCTGATACCAGTGTGCCCTGAGGTTCCTGGTGCATCAAAGATGTCAAAGTAGATTAAGTCCTTCGAGGAGGCAATGCTGCAGATTGTCAATTAATTTCTGGCTTCCAAATCGAGTTCAGTTCTATTTGACTGATGTGGTGGTATGAATTTACTAAAGTGTAACTGGTCATCATACCGCCTGACTCTGTACCAATCCCTTTACCAGGGCTAATTCTGAGAAGGTACAACAGCAGAGAAGATGATGATGATTGGGAAGGGGATGGTGATCTACTCCCTCGTTATGATGATGATAATTTTTACATGGACTTACTAGAATCCACTGGACCGGACATTTCCCCTGATACAGGGTTGGATTTTCCACATGGGCCATCAGTGGAGAGTGCATCATTTACAGTACTGGTCCGATGAGCAGCTACCGTTCTGGAATTCAAGCTGCCTTCAGTCAAGACCAAAACTAACATCTACATGGACATTTTGCAGCCTGGGTCAGCCACGTATGAGCCCTTGGCCCCCTTTAATGAGGTACTTACTAATAGCTTGAAGGACACTTGGTCAAACCCCTGTTCTTGTCCACAGGTGAACAGGCAGGTGGCCAGGCATTATAGACCAGTGCCTGTCAATTATGATTTTCTCACTAAACACTCTTCCCCCAGGCACCTGGTGGTTAGGTTTTCTCCGATCCAGGAGCCACAAGTACAGTCCAATCTCACTAGCCCCAAGTAGTAATAATAACAAGCATTTATAAAGTGCGCGGCTACCTCAGACGAGGTGTCCCGGCGCTTATGTGGTAGACAGCAGAGCCGAGGGACCTGCGCAGTTATTCCCGTTGCTTAAAGAACAAGGTTCTCAGCACCTTTCTGAACTCCCACTCCGAGTTCAGCATGCGAAAGTGGGGAGGCAAGTTGTTCCAAAGCTTGGCAGACCCCACCGAGAAAGACCTGCCCCCTTGCCTGACTTTGGAGAATCAGGGGACAGTCAGGTAACATCGGAGGTTAGATCTTAAGGTCTGCACTTGGCGGTACAGCCGGAGTCTTTTCCTCAAGTAACCGGGGCCCATGCCATGGTAGGCACGGAAAGCAAATGTTAGGGTCTTGTATTCAATCGTCTTGGATACAGGGAGTCAGTGGAATGTTTGAGGTACGGGGAAGTGTGCTGGCGCAGAGTGACCTTGCAGATTATGGTGGCTGCTGTGTTCTGTGCCATTTGGAGCCTCTTGATCAAGAATCCAGGAAAGCCGAGGTAGAGGCCATTTGCATAGTCGAGGTGAGAAGTCACCAGGGCATGAACCGTGGTCTTTCTGCATTCTTCTGGCAGGAAGCCCAGAAATGTTCTGACGGTTCTCATCTTCCCGAAGCAGGCTGCCAAAACTTGCCTGACTTGAGCAGTGAGGGCTAAGTCCTTGTCCCACCTGACTCGCAGGTTTTTGACTGAGTCATTTCATTTCATAAGGCTTTATTCGAACATAAAACAAGTTCATAAAAGCACACATTAAAAACAACATAAATATGGCATATACACTAAATTGAATACAGAGACAGAAAATTTCATCAGCATAAAATGGTTAAAAAAGCATACTTTTCCTAGCATTAATGGATTTAAGGAGGAAAGTAGCAGTATAAAAACACACATCCGGAAAATGCAAGTTAAAAAGTAAACTCATACAGTCTTGTAACGATCTAACCCCATACTTAGCAAACATGGGTTTTAAATAAGCTATCCGGATGAATTTATACAATTGACAGAGTAGAAGAAAGTGCATGGTACTTTGTGGAGTGCAGTTATCACAGGGACATGGGCCGTCTGGATGTTTGTTCAAAGAGGGGAAGGCAACAAGGTTGTGGACTACTCCCATTCTAAATCTAGTTAACACAAACCGATGTGCCTTCCAGGTTACTTGAGACAAATAGGGTTGAAAACCCACAACTTTGTTTAGATCATGGTAAGAAACATAGGATGAAAGATTAGAGCTGCTATAATGTCTCTTAATGGCGATCTGATTTAAATTACATTGTTTAAGATGGGATTTGGGTACCACGTCTACCCCATGGTGATCCAAAATAATGTCGATGTTAAAGATCTCCCGGAAATTATCAATAACATACTTCAACCACGGGATCCTTGTGTAATAGTCCAAGGCAAGACAATCAGAAATGATGGCTCTACACAAAGACGTCTCATCTTTGATCCATATTGAGCGCCATAGAAGCAGGGGTCTAAGAGAAATCAAATCGGAGAGGTAATGCATACCCAATTCATTATGCACTAAGGCATTAGACACAGAGCTTGGTAGGCACAAAAGTTTCTTCAAAAATGTATTCTCCTCAACCTGAAGAGATCCTGCCGGGGCATAGCCCCATATACCAGCTCCGTATAGGGCAATAGAAACACACCGTGATTGAAAAATTTTAAGCATGTCCTTTACCCGCCTATCTCCTAATTTGCTTGCCATGGTAAAAATTCCATAAGCGCTCCTGGCCATTTTAGACCGTACATTCTTATGTTCATTAACCCAGGAATTATTATTTGAAAAAGTAACCCCCAAATAGGAAAAGTTGTCAACAGCCTGAACCTTTTGGCCCTCTATGAAGAAGGCAGGCTGTTTCTTTCCTGGTCTACGCCCATATTCCATAGTAAAAGTTTTAGTTTTATTTAAAACTAACTTTCTGCCTTTAATAAACTGCATAAAACCATCCAATAGCTTTTGAAGACCATATGGTGTACGAGAAATTAAAACCGCATCATCCGCGTAAAGTAATACTGGGATATATTCATTATTAATTTTGGGGGCGTCCACTGCCAGGGATTTAAGGAAAGAATCAATCTCATTAATAAAAAGTATAAAAAGCAGTGGGGCTAGGACACAACCCTGGCGTATTCCACGGCCAATCTTAAACATGGGTGTACATTCACCTTGCGGCCCATATCGGACACAAGCTCTCAGTTTGGTGTATAGATGTGCTAAAAAGAAGATAATACCCTCTGGGGCCCCCATTTCCAACAACTTTGCCCAGAGAATGCCGTGGTCCACCAAATCAAATGCACTGCTTAAATCCACAAAGCAGAGATAAATAGTGCCCGTCTTGGCCAAGGTATATTTGCCGATGAGCAGTTCTAAATTTAAACACTGCTCAATCGTACCACGACCCTTCCTAAAACCAAACTGGCTCTCGGCCAAAATACCGTGTTCTTCCACCCATTCCTCCAATCTTACCAAGAGCACTCGGCTCATAACTTTTACCGAGGAATCTAGCAGGGAAATTGGTCGATAGTTTTTGGCTTCCCCACGATTACCCTTCTTAAAAATTGGGACTAAAATAGATTCTTCCCAGGTCGGGGGCATTTCACTACTAACTGCTGCATTAAAGATATTAGTAAGCAGAGGCCCCCATATTTCTGGGACCAATTTGTACACATCAATTGGTACCCCATCTGGGCCTTGTGCTTTCCCCCCTTTGCTGTCCCGTATACTAACTAAAACCTCTTGGACCGTAAAATCTAAAGGTATATGCGGCCATCTATTCTCTATAACATTAGAAGCACCATCTGATTGAAAGATTTTAGAGAAATGCGAAACCCATTCTGTCTGTAATACGTTGGAGGTTAGTTCCGGAGTGTTATCATTTTTAAGAAATGGGGAATTAACAGTTTTCCAGAACAAGGAACAATTATTCAATTCGGCTGCCTTAGTCAAATTGTCCCATGCCTCCTGACGAAGTTCTATTTTCCTCTGATTAAGGGTTTCTTTATATCTGCCTCTCAAATCTACAACCAGACCCTTATCTCTAGGTTTGGCAGATAAGGCAGATTTCAACTGTCTCAAAGCCAGGGTGCAGGTAGAATTAAACCATCCCCGTAGTCTATCCTCCTTATGTTTACGTGTACATGTAAATTTAGAGTTGATGACCGCATCAATACTAATAAAATGCTCAATAGAGCAAAAAGTACCAATTTTACCTTCTAGGATCATAGTAATATCTGCCAGACAGCTGGATATAATAGAATCCGACGTAATGTCGGCCTTATCTCCCTTCCATCTGAGTCTTGTGCCGTTGGGGCGCTCAGCCTCAATACAATTAATAATACGGGCCGGGGTATGAGCATCAACATTTTCCCACAGCATGGCCTTTACTACCAGGCAATTATGGTCACTAAGTTGGATATCTATTATTTTTGGGGCCATAATTCAGGCCTCTAGGCCCGGGGAAATACAGATAAAATCTATAACTGAGTTCGAACCCCGACCTATAAAGGTAGGGCAAATCTCCCCCTTAGCGTTTTTTTCGTTTTCCATAATATACATATTATATGATGCGAGGAACTTATTTAAGGCATCTCCATAGTAATTATGTGGAAAGTGAAGAAACCCGTCCTCGTGACCATCCACCAGCCCACAGACATTGGCCTCTGAGAAGGGGCAGGTAGTGATATTAAAATCCCCAGCCATAAGCAAATCAAAGATTTCATTGGTATCCCTAAGGAGATCCTCCAATGCATTGGAAAGATCTTTAACAGGCTGGTCCCTAGAATCTATAAAAAAATTGTTATAAAAATTAATTAAAAGGATATTTCTGCCTCCATTTATATGCAGCCATAAGATTTGGGAGTTAGTCCCAACTGGGATATATTTGATAACTGACAAGGGGGCTTTAACTGAGATCAAAACAAGTAAGCCCCCCTTTGCTCTTCCTGAAACCAACCCCAGTGCAGGTAACTGATATGAGTTAAAACCACTAAAGCCTTTAAAATCGGTGCACCATGTTTCTTGTAGGCAAATTATGTCAAAGAGATTTAAAAATTCAAACCACCCTAGACTCTCAGTTTTTGATCTAATTCCAGCGATGTTCCAGCTTACAATATAGCAACCGGATAAACCATATGCGTCCATCCCTGGATCAGTAATATTATTGGCCTGTAGGGGGGTGGCAATATTACAGAACTCTCCGTCTAATACCGGATAACCTATTATGTCACTTTCCTGAGGGGTTACCCCCTCCTCCGTTCGAGATTCCGTATATATAATGGGAACGGCCATCTTATCCATAGTGAGGGAATTTTTATTTGACTCTAGGGCGACACCCGTCTCCTGTCAATCATTTTGGTCCAGCCCACTCAGACATTGAAATCGATTGGCAGTGAGAATCTGGGGGCTGTTTACCCAACTAGACACCTCTTCTCTCCTCAATCTCGCTCCCCCCTGATGCACAGGGAGGTGTTCCATATGATGACTATAGAAATACCCCAAAGGGCGGAGTGAAATGCCCTGACCAGTGCTGGGACGAGACGAGGCACGGATCAAGGCTGTCGTGGCAAGATGGGGATTACCAAAATTAATAATAATACAATCACCAGAGATGTCTTTGGGGGACATTCCAATCTAATTGGTTCTGGTGGTAGACAAAATCTGATCCGCCAGAGCCACAGGAAAGCCACATTCACGATTGAGCCATGCCACAGTTTTATTTTTGAGAGAGTCGTGAGATTCAGCATGGCGATAGGGCCCGTCCTCTCTAATAGGTGGCACATTAGTTAATACTGCCACGTATGGTGCACAGTCAGGTGGCAAATTAGGTTGGGGGAGGCCTGGGTTGTTGGAATTCCCCCTACCAGCGGACCTAGCCGCAGTCCCCAAGGCTTGAGTAGCTACATTAGCGGGAGTATTATTAGGACAGGGAGGCTTAGATGAGATAGCAGTGGATATATCCCGGGGAGTAGGTCGTATTATGTTACCATCAAAGCCCTGCCGTTCGATAACTAAATTAGTCCTATTTACAGACTGTAGGGGGCTAATGGTATCAGCACATAACTGGCCAATATCAGATACTTCCTTGGGGTATAGTACCTTATTGCCGGTTAGCCCCACTGTTCCACTAGCCGCAGTGTGCGGATGGGAACTGTTTATAGGGTTCAATCGTGATTGCACCAGTTCACTTAATCTGTTCATTTCCCTAGATACAGCCTCAAGTTTATCTAAAAGAGGTGTGATAATTTTGCCAAACCTACTATCAATAATACCAATTAACAACTCGAGCTGATCTGGGGCCAGTATCACTTGGCTGGAATTAACAGTATTATTTGAACAGGTATACTCAGAGGTGCCTTTGTTAGGATCAGAGACCACATTCTTCTTACTTTTACGGGCTGCCTTTTTTGGCGGAGCAGTTCTATTAAAATGTGTCCCTGATCTTAACACTCTATGTATTTTAGGGGCCACAGGGGTCGAACCTACGACAACCTTGGAAGACCTACTAATATCGGGAACTTCAGGAGGATCGGTGTCACATGAAGAAACCTGGGTTAGCTCAATGACACATGCATCAGTCCTCACTGGGGGGTCTATATGAGTCTGTGCTTGGCTGTCCTCAGAAGAATGAATGTCAACAGAAACTAGTTGGCTCAGACATTCAGGGCCGCCATTACTAGTCAAACCCAAGGATAATCTGCGTTCCTTATTGATCTTATCTACGACCTTGACTAAATAGTTATCAAGCGTAGAAACAAAAGGCCTAGGAGTCCCTGTAGACTTAGACATGTTACAAAATATTAAAATTTATACAGTAAGAAAACACGGCCAGTTAGAAAGCACTTATTATGAAATGAGTCCAGCTATGTAGACATGCAACAAACTTAAAATAGTTCTATATCTATATAGCAAAAATAAAGTTAACCCTATTGTAATACATAAATAGAATAGGGTTCTGTAGAGCATAACAGGTTAAGAAATGACCATACAATCAGGAACCGTCGTGGACGTCTTACACGGACAACTACACACCCTGCACAGGCAACCTTATGCAAGATGAATCAGACCGCTACACGTATAGCACGTGGGATAGTTCACGTCCTCTGAGGTTAATCACAGTACCTTTGTAACTAACTCCGGCATATGGTGAAGATCAGGGGGGTGGCCCAGCCCGGCCTCCTTTGGCCTCTGACGGCCACAGACGGTCCCGCCCTTGTCCCGGGCTTCTCCCGGCGCTGCCCGCGCGCGTCCCGCGAGGCGGGAGTTGGGCCAAGCTCTTAAGCGCCTCCTGGCGCGCTGAACGGCGTCGGCGGCGGCTTCCGGCCGCGAGTACCCCTGGGAGATGTAGTTCGGACTCTGCTCCGGGCTGCTGTGATTGTCGAGGCGGCGGCGGAGGGAGACCAGAACCAGGCACAGTTCCAGAGGGAATATTCACCACCACGAACCCTGGAGGTCACTGGTAAGTTCAGACAAGAGCCCGCTCCGCCGGAGTCGGGCCAAGCTCTTAAGCGCCTCCTGGCGCGCTGAACGGCGTCGGCGGCGGCTTCCGGCCGCGAGTACCCCTGGGAGATGTAGTTCGGACTCTGCTCCGGGCCGCTGTGATTGTCGAGGCGGCGGCGGAGGGAGACCAGAACCAGGCACAGTTCCAGAGGGAATATTCACCACCACGAACCCTGGAGGTCACAGGTAAGTTCAGACAAGAGCCCAACAAATCGTTTCCGGGCACACTTGGGAGACAAGACTGAGTCTTTTGGTACAGGTAGGGAGCCGAGTTCCCCCGGCCAGCATAGGCCCGAAGGAGGGGGAGGGGCTTGATTAAAAAATAAAACCTCTGTCTTAACGGCATTTAGTTTTAAGCAGTTTTCGTTCATCCAACCTTCTATGTCTTGTAAACAGTCTTTGAATGAGTTGAACGCTGCAGCAGAGTGATCATTGTAGGAAAGCATCAACTGGGTGTCGTCTGCATAGGAGATCACCTTGACCCCTCTCCTAGCAATGAGAGCCGCCAGGGGAGTCATGTAAATGTTTAAAAGCAACAGGCTTAAGGCTGAGCCCTGGTGCATTCTGCATTTGAGTGGTTTCACTGAGGAGATGAACGGGCGAAGAAGGACTTGTTTTCTTCGGTCAGCAAGATAGGAAGCAACCCACTCCAGTGAGGTCCCCTGCACACCAATCTGCTTCAGTCTGTGCAGCAAGATTGTGTGTGAAACAGTATCAAATGCTGCAGACAGATCTAAAAGCACCTGCATACCCGATGAGCCACGGTCCACAGATAGCCGGATGGAGTCAGCAACTTCAAGAAGTGCTGTTTCCGTGCTGTATCCTGTGCGGAAGCAAGATTGAGAGTCATGAAGCAGCTCATTGGTTTCTACAAAGTTGGCTAACTGTAACTGGGCCTGCTTCTCAAGAATCTTAGCAGGAACCAATAGTAGGGAGATAGGCCTGAAGTTACTGGGTACTTCTGGGTCACAGTACAGCAGGTGCAGTCCTGATGGAGCAGCCTCACTTAGTGCAGCTTCAAAGGCAGTAGGACACTCCTCTCTTGATTTTCGCTCCAAATCCACGGTGTACTCAAGTTCATGATGTCAGGGGTGCCCATTATTTTCCGGGAAAGTGCCCCATGGGGACAACGTGGTCACTAGCCAATGGGCTAGTATGTCCCCGCCTTTTTGGTGACAAAGTTCGGGTGATGTGTGGCATTTGGCAATCCCAGAGTACAATATTCCTGCCACTTTCAAGATGTCTGAACTCTTCCTGGACTGTGAGGAGTTTGGTAGACCACCCAAGAGGTGTAGCTACCTAAGGGCTACATGCCCAAAGGAAAGCCAATTTCGGGAATGGGTATTCCCTCTCTGGCCCTGTCTCCAACTTGTCTACAGGAACAAAGGCAGCCTGCTTGGGTGTGTTGTCATAGGCGCCCCTGAAAGGCGGCTTCCCCATTGAAGCTCACCTTTTGGGCTAACAGCCCTTGCAGCCTTCCTGGGAGAGGCCGTCATCCCACACACTGTGGCAACTGCCTTTGTTCCTGAGCCTGGGAGTTTTTCACACATCTCTCAAGATGGCCAGAAAGCTGTCTGTGTGCTAGAGCATTTGTGAAGCCACTGGACTAGCTGGGGGCACAGAGTGGCAACTTTATAAAAGGTGCTAAACTTTAAAAGTGACATAAATCTTGGCATCAAGTCAGATTTAATGCCATGATTAATTTGATACCTTACAGTACCCAGTTAGGTAGTCCCATTCAGATGTTAGCCAGAATGGGATGCCAGCCGGTAACCCTGTGTTAGCAAATGGGGCTACTAACTTTCCTCAGCAAAACAACAACTTTTAAGTGGTTTGCTGCCAAGACACATATAAACTAATATGTCTAACTTAACAATATACAGCCCCCTGCCATAGGGCTCTCTAACCATTTCTTAGGGGAGACTTATATATACTGTCATGGGAAGGGTTGACCTACTTGTGAACACACTGCGCTTCCAGTCTGCAGTTGCAAGCTGGTAGCATATTGTCTTTTGTCACACTAAGAGTGGCACAAACAGTGCTGTAGCACTGGGTGTACATTCTGCCTTACATGCCCTTGGTATCCTGGGTACCATATACTAGGGACTTATAGGTAAGTCAGCTTTTGCCAATTGAGTATCGCCAATTCGACATAACATTTGAAATGGGCCAGAACACTGGCACCAGGGTCTGGTCAGCAGGCCTCAGTGCACTCTCGGAGTCGAAAAACAAGCAGCCAATAGTCCAAGTGGGGGTAAAAAGTGGGGAGGAAACCTACAAAAAGCCTGCTTCCTTACAATCAATATTGAGCCAAACCACTATAGAGATTACTATGACAGTATGCATGGTGTTAAGAAAGTGAGCTTACGGGTTGGGCAAAGGGTCCATGTCAGGAATAGTGTAAAAAATGGTAAGGAAAGTAGTATATTCTATCGTCCAATTAAAATTTTAAAGATGTATTTCAATTCAGTCAAGCTGGGTAACACTAAAGTGTGGCATCTTACTGGATTTATGTTTTGAACATGCATGCGGGAGAGGTAAAGATGAAGAAGTCAGGTGTAAATCTTTCTTGGTTATAGCTGAATGATGTGTTTCAGGATGGAGCTGTTGATAGTGGAGATGGATATTGTGATGAGAGTTGTGGAGCAGATGTTCATGGATTTAATGCATCTGTATGAGAACTGTCATACCAAGACATTCAAGGTTGTGTCATGAAGACTCTGCCTTTAGAATTAGAGTATGATGGAGGCCAAAGAAGCAATGAAACAAGAGCTGGAAGAGTTATCAAACTTCCCAGTAAACTCACTTATACCACAAGATGGAGGAATTTCTTATTTTAATAGATTTTTCATTGTTATTGCATAACGAAGAGAATGTGCAGTGTTAGGGTTTCATTTACACATGTCTGTGCAATTGTTACTTTTGTTAAAATTCTTCTGCTAAGTTTGGAGTGTTCAGGGAATTTGCTTGCAGGCAGTAGTGGAGGCCGATCTCCATGAGTGTCTCCAGTTCTTGGAATTTTTAGTTTTGAATACACTTTGGAAGTTTACTCTTCTTCATTGTTATAGTAATAGTTTATGCTTGCACATGCGCTGTAGATACACTGAAAAACACTCATCTCCAGAAAGTGGTGGCATGTGAGTAGCAACTGAAGCTGTTTGGAACAGAGTTTTTGGAAAACCATAGTGGCTCTTATTGATTGAATGTGCTCTACACACAGTATGTAGTGCGGGTTTGGCTTTGGCATGGCAAATTTGAATGCATCGTACATTAAGTCTGGCAATGCCTGCTTTGGAAATTGGATTTCCTATGTGGGTCTGGACATAAGCTACAAAGAGCTGCTTGATTTTTCTAAAGGATTTGGTCCAGTCGATATAGTACATGAGGTCTCTTTTTGCATCTAAAGTCTGCAAAGCCCATTCTCTAGCCAACTGTGGGGGGAAAAAAAAGTAAATCAATAGTTTATTGATGTCGAAAGGAGAGACAATTTGTTACAGAAAAAAAAGGGTATGTTTTAAGGATACCCAGATCTTTGTGCAATTGGGTCAATAGCTCCTTGACAGTGAATGCTTGTAGATCCCTAACTATGCAGAGGAAAGTGATTTCAATGGGGAAGAAGACTTTTCAGAAAAGAAAGGGCAGTGGACAAGAGGCTAGCAGCTCAAATAGAGGCCTTTTAAGTCATGTGAGGCCAATATTGAAGTCCCATAAAGGGACTAGAGGTGTTAGAGCTGGGACACCCCTTTTGAGATCTTCCATCAAGGATTTAAGAACCTGATTTTGAAGATGGACCATCTTGCAGGTAAGAGATCATTGTGGTTCAGTGAACCCTTATGGAAGAACAGGCTGGACCTGACTTTGTGGGCACAAGTAACAGATGTTGACTTGTACTGTGGCTTCTAAGAGCTGTTTGTCAAGTTTGCTAAAGCAATGTATACATCTTTTCCATTTAGCTGCATAGCATGGCTGTCTGGTGGACTTTTCAACTTCTTAAAGGATTAGCGTGCATACCTTGGGACGATGTGGGTAGCCAAATTCCATGACTTCAGGTGCTAAATCACAAGACTCAGCGACATGAAGTTGGGGTGGAGTAAATTACTTTGATGCTGCATCAGTGATGTCATCAGTGATGTCATTTGAGATGTCATGAGTGATGACATGGTCAGTGACGTAATATGTGACGTCATCAGCAGTGCATTGCGGGCGCGCGAGTTATAGTTAGCTGAACTAACTATAACGGGGGAATTTCAATGGCTTTGTACGAGTGAAAAGTCCAGCTAACTATAACGCCCCTAAACCTATGGTTTTTTTCAGTAAATTTTTAAGGTTTTTTAAATGCTAATTCCTAACTATAACGTGCCTGAAACCTATGGTTTTTTCAGTGAATTTCAAAGGTTTTTTAAATGCTAATTTCTAACTATGCCTACAGAGATAGGACATGTGAAGAAAGAAGAAAAAACACACAGAAAGAAAAAAAAGAAATGCAGAAAGAAGCAACAGAAGTCCTCAAAGACGAAGAAAAGTGCAGGAAGAAGGATAACATACAGAAAGAACAAACAGAAGAGCAGAAAGAAGCCTTGTTGCAAAATCATCCTGTACCCTCAACTTCAGACGGAAACTGGTGGTAACTGAGTCTGATTAACCAGTCCTAGAGCCAGTGCTACGTTAAAAGACACTCAGAATACAGTGAAAACACCTACATACACTAGGGAACACTATGCGTTGGGGTCCCCCTGTGATTAGCATGACCTCCTCTGTAAGCCCCTAGTATATAATAGGGCAGGGGATTAAAACTACCTCCTAAAACGTGCCACAGGGAGATTAAGTCCCCTTGAATCCTGAGGGTCCCTAGGGTCCAACTAGACCACTAGGCACCTCCAGTAAGCACCACAGAGCTGCGTTGCAGAGAGGTGTAAAAAGTGGCACGGCCTGGACCACCTCTCTGCAACGCAGCTCAGTGGCGCTTACTGGAAGCACCTGGTGGGCTAGTTAGCCCCCAGGGGCCCTCAGGATTGAAGGGGAATTATTTCCCCAACTTAAAACGCGCCATAGGGCGTGTTTGCACACGTCACCTCAGGCCCCGTCCCTCCCTTCCCCACTGTATAAACACGCCCTGTGGCCGTTTTAAGTTGGGGAATTAAGTCCCCTTGAATCCTGAGGGTCCCTAGGGGCAAAATAGCCCACTAGGTACGTCCAGTAAGCGCAATTGCAGAGAGGTGTAAAAAGGGGCATGGCCTGCACCACCTCTCTGCAACGCAGAGCAGTGGCGCTTACTGGAAGCACCTGGTGGGCTAGTTGGCCCCCAGGGTCCCTCAGGATTGAAAGGGAATTATTTCCCCAACTTAAAACGCACCACAGGGCGTGTTTGCACACGTCACCTCAGGCCCCGTCCCCTCCCTTTACCACTGTGTAAACGCGCCCTGTGGCCGTTCTAAGTTGAGAGATTAAGTCCCCTTGAATCCTAAGGGTCCCTAGGGTCAAACTAGCCCACTAGGTACCTCCAGTAAGCGCCACAGAGCTGCGTTGCATAGAGGTGTAAAAAGGGGCGTGGCCTCAGAACACCTGTCTGCAACGCAGCTCCCTGGCGCATACTGGAGATACCTGTTGCGCTAGTTTAACCTCAGGGACCCTCAGTATTGAAGGGGAATTAATTCCCCAACCAACTTACAACTGGCCAGGGGGTGCGTTTGCAGAGTGCTGCAAGGAGGGGGCGTGGCCTCCGGCGCGATGCCGGTCTTTTATTTATTTAATTTTTTTAAGAAGGAGGGCTGTGTGGCCCCCTTTCTTTTTCTAATTTATTGGCCCTGGGGACCCCATCCCCCAGGGCCTGCACCCTAATTTTTTTTGTTGAAAAAAATTCATTTGGAAGGGGGCCGCGTGGCCCCCCTCCCAAGGCCTTAATCGGCCCCGGGGACCCCAACCCCCGGGTCATGGCCTTTTTTTTTTTTATTCTTTAGGAAGGGGGCTGCATTGTCCCCCTCCTCAGGCCACTTATGGCCCCGGGGACCCCATCCCCCGGGACCGGCCTTTGTTTTTTTATTATTTAAAAAATATATATATTTATAGAAACACCTAGGACATGCTGGACAAACCGTATGTACCTATCACTATGACGATTTGCGTGATATTCATTAAAAGGCGACTATGCATACAATGAATCCACGTGGAATGTATTTACACCGCTAGTGAAGCTCTGACGTGTCTGACGCCCTACCGTGCCTAATCCCGGCGCCCCCGCCGGTGGGTACTCTCCAAGTAGACACCCTTGTCGTTTATTTATACAAACATGGGTAGCTATTGACGGGCACATTTAATACACAAGCACACCAAGCCATTCAAAGGGGATTCTACAAAAATTCGACCAAACTATGCAAGAAACCCCCCTCACGGTTAATAAAACACACATCCACCGCCGGATGTGTAATACTTTTTATTTTACTCTCTGGAAAGGAGGCGAACCTCACTTGAGAGTCACAGCGTGCTCCTGGCTGAGCCCAATGCTGTGTTACACCCACCAGTGCCCGCCGAGTGCCACACACCTCTGTGTTGTATTCCACCAGCTAGTGCGTATGCTATGACACTCTCTAGCCCATGTGCACTGTAACACCACCCCGTGAATATGTCATGCCACACTTTCCTTCGCACGGGTTATATTGCCCCATCTAACGTGCCTTCCTCGATGCCTATGTTATAACGCACAGCGCTATGCCATACATATTACAATCTGGGATCCATATCTTTGTCACAGTGCATATGCAACGTTACACTCCCCAGCACATATTTTATATTACAACTTTAGAGACTAGTTAGGTTACACAACACTGCCCTGTGCATATTACACTCCAACGCGCATATCGCATAGCACGCGCTAGTGCCTGTGCTATCTCGTGCTCTCCAATGAATCTGTCATTGCGCACAATGTATTGCATATTATATTTCACGCCCCAGTTCATCTTATATCACACTTTTTGGTGCATAGTTTATACCATATACTATATCTAGTTTTCATTTTCAATCGTTCTCTCAGGGCTATGTTCTATATAACACTGCGTCCACCTACCCTTTTCACGGGCATTACATTTTGCGATGGGGGTGGAGGGTCAGGGGGTGTTTCTGCCAAGTGAGCCCGGAGTCACAGTCACAAACGTCCTCTTCTTCCTGAATAAAAGTGAGATTATGCTGCATACTTGTTCACATTTTAAGTAGTTCGCACAGACACACATTTTAAAAACAATAAAGTTCCTAAAACCCACCTTCTCTGAACAGTTAGCTTGCTGCCCCATCCACCTCCTCCCTATCCTCTGTTGTCTGAATCCATGGACTAGCCTCCTCCCTCCTGCCATGCATGGTCTGATGTGCTGCCACTGCCCTCCATTTAGCATGATGTACCAGTCCACTCCTCCTGCCCTCCATTGCCCAATTCTATGGCCCATCATTGACCTCCTGCTTAGCCTCTGTGCTTAGCTTGCTGCCCCTATTCTCCTTCCCCCTGCCCTCCGATGTCTTTGTGCAAGCCCCTGCTCCATCCTTTTGCCCACCATGTTCCATGGACCTGCCACTCCTATCTACTCTGAGTGTTCTGTTGAGCTGCCACTCCCCTCCCACCTTCCTAGCATTGTCAATGACTGTAACCTGTCCCTGCCACCTCCACCCTGCCTGTCCACATGCCATGCCCTTATCCCCTTCCTCCTGTCCTCCATGATCCATTTTACTGCCACACCCTTCTGCCCTCCCTGGTCTGTTGTGCTGCAACTGCTCCTCCTGCCTGCCCCACGCGGTCTGTTGTGAGGCCCCTTCCTCTGAACTCTCTTGTCTGTGCCCAGGTCCTGACCCTCCCTTCTATCCTCCATGGTCCTTTGTGCATGCCCCTGCACCCTCCTTCTTGCCCATCATAGCAATTGTGCTGCCACTAAGCCTCCCGCTTGCCATGCATGGTCTTCTGTGCTGCCATGGCCCCTCCCACCTTCCCTGTGTGGTCAGCTAGCTGCCCCTGACCCCCTCCCACCTTCCCTCCATGGTCTGTGTGTATGCCATCATAGTCTCACTGTTGCTCTTCATGGTGTGTCTTGTTTCTAGTGCCCATCCTGCCTGACCTCCATGGTCATCTTGCTGCTCCTGCCCTGCCCCCTTGCCCCCAGCCCTCTGTTTCCATATGCAGACCCCTATCCCCTCCCTCCTGGCTTGTCTGTTCCGTTGTAATGCCCCTGATCCGTCCCTCCTGCCCTTTATGGTCTGTTATGCTGCAGCTTTCTCTCCTGTCTGTCCATTATGGTCAGCTAGCTACCATTGCCTCTTTCCCCTCTGTTCTCTGTTGTCCATGTGCATGGTCCTGTCCCCTCCCTATTGCTTTCTATGGATTGTTGTGCTGCACTCCCGTCCCGCATGCCCTGTGTAGTGTATTGTGCTGCTGCAAACTCTGATGCCTGCCCTGTAGGGTCAGTTTGGTGCACCTCTCCATGTCCCTCCTGTCCTCTGTTATCCGAGTCCATGTCCCTACCCCAATTCCTCCTACCTACCATGATCCAATGTACCATACTTGCGAACATTTTGAAATTGGTAAGAGGGAGATTTTGAAAAAAAACTGGGGTATTGATTTTCCCCTTTGAGTTACATTGAAAAAGAGGAGATTGTAGACAGGAGACAGATCAAATAAAGCCCATTTGAGCTTAAAAACATTGGACGTTTCCTGGCTGAAACAGGTCTGTTGGCATGTATGGTTGTACTACCACTGCCTCTTCCTTCTGCCCACAATGGTCTATTATATTGCCACAGCCTCTCTTGCCAGTCCTGTATTGTTGGTTTGTTGCCCCTGCCCCCTTTCCACTGCCCTCCATAGTCTGTTGTGCTGCCACTGCCCTTCCTGCCTGCCCAGTGTGGTCAAATTGTTGCCTCTGCACTCTCCTACCTGCCTTCAATTTTCAGAGTCCATGCCCCTGGCCTCTGCCTCTCAACAGTATCCCAATGAACAACTAGATTGCTAACATTCTATATTTATTACAAAAGTGTGGAACGCCTGACTTCATCTTGATGTAATCAAACTTGTAATACCTAGAGCATTTCCTTTAGAAATTACATATATGAGAGTGTCTTATTTGCATCAAAATTGTGGTTAGTGCTCTAAAAACTAAAATGAGGACATATTTTCTGAGTTTTCAAAGAGCAACAAAGAACTTTTAAATTATTTGTAATCTTCATGTTTTTTTATCCAGTTGACCACTTGATTAAATGTTGCACCTAGGGGAGAGGATGTGGTGTTACTTTCAGAACTGCAGACTTTGCAACTGGGGAACCAGGTTGGAGTTTCTGCTTCAGCTCAACATTCTGTCATTCTGGTCAAATCACTTAATCTCCCCATGTCTACAACCAAAATGAATATGATCTTGTGTGATGTAACCAATGCTCATGTAAAGCACTCCAATACCTGACAAGTCTGCACTATATAAAACTGCAAATACACAAAAAATAAGTGTTTTGCACACTTCTGTCATTGGGCTACATGTGGGCTACATCTGGGTGATATTTGTGCTGCATTTGGGCTCTTTTGTCTCTGGTGGCCATCTTGGGAGATTTATTTGTTATGAAGTTTCCTAATTTCCTCATTTACTGCAGTCTCCACAGTAGGAAATGCTGTCAGTTTTTTACTTTGATTCCATCAAGAAGGTATTCAGATATGTCACACATTTGCCATAAATTCTGAATGTTAGCACTCTAGTTGCTCATTAGATCACTGTAGTAAAGCTACTGCTCACCACGGAAGTCTGCTGCTGGTATTAAAAGTGCATGTTTCAGTCTGCATATCAGAATTGTTTAATGAAATAGAAGAGGATTTGAGAAGTCACTCAAAATGTGCGTATCCCTGCGCTCCTGTATGCGGACGATGCTGTCTTAATGGCGAGAACACCAATTGCCCTACAAAATTTAATAGTATCCTTCAATAAGTTCATGCACAGTTTGGATTTAAAAATCAACTGTACTAAAACTTTTACCATGAACTGTGGAACACGATCCAAGAAGAAGATGAAAACTATGCAAATAAATAATGTTTGCTTAGAAAACACGCCCGCCTTTTCTTATTTAGGCATCTTGTTTCATGAGACTGGCTCATGGACAAGTGCGATTAGGGCAAGAACACTTTTGTTCTCAAAGACAATAATGGCTTTAAAAAGCTTTATACAGAAACTGGGAAAGAAGCCCTTTAGGGAAATTTTAACTGTGTATAATGCAACGTGTATATCGGTGGCTGTGTATGGAGCAGGACTCTGGGGGTATGCCAATATAAACGCTATGAAATTAATTGAAAATAAGTTTATGCGGTACATGCTGTCTGTACCCGATAGTATTGCAACCCTTAATTGTCATGAAGAGCTGGGGCAGCCGTATATCTCAGATATAAGAATTCAGCCCATTTTACTATGGCACAGGGTTTGGACTGTCAATGAGTGTCTTGTAAATCGTGCTATACTTCAGGATGTTCTACAACTTGAAAACGTAAATGTTTTCAAATGGTTAAAGTATGTGAAGACCTTTCTGACAGAAACTCACTGTCAACAATATTTTGAGGATCCACTTTCAATGGTACACATCTCTAGAAAATTACTGAAAAAACTATGCATGGAACACCTCAGGGAAAAAAGATTGTTAGAGGAAATAAAGAAAAAGACAGTGTGTTCTCATCAGATGATACTGAGTGGTGCTAAATTACAACCATACTTATGCCTCTCTATGTCAAACTATGATAGATTTTGCCTTACACGTTTTAGATTTAATATTGTTTTTAGATTATTAACTTTCCCAGAAATGAACTCTTGGTCCAAAGAACTGTGTTTATGCCCATGTGATGAACTATCTTCGCAATCTGACATTCATGTGTTGTTTTTCTGCAGATTTTATACCTTGCCCCGTAGGAAATTTATTGTCCCAATTCTTAAAGAGATGATGGCAAAAAGATGCCGTCCAGCGTTTTTAGATTTGCAAAGAATGGACACTGTATTTATTGTTGCTTCTTTGACAGAATTTGTTAAATGTTTTTAAACTGCGTAAATTGATGGATGGATACTTTTTAACCGTCCATATAGAAAATTTGCACTTCTCCCCTGTAATAGCAACTATGTATTGAGTTATTTTTAATTGTATTTTTGTTGCTTTTATGGCTACTGTTTGTTAACCGAAAAAAGTACATTTTGACTTTGACTTGATGTGCCCTAATTTTTCTTTCTTCAGCACTAATCATAATTTCTATGGCAAAATGAACCCCCTCATTTTGTTCCTTTGTAAATTAAATGTTTTAAGTGTTACCACTTTATTTTAATCAAGATGGCTTCAGGTGTGCCATACTTTTGTCATAAGTAAGACTGTTAGCGCTCTAGTTGTTCGTTAGAACACTCTGGGACATTCTGTCATTGGGCTATACTTGGGCTACATCTGGGTGATATGTGGGCTACATTTGGGCTCTTTTGTCTCTGGAGGCCATCTTGGGAGATTTATTTGTTATGAAGTTTCCTAATTTCCTCATGTACTGCAGTCTCCTCAGTAGGAAATACTTTCAGTTTTTTACTTTGGTTCCATCAAGAAGACATTCAGATGTGTCACACCTTTGCCATAAATTCTGAATGTTAGCACTCTAGTTGCTCATTAGATCACTGTAGTAAAGCTACTGCTCACCAGGGAAGTCCGCTGCTGGTATTCAAAGTGCATGTTTCAATCTGCATATCAGAATTTGTTTATGAAATAGAAGAGGATTTGAGAAGTCAAAATGTGCCCTATTTTTTTTTCTGCAGCACTAAACATAATTTCTATGGCAAAATGAACCCCCTCTTTTTGTTCCTTTGTAAATTAAATGTTTTAAGTGTTACCACTTTATTCCAATCAAGATGGCTTCAGGTGTGCCATACGTTTGCCATAAGTAAGACTGTTAGCGCTCTAGTTGTTCGTTAGAATACTCTGGGACATTCTGCCATTGGGCTATACTTGGGCTACATCTGGGTGATATTTGTGCTACATTTGGGCTCTTTTGTCTCTGGTGGCTATTTTGGGAGACTTATTTGTTATGAAGTTTCCTAATTTCCTCATTTACTACAGTCTCCTCAGTAGAAAAAACTTTCAGTTTTTTACTTTGATTCCATCAAGAAGGCATTAAGATGTGTTACACATTTGCCAAAAATTCAGAATGTTAGCACTCTAGTTGCTTATTAGTTCACTGTAGTAAAGCTACTGCTCACCAGGGAAGTCTGCTGCTGGTATTGAAAGTGCATGTTTCAGTCTGCATGTCAGAAATAGAAATAGAAGAGGATTTGAGAAGTCACTCAAAATGTGCCCACATTTTTCTTTCTGCAGCACTAATCATACTTTCTATGGCAAAATGAACTCCCTCATTTTGTTCCTTTTTAAATTAAATGTTTTAAAAGTTACCACTTTATTCCAATCATGATGGCTTCAGGTGTGCGATACGTTTGTCATAAGTAGGACTGTTAGCGCTCTAGGTGTTCTTTAGAACACTCTGGGAAGCTGCAGTAGAACACAAAGGAATCATCTGACAGTCTCTGCCCTTGTTGGATGTACATGTTTTACTGAGAATGTCAGACTTCATTCTCACATGAGTGAAAAAGATAATGTGAATTTACAGAAAATATGCTCTCAGTTTAGCTTATAGATCACCTTCCAAACCTCTGTGGGGAAAGCATGAGAAAATAGTTTTCTCTCAAACATGATTCATGATATCACAGCAGAAGGCTTTTTCACATGGTAAAATCACCTTAGAACACACCACAATTGCTAAAATGAGTATGATACCATCACCAAATGATTTATAATGTAACTAAAGTCTTAAAACCTTCTATTAACTGCAATGCTTTTTATGAGGTGCTTTCATGTATATTGGTCCCAAGATGGCTGCCAACACTTCTTGGATGAAGTACTGACAGCCAATCAGATCTCACGATGAGATGTGTGGTTAGCCTCCGCCCAGATATATCTATCTTTTTAACTCTAATTTTCTCAGGAACTACTGAACTAATTTACACCATTTAAGCAAAAGGCATGAGTCTGAACTGAGGACTACCTCTTTGCCAAATTTGGTGTAATTCCGTTCAGCAGTTTGGGCTGTAGCTGCGTCAACAGGTCCTATGGGAAAATGCATGGGGAAAACGTGTTTTGGGACCCCCCTTTTTTCTCAGCCCCCGCTTGACGAATCACAGTGAAATTTTCAGGATAGGAGCGGACCGGAGCTAGCCAAAAGTTTGGAAAATTTTGCAAAGATTCGTCAATCGGCGCCAACGTTATTCCAAATAGAATGTTGCGGATTTCCTATGGAAAATAGGTCCTAACTAGAACTACCTACTGGCGACTGCCAGTAGGTAATATATATATTATATATATATATATATATATACACACATACATACATATATATATACACACTTAGTTGAAATAACACTTAACCAAGAGAATTTAGATAAAAAATTTAGCATAGCATTTATTGAGCCTTTTCCTAAAATAATTCACATACAAGAACTAGAACAGTATTTAATAAATAGCTATTAATTCAATGGAAAGCTAGACTAGAGTGAAAAAGTATTAGTGTGATATACTCACACAAGGAGAATACCTCTCTCAAGGGTCTATAAGGTAAGACAGTAAGAATAATTCAGAGAGAGAAACGTTATTGGTATCAAAAATCAAAATTAGCAATTCCATAGTTACTAGTATAATTTGTTACGATTTCTTTAACTGGAAGGAAGGTTGGACAAAAGATGAAGAAAGCACACCAGAAGAAAGGCAATATCTTGAAAGAATATAGAGAAGGTCTAAAAAAGGGTTCCTTTGATGTTTCTCTTCTCCATTCCCCTTTACCCTGTATATCCCAATTACTTAATAAACCCGTGAATGTTTGAGAGTGGAAAGGGCCCTGTGAGCAGACAAACAGCAACCACAAAGGACGAAGCAATTTCATTTAAAGCTTACCAAGAAACTTCATGTGTTATAAGCAGGCCTGGGCGGAGCTCGAAGAGTTTCACTCCGCGGAATTACGCAGAGTTCCGCAAGCAAGCGGAGTATGCACTGCATGATTTATTTGGTTGTTGCTGTAGGTGTCTCTCTAGAAAAACTCTGCTCGCAACAGACTAAAATGTTTGCAGTTGTGGGGAAGGGGGTGAGTTTGGGAACAGAATTACACAAGGTTAGCTAAACACTGATCCATCTACATGTCAACACGACAAATAGTGCAATAAAATGTTGCTCGCTGCCAAATACAGCCGCTGTGCTAGTTCAAAGTTGGGGCATCCTCCTGCTACTACTTCTATGCATTTCAAGGGCAAGTCTGATATCCGCAGCGCCCGACAGAGCTGCAGGAACCAATGAACTGGAGTGTTGCAAAACACACAGGACAGCACAGGTATTTCTCTGCTTCTGTACCTTTAAAAGGATAATGCAAGCACTTCTCAGCAGTCATCAGTGCTTATGCTATACAATAAATCAGGACGCTAGGCAGTCTCAGCACTTGTCAGTAGGCTGCTGCTGTATGTTTAAAGGGGTAGTCCAAGCACTACTCACCTGTCCTGCTATTCCAATCGAAGCGCTTCTCATCAGGACTGCAGCTCTATGTTTAAACTCAGGGGTAGTAAGCGCTATATAATTAATGCAATTTCCCTCTGCCCTCGCAATAAAATAGTCACTACCTTGGGGGGCGACTAAACTCCCTCCAATCCCCAAACTGTACATTTCGGTAATTCATGTGTCTGTGTGCATTATGAACAAGACAAACTGACCAACAAGCAGACACAACAGCTATGGCGCCAAAGCGATGGTGCAATGGTGCATGCAGGGGCGAAGCAGTTCTGTCACCGGAACACAACACTCACATGGTCTTCCTCCTCATAAGGCCCCTCTTCTCACGCCCCTTCCGCTGCAGGCCAGTGCTGGGGATGTGTTCCGGATGTCCTCAGTTGTGAAGGGCAAGAAATATGGTGCTCTCTAGTCTGTATCCAAAGTATACAATGAATCCATGGCAGGCTGAGTGAGCTCTGCCGTAAAGATGGCTGATGCAAACTTTAGTAAAGTTAGGTTACACACAAGCAGAGGCGGATCACAACACTGTTTGTTTGCAGGGCCAGGCTCCCGGCCAGCCTGCCTTCTGGAGGACTCCATTTTAATCTAATGGGGTGACGCATTCACTGTCCGTGGACCTGGGTATCGTATGGTATAGAAAAACAAGTGGTCCTAGGACTATTTGAATGCAATTAAAGCAAAAAAACTTGTGCAGTATACAGTTATGTTTCAGTCAATGAATTAGAGTATAGTTATGCACCTTAAGAAGAAATACGGTAAACCACTGTATTTATGGCAACTTGGTCTATTTTATTTTAGAACCAATGTCAGAGATAAAGAACATTTACCCACAATCAAATCATCAAGAGGTTGCACAAAAAAGGGGGAAAAAATGAAGAAATGGTGCTCATGTCAAAGAGAAGATATGGAATGTAGATAGTATAACAGAGATTATGGTACTTTTTTCATATCCAACTGGTTTAACAATAACACTAGCTGGTTGTAGCCTGTCCAATACTGTTAATACATGGGAAATGCGTCGTAGTTCGTAGACAAGTGGCAGATAAATATCATCTGTTCCAATAAGAGGTAGGTGATGTAATTAGGTACAGGCTATAGGTGGAGGTAGATGTCTGGGGATCGAGCTTGTAATCCCCAGATTAAGTCACAACCTTTGGGCCTCACTACCTCAAAAGAGCCAATACCCAAATAAGCCATTTGGACATCTTTAGCAGTGCAATATCTATGGTTCTAGAATACCAATACTAAATAATATTCATTCACCTGAGAAGTGCCCAGCATTCACTGACTACAACAGTAATGGGAATATGGATATCCACGAACATGGTCAGAAGGCATAATGGCAAGACACATTGATCATATATGCACAGATTATGTGGAAGCTTGTAAGACCCATTCCCTCCTACAGACTACTACTGAGGGTAAAATGCATCCCCTATTGGTGACATGTCAACACTCCTCTGGATCCTGGAAAGATTGCAAGCCATCCCAGGATGCCCCCTCCAAATCGCTGAAAACATTGGCCCGGAGTCAGCATCCCGAAACTTCCAAAGACCCCAGTATCCAGGGAATTGTTAAATGTTTGATGTATTATGCATATAATTCAGAAGGGAGTGGGTTCAACAAATGCACTGGCACATGGAGACCATAGGCCCTAGTCCTTATCTTTTGGGATATAGTTGCATTTTATTAATTTCATATTCTATGGCAGACGAAAATGAAGCCCCCAGCTTTCTAGTAATACTTTTTGTACCTCAACTAATATATGGAAGAATCAGTTCCTATGGTCATAAAGGGTTGAAAGTAAATTAATTAAAGGTGCTTGAATATCTAACATTTGAGCTTATCATTAAATGAGCTGAGCAATATTTCCAGACCAACGAATGGCACCTGCCTACATCCAAGTCAAAAAGTGTTGCATGAAAACGGAAGGCGATGAAGGGATGAGCAATAGAAAAACGATGTTACCCAGTAAACTAGCATACGTTGGAAAGTACGGTTTATTGTACTCAAAAATATCCATGGATCACTAGATATGCACAAGAGAGGAAACCTGCTAAGACCCTCCAACCAATTTCTCCTCTCACCAATCTAAACTAAAGATCTTAAAACCGAAATGCTGATCTTTGAATAATCTTACAAAAACGTTCTTTTTGGTATTAAGGCAACAAAAATGAAGCAAATTGGATTTGCCTCTTAGACCTATCTTTCATATTTGAACAACGGAGAAATTGAATTTCCATATTTCATATTATGTAAACATAGATGATCACAGTGCAAATTCAGTTTGTGCCATGTTTTTCCTCATGCAAATGCAGTTGTGGCCGGTTGTATATTTTGCATTGTATATCTCTTTGGAGCCCCCCATATTGTGCCTGTGCTTAGTTGCTCATTTAGCCCTTAGACTATATAAGTTGTCATCCTTGCGCAATAGCTGATGCGTTTACTTTCATTATTTTGAACAATGTGTTTTACATTTATCACATATTTTGTTAGTGTGCCAGTATATATATATATATATATATATATATATATATATATATATATATATATATCCAAAAAGCACACACGCCACCCAGCAGCAGCGCGAAACCGACCACACCAGCGTGCTTTTTAAAATCCTTTATTCCGGGCAAAACAGCATGACGCGTTTCGAGGTCAGGTACCTCTTAATCATATGCACAGTTGAGAGGGTGGGATCGTCAGCTATTTCAAACGTAACTTCAAACATTGAAAAAGGACTACTGTCCATTCATTTAAAGAGGCAGTCTATTTTAGCATTTTCGTTTCATCATTGTAGTTACGGTATGTAGTACTTTGTATATTCTTTTGCTACAATACAAGAATAGTTTCTTTTGGATACTTCAAAGTTCACCGTAACGTTAGTACATGTTTTTTCCTCTATTATCGGACTACAGAGCCCACAATGCCTCTCTATTGCTCTCCAATGTAGACCTTGGCAAAACTTCCCAAATGTCACTGTTTGCCTCCCAAAGCCTTTCAATTTGGTCAAGTACCTTGTTATGGCTGCATCCGATGGCCACAGTGACACTGTAAATTTCACAACCACCCTGGTTCCAACATGTTCTTCCTTGCCTCTTATGGAGTAAAATTCATCCACACGACGTGCTTAAGGGAAATCCCTCTTGCAGACTCTGGCTGATTTAAATGTTCACATCCTCGGTGAGGCGGGCCTCTCACAGTGGCCCTTCCATTCAACCTTTGTCCATGACACGCATTTCAGCCGGCGGGCGCCCCTTAAGTAAATCCAAACAAAGTCTGACAACTGGAGCTCCACAGCCTTTCGAGTCGGGGCCAGTTACAGGTGTGTCAGACACCTCATAAATCCAAAAAGCACACACGCCACCCAGCAGCAGCGCGAAACCGACCACACCAGCGTGCTTTTTAAAATCCTTTATTCCGGGCAAAACAGCATGACGCGTTTCGAGGTCAGGTACCTCTTAATCATATGCACAGTTGAGAGGGTGGGATCGTCAGCTATTTCAAACGTAACTTCAAACATTGAAAAAGGACTACTGTCCATTCATTTAAAGAGGCAGTCTATTTTAGCATTTTCGTTTCATCATTGTAGTTACGGTATGTAGTACTTTGTATATTCTTTTGCTACGATACAAGAATAGTTTCTTTTGGATACTTCAAAGTTCACCGTAACGTTAGTACATGTTTTTTCCTCTATTATCGGACTACAGAGCCCACAATGCCTCTCTATTGCTCTCCAATGTAGACCTTGGCAAAACTTCCCAAATGTCACTGTTTGCCTCCCAAAGCCTTTCAATTTGGTCAAGTACCTTGTTATGGCTGCATCCGATGGCCACAGTGACACTGTAAATTTCACAACCACCCTGGTTCCAACATGTTCTTCCTTGCCTCTTATGGAGTAAAATTCATCCACACGACGTGCTTAAGGGAAATCCCTCTTGCAGACTCTGGCTGATTTAAATGTTCACATCCTCGGTGAGGCGGGCCTCTCACAGTGGCCCTTCCATTCAACCTTTGAATCAGCCAGAGTCTGCAAGAGGGATTTCCCTTAAGCACGTCGTGTGGATGAATTTTACTCCATAAGAGGCAAGGAAGAACATGTTGGAACCAGGGTGGTTGTGAAATTTACAGTGTCACTGTGGCCATCGGATGCAGCCATAACAAGGTACTTGACCAAATTGAAAGGCTTTGGGAGGCAAACAGTGACATTTGGGAAGTTTTGCCAAGGTCTACATTGGAGAGCAATAGAGAGGCATTGTGGGCTCTGTAGTCCGATAATAGAGGAAAAAACATGTACTAACGTTACGGTGAACTTTGAAGTATCCAAAAGAAACTATTCTTGTATTGTAGCAAAAGAATATACAAAGTACTACATACCGTAACTACAATGATGAAACGAAAATGCTAAAATAGACTGCCTCTTTAAATGAATGGACAGTAGTCCTTTTTCAATGTTTGAAGTTACGTTTGAAATAGCTGACGATCCCACCCTCTCAACTGTGCATATGATTAAGAGGTACCTGACCTCGAAACGCGTCATGCTGTTTTGCCCGGAATAAAGGATTTTAAAAAGCACGCTGGTGTGGTCGGTTTCGCGCTGCTGCTGGGTGGCGTGTGTGCTTTTTGGATTTATGAGGTGTCTGACACACCTGTAACCGGCCCCGACTCGAAAGGCTGTGGAGCTCCAGTTGTCAGACTTTGTTTGGATATATATATATATATATATATGTATTCATGTGAATAACCAATACTTAGGAAAAAGGATAAAAGCTTTAGGCCTTACCATGAGTGTGCAAGAGAATTCCCACATTATGTATTCCATCTCACACCAGGTTTATTTTGATCAGGGTAAACAATTTAGAAGGTGCAAATCGGATTTTCGTGGTCCATTTTGGAAATATATATAGAGAGATCATGACTTCAAAGACATTTCCAAGGTAGTCCAACCCTAGTAGTTAACGGCGCCATTAAGCCTATGGGGACTGTGGACTTTACCAAAATGAATATTAAACATAACATAACAGAAGGAAGAGCAGGGTGGCTCCAAGTGCAGCCAATGATAGTCATCATCTCAAACAGTCCCCTTCTGCAAAGTCATACTTCAAATTCGGCTTGCAAGTAGGCCTTGCAATGGAAAAATACAAAAAATTCAAGTTAGAATGTGAGTTGACAATTAAATACACAAGCCTCACAGTAGCCAACCTTAAACGCGAAAGGCTAGGCTAGTAGGGATCATTAAAAATGCACTGTATAATGAGTACTATTTACCTTCTGCGATTGTACGCTGGCTACAATGGTACTGATTTCTGCAATTATTTTCTTGAATCTATTCTCCACTAAAATAGGCTTGAAAAATAACCTTAAAAAACATAAAAGTTTAAATGTCATGTGTGTGCACTTGTGGTGAAACTTTGCCAATGCTCACAATAAATCAAAATGTCTGACAGTCTCTCGCCAGTTGGTTATGTGCCAAATGAACAAGTGACTTTCCTTTGGTAGTCCTCTTTCTGGTGGATACTCTATCTAACCGCAGATTCCTCAGCTTTAGAATACCCCTAGCTGCGAGAATGGCTCCAGAGAGTTTTACAGCAGTGCTCTTGCGCACCGGCATGGGCGGTGTGCAGCTTCACATAGACTCAGTTTTGTGATGGAAGTGACAGAGCCGCATATAGGTGCCACTCCTGCGCACTGACATTGGTTTCTGTCTTGGCTCCATCCACTCCCTTAAACAATGAGCACTACACCAATAGCTGTACCAGTATATAGATCTCTAATTTGCCAACCTTTTTAGTTGGAGGAAGAGGGCATTCCACATAACTGGGTGGTTGGAAGGCAGTGAGGAGTCTACAATTGAGTATTCACTAGAAAGAGAATTACTAAAGGTAAGTAGCTTGCTCTGATGGATACTTCTAACGCACATTCTTCACCTTCAGAGTAGATACCAAAGCTGCACCTCCGAAGTCGGAGGATTTGTGGAATTAGCCAAGACAAAAAAAACCTGCAGGACTTAACGGGTGTGTTGGGATGGAAATGTCTTCTGCAGAGTAAGAAACGTGTATTCCTGCCCTGTGTGCCCAACTGTACTGTTGTCTGGATTCCCAACGCTGATTTTTTTGTTAGAACCAACCACGGATCATGCATATGTGCCATGACAAAGGCCTGTTTCACAGATTGAGGTCTTGTTGGAACGGGAGGTTCGCCGAAAGCACTACCCTTATACTGGTGGAAGGCTACCGCCTTCACCATGCATTAAGCAGAATAAGCGTGGTGGTGGCAGCAGACCATGTAGTGATAAGTAGTAGTGTACATGACCATTTAACTCTAGATCACTGGGGTGAGGCCTATGGGCTCACTCACCCTTTTAAAAGTTCAGCTGTTGCGTGCTTAACTCACCCTTGGCCTACATCAGGTAGATGCGCAGCGCAGGAGTAGTGACTGCACTGATAATATGTGCGCATGGGATAAAGCAGTACTGTGAAATATATGTGTGGTTAGTGCATATACTAAATGTACGCATGCCTGTTGGAGCTACATTACATGAGAGAGGTGGCGTTGTGCAGTGCGTGCGCTATGGAAGCATTTGCTGTGCATGTATGTGTGCTTGCATGAAGTATAACACATGAAGGGTGAAGTGTTGTGCAGCGCGCACATGAGTGTGAGTGTGTGTGTGTGTATGTTTGCAAATAGAAAGTCAATCAATCAATCAGTGGGTCTTGTAGAGCGTGGCTTGTCAATCTGGGCATGTCTCCAGACGCTGGTGGGCAGTACGAGCCTCGGTCGAATGGTGGTCAAAGAACCAGGTCTTGAGCTGCTTCCTGAAGTCCGTCAGAGACGGGGAGGTGTGCCGGTGGTGGAAGCGGTCGTTCCAGACTCTGGCGGCGAGGTAGGAGAAGGAGCGGCCTCTGCAGCAGCTGAGGCGGTTGCAGGGGATGTGGGCCAATGCAGGCCAATGCCAGGATGGAGGATCGAAGCTCTGTGGTCGGTCAGTGGCATATCAGGCAGTCGTTAATGTAGGTGGGTCCAGACTTGTGGAGGGCTTTGTAGGCATGCATGAGGAGCTTGAAGAGGCATCTTTGGGAAGCCAGTGGTGAGCTGTATGGTGAGCGGTGATGCTGGTTCTTTTGGGGAGATCTAGGATAAGTCTTGCCGCCGAGTTTTGAACGGTCTGGAGGCGGCCCAGGAGTTGTTTGGTGGTGATGGCGTAGCATGCGCTGCGGTATTAGTCGGCTGGCGTAGATGGCCTGGGTGACTCTCTTACTGGATGAGACAGGGATCCATCGGGAGATCTTGCAGAGCATGCGGAGGATGAGGAAGCAGGCAAGAGATGGCGTTGATCTGCTGCTTCATGGTCAGATGAGAGTCTCGGATTATTCTGTGGTTGCATACGTGGCTAGTGGGGGGTGTGTGAGGGGCCAAATGCAGCACGCCAACCTATGTCATCCCACGTGGAAAGCTTATTTTTGAAGAGGATGAACTTTGTCTTTTGTGAGTTGAGTTTGAGGCAGTTGGTCTTCATCCAACCTTCTCCTACCTCGCCGCCAAGACCTGGAACACCCTCCCTACCCACCTACGACAGACCCAAGACCTGCTCGCCTTCAAAAGACTCCTCAAGACCTGGCTCTTCGAGCAGTAGCGGCTCCCCCTCCCCTCAGCACCTTGAGACCCTCACGGGTGAGTAGCGCACTATACAAGTACTCTGATTGATTGATTGATTGATCCAGATTGCGATGTCGGTCATGGTGTTTTGGAAGTTGGCTCTTGTGGTGTCGGCATCTTGTGTGAGTGATAGGATGAGCTGGGTGTTGTCAGCATAGGAAATGATGCTGAGTCCGTGGGTGTGGGCAATGTCAACCAGTGGGGTCATGTTGCTGTTGAAGAGGGTGGGGCCGAGGGAGGATCCCTGGTGGACGCCACATATGTTGTCTTTTGGTGCAGAGGATAAAGGTGGTAGGTGGATGATCTGGGTTCAGCCGGAGAGGAAGGAGGAGATCCAGTTGAGTGCATTGCCCTGGATGCCGATGTGGTGGAGTCAGGTGATCTGTTTTGGTGGGAGACGGTGTCTCATGGTACAGTATAGGAAAGCTTCAGTACTGAACAAGGAGCATAGGCTGAATGTGTGTGGTGAATGCATGTGTACTTGTAATGGTACAGTGCATGAAGGTAACAGTTGTGGACAGTAAGTGTGCTATGAATGTACACTGAGTAAGTGTACCTGCAATGGTATATTACATGGAGGACCCTGGGTTCCATTTTGGGAAGCCCAGGCCTGCATGAAGACATGAGGAGTTGTGGAATCCCCCCAGGCATATTTGTATATTGCTGTATTCCTGTGAGCTGGGTGGGACACACTGGAGGAAGAGACCCTCACTTTACATGGTTGCTTTATTTGGTTCAGTGATAGATCACAAGAAGGGAGCCATGACACATTTCAGGAAAGGAGATGGGACTGATAAGGGAATCCTAAAGAGTAGGGCTGGGAGCCTGGGATGAACCTTTTCATGCACATATCACTGTGGCTGACATCCAGGAATGAACTCTGGTCACTCCCACAAATTGTGTTTCGGGACTGTCAGCTTTGGAGTCAGGCCATTCTTAAATGTGGTTACATAACATGACCGTGGTTTTAACCTTGGGATGACTCATAGAGCGGAATAAAATATTTGGAACTATACACGTGGGTCAGACCTAATTTTACCTGTAAGACTACACGGGTCTTTCCTTTTTTCTTCCTTGTTTTGGTTTTGGGCTGCCTAAACAAACCTCCCCGGTTTTTTTCACATCATATTTTTTCACATCATTATTTATATGAGAAAGACATCGATGATGAGAAACTCGTGACCAAACTGGCGAGAACCTGCCAGCAGCTCCTCTGGTGTTGCGCACGTGAGATGCTTTCTCATTTTTCACACCTTTTCCTGTTTATGTTTTTGGTGGAATATTTTTCACATGGTTGGTTGCTTTTTTCAATTCTTGTAATTTCTAAATATTAGGTTCTTTGGCACAAGGGATTTTGTTGATAGTTCATGAGAAGAACTACTGTTGATGGTGTAATAGATGTTCACATTACCCTTCTATTAATCCCATGTAATCAAAAAAGTGCTCTGATATTACCAGGTCTTGTGTTTTGCAGCTTTGGAGTCATGCCTGCATTGACAGATATACTTCCAAGGGAGAAGAAGAAAAGGAGAAGTTGACACTTCAAAAGAGCAGAACCCGAACATAAACCCTCAAAGACTCCGACTCTAAATTACATTTTGGTGTCTAGAAATTGACTGTAAGAACGGGAGGTTGAGACCCCAAACTTTGTCATTTGCCAAGCAGCCAGATGAGTTGTTTGAGGAGGCGAAGCTCTGCAAGACTTCTGCCTCTGACCAGGACTGGGGGCCAAGGCCTGCTAGTCTCCCCGTTGGGTGAGGGGACATCAACCAAGAAACCAAGACCACCTATCCTGCTTGCTAAGACCAGTGTGCCCTGTGAGGAAGCGGAGAACATTGGAGGGAGCAAGGTCCAGTGGGGAGCCCTATCAGGATTCCATGAGCAAGGTGGGAGGGAAAGGATTGCACTGATCAGGTTGTTGCCCATGTGCAGCGTAAGCTCTATGACCCTCGTTTGCCAGGAGAGGGCCACCATGGTGTAGACTGAGCCGTTAGTTAAGCACCATGCTGGACTGGACGAGCCCGTACTGCCATGCTGCAGTGACCCTGTATGCCAGTGGGGGCAACCAGTAAAGTTGCTACTGCGAGGAGCACTGATATTTGTAACTGTCTTGGACGGGCACTTGTACCAGAAGAGCCTGCACCCCTACTGACCAGTACAGTGGCAAGCCTGTATGCCAGAAGGGGCTGCCAGTGCCAACGTTGCCAAAGGATTCAGCCCGCAACCAGAAGTAGAGACGGAGGCTACGCTTGGCGAGTTGGATCCGACTGAGAGAACTGCCCATGATTGAACACTGAGGACTGCCTAGGACGATGTTGCACTATCGCTGGGCTTCAGTTGACTTCCCCCCCCCACTGGGGAATGCCAACTTACTGTATCTTCAAGAGCTTCTCCGACAACTGACAAAACTCCGGCTTGCTGCTCAGGGGAGAGAGAGCCTGCAACACCAAGTGCTGCCACAAAAAGCCAAATAGGACAGGATTCAAGGGTGCGCGCACTGAGGGCACCCACTGCACTGTTGACATTTTCTGTGCTGAGAGAGCAGGTAAGGTGAGAACTGGGCCGGTTGGGCCTCCAGGAGACTCACTGATAATGGTGCTGTGGAACCATAGACACTTTTGACTAAATCCTGAAGAAGGGGAACTCTTAGTATGGCCTACTATTGAGTATTTCCTAGAAGCTGCCACCAGTGAATGGGGAATATGTTACACTAAGGACGGTGGTACAGGGATTTGCTTGACAACTACTAGAGCCCCGACCTCAAGGAGACTGCGTTGTTGCTTCTGAATGTCGTATTCCTTTCCATGTGTAGAGTTAGAAATAAAATACTTCTTTTTTTTCTTATAAGAGCAAGTTTTTGACTGGACATGGATTTATTGTTCATACTGTTTGCTCTTTGAATTACGTGTTCATTGAACTGTATCTAAAATACCCCGCAGGAGCCTTGACTGCTCAACCACAGCTACCACTAA
Organism: Triturus cristatus; assembly: GCF_964204655.1. Classification (NCBI taxonomy): domain Eukaryota; kingdom Metazoa; phylum Chordata; class Amphibia; order Caudata; family Salamandridae; genus Triturus; species Triturus cristatus. The sequence continues at coordinate 342,528,027 of NC_140592.1, read as the reverse complement.
GAGTCAAGTGCAGAAGGGGTACTTGGTCCAGTTTCTCAGGATCCACAGTAGGCCAGGGACATGGCGAGCAGGAGTAAAAGGCCTCTACCACCACAGTTGGGCTCATTAACTCCTGCGTGCGCAATGGTCCCTTGAAAGGGGTTTCTGACAAGGTGAACTGCCCTTCCCATTGCCATCCATGAATGTGTACACTGATGTCCATGTCGCGCCCTGGTAGCAGCCTTGGCCCTGGTGGAATGGACCCACAATCTGTCTAAAGGTTGCTTCTTGGCCAATGCATAGCAGGACGTAATGCTGGAATATCCACCATTACAAAGTCCTTTTCTGCACTGACTTTTCATTTTTTGCACTAGACGGACTCACAAAAAGTGGATTGTGCCCCCGATGGTCTTTGATATGATCTAATGTAAAAAAAAACTCAAGGCTCTCTTGGGGTCCAGCCGATGGAGTTTTTCTACCCTTTCGAGGGATGAGGTAGAGCAAAGAACACTGGGAGGGTGAAGGATTGCCCATCATGAAAAGGCCTCACAAAGTTTGGTAAAAAGTCTGCACTTGCTCTCAACAGCTGTTTATCTTAGAAATGGTGGAGTAAGGCAGATGGCCGGAGAGAGCTAGAATTACGTAATGAGCTGGAGTTATCGTGAATACGAAGACTGTCTTTAGAGTCAGAAGACACAGCGAGAGGCTTGAAAGGAGTCCACGGGAAGAAAATCCAGCCCAAATCGAGATCACAATGTGATATCACAATTGGTTTGGTGGAACTATGAGGATTAAATCTTTTAGAAACCTCATCACAACAGGTGATTTTAGAAAACGATTGCTGGTCCAGCAAAGGCAAAATGCTGAAAAAGATGACAAACAACCATTGATTGTGCCTACAGCAAATCTTTGCTGGGCCACAGACCAAACACTAAAACGTTCAACAGTTTGCCCTGTAATGGGTGTATGTTACAGCTCCACATCAGTTCACAAATTTGTGCCAACGTCCAGTTTAAAGGAACTTCGTAAAAGGACACTACAAAGCAAGGATAAAATTCATAACCTCAGGAGGTAGGTCGAATTGATTTAACGGGCTTCATTGTGCAGACCAGGGTACAGCACCCTGCCTTTCTACTGTGACAGAATATCCTTGTAAAGTGGTAGCCCGATAGGAAGAAAAATGCTAATGCCAAGAAGTTACAGGTACCACACCCTCCTGCCCGAACCAGAGTCACTATAATGACTTGTGCCTGGCCCTTCCTGATCTTCTTCAGAACTCGGGGCACAAGAGGCACAGGCGGAATGGCAAATAAAAGTACTGTGCAACACCCCAGTCAGAATGTGTCTCTCAGAAAAAACCTTCTTGGAAACTCCAGCACGCAAATATTTTTACATTACTCATTCTCAACAATGGCAAAAAGATCCAGCCAGGTTCTCCTCGCTGTTGGAAGATGCTATGTGTTACTTGGGGGGGTAATCACCATTCGTGAGCAACTGGTATGCCAGCTGAGTTTGTACGTCCAGGTGTTTAAAGATCCCACCAGATGGTTCACAATCGAGGAGATGCCCCGAATGCTCCAGCCAACTCAACAGGCGTAGAGCTTCTTGGCACAGGACCCAGACTCCCACTCCGCACTACTTTTTGCAGTACCACAGGCTGGTGGTTTTGCCTGTGAGAACCTGCACCATCCTCTCCTTAATGGACAATAAGAAGGCTTTCAATGCTAGGTGAATGGCATGCGACTTTAACAAACTGATGTGAAGTTAGTTTTCAGCCAGAGTCTTATGATCTCCACCTCTCCCACAAGACCTCCCCAACCCAGAAATAATGCATCTGTCACCATGTTCAGCTCCGGATGTGGGTAGGGAGAGCGGTCTGCTGCTAGAACAATTGCAGTTGAGCAGCCACCATTTCAGGACTCCTCCAAAGCCTAATGGACATTATATAGAGGTCACCAGGTGTTGCACTTGCAAACCCTAGCTTGCCCCTTGTGACCCATGGTCTAAGACATCAGCAAGGCAGTGCCAGGCACGCTTTGAGACAAAGAACACAGCAGAATGTGTTCAAACTGAATTTAACAAACTTGAAAAATAAATCATTTACTAATGCAGGCTGAGACGCAAAAAGTCTCACCAACTCTGCTGTCACCTGGCCTGTTAGGGGCGAGGGAAATAAGACAGACAGAAGAAAAGACGAGCATTCAAAGCAGAGACACCTTAAGTGAGGAAGAAGACACAAGAGATGGGCAAGACACAGTTGTGTGTATAAGTAGAAAGAAAAATAAAGTTAACTGCTGAGAGCGACAAAGATGAATACAGCTTTGAGACATAGTAATAGAAAAGTGTGAGAGGAAGAGACAAAAGAGAGGTGATGAAGACAGACAAGAAAGATGCCAGAGGGAAAGATAGGTGTAAAATGTGACAGATCGACAGGATGAAAAATACATAACAGATACATAAAGGGGGAGACAGGTGTGAGAAAATGGTGATAAAAAACAGTCTAGAAGGACACAGCAGAGACGGAGGGCAGGTGAAAAGGACATCTGATAAAAGGAGTGAAAGACAGGTGAGAAAGAAACAGTTTAAGGAGCCAGAGAAGAAGAGTACGCATAAGAGAGGCAGAGAAATAGTGAAATAAAGAGGGGCTACAGGCGAGAGAGCAGGAGTGATAAAGAGACAGACCGGATAGAAAGAAGCAGCTAAGAGGTGAGGGACTAGACAGGTAAAACATTGGTGATAGAAAGGCCACTGAGTGAGAGGGGGAAATAATCTAGAGAGGTGATAAAGACATACAGAGGTAAGAGGAAACTGGAAGAGATCTGGAGAAGGGCTCAGGGGCAGGTGGGTGATAGAAACAGGTGTGAAATAGATGGTTGAGGGAGTGAGAAAGAGGTGTTGGGCAAAAGAACTAATAAGGAGTCAGGTGAGAAAGAGACATCTGAGAGAGAGGCTGATAGGAGAGAGGGGAGGGAAAGGTTTGAAAAATTGTTCAGAGAGTGGAAAAGATATGGAGGGGGAAAGAGACAGGTAATGTAGAAACGACAGAGCAGTAGGAAGTATTGATAGGTGAGATATAGATGTCAGAGACAGCTGAAAGAAGGCGAGAAAGGTGAGAGAAATTACAAACAGTTGAGAGAGGGGAAGAACAATGCATTAATGAAAGGGTAGATAAAAACAAAACAGCTGGAGTGGAGGCAGGTGAGAGGAAGTTAATAAAGAAAGTGACTATTGAGAAGGAAATAGAAAAGTGAAAAAAAACTGTTGAAGGTGGTCATAAATGTAGCACCCTCCCTAGCCCGGGTACATGTAAATGTTAAACACCACACATGGCTATTAACTGTCCGGAGTGCGCCATGAATTTTCTTATCCACACCGAATCACTAACGTCACTATTCTACAGAGTTTGTCAGGGACTAGAAGGGTCCCGCTATCTCTAACATACACACTACATCACCTCCCTGGCTAAATAAAAAGTACACCTAAAAAATACAGATATTCATCATAACCCCTCTGTCGTCGAGGTGCTCGAATCAATCTTGCAGATCTCGTTGTGCATTATTAATAAGGAAACACAAGACATCGTCAGTTTACCATATTGTCGATGTTACTGTTTTGTCGGTTTACCTTCCTTTTATTGTAGATAAAGAGTGAATGTGGATATGATTGGAGTATGGATATGAATTCTAGATTTCAATTATATTGTATTGTCTAAATAAAATTATATTTGTATCTCTTTCATATTCTGTGGTTGCCCCATATGCCTATGTAAAGTTACATTGTTATTTTTGAACATATATGAGTTGTCCTAGGAGTTTACCTTTAATTTTTCCCTGACTAGAGGAACTCTTATACATTTACAGGGGGCCCTTTGTCCTTACATTTGATCTATGGTGGCCATTTACCTTCATGTGGAAAATACAACTTCTTTCTCTTTGGAGACATTACTTTGTGGCCTTCTACCTTGTGTTTAGGCTTACTTTTCACATTCAGCAGTGATTAATTTTGGGTCGTTCAGCCTGCATGTTGGTGTCTTGTTCTCAGCTCTTTCGTCCGCTCTATGAGCCATGAGTACTCGCTCCAGGCCGAGTGTCTCTTTCAGCATTTGTTGTATGTAGGAATCGGAGACAACCATCTATTACTCTGAAACGCATCCTCTTTCTACAAACTCATCTATCGTTTCCCCAGCTTTCTGCCTTTCTTGACTGAAAATGTACATTACATAGCCGACATTAGGCATTGGATTGAACATGGTGTTTAACGCCTCTTTTTTGCGACAGAATGTCACTTCATCACTGTGTGGTATTTTCTTTTATCACTTCATTTACTCCTTCACCCGCCAAATCCCTCAGATATTTAATGATCTTTTTGCTATTTGCTTCTTCTTCTAGGGCATCAACGAAATCATAGAAGGATTCGATCCAGGCAGTCCATCGGTCACCAATATTTTCTTTGGGTGGGATGGAAGGGAGGCAGGGTTTTAAGAAGGCTGCAGCACTATATTTGGCACTCTTTTCCGCAACCATTGAAAAACTTCACTATTCTGACCGCCTCCCACACTCTTTCAGTCAGTCCAACGTGATTCATCAGCTTTGTAAACACAACAACCGTGCTTCTGCTTAGGTTGTAGTGTCTGGTGCTGAAGTCAGATGGCTCTTTTTCATTCCGGTTCTGGTAAGCGTAAACATACTCTCTATATATCCGGTTATTGTTCTTGCTAATGTTTCTCTGCTTCCACTCACAGCGTTCACTTGCACCTGGTTATCACCACTCATTGCACTTTCTGTACCTGGTTGTCACTGCGGTTAGCGTTTCTTTGTGTCAGAAAGGTTAACGCTTCTAGCACTTCCTTTTACTTGGCAATCATGGCCTTTGGTGCTTCTCTATATCTGGTTGTCACTGCCATTAGCGTTGTCATACTGAAAGAATGACAGCTCTGTGTTAGGCTGTGGCACAATCTCTTGTCTCGACTTCATTAGCAAATTTCTAGCCGATGACAAACAAACTTTCTGTAAGGCCTTCCCTTTCTTCACAGGCCTTGCGCTGGCTGGAGTGGCACTTTAACCCCACTTACACCATCAATTTTTCACTTAGATTGAGGCACACGTGGCATGCACAAGCGGTTTGCTGGACCACCGCAATCTCTCTGGGAGTGAACTCTCATTTCTTCATGTTGTGGGGTCTACATACTCCCCTACGCCGTTGCCAGTTTAAGCATCCAGGGTACATGTAAATGATCACACCACACGCAGAGCTTGGTATTACAACTTTTAATTCTTCTGAGCAACCGGTAACTACCTGTACTACGTCATGCATTTTCTTAACCACACTCAATAACTTACATCACTATTCTACGGAGTCTGTCAGGGACCAGAGGAGTCCCGCTACCTCAAACACACATGACACTACAACAAAGAGACAGAACGGTGAGAAAGATAGCTGACAGAAGGTAAAACTGTGAAAACTTAGAGAGGTTAGGGAAAATGAGAGATAGAGAGGTGATATGTCGACAGATGAGAAAGAGATGGCTGTGGAAGCGAGACAGGTTTCTAAGAGAGATGTGATAAAGAGATGGAAAAAAGTAAGAAAGAGACAACTGATATGGAGTGGGAGATAGGTGACAGATGTGGTAAACACAAAGCCACAACTGAGTAGGAGGCAGCTGAGAGAGAGAGGTGATAAAATAAATATACAGACACGTTTGAGAAAACAGCCACCGGTTGCAGATGAGCAGACAGCTGAAGAATATATAAACAAGATAGGAGACAGTGGAGAAAGAAAGATGTAGAGAGTGAAGAATATGACTTAGATGGACATGCCAGACAGATGAAACTAAAATGTCAGGAAATAGCAGGAAGGGGGGATAACACAAAACAATGTGAGGATTACAGGTGGGAAGTGACACACAGGACAATTGACAATGGTTAAAAGAGATTTGAGAGGAGTGAAGGAGGGAGGTAAAAGTAGAGCCGCTAAGAGAAGTCACAAACTTGACATAAACATGAGCTCATTATCTGGCACACTATTGCATTTGTACCTTCCTCCAAGATGATGGTCATGTATTCTGTGCCACCTTATAAACCTAGGGACAAGGTCCCAGTCTACACTAGTGCGCTAACAACTGAGAGTTTGCAAATGTACTGGTGAGAATAAAGTAGTAAAAACGGAACACTGGTTTCAAACTGCTGATCCATTTTTCACTGATTGCAGACTGGCCTGCTTTTGGATGGAGTGCCTGGTGCTCCCAGGATGCTCCCATACTTCTTGAAGTATGCCCTAGGAAGTGCACTAGTTAAATGATATATATGACTAGCACTGTGACTAGTTATAGGATACTTCCCACTTGGCGCAATTTGTGCAGCTTCCGACAGTCTCTATGCTCCTGTGGCAGAATTATCAGTATGATGCAGGCTGATGGGCAAAGGTTTTATCTCATTTGCATGGAACACACCTCCACTGAAAATAAGGGAATGTCCTCTTGACATTCCCTTGACAGAAGTGGTCAAGCCTTTTGGGGTCAGGATCGTTTCATACGCAGACGATACGCAGTTAATTGTGTCCTTCAATCAGATGAATGATAAGCAGTTTTGCCTGGCAAATTGTCTAGAGAAAGTGTCCGCTTGGATGGATACCTCCTTTTTAAAATTAAATGCTGCAAAAACTGAATTGATGTTCCTGGGAAAACCCATTAACATCAACCCTTGTGTTTTCTGGCCTAAATGTCTAGGAACTATGCCCACACCCAAAAAACATATAAAAAGCCTTGGGGTATGGTTCGATCACAAACTAGAGTTTAAGGAGCAGGCACGTAAGGTAGCTGCTACCCGCTTTGGGATCCTTAAAATGATTAGGAAAATTCTACCCTTGCTCCCTTTTAGTGCAGGGAAATTGCTGGTGCCGGCCTTGATTCTGTCACGGCTCGACTACGCCAATGTGTTCTATCTAGGTTCCTTGTGCGCTACCATTAAAAAGCTTCAAATGGTGCAGAATTGTGCTGCACGCCTCCTCATGCAGGCCTCCTATCGGGCATCGGCAAAGCCCTTGCTTATCTCTCTGCACTGGCTGCCAGTGGCAGAGAGAATTCAGTTTAAGGCCCTGTGCATTGCTCACAAGGTACTGTCCTCTAAGGCACCTCCGATTCTCAGAACTAGCATCACCCCCTACCTCCCAAATAGAACACTACGCTCGGGAAAGAAACGCCTTGCAACAGTCCCGAGAGTTAATCGAGCACGGAGTGGTGGGAGGATGTTTTCCATTGTATCATCGAAAAGTTGAAATCAACTTCCAGATCATGTTCGGCTTGAGACTACTCACCTTTCCTTTCGTAAATCTCTGAAGACTCTGCTGTTTCCCTGATGCTCCTTCTGTTCGGTAATTGGTTTTAGTCGTTAGCGCTGGGAAGCCTTTGGTAGCCATGCGCTTTATAAGTACTCATTCATTCATTCACATTGCACAGGAGTGGAATGTGCACTGAAGCAATGGATATCACACTAGGGGCTCTTCGAGTATCTGCAGCCCAGTCTGTAATACTGAAGTGGCTAGGTGAATGGAAGACAAAGCAGATGCAAATGCCCACAGAGTCCCCATGGTGCTTCATTAATCTACTCCAATAATCTAAATTTATTATATAACAAAATTATGAGATCAGATTATAAAAACGATTGGTGAATATTCTGAGATAAACTGACTGGCATATCCTTTGGCAGTTTGGCCAAACATGTTGTTTGGATATTATATTAAAAATTTCATACAGTTTAAAAAAAAGTAATACAACAGAAGCGTAGTTTTGGATGAGGCAAGTGGACATACAAGACTCATTCTACACATCTATAGGTAATCAGATCTCAGCTTCACATTGGAGTCTGTTATGCCACAGCAACTCTGAATTCAGAAATTGGTTGGGACTCCTTGTGAGTCAATAAATACCTTTTCACTGATGCACACACAATGGGACTCACTGGATATCCTAAATGTACATTAGTTCCTTTGGGCCTAATGTCAGCATTCAAATGCTACATTCGTAAAGGGGCCCAAAAACCCATAACTGATCAAGGCTTTGCCCCCAAAAAAAGCAAGATCCAGCTGCAAAGATGCAGACCCGCCCTGAAAAGATTTTTTAATAGATCAATAGAAGAAACAACACTGGAATAGATTTCCAGTGTATGAAAAATGTGTTCAATAGAGAGTCCATGAGTGTTGGTGATTATAGCAGTGATTGTGTTCAGTTTAGGTAGACAAAGTTCAGGACAGTGAAGATACAGAAAAAACAAACGTGATCTAGTGGCAGGCTAGCCTGGGGCTTTTCTAGGGCTTCAAAGGATCATTTGCAGCTATGTTCAAACATTATGTAGATTAAAATTGTACTTACCACTGTTGTGGACCAATGGGGTCTAAGTAAAATTTAGGTCATGTGGTTTGCAGATGAACATGACTGGAGAAGACACATCGGGATCAATGCCAGAATGTTCTGGGCTCAGTGTGACCGAGGGAAGGCTTTGAACTGCACCGTATCCAAGGCGGCTGATATGAAAGGAAGTCTCTGGGAAGAGGTCAGGTGTGACTTATGCAGATTGATAGTGAACCCCAGTGATGTGAACAATAGGTCTCATTTAAATTAAGCCAGAGTATTTGGCATAATTTCGGTAATTCCACATTACTCTTAGACACAAAATTACAGAAAATTATGTGATTGTGAGCATTTGCGTAGATACGAGTAATTTGGCGCCAAATCCTACCACAGAAACAATGAACTCAGTGAGCGTGACCAGCTGCTGGCTTCTGCTGTTCGCGTTCTGTTGGATTTTGCACTATTTTCTCAGTTTCAAAGTGCCTCCTCAAGTCCATTTTCGACATTAAGGTGCATTTTGCACTAAGAAATAGCGCTAACTGCTGTGACACTTCTTGGAATTCTGCATGTTCTACTTTATTGCAGCAAATTATGCAAATTACATCCACCCCTACATCCTTCCTAATGACCTTATGTAAAAAGGATTAAGCCCCCTATTTATGGAGGAAGGTTGGAAACAACGACATGCAATTATCATATTTAATTGGGAGGAAACATCCCATAACTGATTATGGCATGCCTAAAATCCACAATGCAAAAAAGACACAAAATTGATGGATGGAATGCAGAACAAATCAAAACATTCACCCAAGTAAAGAGATCTGGGTTAAATCCATCATTCTTTTGCTCACCATGGCACCCCAGGATAGACCTGGCCATATGCAAATCAGTCTTGACCATGTGCCTCATGGGAACAGTCCAGCCCGAACTGCCAAGCCAGGTCCTCTCTGGACCGGAAACAAGCATCCTAGGACCGGTTTCGGGGTTCACCCCTCATCAGCCAGGATGGCTTGATTCCAGTGGCACAGTGAGAGTGTGCAAAGAAGGTATGAAGTTCCTCGAAGTCTGAGTAAATCACGCGGGGGTGCAGGTGGGGGTAACGCCACAAGGTGGTCGTCCCACCTGGTTTGGAAACAAGGGGGGGGGGGGGGGGGATTCCCTTGTCGGAACTAAGGCTCTCACACACCTAGCAAGCTAGGTGTCCTGCTTCATCATATGAGCCTGCCCCTCGTCAGGTCGGCGCTGCAATACCAGACGGGCACCCAGTATGGGGCTCTTTAGTTCCTGCCGTTGGGTGTAGTGGGGGTGAGGGGCCTAGTGTGTGTAGATGTGGAGGGAGTGAATTAAAACAGGTCAGTTAGTCCTAGTGATGGTTTATTCTGGAAGGTAAACTGCCTGAGTAAAAACAGGAAGAGTGGCAGTGAACTAGATATAAGGTTTCTAGCTGTGTATTCTCTACTCTCTAAAGGTCAATATGTTTCATGCGTCAGGAAGATCAGTGGCAGAGTGAGCCCAGGACCCACGTCTGGGCATACCTGGCGCACATATGGCTGGGTCTAAACTGGAATGGCATGGCGAGCCAAAAAAAGATGGATTTAGGCCCAGATCTCTGTACTGGGGTGAATGTATGTCATTGTTCAGCATTCTGTCCATCAATTGTTCTTTTTGCATAAAATCTAGAAAGGCCACTTGATGATTCACTATTCAACTGGGCAATACACATGCTGTTTAGCACCGATATAAGGGAAACATTATCTTTACAGAAAGTCTGAGTTATGCAAGGGAAAAAAAATTAACACCGCAGGGCCAAAACTGTAATACAAATGAGTGGCACACAAAAGATTTAGGGCAATAAACTGCAGTACGTCATAAAATGGTTAACGAGTGCCAACCAAGCCTTCCATTTTCCGTGCAGCAAAGTTGCAGGCCCTCAACTGAAAATGAGAATCATTTAGCTGCAGTTCCCAACTACCGCATGAGAATGGGGACATCTACATTTGAAGGGAACTCAACTCATACTTGGGCTTCCTTGTTTCCGGTTTCTATTCATTGAAAATTTTGGGAAGACTTTTCAGCGTTTTCAAAAGATTTCAGTGGTTATATGTATTTACGGTTTTATGCCATAAAAATCAACAAGTACGGCGTTTTTCCATTGCTCGTAAAGGTTTTTACATTAATTTCCTTAATTCACTTGTTTAGCCGTAATTTATTTCTTCCTTCTTTCAAGGTTTTCATCTCTTGCTTCAACCCTTTTTCTGAATTTGCTGCTTCATGTAACTTCATGATTTTTGTTATCTCCATGCCCATCTTGTTTTTGCAGCATTCAATCGTCTCTTCAGAACAGGCCATGACTCCCCCCACCCACCCCGGTCAAGGATGTGCATGGTTGGAGATATGTTTACACCTCCTTAATATTTGATTGCAGCAGATAAAGGTTAGCATTTCCCACATTTTCCCACAACTCTCTTCTTCAGTGATACAGTAACGAATTGCATAATGTTTAAGTTGTGGGTATTCAGTGCTCCGGTACTGCAAACCAGTATAACATTATCCTTTTCTTTATCTCAAACTACCAAGAAAGCAATGGACTAATAAACGTATTATTTTGGTCCTATCTAGGCCTTTTCCTGTTTTCCCTACTCAAGGGGAGAAACATGCTGAAGAATTGATATGCCTACTGCTGGCTACATGACCTTTGGTGTCATAGAACTGTGTTGATATGCGAAAATTGTGAAGGATGGTGTGCGCCCAGACAAACTAGCTGGGATTCTGATTTGTTCGAGTATTTCCATTCGGCACTTTGTTTTAGGCAATCAAAGGGCCTTTTTTTTTTTTTTTTTTTTGAAGAGTTTTATATAGCACGAACTTGACCCAAATCCAATCAGGTATCAGAGCGCTTTACATAGCACCAGAGGACACACATTCATTTTTAGGTCTCGCTGAGCCAGCGCATGCGCTGCTCTGCGAAACATTTAGTGTATGGGTTTCCAAAGTGCTGCCGCAGGCTTTTGGTGGCCTAAAGCTTGCGCGCACACCCGCAACTCCTGCTTCACTTGATCACGATCACCCACTTTCGCGGGCCACGCGGCCAATGCTTGTTTTACCTTCTCTTCTCATCTCCCTTTTCTGTTTCTCCTGTGTTCCTACGTGCTTCGCTTTTCTGCATTTTTTTTTTTTTTATTGTCCCCCCTTTTGCTCATTCTCTCTAGTTTAACCATCCCCTGTCTAGGTCAAACTTATTTTCATTATCTCTTTACCATTGTTCCATCTCTTACTTTCTTTTCCTCCTTTCTTTTTAATTTTCTTCTCATACTAATACCCCGCCCCCTCACAAGTTTCTTAGTCTTTCTCCACTCTTGCATTACTACTCCCTTTAACCCCTTTTCTTTACCATAATTCTTACAGCGTATCGGGTTCTCTTTCATTATTTCTCAACGAACTTCGTTTTTCTTTATTTCTTATACGCCGGTCTTCCCTTTCATTATGTTAAATATTACATGTCCGTGCTTTCTTATACCCTACTTTACCTATTTTTTTGTCTTCCACACATTTCCTCCAGTCTTTCCCTTTGTTCTCCTTATTCATTTAGCCATTTTCCTGAGTTTTCTGTTAGACATGTTACTGTCTCATTATCCTTTTAATATATATATTTTTTATTTCCCTCCTTTTCTATTATCCATCCGCTGTTTTCCTTTTTCTTCTATTTTTGTCTCCCGTTCTCATTTTCTTCTGATCCTCCTATCTTTCAGCATCTCACCCTTTTACTTTTTTTCTTACGGTCTTTCACCCCATCCCCTGTTTAAGTATACCAGTTTTTAGAAACTGGAATAAAAAAAAAAACCACGATATACAGAAAACATACAGCAGTTTCCTCTGCTGTGTCATTGTGTCCTAACATCCCACGCACTTCTGCTTGCATGTAAAATCAATCATCTCGTTGATGTAAAAGAGATCCTTAACGCACCTGCTCTGTCCTTAAAACAGGTGTGATCTTTTATGTCCCGGTCCACTTTTTTACTCAATATAACAGGATGGGGCACCAGCTTAATTATTGCTTCTTAATAAGCCTGCAAGTGCGCTAAACATGCCAAATTCTTCCGTATGAATGGACCGAATCCCAGGTCTCTAGGCCAGCATCTGTGTGTTTGAAGAGTTACTGCTCCTTCCTCGTACCAGAGTCCACAGTCCTTCCCTTTCATACCTAGCAGCGAGTGTTGTTGCTATCGCTAGGGCAGCAGGTACAGTGACACAGACGCCAAGTGGTTAGCAGCGCCCGCTGCCGCCCCGTTCGTGCTGCATTTTAGTACCCACATGGTGGGCAAGTGGTACTCTTTTCTTTGGTTGCATTGGGCAGCATGGTACTTAAATTGCGCTCACAGGCTGCTGGTGTTCTGGAGCTCTCGGAAGAGAGCTGCGCCCCAAAACATGCGGTCTCGCGCCAGGACACTCGTGTTTTCATTCATTCAAGTACTTTGCAGTAAAGGCACGCGCACTGTCAACTTGCCAACACTGAACAAGCATTGGCATAGCCAATAGGTCTCGCCTTTGGGGCCTTATAAGTGTTTAACGATGCAACAGTTAATGTTGTTGCACCAAGGATATTGTGCTGCATAACTAAATACTTATAAGGTCCCAAAAGCGACACCTATTGGCTATGCCAATGCTGGTTTTGTTAGGCACGGGGAGATTATGTGATTTGCCCAGAATCACAGGATGTTCAGAGTTATTACCGAGACTCGAACCCAGTTTCCGAGGTCGAGCGCCCTAGCCGTTAGGCCAACTCCTCTCCCCAAAGTGTCGTAAATCATGGGTGTGAATTGCTCAATAGCTAATTGCCCTTTGAATGACTAGTGTGGTACTTAGCGCGGTGCACGTTTTAAAGCTAGAGTTTGAGAACTTGGAATGGAGAATTTTTGTTTTACTTGCATCTGCAATTTGTATCAGGATTTTCCTGGCAAAAATCGCGAGGGCAGACACCCACATCAAGTTCACATTGCACCAACTTTGAGAACAAACTGAAGTTTGTGCCCAAAACTGGGTTAGTGGCCTACTCAAGATAAGTTCCCAAGTAGCGTAGGTATGCCCAGACACAGGTCCTGATCATTCCATTTAATAGGACCTCTAACTATGTTTCAACCATGAGGCCTCAACAGACTGAAACACATCTAGGGTTGCTTTCGTAGATCTGTGAGCAATCAGTTTGAACTAGACTGCGCTTTTGGGTGTACCAAAGCGGATTTGTGTATGGATGGTACGTTCTGTAACAGCAAATGAAGTCCAAAAATGATGGACTAAAGTGTCCATCGAGTAGGTATCGTTGGTTTACATTTTTCCAAGCATTTCTATCACTTTTATGACCCATACTTAAGTTGGCATAAGAGGTGTTGGTGTCCACAGTCGTGTCTCAAACTCGTTGTAATATAGGCACACAAGCTGCTTCCCGCAGAAGGGCCTGCCAGGGTCAAATAAGCCTGGGGTTGCTTGTGCTAAACCGCTCTGTTTGGCAGCAGGACCAATACTGCTTTGCATTGCACAGACAATCGCCAAACAAGCATAAAATAGAAACATGGGGAATAGGTCCAGAGTACTTACCACCAGTTCTGATCAACTGAAACATTTCCATCCATCACCTTATTGTTGTACAAATGGAACGCTGAATTGGTCTTGCTGACATTATAACCTGGAGGGCCACACAGATGTTAATAGCAGGTAAGGTGGCATGGTAGCAGTGACTCTACAATAAAGACCATCGTAATTCATAGCCACAAGGAACAGCCCATTTCCACTACCCTGCCCCAATCAAAATTCCATAGCACAAAGTGCTCCCTGGCAGATCTGTGAGGTGCTAAAGGGTATGCCCCTACTCACCTCCCTATCTGATCTTCAGCAGGTCACTGCTTGGCACAAGTTCTCTAGCTCTCCTATTCCCCATCTCTGCCCTATCATGAAACTCTATAACTGTTCAGCTTTACAGCTGGATTAATTCTTCTTGCTTCCACATGAAACCCACCTGACCCCCAAATCCACTCCCTCACCAGCCGTGAAGAACACAGTAATATCACTCAAGTCATTCTACTTCAAGAAGTGCTGGTAATTTGTCAGAGCAAAGTCAAGACATACACGTGATCTACAATCAATCATTTATTTGAGAAATTAAATAAACGCGGGAAAACAAAAAAGGTTCATTCTTAAATATTAACATATATGTGTTCTCTCCTATTCGTATTCTATAGGGTCAGAAAACCAGTGCTTGGAAGGAGTCAAACTAACTCCGAGATTGCACAACCGCTGCACAAAACGCAGAATAGAAAAAAATTACATGTTGGAGCATTTGCACGGAAGTTGAACACAAATGTTATTCACAGAGAATTCACATTACATACTGCCCTGGGAGTCCCAACCTGTTGAATTCAGGTCGTCTGAACAGGACAAAATTAAGAAGAGACTTGCAGCAACATGTGTAAATTGTCAGGTACAAAGAAAACTGTAAAGTGGGTAGCATTGTGGAAGCAAAGGCTTTGTTAGCAATATTACTGCCTCAATGAAACAGATGCTTAGCCAGATGTTAGGGGATGGGGTGATTGCAGTGTGCTGTTCAGATGATACTTTCAATCTACATATGGGAGGGGCTGTGGAGGGTCTGATTACCTTCACACGAAACAAGAAATGATGAAAAAAAAGCCCAATTGCAAAAGGTAATGATCACAGAGGGTTTAAGTGAGCAGGGTTTAAGTGCGGCCACACCAGATGTCACACAGATAATCCCAACTACCTCCATCCATACAACGCCACACATCTGGGACTAGATTAGTTCATTTTCATAACACACAAAAACGCAAGTGCACATACAAACACTCCTTGTGATCTACCTAGTTTGTGATACCTGGATAAACTAGACGCCCCAAAAGTAAGAAAACCAATGCCGTCTTCAATGTGAAAAGAGAAACGGATAGTGAACGAGGAAATAAGGCTCTAAAAACTGAAAAGTAACGCATATTCAAGGGAGCTCTTGGCTAGACCTTACTAAGCATTTAATCAGGATATGAATACTAGGCATAAGAGAGTCATCTGTTCCTTCCAACAGACACAGGGTAAACTGAAAATCAAGAGAATTTCACCAGCCAATATAAATACTGCAAAGAATTCTGTAAATCAAGACAATTACCTTGATTTTAGCACGCAAATCATGTACCAAGTGTTTAGAATGATGAGAACAAGCTCATTTAAAGATTCAGCACACTTTTGAAAAACGTTATATTTGGGCAAAATAAAGAAAAACATGGAAAAGGGTGGTTAGCTGGAGATTTGAATAACTCTGCCCAGCCCAAGGTGCAACATGATATGTGAGCACGAAGGCTGCACTTTGAGGTGTTAATTTTCCACTAGTCTCTGCTCTTCCAAAGCCATGCTATCTGTTAACATGTCCAACAGGTTACTAGCCAGACTAACATGTTATGCAGGGTTACCAAATAAACACATTTAATAATCACGCATCTGCTTTGCCATAGCAGTGCCTGCGTGTACGAGACTTCATGGGTAATTTATCTTTGTTGGGTCAATAGAAATTGCCCAAAGGCTTTCACTTGCTGCACTCTGGGAGAGCAATAACGCACACCCACACAGCTTACTTAAACAGGATTGTCTTCTATGGTATTGTAAAAAAAAAATATGACTTGGCTTCAATGTTAAATGCATTATTTTCTGGAGAGGAGTATGAATTAGTGACATGACAAATTGGTAAACAGAAAGTCTGCTGCTTCACAGAAGGAACTACAAAATGTATCAGTCTCCACCCTCCCAGGACTCTGGTTCAAACCGTTTTATAATGCCAACAGAAACAGTGCAAAAAGCATTTTCATGGACCACTTTACAACAACAAACTAAAGCCACTTTCTGTCGTGGTCCCTCCCACAAGCTGTCAAATGGCTCTTCATAGTTTTCTAACTCATTCACCACAGATTGCAAATCTTTAAGAAGGATCTAAATTAACACTCAAAACTATACTACATGTTTGGGAAGTTGTGCAGTTCATGTAATCTCAAATCAAGATTATTATTATTTTTTTTTTTAATTATGGTAAGCTAGGCAAGTTGCATATCATACTGATGCCATTAGTAAACTTCTATTTTGAGAGCCTAATTAGGCTAACGGATGGAGAAAAAGTACCCGTAGGAAGCCATGCCACTACCTTTCTCTAAGGCACACACCATACTCCCCGAGCTAAGTTCCCGAACGTTCCTCTTATCTTCACCACTGCTCAGCACGACTGACAACCATCTGTCCCAACACTTACGGCTGATCGTGGGAGGGTTCACCATTTCCTTCTTCAGGATAAGACAACCAGGGACACACAGGAGCAGGAAACGGTCTTAGGGAGGACTATGCCTTAACTACATCAGATATAGTCTAGTAAAATCAGAAAATGGCTACAAAACGTAGGTCAGGAATTTTCAGTACCTCTGTCCACCAACTATACAGGCAAAATAAAAATGCCCACAACCTGAAGTGTAGTGTGTCCTTCCAGACTAATCACATTGTACTACCAAAACTACAAAGATTACCAACACATCTATCTACTCTGCACATAGAACGGACCTGGTCCTTATCCAGTCTAAAGGCACTATTTCCACATTAGGATGGGAACCAGCACATTGTCCCCATGAGACTCAAACGCAGATGAGGCTGAAAAATAGAAAGGATGCCTTTAAAAAGGCAGGACTAAAAGTCTAGCATTTCACTCGTTAAAGCAAAACCCCATCCATCGCTGTAAAGAAAATAAATAAAATACATGTTTTAACTACTGGGAGTAGTGATGAGCTCCAATTTGCAATCCGCAGCAACTGCTGCAGTCGGTGATTTGAGATACGTTTGCAAAGAAGCAGAAAAACATGTGATCAACAGTTGGAGCAATACCAAGTAAACAAAGCTCTGATACATAATCCACTGTATGTTACCAAAATGATTTCCAAAGCAGTACAAAAGGGGTGGTGATGGACGGAGCATCAGAACCAATCAAACACTCACACCCAGTCAATAGATCTGGGTTTGATCCATCACCGTTCTTTAGCCCACTCTGCCACCCCAGTTCAGACATGGCCATATGCAAATCAGTCTGACCCTGTGCCTCATGGGAACAGTCCAGCCCGAACTGCCAAGCCATGCATCAACGAAATAGGAAAATTACCAGAAAGGAAAAATAACTGCTCTCAACTACACATCGATTAACCAAGGTATTTTCTCACCTAATACTATTGAACACTTTATATAAATGTGTCTTTCTAAAGAAGGCGGTCAAGAGGAAAAGGCCTCAATTTTACCACAAATTCAGAATGTAATGACTGCAGAAATAATCATCCATTGTATCGGTATGTTGGGTGTATATGGAGAAGCAGGAACAAGATAAAATAAGAGCACATAGGCAAAAATAGAAGGAAATAAGGAATAAAAGCAACTTATGGACTGGAAAATGAAGAAAACAGGCAAGAAAAACAAAGTGGAAAGTAGAAAAAACACAAAGAAATTAAACTTAACCCAGGATATGGTTAGGTACCGCAAAAGAGCAACAAGAACTAGCAATAAGATTTAGACAAGACTAAAGAATTGTAAGATGAAGCAGACTAGAGCACTTGAAGAGGAACCGAAGGAAAAAAAATAGACAAAATGCTTAGACAACACCAACCGAAAAGAAATCGGACCCATAAATAGAATAAAATTAAAAAACACAGCAACAGGCACAGAAAACAAAGTGTCAACAAGGAGAGAGTAGAAGCAATGAAAAAACATGTCAACACATATGAAAAAAAAACTATTCAAGAAACATTACAATATAGGGTCATGAAAACATATCGGTGTAAAACAGCACTACAGAACATATAGAAGAAGCACAACAAGCCCAATGGAATAAAACCAGAAAAGGGTACTAAAATACGCATGCATGTTAAACTCATCTACAGTTAATAAGGTTGAAGACTAATGGGGCTTGGGAGGACAATTCCACAAACACTTAACTGCGTGCTACAAGTAAAGAGTAAGTAAAAGCATCCCGGTTCAAGATGATCTGACGATCCCAAGGATATGTAGAAGCTGTTAAAAGTAGAGTCCAAGTCTGTCACAGAACTTCCTTAAAACGTGAGTGAGTGAAAAGCAGCAGAAATTGAAATTTTGTGTTAAAATAAATTGTATGAAATGAGCTTGGACTACAACACATGTATCCAAAAGTGCGAAGTGAAGTAGGCCATGACAAACAACTAATGTGATAAGGCATCAATAAGATCATGAACTGGAATCGGAAGTAATTTTCAACTGTAACACCAACTAGGTGTTATCAACATGATGTCCATATTTGGAGCAACGCATCAGAACCTAGAAGGTCCCTTCCTCAAAGACAATGTTAAGTAGGAGTTCTAATCCGATGTCTAGTCATGAAGCTGCAGACTGGGCTATTCACTATGTGGGATTCCACTTACAACATGGGACTGCTCTAGAGCAGGACATTGTTGGTAGAGGTTGGGAGGAGCCCCTACCCACTGTATTTAAGTCCTATCTGGCACCGATTACAGTTTGACTTTCAAAAGGACTCTGCAGCTCAAAGAAACTCGTCCTTATTAACCAGGAGTACGTCTAAAGTAGAATGACCCATTGTTATACTCCCAAAGCCAAGCCTTAAGCTGCGGATGTAAAGAAATAAGCTCTCTCACGAACCCTTGGGGTTTCCACCAAGGACCAGGAGGAGTTGAAGGTCTTCTTCTACTAACTCTCAGAGTTCTGGCAATAGGCTTTGGAGAGAAGAGGAGGGAACAGTTGCACCCCACAACCTACAAATGTTCCAACCCTGAATTACCTTGAACATATTCTCTTTCCGTGGAGACTGGAAGGATTGTGCCCTTCAAAACACATTGGGCACTCACTCTTGCATAGCAACGGGGTCATGATTATCTGCACAGGCAGGCGCTCCTTGTAGAAATACACACCATAACCCCAAAACAAGCCATGATTCCGGTGAAAACTACAACCAATCACTCTTTTCAGACTATCACTCTTCAGCCAGTCCCATATATCACACACCACCAGACTGATTAACTCCCTGCCCCTGGGTGGACACGTGTGGCCTGACCAAACCCTCAGCTGATCATCACCAGTTTCATCTGTGGAACTCATTTTCCCCTCCCATCATCTCCCTTCACCAGGGGCATCTGTCAGTTCTTGGAATCCTAAGCACATGTAAGTCTCTCTACACCATGAAAGATGTACCCTACATTCAGCTACAGTATACAAAGTAGCTGGAGGAGAACAAACTGGTCTACTGGCCATCACTCCATTCTGACAGGATTACATAATGTTTCACAGATTTCATATAGAGGACTGGGCAATCTATGACGTCTGGGTTCATTTTGACAACACTTGTTGCAGATAACACATGGAATTGCCATTCATGTCGGCGCTCACCTCTTGTGACCAACCATCCTCCCTCATGGACTCCTATAACTACCCTCTACTCCTGGCCATTTGGCCAACTCCCATTACTAATAATGCAGGGCCTTTCCACCCGACCTAAAAGTAAGTTTCTGCATTCCTAGAATCAGGACTCACAACTTGTTAGGTAGGAGAGCTGGTACCGTAGTAGCATAAGGAATAGAAGAGGTTGGGAAATCATTGTCCTGTGAAGAGGGTTTTTCTTCATGTAGCAGGAAGCCCTTCCCACTTCCTTAGGATAGTTAAATGTTTGTTCTCACAAAAGTCCCCCCTACATCTTAAGTTACAGGGTTTATCACTCAAAACACAAGGTCTTGAAAAATCTTGCTGCAGATGGGTAGTCGATTCCAAGTAGTCCTCTGCCCTTTGCCTGAACCACTGAATCACCGAGCCATCGTGAGGCAGTCTCAGAGTCTTAGTTTCCATTTTGAAACATTGTTCCCATTGATAACATACTGCCATGCAGATCCCGGTTCGGAGAGGGATGGCAACACGAGAGTGGAAGGGACCATGACCCAGCTCCATGTTGTGGGTGGGATTTCCCGAGTCACACTTCACAGATGACAACTGGGAAATCGACGTGGATCCGTGGATGATCCAACTTCACCATTCCCTGAAAGGAGACAAAGTGATGTTAAACTGACACAGAAAACAAACACAGAATACAACATAATAGCCATATTTGAACTATGCTTGAAACGTTTATTTTCCTTTTCATAAACTGATGTGTATCTGCTGGAACAAAGAATGTTCTACAATGCAAACCAATCATATAGAAGGCCCAATCATATAGAAGGCCCAATCTACAATGGATACCTATGCCCAGATTTAGTAAGCCTTTGCGTTGTTCAACACAAAGGCTGCAGTAAGATTTCCAAAGTCATGCAAGTGGCTATTTGCCCCACCTTACATGGCTTTGTAAAGAAATGTAAAGCAACCCGGCAACTTGTGCTGTGTTATGTTGCATTTCGAGCTGGTAGGCGTTCAATGGATGGAGCATGAGTGTTCCTGTGAATCAACCCATGGATCTGGCACAATTCCACATTTACATAGGTTTACAAGCCTAGGACTGCATCAAACCAATATGCCTCCCAGAGACAGTATGGTTAAACGAGGAGAAAAATCATTTTTCTTTTCGTTAATTCCTCTTTCTATGTGTGATGCATTTTGCATAGAAAGAAAAAAATGCCTCTTTGGGTTGTTTTTAAGCAGGAAGATATCCCTTCCTGTACAATAATCCTGCCCATAAAGTAGGCACCCTTGCACTATGGAAGCCTGCTTTAGCTCTAGGCAGCACACACTGTGCAAGCACAAGGCAGCAAGAGAGAAGAAATGGTTCAGGCCTTTGCAATTATGGAGAATTTCTGTTCTCTCCCTAACAAACAACGCAGCACAAGTTCCCTTGCTGTACTGCGGTGCATAAAAGAATAGTAAGTTTGCCCACTACAATCGGGGAATGTATGTTTCTTTTAAGTTCAATATATAGAAATGGTGATTTTTACTTTAGATGCATGGGCAGCCTGGGCTTTATATCATAATAACAGACTGCAAACTCGCCTGACCTACATCTATCTATCTATCTATCTATCTCTTAACTAACTAGTGGAATTATCTCCCCATACACAGAATAAAACCAACTTTTACCACTGCAGTGCTTTATATGGGGCAACACAGCATCACAAGTACATTTAGAGGTAGATATTTACATAATGTTGAACCATTTTCACCTCAGAAGAAGTGTTACATGCACGCTTAAAGGCAGAACCTACTCTGCACCTTCAGAACCACCAAACCTTCCCTTACGTTTGAACAGGAGTACAGGGTCAGTAAATCGGTTCCTGTACAGTCCGTTGTGAAAAGAAGGGTGTGCGGTGGATATGTATCGGGCAGGACAACATTAGCATCGCATGCGAGTCTGAATGCATAAGCATATTTTTATGGCGATATTAAAATGGTGCACATTATGGAGGGAACCAAACAAATGTTCCTTCCTTGAACTATTGCCTATGCTTTAGATGGAGCTTTCCTCTTAAAATGGTGACAGTCTAAGCCTGTTCCACTGTACTCAGGCGTGCTCCAAGCAGAGAGAAAATGGACTGCGCAGAATGTATTCTACAAGCAAACTAGATCATGTCTGCTGGGATTAGAGCCAGAACCCGACACAGAAGATCATGGTTGTGTGTCCTCCGCTTTAGGAGTGCATGTTGCAGGGTGTCTGAATGAGCTGAGTTCCTCAGAACTACTTTAGAGGGATTAATGCATCTCTCACTAATTCCTTATTCTTTATTTATCACTCAAAGCGTGGACTGGAGGATATCCCTTGAAACTCTAAACTTTCTGTTGAAGTGAAACCATCCTGTGTTGGCAGTAAAGGACAAGGAACCATAGTAACAATTTAGAGCAGTGGGTCTTAACCTGACTTCTGTGGACTTCCACTTAATCATTACTGGAACCAGAGGACACCCCCAGCGACTCATTATTGGAAGCTAGGGACCGCTACAGTCATTACTAAAAGCCCCCTCAGCCTAAGCATTTTTTATGGTTTGAACTGCAAAACAATACACAATTACAGAAACGAGCAGTTATCAAACATGTACACAAATGATGAAATATTGTACTTAACTTACAAATAAGTTTTTTTAAAACCTAAATTTTAATGGGAAGGCTGGACCTTTTCTAAATTCAATTGAGGGCACTGAGCATCCATACTACAGTATGTATGGTGCATTTGCACTGCTTCCATCAATCAATGAGGATACAAACTTCCTTTTCAGCTTCCAATTTCACATTCCTAACATTTGCAAAGTATCTTAAAATGTTGCTTTTTGTTTCTTCCCCTCATTCATATACCCTTTGGTAGAAAACATGTACAGCCAGTCAAACGTATCAAAGCAGTGTTACTTAAGGAACCTATGGATTTAATGTATGCTAGAATATTTACAATAGTTCTACCTGGAAGCCTGTTGAGGGGATAATGATTTGGGAAATGAGCAAGGCAATACAGAATCCTTCACAGCTTTGTGTAGTGACAAAAGTCTTCAAATAGTGCAGACAGCGTTGTCATCCTAGTCTTCCTTTTCATATTCTGGCTGACAATACTTTGCCAGCTGTGGACTCGAACACTGGTGAGCTCACGGTGGAGAAAGGGGAGGGGGGTGAGGGGTAACGAGGCATCTGTGCGATTCTATGATGATTAGCAGCACATAAAAATGCTTTACTAGATTCAAGTGAGGAGGATAGCAATTGCCTCCTCTGAGCCATTGGGCACCTAACACTTGCCAGCAGCTGTAAGTCTAGTGAGGACAGAGGCCTTTGTACCTGCATAAGAGAAAGGAATCTAATGCGTACTGCTAGATAAAGTCCATTCAGTTTCCTTGAGAGAGGTCACGCTTGGAGATCAGAACAGGGGTATGAAAAGAAAGGGATGCTTCGGAAGTCTAGAAATCTGCTAGACCTTTGAAAAAAAATATCTACTTGTAACTTCTGGTCCCAAACCATGGAGTGGTAAATTATGGCAGAGTTCTAATTATATCAGAAGTCTGATAATTGCATTACTGATTATGCCAGGACTCATTAGTTCAGGGCGTAAATTCTAGTTACACTGATTCTTCATTACTATTATTGTTTTAAACATCAACACAAATCAAAATATTTTATTAAATGTCTTGGTGAAACAATATTTAAAGTCGCACATCAGTTTAACAATATCTTTTTTCACATTGCTATTTTTTTTGTACATACTATTTTGAAAGCAATAACCATCAATCTAGCCTTCTTGCTTCTGCATGTATTTGCATATAATCAAGAAGCCTAAGGTTGACTTACTTGTGATTGGTCAAAACCTGGTCTGCGTCTCAGTGAACCCAAGACATATTCCGACCAGCCTGCTGAAATGCAAGAGACTGTCCATACCAGCACTAATGGTTGGCAGCTCCGCCATAAGATAAGCTGACCTCTACTTAAGAGTGTGAATTTTATGAGCCAATCCTTATACAGTTTCAATCTGTACCTTCTCTCAACTTTTTCCTTTGCCAGAGATTCTATGACAAACTACACTCCATGTTCTCCAACAACTGGCACTAGAGTGCAGTCTCCTCGGTGAACGCCAGGCAAGAAAGCCTTTGAAGATCCTCTCAACATTACAGTATTTGCTTTTAATCTGGCTGTTGTCCTGCTCATTGGCAAGCTCTGCGCAAGAAGCAGGCTGGCAGTTTGAAGCCTGCATAGAGGTCACTGCGAAGTGTTGATGAGGAGCAATGCAGACATTGGAGGTGAGATGAAAATAATATTTTATAATTTCAAGAGAGTGGGGGGGCTACAGGACAGTTTCCAACAGCTGTGAGTCTAGTAAGGACAGCGGCCTTTATAGCTGCACCAGAGAGAAAGTCTGGCGAGTCTTCATCATACGGACTTGCGCATTCCATTCCCAGACGTTGATGGTGTTCATGGGCTGGACAATGTGGCAGTGGACAATGTGAAGAACACAAGGGGTTTCCTCTACATTCCTAGTCTCGCGATACTATCCTATTGCTGGAGTGATTTCAATAAATTTGGAACTATACATGCGATCTTTCTAGGCTTTAGGATTCTGGAAATATTGTGCTTTAAGAAAAACACCTGATCAGACTGACCCAGAGTCAAAGTTTGCAAATTTCTACCATGGAACCGTGAATCCAGTAGTTGTTCCATGTCTGCTACACCATCTACAAACTGTGTTTGGTGTCCCCAGGGGCTTACATCATTAATATCTGGTCTTCTGTTTAATTGTGCCCAGTGTCACCTACATCACTCTAGTTGGCAACTTACAGGCACCCACAATTCATAATTGTTTCTATATTTTATTTCTAGACAGACTTGTGACATTTGTGTGATTTGTTTGCTGCCGGGCCACAAAGCCACTGAGCTGCCACCAAGTCCCTCATTGCTCCTATGCAGCTGAGAAGGTAGGTCAAATTACAGAAGCATTTAACATATTGTAATCTGTCTTACATCTTTGTTCGAGTGACAAAATAGTAGAGAGATCAAAAGAATGCTCCTTTAGGATAAACTGGACATAAATCGGTAAGTAATTTAAACTGCACTGCCTTTTTGTGCAAGCACTATATAGCTCCTTGTGGTTGGTCCCTGGAGCCAAAAAATGTGTTAGAACATTGTGGTTTGGTGTGCTAATAATTTTGCCTGCCCTAAATTACGTATAGACAAGTAAAGAGGTATTTAGTTCACAGGTAAAGCAAACTGATTAATACTGAATAAAGTAGCCACTGATCTAGCACTTAGAATATGCTCACAATTACGGAAAACAAGGGAATTAAGGCATCGCAAAATCGAGTGATTTAACCAAGAACTGCACAAAGTGGCCAAGTGGAGCAGGTCGAACTGAGAGTCTTCTATTGACCTCAATCTGCAATTTCGGCACTGGACCTCAAATATAATCTGGGTTATTTGAAGTAACACTCTTTAAAATTACGTGAATTCTTTTAAGTAAAATAGCCAAATAAATTCACAAAACCATTCATCAGAAACTAAAGTAAGAAATAGTAGAATGGTACAATTAGAACAATGATATAGCATGAACTGCAATACAATCGGAACTCCAGCACAGCTAACATGTTACAATATTCAGAGCCCTATTTTGATGACGTAGCTGGCCTAAACAGAGCCTGCGATTCAAAATTTTAACATAAGTAGAACCCTGGTGTGCTCAGAGTCTGGCATGATCAGGACTGTGGCATAATCATAGACTTGTTTGAATCCAATCCATGACATGAAAAAGATCATTTTCAGCGCTCTGATATAATGCGACACTGGTATGAATTGTCACCTCACTACATGGCAACAAATGGGAAAAGTGACTTTTTATACAGGACAAGTCGTTTTCTGAAACATCCCATTCCGTGGCCAGGTACCACAGGCATCAGTCTTTTAACAGGGCATAGTCATCCAGGGGTAAAACAGGTCAGTCATTAGGTGGTGCTCTAACGCTATGCATTCAATACTACAGTGTCTAAGAGCAGTTTAGCAAGCATGTACATCAATCACTCAATGGTATAATACATCGGACCATTATGGGGTGCAGGGACACCAATACTTTAAAGATATAGTAAATCAGTTCATGAATGGGAACACCAATAATTTAAAGGTATAGTAACTGAGTTAATCACTGGTTATTCAGGCACCAGGAATTAATTTGAATTGTTTGGGCAAAGACTTAGATATGTGGATGACAGGGGACAATGGAGGCAGTGCCAAGTTGTAATTTTTTTTAATCCTTTAAACTAATGGGACACAGGGCTAAACTGTAAAACACGAGGTGTGCTGTTCCTAACAGAAGGAAGGAAGGATGGAAGGAAGAAAGAAAGCAGCGTTGACGACTCAAGCAGGAAGGGGAATAGCTCCTATAAGGAGCAAGGGCCCTCACACACCCCTGGGGTGTCATGCTACATCATAGGGTCAGCGCTGCAATGCCCAATGGGCCCCGCAGAGGGACTCTTTGCTAGAGATCTTTTCCCTGTGGTCTTAGCCGTTGATGAAGTGGGTGTGTGTGTGAAATGTGGTGTATGTGCAATAATGAGTAGAGTGTGGGGTGGATAAATTTCAAATTAGCTATAGGAACTAGCTGTGTTAACATATCCACCCAACACTCTACTCACTCTTGTACATACACCACATTTCCCACACACACCCACTTCAACAGCTAAGACCACAGGGAAATAATCTCAGTCAAAGAGCCCCGCTGCGGGACCCGTTGGGCATTTCAGTGCCGTCCCAACGAGGAGCTACTCTATGATGAAGCGTGACACCCCCCGGGGTGTGAGAGGGTCCTTGCTCCTTATAGGAGCTATTCCCCTTCCTGCTTGGGTCATCAACATGTTTTCCTTCCTTCTGTTAGGAACAGCACACCTCGTGATTTACAGATCCCCCCCTTGTTAATGTGTTACACTGGGTTACACAACACTGCTGTGTCAGATATACAGCACATTCTTCCACAGTGCCACTATTGGATATCTTGGGAAGCTCCAAACGACCTCAGCACCCTGTTCAAGATGGTGGTTCTGCTGGCTATTTAAAATTAGGATTCTCCAATTTGTAATTTCAGAAAACACACTTTTCCAGTGTATGTGACTGCACTGAGGCCTGTCCGATCCTCTAGGAGGGCTTTTTGGGCTGTGGGTGTGCCCCATACCAATTTGTAGCACGCACATAAATAAACTGGGGTGAAATGATGGATAAACTCACCCCTACCCCCCCCAAATAAGATCCATGGATCATTGCTGAGATCTATCACTTAACTATGTATATTATGAATTACTTTAAACAAATGTTTATCATTCAAATTAGCATGCAGTGCTAAGCCTCGGTGTGAGACGAACACACACTAAGTAGGAGACAAGGAACGAATTACATTCAAAGTAACGGGGTACTTAAAGGAAGATACCAATTACTGCAGTAAGGATTCAGGCCATCTAAATTCACCAGTGGGTCTGACCCTGTTTCCTACCCAAGATGCAGCAAAGGAATATCATTGACAGTGGGCTCCCAATCTAAAGATCCCAAGCAATGAGAGAAGGAAGGAGGAAAAGGGAAGGGGCGTTTCAATCCTACGATCCAGATGGAGCTACACACACAGAAATTGTTACCTGCGGGATCAGGTTCTTCTGAATTCTTTTAAGCTTAGCTCGCTTCCTCCCATTTTTGGTGACTATTGTTTCTTCATAAAACTCATGTGCCAGGTCACCATCCTCATCATAATACAGGGAACTGTGGAAAGGTTTGCAGAGGAACAAGTATCAGCTTTGGGGCCAAAAAAACAGTGATATCCACATCACCGCCTGCTACTGGCCTCCTGTTCTACCTCTCTAGTTCAGACTCGTATTCCCCCTGTCCATCTTTCTCCACAGCTTCGCCATAAGCCACAACAGCTAAAACTAGAACTTGCTTTTTTGATTGGCACCTTCTACCACAGATTTGCTTGGCACCTTCTACCACAGATTTACTAAGTGGGCCCATCTGGTAATCAAACACGTGCCCCCAAGCTTCCACCCACGCCTCCTTAGAAATAACTTAACTGGCGGAAGGAACTATGTTAACAGTATTACTGGTTCCTCAACTGCGCTGCCGCCCCCTCGTTTGAACATATCAGGACAACCTAAGGCCAATCTATTTCACTAGTGTGCCATACACGAAACCCTGGCCCAAACTCCCAATCTAGAAAAGCTCCGAGTATGTATAACCCATCGCTAGCAGTACTCTGCCGCTCTCCCTCACACCCCAAATGTTCCCTACAACGATGCTCTGTCCTTTTCTCGACCCTGTAGTGGCAATGCTACATGACTGCTGTATCAGGCAGCCATGTCCTTGTCACCCGTGTCTCTTGATCTGCCCAATGGATTATGCACATGCTCTTTGACCGCCCTATGCCCTCCTCATTACCTTGCATTCCTCACGCCGCTCCCCTTACCCTATTACCCATTCTCCCATGTGCACTCAAACATCTCCCTCAGTCACCTCCTGCGAGTGAAGACGAAGGGTGTCGCTTTACGAACTCGTGCCAAGCTGTGCTCGGTGCCGCCCCCCGCACTGGCAGCAGTGCCCGTCTCGCCACCACTGGAGGTCGCAGAGCCGGAGGAAAAGGGCCACATGCCCCGGGCCTTAGAGCCACTAGCGCCCATGGTCAACGTAAGAGCATCCCGGGAATGCTGTCACTCTCATCTGCGGCGCCGCGGCCGACAGTCCGGCCCGAACACTTGCGTCACATCCGGTACTGTGTTACTGTCACGTGACAATGGCAAGTTCCTCGCAGATTTCGAGTCGGCAACGAAAGCGAAAAAGGACTGTGAAGATCTGTGGAAGGTAGCCATGTTGAATAGGGTAGATGTACCCATTAAGCCTCTGAAAGATAACCTTTAGGAAAGAGGCGCAGTTGTATTGGGCTACGGCTAGAATATAAACTGAAACTAAAGTTGTCCCTCAAAAAAATACCGCTCCTCTGTTCACTTTTAAACATAGCTGCCACGTTTTTGCTTTGCTTCTGTGTCAGTGTGACATTGTTCCATTCTCAGACATGCCAACATTTTAGGACAGGGAAGTGGGAGATTTTGAAATAGAGGAGAATGTAATTTCCCCATTGACTTCTATTGAACAAGATGCAATTTCAGGGGGAGATAGTTAAAAGAAAGCCATTTTTGGCTAGAAAAATCGTGAGTCTCCTGCATGAATCTGGTCTATTGGCATGATTCTCAGTGTGCTTATGTGTATTTATCCCCATTTTCGCTGTGCTTATGCATTGCAGCCCTGCCAATCCACGCATCCAGCGTTAGACTAATGTATATTAATATGGTGGTTCGCATCACCGCATTAAAATGCATTAATCATGCATATTTTGGCTTGACCACCTGCACACTAAGGGGGAAGCAGGAATGTGACTATGACAATCGGAGCTGCATTTGCAGCAGTGTGACGTCTGAGTGCCCAAAGAGCAGTCCTGCAAAATACCACGCATCAGACGTTAGACTAACGCATGTTAGTGTGGTGGTCCGCATCACCGAACTGAAATGCAAAGTCACACATATAGCGCTGCTGCCTCGTCGTCGTGAGCACCGGGCTATAGTAAGTTAAGTAGCAGTGAGCAAGCAGCGGGAGTGTGGACCACACACTCGCCAGGCTGACGCTGCTGTTGCAGAGACAGACTGTGTGATTGAATTAAGTTACATTATTATGCAGGAACACGCGGGCCAGGCCCCCTTGGGGGTAGGGTGACCAACTGGCATGCATGCTTGCAAATTCAGGACGGTGAGTGTAAAAATTCAGGACAAAGGGTCAAAATTCAGTACAAAGAGTCAACATTCAGGACAAAAGTTTGAACAAAACATACGTTTTACAGACATATCAGAGGAGGTCGCACAATAGTATATAGACAACCAAAATAAGGACCAGTCAAAATAAGTTTATATTAGGTTGAGACAATCCTGCACTTCACAATTTTTCAATATACGCACAGCTTTGAGCAACTGTGCAGGTCCTTTTGTGGTATTTCATATGATCATAATCTATTTATATTTTTACTGCACTGGGTTGCAATAGACAAACAATTGATGGACGGAATGCAGAACAAATCAAAACATTCACCCCCAGTCAAGAGATCTGGGTTAAATCCATCATTCTTTTGCTCACCATGCCACCCCAGTTTAGACCTGGCCATATGCAAATCAGTCTTGACCCTGTGCCTCATGGGAACAGTCCAGCCCAGCCAGGTCCTCCCTGGACCTGACATACTGCAGCTGACAGATGGGACCACGGCCCGTCTGTTCTACCTTCTAGATCCTTTTCCTGAATAAACAGAGCATTATACGCTTGGACCCGTTACTGACATTTCCTCGAGGATCCACCGTCCTTGACTGAGACACGTCCAGCCAGCCCAAGGCTGGCACTATCCCTCCTTGACACCTTGCCCTGATGAAGACCCGCCGTGACCACCTATTGGGGCACTTTTAGTGTTGAAACGTCGACACATACTCGAGGTCCAGACCAACCAAGACTCCACATTACGCAAGACAGGAGTTATTGGTGTGAAAGCATTATCTGGCCTATCCCCCACTTGTAGATAGAAACCACTATCATCCTGTATATACTGCACACTTGTACAGCACTGATCACTTATGTCACAAAATCACCCCATTTCCATGTAAATATTTCTTGTTGACAGCTTCTGTTTACTGTGATTAACTACTGAATGAATTTAATTTTGATAATTATAAAAGAAACAGTAACAAGCATTTACGTTCCGTTTCAAATTCCTTCAAAGTGAATGTTTTTATCCACATGCGTGTTCCATAGGTTGCTATCATTGTTATATTTGCACTATGAGCAAAACTAAGTAACATACTTTCTACCCGACAGAACCACTTGTTGTTTAAACTATACTTACCCAGGTTCTGAAGGACACAAGGTTACCCCATTTTTGTTAAACCAGGACCCACGTCTAGGCGTATCTGGCACACTTAGGGCGAGAAAGCAAAAGACAAAAAATTGATGGACGGAATGCAGAACAAATCAAAACATTCACCCCCAGTCAAGAGATCTGGATTAAATCCATCATTCTTTTGCTCACGATGCCACCCCAGTTTTGACCTGCCCATATGCAAATCAGTCTTGACCCTGTGTCTCATGGGAACAGTCCAGCCCGAACTGCCAAGCCAGGTCATCCCTGGACCGGAAACAAGCATCCTAGAACCGGTTTCAGGGTTTCACCCCTCTTCAGCCAGGATAGCTTGATTCCAGTGGCACAGTGAGCCCAGGACCCACGTCTAGGCATACCTGGCGCACTTAGGGCGAGAAAGCAAAAGACAAACAATTGATGGACGGAATGCAGAACAAATCAAAACATTCACCCCCAGTCAAGAGATCTGGGTTAAATCCATCATTCTTTTGCTCACCATGCCACCCCAGTTTAGACCTGGCCATATGCAAATCAGTCTTGACCCTGTGCCTCATGGGAACAGTCCAGCCTGAACTGCCGAGCCAGGTCATCCCTGAGCCGGAAAAAGCATCCTAGGACCGGTTTCAGGGTTTCACCCCTCTTCAGCCAGGATAGCTTGATTCCAGTGGCACAGTGAGCCCAGGACCCACGTCTAGGCATACCTGGCGCACTAAACCCCTAAACTGGTCCTAGGATGCTTGTTTCCAGTCCAGAGAGTACCTGGCTTGGCAGTTCGGGCTGGACTGTTCCCATGAGGCACAGGGTCAAGACTGATTTGCATATGGCTGGGTTCAAACTGGAATGGCATGGTGAGCAAAAAAACGATGGATTCAGGCCCAGATCTCTGTACTGGGGTGAATGTATGACATTGTTCTGCATTCTGTCCATCAACTGTTGTTTTTGCATTTGTTACGCCGAGTGGGACGGGTATGCCCAGACGCGGGTCCCATGCTCTCCATGCCACTAGAATCAAGCTATCCTGGCTGAAGAGGGGTGAAACACCGAAACCGGTCCTAGGATGCTTGTTTCCAGTTCAGGGAGGACCTGGCTTGGCAGTTCGGGCTGGACTGTTCCCATGAGGCACAGGGTCAAGACTGATTTGCATATGGCTGGGTTCAAACTGGAATGGCATGGTGAGCAAAACAACGATGGATTCAGGCCCAGATCTCTGTACTGGGGTGAATGTATGACATTGTTCTGCATTCTGTCCATCAACTGTTGTTTTTGTATACTGCATTGGGTTGTACAATCTGATATTTTGTTTACAGTTCATGGTCCTGAGCAGGCATGTTTGATGAGAGAAGTGTTCGGGAAGATCTGCTTGGATGGACTTTTTTTTACTGGCATCTCATATCTGAATGCCATTGTGAGATGTAAGGCAGCACACATATAATGCAGCTAATTGGGGCATGCAGTGCTGGACTAGTGTGCAGTCCTCTGAGTGGCCTGCTTTGTGTCAGATCGTTTCAGGTATTCCATGTCTATTCCATGTCTGTTCAGCGGGTGATGACTGGTTTGGGGCTTGGTACAGTACTGAGTGAGACGGCGGCCATACTCTTAATCTAGTGCTTAGCTCACCAGCATACATTCTTTTCAAGGTCCTCCATGAGTCTTCATAGCAGACATTGAAATGAATGCATGTTGGTGCGCTAAGCACTAGATTAAGAGTATGGCCACTGGACGGTGATGGCATTCACATTTCCCCTGTCGCTGAAAAGCCATGCCATAAATAAATAAAACACAATTAACTTGCATTTGTTTTAATTATGTACTGTGTCTATTTTCTTACTGTAGTTTTCCGTTAAATCAACGAAAAATGAAATTAGAGCAAAAATGTTGCCACTATTTGACAAATATCTAAGTAGTTGAAAATAATTGTGTGCCATGAGTTAACAAATATGCACCAATATGGATTCCTATTTTAGAAGACTAGGAGGCGGAATCAATCCAGCAACAGAAACATATATATTACTATCAGTTGTAAAGCGACATAAGGCCCTTTCTGCAATCAAGATTTGTGCTAATGTAACAATCAGCATTAAAAAGTATTTTTTTATTTTGATGTTTAAATCTTACTTTTAAATGTACAGTGAAAACGCACCAGTCTCATGTCATTAAGAAGCACTTTGCTGAAAAGCCCATTGTATTCATGTTTACTCAGAATTCTTTTACCTTGCACCTTATATTTATAGGG
The DNA here is from genome assembly GCF_964204655.1 of Triturus cristatus. Classification (NCBI taxonomy): domain Eukaryota; kingdom Metazoa; phylum Chordata; class Amphibia; order Caudata; family Salamandridae; genus Triturus; species Triturus cristatus. The sequence continues at coordinate 342,495,063 of NC_140592.1, read as the reverse complement.
ATAACATTTTCAGGGACATCAGAAACTGAACTGAAAACTATTTTAAAAGTGTTTATCACTTCTACCCTTTACAAATATCCAACCTGACACTGTGGTAGATGCCCTATAGATGGATGTCTTCCACAAATGATTGCTCTGCCTCCAACAGTTTTGTATTTTTTAAAGATTCTCCAGCATGGCTCTAAGAAAAAATCAGAATGCCTTGCCCTAGTCGGATGCAGGAGAAGGCACACCACATGCTGTCACTACAGTAGGGCCCATTATCACTCTATAAGTGATAATCAGCTGCAGTCTCAAAATGACAATAGGCCAGTCCACAGTCTGTGTGAGGTCCGGGAGGGGTCGCTGCAGGCAGCCTCCTCAGTTTAAAAGATAAGTGCGAGCTGGCCCAGTGTGAAAACATTTAAACCAATGGGGCCTCTCGCAGGGGAACAGCATGGCTTCCTGAAATCCCCAAAATTACAGACCTAAGGCGTACGCAAAAGAAATGATGATGGACAATGAACGGCATATGAAAATAACTGAGAGACCGTGAAATTTACGGACGGTTGGTCACCCTTCTTGGGGGCTCGGCTGCAATGCGTTAGCTGGCTGTTGTATTCACTGCTAGAGCTGCATTCATGTGACATGGTGTCACAACAGCAACAAACAGTGTGGAATTGGTGAGAGGGGAGACAGGAAGTTGTTACATTACTCGTGAGGCAGACCGTGGTGCAAGTGGGCGGCAGTTATGAATTTGTTTCTTTAGGTTTTGAGTGGCAGCCACTGCTCGCACCGCTGCCTGTGCCAAATTGGTGCCTTATCATGCCGCTGCCCCTGCATACCCAAGGGATAGGCTCCTGTCCGCTGCCATAGGAATAAGCAAAAATATACTGCATCTCCATTTGCTGATGCTCAAAGCTAATTTGCCCAATTTTTTTTTGGGGGGGGGGGGGGGCGGAGGAGGGGGGAGGGGGATGGGAGGATCACACTGGCTTAAAGTCGGTCTTTCCAGTCCGCTGCTGTCAGTCGCCCAATCTCTTGGCTGATTTGATGTCCTTTCCTATTAAAAGCACTGCATGCGGCTAGAGTGTGCAGCCATGGAAAGATGAAAAGGGATCATCTGGTGAAGCATGGGTTACCGACAGCATAGAGAAAGCCCGGGGCTAGAGGTCTCAGCTTGTCTCCAGCGTACTGAAGCCCGGAACCAGAAGACAGAGCCAGTGGAGAGAGCTGGTAAGGAGGGTGAGCGGCTCTAAGTAGGCATGCTAGGCTGGGGGTGTGAGGTCCTGGGTTTGGGGACGGTGCCATCTGTCTGCGAAATTTCTGTAACTACAACATTTATGTCCTTTTCATTAGAATGACATCCTGCACCCTTGAGTGTTTTTTTTTAATCAAGTCTCTAGGGCCATTGATCACTGTCTCCCATGTCACCTGTCTGATGAAGTTTGGCCAAATTATTGTTTTTCTGTTCAATACACAACTATGTGAATGCAGCACGTGCACAGTTCTACGATGCCCATGAGGCCTGGTCCTCACTACAAAAAGCAAAATAAACATATGTGCACTGCTCCTTGTGGTGTGCTTGAAAAGAGAACTGCCTGCCTCAGGCATTCACTGTTTTAATCCTACTTGGGCCTTGGCCGAGCTACAGTGGGGTAACAAATGATGGGGTTCTCTGGCAAAAAAAAGTTCCTGGCACTTCACTTAGTATAGCTGACACATAACTGGCTTGGTCCTAATGGGGACCCGCTATGGGTGACCCCATTTGCAAACAGAGTAGAGGGCTGAGGGATGCCCCTGCCAAATGCCCCTCCACGCTGGTGCGAGATCCGTTGTCGGTGTTCCGGCTGCTACAGCTCAAGAGCAGCTGTGTGCGAGCAGTGGTGCACCAATGGTGCCAAGGGCCCTCGTGCAAGCTAGAAAAGGATCTGGGGAGGGTTCCTTCTCTGGGCCATGGTACCACTGCACCTGCTGCATATCTACGCTCCTAAAGTAGAGAGGAAGCGCTGTGTTTCTGTAATGTCTGCAGTTGTGATGACCCAAGAATGCCTATAATTGAGGACATTCATATCGCTGCTGTAGAGTGATTTCTGTGATCAACAGCCCTGTCACAGTAAGCAACAAGTAATCAGCATGAGAGGTTGCTTGCTGGGTGGTGTATTATGTGGGGAGGCCATGAAAGCATTGCTTCACGTCAAAGTTCTTTGTTATCATATATAGGCCATAGACTTTGTAAATGTTGCAATGGTATGTGTTCTGCAAGCAAGAGGTAGAAAGTATGTTACTTTTTGTTGGCTGTTTAGGATGGTATGAAATGTGCATAACGTTACTGGAGGGTACTATGCTCAATGAGGCCATGTACTACTCTTATATGAAATGGTTCTTACAGTCATATGCCTATAACGTGAAAGAACTATGGTCATATTTATGATGTTGCTCACTACCGATTCAGCATTATTTGTTTACATGATCTGTTGTTGGGGCCCTTCTTCCTATGTAAAGAAATCCTGCCCCCTCACATGGATTTCTACATTGAGATGTTCACAGTGCCATGGTCTTTGTGATATCCCATTCGCGTCATCACTTTTCTCCCTATGAGATGGACATGGGTTTACATTTGTTATCATGCCCGCCTATTATGTAAACTATGTTACGTGTGTTTGAACACACGATTCTAAACACCATCTTGTTGCTCAAATGGGTGTAATTTCTGATATTTATATGTTTCCCTCGTCTTCATTGCTTGATTTTGCTCGCGAGAAAGTGTCACTCATAGTTGTTGAAATAGCACTCATAATTACACTGAAATTATGAAAATGTCACACATAGCAATCTGAAACCTTGGCAGCGATTAAAGAGGGCTGGGGCAGCGGTTCCTGCGGCAGAGCGGCTCTGGTATCATGACTGAAGCATTACTGAATGCATTACAGCATGTTGGAGCTGAGCAAACCCTTTGAAACAGTTCTCTGCACAGGAAAGGTGCGACTACACACACACACAGGAGAGTTGGACTGCAGAAGCACACAAGAAGTCACAAGCCTGCCCCTTGTGCGACACATGCCCCACTGATTGAGTCTAACTCTGTTCCCTTCTCCCCAGAGGCATGTAGCAAACCCACAGCAAGGCTGGGATCCCAGAGGCGGAGCTTAGCGAGGGTCAAAGAACAGGGCTCTGATAATTGGCTTGCAGCCGGAGCACCCATGCCTGTCACTTTCTCAGGGTCAATGGTGCACAGGTGCTGGGAGGAGAGCCAGGGATCTCGAACTTCTGGGATAGCTCTTAAAAATAGAACGAAAGCTTTGTATTGACGAAAACAATTGATCATATGGTATTTGAAAAAAAGAATGACATGTAAAATGTATGTATCTTCATGTTTTCAGACTCGAAAAGTCATATGGATTCACCATTACTCACTGGCAATGCCTGCAAACCACTAAGTAAGGAAATTAAACATTTGTAATTTTAAATGTAACACGTGTTTTGCTTCGGCAAACCTGTCTTGCTCGGTGTTTCTAGTCATAAACAGTGTTGTGTTCTTTAACACGGTAATATAGGTTAAGTTTAGTGTATGGGGGCACACTATGTAAGTAGCCTGCAGATAAAACATTCCAAATGCATCAAAATATCATATCTCTGAGGGTGGATCAGACATGATCTTATTAACTCTGTGTCACAGACAGACTCAGTGTTGTGTGTGCAGACCGCGCTGCAAGCGAAGCTCACTTATTGTAACTGTCTGCTGGCTGCTTGTTTCTACACAGTAAGTTTAATCAATAATGACTTACTTCTAAGGCTTCATATAGCACCAAGTGAGGTAATTTCTGATATTTATTTTTACAGGGATTTTTTAAATGGTTTTAATCGCAATTATCTTTCACAAAGTGTCACACATAAAGCATGGAATGTCACACATAAACACACTTAAACCATGGTAATGTCACACATAAGCAATCTGAAACTTGGCAACTATGCTTATGTGTGACAATTTAGTACCTTATGTACTACCACACTACCACAAGTAAACCAAATGAGTAACAACCACATGGAGTAAGACATTTCAGAAACAACCCTCAGTTGTGCAATCAGTGTTGTTAAATACACACTTGCCAATAGACCAGATTTAGACAAGAGACTCTCAATTTTGCAAGCTAGAAATGGCTTTATTGTGGCTGTCTCTTGCACCACATTGCCTCTGCTTTAACAGAAGTCAACAGGAGAAATACATTATCCTGATTTTTTTTTTTAATCTCTCACTTTCCTTTTCTGAAATGTTGCCCTGTATGTAAATACTACTGCACACTAATAACCAGACAATATGAGTTTCTCCCTTCCGTAATAATCACTTCTAGCATGATCAGGCATTATATTTCACTTGTACAAGAGAACAACGCCTACTAAACCTGCATAAATCATCAACACTACAACCTATGCATTATAAGGTGAAAAGAGAATTGAATAATTCTGTCTAGGAAACATCTTTGCAATGCCACCAGGCTTCAAATATTACTCTGACCCCTAATACAACACAGAAATAAAACAGGCGAGAATTTGACCATCATGGTATTTCACATAAATCATAATAGAGTTCACCAATATAATGTCACAATCATACCTCTGTAGATTGGAAATAAAGAAAATGACCTGAAAACACATGTACCATTGAGCTCAGAAACAGCTTACTGGCCTATTACAACTCTTAGCACTTAAAGGATTGGCCAAATGGCATTTAAGACTAAGCACCCTGACTTACAGATCTTGACCTCTGGAAATCCAGACAGCGCTTGACAGGCCAGCTGGACCTTTGCCACCGTGGTACGAATAGAGCTGGAACAAAACACAAGTCATGCATCTATCATCAACTGCCAGATCCTTAAGATCAAGTCAATGATGAGAGGTGGGGACGCTAGGTGGCGCGCTAGCGCATGGTTGCCTCTAAGTAAGGCTCCCCGCAGTCCGGTGACATTATCCGTCTGAATTATCCTTTAGCGGTGACTGGGAGAGCTGAAATTGCACACAACGGTCGTCTGGGAGGTCTGCTGCTGGCGAGCGAAGTTTGGAGGAAATTGGTGCATCGCTTGAGTCGGTAGCAGCTCCGGCAGATCAGCCGGACCGAGTGACTGGGGCCTGTGGAGCATATCGCCGGCAGAGAAGTCTGGGACAGAGCGTGGCCGCGATAACGGCTGAAGGCCTCAAGAGCGCGGACGGAGACAGCCGAGCCCGGGGACGAGACGAGTGAGTGGCGGACGCTGCGAGCCAACTTGCGCGGAGATACTGCGGGACACGGGAGGCGGAGGAGCCTTCTTCCCCCCCCCCAATCGGGAGGACTGCGGTGCTCAAAGCGGCTGGCGCTGTGGCGGAGAGGATCTTGACTGCCCAGGTGTTGCCGTGCTCGGCCTGATGCTAGGAGAGAGTGCGGGGAGCCACCGGGGGACGTGGTGTGGTGAGCTGGAACTTCCCCTTGCTACCCCTTGATCGTGGCCTTGGAGTGGGGCGGTGGGGCCCCTGGGTGCTGGAGACGCGTGGATGACACTTGCATTCGGCGGGGGAGCCGGAATCAGACTGGGTTGTGGTGGCGCTGGTGAACGGAGGTTGGGAGACCCAAACAGCACACAAGGGACTGGCGTGGCCCATTCGGGATCCTTGATAGCGGCCGGCGCTGAGTGTGGAGCTGAGCCGGGCGGGACGCCTGCGGCCTGGGGCCCTGGGCATGCAGATGAGTGCTGAGGACCCGCGGCCAGGATAATTGCAGCCTAGTGGAAACCATTCATGGATCCTCCCTATCGGTGGCGCTTGTTGGTTACCGGGCGCTGTGCATGAGCGGTGAGTGGTTGCTACTGGTGAATTTGGGCGGCCTCCCCCAGTTGAGCGCCAGGCGCGCCTACTTCGAAGTGTTGGAAGGTAGGGACCACATACACTGGCTCTGACAACGACGCTACTGGCTGTACAGGAGGCCTAAGGACTGTCGGTGGGACTGTACTGGCTGGAGCTGTTGAGGTGACGGTGCTTGACGTGCGGCTGACTCAGCTGGCTTGAGAATTGCGGCGCGGTCCCGCAAACAGTGAGAAATATTGCATAGCCAACAGACAGCCATGGGTAAGACGGATACGCGACAAGCTAAGCTCACTTTTGACTCTGGAAAGAAGGCCACTAAGACTGGGGAAGTGGGGCCCAACCCGGCTGCTACAGAAGGAGGTGCGGTGAACCCTGCGACTACCGCGGCCAGTCTACACAAGGTGCTGCAAGTGATGCGCCAAGGGTTTGCGACGATTGCGGACAAAGTGGACCGAATATCGTCACGTACGGATGCAGTGGTGCATAAATTGGATGCGCATGAGGAGCGCCTTAAAGGGGCGGAACAACGTATATCGGATGCAGAAGACACGGCAACACACCATACTTCGCAGCTTTCTAGAATGGACAACCTGCTGCGAGTGATAGCATCCAAGAACGAGGATTTAGAAGCGAGAAGTCGGCGCAATAATGTCCGCATCGTAGGCATTCCGGAGACGACCAATACAGGCAAAATGGAGGACTATGTGGAAAGGATGCTACTGGCAGCGATTGGGTCGGAGGCGTTTTCTCCCCACTTTATCGTAGAACGGGCACATCGCGCTCTGGGCCCTAGGCCGAAGCCGGGTGCGACCCCCAGGCCCATTATTGCCCGATTGCTGAACTATCGGGATCGTGATGCGGCTCTAAGAGCGGCACGCGGCACGCGCTCCTTATCTTATGAAGGTAATTCCTTCACGATGTTCCCAGATTTCACGCCAATGGTCCAGGAGGAACGCAGGAAATTTCTAGCTGTGAAGGCCAAACTACGGAACTTGCAATTGGACTATGCATTGCTCTATCCAGCTCGGCTGCGAGTCACGTACCAGGGCAAACAACAGTTTTTCACGACCCCTCAACAGGTGGAGGATTTCCTCAAGCACTACAAATGAGCTGCCAAGTCCCGGGCTGCGGCAGGGGCAGAACAGACACCGCAGCACGAGGAGGAGGTGGACGGTGGACAGTGAGTGGGGTTGAGAATGTTTGCGCACTGATAACATGGGGATGCACGAACAATTGGTGAAAGCACGTTAATGGGGGAACTTGACGACCACAGAAGGCACAGTGGTTTGAATGTGATGCATAAGCCTTCCATGCTGATGCGTAAAGAGCCCTGGGGAGGAGTGAAGAGCAGACTGTGGGGTTGGCTCTGGCTCAGTGAGTACGAGAGCTGCTTCGTTTCTATAGGTTATATATGGCGTTGTGTGTGAGTGAAATCTCTCAGTTGCTGCTGGACATAACGCCGGACACCCCCTCTGGGTCATCGAGCCAGACTACAAGTCTCTTGTGAGTCTGGAATAGATGAGGGGGAAATAGCGGTGTCACCTAGACGCAATCCCTGAAGGGAAATACCCTAGCATATATGGGGTGGTTTGGAAGTGCGACTAACCTTTGTTTTTGGGGCATTTGTGGGAGGGGCGGGGGGGATTCTTGGCTGGCAAGTTGGGGTATGCTTCAGTGGGAGGGGGGAGGATGGGGGGGCGTTATGGCATGGCTGGGGGAGCGGAGGGCGGGGGGGGAGGGAGTATTGAGATGGGGTTGGGTGTTGGTCTCAAGCAAAAAGTGTGGATGATGGGGTATGGGGCGTTTGTACTGCTTATTCAGGGAGGTCCGAAGCTATGGTTGCTGAGGCGTATATTGATCAATGTGCTGCTGCAGATGCAAAGACTAATGCCAGATGACATATGGTTGCTAGGGGTGTGGGGACTTGATGAGAAATGGCTGACGTGAGGAGGGAGGTAAGGCTCACAGTTCTTTCATGGAATGTTCGTGGATTAAATGATGCTAGAAAATGTAGATAGGTGATGGCTTATTTAGAGCAGCATCAGGTACATATTGCATTACTACAGGAAACACACCTTAGTCCCGGGCCACATTACACACTGGCGGGTAGGTGGGCGGCAATACGCAGTTTTTCGTCGTACTCTGGGTATGCTAGGGGAGTTGCGATTTTAATCAAAAAGACGGTACCCTTTGTGAAGATGGGGGAGCATGCGGATGCTGAGGGGAGATTTGTGGTGTTATGGGGTAGGCTGGGCACCGACACAGTCACTGTAGTAAACTGCTATGGTCCTAATGTGGATACGCCAGCCTTCTTCACACACTTATGGGGAAAGATACTAGACACTGGCTCTATGCATATCATATGGGGTGGAGATTTCAATGTGGCGCTAGTCCCCGGAATGGACAGGTCAGACAATAGTCCTCAATATAACAAAAAGGCACGGGATGCTCTGGCGGGAATAGTGGAGGAAGGGGGATTGATAGACAGCTGGAGGTTTGTACATGGTGGACTTCGAGAGGGTACGCACTATACAGCGTATGCTAATACATGGGCTCGACTGGACTACTGTTTTTTGTCTCGGGGTATAGCGTCGGATTTGGGAAGGGTTGCGCACTTGCCGCGGTCGTACTCGGATCATTGCCCGGTTCTGGTTCAGATAGCGGTCCCGGGATGCGGGAGCGCTAGTGCACGGTGGCGAATGCAACCCACAGCCCTGTTGGATGCTTTGTTTAAGACAGAGTTGGGAGAGGAGATAGCAGAGTTCTTTCCCCGCAATAAGGGGTCAGTAGAGAGTGTGGACACCATCTGGGAGGCATTTAAGCTAACGGTTAGGGGATATTACATATCCAAAAGCCTCGGGGTCCTACGGAACATAAGAGGGACACAAGCTAGGTTAGAGGGAGAACTTAAGGACCTAGAGTCTCGGATGACCAGAGAGCCGATGGGCCCCATTCAGACAGAATTCAGAGAACGGCTCACGCAGTTTGAAAAGGAAGCGGATAGGGAGGCTAAGTTCCGGGGTAAATACTGGCAGGCCCGAAGGTATTGCGAGGGTGAGAGGCCGGGACGTGCTTTGGCAGAGGTTACGCGGCCGCCGCGGGGTATGACGCATATATTGGAATTGCGCACACCGGAAGGGATCACACGGCGGGATACGAAAGGTATTTTGGAACTCTTCACTCAGCACTATACCGAGCTGTATACTGCCCGCGATGTGGGGGAGGTTGCATGGGAGGATTTTCTGGATGATGTGGCGCTGTGTTGGCTGAGCGACGACCACAGGCAGTTCCTTGGTGCGCCGTTTGAATTAGATGAAATCCGGGAAGCAATTATGTCCCTTGCCAATGGAAAGGCGACAGGCTTGGATGGGTTGCCAGCGGAATTTTACAAATGTTACATCGATATAATGGCCCCAGTCCTCAAGGAGGTATATGAGGAGTCTTTGGAGGTGGGCGTGATGCCGGGGTCGATGAGGGAGGTGTTGATTACCTCGCTGTTGAAGCCGGGCAAGGATCCTGCTGATTGTGATGCATATAGGCCGCTCTCTTTAATTAATTGTGACGCTAAGATATTGGCGAAAGTGCTAGCCAATAGGCTGTCGTTGTTAATGACTAAGATAGCCCTTCCGGACCAATCCGGGTTTGTGCCTGGGAGATCCACTGCTAACAATCTACGTACCCTTTTCTCTCTGATGCATACCATAGCGCCGGAAAAGCCGGTGGCTGCTATATTCCTTGATGCCACTAAAGCATTCGACTCCGTTGAGTGGAACTATCTGTTTGCTATCTTGTATAGGATGGGGTTTCCCAAAATATTTGTAGCATGGGTACGGTTGCTGTATACTGATCCGAAGGCAAGGGTCCTGATCAATGGTGAGATGTCGAGCCTGATTTCATTAACCAGAGGTACTAGACAGGGTTGTTCATTATCTCCACTGTTATTTGCTATTGCAATTGAGCCATTGGCATGTCGTATCCGGCAGTTACACAAGCGCAGCGCCTTTCAGTGTATGCAGCGTCAAATAGATGTGTCACTCTATGCGGATGATCTGACGTTATACGTGGTGGATCCGCAGACCAATCTTAATTAGTTGCTGAGGGAATTCTTGGTGTTTGGCCGGTTGTCTGGTATACAAATTAATTGGAAGAAGTCGCAGTTCTTCCCTCTGACTCCTGCGGTGACCCGGTTCGCATTGGACTATCCGATTGAGTGGTGCGATGCGGACCTGCGTTATTTAGGGATCCAGGTATCAAAGCTTAAGGAGGAGACGGTGCGACTAAATTACGGAACTGCCATTACCAAGTTAACTGCTGATGTGACAAGATGGATTTCTTTGCCCTTTACTATGGCGGGAAGGGCCTCACTAATTGAAATGGTGGTGCTGCCCCGTTTTCTGTATCTGTTCCAAAATGTCCCGTATTATCCAGGTGCTTATTTTTTCCGGACGCTCCGCTCAGAGTTAATAAGACTGTTGTGGGCCGGGAGACAGCCTAGACTGGCGTGGTCGATTATAACTCAGCCTTATGGTAGAGGTGGCTTTGATGTCCCCGATTTTTTAACCTACTACCTGAGTGCTCAAGCTCAGTTTGCATACCACTGGTTTGTGCCCACTCCATTCATGCCGCAGGTGGCTGTGGAGGACTGGATAGCTAGACCGCTGCCACTGTGCGGCATTATTCACGGCCCGGTTAGTGCGATTGAGACGCCGGCTACTACAGTGACTTGCACGATAGATGCGTGGCAGCGGATTCTTCGTAAGGTGGCGCTTCAGTTCTTATATGCACCGACCTTGCCACTAGTTTACTACCCGGAGTTGTCATTATTGCAAGAAAGAGGGTTCCAGGGGATGTGCACTAGGCGGCGGATCTGCAGCTGGGGCGATTTATTCCTGAATGGGCGGTTCAAAACGAGAGAACAGTGGTTTCAGGGGGGTCAGCCTACTCCGCTGGAAGTCTTTTATTATCTTCGGTTGAGGCAGGGGCTCCAAGATATCTTACCAAAGTTCCCAGAGGAACCTGGTGTAGTACAGCCTCTGCGAGTCTTACTTACGTCTGCGGACGGCAGACACCTAGTATCGCACCTGTATCGTAGCATTAGGGAGCAAAGTGGGAGTGGAGCATGCAGAGCGCTTGGACAGTGGAGTGAGGACCTGGGAAGGGACATAACGGAGGCGCAGTGGACGTATTGTTGTGCACAGACCTCGCAGATATCGGCCAGCTGCAGACTACGTATTATTCACTATAAGTTTTTGCAGCGTTTATACTGCACACCAGTGCGGAAGTTGCGATTTCGTCTGGCGGATAACGACAGATGTGAGCGGTGACGCTCGGAAGGAGCTGGGTTTTTACACCTGGCATGGTTATGTCCGGCTGTGTCTGATTATTGGGCGCAGGTGCACACTGCGCTGGTGGCAATGCTGGGCGCCACGATAGACTGTGATCCACTAGTGATGCTCCTGGGGTACACTATGAGAATAGCTAAGGTACATCGGAAATTTGGGAATATTGCTCTTTTGATGGCGAAAAGGAGGGTGGCATGTAGGTGGGGGAGAGGCCGTGCGCCGAAATTTAAGGAGTGGATAGCGGATTTATTATATTGTCAGGAACAGAATACAATATACGCAGACACACAACCATTGAGTAGTAGAGCCACGGATATATGGGACCCGTTTAGAGCATACTTGGCAGCGCAGGCAGTGACTGAGAGTAACGGAACTCTTGAGGCAAGTGGTGCTGGTTCCACTGCTGCACCGGAGAGTTCGGAACAGTAGGCTGGGGTTATGCTGTACTGATATGTGTGGCTGGCTGATGCGAGAGGAAATGGTAAGAGTTGATGTAATCGCAAGAGGTGTTATAGTCGTGAAAGAACGAATACCTGAGAGAAGGGTGTGCACTCATTCCACAAATTTGACTATGTAGCAGTGGCACATTGTAGTAGCATGGCAAAGACTACAGCATCGCCATAGGGACCTTCGACGGATAGGACATATGCATGGATGATATGTGAAATCGATTGCAATGCATCGCCTCCGGACCTCCGGGTTGTCGGACAAATGGCTGTGACTATACATGATGATAACGAGTAGATGTGGTAGATGATAGCCGGCCCGAGAGGTTGTAGGCGTGATTGTGTACAATTGTTTTGAGATGGTAATAAAGGTTTTTGAAACTAAAAAAAAAAAAAAAAAAAAAAATGATGAGAGGTTGAATACGTTTTCAAAACCTTTCTTTATCTTAAAGGATTAGAATGGGTTTGCCATCTTTAGTCAGATTAGTCCAGTTTACAGAAATATTGAGTAAAAGGTTGATTAGTGACAGCATAAATTAATACAGAGTGTTCAATAAAGAAAATAGCCACTATCTAGCAAAAGAGCCTATTTATTCCACCCTACGCAGAGAAACTCATGAAGAGTTCCTTTTCAGAAAATACTAAGATTTCAGAGTAGTTAAAAACTAGAACTTCACATAAAGAGTCGTTCTGGAAACTCAGCCAAGTTCCACACACCTGCAGTAGCAACCGTCAGAATATCAGTGAAAGAGGATTGATTGTTGCTGTAGCATTGATCAGAAAAACTCAGAAAAAAAGTAAGAATAAAATCACCTTTAGCCATAGCTGTTGGTAACAAATGGTAAGGATGCAATAGAGTGACTCTCCTGTAGCAGAGTCATAAATGGGTCTACTTCCAGTTAGTCTCAGAGGCCAGTGTGCATGATCTCCTTCTAACTCACTAAGAACACTTAGTAGGTGTTTTAATCTCTCATCCAATGGAAACTGCTCATCCAATGGTGTCGTCAATATCCATTGCTTCTCCTCTTGATTCCCACGGTAAACATTCAGGTCAGTTTGCAACATACAAATGCATTCTAAAGAGATTCTTACATGTTATAAAGTAGGCACATTTTCCGTATGTGTTATTTTCTATGTAAAAACATTTCTGCAATGGTTTAAATGCATTGTAAAGTGTAATACTAATATGGTCTGCAAGTCAAAGTTTGTTTTAAAGATTCATTCCTTATAATTCCTCCCTTTAGATGCTTTTGAAATAATCACATAATTTAGTTTCACATGCCAAATTCAAGTCTAAAAAGCACTTTCGTCTTTAGATGTGTCTCGTCTTTTTCTTTTGAATCACCCATTAAGTCTTAGAGACTTCATGTATTCATCATTCATAATGCAGCGCAACCCCATTTCCCTCTTGTACATTTTTCATTGAAAATGTTCCTGTCTTTTGCTCATAAAGTTTTTGACAGCTCAGAAATTGGACTAAAGAAATGCTAGACAAAGTCCTATTATCACCATTGGCATTAATAGTGCTCTTAGTATACCCTTACCAGCAGTCGAAAACCAATTCCCGATAGTGCTCAATCCTTTCCCAAAATTTTCATACAAACTTGGTGTTTCCCATTCATGTAATTTGGGTTCTAAACCTGAGAGGTTCCTTGCATAACTTTCTATCCTCTTGCTCTCGTCTGGCATGAATGCACAGCATTGGGTTATTTCATTATGTGGCAGACTCCTGTGTTCTCAGTGAGTAATATGTCTAAAGCAAGACGGTCCTGCACAACCATGGATCTTATAGCCCTTAGTTTAGTGTTAATTAGCAGTAAAACTCCAGATGTGCTGGTTGCCATTTTTGTAATCTACTGTAACTAATTTCCTGATATTTTCATCATTTAGGATTACTCTAGGTGGTATCAGTGCTCCAAATATATCTCCTACTAAACTAGCTCCTTTGCTTGTGCTATTTTTCTGTCGGTGTGCTGGTGTTAATGCATCTAAGCTTATAACATGGTACATATTTAGTATGCCTAAATAGCAAGTACCCGCCCAGTCAGTGGGTAATAAGAAATAAGCGCTTTGTCCACAAATGTAGTAAACTGCGTTGATACTAGTTACTTGACCAGAGGGGGGCCGTAGCGATACGCGCCTTTTAGATCATTTTAAAACTTTTTAGAACAGATTGCACTATTGAATTAGAAATATCTTCCACTGTGTTTTAAAAAATATAGACTGTACCTATTGAAATTGCGTGTGTAGTACTTACCAAAACTGCCTTGTCTAAAATACTGATTGAACTAGAGGGGTTAGCGCTCTAGCTGTTGCGCACGGTTGCGCATTTAACGTCACGCTGGAGCGACCGCGCTCCAGTTGATTCTAGCTACTTGACCGGAGCGATACGTGCCTTTTAGATAATTTTAAAACTTTTTAGAACAGATTGCACTATTGAACTTGTAATATTTTGCACTGTTTTTTAAAAATATAGACTGTACCTATTGAGATTGCGTGTGTAGTACTTACCAAAACAGCCTTGTCTAAAATACTGATTGAACTAGCGGGGTTAGCGCTCTAGCTGTGCGCACGGTCGCGCATTTAACGTCACGCTGGAGCGACTGCGCTCCAGTTGATACTAGTTACTTGACCGGAGCAGGGGCCGTAGCGATACGCGCCTTTTAGATCATTTTAAAACTTTTTAGAACAGATTGCCTATTGAATTTGAAATATTTTGCACTGTTTTAAAAAAATATAGACTGTACCTATTGAAATTGCGTGTGTAGTACTTACCAAAACTGCCTTGTCTAAAATACTGATTGAACTAGCGGGGTTAGCGCTCTAGCTGTTGCGCAGAGTCGCGCATTTAACGTCATGCTGGAGAGCCGCGCGCAGCGGGCGCGCCGCCGGCATACCGAAGACGAGCCAAAGGCAAGCTCGTCTGCGCCCGTCCGCGTACAGCACCAGCCACGCTGCCGGTTCTGGTGAATCTGCTGCGGAGAAATCTGGTTACAGCTACTCTGGTAATCAACTAAGGGCCATAAATGAGCGGGAAATTTATACTGGATAAGTCAGCAGGGCCGGTCTCTGATTTCTTAAAATAAGCCATGGTGAAATGTGGCCTTTTAAATGTGAGGTCACTTCCAAAGCATGCAGTCGAGATCCAATTAATGTTAGATTCGCAAAATCTGGACGCTCTGTTTATGACAAAGACTTGGACGGTTGCAGGTTCTGAGCTGGAGCTGGGGCTGATATGACCTGTGGGGTACAAAGCGTTTCACAAACCTAGGTCCTGTGGTAGAGGTGGAGGGGTGGGGATCACCTACAAGGAACTTTGGGAGATAACACCTATGGATATTGATGAGGTGGTGGGCATGGAAACTTTGAGTTTCTCCGTAAAGGACTCTGCAGGCCATGTTCTGACTGGCATGGTTTGCTATAGGCCTCCAGGGGCAGTCAGTGGACAATTTCAACAGAGCATGGTTGATGTATGCAACAACATGGCACTCACTCATGCACGATTGCTAATCCTAGGAGATTTCAATCTCTGGACAAACGGAAAATTGACTAAGGTTACAGCAATATTATTCAGTCTTGCGCAAGCCTGAACCTGCTGCAATGGGTTTCCGAACCTACCCATGAGGGAGGGCATGCTTTAGATCTGGTCTTTGCTGTGGAAGACTCGATCAGAATGGATAATATCATACCGGTGGGATGGTCAGACCACTACCTGGTCAAGTTTAGAGTGATGCACACTAGGTTGCACAAGTCCTGTCCCAAAAAGTAAAGAAGTTTCCTAGGAAGGGACTGGAGGGGACTTTTGAAGAGAGCAAATATGTCCCCTGTTTTTTACGTAGAGAACTCTTTTGACCCAAGTAAACAGGTGGATGAGAACTATACAGCTTTCTGCGGGTGCATAAACAGGAAACTAGAGCAGATTGCTCCCCTTAAAACTATTAGGATGGTGGGAAGACTTTCTGCCCCATGGTACAATGAAATCTGAGGAGCCTCAAACTGACCTGTAAATTG
This sequence comes from Triturus cristatus, assembly GCF_964204655.1. Classification (NCBI taxonomy): domain Eukaryota; kingdom Metazoa; phylum Chordata; class Amphibia; order Caudata; family Salamandridae; genus Triturus; species Triturus cristatus. Next base: position 342,479,450 of record NC_140592.1, on the reverse strand, counting down.
GCAGACAATGGAGGAAGCAATATACAGAGGAGGAAAAAGCTATTTGGAAGGAAAAAATAGCCATATACAAAAAAGCAATTGTCACTGCCAAAGCGGAATATTTTGCTGACGTAATTTTGAAGTCAGCCAACATCACTAAAAGCACCTTTAGGATAGTGAAAGACATGGTCAGCCCTGATTGTATCAAAAACAAGGTCCTGCCCACACAGGAGTTATGTGATGACATGGCATCTTTCTTTCATGAGAAGATAAGTAAGATTCTCGAAGGGTTAAAGGGAGAAGGCTCTTCCGACGCTATGGCGCAGGAGGAAGGACAAAGATTAAACATGGCCAGGGTTAGGGACAGTGGGATTATGCCACAGAAGCAGGAAGCAATACTGGACCACTTTGAGTTGCCCCCGGTGGAGGAATTTGTCAGGGTGGCTTTAGGACTCTCCTCTTGCTCGCCTTTGGACTCCCTCCCTCATAAAATCTGGAGGGAGCTAGGCTCTGATCTTTTCCATGTTCTTCGCTAGTTGTGTGGGCAATCCCTTGGTGGCGGGGTGGTTCCATCATGTTGGAAGCAGGCGATAATAACACCCCTTCTGAAGAAACCTACCCTGGATCCCAATTGCCCAATAAGCTACAGGCCCATTTCCCTTCTTCCTTACCCAGTGAAGATCGTGGAGCGCCTGGTGAGCAGGTCGCTTTCCCAATACCTGGAGGTCAACAACTTGCTGGAAGATGAGTGATTTGGGTTCCGCCTGTGCCACGGGAGGGAAACTGCCTTGGTCACCGCTCTGGATGACCTGCGAATGCGTGCGGACAGGGGACAATCGGCTACTTTAATCTTGCTGGACCTGTCTGCCGCATTCGATACGGTTAACCATGCTATTCTCCTGGCGAGGCTAGAGGAAATAGGGGTGATTGGTGTGGCCTTAAGATGGTTTCGGTCTTATCTGGCGGATAGACGGCAGGCTGTGGCCCTCCCCCCTTTTCAGTCAGACTTTGTTGACTTAAGGATGGGGTACCTCAGGGGTCCTCGATTAGTCCTATCTTATTCATATGTCTATATGCGGCCACTGATAAGTATCATTAAAACTTTTAACACCAGGCTGGTGAATTATGCTGATGACACCCAGCTCATTCTGTCCCTGGAAGGTGACCATGACAATTCTCTGGAAAATTTCCACGCTTGTATGCGGGAAATGGTCAACTGGTTGAGAGACAACTCCCTATAATTTAACAATGATAAAACTGAGATTCTGCATTGTGGAGTAGGCAGAGTGCCGCCGCCTCTTCCAACCAATTTCTGGCCCATTCCTACGGAGGTCCCCTTGGTACCTGTGAGAACGGTGCGAAACCTGGGGGTTAGTCTCAATGACAAGCTGAACTTAGAAGCTCATGTTAACAAGCTGGTAGGTTGTTGTTTTACTCTTATCAGAGGATTACAGAAGGTGCTGCCAGTGTTACCAACTCATGCCAGAGCTCTGGTGGTCAGGAGTGTCATCATGAGTCGCTTGGACTACTGCAACGCTTTGTTATTGGAGTCTCCAAGATATTTGCTTGAGAGGCTCCAGAGAATTCAGGCGGCAGCAGCAAAACTTGCCCTCATGAGACCACGTCGGTCATCCTCATCTTTGGCCTTGGCAGAGTTGCACTGGCTCCCAGTGGCTCAAAGGTTTAAGTCTCTCTGTATCGTATTTAAAGCTATACATGGACTTGAACTAGGGGTGGGCGGAATTTGCAAAATTCACTTTAGCAAATTATCGCAAAAATGTTAAAAATCTCCGCAAACACGCGGAAATATCGCGAAGATGCAGAAGTATTTTTCCCGCCTGTTCGCGGTATTTTCTACTTGGTTGCGGCTCACCAACTCACCCATGCGGTTGCTCGCGAGACAGCGCAAATGGCTACCAACAATCCAACATCTCGTGGAGAACGCGAACGGATCGGGAAAACTTGTCGGCGAACAGGTAAGGCGATCGCGCGCACGCGAGAATGTATTATTTTACAGCGCGAGCAAGAAACAAATTATCGCTAAGATGCGGAATGCGGAAATTTTGACATTTTCGCGCTTTCCATGCCAAATTATCGCAATTTCCGCGAACGGAACGGAATTTTGGCCCAGGCCTAACTTGAACCCAAACCAATACAGAATAGGTATAGATGGTATGCTCCGACACGCAGCCTTCGTTCCTCATCAGCTAATCTTGTAGTTATTTCAAAGATAAAAAGAGCGACAATGGGGGGAAGAGCATTTGGTGTGGCTGCTGCTCGTCTTTGGAACAGACTTCCCATGGAACTAAGACAGATACAGGATCTGATGATGTTCCGTAAGAAAATTAAGACCTGGCTCTTTCCCAAAGTTTAATCTGTTATGATTATACTCTATAGCTTCCCGTTTGGTAACACATATGTATCGCAGCGCCAGGATGCCCGTAGGGTTACAGTGCGCTTTATAAATGTGCCTACATACATACATACATACACAATTGCGTTTCGTCTCCTTGTAATGTTTGCCATGTTCCCCATGTCAATTCAAATGTGTGTTCACAACTTCTGATCCCTACATTTCTAGTCTTTTTTAGTGTTCTTCTTTTGTAAAAGCAAACTTTTCCCTTGTGTTGGCTATCTAGTCTGAGTTTAGAGTAAAAAACATTTTCTTTATAAATTCATTCTCTTCTTTCTTTAATACGTTTTCTAAAACGTCTCCCTTCCTGTCCATAGCTTTTGTCATGTTCATGTATTTCTCTTCTAAAGCCATAATATAAGCTTTCCCTAAAGGTCGCATTAAGCAGGTTAGATTGTTTTTGTAAGCTATTAAACTATCTAAAGGCATGTGTGGAAAGAACTAATACCAAGCTGTGTCCATCATTTTTGCTTGCTGGTGTAAATTCATGCTTTCTATTAAAGGTACTCTAGATAGTACTAAATCATAATTAGAATAGAAATATTCAAAATGTCCTTGCCTATAAACTAGTGAAAGCAAAATACTACAGGAAACTGCATAAGACAAAGGTATGTGATAGTATGTGACCTCTTCAGAAACAGAAGTCGATAAGTGTGCACAGACATAGCAGCCCTTAACACCAATGGCATTAGTGTTTTCTTGAACTAATGTAGAATATACATTAGTGGAGTAGTCATCTTTTTTGTAACTCGCAAACGTTTTAGGCAAAATACTATCCCTAATATTGTGGTTGTGTGTATTAGTGACATTGGCACTTGGTGGCTCTGAATCATGTGTCAGGTAAAACCCTATTAGTACTATTGTGATCATTATAACTGTTATTATGAAAACCACACCATCAAATTTCTTGGGTATATAACATTAAAGTAGCTCTTAAGGCCCTGAACCTAGGCCATCTCTGGTCAGATCCAGAAGGTTCTTCATTTCCGTCCAAGAGTGAATTCAAGAGATTGTATGCTGAGATGCTCCTATTTAGGTCCCTTGCTAAGACCCCTAGGGATTCATTATCCGATCTTTTTATGGTTCATAAGGTTGATTATTTACTGGAACCCTATTGGGACATTATTATTGGAACCATTGACAGGAAGTTGTACCATCAATACAGAGTGGGTTGTTTGCCCCTAAAATCTTTTACCAAAAAATGGGGAAACAACCAGGCTTCAAATGCAGATTCCTCCTGTCATTGTTGTTATGGGTCATCTGAAACAATTTCACATGTGTTATTTGTATGTCCAGCATATAGAGCTCCTCGTATGAAATGGATCAAGCCACTGTGCAAACAGTTAGGCATAAGCTCAGCGCAAACAGCTCTGCGTATCCTTAAATGTGATACCAAGGAGGTGATTGTGGTTGCCATGGCAAAGTTTTGGTCCACGTGTTGGGCCATAAGGAGGAATCATCTAGAACATCTGCAATCGTAAAGGCTACTTTTGAGTTATGAGATTTTTATTGTTATTATTGATTTATTGTTACTATTCTAGTCTTGGTGTATTTAATGCTCTTTTATCTAATTTATTGATGTGGCTTATATATTGTGATGCTGTGTCTTTTATGGTTTTTTAATCGAATAAAGACTTAATGATGATGATGATGAAAACCACACCCATGATACATTTACACTTATTTCTGATGCAAAACATCATTATGAGTCTGTAATTAAATAGCTTGCTGTAACGTATTAGCAAATGATTCTCTTTAAAGCTTGTTAAGTATTTATTTTATTTTCTACTTAGTAGTGCAGTTCCATAATAGACAATCCTTACCCCTACTCCATGTTCTTCTAAAATGTTATCCCTATTATTCTGTAACTTTCTTCTCTGACCTTGGTTAGTTTTCTGTAAAACAAATGATTAAAATAACAAACATCTAATAGGTACAATTCAGAGTTTTCTTTTGTTCAATATTAAGGTTGTTACATTTTTTTTCCAATGGAAATTTTCCAAATTGTAATGTCTCTTCAGATTAAAGGGGTTCTAACAGTTCAGGATTCACGTTGCACAGAACTTCCAAAGTAACATGTAACATTCAACTCTGCATTTATGAAGTAGGACCAATAACGTGTTGAATATCTTCATCAAGGTGTTCGAGTTCTTCTGGATCTTCTCAGGACTTAATGATTTGGATTAAAATCCCCTTTGTCTTCTCTCTCACTCTCCTCATGCACTGTCTCTGGAATCCACGCTATTGATGTGCTTCTCTTTAGTCTTTCTTTCATGAGACTCCTGGGCCACTCTGCTTGGCGGTGGACTCAATTTATCCCAGAGCTCGTTCCTTCATCGGGATCTTGTTCTTTTCTTTGCTCCGTTTCACAGATGCTTTCAGTATGCAGTTAAGTCTCTGTTTCATCCTTATCAGAGACTTCAATGCCACTTTGAGTCACCTGAGGCATTTGTACTTGTCTTTCAGCTTTCTTATCTTCATCTCTTTCTTCTACTTGTGATTCCCTCTATACTTCAACTGGTGCTGCGGGTCTATATGGTCTCTTAACTGGTGGTACGACCACTAATGCTCTTCTTTCTGCATCATATACCAAAGGCACTTCTTCTGTATTGCTCACTCTCTTGATGTGTGAGGCATGTATCCAGTTTGAATTCCAGCACATTTAACAGCAGAGTTCATAGTCAGTATGACCTGGAAGGGGCTTTTCCATCTGGGTTCAAGACAAGTCTTCCAAACGTGCTTCTTGATCACGACCCAATCACCAGGATTGAGGTTGTGGCACTGTTCTTGGTGAGGTTCTCGAATGGCAGCTGATACCTGATGAGAGACAGAACGAACTACATCGGCCAGTGTTTTGCAGTAGTGCAATAGTGTTGCAGGAATTCTGCATAGTCACAAAACTATGCTTGGGATTATGAGACCTTTGTAGGCAGGGACTGAGTCATCCTACCACCTGAGTACCCATGAGCCCAAGACCGACTAGCTATAGTGTCTCACTGGCCCTCCTACACACACACACATACACAGAAGAACCACTGATTAGACACCCCAGAACACAACATTCCCGATCCTCTCGGGAATCCCGATTGTGGGACACACCCATTTGCTCACACTCGTACTAGTCCACAATAAGTTCTGAAAGAGACACAAGGATAGTATAAAATGTTTATGTTAACTTTCTTGCTCTGGTATGCAGTATAAGTGTTACAACAAGTAGGAAAATGCCTAACACAAATATGGTTAGCATAGCAAGTAGTCCGTAAATCATAAATGGAGCTGTCATTATATATAACCTCCCTCCCCTCCTACAGAAGCAAAAATTAATACATATCGCAAGATCTCTAGGTGTTAACAGCAGACATCGTACCTCAATATACACAGATAAACGTTCTACATCTGAAGCGCTTGTCACAATCTTTTCCCTGGAAAGGTCCCTCTCCAAGAGTGTGTTACCTATCTGTGTATACCTATATGACAGAAAGTACGTGTTCCCAAACAACAGCTGCATTTGCATGTTTTGTGGCTTTTGTCTAGTGGCTAAGGCCTGACCAGAACAGAATAACAAGGGGCATTGTTGTTCAACCTCATCTACATGTTCAGACTAAATCTCAGGAAAAGAACAGAGCGCAAAACAACAGCGTGTTTTGTGTGAAAGTACATTGTGGCATAAAGCAAAATATATCTGTCAGGTAACGTGTGCAAAGTAGAGGACAGCCGGCAACGCGCTCATGCTAACATAGGAAAAACAACACTGGACCTGCATGGGACTCATGACAATAGCATATCATCTGTGATATTTACAATGGCATTTGTGGGCACAGCATAGCTCATGGCATTTCTCATAGCCCTTCCCTTCAAGATTTCATGGGGGGATAATCCTGTCTTCCTGTCTGGTATACTTTGGACACTCATCAGCCTCAATGGTAAAGCATCTGGCCATTTCAGTGAAGTCGAAACACAAACCTTCGCCAATCTAGATTTGATTGTTCCATTCATTTGTTCGACTATGCCTGATGCTTCTAGTCTGTAACTAAAATGTAGCTTTTGTTCAATCTGTAGAGCAGTGCATAACATGTTCATTACTTCATGGTTGAAGTGTGTTCCTCTATCTAACTCAAGAAGGACTGGCATCTCGAATCTCAGAACGAGTTTGTGTAATAACAGTTTAGCTACAGTTAGACTGTAATTTCTCCTTGTTGGGTAGGCTTCCACCCATCTCGAGAAAACACAGATAATAACTAGGATATATTGCAACCCGTTATGCACAGGCATCTTGATAAAAACCATCTGTAGTCTATTGAAAGGGCCATTTGATCTTCCTATGTGTGTGCTTCTGACGTGTGTTTTCTTCCCTACGTTCAGCTGTTGACATATAACACACCTTCTGCAATTTTCATCAGTAATTATTCAAAACGTAGGGTTATACCAACTTTGGCGAAAGAATCTCAGAATGGCATCTCTTCCTAAATGTTTGTAGCCATTGTAGTAACGTGTCATTGGAAACAACAAGCTATCAGGCAACACTGGACTTCCATCTGCTGACATCCAGATATCATTTGTATCTTTACAGAGCCTGACTGATCCCCCATTCTGCTCTCCCTCACAGAAATTTTCCTATACTCGTTTCAATTCCTCCCAAGTGTCAGTTATTTCCATTATCATTGCAAAACCACTTTCTTCCTCAGTTTCACACGTGAAACCTCCATTAAATGTGCCTGCTAGCAGTGCACAATACCTGGCTATGGAGTCAGCATATCCGTTGCCCCTGGTAAATTGTCCTGGACAATTTACCAGGTATTTGGAGTTCATGGAGCAAGTTTTTATCATGCTGTCCATTCCGAATAGGGGTACCTGTGGAGGTAAGGAAACCACGTTGAGACCATAATTGCCCAAAATCATGTACTGCACCAAACCCATGCAGGCTGTCACTAAAGATGGTAACTTTCCTTTGAGCTGCTAAACTGCAAGCTTGGGTGAGGGTAATTAGCTCGGCAACTTGTGTGGAGAAAATAGATTGAAGCCAGGAAGCTTCTATCACATAATGTATGGTACACACAGCATATGCTGCTCTTGGTGCGCCTTCATTTCCCTTTCAGGCATGAAGCATCCACAAATAGGACATGGTCGGGCTCATTTAGTGGTTCATTCTTAATATCGGGCCTGGGTTTTGTGCATAGTTCAGTGACACTTAGGGAATCATGATCAAACTTTTCCCTTTGTTCAGTTACAGGCAATAAGGTAGATACATTCAGTACATTGCAAAGTTTTATCACAACATTCTCTGAAGCCAGCAAATTCTGTTTGCATCTAGTCAGCTTATTGTGTATGAGGTACTGTGTTTTTGTTTTGGTCAATAATAGCTTCACAGAGTATGGGCCCATGACAATTAAAGGGTGTGCCATCACTGTGTTCTTGCTCGTTACCAAACTAGTACTCACCACTGCAACTGCCTTCAAGGAGCCGGGGAGACCTGCCGCTACAGGATCAAGTGTAGTAGAAAAATATGCCATAGGTCCTCAGACCCCTCCATGAGTCTGTGTCAAAAGTAAGAGTGCGCACTCATCTCTCTCCCTGCTAAACAGATTAAAATCTTTTGTATAATCAGGCATTTCCAAAGCTGGGATGCGACACAATTTCTCTTTCAGATCTAGGAATGCTTTTGTGTATACGTTGTCCCAAGGAAGCGGATCAGACACATCTCAGTGCGTCAGCCTCAGTAAGGGCCTTTCCATCAAGGAAACATTTGGTATCCACTGTCTATACTGTCTACAGAGGCCAACTGTTCCCAAAAACATCCTGATTTCCTTTTGGGTTAGTGGTGGATTAATCTGAAAGATGGCTTTGACTCTCTCTGGCGACACCTTTCTGACTCCCTTCATGATAATGTGTCCCATCTATTGAACTTCTTTTTGACAGTACTGCAGTTTACCTGGAGACACTTTGTGTCTGCTCTCTGCCAGGTGATTCAAGAGTGCAAGGATGTTGTATTTACAAGCATCATGTGTATCTGATGCTACCAATAGGTCATCTATGTATTGAACAAGAGTAGACTCACAGGGCATTTGCAATGATTCAAGATTTCTTTTGAAAATCTGATTAAAAATCGATGGACTCTCTGTATACCGTTGGGGGACATGCCACCATGTGATTGTCTTCTGCTTGGAAGTAAATGAAAATAGATATTGGCTATCTTCGTGCAAGGGCACTGAAAAGAAAGCCTGACATAAATCAATGGCAGTGAACCATTCAGCAGTACAGGGAATTTGTAAAAGTACAGTGGCAGGATTCTGTGAAACTGGGCAACTACTATTTCATGAATCCGTCGTAAATCCTGGACTATCCTATATTTGCCATTAGGCTTCAGTATAACCATAGTAGGTGAATGACATGGGCTTCCAATCAACACCCTCAGTATGCCTTTCTGAAGCATGTCTTTAATCACTGGTTTTATTCCTGCAATAGTTTCTGGAGACATGGGATAGGATGGTGTTCTGGGGTAAGAGCATTTGCCTTTTTGAGACGTTACTAGCAAGAATAGTTTTGCCCACCGAATAGGGAGTCCGGCATCGATGTTAACTACTTGAGTGGTTCAGAGGTAATTGTTCAGCTGCTGAATACTCGCGGAGTGGACCAGGGATGCAGTGATGCATGTAGCATACTTGCTAACACACGCCAAGTTGTGAAAAGCAGGTAAGCCATCATATAGGGATTATATATGGTTGAGATGAATGGTGCATCATACCAGAAGCAGACAACATTTACACCATAGTTTTTTTTTATATCTGTTACAACAACCTATTAGCTCACAGGAGAAGAAGGATTTTCTCCATTTAATTGGGATGTGAAAGACAGGACGAATACAACGTTGATAGAGATATATCAGATATACCAATAATTGAGGACTTAGGACCACAGGACTGTGCAACATGGGTGAGAAATATTTGGATAGGAATGGTGATTACCCAGTACAAGGTTTCTTTTTTACCTTTGATAAATTGTTCATACTTAAATATTTTATTGTATACAGATATGTGGCACAAAGACAAGGTTCATCTGATATACGGGACGGATGTAGAACCGGTATCAAGGAAGGAATAATATCATATAAATTAATTGCTTTGCCGGGCATCGTGATCTAATATAGATTTTATACATGATACATTATATTTGACCATAGAACCTACAAGCCAGATACAGAAAAAAACAGGTATGCAAGGGTTATAAGGGCCGTGTGGCACCAGACTTGCATGGTACGAGCTACACTTCTGTATTCTTGGGATTGTACCGAGCATTGCCAGAATTGATTTGAAATTTGCATAAAAGTCTCATACACCAATGATAGTTCACTTAAGTTGCAAAAGGTATTTAAAATGATTTGAATAGTAATGATAACATGTCATTAAGCAATTTAAGCATGGGTTTCCATATCTTATCACTAACAAAGCCGTTTTTGAACAGCACTACAACACAGGTGTACCAGGTTGTATGCTGACTGCACACCAAAACTAGAATGCTGTTTGTCATTATGGGGCCAATTCACAGAACTAATCTGAGATAAAATCCTAAACTTACTACTTTTGGTATTCACAGAAGTAATTTAGTAGTAGTAAAGTTAGGACTCCTAACCTTACTACTACTAAACTGAGATAAAATCCTAAACTTAATCAATCATAGCATTTATAAAGCGCATACCCGTGAGGGTCTCAAGGCGCGGGGGGGGGGGGGAGATGCTGCTACTGTTCGAAGAGCCAGGTCTTGAGATGTTTTCTGAAGGTCAGAAGGTCTTCGGTCTGCCATAGGCGGATGGAGAGGGTGTTCCATGTCTTGGCGGTGAGGTGGGAGAATGATCTGCCGCCGGCGGTCACTCTTCAGATGCGGGGGACCGTGGCGAGGGCGCGGTCTGCGGATCGGAGATGGCGGGTGGGAGTGTAGAGGCTGAGCCGGCTGTTGAGATACGCTGGTCCGGTGTTGTGGAGTGCCTTGTGTGCGTGGGTGAGGAGCTTGAAGGTTATCCTTTTGTTGATGGGGAGCCAGTGCAGGTCTCTTAGGTGGGGTGTGAGGTGGCTGCAGCGAGGGATGTCGAGGATCAGGCGTGCGGAGGCATTCTGGATGCATTGGAGCCGTTTCAGGAGTTTGGCTGGGGCTCCTGCGAGGAGTGCGTTGCCGTAGTCCAGTCTGCTGCTGACGAGGGCTTGGGTGACCGTCCTTCTGGTTTCGGTGGGGATCCACTTGAAGAACCTGCGAAGCATGCGGAGGGTGTTGAAGCAGGAGGAGGAGACGGCGTTGACCTGCTTCGTCATGGAGAGGGTGGAGTCGAGGATGACCCCTAGGTTGCGTGCGTGGTCGGTGGGTGTAGGGGGTGCTCCTAGTGCGGTCGGCCACCAGAAGTCGTCCCAGACCTAGGGGGTGGGTCCGAGGATGAGGACCTCCGTCTTGTCCGAGTTCAGCTTCAGTCGGCTGTTTCTCATCCAGTCGGCAACGGCCTTCATTCCTTCGTGGAGGTTGGTTTTGGCGATGTGGGGGTCGTTGGTGAGGGAGAGGATCAGCTGGGTGTCGTCGGCGTATGAGATGATGTTGAGGTCGTGCAGTCGTGCGACGTGGGCGAGCGGTGCCATGTAGACGTTGAACAACGTTGGGCTGAGGGATGAGCTTGGGGTACGCCGCAGATGATCTCGGTGGCTTTGGAGCGGAAAGGGGGGAGGCGGACGCTCTGAGTTTTGCCGGAGAGAAAAGAGGTGGTCCAGTCCAAGGCCTTCTCTTGGATTCCGGCATCGTGGAGGCGTGTTCTTAGTGTGCGGTGGCAGACCGTGTCGAAGGCGGATGACAGGTCCAGGAGGATGAGGGCCGTGGTTTCTTCATTGTCAAGCAGGGTCCTGATGTCATCGGTGGTGGCGATGAGGGCAGTTTCGGTGCTGTGGTTGCTGTGGAACCCGGACTGGGACGGGTCCAGGATGTTGTTCACTTCGAGGAAGCTGGTCAGTTGTTTATTGACGGCCTTTTCGATGACCTTCGCCGGGAACGGGAGCAGGGAGATAGGTCAGAAGTTCTTGAGGTCCTTGGAGTCCGCCTTGGGTTTCTTGAGTAAGGCGTTGATCTCTGCGTGCTTCCAGCTCTCCGGGAAGGTCGCTGTCTCGAAGGAGATGTTGATGGTTTTCCGGAGATGGGGTGTGATGTTGCTGCTGGCTTTGTTGAAGATGTGGTGTGGGCAGGGGTCTTCCGGGGATCCGGAGTGGATGGTGTTCATGATCTTGATGGTGTTGTCGTCGTTGATGTTGGTCCAGGTGAGCAGGCGGTTGGTGCGGGTGGTGGTCGTCGTGGGAGCAGGAGTCTTGCCGGTTGCCATGGTGGTGATGGCGTCGAAGCTGTCATGGATGTCTGCGATCTTGCGATGGAAGAAGGTGGCCAGCGAGTCACACAGGTCTTGTGATGGTGGGATGTCGTTGGTGTTGGAGCTGGGGTTGGAGAGTTCCTTCACGATGCTGAAGAGCTCTTTGCTGTTGCGTGCATTGTTGTCTAGGCGGTCTTTGAAGGAGGTCCTTTTGGCGTATCTGTTGATGTGGTGGTGTCTGCGGGTGGCGTTCTTGTGGGCTGTGTAGCTTTCCGGTGTTTGTTCGCAGATCCAGGTTTTTCCGAGTTTTCGGCAGGTTCGCTTGGAGGCCTGGAGGTCTTTGGTGAACCAGCTGGCTCTCTTGCTGATGTGGGTGTTGGGGGGTTTCTTGAGCGGGCGAGGGTATTGGCGCAGTCGTCGATCCATTGTCTGAGGTTGCGGGCTGCGGTGTCGGGTTTGGTCGGGTCTGCGGGTGGGCTCTGGACGAGGGGGTGGTTAGATGGTCCTCAGTCACCTTGCTCCAGCTGCGGCGAGGCATCTGCTGGGTATGGTGGTGTGTGGTGTGTTTCCGGAAGGTGAAGTGGATGCAGCGTTTGGTCGGTCCAGTGGAGTTCGGTGGTGCGGTTGAAGACGTGGGAGCTTGCTGAGAAGATGGGGCCCAGTGTGTGGCCGGCGGAGTGGGTGGGTGTTGTGACATGTTGTCTGAGTCCGAGGTTGGCGAGGTTGTCGACCAAGGTGGCGGAGTTGGAGTCGTTGTTATTCTCGAGGTGGAAGTTCAGGTCCCCGAGGAGGATTTAGTCTGTGGAGGCGAGGGCGTGTGTGCTGCTGAAGTCAGTGATGGAGTCGCTGATCTGCGGTCGGGGCCCGGGGGGTCTGTAGATGAGGGTGCCTCTGAGGGTAGTGTTGGGGTCGGTGTGGATCTGGAAGTGCAGGTGTTCAGCGGTGCTGAGGGTGTCGTCGGAGTCTGTCGAGATTTAAGAGTGTTTCTGTGGACAATGGCAATACCTCCTCCAACTCCGTTGGTGCGGTGATCTTGTAGCCTTCTGGGATGGCTATGGCGATGTCTGGGGCGTTGGTGTCGAGTAGGTCCCATAGTTTGACGGCGTGTTTGCGGGCAGAGCGGGTGTTGAGCAGGATGCATCTGAGGAAGTTAGGGTCTTTGGTGGGTGGGTTGGCAGGTCGGATGCTGGTGAAGCTGCAGTTCCGGCAGGAGAAGGGTCCTTGAGTGCGTTTCGGGGCGGCTAGGCAGCAGGTGCGTGAACGTCCGGGGTTGAGTGCGTGGAGGGTGCTGGAGCTGTAGCGGAGGCGGGCATTGTGGGGTTCGCGGTGGCCAGGGGTCCTGGCCCTGGGCGCGGTCCAAGCGCGGACGGGCGCAGACGGGCTTGACTTAGGCGCGCCTTAGGCGCGCCAGCGGCACGGCTGCTGCGCGGCCTCCATATGAGGGGTGTGGGAGGGAGGAGCAGCTGGGAGGCGGGAGCGCGGTGGCGAATGGGAGTGCAGGTGGGCGGGGACGCAGCGGCTGGAACCACGGAGGGGGAGCGGGTGGGGGTCAAAGAAGGCAATGGGACACAGGCAAAACGGGGGACAGGAGGAAAATGGAGCCCAGAGGAGACACAAGCAAAAAAGGGGGCAAGGCAGCAGAAGTAAGAAATATACAGAGCAGTCACAAATCAAAACGGTGGCACAAACCTCATTGTTAACGGCAGCAGCAGCGGGCGGTGAGGGGAGCGACCTGCCTTTGAAACTGAAACTTACTTACTACTTCTGGTATTCACAGACGGCATTTAGTAGTAGTAAAGTTAGGGCTCCTAACTTTACTACTACTAAATGCCTTTTGTGAATACCAAAAGTCGTAAAGTTAGGATTTTGTCTCAGTTTAGTAGTAGAAAAGTTAGGAGTCCTAACTTTACTGCTACTAAATGCCTTCTGTGAATAACAAAAGTAGCAAGTTTAGGATTTTATCTCGTATTAGTTCTGTGAATCGGCCCCTATGTTTTTTAGCCCTCAAGAAGTCGTTGGGTACACCCTTCACAACGAAACACGTGTTGAGTAAGGCTAAAAAAATGAAAGAAAATAAAAAAACTGAGAATAAAAACAAATGACGTTTTATGATTGTTCTCACAATATGATGCATAATTAAATGTGTGTGTAGGAGATTGATAAAAATTTCTCAAGTGATCAGCCAGATCACAGAGTTTATAGGGAGAGAGCATCTCCCCCATCCTTTAGAGCACAACCACATATTAGAAGCTTGTAGAACGACGTGAGATAGTGGGTGAGCGCCAAGGACACCCCAATTATATTCACCCCATGTACATAAAATTGGAATCAGGGATGTTTTCAATATTGCTTAGGTACTATTTTTAAGGCTCCGTTTGGGTGTGAACCCTTCTTTGCTACGAGAAACTGTTAGCGCCTAAAGGAGTGGCCAAATGGTATTTAAGACTAAACACCCCGACTTACAGATCTCGTCCTTTGGAAATCAAGAAGGCGCTTGACAGGTCAGGTTAACCTTTACCACCATGGTGCGAGTGGAGCTGGAACAATACATAAGTCATGCATATATCATGAACTGATAGATCCTTAAGATTAAGTCAATGATGAGAGGTTCAATACGTTTTCAAAACCTTTATTTATCTTAAAGGATTAGTATGGTTTTGTCATCTTTATTCAGATTAGTCCAGCTTACTGAAATATTGAGTAAAATGTTTATTAGTGACAGCATAAATCAATACAGAGTGTTCCATAAAGAAAATTGCAGCTATCTAGCTAAAGAGCCTAATCTACCCTATGCAGACAAACCCATGAAGAGTTCCTTTTCGGAAAAGAGCAAAATTTCAGAGTAGTTAGACTAGAACTTCCCATAAAGAGTCGTTCTGGAAACTCAGCCGAGTTCCCCACAGCTGCAGTAGCAACCACCAGACTATCAGTGACAGAGTGATGATCGTTGCAGTAGCACTGATCAGAGAAAATCAGAATAAAAGTAAGAATAAAGTCACCTTTAGCAATAGCTATCAGTAACAAAGGGTAAGGATGCAATAGAGTGACTCTCCCACAGCAGAGTAATAGAGGGTCTCCTCACAGTTAGTCTCAGAGGCCAGTGTGAAGGATCATCTTCTAACTCACTAGGAGCACTTTTAATATAAAACTACACAACAATGTAATGAAACTTAGTCGGTGCCTGAATCTCTCATCCAATGGAAACCGCTCAGCCGATGGTGTCGTCAATATCCGTTGCTTCTCCTCCCGATTCCTGCGGTAAACATTCATGTCAGTACACACTAAAACACTGTTGCCACTCTTAGAAATATGGAGGAAAGTTCTCATGAGAACCTTCTTAGCTAAGCTAAAAGCTGTGTTCAATGTCTATTGTGAATACAAAGGCTAGTCAGATGTGCTGAAACAAATATATCAATGATGTTCTAGTTAAGCATACATAAAGTACATATACATTATAGTTCATTCTAACACTCTATTCATTTTGAATTCACTGCTAGGTCCATTGTTATTTGTTATATGTAATGATCTAATATGGTATGATGAAGCTAAAGAAACATCTTGAAGTCAGCACATTCTTTAGCAAGTTGCTGGTGCTAAGCAAAATGTCCTAAAAAAAATCTACTTAGCTATGAACAAGAGTCGAGAGAAAAGGCTTGGGCCTAATTAAAAGGGGAACATTTGAGAATAATAGCCTGGTACAAAAACAATTCTTCATATTATTTTCATATACATTTCAGCAAGCACATTTCCCCATGTGTGATTTACTTATAAATTATTTTGCAACGTTAAAATGCATTCTAAGAAAATTCCTACATGTTATAAAGCAGGCATATTATCCCTATGTGTTATTTTCTGTTGAAACTGCAACGGTTTAAACGCATTATAAAGTGTAATTCTAATATGGTCTGAAAGTCGATTTTTTATATAGATTCTTTCCTTACACAACTGTGCAGCCCAAAACCTCAGCACGCTGTTTTTCGTCATTATCTCGAAAAATAAAATGATAAACAGCAGTTCTGAATGGATGGGGGAAGATACCGCTGTGGCCCGGTGGGTAGTGAAGAAAAGCTTAGGGAGACAAGATATTATCTGTCAGCCACCATCCCTGAGTGTCATAGACTCTCAGTGAGGGTTCGGTGTCAGAAAAATGCTGTCTGCCGCTTTCTGCAGTTCATTACGTCACAGCATAGGGCGACAACTGAGACCAATCACATCTGCCTATGGGAACACAAGAAGCCCAAGCCTTTCTGTATCCATAGCAGCCTCACTAAACCCAAACCCTCAGGCTGACAGTCACTGCCTACAGCCACTACCTGCACACCGAGCAGCACTGTAATCTGACAGCTCGTGCTGACGCAGCACCTCGAGTAATAAGGCAGGTACTGAGGCTCTCTATTTGTGTGACATTGCATTTCAGTTCAGGGATGTGGGAAAATGCACTGAGATGCATCATTGTAATCCGCGATGCGTGGCACTTGGCAGGGCTATTTTCAGATTCTGCAAAGGCACAGACGTGGTTCTTAAGTAGAGATTTATATGAAATTGATAGTATTAATTTTTAACATGGCTTTTCTGTCTTTGTTTACTTAACAGTCAGGAGTCTTTAAGGCAGCTGTAGAACACATTTTCAAGAGTTTTGTTTTTACATTTACTTTTCAAAGTATGTACTGGTAAGGAGATGAATACTAGCTTTATGTGATTTTCCTAATTTTTAACTGACAGGGACATTAAAATACAGTGTTGATGCATATTTCAATTGTTATCTTGCTTCAAGCCGTTATTGAGTGTTCATGTGCATTTTTGACAGGTAGCCTACTACATCATAGGGAAATTCCAGGTTGCCAGGGTGTTGCTTTTCTTGTGATCCTATGTGGCAAGTCTAAAAAGGGGCTTAGTGTGCCCACACACCAGGCTAGACGGGCACTGGCAACAAAGAACAAGCACTCAGTAGTTGTAGTGTGGACTGGACCATGAGCAGTCCTAGGTTCTATTACTTATCCCTTCTCTTCAGCCGATCCTGATTTCAGGGTGCGTGTGACATTGGGGTGTCCACAACCTTTTGCCAGATGGTGCACAACATCCCACTCCACTTTGGATCATCTCTTACATTTCCTTTACAAGTCCAAGTCCAAAAATGGGCGCAAAGTGGCTGACAGAGGCATTACAGCCAAAAATCTGCCCGTTCTATCATGATGTTGGCTACTGTTGGCATAACCATGGTGGTTAAACCTCCACACCTGAGCTGGTGGATTCAAACCTATAAAAGGCCTAAACTCACTTTACTTACCTTTCCAACTCTACTTTTCGCAATGAACTTCATGCTGCAAAGCATCGCTCACCTGATGCACATTAGGGATGATGACCCACCACGTTGCCACCAAAATAGGAGGTATGTGTAATTATTTCGTTTGTAGCTTGTGTTCATTTAACTTACCTGTTTTGGTTTATCACATATTTGGCTGCTTTTACATAAACCTATAATAAAAGAAATTAAGATCACATACAAAATGTAACATGTCATACATATGTAAAAGGGCCATGTACACTTTTTACCTAAACAAAATCTTTTCAGACATCTTTATACACATTTATCTCATAGACGCGCTAACCTCAATAGTGAATGCAGCATAAGGCTCCGTCATCATGATGGACACGAGCATCAAATATGCAATGTAGATAACAACTTAAAATGACTATCAAATTTGATATCTAAAGGAAAATCCATCAAATATTTGAAACTCACTTACACCTATATGTGTATGTCTTAGTTACCTTATATTGCAATTCTCATTCCATATGCAATAAGTGAAAAGGTTAACAAATACATTCTCATACCTCATATGATATTTTTAAGCTGTTTGACTTTACCCTCGCTGAAGGGTCACCTCATAAAATATTTTCCTTCACTTCTCCTGTTATTAAAACATGTTTGTTTGTTTTAAGGACTTTGGTCCATTTACTAATTCTAACCAGTGCAAAAGTTATATCAAATTCATGCGATTTGAAACAAAATTAAAGTGCATGGAGTCTCAAATTTCTTTTCTTCAAATAATCTTTATTTTTATTTCCAATCAGAAGCATAAAGCCCAGCTAACGCGTTTCGTCTAATAGATGGCCTTCATCAGGGTTGTGAATCAGATCACGAAGATCAGCAAAGCAATCTACGAATGTGAAATCTTAAAAGCCAAGAATCTCGTGACCGTGTTTGTGCAGATGGAGCCAGGGCTTTCTCAAGGCTAAACAGGGTCAATAATCTTACAGTCTGGTGAGGATGATATACATTTCAATGTGTTTCAAAGCAACATGTGGAAACATCCAAAATTGTTGACGTTTCAAAAAAAAGTCTTGGGATAAATCCGTAGTCAAGGTGCTCCCTGGCTCCATCTGCCACATAGGGCAAAACACGTGTCGGATGTCTCCTTTTTCTAAAAACATCTACAATTAAATAAAGAGTGAAATGGATCGACAAAGCGGTGAATGAATAAAAATAAAATAACCACTTTCACTCAAATACATCTGGACTACTGTGCTATGTCATAACAAGGATTCATCCTATTTATTAAAATTAAATGTTCGGAAGGAAGGAACACACGCTCACATCTTTAGACCCATTTGTCATAGAGGAGGGTGTTTTGGAGTGTAGTAGGGTGAACTAGAGTGTTGTATAGTGGAGTATAGTTAAGTGGAGTGTCGCAGAGCACAGTGGAGGAGAGTGTCATAGAGTGGAGTGCTCTGTCATATAATAGAGTGGTGTATGGTAGTGAGAAGTTGAGTGGCGTGTCATACAGTGTAGTACAGTGGTTTGAAGTGGTTGGGCACAGAGTGGAGCAAAGTGGAATAGAGTGTAGTACAGTGTTGCATTCGTTATTTTTTGGGCCATGGTATTCCGCTGTAACTGTGTAGTATACCGTCGTACATGGTGATAACAATCCAGTTTATAATTGGATGATGGCAGTTTTTAGTGAATGAAAAGGCAGCCATATTGTTTTTCTACACTTTGGCTGGGTTCAGTGTTAGGGCTTTAGATATAGGTAAGTAGTAGGTCCCTACCTATTATTGAGTAAAGTGGTAATAGGTAGGGCAATTTATTTGTATTTTTAATATATTTTTAAATATGTTTACGGCCATGCACCGCAGAAGTTTCACTAAATTTTGTGAAAATCTGGTGTTACAGATCCACTAAGTTTAAGTGCATTATAACTTAAAGACTACTTACCCTACTTAACTGCAGTCGCAGAAATACATCATCTGTGCACCACAGTGTATTAACCTACATAATTTCATGTACATCCATTCAGCAATTTTCGCTCTACCTCTTATACAATAGTCAATGGAAAATCCATTGGTGGAAAAACACATTTGGGACCCCCGCCTTTTATCTATGCCCCCCTTGACGATTCATCACAAAAATGTACATTCTCTCAAAATGTAGAAAATGCTATAAGTCTGGAAAGTTTTGTCGTGATTTGTCAAACGGGTGGAAAGTTACTAGGACGCTAAATCCTGAGAAAATCCTATCTCTGGGGTACTAACTATAACTATAGAGTCAAAAACAAATGTTATCAGATTTTTTTTATGTATGGATTTGTTTATTGGTTTACCTAATTACGTGACCATAAATGTGTCTGTTAGTTGTGCACAAAGTAATTCTCTAAAATTACATATGCAGTCTAGTTTATTTTTTGGGCTTCTTTGCTACTTTTGGTAGGGTTGTGCTACATATGACACCCAAAATGAATGCACGCCAGTTGTTGTTGTTATAAAAATTGAAATTAGTATTTTTCCCTAGTGGCTAATTATCATGCCCTCCAAATAGTAGCCTGTGTATCTCACTGCTAGGTTACTTTTCTTTTTGTTTCACAGGGCTGCATAAGGAAGATGTTTCTTGTTTGATTTGTTGGGCACAGTAGTATTTTGGGAGCCAGAAAGCATGCGAAGAAAATGTTTGTAGATTAAAATGTATCCATCTGTTATGTATTTGTTTGTAGCTTTCCATTTGCATGGGACCATAAATGGGTCTTTCATTTGTTCATGTAGTAAATCTGAAACTTTACGTAGGCAGTCTAGGTTATTTTTTTAACTTCCTTGCTACTTTTAGTAATATTGTGCTACACAGATATCTCTAAATTGTTAATAACTTTCTAGCCACTTCATAACATCACTTGCAATAGCAAAAAGAATCATCTATGTTATCTAATGTAGATTGCCGTGAAATTTAATTATAATCCGTTCAGCTGTTTTGCTGCGACATGAAATACAAAAATCGAAGTAAAATGCATTGGAGTGCAAGCGTGTTTTGGGAACCTCTTTTTTCTTTGCACCCCCTTGACCAAACACTGACAAACTTTCCAAACTTTCAATCCTTCACCAATGTAATGGGTGGAATAGGTCTGCAAAGTTTTGCGAAGGTTTGTCAAACGGGTGCAAAGATATTAAGGGACAGAAATCTGAGGAATCCCTATCTCTAGTAACCCTGACTATATGACTATAACTACAGAGTGGCAATCACCACTATGTTATATATATATATATATATATATATATATATATATATATATATATATATATATATATATATATATATATATATATATATATATATATATCTTTATACACACACGCACAGACACACATGCACCTAAAACCTATCTTTACTAAGTATTGTATTTCCTATACCTCTGATTTGATTTGCATGCATCTATTTTGTGCTTTTATAAAAGTACAAAATGTATGTTTTGTAACTTTTTTCCTTCATTTGTAAAGACAGAACTCATAATATAGTTTAAGAAAATAAAAATGAGTATCTCTTCTGCACATTGGCTGTGTCTCTCTTTTTCCCTATCAATATGTATGTATATATGATTATTAGTATGAGACATAGCAGGGAAGCACTAAGGCTCCTTAAGAGCGACACCAGGGAATTACTTGCACTGGCAGTATCGCGTTACTTGCTCTGTGCCTAGAACCAGAGGCCATAGACAATTTGCCTCCCAGGATATCCAGCCCGTAGTAATAAGGCACAGAAGGCTTTCGCATCGTTTTATCACAGTATATGTTGTTCTCTACTACTGTTGGTATCGTAGACATTACTATATACATGACCCGTTTGTTAACTTGTTTTAGCTATATATAAATTTATACCCCCATGAAGAATACCTGTCTATTAGGTCAAAATTTTTAGTGTTGGGATTAGCAGTACTTTTTAATCTAACATTCATCAATTTTAACCACTGTTGATTTTAACCTAATGTAAATAGGATGTTTGTATGATGTGCTTTTTATTGAAAGTGATAATGAATTAGATATTTCTGTGATTGTAACTTTTTGTGGCTCTTAGCTGAAATAAAAGATTTAATAATAATATATGATTACTTGTAATAGTTATATATTTCTTGAATTCTAAAGAAGTACATATATATTCTTTGCATATTTGGTCCATGAATTCATCCGAAATATATTGTTAAAATTGAAGGTTACATGAGAATATCCCTGGAGTCCTCTATGTAACCGCAATATGAATTCCATGTGTTAGAAGATGCTATAAATGTAACAGCCAAAGGTAAAACATAATTTAAAAAGTTACCATAGTTAAGAGAATAAATTTATTTTCATTGTAACATATTTAATTATCAGTACCCATGATGGTGTACAAAATATTTTGTAAAAAATCTAAAATAACACAATTTACAAGTGACGCATGCTCTGTTTTATACTGAAAAAAATATTTCGTTTATATTTCGTAACACTTTAAAAAATAATTTGGGTACCTATTACTCTGGCGAGCTATGCAGCTGGATGTACTGAGATAGTATTCTAATTACAACTCCTCTGGAGTGAAGTTTAGGGCCCTGTCTTCAGTGTTGTTCATCTTGATAGCTTGCAGAGTTGTTGGAGAAGCAAAGTTGGATGAGGTCTGTACACTATCAAGGTTACGAGGAAAGTGAGAAACCATTACTGAAACGCATACATTGCTGCAACGTGCACATCAGTCAACAGGCTCCTACAACAACCATTGGATAGTCCCTTAACAGTTACACTATGTTAACCTATAGATGTGTTCGTCATTGCTGAATGGCACACCCAGTAGACGTACAATTTCCATCTGTCACGATGGAGACGTCAGGCAGCCGCCATTCTAGGATGGACCATTAGTAGCTTTCTAGAAATCTTGAAAGAGACCCCTAAAATGGTGGTTTATGTGTCCCAAATGTTCCATACATAAACAATACTTACCTCAAATGTGTTAATCGATATATGTGGAATAGCGGTAGTGTTCATTATACTTATAGTGTACGTGGTTTTAAAATAAATCGCAGTTGATGTATTTTTATTTTCAATAAAAAAATAATGAAAGGCTACACATGTTTGCCAAATTACCCTGGTTCATGCCAGATGTTCATTTCCACTGTGTAGGAAAGTAGGATATGCTTCTTATGGTTATCCCTACTTTTTGCTTGATGTGATGCTGGTTTTGACTAGTCTGACTGGTATCCTTCTAATCAGGACCCCAGTCTATATGCTTTCTCCCTAAACTGTTATGGTATGTACTTAGGTGCACTCCAGATTGTATAATGGGGCACCCTTGTCAGTCCCTAGTATATGGTACACATGCTCCCAGTGCATAGGTACCCCAGAGGCCTCCCATGGGCTGAAGCATGTATTATGCCATCCATGAAAGGCCATGCAAAATGGAACTACAGGCCTGCAATTGCAGCCTGTGTAAGTGGGTGCATGCACCACTTACTAAAGATATAGGTTTACTATATCTAAGGGTCACTGCACTTAAAACCTATAAGTCACCCCTATAGCAGGTTTTTACATTCCTGAAGGTAGGGTGATTGGTTCTAAGTGAGAGGATGCCCCTACATGAGCAGGACACCCCTGCAGCCAACGGAGTCCATTCTCCCAGGTTGTCAATGAAGCAGCCATATACTATCTATAGAGGGACATTACACGACCATGTGATGACCAACTCTAAAATGGCTGAAACAAACCCTATTGTGTTTGGTGTCAAACATGTTGGAATCATACTCCCACACTGGTTACCGGTGTGGTAGGTATGATTCCAACCCTCAGAAGTGTGCTTCGTTGGTGCCCTGGTGTTCCCGGTACCAGCCTTCTAGCTCAGGGCAGCACAAAATGGTTGCTGCTGACCAGAGACACATTTCTGCACTCCTGCTGCTGAGCCAAGCTCAAGTTGGGGAAGGCAGAGCAATCGGCATCCTATCACAGGGAGGTGTGACCACCTCCCAGACAGGATTTAGTGTATTAGGGCTGGGTGGGTGCGCTTACCAGCAACTGAAAGTCTGCTTGAGGGGCGCATTTGGTGTCCCTGTGCATAGTCCAGTTCAAAGCAGTACTGGGAGCCGTTGGCTCACACTCTGGCCCGAAACTGGACAAAAGACATGGGACTAGCTTCCCCTCTGTCCAGACCCTCGCCTAGGAGGGTCCCCTGAATCTTTCCAAATCTCTACCGTGGGTACTTAAAGGTTTGCTTGGCTGTATGACCTTGGATTCTTCGTGGACAAGATTCTAACCTCAAACCACTGCACTTCGACAGTCTGGGCACTCTGGACTTCGTTTGGGCCTGACTCCATCTCCCTCTCATTTTGCTGAATCGTGTGTGTCTGTGCCCCATACAGGATCTGTGCAGGACCTGTGGAGCATCAAAGACATCTGAAGATAATCTCCCTTGTAGTGAAGGAGTCACTCTCCTGCATTCGCAGGCACCTCAACACTGCTGACCAGTCTGCTGGTCCCTAGCTCCTACGTACTCCGAGGGGTCCAGCAACACAGGAGGTGGGTTTCTATGTCCCACAAGGCACGAGCTGCCCTCTTACTGAGTTTGAGGCCAGTATCCCTCGTGGGGGCTGCAATACCCTGTGCACTGCGTTTATTTGCAAGTGCATGTGCTTGTTTGCAATTCTTTAACAAGTGCACTGGGCTCCCAGTAGCACCAACCTCTGGCACCATTTGCTACCAAGATCTACGACCTCCTTGCACCAAGTGGAAAGGAGTTGGCCTAACGGCTAGGCTTAACGCTAAGGCGGTCGACTTGGAACCTGGGGAACTGGGTTCGAGTCTCGACAATGACGCTGAACATCCTGTGATTCTGGGCAAATCACTTAATCTCCCCGTGCCTACCAAAAATGAATGTGTGTCCTCATGTAACATAACTGGTGCTATGTAAAGCGCTCTAATACCCAATTCGGGTCAAGTTCGCGCTATATAAAACTCTGCAAAAAAAAAAGTGCTCCGTGGCCTTTTGTTTGGTGAAATTGCTCAAGGTCCTCTCGCAACTCCTGTGCCTTGCTGCTGTGGGCCCATTTGAGGGTCAACTTTGCTTTTCTTGGTGTCCCCAAGACTTGCCCTGACACCCATGTGTTTGGTGAGTCTCATGGACCTTGCTGGCCAGAACTGTACTCTTCTTTGGCTTTCTTCATGAGTTTCTTTTGCCAAGGCTTGCTGGTGCGCCCACCAGACACCAACCCCATAGCACTCAACATCCTTTGTGGGACAGCTCTTATCTGGCTCCTGGTTCTCCTCAACGTCACCTGGAACCCACAGCTGCAGAGACAAGCGCACCGTCATCTCACCTGAAGCACCTGACATCGGTGGGCATTCGTCTACAGAGCCCCTGGTCGCTCTAAGTGACCCAGACTCTGTCCCCTCTGCTTTCAAGTTCCTTCCATCAAGAATCCGCCTGTGGGTTCCATCTGAAACTTTCTTCTTTCCAGCAGTGGCATTTCTTTGAAGGCTCCCATTGAGAACGACAGCAGTTTCCGACGCCACTTCGACCCTCTGCACCCGGCTTCCCTGGGATAGGTAACTCTTGGTCTTTGGTATCCACTAGTGGGGTGGCACTCCAACCTTCTAGGTTCCAAAGGGTTTCTTCGTAATCCACTGGGAAGGGTCCTTAAACTTTAAAACTGCAATCACGGCTCTCCCATTGAATTGTACATATCAAGCGGTCGTATTCTCATACTGCACCCGTCCTCCGTGGGGTCCCTACTTGCTCACCTTGGGTGGTTCCTTGGGGTCCCAGCTATTCTACAACCTCTAGACTCCATCTTGGCTCGAGACGTGGTTCTTATACCACTATTTTAGATATGGTTTGATCAACCCCTAGAGCCCACTGTGTATTAGTGCGACTTACATTTGTTTCTGTGCTACAGTATTGTGTGCTTTGAGTTTATCTGCGAGTAGCAGATACTGTGAGGTATTCAAGGTGTGTTATAATAATAAATACATATTTCTATAACTACTGTGTGGTTCTCCTTTCATTTAACCAATACTATAAGGTTGCATTCTGGTAAAACAAGCTGTTTAACATTCCTTCAAGACTAACCCTGAAGGCGGATTCCGACTTCCGTTGTATTTCAATGCATTTCCAGTAAACGTTCAGCTCACAAAAGTCAAAAGAAACAGCCTTACTTGCAGCCGTGCCCCATGCAGGTAAGAGCAGTGGGGCCGGTTTGGGTGGGGGGTGGGGGGGGTTTGAATTCGACAGACGGCCACAAGGGAAAATTAAATAAATAATGTATTTTTCCTCCTCGTTTGTCAAAATCCCCCACCCCCAGCCGCTCCACCACACTTACCTGCAAGGGCCGTGGCTGCTCACGGGACCCGGACAGAGTGCAGACAGGGAGGTGCTGGTGTCACTTCCTCTTTTTAAGTACTTTGATAAGAGCGAACATCAAAGTCCCCACAAGGAGGAGGAATTGAACAGCACAGCCACCGATTATAGCGCAACAACAGACACAAAACACTGCAGCACCTCTGCAGCCAGCAACATCAGCTGTCAGCGGGAAAGAGAAGACAGCACCATGTCAGACCCCGACATCAGGCACATCGAGCTGCTGGGATTCGAGAAGCGATATTTTCCGAGCCAGCAATATTGAGGTAGCAGGGATTTCTCCCAGACCACATTATCAAATATTTTCAACTTTTTAGCTCAATTATTTTTATAACCAAAACTGCTTAGCACAAGTTCGTTAGAGATATAAGTTGTCGACCTAATACATTATTTTTTAAAGTTTCTGGTGCATATATTTATTTGGTGTTGTAAAGATAAATGTTATTGAATGAGTTTTCATGGCGTTCATAGTATTAGTTGGAGAAACTAGCGTGGTAATGCCAGTTTCGTTGTAACGCCTTTGTTGAAAAAGCCGTTGGCATTCTGGCTTTCGTTGTAGCGTCATACATCCATGGCACAGCCTGTCATTGTATGGTATGGTATAGTATGGTATGGTATGGAATGGTATTGTACAGTATGGCATGGCATGTTATTGAATGGCCTGTCATGTACAGTATGGTACGGCATGGCATGTCAGTGTATTGTATGATATGGTATGGCCTGTTATTGTATAGTATGGCATGGTATGACCTGCCATTGTATATGGGATGGTATGACTATCACAGTATGGTATGGTATGGTATGGTATGGTATGGTATGGTATGGTATGCAGGGGTGTGGAATTTAATAAAATATCTACTTGTCCATGGGGCAGGTTGCTTCATAAATGTACATGTCCTGAAACTAAATCCACTTGTCCCTTTTGTGCCATGTAATGCGGAGACAAATTATGGTAGCAATCTCATTATATAAGTGCTCTGAAATAGCCTCTTTGATTATGCCAGGACTCCTTCCATAGTAGGGTCTGAATACTAGCCATTCCCTTATGTTGCTACGTTTCCGCAGATCTACATACTGGGGCTGAAGGTAATGGTAAGCAATAGGGTTGGAATGCCCTTTTTAGTCTGTGCAAACCTACTAACTAGCATGTGTTAAGGGTTTTCACTAACTCTGCTCGAATTTTTTCCCCCATACTGAGAAATGCTGGAAATTTACTCCCGACAATGGCAGACATACAACTTCTTCCAGGGTTGGGAAAAAATTGGTTGGAGGGAAAGTGAACTTGCAAACACTCAGATTTTCGCATGAGCAGATCTACACCTGCATATTTGCTAATGCTAAATGCAGCTCTAAAATATTTTTTAGGAGTACTATTTTTGGCCTACTTCTGTAAAGTCTTGTGAATTCACGAAAGCAGTATATCCGCACTTAATGCAAGGACATGGGTGCACTTTTGAGACTTTAATAATTGGGCCCCTAATTAGGTCTGGAGTTAACATGACCTTTTGTGTTTATTAAAATGCCAGGAACTACTGTGGCAATGTGTGCTTTTAGAGACCAAAAACTATTTTTGCTTTTGCCAATGTTTTGTTATAATGGTGAGGCCTGGCAGCTCCCACACAAATTTGGTTTACAAAAACCATGCCAAAACAAGTCACGCATCGAAAAAACCCAAAAGCCTAACCAACAAATTCAGACCTACTGGCTTTACCATTGCTTGTTTATTTTTGTTTCCCATAATCTACAGTAGTTTAGTAAAATACTTTTTACATTTTTCTGTGAACTTTTTATTTTGAACGGAAGAGAATCATCAATCTTGCTTTCAAGCTTCTGAAAATATTTGCATCTAATCAGAGAGCATTCTGGGAGCATTATACATAGACTCATATTGCTAAACTTTGAAAACGTTTGTATACATTTTATACTGGAACCACTGTCAGTAGTGCAGTCCAAGCTTACAACATTTACTTAGAGCGCTCACCCTAATAATATAGGCTTTGCAATAATGAACCATAAATACAAATTTGAACAACATTGACATATAGACACAAATATTACCTTAACTGCATGCTTGCCTTTCCCTGGTCCATAATGTGGCACTGTAAACTGGCTCATTATTGGCAGACGCGTGGACGGGGTAGGTTTAGAGGAGGCAGCACCCAGGCGTCATTATAAGTAGCTTGTGAAGTGACTTTTACATTGCGTGCGGCTGCTCTAACTGTACGCTGTGCCTGCACATTCTTTTTGACTCCTTTTCTTTATGTTTACAGCCCGGTAACGTGCGGGCGTCCATTGCTCCTGCCAGTGGAGGTTTCTCATTGATGGGGCTAGGTAAGCACTCCCCACAGAACTAGTACACGCTTTTATTACACCATTAGCTTCCTGAATTTTTAGGAATAGCGCCCACAGTGGGAGTATGTAGGATTTTTGCGATAACTAGCAGATCTAGCTTACGTTTGTTTCTCTATTTGACACCGCTCTGGGCCAGGGCTCCACTGAGAACTTATGAATTGATTGATCTGCATGTCTCGTGTGCCTGTTTCTTTTATCTTTCGTATGTAACTGATGTGCACACAGCAGTGGCACATGATGAGACATCAAGTTGTTACTGATGCTCATACCTGTGGTTTATCTAGTTTTTCTTTTCCTAGGTTTCCATCATGCAGCTGTAGCCGCACCTTGGGTATACAGGTTACTGCCTTGCCCCGACTGTTTTAGAGGGTATTTTAATCCACCTTATTTCACGTGCACTTCATATTTTACCACTCTGGTCCTGAAGAAGCGCCAACGACCTCTATGGCGACATAGGCGCGAAACATGTTGACCGATGACCCTTGACCCCCGGGCATAATGTGCCTCTAGGGCAAGATTTTATTCAGCAGTTTTGTCTGCTAAGGGTATACAACTTAAATTTTCGCTGCATATTTACCCTTTATTAACTCTTTTTCACCTGGCACGCTCTTTCTACCCTCATTGGACCCACACCCCACACACCCGCCTGCATCATCCGGCAGTCCTCAAAAAGATCTCCGACAAAGAGACCCTTCGGGGGACCCGTAGGGAATTGCAGCACCGGCCCTACGAGGAGCAAACGCCCGATGATGAAGCATGACACCTCTTGAAAAAGGGTGTGTGAGGGCATTAGAGGACAAATAAGTGGTCTTCCATCGCATGTGTGGTCCCTCTTCACCTAGGAAGTCTTTTTTTTCCTTTCCCCTTCTTTCTATTATGCACGGGTGACTTTTTGCACCCTGACGCATGGGTGACTTTTTGCACCCTGCTCTAGGAACAGTGTCCCCTTGTTGGTTTAGATATAGGTATAAGGAGCATGGACACTGGACCTTAACCAGCTCCTGGTCCCCCCCCTCTCTTTTTTGATATAAGTAAAGCACGGCGGTTCAGCCGAGGGACCTTACTTTTGTTATTCTCTTTATTCTCCTCTTTTCTACAGACACACGAGGCATGTATGTTGATGTTGGGGCTGTCTTTTTACTCCCCCTTGGCTAACTCACCGTGGCGACATGTGTTGACTCAGAGGGTCCGCTTCACTAGCATACTTCTACTTTATTAGCCAATGCGCAGGTATTGGGGACTAGTTCTCCCTTGGAACGCACATGCTCATTGCGCTCCTGCTTCTGCGCATGCGCACTATGGTTGAACTTTTGAAGGTATCCCGGAAATAGTAAACGCCCCTCTCCTGACCCCAGTGCTTTATGAGCATCGCGTTCTGCCATCAGTCGCTCATTATTGGCAGACGCGTGGACGGGGTAGGTTTAGAGGAGGCAGCACCCGGGCGTCATTGTAAGTAGCTTGTGAAGTGACTTTTACATTGCGTGCGGCTGCTCTAACTGTACGCTGTGCCTGCACATTCTTTTTGACTCCTTTTCTTTATGTTTACAGCCCGGTAACGTGCGGGCGTCCATTGCTCCTGCCAGTGGAGGTTTCTCATTGATGGGGCTAGGTAAGCACTCCCCACAGAACTAGTACACGCTTTTATTACACCATTAGCTTCCTGAATTTTTAGGCATAGCGCCCACAGTGGGAGTATGTAGGATATTTGCGATAACTAGCAGATCTAGCTTACGTTTGTTTCTCTATTTGACACCGCTCTGGGCCAGGGCTCCACTGAGAACTTATGAATTGATTGATCTGCATGTCTCGTGTGCCTGTTTCTTTTATCTTTCGTATGTAACTGATGTGCACACAGCAGTGGCACATGATGAGACATCAAGTTGTTACTGATGCTCATACCTGTGGTTTATCTTGTTTTTCTTTTCCTAGGTAGCGATCAGGAGCTGTTTCCATCATGCAGCTGTAGCCGCACCTTGGGTATACAGGTTACTGCATTGCCCCGACTGTTTTAGAGGGTATTTTAATCCACCTTATTTCACGTGCACTTCATATTTTACCACTCTGGTCCTGAAGAAGCGCCAACGACCTCTATGGCGACATAGGCGCGAAACATGTTGACCGATGACCCTTGACCCCCGGGCATAATGTGCCTCTAGGGCAAGATTTTATTCAGCAGTTTTGTCTGCTAAGGGTAAACACCTTATATTTTCGCTGCATATTTACCCTTTATTAACTCTTTTTCACCTGGCACGCACTTTCTACCCTCATTGGACCCACACCTCACACACCCGCCTGCATCATCCGGCAGTCCTCAAAAAGATCTCCGACAAAGAGACCCTTCGGGGGACCTGTAGGGAATTGCAGCGCCGGCCCTACGAGGAGCAAACGCCCGATGATGAAGCATGACACCTCTTGAAAAAGGGTGTGTGAGGGCATTAGAGGACAAATAAGTGGTCTTCCATCGCATGTGTGGTCCCTCTTCACCTAGGAAGTCTTCTTTTTCCTTTCCCCTTCTTTCTATTATGCACGGGTGACTTTTTGCACCCTGACGCATGGGTGACTTTTTGCACCCTGCTCTAGGAACAGTGTCCCCTTGTTGGTTTAGATACTGTAAACTGGCAGCCAAAGGGTTTGTGCTGCAGGGGGTTGGGCCTACATGTCACAAGGACATAATGCATACGGGCGTCGGGCTATAGGAATTCCACATCCCTGGGTATGGTACGGTGTATCATTGTATAGTATAGTATGGTATGGTCTGGTATTGTATAGTATGGCATGGTATGACCTGCCATTGTATATGGTATGGTATGACTATCACTGCATGGTATGGTATGGTGTATCATCATTGTATAGTATGGTATGGTATGGGGTTGTAGTGGTATGGTATGGAATGGTATGGCCTATTGTATGGTGTGTTATGTTATTGGCTGTAATTGTATAGCGCCAAGAAACCGATGGTGAAAGTGCGCGGTATAAATATTTTAACATAACATAACATATAGTATGGTATGGCTTTTCATTGCGTACTATGGTATGCTATGGTATGGTATGGCCTGCCACTGTACAGTATGGTTGGGTTGTCATTGTATACAAATTGGCCTCTACTAATGTTTGCAGATGACATAGTCTTTATTGACTTAAATCCAGTAGTCTCCATATAAATCTAAACTATTTCCATTAATACTCACTCTCAAATTGCATGACAATAACCTCTAACACATCCAAAACAATTATACTTGTGGGTCCGCGTAGATCCTGGGATTTAGACAATGTACAAATTGAGAGAGTTCCTGAATTTCACTTATCTTGGAGCAGTCTTTAAGCACCACCGACCAGTCCCAGCACCAAAGAAAATGGGCAATAGCATGTGGAAATGGGATAAATATATTTTTTAACACAAGAAGAAGACTAATGCAACCACTAAAATGTGCTTGCAGAGCTAAAGTACCCTCCATGCTACTATGTAGTATCACATCATGGACTGCGAACACATAAAAAAATGAGAATAGTAGAGACAATAAGTTGGTACCCATTAATCTCTATCAGAAAGAGTGCAAAAATGCAATTGATTAAAACCTAGTAGGAATTGAAAACAAATTTAGCAGTATAAGGTTGATGGTGCTGATTGTATCAAGCACTTCAAGGCTCTGTAGGTCCCATGTACTTGCAGCTCTAATTGAGCAAAAACTTAAAATCACATTGCCTACAGCCATGAACACTCTAGACCTAAATGAGAAGACATTATTTAAAATTTCTACCAGAAGTGCTTTAATGAAGATTTTAACATTTAAAAGTCAAGCAATAAGCAGTGTTAAAGAGTATCCATTGTACTGTTTTTTAGAAACAACTTTCATTGGTACTGTTTATTCAATATTTAAATTTAAAAAGTGGTTTCAGTTTGAGAAACCCAATAATTTAGAAATTATATGTTTTTTCTTGAACCTATGCACAGGGGGATTCCACTAGAAGATAACAAGGCATCACTGAACAAAAAACAAGGACTAATCAGACAAGTAATGCATGCAGGTAGAGATACAGTACAATAAGCATGTGGTTTTAATCTGTTGTTCTTTATAGTTGTTACAGACCCATATTATTCATTTAATGTTCTTAGGTTTGGTCTGTAAAACAACTTCAGAGGCATTATGACTGATCTATCTCCCGAATCAATCAAGTCAACGTTTGACTATTTTTTAGTTGTGTTTTTTTAAGTTTTTGCATTTCTGAGCTGGATTTACACTGTTTTAACTCTATACTATTAGGATTGTCTTGTGTTTTTGTCTTTTTTTATTTAAATCTATTATCAAAACAAATAAAATCATATATTTTCTTTCCCGATTATGCAGGACTGCGAGTCCCATAATGCAAAGAAAACCAGACTGAATGAGCAACTCCGGTGCAATATCTCACTACAGATGTGTGATCTCAATCAATTAATCAATCAAACTGTATTTATATAGCACAGCTTATCACCTGTGAGGGTATCCAGGTGCTGGGCTGTGGGCCTCAGACGAAGAGTCAGGCCTTGAGTCCCTTCGTGAGGTCTGCCAAAGAGGGAGCTGTTTGAAGGTGGAGGGGAAGGGCGTTCCAGGCTTTGGCAGCAAGGTAGGAGAATGTTCATCCTCCAATGCGGCAGCCCTCCTCGCTCACCTCACCCTCCTGTGCGAGGGCGAGGTGAGTGGAGTGGGGGTTTCTGGGTGGACGGTGGAAGTTCCGATCATTGTTCATGTAGGGCTTTGTAGGCGTGGGTTAAAAGTTGAAATGGCATCTATTCTGGATGGGGAGCAGATGGAGGTCTTGCATGCGCTCAGAGATGTGGGTCCTTGTGAGTACGTTGAGGATCAGTCTGGCTGCTGCGTTCTGGATCATCTGGAGTCTTCTCATGAGTTCGCTAGTGGTGCATGCATAGAGTGCATTGCCGTGGTCCAGATGGCTGGTGATGAGGGCCTGCATCACTGTTTTCCTGGTGCCAGTGGGTAGTCATTTCAAGATTCTGAGGAGCATGCAGAGTGTGTGGAAGCAGGCTGAGGAAAAGGCGCTGACCTGTTGTTTCATGGAGAGTTTGCTGTCTAGGATCATGCAGAGGTTTCATGTGTGATCTTTCAGAGTGGGGGTGGGTCTGAGTTCTGATGGCCACAAGGAGTTGTCCTAGAGTGTGGTGTAACTTCAGAAAATCAGTAGTTCCGTTTTGTCCATGTTGAGTTTCAGGCAGTTGTTTTTCTTTCAGGCTGAGACGTTCTTCATGTGTTTGTGGAATTTGGTTTTTCATCGTCATCGGATCCGCTGAGAGCGAGTGGACAAGCTGGATGTCATCAACATAGGATATGATGTTGATGATGTGGGCTCTGACAATGTCTGCTAGGGGCGTCATATAGATTTTAAAGAGGGTGGGACTGATGGATGAGCCTTGCAGGATGCAGAAGATGGTGTTTTTGGTTCTGATCTGGTGCAGTCAGTTGATGAGTGTGTGATGGGAAACGGTCTCGAATACAGCGGAGTGGTCGAGAAGGATCAGGGCGGCTGATTCCCCTCCATCGAGTATGGTGCAGATGTTGCCTTTCGAGGTGATCAGGGCCGTGCTGTTGTTGGCTCTGAATCCTGATTGGGAGGGGTCTAGAAGGTTGTTTCTCTCCAGGTGTTCAGTGAGTTGGAGGTTGATGGCCTTTTCCAGGACTTTTGCAGGGAATGGGTGGAGCGAGATGGGGTGATGGTTCTGGAGGTCGTTGGGGTCTCAGGAGGGTTTTTTGAGGAGGGGTAGGACCTCTGAGTGGAGTGTTTCCAGGCATCCGGAAAGGTGGCTGTGATGACGGAGGTGTTGAGGATGGTGGTTGAGCTGGTGGTAGATCTCTTCGTTTCCAAGGTTGAATGGGGGTACGTGTCAGTGGGTGCTCCCAAGGGTATGGAGTTCTCTAAGGCCTTGGTGTTTTTGTGCTGAGTTATTCCTATGTGGTGAGTGGAGTGGGTGGTCGACTGCTGTCATTTCAGGAGTGGGGAGTGTTGAGGAGATCAGTCGCTTGGGGATTGAAGATCCTGCATATGGTGGCTATCTTGTTGAGGAAGTGGTCTGCAAGAGTGCTGCAGAGTTCATGTGAGGAAGGTATTGAGTTTGCTGTGGTTGATGGGCAGGTGAACTCTCTGATGATGGTGAAGAGTTGCTTTGTCTGGTTGGTGCTGGCCTGGATGAAGTGTGTCAGGGCTCTTTTTTTGCGGCTTTGTGTAGGTGGTGGTAGTTGTTGAGAGTAGACTTGAAGATAGCTTGATCCTTGTGGTTTCTGCTGAATCGCCATTTCCTTTCCAGTTGTTTGCAACTGCGTTTCGCAACGCTGACTTCTAGGGTGTACCAGTTGGCACGTTTGGAGGGTGCGAGCATTCTGGCTGGTTTGGTGGGGGCTACACGGTTGGCTGCGTCGGTGATCCAGGTGTTGAAATTCTCTATTGCCTGGTCCAGGTTGGTGGAGGTGTCGGGCTGAGAGAAGCTGAGGGCGTTAGTCCCTTGGTGCTGACTGACCTTGGTCCAGTAGCAAAAAGGGGTGCAGTGGTGGTCGGGGGTAGTGCAGGGGTATCCAGTGATGTTAAAGTGTATAATGAAATGATCGGACCAGGTGAGTTCCGTGGTGTGGCTGTATCTGATTCTTTTGCTGGACGGGAAGACGGGGCCCAGTGTGTGTCCAACTCTGTGCGTGAGGTCTGAGCCCATCTGCTTGATGCCAATGTTGTACATTAATTCCAGGAGGCCGGTTGAGTTGGTGTCTGTGGGGTCATCTAGATGGAAGTTGAGGTCTCCCAGGATGATGAAGTGTTCGGATTCAATAGGGTTTGGGGAGGTAAATTCCGGGATGGAGTCTCTGAGGCTGGTTCATGGTCCTGGGGGTTTGTACACAAGGGTGCCATTGATGGTGGTTTTGTATTTTGTATGGAGCTGCAAATTCAGGTGCTCAATGAATGACGTGGTTTTATCTTTGGTGGTTGTACAGATGATTGCTTCCTTGTGTATGATGGCGATGCCTTCTACTTGTCTGTTGGTGCATCTTGTATCCACTGGATGTTGCAGTGGCAATGTCTGGGGCTGCCGCAGGGGTGAATTGGGTCTCTGTGATGAAGGTCACGTCAGGGGCGAGTTGGAGATGGTGTCTCAGACTTCCATTGTGTGTTTTCACAGCGATCTGGCATCGATCAGAAGACACCTGAGTTGATCCGGTGGTGTCTCAGCCGGCGGGGGCAGCTTAATGCAGGATCATGCGGGGGCAGTGGGTCCTCAAGTGGAGGGGAAATGGCAGCGGAGACTGGTGAAAGATCCTGCTGTGGAGCTGGGAGATGCGAGGCAGCAGTTGTGGTTGCATCCGAGGTCTAGGGCGCTGAGATCTGCAGCAGTGTATCTGTGGTGTTCCTGGCGCTGGGCGCTGTCCAGGTGCGGACAGGAGCGGACGGGTTTGCCTTTGACGCGCTGGTGGCGCCCGCTGCACAGCTGCGCTGCTGCCTCCATTTAGTTGGTCCTGGGAGAGTGGAAAAGCGGGAGAACAGTAAAACATCATCAGGAATTGCGCATGAGACAGGAACCTGAGGGCAACTGGAACCTTGAGGGCGGCTGGGGACTGGGATGGTGGCTGTGCAGGCTGCACTACTGCAGGCTGGCTGTAGGCAAGGCAGGTGTCGGTGCTGCCTGGCTTCTAGCATCAGTCAGGAGGAGGCGAACGTCATAGTGGAAAGCTCTCTTGAGCTAGTCAAATCTTTCAGAAATACAACGAAGTGCACAGCCACTAAAACAATATCTGTTCAGTTATATTGGCATTTGTGATATCTAGGTGTAGTCCTTCTTCTTTTGTTGGCGGGTAGTGTCATATTTCTTCTGTGTTCACGGTCAGTGCCAATAGTTAGTTCTACTTCTTTGTTTCAAGCCTTACCTGGTTTTTGGTTTTGAAAATCTGTTACCCTACTCCTGTCTCTCTGTTTCTGATTGTCTCATACACAGTTCCCATTCAGTTTTCATTTGACTTGAAAGCTGTGTATTATCCCCGTGATTTCTCCACATCCTTCTCAGTGTGCTATGTATTTGGATGGAGAAGGTGGGAGTGGTGCTCTACGTAACCTTTAAAAGATGAAGCCCCTTTTTTAATCTAAGAATAATAGTATAGGTTCACTCTCTAACACCTCTCACTGCATATTTTCATGACAGAATAATGGGCTAGATGTCCAAAGCATTTGTGATTCGGAAATCTGTCGCAAATCTGCTTGCGACTCAAAAAGTGGCAATTTGAGATATAGGAAAGCCATTCAGAATTTCTTTTTTGCAATGTGACAGTTTAGTGAATCGCTAATTTTTGTGACCCAAGTTTTCAAATCGCTGTTATAGAATCTATGATTGAGACTCTCAAATGGTACTTTAAAACCTGTCCCAATTAGTGAGTAGTTGCAAATAGGCCCGCTTGTACATGCAGTTTAGCACCAATTCAAATCAGGTGGTCACTGTGGGCAAACTATGAAAGCTGGCCAGTATGCATCAGGGGTTTCCACAACGGCTGCATTGTATGTGATTACGAGGATGCAAATACTGGCTGCTCACCAGAGGAAGAGGCAGAGACAGAAGAGAAATTTCAGAGTCAGGCAGGTCATTTTCCAGCAAACTGAGTGGTTACCCCCACTTTTTTCTAAATGTAAGACTGTTTTTGACTAATCTGACTGGGATCCTGCTAATCAGGAACCCAGTCTATCTGCTTTCTCCCTAAACTGTTAAAACATGTACTTTGGTACACTCCAGTTTGGATACTGGGGTACCCTTGTCAGTCCCTCGTATGTGGTACCCATGTACCCAGGGCATAGGTCCCCCAGAGGTCTCCCATGGGCTGAAGCATGTATTATGCCACCCACGAGAGGCCATGCAGAATTGAACCTACAGGCCTGCCATTGAAGCCTGTGTAAGTTGGTGCATGCACCACTTACTTAAAATATAGGTTTACTATATCTAAGGGTCACTGCACTTTAAAACCTATAAGTCACCCCTATAGCAGGCCTTAACAATCCTGAAGGCAGGGTGCTTGGTTCTAAGTGAGAGGGTCCACTGCATGAGCAGGACACCCCTGCCGTCTACGGAGTCCATTCTCCCGGGTTGTCAGTGAGGCAGCCATTTATGACATATAGAGTGGCATTATACGACCGCGTGATGACCAACTCTAAAACGGCTGAAACAAACCCTATTGTGTTTGGTGTCAAACATGTTGGAATCATACCCCACACCGGTAACCGGTGTGGGAGGTAGGATTCCACCCCTCAGAAGCGAGCTTCGTAGGGTCCCTGGTGTTTCCGGTACCAGCCTTATAGTCCCAGACAGCACAAAATGGTTGCTGCCGACCAGAGACACATTTCTGCCCTCCTACCGCTGAGCCAAGCTCGAGCAGGGAAAGGCAGAACAATACGCATCCTGTCACAGGCAGGTATGACCACCTATCAGACAGGATTTAGTGTATTAGGGCTGTGTTGGTGCGCTTGCAAGCGACTGGAAGTCTGCATGAGGGGCACATTTGTTGTCCCTGTGCATAGTCCAGTTCAAACCAGTTCTGGGAGCCATTGGCTCCCACCCTGGCGCGAAACTGGACAAAGGACATGAGAGTAACCTCCCCACTGTCAGGGTCCCCTGAATCTGACCAACCCTCTCCCGTGGGTACTTAAGGGTGTACCTGGCTGTAGGACCCTAGATTCGACGTGGACAAGATTCTGAACCAGAAACCACTGAACTTCGACTGTCTGGACACTCTGGACTTCGTTTGGGTCCGTCTTCGTCTCCCTCTCAGTCTAAAGCGTTGTCTGTGCCCGTGCTCCATACAGGCTGTGTGCAGGACCTGTGAAGCATCAAGGACTCCTGTGCCTCCGGCCTGTGAGTCCACTTGAGGTTCAACTTTGCTTTTCTTGGGCCCCCTGGTTGCTCCAGGCCTGCCGTGACTCTCCTTGCTGTGGTGAGTCTCCTGGATCTTTCTGGTCTGACCTGTAACCCTCTTTGACCTTCTGCGTGGGTTGCCGTTGCTAAGGCTTGTTGGTGCTCCCGCTGGACACCGATCCCTCAGCACTCGACATCCTTTGTGGGTCAGTTTGCATCTGGCTCCTGGTTGTCCTCGACATCTCCTGGTCTCCGTAGCTGCAGAGTCAAGGACTCCCTCTATGCACTCCTGAGTGACTCAGACTCTGTCCTCTCTGCTTTCAGGTACTCTTCAACAAGAATCCACCTTTGGATTCCAACAGACACTTTTCTTCCTTCCAGCAGCGGCTCTTCTTCCAAGTCCTCCATTGGGTTAGACTGCGGTTTTCGACACCACTTCAGTCCTATGCACCTGGCTTCCCTGGGATAGGTAACTCTGGTACTTCAGTATCCGCGGGTGGGGTGGCTCTCCAACCTTTTGTCTCCCACGGGGTTTCTTCGAAGTCCAATGGGAAGGGTCCTTAAACTCTAAAACTTCAACCACGACTTTCCCATAGAATTTTCAGAGTTCCCACACTGCACGTATCCTCCGTGGGGTCCCTACTTACGCACCTTGGGTGGGTCCTTGGGGTCCCAGCGATTCTATGTCCTCTCAACACTGTCTTGACTCGAGTCATGCTTCTTATTCCACTATTCCACTATTTTAGTATATGGTTTGGTCCCCCTCTGTGGCCCACTGTGTATTAGTGCTATTTACTTTCATTTCTGTGCTACAGTATTGTGTGCTTCTCTCGGGGTACGAGATACTGTGTCATACTAGAAAGTGTCATATTAATAAATATATATTTTTAATACTACTGTATCGTTCTCCTTTCATTTAACCAATACTATAAGGTTGCATTCTGCTTAACATTCCTTCAAGACTAAGCCTGAAGGCTGCTCTCCACAGCTACCACATGAATAGCTGTATAAGGTTATCTTTGACCTCTTAAATCACCATAAGGGTTGTTTGGACTGGTGCAAGATGCCCACTTTAATTAGTGGACAGCATATACCAGGCCATCTTCTCACACTGAGGAGGACATTTTTGACAAATGCAAGCTAAATAGTGCTGTAATATGGGAGTTATTGAACTTTTAAAACCACATCTAGAAAGCAGTACTCTGCGCAGCAATTCTGTTCCCAACCATGTTTAAGTCTTGTGCTCTTTACACCTTTTGGTCTCCGGCAGTTAGCAGGGTGTTATTGTTGTTGCTGATGGGGTGTGTCAACGTGCACTTTCACATTTATTTCTGCAGATTTCTAGATGGCATGCTTATCTATATCTACTGCTATATATACCTACCCATAAATGCAACGGAAATTCAAAGCGCACAATTAATTTTTTACAGGATTGCTACATTTTCCCATGTCATAGTGTGTATAGATGGATCACATGTTCCCATTTGACCTCCATCTCATCTTGAATATCTGTTTACAAACAGGAAAAACACACATTCCCTCAATATTCAAGTGGTGTGTGACAATTTAATAACTGATATTGTGTCACAGTACCCGGGAAGCACGTGGAATATACAGATGGCTGGGAAGAGGGGAGCTTGATGACAGCTAATTATTAGGTAATTATATTAAATATAATGACATGTTTGTGGCAATCAAATAATACAAATCAAATAAAACTCACAGCCATTTGTTTGTTTCAGGTAAAAGTGTGTATTCCCTACGTCCTTGGATTTTGGCACAATACCTATCCTTCACAACCCAAAATGAAAGGCGGTACAATGCAGCACGTCATCACACAAGGGCTGTGATTGAGAGGGCATTTGGGCTTTTTTTCTGGTGCCCATATGAAAGTGGAGGTGCCTCACAATATGGTCCGGAAACTGCATGCAAGATAGTGGCGACGTGTGCCATGCTACACAATATTGCGACTAGGAGAGGCCTACAGATCACCTTGTCTGATCCAGAGGATGAAGCTCCTGAGCCACCTGTTTAGCAGCCTACGGAGAAGAGTGGAGCAGTGGAGGGGAGATGGCAGCAGGACCACATTGTAAGGGTGGGCGCAGTGCTCCGCTCCGCCCGCGGAGTGTGCGTAGTACTGCCCACTTCGCGCTTCGCAAAGTAGGCGTAGCAGGGGCAGACTACGCACACCCAGCGGCGGAGCAGAGTTGTCCGCCGCCCGCCTCCCTTCCGCCCTCATTTTACACTTACTTAGAAACATTACATAAAGAAAATTACTTACCTGAGCTGCCGCGTCCCGGAGCTCCATCGTGCTGCTTCCTGGATAGCTTCTTCCTCACGAATGCGCATGCGCGGGCGTCTGCGCATGCGCATTCGTGAGGAAGAAGCTATCCAGGAAGCAGCAAGATGGAACCCCGGGACGCGGCAGCTCAGGTAAGTAATTTTCTTTATGTAATGTTTCTAAGTAATTGTAAAATGAGGGCGGGAGGGAGAGGGGTGGTGCGTAGTGGGGCTACGCGAAGTGTGCGGGTGGGCGTAGATTTGCCCCCACTCCATAATGCTTCACGTAGCCTCACTACACCCACTACGCCCAGGGCTGCCACATTGCCAATAATTACTTTTCAAGGTAAGACATATGTGAAAGTACAAGTAAAATAAAATGTACAACACTTGTTTTGCAGCTTCAAAATACAGAAACATTTAATGTCAGGTTTTCTATAAAAAATGTTAACCCATTTTTTGCTGTCACTTGCAAATGTTACATAATGTCCACCTCGCATGTCACTTACATCACCAAAAACAAAAATATACAGTACTAGCAATACTTCATGTCCTGTGCCCTTCACTGCTTCTTGCGGCTGCATCTAGAAAGCGGTGTTCCCTAATGTTGAGCAGCATGAGTGCAGCTGCTGCGTCTCAGTGAACATGCATCTGTGGCAGAGATGCTGCTGATGCTAGATATTTCCTCACTATCTTGAGGTTCTAAACATGCCACACCAGCTATTTGGCCATTTTGTAGTTCCTCAGCTGCAGAGGTAATCTGCCCGTAGCCCCTTTTAAAGTGCCCGATTTCAACCTGGAGACTAACTGTGCGCCTAGATAAGATTGAAGTGTCATGTGCCTGTCTCCCAATTGAATGGGTAAATCATCCGTTCTGGCTGTAGTGTGTGGAGTCTTCTCAATGGTAGAATGTAAGGCTTGTTGCTAGGATGGAATGTTGCTCTTTGAAGAAGAGTAGTTGATGCTGTGAAGCTGGAAGAGCAAGCTGGAGGTACATGTACTTGCATACTACCAATAAAGACAACCAACTTTACTTCTGTGTTGGAGTGGATCTTTACATTGGCGACGAGTGAACCAATCTGTGCAGGGGCAGACATCAAGTACCTCCACCCCTGGATGAATTATCAAGATACCAAATTCCTGGTATGTACTTTGTATTCTACAAGAATCCAGTGTTTCTACATTTCTCCATTCTGTTCTACTATTAGGCACTGGGTCAAGACTGATTTGCATATGGCTGAGTTCAAACTGGAATGGCATGGTGTGCAAAACAACGATGGATTTAGGCCCAGATCTCTGTACTGGGGTGAATGTATGACATTGTTCTGCATTCTGTCCATCAACTGTTGTTTTAAGGTCTCATCTGACCCAGCGCATGCGCTGGTCTGGCGAGGCTTTTAGTGAGGGCTTAAAAAAATGCTGCCATGGCCGGCCTAGGGCTCGAGTGCATGTGCGCGGGTGCGCGCTTACGATCAGAGGCGCCATATGGCTTTCCTCGTTATGCTCATTAAGCGCATCGCTCGCCGCGCTTGATCGCGATCACTTTTGCAGCCGCTTTGCTGCTGCCATTGCTTGTTTTTCTTGCTTACTGTCCCGTCTTTTCCTCATGCCTGGCAACTCGTCTATATCCTTGCTGTATTCTTCAGCATCGTGAGTCATGACGAGTGAATTGTGCGTCTCTGGGCTTTAAATACCTTTTAGTGAGCCTGTTTTTCTGTCTTCTGCAGGTCGCTTTAAAAACACAAACCACACTCCAACCAAAACCACAAGCCAAAAGAAGTGTCCCATCCCAAAGAATGCCACGTTTGAAACTTCTCTTTATTTCAATCACTCAATCCATCAATCAGAGTACTTGTAAAGCGCGCTACTTACCCGTGAGGGTCTCAAGGCGCCGAGGGGGGGGGGTGCGGTGCTGCTACTGCTCGAAGAGCCAGGTCTTGAGGAGTCTTCTGAAGGCGAGTAGGTCTTGGGTCTGCCGTAGGTGGGTAGGGAGGGTGTTCCAGGTCTTGGCGGCGAGGTAGGAGAAAGATCTGCTGCCGGAGGTCGTTCGTTGGATGCGGGGGACAGCGGCGAGGGCGAGGCTGGTGGAGCGGAGCTGGCAGGTGGGGGTGTAGAAGCTGAGTCTGCTGTTCAGGTAGGCTGGTCCGGCGTTGTGGAGTGCTTTGTGTGCGTGGGTGAGGAGCTTGAAGGTGATCCTCTTGTCGACGGGGAGCCAGTGTAGGTCTCTCAGGTGGGGGGTGATGTGGCTGCGGCGGGGGACGTTGATGATCAGTCGGGCTGAGGCGTTTTGGATGCGTTGTAGTCGTCGTAGGTGTTTGGCTGGAATTCCTGCATAGAGTGCATTGCTGTAGTCCAGTCTGCTGCTGACGAGGGCCTGTGTCACCGTTCTTCTTGTTTCGGTCGGGATCCACTTGTAGATCCTGCGGAGCATGCGGAGGGTGTTGTAGCAGGAGGAGGAGACGGCGTTGACCTGCTTAGACATGGAGAGGGAGGAGTCGAGGATGAATCCTAGGTTGCGTGCATGGTCGGTGGGTGTTGGTGCTGTTCCCAATGTGGTCGGCCACCAGGAGTCATCCCAGGCTGAGGGGGTGGGTCCGAGGATGAGGACCTCAGTCTTGTCCGAATTCAGCTTCAGACGGCTGCTCCTCATCCAGTCGGCGACGGCCTTCATTCCCTCGTGGAGGTTGGTTTTAGCGGTGTGTGGGTCCTTGGTGAGGGAGAGGATGAGCTGGGTGTCGTCGGCGTAGGAGATGATGTTGAGGTCGTGATGGCGGGCCACTTGTGCGAGGGGGGCCATGTAGACGTTGAACAGCGTCGGGCTGAGGGATGAGCCCTGGGAGACACCGCAGAGGATGTCGGTGGCTTCGGATCGGAAGGGTGGGAGGCGGACGCTCTGGGTTCTGCCGGAGAGGAAGGATGTGGTCCAGTCAAGGGCCTTCTCTTGGATTCCAGCTTCTAGAAGGCGTGTCTTTAGAGTGAGATGGCAGACCGCGTCAAAGGCGGCTGACAGGTCCAGGAGGATGAGGGCTGATGTTTCGCCGTTGTCTAGTTGGCGCCTGATGTCGTCTGTGGCGGCGATGAGGGCTGTCTCGGTGCTGTGGTTTCGTCTGAATCCGGACTGGGACGGGTCCAAGATGTTGTTGTCTTCCAGGTGGCGGGCCAATTGCATGTTGACGATTTTCTTGATGACCTTCGCCGGGAACTGGAGCAGGGAGATGGTCCGGAAGTTCTTGAGGTCCTTGGGGTCTGCCTTGGGCTTCTTGAGGAGGGCGTTGATTTCGGCATGTTTCCAGCTTTCCGGGAATGTTGCTGTTTTGAAGGAGATGTTGATGACCTTCCGTAGTTGGGGTGCGATGGATGCGTCTGCTTTGTTGAATACGTGATGTGGGCACGGGTCTGATGGAGATCCTGAGTGGATGGAGTTCATGACCTTGCGTGTCTCGTCGTCATTGACGTTGGACCAGGAGGTCAGGCGGTTGGCGCTGGTGGTGTTCACGGGGGAGGTGGAGTCTGGCGTAGTCGGGGCGGTCGCGGTGTTGAAGCTGTCGTGGATGTCAGCGATCTTGCGGTGGAAGAAGATGGCTAGTGAGTCACACAGTTCTTGTGAGGGCGGGATGTCGTTGGCATTGGCGCTGGGGTTGGAGAGTTCCTTTACGATGCTGAAGAGCTCTTTGCTGTCGTGTGCGTTTTTATTCAGTCGGTCTTTGAAGGAGGATCTCTTGGC
This sequence comes from Triturus cristatus, assembly GCF_964204655.1. Taxonomy (NCBI): domain Eukaryota; kingdom Metazoa; phylum Chordata; class Amphibia; order Caudata; family Salamandridae; genus Triturus; species Triturus cristatus. The sequence continues at coordinate 342,435,870 of NC_140592.1, read as the reverse complement.
TAATCTGATGAGGTGGTGATGTCTGCGGGTGGCGTCCTTGTGGGCTGCGAGGTTGTCCGGTGTGCGTTCGTGGAACCATATCTTCTCCAGTTTCCGGCATGCGCGTTTGGAGGTCTGGAGCTCGTCGGTGAACCAGGTGGCTCTCTTGCTGGTGTGGCTGTTGGAGGGTTTCTTGAGCGGGGCGAGGGTGTTGGCGCAGTCGTCGATCCACTGTCTGAGGTTGCGGGCTGCGGTGTTTGGGTTGGTGGGGTCGGTGGGTGGGTTCTGGGCGAGGGTGGTGATCAGCTGGTCTTCGGTGACTTTTTAAATATATTTAATATATTGTTATTGACTTTTTGACAGCCCTGCTGTGCCCCCACCAGCGATCATCACTGAAGGGTGGGAACGCGTCTGTTGTTTCAAACGCGCGGCCAATGCTTGTTCATTTAGCGCTTCATGCTGCCCAACGAGCCGCAGCCGCACGTTTGCAAATGGGTGTCTTTTAATGAGCGCCGCGTTGTGCTTCCACAGAGTTTCGTGATACCACCCCCCGTAACTTGCCTCCTGATTTGACCCTCTTGTGTGGCGGCGCACGCTCATTGAAGACTCTCCGACCTGCAAACACCGTCTCCTGATTTTAACCCTGGGTTTATCAGGCTTCAGGCCCCTGTTCTCCTGCATCGTCGATTGGTGGTTTCGCACCGGAGAGCTCCAGGTCGGTTCACTCCCACTCCAGTCCCAGGGTTGCCTGGCGGGTGACCCTAGGGGGTACGGGAATACAAGTGTGGCTGGGGGAAAATGGCAGTGTGTTCCTGGAGACTACTGCAGCGGGCCTGGGTCAGTGTAAAGTTACAAGGTGACTCAGTTTGCTGCCGGGGCACCATCTTCCTTTCAACTCATCTGTGTACATTCAATAGTAGTGAACCAAGACCCCCCACTCCCAGAATGCATTTGTTTAAAGTAAATACGGACTTCAAATGTCATTCTCGACGACGTGGGATTATCTCGTGACAGCCCCCCTCCACCACATCCCTCCCGTTGGCCGTGCACAGTCATTGTTATTGTTTGCAGCAGCCAAGTGTTGTTTGTTTTAGACTTAGGTGTCCAACACCTCCACACCCATCTCCCTACCTGCCACAGCATCCGGTTTCAGCTTCTAATAGCATATCTCCTAAATTGCTGTCGCAAATGAACAGGGTTAAATTGTCATATTTCGTGTAGATACTTTTCACTGCCATCTGTTTCTTCATAGCCAGTTGGACATTTCACGGAGTTACACGCTCGCCACTAAAATGTGACATAATTAGTGTGCAGACCATGGGATCCGTGTTCGCCTCAGGTTCACGTCTTTCGAACATCTAAAATCGTGTGCACTTAAAACATGCCTGAAGATGGGTGAGCCCCCCTTTTGTGTTTCTTCTTGATTAAATTTCCAGCACTGGTGTTCGTATATGACGTGATTTACTTAGAAATGTTTGCTACCACATACACTCTTAAAAGCCCCAGTCACGTGCAGCAGTGGCACTGTTTCTGCCTCAGGCATGTGCCCGCGTGAGTGCATTCTGTGCCCATGGCCCTTCATTACCATTTTAGTGTGTTTGTTAGTCACGCACAATTCATGCCGCTGTTTCGTTGCCAACAGGATATGCAGTTAAGTGTCTGTTCTTTGCCGCCATTCCAACTCACCGCTCTTATCACTCACTGCACGCTACTATCTCCCACCTTCCTGGGCAGGCCTCTGTCCATCGCTCAGTCACTGTATGTGGCTGAATGTAAACAGAATCGACATTGCTGCTCCCCAGGACCGCTGCCATGGGCACCACTCGCCTCTCCAGGATGGGAGGAGAGATTCCAGTTACAAACCCGGAAGTTGAAGGGCACAGGGCGTCTCGAGACAACACTTGACCGTTCTTTGTGGGATACCAGCCGGTTGTAATGGGTGCACCAGAGGGCAGAGCACAAGAAAGGCGTCGACCTAAATAAAGTACCAAAGCTGGAAGTATCTCGCCTATCAATGTGTGAGTGTTTTGAGTAGGAGCGATGCCTTTTCTGGGCTATGCTTTCAAAGACCATGGACTGCAAAACTCTTTAGGTGAATTTTGTAAGTTTATAATTATCAGGAGCTTAGAGGCAGCAAGAGGCACTTTAACCAGAATCGTTTGATGGTTTGAGTTTAGCATCTCTTGCTACGGTTAGCCTTGGATCATTGCAAACATTTATAATTTTTAAGACCCTTGGGTGTTAGATGGAGGGTGGATGCTGCCCACAGATGAGTATCATGCCTCCCATCACTTCTTCCCCTACCATTCTTTGTCTTTAGGCAGTGGTTAATTTGTAAAAAGAATAAGTGCCAGGGCCCTCCCCAGGAGGCCACTTCTCCTTGCTCCACCCATTGCCGCTGTCAATTCTGCCAACTACAGTAACAACCAAACTACTAACCATCCCACTCATACAAGTGTGACTATTCTGACTATTCCAGCCCCCGAACCTATAAGACTCGCTTTGGCAGTAGGTTTTAGTCATTTTTAATGTATTTTGAATGAAAAAACATGTTGTGCTGGTCTCCAAATTAGACAAATAGCGCCACCATTCAACAGACTGTCATAAGGGGCAGTGTTGGCAATTAAGTGCTGGTGCTGAGCATGGAAACCACCAGCTCAAATTAAGCACTGCTTTATGGATGTCTGGTCTTATGCATATTGGTACCAATCCATGCATTGCTTTCTGGGCAGACAACTTTCCCAGATCTCCTCTTTTAGCAGGGAACCGTCAACCCCCATATGACTGGCTGGATCCCTTGAACCTAGAGAAAGCACTGACTGTGATTGTCAGTGCAACTTACCCAGCTGCATGGACCTTTAGACCCTGGAAGTGTACCCAACATGTTTGTTGGTTAACATTCTTTGGGGATTGTCTCTTCTCCTTTTAGAAGTGCCCCACATTAAAAGCCCCCCTTCCCCTCTCCTTCTATATCTCGCCTCTTGCCTAGGCCCTACACTATCCTCTGCTGTTGCTTTCTCTCCCTGCCATATATTGTACAGTGTTTAATTGATTTAATGCTAGGTGTGCGTTGTGCAAACCCACATGCATATAGGTATCTAAGAGTACATTGAAATGATCCAGTTGCACATATGGTGATCAATCAATATAGCAAAACACCTGCTGAGATTGCCTCTTGGGTTTGTAGTTCTCACTAATAAAGGAGGCTCCTGTGCATTTCAGTTAAACATGTTATTTGCTACGATCTGGTTAAATCTTACACACTACCAGATCGCTATTCATAGAGTTAATGTATACAATATTCTAAAGGGAACTAACCCCGAATGGAGCTGCGGGACTAAAGCAACTGGACCCCAGTGCCATATCTAGCCACCCATGGGCCCTGATGCAAGTAAAGCAAGTGCTCCGCGAAAACTAGTTGGGTAGTAAAATAAATCAACAATTGGGGTTCAACAGGACCTTCCATCGGCTACGCCCTAGTGTTACTGCACCTGCTGCATGCACCATTGATAGCTATGCCCCTCTCCAACCTACCCTCAATGAGTTCACTGACACTAGATAGCTGCCCATGCCCTTACCTTTTGGCCCTGCCACTTCTGTTTAGTATGTTTAGACTAGAACGGAAGACTGTTTTGAAAGTAAGCCTCAGGTCATATGGCGGCAAACTTGACATTTTTTGGGCTGACCATAAATGCACTGTCCACAGGATGTTCATGGTGAAGGACGGGTTTTCTTATACCCTCGTCAGGGGGTGGAAGTACAACCTGTGCAGCGGGCTGTTCATCTGTATCTGTATTACTTGCAGTGCATTTGCGATGCTTCCGACATGATACAAGTGAAAGAGGAAGGTAGAGGTGGGCGAGCAACTGAAAGCTCGAGTCAAGCTCGATCCTGAAGCCTGGTTCTGTCTCAGCTCGAAGTCCTGTTGGAACCTTAAGCCCACAACGCACATTCAAGTGGCTCCGGCTTGTTAACTTTACACAAGATGTGGCATTATGGCCAGAGCTGCAAACTTTGGAAATGGGTAATCAGGTTTGTGTCTCAGCACCAGCACAACATCCTGTAATTCTGGGCAAATCGCGTAATCTTCTTGTGCTCCAATACCTTCCGGTGAAGTTTGCACTATATTAAAACTGCAGAAAAATGCACAAAGTGGTTACAACAAAGAAGAGACAGATAACGATTTAGTGGCTGACTTGTACAAATAAAAATCAGAGGTGCTGTGGTGTTTGATAAAAATGACTACAGGAAGAGAATGTTAGGTTTACTCACGATTTCAGAACATTATAAAAAAGTCCCTTATAGTAGAATTGAGAACTTAAAAAAGGACATTGACAATATGTTGGACATAGCAAAAACAGAAGGATACATAGGCGAAGAGGAATATAAGTTCTTGCATACCAACTCCCCCATTACACCGGCACTGTATGGATTGCCAAAAGTCCATAAAGATTTAAAAAATCCTCCAATGAGACCTATCGTGAGCAGTATTGGTTCCCTTCTAGAACCTTTAAGCAAATTTGCGGATTGCTTTATTAAACCCCTTGTACAACAACAAAAATCTTATCTGAAGGATTCTGCTCATGCGATATCAGTATTTGAAGGAAAGACTTTTAACAGGGTGACTCAATTCTTGGTCACCCTCGATATCGAGGCCTTATATACAAATATCCCTCAAGATGACACCATAAAAGTAGTAAGATCATTTCTGGAAAGAACAGATCTCCATGGTGGGAATGTGGACTTTATGATACTGTGTGTAACTATGGTTCTGAAAAACAATCTTTTTTTATTCGAAGAAGATTTATTCCAACAAGTGAAAGGCACCAGCATGGGAGCCACATGTGCTCCCAGTCTGGCATGTCTTTATGTGGGCGCCTTTGAAGAGGTACATGTCTTCAATGAAGCGGCACCTTTTTTTGAGAACGTGAGTTCATGGTGCCGTTTCATTGACGACATTATCTTCGTATGGGAAGGATGCCAAACAGAACTAGAAGAATTCATAAGCTGGTTGAATCTGGGCAACCCGAACCTGAAATTTACCTCAGAGTACAGCAAAGATAGAGTTAATTTCTTAGACATCTGCATTAAAGATGAGGATGGTCACCTAGCAGTAGAGCTATATAGTAAGCCAACTGACAAGAATACCTTGTTACATTATGGGAGTTTTCATCCCAAATCACAAAGGGACAATATCCCATTCGGACAATTCTTGCGATTGCGCAGAAATTGTTCTTCAATGAAGGACTTCAACAAACACTCATATATTTTAAAATTAAAATAAAAAAATAGAGGCTATCCGCGGAAATTAATCAATCAGTCCTACAAGAGAGCGAAATATTATGACAGGGAATATATGCTAGATCAGAGTAGGGCTAAAACTAGGGACCATAAAAAAGAAAAAATTGTATTCATCAGCCAGTTTAGCGATAGGAGCAATCAAATAAAGAATATATTAAACAAAAATTGGAAAATTCTTAACGATGGACAGGAACAAAAATTGGAAAAGCCGCTATTTGCTTATAGGAAAAATAAGAACATTAGGAGTAGCCTAGTTCAAACCTACAGAAACAGTCACAGAGGAGAACAAAATACAATGTTTGGGACACGGGCAATTGGGAACCACAAATGTGGTACATGCTCAATCTGCGAACATTGTATTGTTGACAAAAGTAATGGCCAGGTGATCAAGTGCAGCGACTTAAGTAACTGTCGGAGCAAAAACGTGATTTATCTCATAATCTGCCCATGTGGCTTAGGCTACGTGGGCGAGACGAGTAGGGAATTAAGGCTAAGAATACAAGAACACAAATCCACTATAAGAACAAGAAAAGAAAATGCACCCCTCACCGAGCATTACTTGAATTATGGCCACAGTTGCAATGATCTACAGTGGTTCATCTTAGAGAAGATTTCTGGAAATAAGAGGGGAGGCGATTTAAATAAAAAAAGGAAACTTAGAGAACAGTGGTTCATATGTAAATTTAATACAGTATTAAAGGGCCTCAATTCCCGAGAAGATTGGATGTCCATCATATGCTAAAAACATCTATGACAACTGTGCATTCATAATAATAAGTGACCCACTTTGATAGCAATAAGATCTGCCAGGGGTAGAACATACATATCAAGTAGGTTTTAAGCGAAGAGTGGATCCAATGTGTGCTAAAAACATTCGGATAACTGTGTATTCATAATGATAAATGACCCAGTCTGACAATAACAAGATCTATCAGTGGGAGTGTATAAATACCCAGTAGGCCTGATGTAGTGAGATGGTGTAAAAGCTAATCTGAATCTAAGAAGTAAGAATGAGACATTGAATAAAATCTAATACATTAGATAGATTACATTAGAAAAGACATATGTCGAAAAATTAGAGTATAAACTGGACAGCTTTTCTGACCCCATTTTTAACGACATAATAAAATTGAAAAACATGAAAAAATAGTTTAGGAACGACAAGATAGACAAAAAGAACATATTAATTTTAAGGATATGGACTAAAGTATTATAGGCACAATGTGTTTACGTAACCCTATGAGAGTATGAAATCATAGATACGTGACGACTGTTTGAAGGGATTATTGTATTCCTCTAACGTTGAACAAGTGCGGTAATTGAGATCGGGGAACAATAAAGTTCTACGTTTAAAAAAAAAAAATATACAAATAAACATAGTACGTCATGACGACGTACTTGAGACGTTGCAAGTAGAAAAAATACAATAGAGATGGGAAATACGTGACGTCGGGACGCCGGAATTTAAACATTTAAAAGCCACGTTACCGGAAGCCAGAGTTGTAAGGAATAAACGAGAACCGAACGGACGGGGAGAATACGCCGCGTTACATTTTGGAAACATTAGGTAAGGAGGCTTTAAGTAACGTAGGAAGAAAACGCGAGGCCCTTGTACTGACCAAATTAGAAGTGGGTAGACGTACGGGTTGTAATTAGGGCAGATACGAACGATATCCTGCTAAAGTTTACAGCATGAGTCAGACTGGCTAACTACGGAATAAACGCTATCACCATAAAAGAATCATGACAGAATATTGAAAATTAAATAATGGTAGTTTGGGGAGGAGGGTATTCCTTCCAGAAGAAAGATAGTACACCCAGTGTCAGTCCGGAAAAATAAGGGCACAAAAATTACAGGTGTTGCTTGTTTCCTTTCTAGAAACATTTAATCAAACGACACCAAGAGAAGGAAGGCGAAAACCATTAGAGAAAATCTCCCCAGACGGTATATCTGCATATTTATACGGATGACTGTTCCAAATAGAATAAAAAGGATATAGTCTTTAAAAAAAAGGTGATGTACTCAATTATTGCGTAAAGAACTCTGTTTAATTTTTAAATTTGAAACCGTTATAACAATGTACGTTATTATTTATTAATAGGCAACTTAACATTGAAACTGAAGATGTACGGCGATTTTTGACTCAGAGTAGAATCAGAGGCTCGAGTCAAAGAGAAAGTAAGAATATAGAAGGTAGGAAGTACATTCTTTTAGAAAGATATTACGTAGAATCATGATGCTGCATTTGAGCATACGAGAGCAATCAGATGAGGAGAGTAATTCCTGAACTGTCTTGCTTTATATACATTATAGACTCGGGATTTAGAGGAAAAAGGATAACATAGAAACCAGGAGAACTGTATACTTCATTCAATAAGTATAATTGCAGAGGAAGTGCAGCATGAGTTATCTCAAGTAAGTCAGAGGTAGCAGATTAAAATAAGAATTTAGGATGATTAAGTGTGGGACAAGCATGGAGTTGTTTTAAGCATTAACGGAAGGATAGTATGTGTAATCTTTTTAATGACTGAAGTATGTCCGGTGTGAACTCACGATATTGGCATAAAAAATTGTAGACTAGATGATGGCATTGTATGGATTAGAAGAACATGAGGCTGATTGGAAGTTGGCCATTTGCTTAACAATGTAACATAATGTTTATATTTAAATTTAGAGTAATATGAGGTTGCTTGCCAGTTAGGCATTTTCACAACAATGGAGTATAACGTTTGTATTTGCATTTTTTAGATTCTGAAATTATAAACAAGAACGAGAGGAGGAACATTACTGTTATGAAAAAGAAGGCTTTATATGTAATATACCTTCGAAACGCGTCGACGCCATTGTATATAGCCACAAATTGATTTCCTCCATATCACCATAGACGTATAATTTGAAAAACGCAGTAAGGTGTATATGTCAAAAAGTTGGGGTAAAAAATTGTGGACGTGAATGACAAAGTTTTATTGTCTAGTATACACTCTCGGATAAGTAAATATTGATTGTGATGTATATGTGTTTTTAAATTATGTTGACATAGATTATTGGATACTCAGTATCTAAGAATTTTATTTTCAATGTGTTTTATGATATAATGTATGAATTAATGTCGGGTTTTTAATAAATTGAATAAGCAAATACAGCTGTTATACATCTTTTTTGTGCCAATATTGAGTAAATTGAAGTGTTTGTTTGTGAGTGGACGATAATGTTCGTAAGGGCATGTGAGGAAATCAGTTAGATAGAATCTTTTATATATTCTTCCTAAAGGACAATATTGCTTAAATTGTTCAGCTTTGAACCCTAGTCCTTTGGGTTACCAAGGGGTCCCTCTCTTCTTTCATACAAATACTGTATTTCACCAAAATTCCTTTTTCTTGATTTTCCGGTAAGAAAACACGTTCAAATTTGTGAGATCAGGATACCAGTTGTACAAAACATATTGTGTTTGATCTAATAGACTATAATCTTACTGTATAACAGGGGCTCTGACCTTTTCTGTAATGAGAACTACTTCTGATTAGTGAAAATCATGCCCAGCTTCATTGACTTTATACCTAATGTCCATAGAGCCCGATAGTATGGTTTGAACAAAGTACTGTCAATAGGGGTACTATGATAGGGCTGCCATGTGCATCTGTGAGTACATGGTCTGTGGGGATGTATGAACATGAGTGTGAAGTGATGGGATATATGTGTATGGGTGACTGAGAGCCTGTGTCATATGGTCTTGTGGCACAGGACGTACCTTTTGCCAAATGTGGCACAGTTATATGTACAACACAAACATGCAACCATTTTCTTTTAATGGGAGAAATTTGAAGTGCAGAAAAATGTTCTGCATAAATGTTCATAATAAGAAACATTTTTCTGCACTTGATGGAACATTTTTTTCCACTTCAAATTTCTCCCATTTAAAATAAGCATTGGCATAGCCAATAGATCTCGCCTTTGGGACTTTATAAGTATTTAATTCTGCAGCACAATATCCTTGGTGCAACATCAACTGTTGCATGGCTAAACACTTATAATGTCCCAAAGGCGAGACCTATTGGCTATGCCAATGCTTGTTGCATTTGTCACCCCGAGTGGGACGGATATGCCCAGACATGGGTCCTGTGCTCTCCATGCCACTGGAATCAAGCTATCCTGGCTGAAGACGGGTGAAACCCCGAAACCGGTCCTAGGATGCTTGTTTCCTGTCCAGGGAGGACCTGGCTTGGCAGTTCAGGCTGGACTGTTCCCATGAGGCACAGGGTCAAGACTGATTTGCATATGGCTGGGTTCAAACTGGAATGGCATGGTGAGCAAAAAAACGAACGATGGATTTAGGCCCAGATCTCTGTACTGGGGTGAATGTATGACATTGTTCTGCATTCTGTCCATCAACTGTTGTTTTTGCTACTATTACTTTTGTCAGCGCTTTACCAACTTCTAACTGAATATTCTTTGCCAAACTATCGCAGTGCTGAGTTGCCATCAGCAATTTCTAACTTGGACTACCCTACACTACCTTCATTGCCTCGCTGTGCTGTACTTTTGACTTCTATGAGAATAACGGTGTGCTGTTGCGCTTTCTGCATAGCGTTTTACGATTACTAATACTTTCATTAAAATTCTTCACGAAACAGCGTTGCCATCAACAACTTTCAATTCAAGCTGCTTTGCTCTCCCTTCTTTACCGCGCTGTACTGTACTCTTCGCTATTGCTATTGCTTTCATTTACATTTACATTCTGCATTGCTACGTCGCTGCATCGTGTTGTGTCAAGTTAAAAAAGAACACTACCTTTGGGAAGGGGTGCACGGGAACTTGCTTAAGAGTGCCCGACACGCGAAGACCGGCATTGTCCAAATCGGGCTTAACATTCGCAGCTGACACGCGAAGACCAGCATTTTCCAAATCGGGCTTAACATTCGCAGCTGATACGTAATACGCAAGAAGCACGCAGTATGACAACGTGGCAGCCATTTTGGGAAGTTGGGAAACTTTTCTTCAGATACTAGTGCCCAACTTCCTCTAGAAATGAACACATGACACGCACGGCGGCCATTTTAGGAGGTTGGGAGAACCTCCAACGAGTGATTTAGCTTTCTACAAACGATTTCTTCATCCCGTACAGCGGACAGCAACAAATCAAATTCCAAACTTTTCTAGCGACACACCATGTTACAAGGTTCTAACATTAATTTATTATTTTAATTTCTTACTTTCCTTAACATGGTTTTTTTTTTAGGTGGACTTCAAATTGCATACTGTTATTCTTGTTGCGGATAGAAAGTTTTCCCCATAACATATTGCTTATGGCGGATCAAGGGTTGGCTGCTCCTCCTTCCTTTCTCCCTACTCCTGGTGACCCTTCCATTCCTTGGAAGGAGTGGAAAAAGCTGTTTCTAACTTATATATTAGCAACTGGTGCAGATAAATATGGTCCTGTACGCAAGCAAGCTATCTTGCTCCACCATTTGAGTGTTGAGGGGCATCGCCTGTATGTAAATCTTTCTGAAATTTCTCTAGGAATGGGGGATGGACAACCAAGTAATGTTTATGACATGAGCATGCAAATGTTAGAGATGAGGTTTGTTACCAATGTTAATGTTGTGCTAGAAAGGCATGCATTTTGGTGTCGTGCACAAAAAGCAGATGAAGATATTGCAACTTATGTTCCGCACTTAGGGGACTTTCTTTAATTTGTCGTTTTGAAGGATTAGGAGATTCACTCATACGAGATCAAATTGTCAGATAACTGTCAATAACAAGAGAGTGCGCAAGAAGTTACTTATCAAAGATTCTACGTTAGAGGAAGGAATACAAATAGCTAAGGGACTTGAACATACCGATTTATGGATAAAAGAAATGGACAAGTGTAGCAATTCAATGATACCAAAGGATGTGATGTTAAAAGATTTGGAGTCAAAAGATTTAGCTTCAAAGTGATCTGAAATTCCTGCATGTGTTGATGAAACCAAAGCTGTAAAACAAATGGGGAAAGTGCAATCTAAGCCTCTTAATAAGTCCACTGAAGTTCCTTGTTCCGCTAATACTGTTCCACGGACTACTACACGTTAATTCAAGTGTTATAGGTGTGGTGCTCCTGGTCATATTGCTTCTAGCACTAGATGCATGGCTAGAAATGCTATCTGTAGAGCATGTGGGAAGAGGGGACACCTTGCTAAAGTGTGCAACACTAAGACCCAGTATGTACAAGAAGTAGATGATACTTGTGAGAACATTCATGAGTTGATGTTGTGCGTAGATGGCTCCTCTATTCCTGATGAAACATGTTGCAACACTATTGGTGATGCTAATATTGCTACTGAAAGCACCGATAAACTAGAAAAACCGCACTGCACCATGAGCTTGGATATGAACAGCGTGAGAATGCTAGTTGATTCCGGGAGTTTGTACACATTGCTATCTAAAGACATATATCTTAAGGTATGGGGTGACATGAGTAATATGGAGTCTTGGGACATGCCCGACATTAAGGCTGTGGGATATGGTGGTAAAACCATTGACATTTTAGGCCTTAAGTGGATGGTAATAAGCTTTGCAGGGAAGAAAGTCTATGGTCGAGTGTATCTAACAAAACGAGGTTCCAACATATTAGGTTGGTGTCATCAAAAGGACCTGGGGATTATGCTGAACCCTAATGCGAGTGAACCTGTTAAATCCATTGCTGTTCATAATGTTGATAAATACGAGACAAGTGTGATGGAGACATTTTCCAATGTTTTCTCTGATAATTTGGGAAAACGTGTGAATTTTTCTCATAAAATTATCCTTAAAAAGAATGCAGTGCCTGTTGTTCATAAGGTAAGGAATGTGTCCCACTTAATGAGAGGTCCTTTTCAAGATGAACTTAACAAATTAGTGCAGCAAGGTATTATTGAACCCTTTTGAGGCCTCGGAATGGTTGGCACCCATTGTGGTCGCGACCAAGGATAACAAAATCCGTTTGTGCGTTGACTTGTGCGATTTGAATTGAAATATATGGGTAGACAGGCAACCTCTGCCAAACATTTACGAGATGCTGACTGCCATGGGTGGAGGGGTGATCTTCAGTGTGATTGACATGTATGCAGCCTATCACCAAATTGATCTTAGTGAGGAATGAAGACATCATACCTCGTTTGTAACACCCCTGGGTGCATTTCGCTACCGCAGAATGCCATTTGGTTTGGCATCTTCCTCAGCGGTGTTCCAAAGGGTTATGCAACCGATATTTGCTGGAATGAAAAATGTTCTATGTTTCCAGGATGATGTGCTGATTGTAGGAAAGGATAGTGAACATCATGACGAAGTAATGAATGAGGTTTTGAAGCGTATGGAAAGTCATGGGCTGACTATATAAAAAGAAAAATGTCAATTGAAGAGGAATTGTTTGACCTATTTAGGGCATGGTATTAAACCAAAAAGGAGTATTGTTTCTGCTATTAATGATGCTCCTACTCCTTTCAATAAGGAAAAGTTAAAATCCTTCCTAGGACTGGCAGAATACTGTTCTAAATTTGTGAATGGATTTACAGAGATAGTGGAACCGTTAAGGTTACTAATGAAGAATGGTGTTGCATTTGAATGGGACAACATCTGTGATAGGGCGTTCAAAAGTGTGAAAAGTTGTATCCTCCATGCACCCACTCTAGGACATTTCAATGTTAATGCTAGAACGTTTATCACTACTGACGCTAGTGCTGTGGGGATTGGGGCTGTTTTGACCCAAGTATATGATGGAGTGGAAAGGATTATTGGATTTGCATCCAGAAGGCTCCAAGGAGCAGAAGTGTCATATTCTGTGATCGAGAAAGAGGCTCTGGCATGCTGTTGGGGCATTAAGCACTTTCGTTATTTTGTTTGGGGGTCGTCTTTTAAGGTCCGCACTGACCACAAATCTCTGGTGCATTTGTTTAAAGGAGGTAGAGGCCTGGAAGGCAATGTAACTCCCAGGATTTCCAGCTGGATACTATCAGTGCTTGAGTATAACTTTGAAGTGGAATACATGAGGGGTTTGAAAAATGTAGTGGCTGATTATTAATCTAGGATACCGGTGGATGTCATTGAGGAAGATTTTCAAGACGGAGTTGATGTGATCAGATGTAATGAAGAACAAGCTTTTGGTAAAGAGGAGTGGTACACTGCCATGTTAAATGATGAGATATTGCAGCAAGTCATGATTTGTGTGTCGGGAGGATGGAGAGACAGTTATTGCCAAGATATTTGTTTCAGAAGTTATTGCCATATTGAGACTGAATTGAGCGTAAGTGAAGGAAAGTTGTGGAGAAGAAACAAATTGGTGCCACCGGTTAGTCTCAGAAGTAAGATAATAAGCATAGCTCATGAGGGGCATTTGGGCAGAAACATGACTAGGGGCGTGTCCGCCAGTCATGTTGGTGGCCGGGTATGGACAATGATGTCGAGGTGGTTGTTAAGGAGTGCTATGCGTGCGCTAGGAGTGATAAAACAAAGATTGCGTGTGTGGAATTTCCCAAGCATCCATGGGAAAGAGTGGCGATCGATTTTCTTGGTCCCATTTCCAAACTTGGTTCACGTAGTAAGTTTTGATGGTTCTGGTGGATTACCACTCTAAATGGTTTGTTGTTGAAACTACTGACTGCATTAAAACTGGAAAAGTAATCGGGTTCATGGAGAGAGTATACATGAATGAAGAAATACCTAAGATACTTGTGTCGGACAATGGAGTTCAACTAGTCTCCAAAAGAATGAAAGAGTTTCTCTGTAAATTGGGAGTTAATCATGAGAGGGTCGAAATGTTCAGGCCTCAGGCTAATGGTTTGGTTGAAAGGATTAACTGCCTGATAATGGAAAATGTTCAGCTTTCAATTTCTAATGTTTTATCGTGGTCTGAGGAACTTAAGAAATTGGTGTGGTCGTATAGAGTGATGCCACATTCAGTGACTGGAGTATCTCCATTCGTCTCTCTCAAGGGGCATGAACCAGGTGTGAAAGAAGTCCGTGGATGGCTTAAAAACAACGAGTGTGTGTGGGTTAATTGTGCTGCAGTTGAGAATGATGTTGTGAAACAGCAAAAGGTTGCTGCAAAGTATTACAGTACTAAAAAAGGAGTCAAAATTCCTGACATAAAGGAAGGGGATTGGGTTGTTGTAAGGCGAGGGGGAATTTTCATCAAAGGTGAGAGCAAATTTACACAATCTATACAAGTTAGAACGGTGAAGAAGAACATTCTCATTTTAACAGATGGGTCTGCTTGGAGTACTGGGATTGTTTCTAAGTGCCGTACTCCTTAGCCAGTTATACATGATTAATGTTACTTCTGTAACTTTTATGTCTTCCAGTGTTATTAAGTAGTAATGTTTTGTATTATGTTACTCTTTCTCCTTTCATATTTATTTTATTGTTACTACATGTAAGGGGGAAGATATGTGGAGTCTTCTCAATGGTAGAATGTAAGGCTTGTTGCTAGAATGGAATGTTGCTCTTTGAAGTAAGAGTAGTTGATGCTGTGAAGCTGGAAGAGTAAGCTGGAGGTACCTGTACTTGCATACTACCAATAAAGACAACCAACTTTACTTCTGTGTTGGAGTGGCTCTTTACACAGTGCTTCTCTCTTTAAGTCTTTGACCAGTGTTATCCTCCACCATTTGTTGGCATAAATTTTCAAGGGCATTGGTGACACTGTCCATTTTAGTGTCTTTGCATGGTTTTCAACGAATTGACTGGCCAAATTATTGACCCCAAATTAAACGTATTGCTGCATGTTCTGTAGTTTTTTTGTTCACTATTTCCATCTGCTTATCTTGCAGATGGTGAATTTGAAGCATGGAACACTGAAGGCCACCAAACAGCTGGGTATTTTCTGCTGCAACTTCAGACAACATTGCTTGGTTGCCATGAGACTTCTCAAGGCGCCGACTGCGAGGATGCAGTGGGACACGCTGCTGTTGTGGCCTCATAACAGGCTGAAGGAATGGACTGTCAGGCTTTTGGACATCATCCTAATCCATTAATCCATTGATGGTGCCTGTGGGGAGTATGAACCACTGCTAAAGTGGCCATGAAGTGTGGTTGTCTGACTCTATTTCTATGGAGTCTTCCACCCCCATTTTTTTGCCATCCTGCCCCTCCACATTAGTACCATCATCGTCTTCCTCAGGTTGATCTGCTCAACAAATGGACTTAAAATGTATTTTTGTATGAGTTAAAAATCACTTTTTATATTTTGCTTTCATTTGTTTAAGAAATTTCTAGCAGTGACTGTATTTCTGACTATATGTCCTATAATGCACTCTGATGGTCTTTTTACAACTTATTAATAACAACTCTGCATTATCGTACTTGATTGATGCACATAGAAGACAATTTTAGGGGAACAGATGTTAAAATATAAAATATTTTAGACATACTTAAAGATGCTGCAGGTGCTGATGAATCAATACTCGCGAATCCCACACCTGCCTCTGGCTTCAAAGTAGTCTCCACCATCAACTTCAGTGTAGAGGGAGGGGGGATAGTAGAGGGGCCACCTTCTGTTGCTCAGGACTCATTCAGCCATGTTGCAACCTTCTCCTTTGTACACGACCTGAGGTCATACCACCTGTTCCTGATTCCACCGATGGAACGGTGGGTTACCCATACCGCTTTGATTTTCTGCTGCATCTTCTAACAGGAGGTCATAGATTTTGCAGCACTCTTCAGTCAGAATCTTGACTTATTTATTTTTCCAGAAACTTACTTTTGTTTTCTTTCCCCTGCCTCCTACTCTGGGTCTTCGCTGGCCATTGCTGGGATTGAAAGATAAGGCTTGGTGGTTCGTCGTATTTAACACAGACAGTCGTTCTGCACCTCCACTCTTGTTGCTTTCCAAGTTTGAAATGAGAAGCACATCCTGGTGTTTAGGTCATTACCCAGAAGCAGAAAGTGCTTTTATGTGTTTGCCGTCGCATTCGCAATTTGTGACAAGGGTCGCAATTTTGGTAATTGCAAATTGTGATTACCAAAATAAAGAAGCAACTACTTTGCAAGTCACAAATCCTCAAGGTAATACATTTGTACAAACTGATTTGCGATTTCCAAATTGTGATTTGCAAAAAAATCCTGAATAAGTAACAATTTATAGGCACTATGGTTATTGCTCAAATTCCCAAAAACAAACAGAAACAATAAAAAATAATTAATAAATAAGAAGCAACGCTTTATAATTGCAACTGGCCTTACAGTACAGACCCTAAAATGAGGTTATTCCCGGAATGATCTAGGCACACATAGTGTAATAATTTTAAAAAATGTGAGGTAGCAACAAATGTTCTACAGCTGGTGGGTATCTTCGACAAAAAACTGAAGTTGAAACTATCCAGCTGCTGAGTAAAATCAATTGGTTGTGACTAATTTACCACAACTTGCCTAGGATATCATATCTGACATTCAAAAAGTGCATTCAGACTATTTTGAAAAAGATCTCTTAACAAATTTCCAGTTTTGTTTTGCCCTTTAAACTGAACCATAAATCTGCTTCATATGTACAAATATTAGCCCTGAGAAGAGCAGGCCAAGCAATTGCTGGACTTACACATTGTTTTTATCAAAAGATCTTAATTTTATCCATCTGTTTGAGAGAATATGTGATCTTACGTACCTTTCCCTCATGATTTCCACTGTCGCAAAGTGAGGGTTGCTAGTGTTGCACAAGGGGTACACATCCAGTTTCACAGTTCTCACAAGAAATGTCTACTGAAGTTGAATCTCCTGCAAGAGGAAGCTATGCTGTCAATGTGGGTGTACGTAAAATAGGAAATTATGTGGCGTAGACCAATAATCAGAGATTACGGTTGACCAATAATAAAATAGACACAAACCTAATCGTACCTGGGCAAATCACAAGTAAATTAAGTTGACAAAGCCTGCCTTTTACCAAACTGTTACTCCCAGCTTTCCAACTAATCCTAGGTACATGAATTGTAAATTGCACGAATTAAAGCCAAAGAAAGTGTTCCCTCATATAACTGTCCAACAGGGCCGGACTGGCCATAGTAGGCAAAGGGCGTTTCCCTGATAGGCTGCCAGGGCGAGGGCCGGTTTTAGGCCCTGGGGGCCGTTTTTGTTACCGGGGGCCGGCAATATCGGCCCCCTGTAACAAAATCGTCCGAAATCGGCCGTTTCAAACAGCTCGGCAGCAGCCCCCTCCTCACCCCAGGGGGGCTGGATGAGCAGTTTGCCAGGGCCGGTTTCGAGTCTCAGTCCAGCCCAGTTGTCCAAAGTGCTAATCTCTAGAACAATAAATTGAGGTGTGTCACCAGGATGTACCAGCGGTGGAGAGGGATCTTATTCAAGGTGAAAAAGCACAATGTACCTTTCGACGAATGTGTGACTATAAAAGACATCGTCCCCTTCTTTGACAAGGGAAGCCAGTATCCACTAGGGCTTATGGTTTATTATTGCTTCTCAGGTAGGGCTCACCTGAGTATATTACTGATTATTATTATTATTTTTTTAATGTTTTTTATAGTGCGAACATGACCCCGAAGGGTATAATATAACTTAATAAGGTAAGGCAAAATGTTACTTAATAGGTAAGGCAAAGAATCACAGACAATAACAGTTGATAGGAGGAAAAAAATTGACATTTCGAAAACAGACGAGCCATGATGAAAGTTAAGGCAGGAACTTGTTCATTAGGATTGTTTTTACTTCCTGTTTGAAAGCCGCCGTGTAGGGCATTCTGCGAATTTTCAGAGGGAGAGAGTTCCAGATCTTGATTCCCACGCCCGAGAAGTCTCCGAGTCTCATTTTCTTTTTGCGAAAAGTCTGCGGTTTGAGTAGCAATGAGTTAGCACTTCTGGAAGATCTACTACCACCTGATAATTCCAGTTTTAGAGCCAGGCATCCAGGTGTTTTGAAGTGGAGGGCTTTGTGCGTCAGACAAGTAATCTTTAATTGTATTCTTGCTTCGTAGAGTAACCACTTTAGAGATATTAAGACTGGGGAAATGTGCTCATTTCTTTTCGTGTCAGGGATCAGTATTGCAGCAGCATTCAGTGAAGCCCTCAGCGGGGCTAAGGTATATTTGGAGAGGCCACAGAGCGTTGCACTTCCATAGTCTAGCCTAGGTAGGACAAGTGCTGGTACCACCTGCTTGAAATCCTCTTGAGGGAGGAATGGTTTTAGGTTTCTAAGAGTCCTTATTTAGTGATTCGCACCCTTGTACATCTTACTAATATTTTTCTTCATGTTCGGGTGTGAGTCCAAGGTGATTCCAAGAGATTTTGCTGATTCGATGATAACCGGGGAGCAGTTGAAGGTAGTGAGGTGTTTCATCCAGAGGTCAATCTTGGGGGTGTGCTTAGGA
Source organism: Triturus cristatus (assembly GCF_964204655.1). Classification (NCBI taxonomy): domain Eukaryota; kingdom Metazoa; phylum Chordata; class Amphibia; order Caudata; family Salamandridae; genus Triturus; species Triturus cristatus. The sequence goes on along the minus strand of NC_140592.1, from coordinate 342,417,268 downwards.
GGGAAAATGAGAAGGAATTCTGTTTTGGTGGTGTTGAGCAGGAGATGGTTTTCAGTTAGCCAGTTTTGGATAATCGTCAAGAATAAGTTGAGTGAGATGAAGTCTTCAAAAGAATTGATTTTCAGATAAAGTTGCGTGTCATCCGCATACATATGGAAAAGAATGTTCATGATTGATAGAACATTTGCTAGTGGTTCCAGGAAAATACTAAAGAGTATAGGAGAAAGGGCAGAGCCTTGTGGGACCCCCATGGAAACTGCAGAAGGATGGGATAAGGTATAGGAAGGAAAAGAACCATTGCAGTGCGAAGTCGGAGAGGCCCATCCTGTGTTCCAGAATAGCTAGAAGGTTGTTGTGATTAATCGTGTCGAATGCAGAAGAGAGATCAGGTAGGATTAAGAGGCAGGATTCGTTATGGTCTAGCATGTTGAAGATATTTTAAGTTTTCTTTTCCTTTTCCACTTCACAATCAGTAAATCAGTAATTTTTTTATTTGATCCAGACCTTAACTGAGATCAACAAATACAGAATTAAAATTATTATTAATACTAATAAAAATGATTAGATAAAAAACTTTTGCTTTTTAGACTCACAATAAGATGGTACAATAGCAATATTCTGCCACCTACCCATACAACATTCGAAAAGAATAAGATAAGATACAATCTTCAGATTGTGCTTATAACTTAAAACAGCTTCAAAAAGCTTTTAAAAAACTTAAACAAGTTATGGCAAATATATTCATTAACAGGAGAGTTACACAATGTAATTAAATCTTGGGCCGAGAATGCATCATACTTTAATTGAATTGGGGTTATATAACGTCGTCGAGCAGCTACTATACTCACATTGGGACATATTAGTAAAATGTGAAGCAAGAAAAAGGCTTAGTGTCCGTTAGGAGATAGTTAGGGATCCCTGGCCTGGAAGAATGACTCAGACCATTAGGGCAATCCAATGAGGGCAGAAACATGTTGGCCTAGCTACTGAGACGGTGTGAGTCATTGTTCTCAGCAACCGTCCCATTTGTTTTTAATCTTACCTAGAGTTCCCACTTAATAAAGGTAATTTGCCGGGGAAGCGTAAGGTATTTTCAACTCACTGATCCGTACTGGGGAGCGAGTGAGGCAATACTCCATTTATTATGGTTACTACTGTAACCCAAAAGCCTTGCAGCCTTGGGCATCCCCATGCCATATGTGAAAACCTTGCATCTGGTTCCCCACATCTAGGACAATACAATTCATTGCCTTGCAGTCTGTGTGGGTTCAGGTAGGTCATATGTAATTCATTAAATTGGGTGAGTTTCAATTTGGTATTCCTAGAGATACCCTTTGGGGCTCCCCATTACTCACTCTACTCCATTTCGAATCTGTCAACTCTCTACTCAACAGCGCTCCCCACTGTTCCAGAGTCTGATACAAGAACTTGGTAATCATCCCAAGTTGCGCTCTATAAACCCATTTCACAAGATGGCGTGCCACCCCTAGGGCCAGCAGTGCCTGTGGAACACTGTGGGTCTCTGGCTCTTGTCTGCCTTCAGACCATAAGTCCCCTAACGTTCTCACTAGTGCATGATAGTTCACACACTGGCCGGGGGGCAGTTCGTATTGGGATAGGAAATCATCTAGCGGGATGAGTTCTTCTTGTTGAAAGCAGTTGCGTGCTGTGATGATGCCAGCTGTCGTCCATTCAGACAATTGACCTCTCGTAAATGGGGAGAGAGTATCACCAATTGGGAGCCCTACCAAGGGTAGATGCGGTACACAAAGAAGGGTTCTAGAAGTACGCCAGAGGCACCTTCACCAGCATTTCAACGCCACCAGCAACATGACTCCTGGCATGGGGATAACCACCTTTGGATGGAGAAGCATCACCAGTAACAGTCCCTGGTTGTCCACATAAACCTATAGGGCCAAGTGTCTGAAGACCCCTATCATCCAACCACTGTGCTAACCACTGGAGCTGAGCGGCTAGGTAGTATAACTCAAAATCGGGAGCCATCTTCCGAGGCCCTCTGCAGCACCGCCAGAGACCCTATTCTGCCCCCATCCCAAATGAACTCTCGGAGTATGGTGGCACCACGACCGGGAGATTCACAAAAAATTAAAGCGCCTAGGGAGCATAATCATCTTGGACAATGAAATGCGAGCCATTACTGGCAACCTTAGAGAGCATTCGAATTGTATACCAGCCTTGAGAGGTCTCAACACTGGTCTCAAATTGCCTTCCTGAAGATCTTCCAAGGTATGAAATACCTGGAAGCCCAGATATTTGAAGGACTTGGGAGACCAGGTGAGCCTCATTGGTATATCGGCTAGTCGCTGCAGCCCCGGATGTCACATGGAAAATATGAGTCTTCAAATTGTTTATCCTGAGGCTCGCCAATGCCGGAAACTCTTTTAGTAGCGTCACAGCGTAAGCCCCCCCCAGGTGTCCATCACCTAAATACAATAATAAGTAATCCGCGTATAAGGATAGAATATGTTTTTTTCCCTCTAGAAGTAGACATGACCCGCACATTTCTGCCGAAAGATCTCCACCAGTGGCTCACTGGCCAGAGCAAATAAGAGGGGGGATAGTGACCATCCCTGTCTGGTGCCCTGATGAATGCCATATAAGGCCGAAGTGACACTGTTGGAAACAGCCCACTCCCACTCCGCAGGGTGGTGGTGGACTCCCCGAACACACTGTGGTAGCTTGGCTCGAGTGGTCAGGAATCAGGCTCCGTGCTAAGCATACAACATACCCAAACAATAACCATGCGTGCATCCGTTCCAAAAACGACTCTACACCGTAAAAATTATGAAAATAACTTTCTTTATCTGCTTTTTCTCTTAGTTGCTGATTGGAGAAAATAAATAAGTCAATCACAATATACAAATTTTAAATAGTGCAGGTCAAATAAATATTGTCTGAAGATTCAATAAATAGGGATGATCATAAATACAAGGGACATAAATATAAGTGCAGGTAATACAGGCAATTAAATATTCTGAGGCAATAAATACTGTCACCAATAAATATTGTACACCAACAAACCCTGTGGACCAATAAATATAGTGAAGCAATAAATATGTAAAAACTCAATAAATACAGTGCCCCCAATAAATAATTAAAAGTATACAGCAACACTCATGTAATCAGATCACTTTTCAATTCTTAAGGCTGATTTGGCCCAGGCACAGCTTGTAGGGTTGTGGAAGGCTTGAGGGGGACTACTCCCTGGCTGGGACAAGGCTGAGGCCTAAACTGAGGTAGATCAAGGGGGGAATACCAGTGCCCTGGCTTTCTCTCTCCACACAACCTCTCTAGGTTAGTCCCAATTCACCCCTGGCACAGTCAGGTTGGTTCCAGCACCTCCCTAGCCCCTTAGAGCAGTCTCTCAGGTCTCCACAGGGCCTTAGGCGCCCTCTACTCCACTTACTGCCCTTTTTCTGTTGTTCCGACGCCGCTGGAGTCGTGTCGATGCCGTGAGGCGGTTCCGGTTCGGTCTCGGCGGCCTCGGCACAATGTCAGTTCTAGACGACACCGGTAGGCGGTTCCGGTCCGATGTTGGCGGCCTCGGTTCGATCTCGACCTCCGATTCGACGGCGTCGGGCAGTCTCTACTCGGTGTCGACTTCGGGCGGCTCCGGTCCGATGGCGCTCTCGGATTCGGTGACGTCGGCCGGCCTGGCCTCGATGTCGACTTCTGGCGACTCCGGGGTGCGATCCTCACCCCCGACCTCCGGTGCTCCTCCTCTCAGGTTCCGGGCGACTCCGGAGTGCGATCCTCACTCCCGACCTCCGGTACACTTCACCTCGGTCTCCGACGACTCCGGAGGGCGGACTTCACTCCTCCGATGACGCCGCTCACTCGACCTCGGTTAACTTCCTCCTCGACCTTTGGTATTCCTCACGACCTCCGTCGGCGCCCTCTCACGACCTCAGGCGGCTCCGGGTACGACGTCTGCTTCTTCAGTCAGCGCCGCTTCTCCACCACGGGCTCCAGGTCTTAGGCTACTCGACGCCGGACTCCAGGGAAACCAGTTTCCAGGTCAGGATCTTGCTGCTTTCTGCTTCTAAGGCCTGTTCCTGCTGTCCAGGTCCTTAGGATGAGTTTTTCTGGCTTCTTCCCACACAGGGCTACAGGCTGGGATCCATCAGTAGGGACAAGTATCAAGGGTGGGTTTATGGACCCCACTCCAGGCACAAGTTTCCACCCCTGCTGCTTCACTCCTTCCTCCTTCACTGTTGTGCTGCTCTCTCTTCACCAGTCAGGTGCCAACTGCCAGCTCCAACTGCCAACTCTCTCTCTTAGCTTCCCAACATTCTAAACCGCCTCCAACTGTCACAGGGTTCTGGAATGTTCTGGAAGGTGCTAGCAGGTTCCAGTGGATGCTGGTGATGTCACAGGTGGCCACCATTTTGTGCTCCAGGCCCTCAGACAGAAGTTTCAGGGGTAGGTAAAATGGCTCCCTGAATCTGCAGCAACACTAAAAAGTCTGGTGGTTCCCAAAAAGGAAAAATTCAAACAGGGGTTGAGGCAAAAGTGGGACAAAATAAATAATGATGAGGAGGGACCACCCAAAGGGCTGACAGGTCTAACACGCGTCCCCCCCAGCTGAAAGTGGGGAGAGCTACCCAACCCCTTGGGAGTTCTCATCACTAAGGCGGAAATACCTTGAGAGACCGTCTGCATTGGCGTGGTCCACTCCAGGCCGATGTTCCACCTGAAAGTCCATTCCCTGTAGGGCAATAGACCACCTCAACAACTTGGGATTCTCCCCCTTCATTTGCATCAGCCAACGAAGGGGTCTGTGGTCGGTCTGAACCAGGAAGTGCGAGCCAAACAGGTATGGCCGCAACTTCTTCAGAGCCCATACCACTGCAAAGGCTTCACGCTCTATTGCACTCCACTTCTGTTCCCTGGGAAGTAGTCTCCGGGATAGGAAGACCACGGGTTGATCCAGACCCTCTTCGTTGAGTTGCGATAACACTGCCCCAATGCCATGTTCTGATGCATCTGTCTGGACAATGAACTCCTTGGAAAAGTCTGGGGCCCTTAAGACCGGGGCCTCGCACATGGCTTTCTTCAATCTCTCAAAGGCTTGCTGACAAGCCTCCGTCCAGACTACCCGTCGAGGTTGTTTCTTGGACGTGAGCTCCGTGAGGGGGGCTACGATGGTACCGTACCCCTTCACGAAGCGGCGGTAGTATCCCGTGAGGCCCAAAAATGCTCGGACCTCAGTCTGAGTCTTGGGGGGTTCCCAGGCCATGATGGCCTCGATCTTCGCCTGGAGGGGTTGCACCGCTCCCCTACCCACCAAGTGTCCAAGGTACACTACCGACCCCTGCCCGATCTGGCACTTGCTGGCCTTGATCGTCAATCCAGCTTGTCTCAGGGCATGGAGAACAGCTTGCAGGTGACGCAAGTGATCCTCCCAGCTGTTACTGAAGACGGCTATGTCATCCAGATAAGCAGCAGAGAAACTCTCCATTCCGGTGAGGATCTGGTTTACCAGGCGCTGAAACGTGGCAGGTGCGTTCTTGAGCCCAAAGGGCATCACACAGAACTGGTAGTGGCCATTGGGCGTGGAGAAGGCTGACCTTTCCCTTGCTCCATCAGTCAAAGAGATCTGCCAGTACCCTGAAGTAAGGTCAAAGGTACTTAGATATTGGGCAGCTCCCAGCCGGTCAATCAATTCATCCGCCCTAGGGATCGGATGAGCATCAGTTTTGGTCACTGAATTCAGTCCCCGATAGTCCACACAGAACCTCAGTTCTGGTTGGGCACCCGGTGGTGCAGCTTTTGGTACTAACACCACCGGACTGGACCAGGGGCTGCTAGAAGGTTCGATCACTCCTAGCTCCAGCATCTTAGTGACTTCACTATGAATGCTGGCCTTCACCTTGTCTGACATCCGGTAGATCTTGGACTTCACAGGTGGGCTGTCTCCTGTGTCCACGTCATGGACGCACAGGTGAGTCCTACCCGGGACAAGGGAGAACAACGAAGAGTACTGCCCCAGGACCTGGCGACAGTCCTCCTGCTGTTCAGGAGTTAGAGATGGGGAGAGAATCACTCCCTCCACCGACCCATCCTTCTCTTGAGACGCAAACAGATCAGGGAGAGGCTCGCTTTCCACGTCCTCCACTCCGTCAGTCACCATCATCAAGATGACTTCGGGCCTCTCGTGGTGGGGTTTGAGGCGGTTGGCATGCAGCACCCGCAGGGGCTGACGAGGGGTCTTCAGGTCCACCAAGTAGGTAGCCTTACCCTTCTTCTCCAACACCTCAAAGGGTCCTGACCAGCGATCCTGGAGGGCACTAAGCTCTCCCGGTTCGATCACCCACACTTTCTGGCCAGGCTCCAACTCCACCGGGTGAGCATTGTGGTCATACCACGCCTTCATCACTGCTTGGCTGGCTTCCAAGTTGTCAGAAGCTTGCTTCCACAACTTAGCCATTTGGCTCCGGAAGGCCAGCATGTAGCTCACCACATCCTGGGGAAGCTTTCTGGGAGTTCTTTCCCATCCGTCTCTCACCAGGTTAAGAGGTCCACGTACAGGGTGCCCATACAGAAGCTCGAAGGGGCTGAAGCCCACTCCCTTCTGCGGCACTTCCCTGTAGGAAAAAAGTAAACAGGGTAGGAGGACGTCCCATTTCCTCCGCAGGCTTTCAGGCAGACTTCTGATCATGCCCTTCAAGGTTTTGTTAAACCTCTCCACCAGACCATTTGTCTGGGGGTGGTAAGGAGTGGTGAACCGGTATGTCACTCCACACTCCTTCCACCTCGCCCGCATGTACGCTGACATGAAGTTGGTCCCCCTGTCGGACACAACTTCCTTGGGAAAACCCACTCGGGTAAAGATTCCCATCAGGGCCCTAGCCACAACAGGTGCTGTTATGGTCCTCAGAGGTATTGCCTCTGGGTACCGTGTGGCATGATCCACCAGAACCAGGATAAACCTGTGACCAGCTGTAGTCGGTGGATCTAACGGACCCACAATGTCGATGCCCACCCTTTCAAAGGGGGTGCTAACGACAGGAAGTGGTTCCAGGGGAGCTTTCAGCTTCACCCCTGTTTTCCCACTGGCTTGGCAAGACACACATGTCCGGCAGTAGGTATCGGACGACACTTTCATCTGAGGCCAATAAAAGTGTGGGACAAGACGGGCGAAGGTCTTGTCTTGCCCCAGGTGTCCTGCCAATGGTATCTCGTGAGCCAACTCCAGAAGGAAGGCTCGATAACGTTGAGGAACTACCAAGGCTCGTGACGATCCATGTAGGGGTGCCTTGGGTTCACTGTAGAGGAGGCCATCCTCCCAGTAAACACTGTAGTTCCCTTCAACGCTCCCTGCTGCCTGGGCTTCGGCCTGTCGCCTCAGCCCCTCAAGGGTAGGGCACTCCCTCTGGCCCTGGCAGAATTCCTCCCTGGACGGGCCTCCCTCCACGTGCCACTCGGCCGGGATGGGTAGGTCCTCCAGGTTGGTAACGTCCCCCTCCGCAGACTCCTGGTCCACCACCTCCGGTGGCCTATCCGTCCTACGGGGTGGAGACGCCGAGGCAGGCTCCTCCTGTCCTCGGTTCTTCCCTTGACTGGCAGCTGGCTGGGCCTTTGTTCCAGGCTCCAGCCGAAATGAACTCCCTCTTCGGGTAGTCGCGGACCTTGTGCTAACACAGGCCCAGTCAGGTGTACCCAGCATCTCGGTGTGAGTCCGGTATTCCACCTCCTTCCAAGCGTTGTGCTCCATATCATTCCCCAGCAGACAATCGACTGGCACGGCAGGGCTTACGGCAACTCGAAGTGAACCTGCAACCCCCCCCCATTCAAAGGGAACCTCGGCCACGGGATAGTGACCTGTTCTGCCGTCAGCCATCGCGGCTGGGTGGAGTACATCGGGAATTACCTGCTCTGGAGACACCAGTTGACTACGCACCATAGTCATACTGGCTCCTGTGTCTCTCAGAGCCTCCCCTCTTTGGCCGTTGATGGTGACCCACTGCCCATACTTTGCGGTATTTGCGGGCACCTGGATCTTAGGAACCATCTCCCGTTCTCCCAGGGACACTAAAGTGACACCCGCCCACTCCCTTCCCTTAGTTAAGGGCATCTCCTCCCCGAGCACTGCACTAGCTACTCCGGGGGTCTTTCCTCCAGTGGGAGGGGGTGGTCGTTTCTGGCACTTCGGATCTCCTTTATAGTGTCCAACGCCACCGCACTCGTAGCAATGGACAACCCTTGGCTGCTGACTCTGGCCAGGATTAGGGTTTCTGGGTGGGTTAGCCTTAGAGGTGAATCCTGTTCCCTTCCCTTGGAAGTTATTTTGGGGGCCTTTGGAGAACTCCTTTTTCTTTTCCCCTCCCTCTTTCTTCTGGGGGGCGCCCTGTCCGGCCTTTTGAGTATCCCCTCCAGTCCCCCTTGTGGACACCCGGGTACTAGCCCAAATGTCCGCCTCCTCAGCAAGCTTCCGGGGACTGGTCAGCTTGCTATCCACCAGGTGTTGCCGCAGTTCAGGGAAACATTTCTCGAGCAGGTGTTCCTTCAGTACCAGGTCAAACAACCCCTCGTAGTTCCTCACTTCACTGCCCTGAATCCAACCTTCCATTGCCTTCTTCGCATAGTCCAGGAAGTCCACCCAATTCTGCGTGCCCAGTTTGTGACTACCCCTGAACTTCTGTCTGTACTTTTCAGGTGTTAGTCCAAACTTTCTGATGAGCGCCAGTTTCATGGTGGGGTAGTGGGTCTGCTCATCCTCCTCGAGGGCCAATAAAGCATCCCTACCAGCTGGAGGCATGTACCTGTACAATCCCCCTCCCCAGTACTTCTCTGGAACCCCATGGGCCCTCAGCGAGACCTCATAGGCTGCTAGCCACTTGGCGATATCGTCGCCCACTCCATAGCTAGCTACTATGTCCTTTGGCAGGTATGGTTTAGATTCCCTGGTGATCTCTTGGGTTTGGCTGCCACCATTAGGAACAGGTTGTGCCCCGATTCTCAAGATCTGAAGATCTATTTCTTTCAGTCGCAATTCATGGGCCATCCTCTGCTCCTCCTTCTCCTTTTCCAGCCTTGCTAAGTCCCATGTGAGCTGTCTTTTCTCCCTCCGGTCCGTTAGCTCCACTTCAGACAAGCCACCGCTAGAGGCACTGCTGCCCTTCCTAGAAATGGTTCTGGGCCCTGCTGACAGGTTCCCCACCTCAGGTTGGTACATCTCAGCCCCCTCGGGGTCAGGCTCTCTATCCCTGTCTTCCTCCTCAGCCTTGCTTTCTCGGCGTGCCTCCCCCCAAGCCCTTAAGCTAGTTTGGAGTGCACCCTTCTTTGCTCCTGGGGGGCAGTACACCCCCTCCCGCTGGCAAAACTCCCTGAGTTGGGCCACAGTGTACGTTTCTAGATTTTCTAGTACAAACTCCATCTTGCCCACTCAGGTTAGAGTACAGGTTTTGTGCAGTAACAATGCAGGGGGGTACCTTTAATAATACCTCCTCCCACCACCAGAGTAAATTTGGAAAAAACAAAAACCCACAATTAGGAAGGCCGCTTTGAGAAAACTCCCGGTGTAGGCCTATGGACTACCCACAGTTATTGTTGAGTATGCGTAGGCACAGCTCTATCCCACCGCTGCCACCAATTTATGTTGGAAACAGCCCACTCCCACTCCGCAGGGTGGTGGTGGACTCCCCGAACACACTGTGGTAGCTTGGCTCGAGTGGTCAGGAATCAGGCTCCGTGCTAAGCATACAACATACCCAAACAATAACCATGCGTGCATCCGTTCCAAAAACGACTCTACACCGTAAAAATTATGAAAATAACTTTCTTTATCTGCTTTTTCTCTTAGTTGCTGATTGGAGAAAATAAATAAGTCAATCACAATATACAAATTTTAAATAGTGCAGGTCAAATAAATATTGTCTGAAGATTCAATAAATAGGGATGATCATAAATACAAGGGACATAAATATAAGTGCAGGTAATACAGGCAATTAAATATTCTGAGGCAATAAATACTGTCACCAATAAATATTGTACACCAACAAACCCTGTGGACCAATAAATATAGTGAAGCAATAAATATGTAAAAACTCAATAAATACAGTGCCCCCAATAAATAATTAAAAGTATACAGCAACACTCATGTAATCAGATCACTTTTCAATTCTTAAGGCTGATTTGGCCCAGGCACAGCTTGTAGGGTTGTGGAAGGCTTGAGGGGGACTACTCCCTGGCTGGGACAAGGCTGAGGCCTAAACTGAGGTAGATCAAGGGGGGAATACCAGTGCCCTGGCTTTCTCTCTCCACACAACCTCTCTAGGTTAGTCCCAATTCACCCCTGGCACAGTCAGGTTGGTTCCAGCACCTCCCTAGCCCCTTAGAGCAGTCTCTCAGGTCTCCACAGGGCCTTAGGCGCCCTCTACTCCACTTACTGCCCTTTTTCTGTTGTTCCGACGCCGCTGGAGTCGTGTCGATGCCGTGAGGCGGTTCCGGTTCGGTCTCGGCGGCCTCGGCACAATGTCAGTTCTAGACGACACCGGTAGGCGGTTCCGGTCCGATGTCGGCGGCCTCGGTTCGATCTCGACCTCCGATTCGACGGCGTCGGGCAGTCTCTACTCGGTGTCGACTTCGGGCGGCTCCGGTCCGATGGCGCTCTCGGATTCGGTGACGTCGGCCGGCCTGGCCTCGATGTCGACTTCCGGCGACTCCGGGGTGCGATCCTCACCCCCGACCTCCGGTGCTCCTCCTCTCAGGTTCCGGGCGACTCCGGAGTGCGATCCTCACTCCCGACCTCCGGTACACTTCACCTCGGTCTCCGACGACTCCGGAGGGCGGACTTCACTCCTCCGATGACGCCGCTCACTCGACCTCGGTTAACTTCCTCCTCGACCTTTGGTATTCCTCACGACCTCCGTCGGCGCCCTCTCACGACCTCAGGCGGCTCCGGGTACGACGTCTGCTTCTTCAGTCAGCGCCGCTTCTCCACCTCGGGCTCCAGGTCTTAGGCTACTCGACGCCGGACTCCAGGGAAACCAGTTTCCAGGTCAGGATCTTGCTGCTTTCTGCTTCTAAGGCCTGTTCCTGCTGTCCAGGTCCTTAGGATGAGTTTTTCTGGCTTCTTCCCACACAGGGCTACAGGCTGGGATCCATCAGTAGGGACAAGTATCAAGGGTGGGTTTATGGACCCCACTCCAGGCACAAGTTTCCACCCCTGCTGCTTCACTCCTTCCTCCTTCACTGTTGTGCTGCTCTCTCTTCACCAGTCAGGTGCCAACTGCCAGCTCCAACTGCCAACTCTCTCTCTTAGCTTCCCAACATTCTAAACCGCCTCCAACTGTCACAGGGTTCTGGAATGTTCTGGAAGGTGCTAGCAGGTTCCAGTGGATGCTGGTGATGTCACAGGTGGCCACCATTTTGTGCTCCAGGCCCTCAGACAGAAGTTTCAGGGGTAGGTAAAATGGCTCCCTGAATCTGCAGCAACACTAAAAAGTCTGGTGGTTCCCAAAAAGGAAAAATTCAAACAGGGTTTGAGGCAAAAGTGGGACAAAATAAATAATGATGAGGAGGGACCACCCAAAGGGCTGACAGGTCTAACAGACACCACCTATCCGAACCCTTGCCGTGGGGCAGGTGTATAACAGATGCACCCATCTAAGCCATCCCTCTCCCAAGCCCATATGCTTCATGACAGCATGGAGAAAGTCCCATGTCACAGAGTCAAATGCCTTCTCAAGATCAACTGACTAAAGCATCTGGGTCGAGGCCAATATTATGATGATGGATGATATTATAGAGCTAGCAGAGGTTACTAGAGGTGGACCTAGTTGGTATGAATCCATTCTGGTAGTTATGTATGAGGTATGGCATGAACTTAAGCAATCTCATAGCTAGTATTTTGCTGAGAATCTGAAAATTCACATTCAACATAGAGATGGGGCGAAACTCAGATGGGCATGCAGCCAGAGATTTCGACTTTGGAAGAGGGACCACAAGTGCGTCCTTAATCGAATCTGACAGCGACCCTATACGCAAAGATTCTGCAGTAAAACTCTGCCAGTAATCTGTCTGGACCTGGGGTTTTTCCAATTGCCATCTCCTTGATGTCCAATTGGATTTCCTGTACTGTCACTGGCCCTCCCAACCCTTCTTGCATGGTCGGATTGAGCATCCGCACCAGGCACTCAGGCAAAAGTGCCTATGGGCGTTTGTAAAAAGTTTTGTAGTATGTAAAGAATGTTGCATTGATAGCCTTGGGCAAGTGCAATATAGTCACGTTGTCTGTAAGGGTCTGAGTGATGGGCATACCTTTAGTCTCTGGTCACACCAGCCATGGCAGGAGCCTGCCCGATCTGCCCCCCTCCTCATGTAGGTCTTGTAGGTCTAGGCATCTCAAATGTTCTAAAGCAGCATTGTATCTACTTCTCGTTTCTGTGAACTGTGGTTGAGTGGGAGTCACAGAATCCAGCCTATTGCCCAGATCTTGTAAGCTGTTGTCCAGTAAGGAGAGTTCTCTGTGCAGTTCTCTTTTCAGCCCCACAGTCTGCCCCCATACAATGGCCCCTCACCACCACTTGGTAGGCATCTCAACAAGCATGATATCAGACGTGCCCTGATTGAATTGGAAATATTCAGAGATGGCCGTCTGTAGGGAGTTACGAAAGCACGTCTCTTTGAGGAAGGCTCGGTTAAGGCGCTACGTAGGAATCACTTTAGGTTCGGCAATGGGACGAAATGTCAGCAGCAATAGGCAACCCAGATATTCAGTATGGATCACAGTGGGACTGAGTCAGGCCGAACAGACAAACATATCTAAACAAGTGTGTAGGCTATAGAGGTGGGAGTAATAAGAGTAGTTCTGCGTTAGCTCGTGTTGCCCCCTCCAGATATTTGTGAGGCCCCAATGTTCCATCCAATCTGTAAAACCCTGTGAGGTCTTGGATATCAGTGTCCCATGCAATGGAGGTGTGGACCTATCCAGACACACATCCGAAACATAGTTAAAATCACCCCCCAAAAAGGAGGTCCTTTGCTATAACAGAGGATAAGGGCAGGGAGTATGTCCGAAGGAGTGGGAGCTGATCCTGCTTTGGGGCATAATACTCCCCAGTGTGACCGCCCTGCCCAGCAATCTGCCATTCACCAAAACATAACGGCTCTCCAGGTCAAAAGGGGCTCCTGCCAGAATCCATAACAGTGCTCCCCGGGAAAAAGCAGAGTAAGAGGTTGCATAAAGTTGGCCACGCCATCTACGTTGCAAATGGATATCTTCCTCTGCTGTAAGATGGGTCTCCTGCTACATCACTAAGTGGGCTCCCCTACGGCACAAGTATCGGTGAATATTATGTTGCTTGGCTGTGGATTTCCTCCCCCGTACATTCCAGGACAAAAACATTTTGTCACTATATATTTTTCTTGTATCTGACATTTAAACCAAGTTGTGCCCCGCACCACCCTCAGTCCTCCCATATCTGATGTGACTGCCCCCTATCAGTGGTAGAGCTATACATGGCCCTCTGGAGGAGCAAACAAAACCCCTAACTACAAACTCCCTTACCCAAGGGCAGTGTCGCAACAGCTAATCGCCCAAACCTGTAACAAAACATTTTGAAGAGAAGGTCTCCTCGAGTTGCCTAGTAGGGACGATCTGTTCGGGGGTGGGCAAAGTAGGGCTGAGTGCTCGTACGCCACACCAGCCCAGCTCCCAGTGCTAAAGCCAGGTGGTTTCCCTCAGAGGTCCAAGGCCGATGATATGTTCCAGGCCTGTGATTGTCCATTACATTGCCCCCACAGACTGTTGTTAACTCTACAGTAGCAAAGGTGTTGGCAGACCGCCCAGCGGAGAGATTGAGTAGTGATCGGCAACCTTTGCCACGCTTCGAGGGTATACCAGGCAACATAACAATTCATTCAATCAACTCATCTACTGTTCTTGGGGTTACAACTGGTAGGATCATGTTACTTATGACTGAGTCCCACTGATTTATGATCCGAGGATATGTCTGTGCCTACATCTGATTTCTGCATCAACATTATCTCTGCCGCAGCCTGTAATGCAGCGTTCCACTCTCGTTCTGTCTGGGAAGAGGAAGGTTTTTTCAAGGAGGCCCTCCTAGTTGATCGTCTGAGCCACTTCCTAGATGTCTTGCCTGTAGTCCCGGACCCAGCTCAGGATTGTGGAAGTGAAGTCCCTGCTTTGTAGGCCTCCAACCAGGCCCACACAGCAACTGGAGTATTGCAGAAGTGGGCGCTACCATCTAGGATGATTCAGAGTTTGGCAGGAAACATTAATGAATACTTTATAACTTCTTCACAGAGGGCCTTTTTGGCTTCCAGGAATGTTGCACGTTGCTCTTGGACCTTAAAGGTAAAGTCAGGGAACACTAGCACTTTACTGTTTTCCATCTCAAAAGGACCATTGGTGTGGGCTTTAGGAGGATAATGTTGTGATCCCTAGAATGAAGAAGCCGTGCCACCACCGGGTGCAGGGGCCATCCTGGCACCAAAGGGCGGGCAGGCACCAGATGCACCCTCTCTAGCGTGAAGAACTGTGTGAGCTGGCCCTGGGCAACTATGATGCGGAGCCACTCCTACAGGAAAGACACCATGTCCGTTCCCTTAGCCCCCTCAGGCATTCTCACTACCCTGATGTTATTGCAGCGGTTACAGCCCTCGGCATCTTAAGCCCTTCGTTCAAGGGCAGTCACCCTAGCTGTGAGTTTATCAAGTTTATGGGATGTTGCCTGTTGATCTGGTTTGAGTTTGTCCACGAAATTTTCCATGATTTTTACTCAATCTACCAGTTTGCGGTGTTCCACTTGCAAAAGCCCAGACCTACGGACACAGTGCTGATGTGGACACCATGGCCTTCGTGTCGGCTATAGTGGCCAACACTTTGTCTAAGTGAGTGTGTGTGAATCGAGATGTTCACAGTACCACTCTCTTCCTCGCCTCCGACCGTGCCATCCCTTGTTTATTCTTTGGCTTTCCCATGACAGCAACAGTCCTGGTGCAGGGTTCAGATACCACATAGTTTGAATGTGTTTGCGAGTGGCAGGGCCCAGGCTGCTCCAGACACAGACTTGTTACTGGTTCAGGAACGACACTCTATTGCTCCTATTCACTACACATAGGAGAAGGGGGTCTGGGTGTACAGCAGTGGCCCGTCAATAGACACCTTCAGGTTGTCACCCATCTCAAAACCCTGGGACCCACTCCAGGCCTCGACCAGCCCTGACATTCTCCCCTCTGGGACGGCAGGCCTGTCAGGATCCCAGCCAGGCAGTCAAGAGTCTTCCTACTCCAGGTGCCCATAGCTGTATTGGCCCACCCCCAATCATCCAAGTCTCCAAGGTCCAGCTACACTTCTCCACCCCTTCAGGTCCCAGGGCCAAGTAAGCTAATGTTACCCCCAGTTCAGTTCAGCTATCAGGTTTGTCCCCTACACCATTTCCAGCAGGGGTTCCATCCTATGCCCATGTGAAAGGCCTCTGTGGCCCACAGATGAATCAGGGCAGTTGTCATGGGCCCTCTTCACAAGCACTCTCTCTTAGGGGCATATGTATCAACATCTCCATTTGCGATTCTCAAATAGCGATTTTTTGAGAATCGCTATTTGAGAATTGCAAAACGGGATGTATCTAAAAATTCGCACAAATTTTGCGAATTCTTAAAATTCCTTAATTGCGATTAGCAAATTGCAAAATCGCAATTAAGGAATATCTTCCCATTCATTCCTATGGGCCAGGAGGCCCATAGCAATGAATGGGAAGTCCTTCTCAATTTGCGAATCGCTATTTGCTAATCGCAAATTGAGAATCTTTTCAAATGTGCAAGGGTGTCATGATGACACCCTGATGCACCCCTGAAATCAGCATGTGTGCACATATGGCGCACATACATGCCCTAAGGGCATGTATGTGCGCCACATGGCACTTTGAAATATGCAAAAAAGTGTATATTTCAAAGAAATTGCAAATTACCACCAACTTGGGGTTGGTGGTAATTTGCGATTTCTTAAGGAGAAATCGCACAACTTGGGTGCGTGTTACATTGCATTTAAGAAATCGCAATTTGCGATTTCTTAACTGCTTACGCAAACTTAAGAAATCGCAAAATTAGCGATTCCTTAAGATTGCGAGGCTGAAATGCCTCATACATCTCATTTTGCAATTTTGTATTCGCAAACGCCGTTTTTTTGCGATTCGCAGCCTTTGCGAATACAAAATAGTTTGATACATATTACCCCTTAGTGCCTCCTAGCTCCCTCAACTTAATCTGGCCTTGCACTCAGCAGGCCTCAGCCACTCCACTCCGGGCACCGGGCCTGCCCAACTGGACCACGACTCCCAGTCATTCCTCCATATCTGCAGTCCAAGTCACCAGTGAGGACAGGGAAGTTACCACTAGGGCCCCTACTCTGGCCCCAGTCACCCAGGTCCTCCTATCGGAAAAGTGAGGAGTGGCTCACCACGTGGAAGGGCCAGATGTAGGTCTCAGATCTTCCTCTAGGCTAAACACCATCTCATGGGACCTTGTGTATCTCAGCTCCAAGGCCCGCCTCTCACTCTACACCACAGCAGCTCTATAGGCCTTGGCCTGGGCCCTCACCCCCTCATGCTGCCTCCAGCCAACAATCAGGGCCTCCAGAACCCTATTCAGGCACACGTCCCTCTGGTACCACAACCGGCCCCTACATCGGGTCTCAATGTTGGCCTCGACCACCCATGTCGCTGTAGCAGCCCCACCTCTGGATCCCCTGGGTCCTCAGAAAGGCAAGCTACCATAGCGCTTCTGGTCTCGCTGACCTGCTGTGCATACTCCCCCGCTCTCGGACAGGTCTCTGGGACTCGACCTCTGGGACGACCACAGCAAGCCCCCTTCTCTGTAGTGACCTCTGCAGGCCCCACCGGGCCTCTGCTATCTCGGCATAACGGGATCTCACACCCGAGGTGGGGGGGACCATTCCACGTCTTATTCAGAGCGATCTGCTAAAGCCCCCAATCACCAGTGAGACCCGCCACCACTCCGGGCCCGATCTCCAGGCGAGTAATGGGAGGCAGCCGCGAGGTGTCCAGTGGGTCCCGCCTGCCTGCACTACGGGTGAATTCGTCCTGCCAGAGCTCTCCTTGCTCACAACACCCATGGTGGAGCTAAATATTGGTTGCTTGGCCCTTCAGGACCGGCTGCAGCTATGCCAGCAGGCTGATGTGGTAGGATGGCTACTGGGCTGTGCGGAGCTGCCTGCTCACACGACCGCCATCTTCAGCGTCATAGTCAAGACACTCTGGACATGGATGGAGCAGATGATTGCGACTCCTAATGGCCAGACTGGGTAGCTGTTGTTCTACTGTCAGTGCCCAGGGGTCGTAGGACCCCGAGTGGGTTGAGCGAATGGTCCAGGCCAAACTGAGAATAAAATGCAGCCCAGGCCAAAAGACGTACTGGAGCCATGGACGGCTTTAGGCATATGTTGCAGGTGCAACAATCTTGTTTGGCACTAGCCCCCCCCCCCCCCCCCCCATGACCTCCTTCACAAGGGATTTTCTCACTACCACCCTCCAACAGTGCCCCTCATCTCTCCATAGCCCCCCTCACATGCATTTCAATTTTGTATAGCCCTACTCATATTAGTGTAGGGTGTCAGAGCACTTTACATCACATACACAATTTACAGAGACAATCAATCATACATGTGTAAATCAGTCTATAGGAAATGTTACATGAGGCAATGAGGATTACAAAGTGTAGAAATCACATTTACTTCATGATAGTACGCAGTATATGTGAAGAGTGTTTGGTCTGGGTAAGCAGAAACTCAGGATTTAAAATGTATCACAGGGAATGGAGTCAAATTTACTAATAAGAAGGTATTTCTATTCAAACAAACCTTTTTTAGCAAGCATTAGCATAATGAAAGACTTGGGAAAAAACATGAGAAACGTCCCAACCTATACCCAGCAGTTTGTATGCAGCCCTTTGACGACTGTCTATGGGTCACTGTGCTATATTAGGATTGTAATTTATGAACTGCAAGTAACAAAAGGAACTCTGGGAGGAAAGCAGTAACCCACTAAGCTGTCCGCATAAAATACAGTTCTCTGTTCTGCATAGTATATGTTCATTACCACAGGCATGTTAACCCTCTGGCTACTTTATGATGAGGCAAAACCGCAACTAGATAAAACTCTGATCCACGTCAGCATGAACATTAATCACCAGAGTTATCTTGACATTTTTATTGTTGCCTGAAAACTGCTGGACACATTTGGAACTCTGCAGCAGGTGCTTTTAATCATGTAAATTATTTCTAATCACAGTGCCCCCAAAGATCAGTGTCAGGCACAGCTGACCGGTCGCACCGCCCTAAAGCCGGCCCTGACCCGAGCCATATTATGCCAAACAAGAGGGAAGATGTGGAACTAGGGCGTTTTCAACCCACGAATAATGTTTGAGAAGCTGCACCAAATAATGAATTTTAAAACACATTTCTCAAATATAGTGGTTTAAAAAGACATAACTTTTAAAGGCAGTTTGGAAAGAAATTATTGAAATATTGCTGCACTCTAGAATCTGTCAGGGTACCTAGTAGCAATATTTCTCCAAATCTGGAATGTGCTTATAAGAAATGGTGTGCCCAATATAACAAGCATCGGTAAAGCCAATAAATTGTGCCTCAGACAGCTTGTTCATTGTCTTTTTGTTAAAAAAAAAATGCAAGGAGTTGGCAAAAAAAAAACGTATGCCGCCACCTAAAAGTGGCTGCCATATGCTTGCAATAACAATTTTGTATTTAAAAACATTCACTGTTATGGCTGTTATAATAGTAATTTTTAAAATATAACAAGCCTTGGATTTTATTATTACTATTTGTGAAGGAAACAAGAATACATAACTACAGAGTGAAACATTCAAATCACAGGCAGCTGCAATGTTACAATGTTACTTTATGACAACAACTTTTAAGAAGGAGCTAGAAAACAAATCACCCTCTATCTGGACACCTGAAATGGAGTCAATATAAATAGACGTTATTTCAAGTTTATATAAAAATTAATACAATAAAAAAACTCACTTTGGAACAGCTTTGTCAATGAAGAGGTTGGCAATGTGCAAAGTCTTTGTGTCGTCATTCAAAGTGAAGAGAGATGATGGTTAAAAGGGACTAACTCTTTGTCCTATGCTGTATGCCCTGGTGGGTGGAAGCAAAATGTGAATGGCAATTACACAGACCAATGGATGAAGCCCACTGAATTTTTGGGACAAAACAGTAATCTTACGAGGCAGATGAAGCAATCTCAAAGGCCACACTCAAATACAACATCTGACAAATATAATCCTGTGGGAGAAGGAGTGCCTATGTGATACGCTGGATGTGCCAATTGAAATAACAACAGTTTTACATACTGTTCCAGAATATAATGGGCATCATTGTTCATGTGCCAGGCAATCAGCCTGTAAGGTTTTCTGTGTAAGAAAATTAAAAACCATCTTGACTTGACTCCAGTATTTGCCTGTATGCTTGGATCATATACCAGCGTATAACCCCCCATAAATGTTATTATGGCTGAATTATTAAAAAGTGTGCCCAGTGATATTAGAATCCTGCTCAAGTACTTTTGTACACTGCCAAGAGCATAAGGCTCAAAGTGCCAGGCTGCAAAACTTGCTACACAAATATGCAGGGACAGGCACAAAATACAAGCCCATCTGGGTGATCTGTGATGCTCATATGCGCTAGGGCTGAGCACTGTACCTGTGAGCTGTTTCCTATGCCCCTGAGCATGATGAGACTGTTGTCCAAGGCACTAAGAATTGGTGCAGAGTACTTACTACCAGGGCCACTGGAATTATGCGGCAGGAGTGGGCCAAATTATGTGGTAGGATTGAGAAAAGTATGCGGCAAGAGAAGGCCAATTATGTGGCATAAAGCGGCACATTTTGTAATAGTAGCACTTCATTATTTTGTCATTTTTAAAAAACTTAGTAACACTGCCTGGGCATTGGTTGCACCTCATTAGTTCCATTTAAATACACAAACATTGCAATAAGCAACAAAAAGGTGACCAGTCCAGCTTTGTAATGGGCCTTTCAGAGCGTGGCAACACGTGTCACTGCATTTTTTGTAACCTTTGAATCGTTTGAGCTAGAAACAACATTTTGTTTTTGTTAAAATCTGCAGATTATGCAGCAGATGATGAATTATGTGGCAAATGCGACTAATCTATAATTATGCGAAAATCGCCACAGCCGCACAATCGCATAATTCCAGTTGCCCTTCTTATTACCCTAAAGTTACCGATCTTGCAAGTTCAGATCATAAACTGTAGAAATATCCATTACATTAGGGACACTGCCATGCTGCTGGTGCCCACGTTGCCCCTGTAAGAAAAGCACCCTTCCCAAGCTAGCTTCTACATTGCCCCCATATGTAAAGCACCATTGCCAAGTCAGCTTAAATATTCATCAAGTAGCTAAAGCAAGGTTTTTCATTTTCCTCATCCTTCAGTATTTAACATCATTAAAATGCATGGTCTACATTGCCCTATATATATGCAGCACCATTATTATGCATCTTTTCACATTCACCTATATGGACATGGTCACTATGTAACATGCAATATATTTAACGATGATGATATTGCATTCACTACATCGCCTACCACTAATTTGCAATATGAGAATATTACTATTCTTAATTCCTCTTGTCCAAAGCAATAGGTGGAGTTAAAAATAATAATATTCTTTTTTTTTTATTTTTATAATTTGTTATTGTATTTATTGAAACATCAGTTACAACTCAATGCTTGACCAGTATCACATTGGAATTTCGGGTTTTTGATACAGATCTTTCCGATAGCATAAGGACAAGTGTGCAGCCTATATGCATAAATATAGTAATTTACATTTGTTAACATGCATTGTGGCAGGTACAGTACATTGACCATATCATTTCCGCTTCCTCTCCACATAGGTAATTGCACACACTTGACAATAATATTCTTACCATGTGATATAGTTTTGGAAGATGGAGTGATATTATTGTAGGTCGATATTAACAACCTCAATAGAATGTCATATAGTGCCACACAGCATGGAATGTTGGGTGTCTGCTGGGGGCAGCTGGAGACTAATGTGAGCGGGAAAGACGTTCTGCGTCTGGCAGGCGCGTATAACCTGTGGGCGTGTAACTGGAATACAGGCATGCACCTGCGACTCGACTTCTTGGTGCCTTCCATCATACCATGCGTTACAACCACTTAATGATTCATGAGCAGAAGTCTTGCTTTAAGGATCATGGTATGGAGTTATGGCTGCAGGTCCCACCAGTGTCATATTCCACCTGACACTCACGGCCTTATAAAGGAACAGCTGTCATCCCTTACAGTGAGTGGAGGAGGCTGAAGTTAGCACATTAATGGTCACGTCAAGTCAAGTCAAAAATACTTTATTTCCAAGAAATAAATTCTTACAGAAATATAAACACAATTCATAAAAAATAGGCAATTTTTTAAAATAGCCTAAAACAACAATTCATAATCATATCTTTCAGCCTCGCACATTTACAATTTATACAATTACAAATATATAAACATTAAAATGTCTCCATACCATGACTCAGTATAGCTCACGGCCCATGATCTCACATATATTTACAGGACTTTAGAAAACATAATAAGATTTTAGCCAATGACAAACAATTCACATTACTCCAATCAACATTTATAAAGTGCAAAGTGCATAGCAGCTTATAGCAACTTCAATGATCACATTAATGGTCCTGCAGAGAGTGACGTGTCAGCAGATCTCCTGCAGGGGCTGTGATAGAGCTGCTGTGATGCTGTTAGCTCTATCAAGGGACGATCAATGCCCTCCCTGCTGGGAGTGGCCTGGCAGACAGTGTGCCTTTCACGGACTAGAGGAAGTGTGCTGCTGTACGCTTGGCAGATGAGAGGGGCTGCTTTTCTTTGAAGAGGAAAGTGCCTAGATGCTAGAATACTGCAGGAGGATGAGGCACGCCCTGGAGGACATGATGGACACCAGGGATGTAATGCAGGCTTTTTTCTGATTTGTAAAATGGGCTTAATAGATATCTGGAGGCAATTATGTGGTCACTAACCCATATGATTTTGAGAAACGCACTTTTGATTGTAAAATAGCTTGGTGCATCTAGCTCATAGCTCTCAGACAGTTTGGTGCCTGTGTATATATGTCATTGTGGGGGGAAAAAAATGGATTTTGTTAACCAACATCACAGCCTTTGGAGAATAGAATGTAGAGTGGTCATGGTCTTAGAGGTAGGAGTTGGCAAAAAAGTTGCAAATCATGAAACTTGTGAAATCTGCCCATTTTCGCAATCTGCTTGTTGAGCAAAATTGGGATACAAAAACCATCGAAATCTGCTCCATGGATGAACCAGAAGAAACTGACGCAGTTCGGGCTGTTCATGCAGGACCTGTAGTTCTCCCTGGCAAAATGATGACAAGGAAGAACACAAACTGCCAAGGGTGCCCATACCCTTGTCAATTCATGGTATTACCTTTGGCTATTACCTTGAGTTTCATCTGTGGCAGGGGGGGGAATCATATCCGCGAAATGTCATGGACTCGCAACAATTGACTTCTACTCCCCATGGAATGATGCCCACCACTAATTAGAAGTGTTTGGCATCCTCAAAGATAAAAAATTAATGGGAAGATTAGCAAGTATGTGAATCTTTTCTAGTAAGATGAAGACTTTTTAAGGACATCTCTCAAGAGAAACTGATTGGCTAGTTCAAGTGAATGTCTAAGAGAGATAGATGTGGGTGGAGCTATGGAAGATGGAAATAACGAGTCACAAATATCGATGGGACAGAATATTGTTACAACAACATTGAATGACAAAATATTGAAAGGTAAGTTTCTGTAAATTTTCAATACCTAACTCCGCCTACCTTGGTGATGTATATATATATTTCTTCAAGGGACATTGCTAAGGGTTTAGGAATAGTAAATACTCACCTCCCTCTGTGCAGTTACCTTTCGATATTTTGAGCCTGATTTAGATCTCGGTGGACGGGCTACTCGTCACAACGGTGACAGATATCCCGTCCACCGAAATATAAATCCCATAGGATATAATGGGATTTATATTTCGGCGGACAGGATATCCGTCACCGTTGTCCAGGACCTTTGCATCTTGATACTGTTGTAACAATAATCTGTCACGCCAATATTCGGGCTTCAATATTCCCTACTACAATCACAATCGAGAACAGCATGTGGTGATGCTCTGCGTGTCACTGCTGTGTGGTTGTTCTTGGTGGGGTGGCGTTGTCTGTAAGTTGGGCCTGTGTAAATTTGAGTAAAATAAGTGCATCTGCAGTTAGACTGTGCCATGCATTGTTAGCTTGGGTACTGGCTACGTCACTGAGGCTTAAACATGAGATGGCAGGTTTGTTTTTTCTCAGTCATAGCATCATAAACTTTTAAATAGCTAATATAATGAATGAGAGATTTCCCCATGTATAACTAATTTATCCTTCACAAAACTGTTTCCTTATGCTAATCATTCTCTGTAACATTCATTAGAACATTGGAATGTTGGGAGCTCCATTGAAAACAATGGAGTGCTCCGGGCTTATAATGGCTGGTATAAGCCCGGAGCTCCAACATTCCAATGCTTCTTTGTGGCTGTGAACAAAGGCTTCAGGGAGCCTGAGGGGATTTCAATCCCCTTGCGCTCCCTGAAGCCTCTGTTTAATTTGTTAGAACATTCTTCCCTCTAGTGGCAGAATGTTCTAATAGCCTTATAGCCCTTCGTAGCAGGGCTATACCGGCTATTAAAGTCCAGCTGCTTTGTTAAAGTCCTTCGCCTTGGGCCTTTAAAGATGCAGCGACCCTTTAATAGTCGGTATAGCCCGGCACGGCGGGCTATAAGGCTATATTAAAGTCCTGCCGACTTGTTAAAGTCCCTCACCTTCGGCTCGGGCCTTTAACGATGCAGCCGGCCTTTAATAGCCGGTATAGCCCACTACGGCGGGCTATAAGGCTATACTAGTGCCTATTAAATTTCATCGAGTTAAAGGTAACATGAAAGTTAAGGACATTTTTAGCCTAGAAGCCTTCCACTGTATTGCAGTGGAGTGGATATTTAAGAAGAATGCAAGAGATTTTCATTTTGGCTAACAACTGCTTTACAACGAGTAGTTGCTTGTCCTAGTAAATGGAGCTAAAACCTAGAAGAGGTAAGCGTGTTTCCTCATGCAAGTGCACCGGCTGCAGAAGTGTCCTTTTATTATGAGTTAGCTGTAAAGAAAGGTATATTGCTAGAATATTGAAGTGCAAAAATAGAGTGACCTAAATACTGAATGAGCTGACAAGCTCTGGCTGATGCACCTGTACCCACTGAGTAGGACCGAGACCTGAGAAGACTTTGGGCAGCATTTCCAGACCCCCAAACAAATGTGTTGGTCCCTTCTGAAGAAAGACATAATCCTGAAACACGTGTCTATAGATATACAGAAAATGGCTGCACCAAGAAGGTTGAAAAACTAAAGACTGTCACTGAAGTAAGTGTTCTCGTGCACTGCATTTACCATGATGCACTGGAGCAAACTGAGTCCTGGAATGTGAGGCAGTGTGCTCCCACCCTATTTGTATTTGTACAGAAAGGCATATTGCTAGAATATTGAAAAATATAGTGACTTAATATCGACTACCAAAGATTGTAAAACTAAGCATATATAGGTAAATATAGATTTACTATTCTAAACTCCAAATCTATGTACTTTGAAATGATATGTATCAATATTTTGTTATAGATATTCAAACAGACATCCATGAAGGACTGTACGTAAAAACGCATTTAATGTACTTAACGTTTAACTTTGTTTTATTGACATTTTGTAAGAAGGAAACCACATACACAATTGGTAACCCAAAGCACATTGTAACCCCCCCCTCCCGGCAGACGTTGCAATCAAATTTGTCTATGTGGAGGCACTCGGATGTCCATAGAGTGCGCCGTGAGGTTGGTCCTTGTCATCGCTTAGCACGAGGCAAGACCCCCTTGACCATGTCAGAAATTTAACAAACCAATAACCCCCCCACCCCTCCCACCTCTGAACTGGGGAATGCTAAACTGAAAGCCAGTCAGGTAGCATCTCCTGTCCCACCTGTCCCCGTGAGTCGGAGAAGTAGAAGATACTTTGGGCAGGTTACTTCATTCAGCTCTGTAGCCAATAGGGACACTAGAGGCCGCCAAGTTGCTTTAAATCCCTCTTAGCAGTTAGTAAGGGAAGCATGGATCCTTTCCATCCCTAAGATATACCACAGCCTGTGCAACCATCCCGTGTATGTCGGTCGAGTCTGCGTCCCCCAATATGATAAGATGTGTTGTATTGCTTCCCCTAATGCCAGCCCCATTTGTTTCCCCCGTATAGATTTCAAAGGATAAGTTAGCGGGTTAGGCAGCCCCAACACAACATAAGCCGGAAACCGCGGTATCTCAGTCTCGAACTGTCTATCAATCTCCTCTAGTATCTTGGTCCAGTAACTCGTCAGTTCCATACAGTCCCATAGCAGGTGTACGAGTGTGTCCTCTTCCTCGCATTCTTGCCAACACGTCGCACTGCGGTCCGGGTTCCCCTTATGCAAATGGGCTGGCGTCAAATACCAGTAGGTGGCTACCTTGACCGCGGATTCCCTGCTGGCGGTGTTGCGTGTCGTATGATTGGCCTTGTAATATATGTCCCTCCACTCTTTCTCTGTAAGCTCCCTCCCCAATTCCCTCACCCATCGTTTCTGGCCCGCAGTGGGTTGCGAAGATATCCCGTCCACCGAAATATAAATCCCATAGGATATAATGGGATTTATATTCCGGCGGACAGGATATCCGTCACCGTTGTCCAGGACCTTTGCATCTTGATACTGTTGTAACAATAATCTGTCACGCCAATATTCGGGCTTCAATATTCCCTACTACAATCACAATCGAGAACAGCATGTGGTGATGCTCTGCGTGTCACTGCTGTGTGGTTGTTCTTGGTGGGGTGGCGTTGTCTGTAAGTTGGGCCTGTGTAAATTTGAGTAAAATAAGTGCATCTGCAGTTAGACTGTGCCATGCATTGTTAGCTTGGGTACTGGCTACGTCACTGAGGCTTAAACATGAGATGGCAGGTTTGTTTTTTCTCAGTCATAGCATCATAAACTTTTAAATAGCTAATATAATGAATGAGAGATTTCCCCATGTATAACTAATTTATCCTTCACAAAACTGTTTCCTTATGCTAATCATTCTCTGTAACATTCATTAGAACATTGGAATGTTGGGAGCTCCATTGAAAACAATGGAGTGCTCCGGGCTTATAATGGCTGGTATAAGCCCGGAGCTCCAACATTCCAATGCTTCTTTGTGGCTGTGAACAAAGGCTTCAGGGAGCCTGAGGGGATTTCAATCCCCTTGCGCTCCCTGAAGCCTCTGTTTAATTTGTTAGAACATTCTTCCCTCTAGTGGCAGAATGTTCTAATAGCCTTATAGCCCTTCGTAGCAGGGCTATACCGGCTATTAAAGTCCAGCTGCTTTGTTAAAGTCCTTCGCCTTGGGCCTTTAACAATGCAGCGGGCCTTTAATAGCCGGTATAGCCCGCTACGGCGGGCTATATTAAAGTCCTGCTGCCTTGTTAAAGTCCCTCGCCTTTGGCTCGGGCCTTTAAAGATGCAGCGACCCTTTAATAGTCGGTATAGCCCGGCACGGCGGGCTATAAGGCTATATTAAAGTCTTGCCGACTTGTTAAAGTCCCTCACCTTCGGCTCGGGCCTTTAACGATGCAGCCGGCCTTTAATAGCCGGTATAGCCCACTACGGCGGGCTATAAGGCTATACTAGTGCCTATTAAATTTCATCGAGTTAAAGGTAACATGAAAGTTAAGGACATTTTTAGCCTAGAAGCCTTCCACTGTATTGCAGTGGAGTGGATATTTAAGAAGAATGCAAGAGATTTTCATTTTGGCTAACAAATGCTTTACAACGAGTAGTTGCTTGTCCTAGTAAATGGAGCTAAAACCTAGAAGAGGTAAGCGTGTTTCCTCATGCAAGTGCACCGGCTGCAGAAGTGTCCTTTTATTATGAGTTAGCTGTAAAGAAAGGTATATTGCTAGAATATTGAAGTGCAAAAATAGAGTGACCTAAATACTGAATGAGCTGACAAGCTCTGGCTGATGCACCTGTACCCACTGAGTAGGACCGAGACCTGAGAAGACTTTGGGCAGCATTTCCAGACCCCCAAACAAATGTGTTGGTCCCTTCTGAAGAAAGACATAATCCTGAAACACGTGTCTATAGATATACAGAAAATGGCTGCACCAAGAAGGTTGAAAAACTAAAGACTGTCACTGAAGTAAGTGTTCTCGTGCACTGCATTTACCATGATGCACTGGAGCAAACTGAGTCCTGGAATGTGAGGCAGTGTGCTCCCACCCTATTTGTATTTGTACAGAAAGGCATATTGCTAGAATATTGAAAAATATAGTGACTTAATATCGACTACCAAAGATTGTAAAACTAAGCATATATAGGTAAATATAGATTTACTATTCTAAACTCCAAATCTATGTACTTTGAAATGATATGTATCAATATTTTGTTATAGATATTCAAACAGACATCCATGAAGGACTGTACGTAAAAACGCATTTAATGTACTTAACGTTTAACTTTGTTTTATTGACATTTTGTAAGAAGGAAACCACATACACAATTGGTAACCCAAAGCACATTGTAACCCCCCCCTCCCGGCAGACGTTTCAATCAAATTTGTCTATGTGGAGGCACTCGGATGTCCATAGAGTGCGCCGTGAGGTTGGTCCTTGTCATCGCTTAGCACGAGGCAAGACCCCCTTGACCATGTCAGAAATTTAACAAACCAATAACCCCCCCACCCCTCCCACCTCTGAACTGGGGAATGCTAAACTGAAAGCCAGTCAGGTAGCATCTCCTGTCCCACCTGTCCCCGTGAGTCGGAGAAGTAGAAGATACTTTGGGCAGGTTACTTCATTCAGCTCTGTAGCCAATAGGGACACTAGAGGCCGCCAAGTTGCTTTAAATCCCTCTTAGCAGTTAGTAAGGGAAGCATGGATCCTTTCCATCCCTAAGATATACCACAGCCTGTGCAACCATCCCGTGTATGTCGGTCGAGTCTGCGTCCCCCAATATGATAAGATGTGTTGTATTGCTTCCCCTAATGCCAGCCCCATTTGTTTCCCCCGTATAGATTTCAAAGGATAAGTTAGCGGGTTAGGCAGCCCCAACACAACATAAGCCGGAAACCGCGGTATCTCAGTCTCGAACTGTCTATCAATCTCCTCTAGTATCTTGGTCCAGTAACTCGTCAGTTCCATACAGTCCCATAGCAGGTGTACGAGTGTGTCCTCTTCCTCGCATTCTTGCCAACACGTCGCACTGCGGTCCGGGTTCCCCTTATGCAAATGGGCTGGCGTCAAATACCAGTAGGTGGCTACCTTGACCGCGGATTCCCTGCTGGCGGTGTTGCGTGTCGTATGATTGGCCTTGTAATATATGTCCCTCCACTCTTTCTCTGTAAGCTCCCTCCCCAATTCCCTCACCCATCGTTTCTGGCCCGCAGTGGGTTGCGAAGGGGCTGGAGGTTTCATCATGCCATACAATTCAGAGATCATTTTCTTGTCTGTATGTTTCATCACCAGCTATTATTCGTATTTTGTTAGTGTCCTGCTCACTTTTGGCCGTACCTCTGGCTGGAGGAGCCAGTGGCGGATTTGGAAGTACTGGAACCGATCCGATTCCAGAATGGCATACATTTGACGCACCTCCGAAAACGAAGGATCCCATCCAGATCAAATAAATGCCCAGCTGCCTTGCTATCCAATTGCTGCCACACCGAGAACACTCTTTCATCCGTCCCCGGACTAAACTCCCAGTTATCAAATAAGGGAGTCATAGGCGAGGGGAAGGACGCCAACCCTCGTCTGATGGCCACCCCATCCCATACTCTCAGCAAGGAATTCATAATGGGCGAGCCCGTGAGGTTCGGTGGTCTATCCGCCTTCTTCAAGAAGAGAGCTTTCCACAGGGAAAGTTTCATCAGCGCCCTGTCCTGAAATAACCACCTCTTTTCGGATTCCGGTCGACTCCACTTTACTAAGTATCTAAGCTGTGCTGCTCTAAAATATTCCAACCTGTTTGGAATCCCCAGCCCTCCCTCCTCTGGTGGCCTCTAGGCGAGATCCCTGCGTAGGCGAGGTCACGCCCCAGCCCATACGAACTGCTGTATTGCCAGTTGTAATTTTTGGAGAATCCCCGATGGGGGCCAGACCGGCAGCATCTGGAATAGGTACAGAGCCCAAGGGAGAATGGACATCTTGATCCCTGCGACGCGCCCCAGCAGCGACAGTTGGTGATGTTTCCATTGCTGAAGGTCCCTTGTGATTCTGAGTGAGTAACTTTGAGTAGTTTAGTGTGACAGTCTGTGATATAGATGGGGTAGATCCAGCCCCAGATATGGGACCGAATCCCGAACCTGTATCCCCCCAAAGGGGGGGTAATTCCCCCCCACGACAGCTCTCCCCGTCGGCCCAACCGAAGAGTCATGGGATTCCCTACATTTACCCAAAAACCAGAGACCTGGCCAAAGAACTCCAGTTCCTGTAAAAATGCCGGTACCTATTGCTCTGGCTTCTCTAGGGTCTCAAGGATATCATCGGCAGATAGGCTCACGGAGTGTCTCTCCCCGCCTAATGGGATGCCCAAAATATCAGGGTTGTCTCTTATCTTCTGTGCCAATGGTTCAATATAAAGCACAAATAGGAGGGGCGAGAGCGGGCACCCTTGCCTCGTGCCCTGTTGGATCTCAAAAGTGCTCGACGCTATCCCAATGACTCTAATTGTCGCTGTGGGTGCAATGTAACAGCTCGCCACTCAAGCCCCGAACCGGTCCCCGATACCAAAGTGAGCTAGAGTCTTATCCAGGAAGCCCCAGTCCACCCTGTCGAATGCCTTCTCTGCATCGACCGACAGCAAGAGAGCATCCATCTTCGTACAGTGGGCTTTATCAACGAGATGGAGAACGCGTTTGGTGTTGTCACTGCTCTGCCGGTTGTGTATAAAACCGGACGGATCCGGTTCAATGATGCCTAGCATCAGTGGACCCAGCCTGGCCGCCAAGACCCCAGTGAACAAATTCAGGGCGATGTTGAGGAGGTACACCGGGCGGTAGGAGCCGCATTGGGTTTAACTTTCCCGGGCTTGGGAAGCACCACTACAGCGGCCGCTAACATATCAGAAGGGATTGTCCCGGATCCTGTAAAGGAGTTAAAAAGCAGCATCAGGACCGGGGCTAGAAGCTGAGAAAAAGATTTGTAAAAACTGGCCAAAAAAACATCCGGCCCCGGCGATTTCAAAAGCTTGAGGTGGGAAATTGACCCTATCCCTTCTTCTATCCTGATCGGTGCCTCTAAGGCCTCCGCCCCTTCCCTATTTAGCGCTGTCGTGTTTGCTACTTGTAAATAGGAGTCCACAGCAGGACCTCGGTGTGGATCCCTCTGATAAAGGACCGAGTAGAATTCCTGAAAGGCCCCCGCAATCTCAGCATCTTCTTCTACCTTCTCCCCGTTAGCATTCTGGAGAGCCTGGACTTTCATCTGCTGAGTGCGAGCCCTGAGGTTACTCGCCAACATACACCCCATCTTGTCCCCCCCCCCCCCCCCGATATAGTAGGCGTGCTTGAGCCGGACGGCCGCATATTCGGCCCTATCTAGATCGAGTCCTGCCAATTGTGCCCTAGCCGCCTTCAGTTGGCGCCAAACCCTGGTCGCGCCTGTCCTGCAATGGACCCTTTCCAGTTCCAGCACTTGCGCCGGGAGAAGTTCCTCCTTGTCTTTACGCTCCCTAGATTCAGCTGCAGAGATAGCTATCAGTTTCCCCCGCACCACCGCCTTGAGTGCCCCCCACAAAGTAGATAGAGAAGTGTCAGGGGTGTCAGGGGTGTAGTTCAACGCCAAGTAGTCTGTAATGCATTTGTGAATTTGTTATGTCACTCCCTCCCTGCGCAACATGTTTTATCGAAGTCGCCAACACCCTTTCTGTCTATGTGTTGGGGCACCTTGATAGTCACCGTCACTGCGTCATTATCAGATAGCGCTGCTGGGATGATGTTCACTACGCCCACTAACCCATTCAATTCTGTGGAGCCTAACAGGTAGTCCAGTCGGGCATAGGTGTGGTGGGCATGTGAATAGAAATTAAATTGTGAGGAGTGGGGATGAGCTACCCGCCACATGTCCACCAACCCCCTCGACTGCAGCCATTCCTTCCCTGCATTGGACAGCGCTCCCATCTGGCCGTAGCAATGGCTGGACCTATCCATCGCAGCGTCCATGACGAGATTCAGATCCCCACCTACCAATAGGCGCCGCTCTTGTGAGCTCAGGACCTTGGAGAGAGATGCGGTCAGGAACCTCTGTTGGCCCGAATTAGTGTCAGCGGGCACCCCGGATGCTCACTAACCTTACAAGCCGGATACAGCAGGAGCGATCCGCGACGCTAGAATCCACCCTCCCCAAGAACGGTGCTGCCGATGAGGACTCGTTATAACCCTCGATAAGCAACACCACCCCGGGGGGAGATGGGAAGGATAACAGGGGAAAAGGCAGCGGCAACCACACGGGACTGGCTCTCTGGGTACCCACTCCTGTAGGGAGAGAAGGACAGGTTGAGTCACCGGCACACAGACTGCAGGGAGAACCACCAGTACAGCAGCACACATACACACACAGACGGATGTCTGTGTCGTCAAGTCAGTCTCACACAGTACTAGGTACTCACGGCTCAGCGGGTATAGGCGAGAGGCGTGTGTTCCGGTCGTCGTTGCCAAAGGAAGAAGGGATAGGGCCGCTCTCCGAGCCTTTCAAGCGGCTCCAAGCGGAGTAACAACCCGCGAAAAGGGGTTGATTGCTGTAGCGGGTCCGGGCGCTCTCCGAGCCTTTCAACGGCTCCAAGCGAAGGAAGAAAATGGTCTGGGGGAAGACAGGACGCTTCCGAGGTGGGGAGAGACTCCAGTCGGGTCTCTGGTCACGGCGGTGTCCTCAAGTGCAGCGCGCTTCGGAGACGTCAAGAATGAAGCGTGGTGCGGGTGGTGCGTTCTCGGGCGCTCAGGATCTCGGGGTCGGAATCCACGGGGCCGAGTCAAGTCCGTGCTAGGGAAGCACGGAAACCCTGGCGATAAGAAATCCGCGAGGTTCGTACCTCGCCAAACGCCAGGTGGAACTTGATTGTCAAGCCCCCGGCCTTCCGTGTGCGAGGCTTTTGTACTGCCTCCAGAAGTGCGCTCGCGCGTGTGCTGGGGCCGATGGGTATTGTAGTTTCATACCCCTCGGCTCCCCGGCGCCGCACAGAGCGTCCCTGATTCGGCTTAATGTCGATGCCTGACAGAATCCCCCGGCAAGGGCCGGCGTCTCGACGGGCCTCCGGGTTTCGTAGGATGAGCCGCGTGGAAGCGGCGTAGCAGCCCAGGGCACCGCAGATTGGCCAGCGGCTCCCAGGACCTCTCCTCGGGTCCATACCCTGTCCAATCGATCAAGTAGTGCAACCTACCTCTGATGTGTTTGGAATCTAACACCCCTTTCACTTCATACTCCTCCCCTCCCTCTAAGAGCAGGGGCGGTGGTTTTGGGGTGAGTCTTGTGCGAGGGAGGTAGGGTTTGAGGAGAGAGACGTGGAACACGGGGTGTATGCGCCATGTAGGGGGGAGTGTCAATTTCATGGCCACAGGGTTTACTACCTTCGTGATGGGATACGGGCCCACGTACTTTGGTTTCAGGCGGGCGTTCCCCTTGATTCGGAGGTGTTTTGTGTCTAACCACACCAGGTCTCCTACCGTATAGGACGGCTCGGGGGTTCTTCTTTTGTTCGCGTAGTGCTTGTCGCGTTCTTGCGCGGTTGCCAGTTGTGTCTTTGCTGTGTGTAACACTTTTTTCAGGTGCAAGTGGTGTTCTTGGATGGACGGGTGTTTCGTTTGTGCAGGCCATTCAAAGGGCAACATGTTGGGATGGTATCCTGTTAGGCAGAAGAAGGGGGAGCATCCTAGCGATGAATGCTCGGCGTTATTGTAGGCGAATTCCGCCATCCATAGGAGGGTGCTCCATTCTTCTTCATGGAGTAAAGTAAAGCAGCGGAGGTACTGCTCTAACGTCTGATTTAGTCTCTCCGTCTTGCCGTCTGTTTGAGGGTGGTAGCTAGTGGAGAGACGAGCATCCACCTTCATGACTTGACACAGGGCCCTCCAGAATCGTGACGTGAACTGCGTACCCCTGTCGGTAATAAGAACAGCGGGGATCCCATGGCTCCGTACAATGTGCTGTAAGAACTGCTGGGCTAGTGCCGCCGCTGAAGGGAGTTTGTCCATGGCCAGGAAATGGCCCATTTTTGTCAGATGATCTATGACAACCAAGATGGTAGTCATTCCTCTACTAGGGGGCATGTCCACGATAAAATCCATAGACAGAGTGTGCCACGGAGCAGGGGGGATTGGAATGGGTCGGAGCAATCCGCTCGGTCGTTGGTGTTGTGACTTCCCTTGCGTACAGATAGCACATTCTGCTACGTAGGCCGCAGTGTCCTTAGATAACGTAGGCCACCAAAAATGGCGCATCATTGCCTTCGTGGTTTTCAGTACTCCCAGATGACCTCCTAAGGTGGAGTCGTGAACCCAGTGCAAGGCTTGTTGCTGCAGGGAAGGAGTTGGCAGGTATAAGCGTTCGTCGTGATATAAGAGGCTCTGTTTGGACGACCGGTGTAAAGGATCGTCGGCTATCCATCCTGCTTCATCGGTTCCAGCGGTTTGGTTTTGTACTTCTTCCACGAAGTTGGGTGTAGTGGCGGCCGCCGTCTGTACCTCAGGGAATGAGGTTGGCTTCAAAATCAGAGGGTGGTCTGTGGCGGACGTGGGGTTCGTAACGAAGGGCTGGTGGGGCCGGGACAGAGCGTCGGCCTTTCCGTTCTGTGGTCCAGGACGATATTTGATTACGAAGTCGTAATCAGAGAAAAACAACGACCAGCGTAATTGTCTGGGTGTCAAGGCTCTGGCGGTTTTTAAGAAAAGGAGATTCCGGTGATCCGTATAGATCTCTACGGTATGTCTTGCGCCGAGCAGATGATGACGCCACTCTTCACACCCTCTTTTTATGGCCAGAAGTTCTTTATCCATTATGCTGTAGTTTACCTCACAGGGAGATAGTTTCTTGGAAAAGAACGCAACGGGGTGTAACTGTCCGGTTTCTGGATGTCTCTGTGATAAAATGCCTCCTATTGCATACTGGGAGGCGTCGGTTTCGACCATAAAGGGACGTGTGGCGTCTGGATGTCGGAGTACCGGTGCGGTGGTGAAGCAGGTCTTCAGAGTCTGAAAGGCTTGTTCCGCTGCCGCGGTCCACTGGAAGGAGGCACCTTTTCGTAGGAGAAGTATTAACGGCTGGATAATGCCTGAAAAGTTCTTTATAAAGCGGCGATAAAAATTCGCGAAGCCCAAGAAACTTTGTAGGGATTTCACGTTGGTAGGTGATTCCCACTGGGTAATAGCCCGCGTTTTCTTATCGTCCATGCACAATCCGTCGGGACCGATGACGTATCCCAAGAATTCCACCTCGGAAACGTGGAACGAGCACTTCTCCAGTTTTGCGTACAGCGCATACTTCTGTAGGCGCTCCAGCACTGCCGCCACGTGCTTCACATGTACTTCTCTGGACGCAGAGTACACCAAGATGTCATCGATGTACACGATGCATGACACGTCCAAGAGGCCCCTCAGTACTTCATCCATGAAGTACTGGAACGCGGCGGGGGCGTTGCATAGGCCAAAGGGCATCACCGTATATTCGAACAAGCCGAATTTGGTCCGGAAGGCGGTTTTCCACTCATCTCCGCGTTTTACTCGCACCAAATGGTAGGCTCCCCGGAGGTCCAGTTTGGTGAAGATGGTCGCGGTTTTCAGTTGGTCTAGCAAAACTGGGATCAGCGGCAAGGGGTATCGATTCTTTACAGTGACCTTGTTGATTGCCCTGTAGTCTATGCAGGCCCGTAACCCGCCTTCTTTCTTCGGAATGAAGAAGATCGGTGAGGGGGCAGGTGAGGAAGACGGGCGTATGAACCCAGAGGAAAGCATGTCGTCTAGATAACTCCGGAGATACGTGGTTTCGGCTTCGGTTAGGGCGTAGATTCTACTGCAGGGTATGCTGGCTCCAGCCTCTAGCTCAATGACGCAATCGTACTCCCTGTGCGGGGGTAATTTCTTTGCCTCTTGCGTGTTAAAGACCGACTGATAGTGGTCGTATTCGCTTGGTAACGTGGTGTTTGTACGCACTCCCTGTTGATTGCCTGTGCTGGCCAGGAATTTCGCGGAACTGTCCCCCCGAGGCGAGGCTCTGACTTGCTCAGCGGTGCAGTGTTCGTGGCAGAATGAAGAATTCAGCGTCACGGTGCGTGCAGTCCACCTCACCAAAGGATCATGGAGTGTCAGCCACGGCATTCCTAGGATGAGTTTGAAGTGGGGTGCGTCTATGAGATCAAAACGTATCCATTCGAAATGGTTCATCCCTATTTGCATCAAAAGGGGCATGGTGTGGAAACACACGGGACCTGAGGTCAGAGCCGATCCGTCCACTGCCTTCACCATCTCGGGGGTTTCCTTCTGATCGCAGGGTATATGTAAGTCTTTGGCGTACTGTTGATCCACAAAATTGCCGGTTGCGCCTGAATCCAATAGGGCGTGGACGACCACAGATATGTCCTGAGGCAAGTTCAGCACTACGCACACGTTCATATGGGCGACTGAGGGTTGAATCGAGTTCGCTGCAGCCGGGAAGACCTCATCACTTCTAGGCCCCAAACAAGCGGTCCTCATCTTATTTGGGCTCGTCAGTTTCCCAGATCCTCGGATGTGTAATCCAATACGGACGCGGTCTTAAGCCCCGGGCTTCCGGCAGTTACGTTCTTGGACCGACTACGGCAGTCTTTGATGAAGTGACCAGGCTTACCGCAATACAAGCAGAGTTTCTGAGTCCTCCTCTTCTCCCGTTCTGCTTGACTCAGGGGTCCTCGAATCCCGCCGATCTGCATGGGCTCACTTCCATCCCCTTGAGATGGTCTGTCCTCGGGAACAGGACGAGGTCGGAGGGGTATAAACCTGGTATCGCAGCGGTTCTTGTCCCCTTTTCTCTCTAGAAGCCGGTGATCTAACTGGACGGTTAAATCAATCAATTCATCACAAGTGGCCGGCAGTTGTACCACTTGGGCCAGAACGTCCTTGAGTTCACTTCTCAACCCTTGGTAGAATAAGGTAATTCTCTTTTCCATCGGCCATTCCGTTTCTACCACGAGCCGGTTGAAGGAGGTGATATAGGTCAGAAGGTCCTGTGACCCTTGTTTTAGGGTAAGGAGTTCTTTGTCCAGCGTCATTTGATGCGCCTTGCGGTCAAACAGCCGTCGCATTTCCACACAGAAGGCTGGGAAGTTGTATAGTACCGGATCATCCCGTTCGATCAACGGGAAGGACCAGCTAGCAGCGTTGCCTCCTAAATACGACAGGACAAAGGCAGTTTTGGCCTGGTCAGTAGGAAAGACAGCCGGTTTGCACAAGAAATGGAGCCGACACTGGCCCATAAAGATGCCGTACTTCTTCGGGTCCCCAAAGAATCGTTCAGGTGGGGCCAGGGGCAGTTGTAAGGGCTGCATGACATGTACCGGGGGAGAACCGGAGGGGTGAGATGCGAATGCTGCGCTATGCGGGAAGACCCCGGAGGTGGGTACGCCCCCGCCGGACGCCTGGGCACCCCCATCCACTGTTTGGGGTTGAGTGCTCCTGGGTGGAGGTAGAGTCCAGTCTCTAATATAGGAACCCTTTTTGGACCCAGTTGGTGGGTGACGGGACAGGCAGGCTACCTCTCTTCTCATGGTGCCCATCTCATTCTTCAGCTCTAGATTCTCCCCCCTAACGGCGTCTACTTCTACTCTAAGTGCATTCAGGGTCTCCAGCATGGCTGCAAGGACAGTAGCGGT
Organism: Triturus cristatus; assembly: GCF_964204655.1. Lineage (NCBI taxonomy): Eukaryota > Metazoa > Chordata > Amphibia > Caudata > Salamandridae > Triturus > Triturus cristatus. Next base: position 342,380,225 of record NC_140592.1, on the reverse strand, counting down.
ATCCATCGCTCAGGCTGTATTGATCCGTGGGCTTGACAATCTGTCAGCGGGCACCCCGGATGCTCACTAACCTTACAAGCCGGATACAGCAGGAGCGATCCGCGACGCTAGAATCCACCCTCCCCAAGAACGGTGCTGCCGATGAGGACTCGTTATAACCCTCGATAAGCAACACCACCCCGGGGGGAGATGGGAAGGATAACAGGGGAAAAGGCAGCGGCAAACCACACGGGACTGGCTCTCTGGGTACCCACTCCTGTAGGGAGAGAAGGACAGGTTGAGTCACCGGCACACAGACTGCAGGGAGAACCACCAGTACAGCAGCACACATACACACACAGACGGATGTCTGTGTCGTCAAGTCAGTCTCACACAGTACTAGGTACTCACAGCTCAGCGGGTATAGGCGAGAGGCGTGTGTTCCGGTCGTCGTTGCCAAAGGAAGAAGGGATAGGGCCGCTCTCCGAGCCTTTCAAGCGGCTCCAAGCGGAGTAACAACCCGCGAAAAGGGGTTGATTGCTGTAGCGGGTCCGGGCGCTCTCCGAGCCTTTCAACGGCTCCAAGCGAAGGAAGAAAATGGTCTGGGGGAAGACAGGACGCTTCCGAGGTGGGGAGAGACTCCAGTCGGGTCTCTGGTCACGGCGGTGTCCTCAAGTGCAGCGCGCTTCGGAGACGTCAAGAATGAAGCGTGGTGCGGGTGGTGCGTTCTCGGGCGCTCAGGATCTCGGGGTCGGAATCCACGGAGCCGAGTTAAGTCCGTGCTAGGGAAGCACGGAAACCCTGGCGATAAGAAATCCGCGAGGTTCGTACCTCGCCAAACGCCAGGTGGAACTTGATTGTCAAGCCCCCGGCCTTCCGTGTGCGAGGCTTTTGTACTGCCTCCGGAAGTGCGCTCGCGCGTGTGCTGGGGCCGATGGGTATTGTAGTTTCATACCCCTCGGCTCCCCGGCGCCGCACAGAGCGTCCCTGATTCGGCTTAATGTCGATGCCTGACAATTAGGCGCATACACAGATCCCACCACTAGGGACAAGCCCCCTACCCACAATCTATAGGCTAAGAGGCGACCCTTAACTTCCGCCACTTTGTCCCCCACTTTCCCCGCAAATCGCTTGGTGACCAATATGGCCACCCCCACTTTCTTGTCTGCTGTGGAAGAAAAGAATTGTTGGGGAAAAGCCTGAGACTTCATCCAATGCCAATCTTTGGGGAGGAGATGGGTCTCCTGAATGAAACACACATCAGCCCCCAGGTTCTCCAAATAGGACAATATGGGTCTTCGTTTGCTAGGGTTGTTAAGCCCCTTCACATTGAGGGTGACAACCTGGAGGAGGGAATGTGACATGGAACCATTGTGGAACCTGCCTGCTTTGTCTGTGTGCTCCTGCCCCCCCTCTCTTGCGTAAGTGTCCCCTGTTGCCGCTACGCTAAGTGACCCTGACCCCAACCCCTGTAGCCTCGCCCATTTCTGTAGCACACCAGTTCCCCCCTCCCCCCAACCCTAACTTAGAATCCCCATCCCCCCAACATTGTCCATTGCCCGCCACCCAAAGTCGCGGGCACTTGAAGAAAAGAGAAATAGGGAGCATTTGTGGACCAAACTTCCCTGCCCCTCTGCTCCCAGCAGACCCCCCGGCCAACCTAACTACAATGCATATGTTTGCCCCTGTTGAAGTCATGAGCTGTCCTGGGATGCTATGTCGTTGAGGACCGTTTCCAGAGCCGCCTGTCTCTCCTGCGCTATAGTGTTAGGGTCCGGCCCCAGCCCAGCAGCAGGTGAGAGTCTCTGCCCAACTCTCCACCACTTCTCCCCCGATGGCCTCCGCTCCCGGCCCGCCACCTCCTCCGGGCCATGGTGCTCCAAGCCGAGGATCTTGCAAGCTTCTTGGAGAGATCAGAGTTGGTATAGCTTACTGTTCCATTTGAAAATCAAGCGAAACGGATGGCCCCAAGCGTAAGCCACCCCTTGTTCTCTTAGGTGTCTAGTCACTCCTTTAAACTCCCTCCTTTTCTGCAAAGTTATGGCGGCCAGGTCTTGGTAGAGAGCGATGGAGTGCCCTTGGTATTTGACCGATTGCTTCGCCCTGGCCTCTCGCAAAATGCGTTCCTTGAGGGGGAAATCTGGAAGGAAGGCTAAGATATCCAGTGGTGGGGTGGGAGTCCGTCGCCTCAAACCAATCTGTGCGCTCGGTCAATGCGGATTTCAAAGTCCGGCAGCACTCCCGGGATGTCTCGGTACAACCCTTGCAGGTATTGAGCCATGTCGGATCCCTCTTCATCCGAAAGAACTCCCCTTACTCGGATGTTATTCCGCCTCGAGCGGTTTTCAAGGTCCTCTGTGTGCGCCTGTAGGTCAATCTGTTGTTCCCTTAAGCGAATCACCTCCTGTTGAAGCTGCTCTACTTCCTCATCCTTGGTCTGCTCGTGGTCCTCCAGGCAGCTTCTCTTTCGCCAATCGCATCTACATCGCAACGTATCACCTTCACTGCCTCCGCGACCTAACTTTTGAGTGTCTGGAAATCCTCCCTCAGAGTATTAAAGAGCGACTGTGGTGATGTGATGCTGGTAGAGATTTATGGGAACACTGTGATGTCATCCAGAGTGTTTATGTCTGTTCTGCCCTGAGTTTTCTCTCAGTGGCAGTTACTTTCTGTGCTGTGGCTGTGCCAGCTGGGACGGCTCTCTGTACCCCATAATAAATACTTTGTGTAGAAACTACCACTGCGTCAGCTGTACATCTTTACCGTGGCGACAGAGGACGGGATTCGACTTTGCCACTCTGTCTACCTACAGCCTGTCCCATCTACAACCACCTCTGTGTGGTATCGCAAGCACGTCCTGCCTGCTAGTACTCAAGCCACTGAACCGTGAGTAATTTATTTTTTTCTCCCTACAATAGTACAGAGAGCCGTGCCCATTTTGTGTCTCCCTCCTATCCCTGGGATTACCTGACTCGTCCAGTAGACTGAAATCCAAAATACGGAGAGTTTTGGGGTTGGGAGTTAATTTCCGTGTCGCAACTCTCAGTAAATGAAGTTAGAGTTGAGTTTAACCGATGCAGGCTCATCCCAAAGAAAAAAAATATATATTTAAGGAAACGTCTTACTGTGCTACTTCTGTTCAGTTTTCCCCTCTCGTCTCCCACCACCGAAATCGTTAGAGTGAGAGGTGTTCATCCTTCTGCTGTCTCCTCCGAATGATGACGTCGTGGAACCTTCTTCAGGACTCAGCGATCGAGGTCTACGTGTCATAAGGAATGAGTTGTGCAAGCCGCATTGTCTGTAAAGGGTTATCAGCACGGTGGCTTTCAGACTGTCGTCAGCGCGTCACATCACGTTTTTCGGCATCCATTTTAGATTGGTTACTTTTACGGAGAAGCAATCCATCTATGTGCTATCACCTATAAGAATCTACACGTACTATTCAGTTACCGGTACAGTTTTGCCTACAAAAATATTCTCAAGTTCGCACAGCTGATTTTCGACATTCGCTGATGTGTACAGCGTTTCATTAACATTTGTGTCTCTGCGCGCTCACTCGTACAGGCGTTTTTCAACATTGGAACACAGATAATTTCCAGAGCGCTCTACTTTTTAAACATACGAGTTGTCTTTGGATGTGCATTCAAGTCGGTTTCTAAGCCAAGCTCATCACGCTGACACACACAGGGCCCGATTCACAGAACTAACTTAAGACAAAATCCTAAACTTACTACCATTTTTGTATTCACAGAAGGCACTTACTCATTTTGGTATTCACAGATGGCACTTACTCATTTCGGTATTCACAGAAGTTAGGAGTCCTATCTTTAGGACTCCTAAATGCCTTCTGTGAATACCGAAAGTCTTAAAATTAGGATTTTTCTCAGTTTAGTAGTAGTAAAGTTAGGACTCCTAACTTTAGTACTCCTAAATGCCTTCTGTGAATACCGAAAGTCTTAAAATTAGGATTTTTCTCAGTTTAGTAGTAGTACAGTTAGGACTCCTAACTTTAGGACTCCTAAATGCCTTCTGTGAATACCGAAAGTCTTAAAATTAGGATTTTTCTCAGTTTAGGAGTAGTAAAGTTAGGACTCCTAACTTTAGGACTCCTAAATGCATTCTGTGAACACCTAAAGTCGTAACGTTAGGAGTTTTCTCAGTTTAGGAGTAGTAAAGTTAGGAGTCCTAACTCTACTACTCCTAAACTGAGAAAAATCCTAATTTTAAGACTTTCGGTATTCACAGAAGGCATTTAGGAGTCCTAAAGTTAGGACTCCTAACTTCTGTGAATACCGAAATGAGTAAGTGCCTTCTGTGAATACCAAAATGGTAGTAAGTTTAGGATTTTGTCTTAAGTTAGTTCTGTGAATTGGGCCCACAGCTCTTACCATTGTGTGTCTTCTTCTTGTCAGTAGCACATGTTATACAATGCTGCCATCTAGTGATTAAGATGAAAATAATTTTTTTTTTCAAGTGGTATTATTACTGTGTATTACATCTGTGATACACACATATTTTTCTCTCTTTTTCAATATCTGTATTCACTGCTAACTGTGAGAAATGTTAGTTTTGTTTTTCTTCTGTGTATAACAAGGCTTAACGTTCTCATTTTCTGCTCACTTGCAGAAGTAGTGAATTCTCAGACATTTTTATTATTCGCTTCGCTTCTTTTCTTCTTTTTCTTTCCTCATGCTTATTTCTTCTTCTTAATCATTTTCATTCCTCAGTTGTTTTTTTTGTTATATAAGTATAGACACTTTTAATACTGTTTTAAAGGTTTTAGCTTCTAAATGTGAGTTCGAGAACTTTACTTCTCAACTAGTGAGAGATCAACTAGTCGCGCGATGTTATTGCAAAAAGATACAAGAAAGACTACTTACCTGTAAAGATCCTACTCTAGACAAAGCAGTTGACATTGCTAAAAGTATTGAAAGTTCTACTATGACGCAAAACAGCTTGAAACTGCTCTATCTAACTCTTCCATTTCAGGTGCTGTTTCCACCAAGCATCCCAGCGCTACTTCTACCAAACCTCCTATTACCATGCATGAAAATGCTTTTAGGGGTAATGTTTTTCGTGACAACATCAGAAGACTGGGTATTCTTAGGGGTGGAAGAGCTTTCATGCAAAATAGACAGTCTAATTCCAAGATGTATTGCTATAGGTGTGGTTCATCTTTACATGTCTCATCTATTAAAAATTGTCCAGCAATTAACCAACAGTGTGGGCAATGTGGCAAAATGGGCCATTTTGCAAAAGTTTGTATGAGTAGCAGAAGAAGAAATGTTAGATGTGTAATTAACGAAAGTGACAATGTTTATGATGACGATGTTACCAATCAGGAATATGTGGTGGTGGTTAAAAACTGCAATGAAAAAGAGCTACTACATCTTCCTGATCCTGAAGTTGATGTTACAATTGAAATTAATCCAATTCAACTTCTAGTTGACACAGGGGCACGTATTACTATTGTGTCGCAAGAAAAGTATCAAAAGTTTTGGTCCCAAAAAAGTTTATTGCCACCTGATATCCTCACTGTAGCCTTTGAAGGGAGCAGAATTGAGTTGTTAGGATATTTCTGGGCCACTATTAGTGTTCTAGGTGAAACTATCAAAGGCAAAGTATATGTTGCTAAGAGAGGGATCAATGTTCTTGGTCTCATCCATCAAGCAGAGTTTGGATTAACCATCAAACCTGGTTTGGAGAACCCTTTTTGTATCGACAAACAGCTTGATCAAAGTCACTTTCATCCCACTAAAGACATTTACTCTCTTTCTAGCACCCAATCGCTCAATAATTGGGAACTCAAGTTCAGTAAAGTTTTTGAAAACCGTCTTGGCAGGATTACTAATTTTCAACACTTCATAAAACTTAAAGAAAATGCTAATCCTGTCAAACACAGGTTACATAATGTCCCATTGAGCATCAGAAATGATCTTTCTAAACATCCACAAACGTTGTGTGACCAAGGCATAATTGAAAAAGTTGAGTCCATTTCACCTATTGTTTTAGCAAAGAAAAGGTCTGGGGACCTGAGGATGTGTGTCGACTTGAGAAGTCTCAATGAGGCCATCTGGGTTGACGGTTTTCCCCTTCCACGCATAGAAGGCCCTAATTGCGAAAGTTGGGTCTTCTTCATGGTTTACTAAATTGGACCTAAAAGCCATGTATCATCAGGTCGAACTTCATCCTCAGTCCCGACACCTCATGGCATTTGTCACTCCTGATGGTGTTTTTGAGCTCTGCCGACTCCCATTTGGTCTGGCCTCTGCGGCTGCGGTTTTTCAGAGACTTATGACCGAAATGTTTAGACACAACCCCCATGTTGTAGTATTCCAAGAAGATATTCTTATATTTACTAAAAATGAAGCCGAACATGACTTAGTTCTCGATCAGGTTTTTAGTGTCTTAGAAAGCAGAGGGGTGACTTTACATAAAAGTAAGTGTTCCTTCAACGTAAAAGAGATTGAATTCCTAGGCCATATAATCTCAGAACAAGGTATAAAACCTAGGCCTGGTTTAATCAAAAGCATTGTGGAAGCACCAGCCCCCCAGAACAAAGAACAACTTATGTCTTTCCTTGGCCTTTGTGAGTTTTATGCAAAATTCATGAAAGATTTTGCTAAAACTACAGAATGTTTCAGAGCACTACTTAAAAAAGGAGCAACATTTACCTGGTCAGAAGAATGCGAGAAAGGTTTTCAAATCAAAAAAGTCACATTAAAAGTCACATTGTTAAAGCCCCTGCTCTGCAAGCTTTCATGGAAGGCAGACAAACTGTTGCATGCGAGTACGGTCTGGGTGCTGTTCTGTCGCAATTTGCTGAGGGAAGAGAGTACACGGTGGGGTTTGCATCCAGGACTCTTCGTCCTGTTGAACGGAAGTACTCTGTAATCGAAAAAGAGCTGCTAGGTAGTGCTTGGAGTGTTGAGAAGTTCAAGTTGTATTTGTGGGGCAGATCTTTTGTTCTCAAAACTGATAATCGACCGTTAGTTGACATCTTGTCTGAGAGGAATATCAAACGCACCACTGCTTGATTGGCCAGGTTGTCAACTAAATTACTAGAGTATACATTAAATGTAGAGTACATCCCTGGAGGAAGGAATAGCAGAGCGGACTGTTTATCTAGGCTCCCTATTCATGACATAGATAACCAGGATTGGGAAACTGATGTAGAGGAATGTTTTGTAGCATGTGTCAATCATGACATCCCTCTTTTGTTAGAAGACTGAGTCACTTAAGTTGACAAAGATGTTGTGCTCAGTGAGGTTGTTTTGCTGATCAAAAAAGGTTGGCCTAAAGAGAAATGTATTTCTCCAGATCTTCAAATGTTCTGGAAAGTCAACAATGAACTTTTCCTTGAAGGTGCAAAAGTTGTCAGAGGTGTCAAACTTGTGCCCCCAACTTGTCACCGAAAGAAAAGTATCTTAGCTCTCATTCTGGTCATCTGGGTGCAACTATTACTAAAAGAAAGGTCAGATCTAATTTTTGGTGGCCTAGGATGGACTTCCAAGTTGATGAATTGGTTATTAAACAGTGCGTACAATGCAATACCAGTGACAAAGTTCTTGTATTAGAGGGTGCTGTTGATTCTCCTGTACCTCCTCCTGGGAGAGCCTGGCAGAAAATAGGTATGGATTTTCTCTGGCCTTTCCATGTCCTTTCTGCCAACTCAAAATATTTTTGGGTTCTTGTTGACCATCTATCTAGATGGGTTGAAGTTGAACCCATCAGTGTTCCCAATTCCAAAAGTGTCATCACTTGTCTTAATAGGATTTTCCTTAGAGAAGGTTTTCCTTAGGAAATTCTTACAGACAATGATGTGCAATTTGTTTCACAAGAGATGAATTATTTTTTACGCTCTTGTGGCATTAAACAAACTCGAACTCCTCTTTATCATCCGCAAAGCAATGGAAAGACTGAGAGATTTAATAGAGTTGTTGTTGAATGTGTCCAAGCAGCTTTTAGATCAAAGACATGTATTTTCCAGGCAGTGAAAGATCTTGTTTGGTCCATTCGAACTCATGAGAGGGAGAAAAGCCTCCTCACAGGTTTATTCCTTATGAATGGTGAAGTTCTTCCGCCATGGTTGTGACATGAGGAGCATGTGGGATTCTGCCAACAAAAAATCATCTGAAATTTGTACTAAGAAAATTGAACCTACCATTGAGAAAGAAACCCACAGAATTCGGGTTGGGGATTGGGTTACAGTAAAAACCCAGTGTCAGTTAGAAAAGGCCTTTTGAAGTTTCTAGATTCTCAGCAGGCTGTAGAGGTTAGGAAAAATGCTGTTAAGTTGGCCAATGGAAATTGGTGGAATACCTCTCGTGTGGCTAAGGACCCTTGTTTTTTTTACAGAAATGTGAAGAATGACAAAAATATTTTAGGAGGGGATAGTGGTGTTAGAAAGAGCACCAGAGTTCATATTAGACCAAACAGATTACGAGATGACGTATAAGTACAATTGTGTTTCATTTACATTGACTGCTGGTTTCATTTCTCTCTCTTTCTTTCTATATTCTATTGTATTTTTCTGTTATTATATTATCTTTTGATTAAAAAGGGGGGAGGTGTGGTGATGTGATGCGGGTAGAGATTTATGGGAACACTGTGATGTCATCCAGAGTGTTTATGTCTGTTCTGCCCACTGCATCAGCTGTACATCTTTACAGCGACTCCATGAAGGAGCGAGTAATCGGAACTTCAGCCTCCTCCGGGTCCAGCTGCAATTTTGGTGCCGGGAACGATCGGCCTCTCTTCTCTCCCGATAGGGAGACTTCCGAGAGTATCTCCTTCAATAACCGATCTTTCTTCCCTCTCACCGAGGACATAACTGTACTCTGGGGCCGGGTTCCAGTAAAGGGCCACTCCTCCTCGCCTCCAGAGCTGGCACCGGTTTCCCGCACCCCGCTGCGTCTCGGGCCTCCTACCTGCCTGCGCCCGCCAGCCGATGTGTCTGGCCGGAGGGTCGAATCCCTCGATGTGGCGCTCGTTGCTCTCCGAAGCCCGCCTGTTCCATGGTAGGACTTTTGGCTCCCTGTTTCTCACACCAGAATCGTCAGGAACGCCACCCTGGACCGTAGTCTCGGAAGATTAGAGCCGACTCCGTGATGCTGCACTCCTTCAAGGATCTACCGGTGAGACGGGGTCAAGCCGAGTTGTGGGGCCGCTCTCTGGGCTCCGCAGGCACCCGTGCGCCAGTCGATCAAACTGGCCGACTGCTGTGAGTAGGGGCCCCAGCAAAGTGGTTCACTTCACTATTCATCTGTGCCCCCTTATCCACTTGTGCTACTGGGCCTTGCCGAGCCCCCCTCCCAGTACTGGTCGCTCAGGTCTCGAAGTGCAGGGCCCGGGGCTTCAGGCCGCCCCTCCATGAGCTGGCACTGCGGAGGCCGGTCACCCGTCTCCCCTCCTCCGCGCTGTGACGATCCGGCTCCTGCCACCTCTCCCCTGATCTCAGCCGCGGCCAGGCCATAGCTGCAATGTCCCCTTCTTAGTGGGTAAGCCAAATGGCGGGTATGCTGGGTCCCCCGTCTGGGTGGTGCTAGGCCGCGACAATCCCCTTCTATGCTGTGGCCACTCCAGAGGCGTCGAGCGCTCTCCTTCTCCGGGCGAGACCGGGCCAGAGGGCCCAACGACAGCTCCCAGCACCAGTCTCGTTACTCCCAGTGGCCCTCTCCATTGCTCTCAGGCCCCGTTGTCAGGGACTCTCCCCGGAAGACCAGAACGTGGGTCCCCCTCCTCAATGGTGCACCCGGTGCGTCGCATGGTCCCTCTGGGGCAATGCCGCTCTTCCCGACCGCTGCTCCTGCTGGCGCCCGGCCCCTCAGCCTGCCACTTGATGGAGCCTCCTTGCCTCTGCCAGGCGATGTCACTGGCCGAATATTGGCTGCCCCCGCCCGCCACACGGCGGCTCTGCCCACAGCTGCCACATCTCCGTGCTCACTGCTGCAAACGTGCCCCCTCTGCCTCTGGTGACCTCCAGGGTCGCAAGGCCCCTCACCTGACCTTTCAGCCGCTGTGGTTAGCCGGGCTCTCTAGCACGCACAGTCGCCGTCGCACTGTGTCAACCTGGAATGCTGTTGCGCACTCCTGGATGCGATTAGCACCAGCAGCAGGCCTGGCCGGGACCAGGTGCCACATCCACGGCCCTCTGCGCACTCCTTGAAGGCGCCTCTGTGCCTGCACCAGGCGATGTCACTGGCCGAATACTGGTCGCCTCTACGCGCTGAGCGGCGGCTCCGCCTACCGCTGCCTGACCTCGGAGCTCACTGCTGCAAACGCGGCCTCTCCGTCTCCGATGACCGCAGGGGTCGCAAGGCCCCCCGCCTGACCCGCCAGCCGCTGTGGTGTCGCCGGGCTCCCCAGCATGTCCGGCCGCAGCCACTCTGTGTACGCCTGGTGTGCAGTCGGCTTGCAAGGCCAGGCCGCCACGTCCCTGGATGCGACTAGTTGCAGCAGTTGGCCCGGCTGAAACCGGGCGCCATTTTCTTGCCCCGCTGCTGCGTGCCTCTGGGCCCTCTGTAGTCACCAATCGGGCACCCAGCCCCGTGATGCGCACCTCTTCCGGCAGTGCAAGTGCCCACGGGGTCCAAAGCGCTGTAACGACCGGGTGAAACAGCCAGGAGCGGGGAGCCGTAGGGAAATGCGACTCACCAGTCTGCCATCTTGGCCACGCCCCCATTTAATGTACTTTAAAGAAATGTATCTTATATATGATATTCAACGCAAACTAAAATATAACATAATTTTTGGGTTGAATCAGAGAAACAGTGAACATAACTTAGGGTACTTAACATGGTGTCGATTTGAATGTGCATATTTTTGATTTTGAAAAAGCTTGGGGTTTTTTTCTGGACTTATAACAAGTAAACATTGAATAGCAGATTTCACTTAATTTCCTACCACATCCACACTGTGTAAGCCTTCAGACTGGTAGAGGGAAATTATGTTTAATAAAACAGGTAATAAATAATCTAATAACCACAACCTGTTACCATGTGTTATTCACAAGAAAACCACACCAGTGTGAAAGTGATTAACAAAATTGTGGAATTTACTATGACAATAAAATATGAAAACAGTGGTGTGCCTAAAAGAGTCACTGCTTCGTAGGAAAGTACAACACTGTAAAGCTGGTTTACCCAGCAGCATGGTTCCTTGTGCGTTATGGCGTTTCCCCTCGTCTGAACAAGTAACTTGTAGAACAGAGATCAGGTTTCTTAGCAACCGTGACTTCAAAGAAGAATTGCAATGCCAGTTTCTATGTCAGTTTCCAAACAAATCATAGCTAGATAGCTCTGCAGCCAGTGTCAGTGCTGCAGGTGTATATATTAACATATACCCTAGATCTCAATAAACCATACATGCAATAATATTCAGTGGACCCACTTCCTTTATTGTACAGTGGCTAGAGGAATTGGGTAAAAAAGCAATCACAAGTTAAAGGTTAGGACAAAATGTATGTGCAATACAAAAAAAGATAATGGGCGGAATGCTGAACATTATCAAACATTCTTGCTCACTGCGCCACTGGATTCAAGCTAGCCTGACTGATGAGAGGTGATACCCCGAAACTGGTCCCAGGATGTTTGTTTCCGGCCAAGGGAGGACATGGCATGTCAGTTTGGGATGGACTGTTCCAATGAGGAACAGGGTCAAGACTGATTTGCGTATGGATGGGTCCAAACTGGGGTGACGTGTCGAGCAAAATAACAATGGAGTAAACCCAGATCTGTGACTGTGGGTGAGTGCTTGAAAAGTTTAAACACTCCGTCCATCATTTTATTTTGTGATGTTGCGAGGACAAAATGTAGTCTTTTGAATATTCCTAAAATTCTAGGCCTGTATCTCAAAATGACAGCACCCCAAGGGGCTCAGGTGCAAAGGGGTTTACTGTAGTTCTCCTCTTAGCAGATGCATAAAGGCTACTGAGACCCTCAGAAGTTCAAGCAATTCTCCCAGTGGCGGCTGCTCTGCTAAGGCAGAGGAGCGTTACCCCACTGCCACGAGCAGCAAAGAAAGTAAAAAATAAAATGATAATAATGGAACGTTATTATCATTTTATTTTTCCTCCTGCTGCAGCAGTGAATTAGGGGGTGGGGAGGAGCTGCAGGGGAGGAGTTGTAGAGCATTCCTGTGCACAATGACTGTTTGGTCGACGCTCTCGGGCCACCCAAAACAGTCATGCACACTACCCTGTTCTCCATGCAGGCTGCATTACAGCCTGCATGGACAACATGCCCAACTCTCCAGTTCCTGGCTTAGCGCCGAGTCACGGTGCTCAGACCAATCACAACGCTCAATTAGAGCGTTGTGAATGGCTTAGGGGTGGGAGCCTGGCTGCCTGCTTCCTGTTCCGACCTGAAGTTGGACACAGGCGAGCAAGAGAGAAGATGTGGAACCCAGCAGTGGTAAAGTAAGATTTATTTTTTAAGCAACCTGCGTCCCCACCTCCCCCTCGCCCACTCCCCACCCACGAGCCGTGATGGCCGTCCCTGAATTCTCCTCCACAGGTGGGGAGAGGGCAATCCTGAGTCCTCCAATCCTTCCTTGCCCACCAACGTGAAACCCAGCTAGCCAAATGCTGGAATACAAGCGATGTGTTTACAAGTAGACACTGCAAGAGCAGAACCAGAGAACTGGCTTACCAATCACACACCCTCCACTATAGCCTTCTCCACACATCTCTATCCTGATTGCTAGTGTTCAGTACAGGGGCATCTCCAAAGTCCTTACCCTGGCCCTGCTGTCCAAGCCTACCTCAATGTAAGTGCTGAGGGTGTATCAGGGGAACAAAATAATGAGTTACCGGAATAAATCCAAAGTTGTTGGCAACTGAGGTGTAAGTGCTGCTCCATCTGGGGGTCCCTGCTTTTGAATATAAAGTGCCTCTCTCGTTTATTGAAAAGACATAATTCCAGGATTTCTTCCTCGAAACAGAAAGAGGTGGTGGTATAGTCCTATGTCGCCTGGGAAGTGCAGCAGGCCCATATATCCCAGACAGTCCTGTGTCCAGGCTTCTGTTGCTAGGCAGATCTTCCTGGCTCTATCCAATCCCACAAGAAGGTCCAAGGGGACAGGATCCTCCTCTGGGGTCTAGATGTCTTGAGCTCTGGAGAGGAAACGAGTAATCAGAAACTAAGAGAATGTAAAGTCCGTGAGCTCCAGTGACTACAGGACCTCACTTTACCAGTGTAGACCTGTGAATAATAGGTGGGTAGTCGAAGATGCAGCAAAATAGGTGTTCAGGCTATCCCTGCTTCAGTGGGCATCAGAAATGTTCTCATAAAGCAGTTGTTGGTGTGATTTACATGCACCATTTCTATTGGGCTCATGAGACGTGGCCTCTTTGAAAAGAATTGGGTCGTCACTTTATTTTTCCACAAAGTAAACCCTGTTGGTTTGGGCACGAGTCGCGGCTTAAGGGCACAATAATCAATCCAAGAACGCTAAATTTCCCATTTAGAAAACAAACACAGCCTGACCATAGTTGAGGCTGCCAGGTTGAGTCAACAAACCAAGTCAGTCTTCTGCAGCATGGGTAACATTTTGCCAGCCTCAGGGGAACATCCGATTCTGTCCCTAGCTATGAATTTTCAATGGATGCTCCAGAACTCCTTATTTGACTTAAGGCAGCTTCAGGGAAATACTGGGGCACATTTACTAAAAAATGTCACAGCGTGATGTTACGCCACATTTGCCAACGCCTCGCTCTCACATTTTTAAAACGCAGGGATGCACCATATCCACAAGAGTATGATATACCCCTGTTTTACACCTCGTGCTGGCACTAAAAAAGCTGCCTAGCCCGAGCGCAGGCGCCCTGCCGCCTTGTTGTAAAAGGTCCCTACACTGCAGGGGCAATTGTTTATGTGCTGGAAGGGATGCCTTTCTTGCACATAAACAATCCTTAAAGGCGATATGCTCTTTCTATGTGCTGCTGAAAGCAGCACACATGGAAAGAGCAAAATATGAGGAGAAATTAATAATTTCTCCTCGTCTCACCATACTAAAATGAGGTATTCCCTGGCATTAATTTTTGGTGCTGCAGCAGCCTCGTAAATTTGAGGCAGCGTCAAAAAGCAATGGGGGCTGCGGTGGAAAAGGGCATACTTACAAGGTGGCATTAAGCCACGTTAAGTGTCTTAGTGCCACCTTGCAAATATGTGAGATGGCGCTGCACCACCGGAGCATCAAAAAAGTGATGCTCTGGTGGCAAAAGGGGCTTGTAAATATGCCCCACAGTTTCACAAAGGTCTGTCAGATTTTACAGAAACTCAGGATCAAACAACTGCGGACAAAGGAGATACAATCCTTGCATTTCTGATTTGTTGACGGTTTCTCCACATCCTTCAAATTCAGGCGAGGTCATGAATGGAGGTCATAGAAGATGAGTAGTTGGTGGTTAGTTCATTAAGCCAAGTCATTATTATTTATTATTTGCCATTTGTAAAGCATGCAGGTACTCATCGGGTTCCCCAGCGCTAAGCACTACAGAGGCAAAGCTAAATGACCCTGCATTGAAAAAGCCATGTTTTTAAGAATTTGAGGAACTGCATTAGTGAGGTACACCCCCTCATATGCTGAGGCAAGGTGTTCCACAGTTTAGGACCTATATATGCGAATGAGCCGCCACCCGCTCCTGCCCTGTGTATTCTTGGTATATAGAATTGTCTCTGGCTCGTGAATCTCAAGTTTCGAGAGGGAATGTACAAGGAAACCAGATCTTGTATATTGTTAGGGCCAAGCTCTGCCTTGGCTTTAAACATGAAGCATAGGGCTTTGAATTGTATTCTTTTTTCAATTGGTAGCCAATGTAGCTCCCGCAAGATGGGGGAAGCTGTGGTCCTTCTTGAGGAATAAGTAATGAACCTAGCCGCGGCATTTGGTACCACTTGAAGGCGACAAATAGCTCCTGTATCTGCACCAAGGTAAAAAACATTACCATAGTCCAGTCTGGAAAGAATGAGTACCTGAATAAGTGCCCTCATTGCTTTTTTCTTTTGTAGAAGGGGCGGGACCGAGCCTAAAGAGGGTGGCCAGTGCTCCGGACCCCATAGATGTGGATTTTTCCCCATGATCAGGACCTCCATTTTGTCTCTGTTCAGTTTAAGCAGCTTGTCATCCATCCATGCGGGGATCCGCTTGAGGCCATAGTTGATTGATTCAGCGTGATGTTCCTGATGGGAGGTCAGTGAGAAAGCAATTTAAGTGTCATCAGCGTACGAGTAGAGTGTAATACCACAAATCTCCCCTACGTCTGCCAATCGACGCACATAAAGGTTGACTAGTAAGGGGCTTAGTCCAGAACCCTGCGGAACTCCTGAAAGGAGGGTATGGATCTCTGACTGAGAATCCCGCTGAAAAACCTGAAAAGATCTATTTTTTAAAAAAGAGGCTAGCCATTCAAAGGCGGTACCCTTGAGGCCGATTGATCTCAATCTATCCAGTAGATGAGGGTGGGACACTGTTTCAAAAGCTGCACTCAAGTCCAGCAGTATCAAGGCTACTGTGCTACCCTCCTCTAGCAGAAGTTTTAGATGATCTGTAGCCCCTAATAAGGCAAACTCCGTGCTATGACCTCTTCTGAACCCTGACTGCGATGGGTGAAGGATTTAATGAGTTTCAGTATAGGTAGTCAGGCATGTGTTTACATGTTTTTCTAAAATGTTAGCAAAGAGTGGCAGCAAAGAGATGGGTCTATAGTTAGCCCAGATAGTCAATCTTGGGCTTTTTTTGTAACGGAAGAACCATGGCATGTTTCCATGTTTTTAGCATGTAGCCCTCTTTGGTAGAGCAGTTGAGTAGATTAATCACCAGTTGCAATAGATCTCTGTTGAGGAGCTCCAGCTTAGCAGTGGCAGGGGTGGTGAGGTCTAGGGGAGATCCCGATTTGATAGCCCCTAGGATGGACAGAAAACCCTCGTAGTTCATCAGTGGCCATACCTCCATGTTAGGGGTTGGCTGAAGCGGATCCGGGGGTAGGGGTGGGGTTGAAGTAGGGGCAGTATGAGGAGTAGTATCTAATTCTTCCTTGAGAGCCCAACACATACAGGGAATCATTTCCAGGTTCAACAATTTCCGGGGCAAGAGTAACAGCGGTAGTTTAAATCCTGCTCCTCTACTAACACGTAGGAGCCTGACAACATCCCAAGGTGTTTTGGCTACTTCATTACTGCTTAGTTCATCACTGGCTTCTGTCCCTGCACTTTTATTACGTTTTCCTTCATGTATTTACCTGTCCCTTCTGAACATACCTTGACTTTCAGTTTACACAGATCTGCTTGCTGAACTTTGAACTTACCTTTCCTTGTGGATTGGTCAGGCGTGGCTGCCTTTCCCCTGCATCCTTGCCTTCAGTCCCGGCTCTTTGTGGGGCATAGAGCTCATCAGCATTTCTCTGCAATGAGAAAGGGGTAAGTTTAATTACTGGATGGAAAATGTCACTCCCTGGGCATTTGTGTTATGGGCATACTGATTATCTGTGTTGTGTTCTTACTTACGACAGCATAGAATTTAACATTTTCCATCTCAAAATATTCTTTGAGTGTATACCTCTACCAGCTTGTTTTGATTGGAAATACTTGAAAGTCCATGTTGTTTTAGCCCCAATTAAATACTTTATCTGTTTAAATTTAGAGTCTGAAGAGCCATGGCTTAATACACGTGTATTTGTATTGAGCATGCTCACCCATGGTTATCTTGGCGCTAAATAACAGACGTTTATTGTTACCCAATGGTAAGGACGAAAGGCTGAGTGGACCTTACGGGATTTGAACCTGTGACTATGTGGTCGAACACAGGCCGCTACAGTGGGCGAATTAGCAGCGGCGGCCAGCACGGATCGGAGGTATGGGGGTGGGGTGGGAGTGGGAGGGAGGAGGATGCAGGGGAAGAGAGTATTAAAAAATAAAATTAAAATAAAAAAGTACCTTCAAGGCCGCTTCCTTGCCGCATCACTCCTCTGTAGTCCTCCCTCGCTGTCCTGAACAGGAAGTACACCCAGGCTCCCAGTCAGCCAATCACATTGCTGCCTTAGTAGCGTTGTGATTGGTCTGAGCACTGTGTTTCGGCGCTCTGATGCTGACTGGGAGCCTGGGCATGTTCTCCACGCAGGCTGTAATGCAGTCTGCATGGAGAACATGTGAAGTGCGCAAGACTGTTTGGCCGGCCCAAGAGGGTCAGCCAAGCAGTCATTGCGCTCTTAGGAGGGTGCTACCACTCCTCCCCTGCCCCCGCCCCCTCACACAAAGCTGCCGGAGGTAGGACAAAATAAAATGATAATATTATAATTATAATATTTTATCTTCCTTCTACTTTACGGCTAAAAAGCAGTGGGGCTTATCAAATCCGCCTTAGTGGAGGAGTCACCACTGCGCATATGTCCACTAAGCCACCAGATCCAGCTAATGACACAATTACACCTTTCATTCCTTAAATGTTCTCCTTGTGCATGTTTGGTTGCACTTGTGCATCTTTTATTTGGCATCACATCTCTTAACTTCACAGGCTCCCTGTAGCTATAAGGATAGAGTTCAAGTCCTTGACTCTGGCCTTTCGTGCCTTGCACAACAGCGGCCCTGGGTATCTCAGGCGTAGGCTCCGCCTATATCTACAAAAACGCATTCTGAGATCCAGCTCCCAGCACTTGCTTTGTGTACCTCGCTATGCCAAGTCCCAAATGGGAGGTAGATCCTTCACAGTTGGGACGGCCAGACTGTGAAACTCCCTGCCCTCCCTCATGCGCTTGATCAAGTCAGAACGAGAGTTCAGGAAGTCTTTGAAGACCTGGCTTTTCAGTCAAGGCTAGCACCTCTGTTGGACCTTTTCCTCACTTGCATTAATAGCGAAGTGCCGGGACACCTCTGCTTGAGGTAGCTGTTGCGCTTTATAAATGCTATTATTATTTTCACTGGCATCATTACTCAGGCCTGTTTTGTTGTGTTTTTGGGTTTTGCCCCGACCTGAAATGCACTTTACTGGCCAAGTTGTTGCCAGTGGGGACAAGACACCCGAGTTTTAGTCCTACCTCCCTAAGCTAAGTACATTTTGTTTTCTTGGGCACATCACATTATCTCTCTGGTGGTAAGAACTACATTAAAAACTGAACATTTAGGTATGGGGTAAAGCTATCATTAGTTTAGCATGTGTAGTGGCATTGGGCATTAGCATTTCAGGGGCCCAGTGCACCACAATTTTGGCTTTCATGTACTACTTGAGCAGGGATGAGGGGCATTTTGCTTGCATTAAAACACACAGCACTGCAGCTACGTTACTGAATTGTATCTTTGTCTACCAGCTGCAGCCAGTATATAACCCTTTATTAGGTTTCGCCTACAGACAGCTTTTATTGAACATCTATTGTGGACAATACCAATACCTACCCAGCGGCGGCCCCACCACTAAGGCGGAGGAGCGTTGCCCCACTGCTCACTGAGCAGTTCAAAAAAGGAAAAATAAAATGATACTAACGCAATGTGATTATCATTTTATTTTACCGTACTGGCTCAGTTGGTTGGGGGGTGGGGCGGTGCTGGGCTGTTCAGAGCAGGGGGGGAGTTGTTGGGACACTTTCTAAGTGCGCATAACAGTTTGGCTGGCCGTCTTGGGCCGCCAAACAGTCATGCTTGTTCTCCACCCGACTGTTTCGCACAGCCTGGGTGGAAAACCTGCACAGGCTTCCAGCCCCTGCCTCAGCGCCCGAACCATGGTGCTCAGACCAATTACAAGGCTGTGTCATGCAAGGTCGTCATTGGCTAGGGGATTCTGGGAGCCTGTGTGCTTCCTGCTGGCGAGAGAAGAGAAGAGGACGGAGGAGAGGCAGTGGCCGGCGATACCCAGGTAAGTGCTTTTATTTTTTTCATTCCTCCCACCCTCCTCTCTCACCCCCATCGCTCCCGCCCCACCAGCCCCGTTCAGTAGCAGCTGCTACTGTACCTTCCATGGGCTTTGGGTCAGGGCATTGGTTGTCTTTCTTTTAAATCTAATTTGGTTGCTTCTTATTCAATGGCTTTCCTTCCCTTTCTTGTGTTTATCTGTCCCCTGGAGCGTAGCTTTCTTTTTTCATTAGATGACTTCTGTCTTTCCACTGCCTACATTCAGGGCACTACTTTTTTCTTTTTCTTTCACCGTATACATTATTGTGCTTTTTTTCTCGTTGAGAAGGAATGAATTGATGGAGGGAAGGCGAGTGGTTCTGAAATCACTCAGCTGTGAAAGCCTCTCTTGCATCAAGGGTGCCTCGAGTCTCCTCCCAAGGCACAGGGTGGGTCTCCATCCTGAGGAAGGAACGCAAGGAAAGGAGGGTCTGAAAAGCTTCCTGTCTCTGATAACACTGGAAGCCTCTATCATGAAGTGGCCCACCCTGCCTCGAAGCACTGATTGGTGTGTAAGTTTGTGATGGTGTTTGTTTTGGTAACAAAGGCCTTTCCCTCTGGATCTGGACTCTTGCCACCATCTCTTTTCACACCCTCGACTTGGAAAGCTGCCATTGAGGCCAGGCAGACAACTAGAAGAACCCCTGGAAAATACTTCAATACTAGGCCCAAAATGCACCGGATTCCAGCCACTACAAATATGGAGCATACTACCAAAACAATTTTTTTTTTTTAATTGGGTCCAAGTGGTGCACTTTACAAACACATTTTCACAAATGAATTGACTAAACTTGTATTTATGATTTTTACACACACTTTTTAACTCTTTGCGGTATAAGATGTAATATGATAGGTTCTATTCATTTTCATATTATTTTATAGTAATGCTTGGTTTGTTTTATTTGATGTGCTTTTTTGCAGCAGAATTGCAGCGAAATAAAGCTTTTTTTGATTGATTGATTGATTGAATTGACCCAAGAGCTGGTTCTGAAAATAAAGAAAAACATACCTACCATCGCTGAGGAATGCGGGCTGGGTTTGGGAAGGTGAAAGCATAGTAAGCATAGTAAGCAGTAGTGGGGGGTAAGATGTCCGACAGGCTGTGCAAGGGACATACCTTTAACGCTTACCTTGGACATCATTCTGTCCTCGTTGTGCAGCACCTGGAGTTGCCGTATCTAAGGTAATACACTCCAATTGGATCAATGTTTTTTTTTTAAACTTGCAGTTTCGCTATCCACAGTCTCTGTCTTAATGTATGTGGGCTTGGAGTGGAATTGTGGATACTCCAGCCTGTGAGTGAACATTCTGTCACACCAAGGTAGATTAAAGTGTTGATGTTTTGAATCATCTCAACTTGGAGAAAAATTTCTTGCTTTTTATTGCTGAAAATTTTGGATCCCAGATCATTATTTTTTACTTTGATTTTTTTTTTCTCAAATGGGGACTAACCCAACATCCTTCTAAAAGTAGGTCGAAAACCCTCTTTTTCCCTGCTCTTACACTTATTCTTAAGCTTACCCTGAAACGTATCCTTAGCCCTACATTCTTCCTTACACTAGCTGTAATCTCATGATATGTCCCTATATTTTAACCTAACATAATTTTAGCCCTCATTCTAACTCTTATCCTAACCTCAATATTAACTCTTAGGGCCTGATTACGACTTTGGCGGTGGGGCGCTAGTTCCGCCCTACCACCAAACTGTCAAAGCTGTATTCGGGCCGCCCGGCAGATTGTTCTATTACTTACCGGTAATCTTCATTACTCCGGGTCCCGTTGTCCTCGTCCCATTCATTAACATATTGGAGATAACCATCTCCCGACAGAAAAAAAGAGCAGAGGCATGCTGGGACCCTACTACTGCCCCTCCCACCGGGAGTGCATAAGCAGTACTTACCCAGCATCCCGTCTGTACAACCAAGCCCAGACAGGAAGGCCGGCCGCCCGAGAGGGAGGGAGGGGCGCATGAATGGGACAAGGACAACGGAACCTAGAGTAATGAAGATTACCGGTAAGTAATAGAACATTACCCCCAGGTCCCTTATGTCCTCGTCCCATTCATTAACATATTGGAGAATACCAAAGCAGAAAATGGGCCTTCCGCACCCACAAGCAACCCAGGAAACCACAACAAAAGCAGCAACCCAAGGGAGCACTGAGAAGGAGGAAAAGGGGAACCGCAGGAAACAACCGGCCCGGAACCCAGAACAGGACAGCAGGGCCAGAACAAGGACCGGAGACAACCCAGAAAAACAGCATACAAGCACTGAGACCAACAAGGAAGGAGGAAGCACAGGCCAGAAACCGGCCCACACCACCAAAACGAACGACCCGACCCCAGAGAGCCCAGAGCAGGTACCGAACAGGAGCAAGACCCCAACCGAACAGAAAGACATGCAAGGGGAAAGAAAAACCAAAAACCCCAGGAGGCCAAAAAACCCCACCGGGAAGGAGGCCACCAGCCAAAACAGGAAGGACACCAAACCCATAACAGCAGGGAAAAGGAGGCCAGCCCAAAGACCACAGGCCAGAGACGCCCCCCTGAAGGAACCAGCCGACAGCCGACCAGCAAGGAGTGGCCAACAAGACTGGAAACCAACAACGACCAAGCCCAACAAGGGCGGGGACAGAGCCACCGGCCACAACCCCCATAAGACCCCAAACCCCAAAAGGGAGGGAGAACAGGGCATGAAGGAAGGCCAGAGCAACCGGGAACAACCAGCAGCCCCAAACCAGGAAACAACCAGGCAGGAACCCACCTAACCACAGAGGGCAGACAAAAACAGGTGCCCGCATGGCAGAGAACCGCACAGCAACCCACACCCAGGCCAAGCACGCAGCAAGGCCAGGAGCAGCCGAAAAAAGAAACGGCCCCAGGGCGCACAGCACCCAGACCAAAAGGCCACAAGGCCCAACCCCAGCAACACCGGAGAGGAGCCAAGAAAACAACACAAACCAGGGCAACAAATGCCCAAAAGGAGCCAGGAAGCCAGGACCAGAGCCCAGCAACCCGACGACACAGGAGGACCCGCAGGCCCAACCAAACACAGGAAGGAGCCCACGCAGCGCCAAGGCCAAAGCAAAGGGAAGGGAGGAACAGAAAACCCCCAGCACACCACCGCCGGACAACAAAAAAGGCCGGAAAACGAAACAGAGGAAACCGCCAAAGCGGAAGCCGCAGAGATGGCAGAGGGCCAAGCAGCAGGAAAACCCAAGACAACCCGCAGCCAGGAGGGAGGACCCCACCGGGGCAAGAGCACCACAGAACCGCACCACAACCAGATAGGGGCGGAAGGACACCCAAACAGACACACCCCGGGAACAAAGCCCGGGGAAGCAAGGGAGAAGCGAGCCAGGACACCAGAACCAGGAAAGAACCAGGAACGCCCAGCAAAACACACCCCAGAGCAGGCCAAAAATGACAGCACAGCCACAAAGCCAAGGAGGCACAGCCCGAGGCCACCCCAAACCAGCAGGAAGCAGGCAAACCTGGAGTCACAGGACCCCATACAGGCCCCAACACAGGCGAAACAAGCCCGGGAAGAGAACCGAAGGCAAGAGAAGGCCCCGAAGGTCCCACCAGGACGTGGCCACAACCGCACAGCGTCCCGCCAGGACACAAAAGAGAGCCCAGGCAAGGACGCAGAGCCCAAAAAGGCGACCAAACAGCCACACAAAACCCCACAGGAGCGGAAAAGCCCCAGCAAACACTCAGCCAGGCACCCACCACGGGAACCAGAGGAGACCAGAACCACCCCGGCACCAAACGCACCAGAGCGCAGACGGACCAAGAAATCAACGGCACCCGGCAGTGACTTCGGGGGAATAGTACAACAGAAGAGGGGAAACAGGCGCCATGGCAAGAACACGGCAGCAGCGAAAGACAGCCAGGCCCAAACAGCAGCGGCACGAACCCCAGGGACCAAAAGGCGAACCGCCACCGGAAACACAACCCGGGGGGACGCCAAGGAAAGGAAGAGCAGACGCCCAACCACACCAGACAGAAAACCAGGCGGGCGGACAGGAAACCCGGAAACAAGCTAAAGGCAAGCACAGGGAGAGCCAGGGCAGGAGCAAACAAAAACAGAAGCAGCCAGACCCCAGAAGCAACCCCAACACACAGGGACAAACACCCGAAGCCCCAGGCCGGAGCAAAGGAGAACAGAACTGCCGCACGCACGGCAGCACTAGCCACCCAGGCGCAGGCAGAGGAGGCAGAGAGCCCCAGGCACGACACCAGAAAGCCACAAGAGGAGCCAGGCACAGCCCAAGGGACAGGGGAACCTTGAGCCCCCACGCACCAAACTCCAACCAACCACGCAGAAGCCAGGAAGCGAAAGCGAACACCCAGAACCCACAGCGGAGCAGAGGCTACAACACAACAGCCAGCCCGTAGCGGAGGGAAGGCCACCCAAAAAGGGGCGGACAGACAGACGGACCCAACACACCCAAGGCAAGGCCACGACACCAGCACCCACGGCACCCCGAAAAGCAGGGCTGCAGAGGGGCAGCAAGAAAAGTGGGGAAAAGTGGGGAAAACCCCAGGTAGGCCCAACAGGAACCCAGGGGACCCAATAGGACTCCCCCGTAGCAGTCAGAGGCGCACCCCAACAGGCCACCGCCGAGGAAGCGAAAGGCGACCTCGACACAGGAGCAGCAGAGGAGAAGGCGCAAGCAAGCAGACAGGGAGACCCCAGCAACACAGGGAACCCCAGGAGCGAGCACAGACAGAGTCAGCAAAAAAAAATAACAAAGGAACCAGCCACCACGGAGGCGACAGGAACCCATGCCAACCCGAGGCAGTCCACCAAACAGAAGAGCGAATGCCAACAGCCCAGAGAAGCAGCAAACGAACTCAACAGAGAGAACCCCCTTAACAAGGCCCGAAACAAAACGCAAAAGCACACGTGGCCAGGAGCAGGGGCACCACCCGAAGGCAGCGACCCAAAGGAAGAAGGCCCGCGGCAGAAACAGAAAACACCTACCATGCAGACCACAGGAGGAGAACAGAGAAGCGGAGCCAGAAGAGGGAGTGTCAGGCCACTAAACACAAGCCACCCGACCGAGGGCCGCCAGCAACCATGAAAAAAATGCGACCACCCCCCAGACCACACACCGCAGGCGGGGGCGGAGGCCAGAGCCTGGAGCAACTGGGCAGCACAGAGAAGCACAGCCCAAACCAATGGCACACCCGAACCGGGCAGAGCACGCCAGGAGCAGTGCGAAGGAGAGGAGCCTGCAGCATACGAACCAAGGAGGAGGAGAGCAGCCCCGTCAGGACGCACCCCGAGAGGTGCGGCAGAAGCAGAACGCGCACCCACAGAAGCACACCCCCCACCAAGGCGGAACCGACCAGGGCAGCAGATGCCGGAGCCCGGAGACCGCAGGAAGCCACCCGCGAGGAGCAGACCAGCCCCAGCAGG
Organism: Triturus cristatus; assembly: GCF_964204655.1. Classification (NCBI taxonomy): domain Eukaryota; kingdom Metazoa; phylum Chordata; class Amphibia; order Caudata; family Salamandridae; genus Triturus; species Triturus cristatus. The sequence continues at coordinate 342,355,942 of NC_140592.1, read as the reverse complement.
AAGCACCCCAAGCGTAGCAGGTAAAAGGCAGAGAAAGCCGACGCCAGGCCCCAACCTGGAAAGCCAGCGAAAAAAACAGGCAGCCAAGTGGCAAGGCAGCAGCCAGAAGGAGCGCCCCACCGCCATAGGCACAAACCCCGGCAGTAGGAGAAGGACCCGGACACACAGCGGAGCCGGGCAGCCCAAGCGAAAAGCAAACCAGCAGCACAGCACCAGCACGCAGGGAAGCCGGGAGTGCTCCGACCGGGATGTAGCTCAGAGGCAGAGCGCATGCAACGCAAGCATGAGGTCCCGGGTCCAAACCCCGGCATCCCCAGGAGTCTCCCGCATCCAAATCCCAACAACCAGAAGGGCCAGGAAGATCACCAAGATATTGAAACAGAGAGGTGGCAACCAGCCATGCGCGCCTCGCCGACACCGAACATAGTGTGCAGCTTCCTCATTATACAAAAGCACCAGCAAAGTATATCCCGACAGTATAGCCAGGAGCTGAACCCTCTTTCCGTGCCACCAGAGGCACAGAAAACACTATTGAGCTATAGCTCTCTGACAGAACCCCCGCCGGACAGGGACCTGCAATAAAAAGGCAGAAGAAGGATCCACGCCACGGAGGAAAGTGGCCCACGCGCAAGGAAAGAGGCGGTGGCGGGACCCAAACCCATGCAGCGCAGGGGCCCGCCACACCAAAGCCACAGGACGCTGCAACATCAGGAGCCGCATACACAAACAGTCACCAACAGCGGGGAAAAAGAAAATAACGGCCAACCACCCACAAGGCCGTTAATGTCAGCAGTTCGCAGAAGCAAAGAAACCGCTACGCGGGACACACCCGGGAGGGAGGCCGGGCTCCACACGTCACACCGCAAGGCCCCCCCCTCGCACCAGCCCAAGGCGCACCACAGGAACCACGCCAGGGTCGGGCAGACAGCCAGGAGCAAACACAGCGCGTCTTCCTCGCAGCCAGGATCCAGGAAGACGCGCTCCACGACCTGGAAGAGACCCGGAGGCCGGCGCACCAGCCGCAAAGGGCCGGCCACCCAAGAGTCCACAACCCATGAAGAAACTAGCCTCCCAGCAAGCCCGGCAGGCCAGGAGGCAGGACAGCCGACACCCCGACCGAACAGCCAGGCAGCCGGACGGGGAGTACCAAGAGAGGGAAGCCACTCAAGCCCAGCAGGAGCAGCACCAGCAACCACAGCAAACTTCTGTCGACAGACAGAAAAAAAGAACAGACGGGATGCTGGGTAAGTACTGCTTATGTACTCCCGGTGGGAGAGGCAGTAGTAGGGTCCCAGCATGCCTCTGCTCTCTTTTTCTGTCTGGAGATGGTTATCTCCAATATGTTAATGAATGGGACAAGGACATAAGGGACCTGGGGGTAATAGGAGTTCCTCCTGTATGGCGGGTTTTTTTTGCATTCCCACGGCGGGGCATCAAAAAATGGGCACCGCAATGGGAACGCCAAATACAGTTCCTGCACAGTATGGACTGGAAAGTCCATGGCGTGCAGGAACTAGGGTGCATGAACACAAGGGGCACATGTTGTACCCTCAGGCATGAACCCCAAGGTGCAGAGGCACCTCTCTGCCAGGGTTTTAATGTTGGAGGAAAGGCCATGAAAATAATGGCAGAGAGGAACCCCCTAAGCATATTGATGCCTCCTGACCACCGCAATACCGCCAGGGAACAGCGGTTCCCTGGCGGCTGCGGCAGGGCAATGGTGGTCTGACCGCCCTAATCGTAATAGGGCAGTAGGGAGACCACCGCTGACAACCCCCCCGTCACGAGTCTGGTGGTCCGTGGCCGCCAGATTCGTAATCAGCCCCTTACTTTATATTTTACCAAAATTTTACACACATGTGGTAGTGCCCACATTCTTTACTTATGAGTTTTGTCCATGAGGATTTCACGAAAGAATATGATCAACTTGCAATCAATCCAATGTTCACAATTAACAGATTGGTCACAAACGTTCCCTTCTAAGCAACTTCATGATAAATGTATTGTACTGCTAATTTTTTTTTTATTATTTCTAAAGTAAAACTAATGCAAAAGTGCATTGCACAGACAAACAATACAGCAAAAAGGACAATCACCAAACTTTAACACAAAACATTTAAAACAATGTAAAATGTGTAGTCAAAATGGTGATATTCAGCCACTCCCCAGAGAATCCACATCACCTCCAACTAGAACCAATCAAAATATTTCAAAATAGAGTAAAATATTTAAAACTCTTGAATCAAAGTGCAGTCAAGCAACGGTCTACCCATTAAAAATCAACATACAGACTTACTTTTAAAAACCACTCAAGGAAATGCATTGGAAATATTTTCTGGTAGCTGTTTCACAGGAAAGGCACCTACTGTCTTAAAGGGTTTACCCCTCATATGGACTAGAGAGTATTGTATTTGTATGAGGTTCAAGAATAACAGGAACCTTATGATGAACTCCGCTTAAATTAGGTTCATGGAAATTTTAAATTTGGAAAATTTGCACATGATGAATTCTTAAGTGATAGTCTTTCTTACATTTTATATTTAAATGTCTTTTTTGTCTGTGTATTGTTTTGGATTGTACTTTTATGATTTTAATTAATCGAATAAAGTGGATTGATTGATTGATTGATTGATTGACTAGAGAGTACTTTGGTACAGTCAGTTTCGGATCAACTAAGGACCCATCTTAATGGATGATAGAACTAAAGCCTTTCAGATAGTCTGGTCTAGGTAATAGCAAGGACAAAGCAAAAAGCTCTTGTTCGAATCAGCCAATCAACATTTAAACAGTATAGCTTCTGTGTAGCCTCTATAACATAATCATAATTTCATCTTCCAAATATGACCCCGTTGGCAAAGGTGCACTTCTGTATTTCCATTCAAAGCACTGTTTTGTACTGCTTCAAAGTTCCCAAAATCTTTTGCAAAAAAGCCAATATTTAAGGATGTGCTGTATGGCAGCCATAATATGGCAGTGGCTTGAATGAGTATGACAACTAGTACAGTGCTTAATTTGAACCGGTGGTTTCCAGTGTTCGGCACCGGCACTTAATTGTTAGCACCAGCGCTTGTGACAGCATGCCACAATCAGGCGCTGTCTAGCTAATTTAGAGCTCACTACAACAAGAGATAATTTTTAATGCCATATTCGTTCAAAATGACTATTACCTGCCGCCCAAGCCATTCTTGTAGCTTTGGGGTCAGGAATAGTCCGAATTGTCACACTTGTAGGAGTGTGAGACGTTGTGTAGTTAATTTTATGTGTGGTGGAATCTGAAGTGGTCTCCTGACCAGAGCCCTGGAACTTATGTTTTTTTTTTACAAATTAAGCACTGCTAGTAGTAGTTAGGAAGAAGCAAGAGGCATGCTTAGGTCAGTATTTCTTCACCTGTGCTCCTCCTTGGGGCTCAGCAACACCTACTTAGGTGGTCCGCAACGGCTTACATAATTAAATAATAGAAGATTAATAAAGTATATATGCATAAAAAAGAAAAATGTGCAATTAAAATATTAAAACAGTTTGTAAACTTGAAGGATTTTGAAATGGGAGGCAAAACATTTAGTTGGTACCCTTAGGATGATTTGTGGGAGCCGTACAGTAACCAACATCTGTTGTGGACATTTGCTGGCCTCAATTGAATCACTGGTATGAGTAGACAAAATGAAAGAATGCATTAAGCACAAAAAAGACAAACTGACATGCTTTAGTCTAGCATGGTACATCATCTTTTAGAAAAAAGAACACATTTTGAAAAGCTCAAAATTTTCAATTGAAATTAGAATTTTGATTTCTGTATATTTTTTATTTGTGAATTAACAAAAATACGTGATCATTTGTGTATTTGTTCTGTACTTTTGTCTGTATTTTTGTGTATGCTTTTACGGTTCAAATCGTAGTAATTACTTAGGCTGAAGTCCCTTGCTTCCAGTATTGATTCAATGGGGGGGGGGGTCTCAGAGTTCAAAAAGTTAAGAACCGCTGGCTTACAAAGTAAATAAAGTGTTCCTGTTCAGGCAAGGAATTGGGCTGGCACTTCAAGCTGTACTGTTCCTATTGGAACAGAGTAAAGACTGATTTTCACATGGCTGCTTTCAAGCTAAGGTGGCATAGTGTGCAAAGTAATAATGGACTGGCATGTGGACCGAGTAATTACGAGTAGCCGAAATTAATTCAAGCATCCCATCCATCACTTATTTGTATACTTAAGTGTGAAGCCCTAAGAGCGATGAGTATGCCTAGACGTGGGCTGTGCTCACTGTGCCGCTCTAAACAAGGTACATTTGACTGATGAGCCGGTTCAGAGTGAAACTGATCTTTGGTTGCTAGTGTTTTGGGTCAGGGAAGTGCTGGCCTAGCATTTTGGGCTACACGGTCCCTACTGGATTAGGGTCAAGTCTGATTTGCAATTAGCTATATCCAAACTGACGTGGCATGGTGTGCAAAATAATGATCGACTGGGATGCGACCCCAGTAATTACCAGTGGTGAGATTAATTCAAACATTTCATTCATCAATTTTTTTGTATACTTCAGTACAACACCCTAAGTATGACTGGTATGCGCAGACGTGGGTCCAGTGCTCCATGTACCACTGAAACCACACTACACCCAACTGACGCGCCCCAATCAGGGCAAAAAGGGTCTTGGATTAATAGTGTTCCAGTTCATGGAGGGCCTTCCTATTGGAGTAGTGCCAAGACTGATTTCCTTATGGCTGTGCCCAAACTGAGGTGGCAAGGTGTGCAAAATAAGGATGGCCTGGCATGTTGCCAGAGCAATTACCCATGGCTGAGAACAATTCAAGCATTGCATCCATCACTTTTAGTATAATTCAATGCAATACCCTAAGAGAGATGGGTATGCCCAGACTTGGGTCCTGTGCTCACTGTTCCATTGGAACCAAGTTACATCCGACCGATGAGCCTCAAACAAGGTGAAAGGGATATTGAGTTTCTTAAGTTCTGGTTCAGGGAGGGCCTGGCCTAGTAGTTTGTGTTGGGCTGTTCCTATTGGAACAGGGTCACAACTGATTTCTATATGGTTGAATCCAAACTGAGGTGGCATGGTGGGGAGAAAAGCGGAGGGCTGGCATACTACCCAAGCAATAACCGGTGCCTGAGATTAATTCAAGCATCCCATCCAAAACATCTTTGTACACTTCAGTTAGACAGTGAATACACTCCGTCCATCATCTCCTTGTGTTTACATGCAGCAAGTCCTCTTGACCCTGCAATTCTTAAGTGATGCTACTAGAAATGGAGGGAGCAAGACGGATGGCTCTCAGTGCAGCCTCTGACTGTGGACAGCTCAGAAGCATGATATTGGTTATATTTGCACATGGTCTGAGCCAGTGCACCTGCATCCAAATCCACCAAGGCCATGGTTTTGGATCACTGACACAATATCGATACATACAATTTTGAAAAACAAAAATATCAGAAAATAAATATCAATTGCAAAAATATTGAGTTCCTATTCCTTACTAGTAAAACCACAAATATTGAAAACAAAAATATCATTGTTAAAAATATAAATTTTTACTTATATTTAAAACACGAATATCGACAACAAAGATATTGACACCTATAAATAAACATATAATATGTAAATAAAAAATGATTCACACAATATCGACTACAATATGGACAAAATAATTACATTATCATTATTAAATATAAAAGAATCACTTTTAACATAACAGAATTACTTAAAATAAATCTAAAAAATTCTATACACATGTTTAAATGAAATATAAATATATTACGTCACCAAAATATTTACCATTCACCCCAATAAATTACATAACTAAAATCATAACAATACCACCCTGAAAAATATCAGCATTAACTGCAAAAATTCAGACAACAACCTAAATATGAATCAATATTTATTTTAAATACATTTATATTAAAAATTGTCAAACTATATAGCATACATTATAAATAAAACCTAAATTAGCATTTTCCATAGAAGGACATAACTAATAAAACTATTCAAACTGAAACTAAACCAACCAATAAATTCAAACAAACAATTAAATCAATTACATAAAAGGCACACCAATTTAAACAATACTTCAAAAATGACAAATGCTGCAAAACAAGGAAACACTGCCAGATTATCTGACCAGATCATTAAAGATGAAATATATACAAATCAAAAACTACCTAACCAAGTATGTAAAACTTAAAATGAATTGAAAACGTATGTGTTGAAAAACTTAAAAATATAAAATAACAAATAATTAACAAAACACTCTCCAACTTCTATTTCTTTACATAGACTTCCTAAAAGAAAAAACTACCACTTGGAAAAGCGATAAACTGTCAGAAAAAACACAACTATTACAACTCAGCAAAAAGATATAAAAAAGTAAGTATACATAAATTAACAAAAAACTATAAACTCACCAAAATAGCAAATAAAAATAAATCAAACAACCTCAACCTTTACAAACTACGAACAAACTAACATTTAAAATGAAACTGACGTTTTTTCTTCCATCCAAGAGAAAAGATATAACCTGCTCCACATTAGACCACCTCAATGGAAAAGCTGCAAAACAGTGTGAAACATTTAAAGAGAACATACAAGTAAGTATACAAAATAGAAGTTTTTGCATAATTTTACATGTAAATAACAAATGTACACACTCTAAAATATTGTATATTTTATACTATTACACTACTTTCAGATGCAATGATAGAGACAGAAATATAAACATCGCAGAAAGGAACGCAGTTACTAAATCACATGGGCTACACCTACAGCCCAGAATGTGCATCAGCAGAAAATATATATTGGAACTTTACCACATATTATTTTTATGCATGCTATGGGGGGGCAACTACAAAAGATGATGTTGTAACTCATATAAGAGACTACAAACACGCCCCAAATGTGACAGAAATAGAATGGAGGTATTACAGGATACAAGAAAAACACACACTAGCTTCCAGGAATCCACAACCAAAATCCTTAAAGATATACTGTCTAAAGTCCCTGAACACATCACAGGTCAACTACCAAATACAACCACTTTAAAACATTCAATTGCATGAACTAAAAAACCCACCAGTGATACTCCTCTTGCCCCTAGAAGGTACTAAGACATAGAAATACCTGAGCATTTAACAATGACACATAATGAAGAAACTTTCCTTTTATATGATAACCTAAACAATGAGAAATGAATAGTCATATTCTCTACAGCAAACAACTTACTAAAACGAAACCACTGTCAAACCTGGATGAGTGATGAGACCTTCAAAATGTGTTCCAAAATAGTCACTCAGATATACACCATACATGGTGAGTATCAAAACGCAAATATCCCTTAAATTTATGCCCTACTACCAAATAAAAAGGCAGCAGTTACGAAGAACTTTTAAACAACATTAAATATAAAATAACTACTACCCCCCAAAAAAATCATAGACTTTGAGCAAGCAATGATTTAAACCATTACATTTTTTTACAGCCACAAGGCTGTTACTGTCGCTTCAATTAAAGCATATGGAGACCCTCCAACAATCTGCATTAAGTAAAATATTCTACAAACAGCTGATTAGCACTAGTCCCTGTCACAGAGGAAGCTGACCACTACAATTTACTAATAGAAAGCCCATTATACCAACATAATGAAGACAAACTAAGCTCCCTAATGGATAGTTTGGTAGACTGCATCGCTCCAGATACAGAAGCCAACCCAAATTCCTAAATACCATGGTGGAATGTCTATGACGGCACCCTGGCACAGGAAGATAAAACAATCAAAGCAGGGGAAGGATGGCACAATGCCTTCAAATCCACACTAGGCAGAACCCAACCTACACTGTATACATTTATACACGGGATTGCAAAAAGAGCAAAGCTACCAACAACTATGAATGGAGCAATCTTTTAGCCCAATTGCCCATAACAAACCAAAAGAATGTATGACATGCTACAAATTAAAGTCAAACTCTTCATAAATAACAAAGGAGTGGATTACTTAGAATTGATAGCCAAAAGCATATTATAAACTAAATAGTAACCTATCAAAGTACCAAAAAGTAATCACAAAATCTAAACCAACATGACAAATAGTTTTTTTAATAAATAATAAATATTATATTTTATCACAAAAGTTTAAAAATTAAATCAAAGTCAAATGTTAATGAAGACTGATATAATAAAATGAGATATACATTATTTAAACAATAAATGTAACCATCACCAACTAGAAACCTAAAAAAAAAAGCCAACACATCACATAAATAATCACAACACATAAACCACACTATTCGAAATAACAATCACATACCTTTCACACAAACAATAAAATATAACATTTCCCACCCAAAAGAAACAAAATAAATAGGGCCCGATTACGATCGTTGCAGAATGGGTCCCGCCTTCGCTTTATTTGGTGGTCTTTCCCGTCCACTGCCTTTGCGGTCGACCGCCCAATTAAGATCTTGGCGGAATCTCAGCTACAAGATTGCTGCAGTCCCTCCGCCTCCGCCGAGACTCCTGCACCTGCATCAACAGCGGGAGAGCCAGAGGTGGGTCTTGAAAGGAGTCCCGCCAAGCTTCCCACCATCCAGGTTATGATCTGCCTTTCCAGTGTGCTTGTCCTGGTGGGAACACCGGCATGCGTGAGTCGGTGGTAAGGTAGGAAAAGAGGTGCAAATTCACCTTTTTTCGAGGTCCTAGTTTGGAATCTGTGTCGACGCTATTGTCCAGGTCCTTCCTGTGTTGCTGCCCCCAGACCATGATGCTCAGCAACCCCTTTGTTGCCAGAATCAAAGGTAGGTTTCTCAGTCACTTTTCCTATGCAGTGTATGGTAACAGTTACTTTCGGCTTGTGTTGTATTACATGCAACAAAACAGACAGTACACATAACCTACATATACATTATGACAAGTACACAACATATATATGTATTTTCTGATATTAACAAGTAGTACTTGCCTGTCTTTATAGGAGTGAAATACCACTCTGCCAGGACTTTACCACCAAGAGACCGCCAGCCGATCTGGAACATCTAAATCGGCTTAGCGGTATACCGCCAGCCCTATGGCAGCAGAGTACTGTCAGCCAGAAGAGAAGACCACCACGGCAGGGGGATTCTGTCTCCAGCCGCAACATCTAAATACGGCGGACGGGACGGCCTTCAGCTATGCGGAGTCCTGTCTCCGCTACTGGACAGTGGTAAGCCTGCCAAAATAGTAATCAGGTCCTCACTGTTGTGTGGCTGCAGATCTTCCTTTGTATTCTCGTAGTCAAAAATAATAATCCACCAAAAGCGGGAAAAACATTGTCCAAAAAGCCCCTAAAAATGCAAAAATAAACAAATCCAATAAAGATCCCGTACAACAATCCAAAGCAAATCCAAAGCATATAGAAACCATATAATGCCTGAAAAATAGTTAAAAAAAAAGAAATGCTCCAAAATACCCCAAAAACGGAAATCAAAGTAAAAAGCAGAACGGAGCTCTCAATGCCCACAGGACATTTTCTTAGGCATAAACCTGTAAAGTGAAACCCGCCTGCAAATCACAATACATTCCTGAAAATACATATACATCACACTTAAGGCCTGATTACGATCTTGGTGGAATGGGTCCGGCCATCGTTTTTTTGTGGTCTTCCCACCCACTGCCTTGGAGGTCTGACTGCCCGATTAAGATCTGGGAGGGATCTCGGCTGCAAGACCGCCACAGTCTCGCCGCCCCCGCTGAGACTCCTGCACCCATGTCGACGGTAGGAGAGCCAGAGGCGGTTCTTGGAGGGAGTCCCGCCAATCTTTCTACTGTCCAGATTATGATCTGTCTTTCTGCTGAGCTTTTCCTGGTGGGTATACGGCCATGCACGAGTTGGCAGAAAGTTAGGAAAAGAAGTGTAAACTCACCTTTTTCCAGGGTCCAGTTTCGGAATCCATGTTGAATGCCATTCTCCAGGTCCTTCCTGTGCTGCTGACCCAGACCATGACATTCAGCAACCCTATTGTCACCAGAATAGATGGTGCGCTTTTCTGTCACTTCTCCTATGTAGTGTATAGTAACAATTACTTTTGGTTTGTGTTATTTTACACGCAATAAAACAGACAGTACACATAAGCTACATATACAATACAACACATACACAACATATATATGTATTTTCTGATATTAGCACGTAGTACTTGCCTGTCTTTACAGTAGCGAAACGTCACTCCATCAGGACTCTGCCGCCAAAAGACCGCCAGCCTATCCGGAACATCTAAATCGTCTCAGCAGCATACTGCCAGTCTGATGGCGGCAGAGTACTTTCAGCCAGCAGAGAAGACCACAGTGGGCTTCTGTCTCCAGCTGCAACATCTAAATATGGCGGGCGGGAAGGCCTTCAGCTCGTGGTGGGAGTACTCGGTCCTGCTGCCATGGCAGGACAGCGGTAAGGCTGCCAAGATTGTAATCAGGCCCTTAATCATTAAAATATAAGTAACATAACACAATTTAACATATCATGACAATACATTACTAAAACAGTGTATGAAAACTAAGGGTGGGCGGTAAACTCTGCTCCGCCGGTGGAATTAGCGGAGTTTGCCCACACTGCGCTAAGCTTGAAGTGCAGAATTCGACAAAAACCCCATCTCCTATGAGTGGTGGAGTCTTAGTTTACCAGCGCAGTGATGCCCACAAGAAGAAAAAAATCCATACAGACACACACAGCTTCATTAATCATTCCGCGATATTGTGGGAAATATTCGCTGGAAATAGCGTTTTCCTCCAAAAAAATAACTCTGAATGAAACTAACGGTAATCTGTGCACATGCTAAACTCCACAGAAGCCAAAGGAGGGGGCAAAGTATCTCTGGTCGTACTTGAGAGGTGACAGGGTCGAGCCCTCGATTTTAGAATTCATGGGATCAGTCAGCTATCACTATTGTGGTGTCCGTTGATAAACTTGCAGACCCCAAGCCTCAGGGTGGTGTGTGGGGGGCAAAAACAGTTTGTAAGACTAGTGCAGGGGGTGAAATTAGCCCACGGGTTTTGCTTAATTGCTGACATGAGCCTCCAACAGTAAATAACTTTGAAACACCATTACAATCTTGAATATGGTGTTAATACTCTGTAAGCATTTTTAATAATCCCACAATGGCCAGGAAACAAAACTGAAAATCACAAGCAGTGGCTGCTGGCATGTACCGAGGGTGGGGTGGGGGCACAAATAACAAAACAAATAAATATATATATAAAATAGACTTACCTTCCTGGCTTGCTGCGCAAAGTCCTCCTTGCTCGGGTCTTCTCTCCTTGAGGCAGGCTCCAAAGTGGGACCCAGACAGCTCCCCTAACCAATCCTGGCACTGCTCTCACCAGCATGAGAGAAGTGCCAGGATTGGGGAGACCGGCCTCACTCAGCGCTCTCAAGAGCACTGGAGGCCTGCGCTTTCCCCAATGCAGCTGTCTAAGACAGCTGGTATAGAAAGGTTTCAAATGGACATGTCTGGTTGGCCGTCGCAAGATGGCTAGCCGAAGAGATATGTGCATTTCAAACTATTGCGCAAAGCTCCCTGATTCCACTTGTCAGCAATGGCCCGCCCCTTCCTGGCACTCAGTCAAGGACAGATTGCTGGAAAATAAAATGGTAAGAAATAAGTCTTTATTACCATTTTATTTTTCAGCTCTGGAGCTTGTGGGGCGATGCTCCTCCACTCAAATGCAGGAGCCATCCCTGGTCACAAGGTGGAGATAGGGGATCTAGGGGAACTTCTACTGTGCGGAGAAGACCCAGGATGCTACATTCCCTCGATATCTTGCACAAATTTCTGTAATGTGCTGTAGTTTTGCTCTTACCAGTTATAGTATTACAATTACTCAGTTTACTTCCTAGTTGCTAGCATTTACTTCGCAAATGTTGAGAACATAAAAGCACCCCCGCCAGTCTTTCTTCCGCTCCTTTCAACTTTCGAACTAACTTTACCTTACCTTTCCTCTGTAGCTTTCGATTTCCATCTGGTCATGTTATTGTTTCTTTTGCAGCTCGCAGGCAGTGGTCGAAGTGGGGGGAAAAAAGTAGGGGAACTGTGGGTGGAGCATCAGGAGGCGGGAATAATCAGAGGATTGGGTCAGTGGGCGGAGTCAGAGGTGTGGCTAAAAATAGCAAAAGATACCAATTTTTAGTATGTTTGGCATTTCACTGACCAGTTACAGCTTATAGCGTTAGTTAATACAACCATTGGATACACGTTTATTTGAGGTTTAATATATTAGTTTATGACATTAAAATACATTTACAATGTGGGATACGTTTTCAATCACAGAATGTCCCAAATACGCTTATAAGTGGAACCAGGTGCCATTTGTCTCCAACTCATGAGGGTTCTTTCATCAGCACTTCTCCCTTTTTCTAACCATTTCTGAACATAAAATTTGGGTTTAAATGTTATGACAGGAGGCCCCACATGTTGGGAAGCACTGTTGAGTACATCATTCTGAGCTCCTCAGTCCATGCAAAATTGTAGTCCTACGTTTTTTGTGCTTCATGCAACATGTCATGAAGCCTGCATTAGATGCTTCCTGGTTTCTTGTTATTGTATCTAGAAATAGCACTCAAAAATGAAAATATACACCTAAAGCAACCTAGGCCTGTTGATTTTGCAGATGCTTTTAGCAGTATCAGATGAATGAGATACAATTATTATATTAGTAGTTTGTGTAATTATTATTCAAGTTAGTTAGCAATGAGAAATGCAAATGCATCAATTCTGAAATTATGAGACTCAAACATTGCTAGAGTCAGAAATAGGCAGTGGTCCTCGGTTTATCTTAATCAGTTATTTTCTCCCCTTCAGACTACCATCCTCTGCAATCACTATTAGACACCTTCATCCTTTGTCTAACCGCGAGCACTGTAGATGTCTAGAAATACCACCCAACATAGACTACATGAGGAAGTTCAAACATAAATCGCAAAATATCCTAGTTTGCAAATGTTTTCCAAATAATAATATCTCGGTCATATTTTCCACATAAATCATCATCGGCTGCATAATCTGATGGTTTTAACTAAAACATTTTTGTTTTGTACAGAGCTTTATATAGCACAAACTTGACCCGAATCGGGTATCAGAGCACTTTAAACAGCACCACAGTTGCATTACATGAGTACACATTCATTTTTGTTAGACAAGGGGAGATTAAGTGAATCGTCATTGCCGAGACTCGAACCCAGTTCCCCAGATCTAGGTTGACCACAATAGCCATTAGGCCAACTCCTCTCCCCAACAACAAACGGATAAAAACACGTGACTTGTGTTGCTGTGAAGTAGAAGGCCCTTCACAAAGGTTGACTGGTCACCGTCCTCACTGCTACACTTGTATGTTAAACTGGTGTTAATGAGGCAAAAGCTTTGCAGAGACTGTTAGTATGTGTAAAAAAGTCAAAATAATAAAGTATCAGAAAATGTACCACACTTTACGCAGCAGCCTTTCTTTGCTGCATAATTTAGCCAACACAGCAACATAATTTTGTCCTCCATTGCTGCATAATTGCAGAGACCCCAAAGCAGGCAGCACATGTTAAAAGTGCTTGTGCATGAAGCAGAGAGACTGAAGTTTACAAACTTAGAGGTATATATACAGGAATGGTGGCACAGGGCAGCACAGCAAGTTATTTTGCTATGCTGCCCTGCGTCACAGGAAAAGGGCAGGAATGCCCCGTATTTATCCAATATTGTCCATTTCTGTCTTTTCCCCCTGTGCTGGCGCCGTTTCATCAGCCTAGCGCCAATGCAGGCACCTGGTTGCATGCAGGATTTTTTATGTGCAGGAAGGGTCACCTTCCTGCACAAAAACAATCCTGAGAGGCTTTTTCCTCTTTCCATGTGTGCTGCACATATAGAAAGAGAGAACAACTGGGAGAAATAAAGATATTTCTCCTTGTTGTGCCTCCATTGGGGAGGCGTTAGATTTTGATAGATTCCCAGGTTTACAAGTCATTGTAAATCTAGGAAGTATCAAAATCCACAGGAGTTGCATGGGATCACCTACTACAACACGTCCCTTGTGCAGAGGAAGGAAAAGCGGCGATTTGCACTGTGTCGCATTACTCATACTTATGAAATTATTCAAAGCCATGCAAAGTGGCTATGAGTAGCTTCATAAATATGACTTGGAGATTTGCGTTGTGCATTTACCGCGCTTCGTGGTGCAAACAGGATGCAAGGTCCTCGTAAGCATGCCCCTTAGTTTGGAGTACTTGCAGGAATTTGACTCATGACAACAAAACTCTTAACATTAGAATAAAAACAGGCACTGGCTAAGCTACTTTTCTCTCACTGTTCATCCATTAGACACACTGCTAAATCCTGCGTCCCATAACTGGGTAACCGCTCCTCCAAGGTCATCACGCATGACAAGGGAGCACTTCCCACGTGGGATCAAAACAGAGATCACACTCTATCAGCTACACAGCCTGCCAGGCGTGCCTGCAGGCAAGTGCTGCAGCACCCCCACACACACAGAGTGGTAAAAGCGCTATATAAATGCTACAATGTTGCACATTACTCTATCTGGACGTTTTGCAAATTGCACTCCGTGCAAGGTTTCTTGGCTTCAGCTGGGCTGAGGAAGATAACATTGATTTGACCAATACCATTTTATGATGATAAATAATAGTGAGGTTCAGGTAAAACAGTACCGAAATTCCACCGACCATATTTAAGCTTAGACGCAATGCGCTACGAACTTACAAGCAGACCCAATTTGCAGTGCTAATGCTAGCACTACAGATCCCAGAATGCACTTATTGTTTATACTAATACAGCTGGACTAGTTACTATTATTTCCTGGTGGGCCTACCTTTAAATATATTTGATTACAGGCTACTGTTGGTCTCCCTAAGCACGTGAGGGTGACTATGAGTGTCGCAAACCGCGTCCAAGATGCATTAGGAAAGCAGTGCGTGTCCCAGAAGGACAGCAGAAGATGTCACTCATCTGATTTATGGTGATACAGCAGCATAAAAGGGCGAAGGAGTTTCGGGTTATAAAGCATACTTGTCTAAATTAAAATTAGAAATTATGCGGTATAACACAGTGCATCCTGTGACATTATTAGTTTCCCATGCTGTTATTTTAACACTAATGAATTCTGCCAGGGTGTAAATTTCACCAAGTTAGTACCAGTGTAATATAATCCGAATGCTGCAATCAGTATCTAAAGTTGATTGGTTAAGCTTTCCAAGATGTCTAACACTTAACGACACCACATTGGGCGCTTTCTCTTACGAATCTCACATCGGCTCGAGCTAGAAACAAAATTGTTTGGGTCACAGCTGTATATTATGCCTGAGATGGTCAATTATTATGCAAGTGCAGCATATTCATATTTATGAGGGAAATCTCCTCAGCAGCACAATCACATACTTCCAGTAGCCAGCAAAAATGAACTGGATTGAGTAGTAATGTAGTTGACCTCGACTTTATATACCGGGCAGATTGAACTATGCAATTCTGTGGGGGTGTTTTTTCCACATAATTATGGATTAGCCACATCATCCATTACTTGCAGATTTTATCAAAACAAAATTCTGTTTCTATCAGGAATGCATGACAATTTACTAAAAAAACACGCAACGTTTTGGCGTACGTGGGGGGGCTTCGCAAAAGTTGACTGGTCACCTTTTAATTGTCTATTTCAGTATTTGAGTGCTACACTGTTAGGAAGGAGGTGGAACCTTTTCCAAGTGTTAAGATGCACAAAAAGACATAATAATGTATATGTGCCGTTTTACACCGCATAACGTAACGTGCCTTTTCTTGTTGCATAAATTAGTCAACCCAGTTGCATAATTTGGTTCATCATTGTCACATAATTCCAGTGGTCCTGTCTATATCCCACGGTGAATGAACACAGTCCCATATACAGATCTGTACATTTTTACCTGGTTTGTAATTAGCAGATAAACACCCACGTTAAAGGGAATTTTACTCCACACAACCCAAGTCGGGGCCCAACAATCTATGGACACAAAGTAGCTGCGTTCTATGCCCAGATCCTAACAGCTGCAAGTGTGCAGACAGATCACATGACGGTTGTGGGTCAAGCAGGAAAATCACGGATTACAACCTTAATGGGATCCGTGGAATACTATGCATATGAACCTTTGAATAAAGAGCAATCAACTCAAAATGTCCGCAAATAATTTCAGTGTGTGGCACATTTGCACGCCCTCACTTAATATCAGTCTCCCCACGCCTCCTTAAACCTTTCATAAACTATGTCTATTCTGATGGCCCTCTTGAGTTGACCGGCAGTTTCTTCATGTTATTTTAAACTTACAAAACTATTGTTTTTGAAGTGTTAAACACATTTTCATCGATGTACTTGTTCATATAACACCAGCTCCTATAACTTTGCTCTTTATTTTGATTCATATTTGTTGGTTCCCTGGGGCAATGCAGGCCAGAGTGCTGAATTGGGTTTTTACAAAATGTATCAGTTGCAAGCATGCGAAGACATTATATAAGTGGTGAGTGAGAGGCGAACATGGGAAACATGCCGTTAGGGTAAATTACATATTTACAGGTTGCTCCTGCTGACGCACAGTTTAGTAAGAGGGAAGAGAGGTATTCCCAAGTTATCGGTTGTCAGTAGGTGAGTTCTCAGGCCTGAAGAATGAAGTTAGAGGGATGACTACCCACATGTTGGCAAGGCGAGAGCTCCACAAAAGGGGCTCAAGCAGGCTGGAAGACCAAAATAAGTGGTTTGGGGGGAACAAAAGACAAAGCATAATATGCGATGGGAGACGCACACACTGGCACACCTTATTTTGGCAATGTTACAAGCATCTACATGAAATTCCTGGGAACACACCTTATGAGAGAGACCTAAACATACCTTCCAACGAGGGCATAATTTGGGCATATAGTCCCAGTGTGGCATGTGGGAGCACAGAGCAAATATAGATGTAACCAGTAACACTGTGGCTGCCTGTGCTATCTGTCACTGATATAACAAACAATTGATGGACGGAATGCTGACAATGCAGACATTCTCCCCCAGTCAAGAGATCTGGGTTAAATCCATCATTCTTTTGCCCACTACACCACCCCAGTTTAGACATGGCCATATGCAAATCAGTCTTGACCCTGTGCCTCATGGGAACAGTCCAGCCCGAACTGCCAAGTCATGTCTTCCCTGGACCGGAATCAAGCATCCTAGGACCGGTTTCTGGCTATCAGCCGTCATCAGCCAGGATAGCTTGACTCCAGTGGCGTAGTGAGCACGGGTCCCACGTCTGGGAATACCCATCCCACTTAGGGCGAAAAGCGTTACAACAAACAATTGATGGACGGAATGCTGACAATGCAGACATTCTCCCCCAGTCAAGAGATCTGGGTTAAATCCATCATTCTTTTGCCCACTACACCACCCCAGTTTAGACATGTCCATATGCAAATCAGTCTTGACCCAGTGCCTCATGGGAACAGTCCAGCCCGAACTGCCAAGCCATGTCTTCCCTGGACCGGAATCAAGCATCCTAGGACCGGTTTCTGGCTATCAGCCGTCATCAGCCAGGATAGCTTGACTCCAGTGGCGTAGTGAGCACGGGTCCCACGTCTGGGAATACCCATCCCACTTAGGGCGAAAAGCGTTACAACAAACAATTGATGGACGGAATGCTGACAATGCAGACATTCTCCCCCAGTCAAGAGATCTGGGTTAAATCCATCATTCTTTTGCCCACTACACCACCCCAGTTTAGACATGGCCATATGCAAATCAGTCTTGACCCTGTGCCTCATGGGAACAGTCCAGCCCGAACTGCCAAGCCATGTCTTCCCTGGACCGGAATCAAGCATCCTAGGACCGGTTTCTGGCTATCAGCCGTCATCAGCCAGGATAGCTTGACTCCAGTGGCGTAGTGAGCACGGGTCCCACGTCTGGGAATACCCATCCCACTTAGGGCGAAAAGCGTTACAACAAACAATTGATGGACGGAATGCTGACAATGCAGACATTCTCCCCCAGTCAAGAGATCTGGGTTAAATCCATCATTCTTTTGCCCACTACACCACCCCAGTTTAGACATGGCCATATGCAAATCAGTCTTGACCCTGTGCCTCATGGGAACAGTCCAGCCCGAACTGCCAAGCCATGTCTTCCCTGGACCGGAATCAAGCATCCTAGGACCGGTTTCTGGCTATCAGCCGTCATCAGCCAGGATAGCTTGACTCCAGTGGCGTAGTGAGCACGGGTCCCACGTCTGGGAATACCCATCCCACTTAGGGCGAAAAGCGTTACAACAAACAATTGATGGACGGAATGCTGACAATGCAGACATTCTCCCCCAGTCAAGAGATCTGGGTTAAATCCATCATTCTTTTGCCCACTACACCACCCCAGTTTAGACATGGCCATATGCAAATCAGTCTTGACCCTGTGCCTCATGATGGATTTAGGCCCAGATCTCTGTACTGGGGTGAATGTATGACATTGTTCTGCATTCTGTCCATCAATTGTTGTTTTTGCATTTGTCACCCCGAGTGGGAAGGGTATGCTCAGACGTGAGTCCCTTGCTCTCCATGCCACTGGAATCAAGCTATCCTGGCTGACGAGGGCTGAAAGCCCGAAACCGGTCCTAGGATGCTTGTTTCCAGTCCAGGGAGGACCTGGCTTGGCAGTTCGGGCTGGACTGTTCCCATGGGGCACAGGGTCAAGACTGATTTGCATATGGCTGGGTTCAAACTGGAATGGCATGGTGAGCAAAAAAACGATGGATTTAGGCCCAGATCTGTGTACTGGGGTGAATGTATGACATTGTTCTGCATTCTGTCCATCAATTGTTGTTTTTGCATTTGTCACCCCGAGGGGGAAGGGTATGCTCAGACGTGAGTCCCTTGCTCTCCATGCCACTGGAATCAAGCTATCCTGGCTGACG